>NW_027507784.1:175236256-176627659 GCF_037356315.1 Lithobates pipiens
TCTCTTTTACTGCGATTTCTGAGGTGAAAGTCAGTATGGTTGGTGTGTATTTCGCTTTTACCACATATGAGTTTCAAGGCACCTAAGTCTTCAGGATGAAAAATACAGTTAGTTATTATCCACACTGGGACAAAGATCAGAAGTAGAAACATCACCAGAAGGCAAAAGGCCTTCCCAGAAGTCTGTGGTGAAATGAGTGACATCACTGTCCTTTATGTCTGTGCTTGTCTTTTGAGGACTTAAAACACCTGCTTCACCTCTTTTCAGCCTTTCTTGAATTCCTGGGCTTAGATCAACCTTCTTTACTCTGCTGGCATGGATCCAAGTAGGACTTTCCTCTGTAAGGATGGCGGTCCTGGTGACGGCTACCACTTTGGTCACTGGTCCGAATGGAACCTCTTGCGGCTTTCGACCTTTCTGAAGCCTCTGGACCACAACTTGATCACCGACCTGGAACGGGTGGGTTGGTACCTGTGAAGAAGAAGGAGAGGTGCGAGCAACTCTTCTTTCGACAATATCAAGAGTTTCAATCAGTTTTTTTACATATTCCTCCTGTATTTGTTCCAAATCACCTTTCTCTACCATCAAGGGATGATTAGCCCACGGTGTGGGGAATGGCCTACCCATGAGTACCTCAAAGGGGGAATAACCCGTCACACTGTGAGGGGTCATTCTGATTTCAGCTAATACAGCTGGGAGAACTTTTTTCCACTTGCCAAAATTCCCACCCGTAGCTTTCCTTATCCTGTCTTTAATTGTTCTATTCATTCTCTCTACAATTCCTGAACTCTGTGGATGGTAGGGGAGGTGACATTTCCAGTCTATTTTTAGTACTTTTACAAGATCTTGGCAGATTTTAGCTGTGAAAGCTGGGCCATTGTCTGAATTTATTTGCAATGGACACCCCCATCTAGGAATAGTTTCCTGTGTGAGGATCTTCACTACAGTTTGTGCGTTTTCATTGTTGGTGACAAAAATTTCGGGCCAGCGTGACATTATGTCCACGATAACCAAAAGATATTGTTGTTTCTTTCCTTCTTTGGGCATATGTGTAAAGTCTATCTGTAAATGGGTAAACGGTGTTGTTGGGTATTCAAGATGTTCATGCTTTGATTTCTTTGGGTTTGTTGGATTGTTCCCAATGCAAGTGACACATCTCCTTACAAAAGCTTTGACTAGATTAGGTAATCCTGCAATGAAAAAATCTGCATCTAGAAGTTCACATGTGGCATGCCATCCCTTGTGACCCAGTCCATGGTATTGTGCAATAAACAGGGGGGCGCTAGCAACAGGAATACACGGCTTCCCCTCTTTGCAGATTAATCCTGTTTTAGGATCCTTTTGTATCATCCCATCACAGTTCCATTGCGCAATATCATCAGGGGTGGCAAAAGCCTGTAGTTCCGTGAGCTAATGTGTCTCTTTCAGGGAACATGGCTGAGGTGTTAGCATGGGCATTTGAATGTTTGCCTTTTGTGTAGATGCAGCTTCTTTAGCTATTCTGTCAGCTAGTGCATTACCTTTGGCTATATCAGTCATTTGGCCTGTATGTGCCTTACAGTGCATGATAGCTAGTTTTGAAGGCAACTGAATTGCATCTAGTAATGCTGTGACTAGGTCAGAGTGTGAGATGCTCTTTCCATCTGCTGCCATATATCCTCTGCGAAGCCATATTACACCATGGTCCCAAACCACACCATGAGCATACCTGGAATCAGTGTAAATGTTTACTTTCTTTTCCTGCAAACAGCTGGCATGCACGGGTTAATGCTATCAATTCAGCAGCTTGTGCAGACTGATAGGGTATTGGATTGGCCTCGAGGACAGTATCCGGCAGTTGGACAACAGCATATCCTGCATGATAGACATTATCACTTGGTCTGCTGCAAGAGCCATCAACAAAAACTGTTTGTGCAGTAGGAATTGGTACTGAAAGCATATCTGCTCTAGGTGAAGTGTCCTGATGTATTGATTGTATACAGTCATGAGGTGGTGGTAAGTCATCCTGTTCTCCTTTAAGACCTAATAAGGCATTCAAAATTGGAGCTGGGCCAGAGTTTATGTTTGAACTTTTTATTTTCAGGTTTGGATTGGACAGGAGGATGACTTCATACCCACTCAATCTTTGTGCTGACATATGCTGAGTATGTAAAGTTTTGAGGAGTGTGGTAACGCTGTGTGAGGTGTATAAAGTAGTGTTATGGCCCAAGGTAAATGGTGCTGCCAACTCTGCGACCATAGAACAAGAAGCCAACGCTCTAAGACAAGCAGGCATGCCTTGCACCTGTACTGGAACCACCTTTGAGAAAAAAGCTACAGGGCGCAGTCTCCCACCATGTTCCTGGGCCAGTTCTCCCGCCATGGTTCTGCAATTTTCCCTAGCAAACAAGTGAAACATTTTGCTAAAATCAGGGAGGCCGAGGCTCGGGCTGGTAACCATTGCACATTTCAACATGGCAAAAGCATTTAACATTTCATCAGACCATTTTATAATGTCAGACATTTCAGAGAGGGTTGCTTGTCTCAATATATTGTCATAGAAAGAACAGTCAGGTATCCATTGGCGGCAGTAACCAATCATTCCAAGAAAGGTTAGCAGGTCTTTCTTGGTAAGTGGGCGGGGCAGACCCACTATAACAACAATTCTTTTGTGACTGACTTTCCTAACTCCCGGAGACAGCACAAACCCTAGGTACTCAACCTCCTGTTTACACCATTGTAATTTTTTCTTAGACACTTTGTGACCACACGTATGTAACCATTTCAATAAGGATAGGCTATCAGCTCGGCAGTCCTCCTCTGAAGAACTACAAATCAAAAGATCATCAACATATTGCAACAGTACAGAACCATGAGGGGCAGTCCAAGGCCTGAGGGTGGCTTGGAGTACTATAGAATAGACCACAGGTGAGTCTATATATCCCTGGGGCATTCTACACCAGGTAAACTGGCGATTGTGTTGGTCAATCGACACAGTAAAAGCAAAGAGTGGCCTTGTCTCCTTGTCTACAAGGACAGAGAAAAAAGCATTCTTTAAATCAATCACAGTAAAACATTTGGCTGTTGCTGGAATGGAGGACAGTAGAGATGGAACATCAGGTACAATGGGTGCTATTGGGACTATGAGGTCATTTATGGCCCTCAAGTCCTGTACAAATCTGAAGGAGCCATCCGGCTTCTTTACAGGGTTAACAGGTGTGTTGTATGGAGAAATAATTTCCTCCAGGATTCCATCCTGCAGAAACTTTTTCACCATTGGCACTATGCCATCCATCTTTTCTTTAGAGAGTGGATACTGTTTGTGATAGATAGGAAATGCACCTTCTTTGAGAGTGGCCTTGTATGGTGTGCATGAAACAAGTCCTACATCCAGATCTGATGTAGACCAGACCTGGGGTTCTATATCCTCAAAATCTTCTTCACTATTTTCTTGTGACAGCATCAGAAAACCTGGTTTGCATGCTACTATAGTGATTTTATCTGAGGAAATGTCTAGACCTCCTTCTGAGTTGGTTCTAATTGTGATTCCTAGTGGCCCAAACAAGTCTCTTCCCAACAAATTTACAGGACACCTTGGTATTATCCTGAAAGAATGTGTGCATATGGTGTACCCTTCATCATCTTCTATTGGTAGGGGTGGAGTCCTATATGTTTTTGTCAGTATCCCATTAATTCCCAAAGAGGGTTCCGCTGGTTCCCATTTGCCTCTGAAATGATCTTCACAAATAGTACTCCTAGTGGCCCCGCTATCAACGAGATAGGGGAGGAGTCTCCCATTTATTGAAATAGCAACCATTGGACTGTCAGTGAAATCATCTGAGACAAAAGGAAAAGCTGGGACACTACCCTCCGGGCCCCATCATTGTTGTTGATTTCCCCATTTGATTGGAAATGTTGGACCTTGTTGGATGGATGCCTGTGGTTGTTGTGTCTGGTTAGGGACAGAGCTGGAATCGGGAGTCTGAGGAGGGGTGGGGTGAGGACACTGACTCACCCAGTGATCCTCAGCACCGCAATTGAAACATCCATTGTTTCTAGAGCGACTCATCCCTCTTCCATTTCTGCCTTTAAATCTGCCTCTAAAATTTCCTCTGCCTCTAAAGTTCCCCTTCGTATTCCCTTGGAAATTTTGTGTGGAGACATCTTTCTGTGAAAGAGCTTTGCCAAAGTCAGTTCTAGAAAGTGTTGACCATTCAGTAATCATTTGTTTGACTGGGACCACTAAATGGGGTTTGAGATTACTCAGGAAAGTCTGGATCAATAATGGATCCAAAGTTGTCAGAATACCCAAACTGGCTTTCTGTCCATCCTGCCATATGAACCATCCAAGGGTTAACTAGGTATCGCTCCCGTACATTTAGTTTTCCTATGAAAACAAAACAATTTACTTGCTTGACTGCCACCTAGCGGTGCAGACAATCAGACAACGGTGTGAATCAGACAATTAGACGATACCTCAACTTAGATTCCTTTACCAAAAAGAAATCAGTACTGTCCGTGATACTTTTTTTATACTAATACAGCTACAATCACTTCAAGACTGTAACAGAATAAATTTGGAACAAGTTCAAGAGTATTTCAGACATACAATAAACACACAATCTTGCTCATGGACCTGCTGTTTTGTTTCAGACAAATTTAAACCACAGATGAATTTAACTTGCAATGTACATTAAACTGTTTACCTTTCACAAAATAGCTTTACCCAAATTGTAACTTTATAACCTTCAGGAATACTACTCACCAAGTATGCCTTTTGGTTCTGGAAACAAAATAGCAGTTCACATATACACACTCAGCGCAATTCATTCAGCGTGATACATTTAAAGCAAAAGCAGTTATACAATCATACACAAAGTTTACACAATACATTGATCATCAGTCACCAGTTCTGTCCCGAACAGAACTAAAACTCTAGAGTACTCTGTAAATTTTTCTAGGTCCCCAAAACCTATTCTTCTAAGATCGCCAAGATCTTTTCTTTTAAGGTCACCAAAACCTTTACAAGTGTCCCCAAAACACTATATGACCTCCAAGGTCATGACCGGTCAACTTATGTATACTTATGAGAGGTTCTATAACCCAACAGCAATCTCTGTGGGATGGAAGCCAAGTCACACACCTGACACCTGGACTCCGGCAAGTCAATTTCACTCAATAAGAATAGAATTCACTTACCGAGCCGTTAAAAGTAGCAGCTTTCCACGTCCATTAAGGGTAAATAAACATCCATCCCGGGACGAGCCCTCAGTTCTGTAAGGGTTAATCCTGTGTCTAGGGTGGTCCCTTCAACCTCTCAGACCTTAGATCCAATGTATTGTATAAATTCAGATATATCTGGAATCAATTCTCAAAGGACAAATAAAACCACACACACACCATGGCGTCCTTCGAGAACTAATTGTATTGAGTTGTTACAAAGCAATTGATATAGTATATTTTACGTCATACAGAATAAGACATGCGCAGTAGACATCAAGACGATTACAGCTGGTCAAGACAAAAACGCTATTGTTCTTTGTTCTAAGCTAGCTGAATTAATATAAGAAAAGATACATAATTCCTTCTGTAGCTAAAAGATGCTGAGAAACAGTGTGAAGGTTATAGATAAGTGTGTGAGAACACATGTGTTAGAAGAATCTCATGTTGAGACAGTTATCTGAGAAGTTAAAGGGGTGTTCAAACTGTACATATTGTGAAATGGAAGTTTGTGAATATTAAGATGGCTGACAGAAACAAGATGGATGCTTAACATAACCTTTCAGTGAATACCCAAGAAAACGGTTTCAAGATTCAATCCAGGTGGTACCATACTCCAGTGGTTGTCCACAAATACAAACCTAATGTCCCCGAGTCCTGTTGGAGATGTTCCCAGGACAAGGGTAAATTACTACACATATGGTGGTCTTGCCCAATGATACAACGTTTTTGGACGGAAGTGCACCGCCTGACAGAACAAATTACCTCCTACACACTAGAATTTACTCCCGCCCAGTTTCTCTTACACCATTCCAGTTTACCACATAACACCTACCATAAATCGCTTGGGATGCATCTAATCAATGCAGCAAAGCAGTGCGTACCTGTCCATTGGCAATCCTCCCGAGTTCCTACCATTAAGGACTGGTTCTCCAGAATCCAGAAAGTTGCGGAAATGGAGAAACTCATTAACACTTCTCGTGACACCCCCTCTAAGTACAGTATGAAATGGGCCTGCTGGATTCATTTCCAGACAACACAAGAATACTTGTCCCATATGGCATCTTACCAGTAACTATCAATCTATATCCTCGAATATGTTATACCTATACCTCTCCCTTGCTTTGCAGCGGGGGCAAGCCAGAGGCCCTCCCTTCTTTTATCTCTTCCTTTCTTCTTTCTTTCTTTCCTCCTATCTTTCTCTCCTTCTCCCTTTTTCTACCTACCTTTCTTTCTTTAATTTTCTCTATTGCACTTTCTATCTCTCGGTATATCTCCTCTTCTCTTCTTCCCCTTGTTCCCACCTTTATTATACCACACCTGAAGTTGCTAGCTTTTTCCCCTCCCCCCCTTTTCTCCCCAGCCCTCCCCTCCTGCACACCATTTCCCTCTCCCTAACACCCTCTTAAAACCCCCTTCCCTCTTACCCCCCCAGTATCTTTTGATATCCCCAGACTTATCTTTACTAAACTTACTCTACAACGACATATACATTCAGCCTTTACACACTTCAAACCTCCCCTTTATGACATTGGGGTACCTGACACTGATAAACTTTCCATTTCTGCAATCATCGCATGATATAATATCCCAATATACTCTTACCTACCCATTCCTTTTAATGACCCTTTTTTGCCCACCGTCTCAGCATATCCCATCCTTAAACATCTGGCCACATTAGACCAGCTTTTCTCATGCACCCTCCAGTCCTGATACAGGACGTCGGGACCTCTAGACTACAGATGCCCTTGGAGAAGGAATACATTAGAGGTCAGCTTAGTACTAGACGGCCTTACTGAATTCATTGCGTAATGTCTTTGGACTTTACCAGAGGTCATAAAATCCCTGCACTGCGCAGCCAACCTCTACATGGAAACAATGTCCGTTTAAGCAACTGGGCTCACCAAATTCTTCAGATTCGCTTATTAGCAGCTATCTTTAGAAGTTATATTTATCTGTACTCTGTCTGTGGAAATGGAATGTACCATTGAGCTATGTACCATGCTGAATATATATGTCAATTGTTCTTTGTTCTTTGTTTACATTTTGCTTTATAACTTTATAACAATAAAACTATTTGAAATAAAAAGTAAGGAAAAAAGGAAAAAAAAAAAAAAAAAGGGTCGGTTGGTACTCTCGGCACATGGAGCCTTTCTTAGATTGAAAATAGAGAACTTTAGCCTCATGTTCTCCGCTGCATCTTAGTGAGACAACAATAGGTAATATGTATCAAGGTCTATAATTGACAGCTGGTTTAGCCTACAAAAGTAAAGGTTATATCTCTTTAAAAAAAAAAAGGGGGGGGGGCAAAAACAAATCCTCGCCTACCCCCTATCAGTCTTAGAGGCAAAAAAGGTCCCATTGATAGGATACTTGCAGACCTGTTAGGTGGGGTAGGAGACACATTGTCTTGTGGGTATTCAGCTGCGTTCTATCCTCGCCCACCTGTCATGCTGTCGTTAAGCTTATCGGCACAATAAAACAATTAAAGCTGTGGTGGTGTCCATACATGTATAGTCACGAATGGTACAGTACAAGACAGTGGGATTGGGGTACTTAGTTCGTATGAGGGACAATGTCTCAATTCGCGATGTAAGAATGCATCCATCCCCAGTAAGAAGATGTGGAGACCTTGTTTGAACTTGGAAGCTGGTAAGCAGGTGCGGGGACTTGGATTATATTTTTTTAATTCTGCATTTTCCTTACTGTATTTTGCAATTTTTCACATAAACTGGGAACAGTGCAATTCTGGAAGGACTACAGTGTATTTGGCCTAAAATGAACTCCTGCACTATGTGGTAGCTATCCAGGGTATAGATTAATATAACCCTGATTGTATTTTATTTGTATTTCTTCATAGACATTTCGTGCATTGCACTTTAGTGCTACGGATATTTATTTTGTGCTTTTAAAATGCTGCCATTGGTACCATTATTACGTCTGAGTTATTCAGTTAAACAGCTGATGAATTATACCAGTTTTTTGGCTCCACCATGTATTGCGGTGATTAAACAGCTGGGACTACTCCGCCGCCCACGTTATATCCATAGAAGCTCTCGGCGAAAGTTTGTTTGTTCACAGACTAATCATACCATCCCGACTCTTTGGTCAGCAATACGAACTGTTACTTCACGCATGCGTCAGCGGCGCGCTGGTGATCATCAGTTATGTGGTTTAAACATTTCTATGGCAACATCGCTTGCTGAGTTGAAGGAGAAACGTGGGGTCGATTTTAGTCTGTTGCGACCGGTGCGAAGATGTGTTGCGTTTTCAAGTAGCAAAATTGAACTTTTAAATGCACAATCTATCACAAACAAATCGTGTTTTATTCATGATCATATTCTGGATAAATGTTTGGATTTTATGTTCGTTACAGAGACTTGGCATCAGCCAAATATTTTTTCTTCTTTAAACGAGAGCTGTCCTAAAGGGTATAGTTATCTTGAAATAGCCCGTAGCACAGGGCGAGGTGGGGGCCTGCTAGTTATCTACCGCAGCCATTTGGAGCTATCTTTGCAATTAGTACCAGATTTAGTGTCATTTGAATGTCTTGCTTTTAAATGTAAAATTCCTTTCCCTGTGTTGTTCATTCTTGTTTATAGGCCACCGAAAATTAGCTCATCATTTACTGCTGAGTTGTCAAATCTTTTAACAACCTTTTGTATATCAAATGTAAATGTTATTATTTTAGGAGATTTAAATATTCATGTTGATACCCCTTCGTGCCATCCCGCAGCGGAATTTCTTCAGCTGCTGGATTGTTTTAATTTAAAACAACTCGTTGATGTCCCCACACATACTAGAGGGCATACCTTGGATCTGGTCATTACGAATTTTGCTCCTTTGACTAATTTGCAGGTGTATGACCTAGGTGTGTCAGACCATATGGCTATTTCAATGGATTTGATATCATCATCCAGTTGTTATAAGCCCAAGCGGGACATTTGTTTTAGAAACTTAAAAAATATAAATCCTGAACTTTTGGCAATGGATTTTCAGCATCTATCTACACAATTTTGCTCTGTTGATGATGCGGTGGCTTATTATAATAGCCAGCTTAGCAGTCTGTTGGACTTTTATGCCCCACTTAAAACGAGAGCTGTTACTTTTACTCACTCAGCCCCGTGGTATACAGATGAGCTTCGTAAGATGAAGGCAGTGGGGCGGGTTCTTGAACGGCGTTTTCGAGCCTCTGGCCTCACTGTCCATAAACAAATTTACCGGGAGCATCAACATCTATATGCACAGTCCCTTAAGGAGGCTAGGTCGCAGTTCTATTCTAAAGTTATACAAAATAGTTCAGGAAATTCTAAGCAGCTCTTTTCAACTATAAATCAATTGCTTAAGCCAAATTCGCCATCGACTACTGCTATTTCGGAAGAGCGGTGTAATGAATTTATGGATTTTTTTAGATCCAAGATTGATCATATCCGTTCCTCTCTGTCTGGTCCTTTGGCTCAAACTGTCCATTTAAACTGTTTTGTGCCACGACAAATGGATCATTTACCAGAGGTGTCATTGGAAGAGGTACAGGGTATTGTTAAGCGAATGAAGCCCACAACCTGTTCCTTGGATCCTTTTCCAACTCCACTGGTAAAAACGTATGTTTTAGTTTTAAGTCCATTGATTACTGCTGTTGTTAATTACTCTTTTCGAACTGGCCATGTTCCTTCCATTTTAAAAAGTGCTGTTATTAGACCACTGCTTAAAAAATCCACTTTTGATCCGGAAGTCCTTTCTAATTATAGGCCTATTTCTAATCTTCCCTTTTTATCTAAGGTACTTGAGAAAGCAGTTGCAAGTCATCTTCAGGATCATCTCAAGCATAACAGCCTTTTTGAAAAATTTCAATCAGGCTTTCGTTTTGCTCATAGTACGGAGACCGCTCTTGTTCGGGTTACAAATGATCTTCTTATGTCATCTGATGCCGGTTCTCCGTCTTTACTTATTATGTTGGATTTGTCAGCTGCGTTCGACACTGTCGATCATGGCATTCTTTTAGATAGTCTTCGTGATAATGTTGGACTAAAAAATTTAGCCTTCAGTTGGTTCGAGTCATATCTTACAGATAGGATTGAACAAACTACATTGGGTCATTTTAAATCTAAACCGCATATGGTTACCTGCGGAGTTCCCCAAGGGTCAGTGCTTGGCCCGATTTTATTTATTCTATATCTTACTCCCTTGGGCCATATTATAAATCGTTATAATATTTCTTTCCATTGTTATGCTGATGATACACAGCTTTATGTAAAAGCTGCAGCTGAAACTCCTTCAGTGCAGTCACCCCTATCAGTCCTTACCGCCTGTCTGGAGGAGATAAAGGAGTGGATGGAACAAAATTTCTTGCAACTAAATAGCTCCAAAACTGAGTTTATTATGATTGGAACATCTCACCAGATTAAATCATCGCTGATAACAAGTATTGCCTTTTCAGGCTCTAAAATTCCAGTTTCGTCTGTTGTCACTAATCTTGGTGTAAAAATGGATTCCCAACTCACTTTTGAAGCTCATATAAATCAAGTATGCAAGACTTCTTTCTACCACCTTCGTAATATCTCTAAACTTCGTCCTATCCTTTCTTTTTCCGATGCTGAAAGATTGATTCATGCCTTTGTCTCCTCCAGGCTGGATTATTGCAACGCACTTCTCATTGGGATTCCGAGAAAGAGCATGCAGAGGTTGCAATACGTTCAAAACTCTGCAGCGAGGATCCTAATGAGAGTGCGGAAGCATGAGCATATCACTCCAATTTTAAAATCTCTTCATTGGCTGCCGGTCTCTACAAGGATTGAGTATAAGGTCTCTCTTCTTGTGCATCAATGCATACATGGACAAGCTCCACCTTATCTTAAGGAACTTCTTAGATTGCAAAATCTACCGCGTTCCCTTCGCTCAACTAATTTGAATTGTTTAGAGGTTCCAAAAACTAGGTTGAAAACCATGGGAGATAGGGCTTTTTGTGCTGCTGCCCCACGTCTGTGGAATGCTTTGCCTGATAGTCTGAGGGTTTCTCAGTCTACTGAAAATTTTAAAAAGGGGTTGAAGACTTTTCTTTTTAGCAAATGTTTTGTAAATTAAGCGGTTTGTTTGTTTTTATTGTAATTATGTAGCACTTTGAGGTCTTTTGATGGAAAGTGCATTATAAATAAAATTTATTATTATTATTATTACCTGTGGGCCCTTATCGAGTGGGGGGCTTTCAATGGGCTGTCTCCGTAATTCGCTCCGTATCTTGCATGGTGGGGTCTCGGGTTCTGATGGTGAGTGCCGTTTTCTGGATCGCTGCTCCTGGAACTCCATCAGGTCAGTAGATGGTTGGGAAACCCTGGGTGCGGGTGGGCAGAATTCCGCATACCAGTCGGGTGCCTTGGTGAGGGGGATGTCAAGTGTCTCACAGAAATTGCGAATGTCTTCCGGCACCCTTAATATGGCCGTTCTTCCACCCAACATGGCTGAGAGAGCAAAAGGAAACCTACACCGGTACTGAATTCCTTTCGCTCGTAGTGTTTCCAAAATGGGGCAGAGCTCCCTTCTCCTCTGAAGAGTAATGGTGGATAGATCTTAAAAAAATGTAATTACCGCACCTTTGTATGTCACCAGGTTAGTGGCAGATCTGGCCCTGTGGAGAATATCTTCTTTCAACTTGTAATCTATTAAACAGCACACTACATCTCGGGGAGGGTCTGTGTCCTTGTTTCTGGGGCGCAGGGCCCGATGAATGCGTTCCATACCAATAGGAGATTCTGGTGGCTGTTCTAAAACGGAATTAAACAGGCTTGTAACTTTTGCTGGTAGTTGTTCAGCCTCTATGGACTCCGGGAGACCTAGTAGGCGAAGGTTGTGCCTTTTTCCCCTGTGGTCGAGATCCTCCAGATGTTGGTTGAGGTTTCGTAATTGTATGGGTGTCCACTATCTGACAGGATTTCTTTAATATGGCTGAGTGTGTAGCAGTCGTTTTCTCCACGTCTTGGACCCTGCCTGCAATTGCTTGAAGATCTATCCTCAGATCCGATATGACGGTTGTTAGGGCTGCTGTCAGTGTTTCTGCCACGGATCGGAGATCTTGTAGACTGGGTTGCAGGTGTGGGGTAAGTGATATGCTGTCCGCAGTCGTATTCTGTTGGGAAGGGGCTGAGGCATTACTAGCTCTCTGTGACTAACCGTGTGAGGCTGCCATATTGCTGTATTGTGAGCAGAACATCTCCGGGATATTCTGAGAGATTCTTCCCATCTCGTCTCTCGGACACCTCGATCTGGAGGCAGAGGAGCTGCGGGATGAGGTACCCATGTTTCTCGGGGTGTTGTAGGAGTTGTAAGCCTCGGTGGACAGTCTCTCTCTCCTCGTCGGCGGGAGCTCTAAGATTAAGCTGCCATCTTCAGGCCACGCCCCCCCACTTGTCGCTTTTGAGGAATGAGTAGGCGCCATATTGCCCACCTGAGTCCGAAACATCTCCTGAATGTTTTGACTCCCAGTCAAATTGTGGGGTGGACAACACCGAGATGCCGAGGAGCTTCTAGAAAATATTCCCATATTTTCAGGGTGTTTGGGTGCTTGGTAACCCTCTGTTTTAGTCAGCTATCTATCCCTGTCAGTAGGAGCTCTCGAGTTGGGCATCTTCCACTGGGTTAAGCCACGCCCCTCCGTAAATGTATTTCATTGGAATTTTATGTGCTAGACCAACACAAAGTGGCACATAATTGTTAAGTGGAAGGAAAACAATAAGTGGTTTTATTTTTTTATTTTTTTTACAAATAAATATGTGAAAAGTGTGGTGTGTATTTGTATTAAGCCCTCTGAGTCAATACTTTGTAGAACCACCTTTTGCTGCAATTAAAGCTGCAAGTCTTTTCTGGGTATGTCTCTACCAGCTTTGCACATTCTTTGCAAAATATCTCAAGCTCTGTCAGATTGGATGTAGAGCGTTTGTGAACAGCAATTTTCAAGTCTTTCCATTCTAACACCTGAATATGCTTTGATCTAAACCATCCCATTGTAGCTCTGGCTGTATGTTTAGGGTCGTTGTCCTGCTGGAAGATAAACCTTCACCCCAGTCTCAAGTCTTTTGAAGACTCTAACCGGTTCTCTTCTAAGATTGCCCTGTATTTGGCTCTATGCATCTTCCCATCAACTCAGACCAGCTTTCCTGTCCCTGCTGGAGAAAAGCATCCCGCAACATGATGCTGCCACCACCATGTTTCATGGTGGGGAGGGTGTGTTCAGGGTGATGTGCAGTGTTATGCCATGTACACATGACCGATCTTTCCAGCAGACTAGGTCCAACGGACTTTCGGCGGAGTTCTGACAGACTTTCCAAACAACACTTGGCCACACATGAACGGACTAAGTCTGTCCGTAAGTCCGTTCATTTTGAACGTGATGACATAAACGTGACTAAACAAGGTTCAATAGCCAGTAGCCAATAGCTTCCCTTGCGTCGTATTTGGTCCGTCCGACCAGCACACAGACGAACGGTTGCCCCTGATTTTAGTCCGTCGGAATTGAGTCCGTCGGATAGATTTGAAACATGTTCTATTTCTAGGTCCGTATGATTTTTTTTTTTTAAAACGATTGGACTAGCCCACACACGATCTGATTGTCTGACGGACTAATCCCTTTCGACCTAGTCTACCGGAAAGTCCGGTCGTGTGTATGTGGCATTCGTTTTCTGCCACACATAGCATTTTGCTTTTAGGCCAAAAAGTAAAATGTTGGTCTCATTTGACCAGAGCACCTTCTTCCACATGTTTACTGTGTCCCCCACATTACTTCTCGCAAACTGCAAACGGGACTTCTTATGGCTTTCTTTCAACAAGGGCTTTCTTCTTGCCACTCCTCTATAAAGGAGGTAATGTTATAATAGATTTAAGTTAGGGCTATCAGAGCAAAGGGAGTACTTTTCCAAGGCACTCTTCTATCTATCTATCTATCTATCTATCTATCTATCTATCTATCTATCTATCTATCTATCTATCTATCTATCTATCTATCTATCTATCTATCTTTCGATCTATACAGTGTGTGTATAGATAGATAGATGGATAGAATATAAAGAATTATTCACTATTCTTGAGATATATTAAACTGCCTTATAAAAGTTGGCTTCTGCTTTCCCCATAGTGCCCCTGGCATTCATTCCCTATATTACTCTGTCACTCTGTGTTGAACCCAATTACTGGAGAAGATTCTTGATTGTCATATCTGGGTATATATTTTTACAGAAGAGCAGGTTTAAAAAATTACATTGCATATACCATTATTTTCAATGCACCTACTCGATTACATTGTATAAGAGAAAAAGAGAGGGCAAGGAGCAGCAGAGAGAGAAAGAGTGCAATAGTATGCTGTTATTGGGACTATGTCTAGTGTGAATAATAGTTTGTACAGATATATACGATTTAAAATGTATCTTTAAATGATTGTTGTAAATGTGTGCAGTTGGACATGCTAGTTTGTAGTACAACACCAGTAGTTGTGCAGTTTTTTAGACTTAGGCTTTTTTTTTAACAATACATTTTTATTTATGTTAAGTAAGAAACAATACAAATACTATTGCTGTATACAGTAATCAACATTGGTAGTAATATCTATACTATAAAGGAATTTAGTATAGGATTGTTCAGTTCTTGATGTCCTGGACCTGCCTACCCCTAATGGGTTCATACTGTAGGCCTGGGAGGTCACTAAGTTAAATCTATAATTCAGCCCATTTAAACTTTAATTAGGGAAGGAATATTAGAAGGGGGAAAGCAAAAATATATGGGAAACCAGAAATAATAAACTACAACGACATATTACTTAAATGATTGTTCAGAGTATTCCAATCTGGGGGTTAAAGTTATCATTTACATTCCTTTAAGTAATTAGAGGCTCTAGGGTGAGATAACCAGTTGTGCCATTCCTTTCTAAAGGTCGTGGTGGAGTAGTTCTTGTAAGCTAGCATCAATTCAAATTGTGCTTGAGTATTTAGTCTGGCTATAACCGTAGATATATTAGGTGCATCAATAGATTTCCACAGATTTGTTATTGTGAGTCTTGCCACTATTAAAATATGAACCACAATTATCCTGTATATTATGGGATATTTATCAAGATTCATACCTAATAAGGCTGTGGTGGGAGTGAGCGTGGAAAGGTTCCCTGTTATATCTACTATGAAGAATGTTACTGAATTCCAAAAGCTTTTCAGGTTTTCACAGCTCTGTAAAATATGTAGAAGGTTGCCAGTTTGCTCATTGCATCTCTAATAAATGTTGGATGTGGAATAATAGATTTTTGATAAGTTGTATGGAGTTAAATACCATCTGTTTATTATTATAATATTTTTTTTTCCATTAGTCCCAAGAAAATTATTGATCTAAATCTCTCTCCCATTTTGTCATATGTGCATATTTTGTATTTGAATTGAAGGTCAGTAGATCATAGAAACGGGATTTTTTTTTTCCTTTTTTGTTCCTTTGATGAGTAAAAAACTTCCACAATATTGATGGAATTTATGATTATATATGATTATTGGGATTGAAATCCTTTAAACGGTTACACTTTCCAAGCTTACTCATAATTATAGACCTAAAGTGCAAAGGTAGATTTTTGTATAAACGGTAGCCATGTTTGATCCAATCATCTACTGATAATTGAATTCTACAACAATTTATTACTTCTGTTGGGATAAATAATTTGGATTTTAATTTTAGAAAGGATGTGTTTCCATGCTAATATTGTGGCTTTGATACTTAGTAGATTGGGTGTGATTACTTTATATGTATTTCTAAATAGGTTATTGAGGTGTTTTCCCAGTTAAATCCATGTTTTGTGCGCAGATTATTGATTATCACAGTAGGGAGATTCAAAGGGAGGGTATAGCATTTATTTTAATGGATTTTGTAATATGACACCTCCCCACATTTTCCTAGTATTGCTTCTACCTTTGGTAGAGATATTTCAGGCTTGGTTAATGTAAGCATGATGTCATTGGTGAACAAACCTAACTTATGCTCATTGTTCTATGCTAATTCCTTTGATATTTGAGGATGGGCATGTATATTCCACTAACAGTTCTATCGCTAAGGAGAATAATAGTGGGGACAATGGGCAACCTTATCTGGTTCTGTTTGTTAAAGTGAAATTTCTAGATAATATACCTGACGAAAAAATCTTTGCAGTGGGTTGAGTATATAATGCCATAATGGCAGAATGTGTAAAGCCCTGAAAACCGAATTTGGTTAAAGTTCTTGATATATTTTCCCAATGCGTTCTATCAATTATTTTTTTTTTTTTTTTTTTAGAAGTAAAGAGGGTTCATTATGTATTAGATGGATTTGTTTCAGCATCCTTCTAGTGCTGTCAGGTGCTTGTTTTCCTTTTACAAAGCCTACTTGGTCAAGTCTAATTAGTGAGGGTGTTATATTAACTAGTCTATTGGCCAATATCTTTTCATATATTTTAAGATCGGAATGTAATAGCAATATAGGTCTGTAATTTAAGGGGGGGGGGGGGTGAGGATCCTTTCCTGGCTTTGGTAATATTATGGCTTCCAATAGTTCTTTTGAGAAAATTTTGGAGTTTGCTGCTTGATTAAACATGGTTGTGAGGTAGGGAACCAAAATCTCTTTGAAGGCTATATAATACACCTGACAGACCATCAGATCCTGGTGATTTATTTTTTGATAGCTCATTGATGACCTTTAGAATTTCTTAATTTGATATTGGTTTGTTAAGCTGATGAAATAGGGTCAATGTTGGGTAAATTAAAATTTTCTAGAAATTCTGTTATTTTGTCTGTGTTAGGTTGGAGGGTGTCTTTGTCATCCTTTAGGTTGTATAATGCTTCATAATAGTGTGAGAATGTATCTAGAATTTCTTGAGGATTAAGTATCGCCTTTCCCGAATTATGATGGGTTAGTTTATGAATTTTATTTTTATTTTGCCATTGTCATAGTTGTGAGGCCAACAATTTACCTGCTCTGTTGCCTTGGGAATAAAAATTAAAATAAATTTTCATTAGATATTTATCATGATCTGCAGTGAGAACAGATCTGAGTTCGGCTGTTAGGTTACTAAGCTGGCATTCTAGGTTTGTATCTTGAGGTTTTTTTTTATGTAACTCTTCCAATTCTGATATATCTTTTTAAAAATATATTCATTTTACTAGTTCTACTTTTTTTCCCCCTGGTGGCTAATTGAGAAGACCTCTAGCATATGCTTTGTGAGTACACCACAAGGTAGAGCTTTTGACAGAATCTTTATCATTTGATACAAAGAATTCCTCAAGCCTTTTTTTCATCACAGACCAATATTTCTCCTGAGAAAGAATAAAGGTATTATTCCTCCAGAGATAATTTTCTATTACTATAATCTAGTTTGAATTAATTTCAAGTGTAATTGGTCTGTGGTCAGACCATGTTATATTGTGAATGCTAGCATTCATTATCTGTTGTAGGAGATTTTTGTCTGTGATTAAATAGTGTATTCTGGGATATGATTTATGAACATGTGTGAAGAATGTATAGTCTTTTTTTATGTAATGTGTAAACACCTCCAGGAATCATACACGTCTTCTACCGAGAAGATGTTGGTTAGTCTGCTTCTGAAAATCTTTCCCTTCTTGGATGTGTTCCTAACCGGATCCATTGGTGATATATTGGTTAGATGCTGTAGGGGATCAAATTACACCATATAGAGTGCAGGCTTCACACCCAATGCATTTCAGAAATTACTTCCTTCTTCAGGGGTGTATCAAAGGATCAAAGCATCATATTGTAAATTGAAATAGGCAGAATTTAGCCAGCTATAACATAATAGAATATAAACAATATATGACCATTGTCCATCCTAACGCCAAGCCACAAACAAACACGTTGATGATGAAAAGTCACATATTAGCCACATAAGATATACAGGTTTAAAAACAGACAAATCCAGCCAGGGGTAACCCATATGCTAAGACCACTCAGCAGCACCGGGGATAAACAGAAGGACACCCAGTGAGGCCAGACAGCTGAAAAAGCCCAGCAGGGCTGATGTACAGCAAAAATGTCCTTAACTTCTGAATGGTATGGCTGCTGAGCAAGAAAAATCATGTATATGTATAAGTAACATGAAGCAACACTTAAGTTGTAAATCACAGCGAAGGTGTTACTCACATGTATTGTAAAATACAGCAGGGAAAGGATGATTGAGATATATATATATATATATATATATATATATATATATATATATATATAAAATAAATAAATCTAACCATAAGAGTGATGTTCTTTGTTAAAGGACAACAAAGTAATTCACCTGTGTTCTGGATGTATATGGTCCTATGCTTCACAAATATATTAACCATCCAGGAAAAAGTAAAAAAAAAAAAAAAAAACGAAGCGTCCAAAGAAGGCATAACATCAGCATTTACCAAAAAAGATCATGGATCAAAGCATCCCCTGGATAGTGGTAGAGACCACCCAGCTGAAGGGCGTGTGGGGGGGGGGTAGCTGAGAAAACCCAGCAGTGTTTCTTAAGTACCCAAAAGATGATGGGCATGCTGTCACAACACCCCGTGGCTCATGATGCCATGCTGGACTGGTCTGCATTCCATTGCTGGCCCCTGGGTGTGTGGCACGACAACGTCACTGAGGGAAGAGCCACCTATCCACCACGCATTCTCCGATGCACAAGGGGTGGAGCCCGGACAGCGTGGCCAAGACACCAGCTGAGGGTTGCTAGGCAACCCAAGGGAGGAGATGCCACAGTCTGGCAACAAACTCTCCCGAGATGACAACAGTGCCACCCACAGCACTGCATGGGTGGCCTGGATGCGCCGGGTGGGAGCCCAGAGAAGCTTAGGGATCGGAGCAGAGGCCAGGGTGGTAAACCATGGATGGAGGAGGCTGGAAAAAAAATGTCTAAAAAATATGAACTCTTAAGCCCCGTACACACGAGAGGACTTATGTCCGACAGACTTCCAAAGGAGTTCCGCCGGAGTTCTGCCGGAGTTCCGACGGAGTTCTGACAGACTTTTCGGCCGAACGGACTTGGCCACACACGATCACACTAAACTCCGACGGATTCGAACGTGATGACGTAAGACCCGACTCGAATAAGGAAGTTCATAGCCAGTAGCCAATAGCTGCCCTAGCGTCGGTTTTAGTCCGTCGGAGTAGCATACACACGAGCGGATTTTTCGAAGGGGACCGGGTCCGGCGGAGTTCCGTTGGGAAAATTTGAAGCATGCTTCATTTCTAAAGTCCGTTAGACTTTTGCGAAGCTAAAGTCCGTTGCAGCCCACACACGATCGAATAGTCTGACGGACTCAGTCCGTCGGACTTTGGATGTTGAAAAGTCCGCTCGTGTGTACGCGGCATTAGGAATTGCAGCAGACACACAAGCCACACATTAAATACAAAACACAGGAAGAAACAAAAACAAATTATAACTATACAATGATTAAATATAATGAAATAAATAGATGGACAATGGAAAAAAAAATTATGAAAATTACAAAAGAGAAAAGAGGCTGACAATCGGCTTCTTTTCTCTTTTGTTATTTTCATAACTGATTGTTGGCACTGGTTGTCATCTCGGGTGAGTTTGCTGCCGTACAGCGCCATCTCCTCCTTTGGGTTGCCTAGCAACCCTCGGCTGGTGTCTTTCCATGATCAACATGTAAGTTTGTTTGTGGTTTGACGCTAGAATGGACAAAGGCCATATATTGTTTATATTCCACTATGTTATATCTGGCTAAATTCTGTCTATTTGCATTTAGAATATGATGCTTTGATCCTTTGATACACTCCTGAAGAAGGAAGTAATTTCTGAAACATGTTGGATGTGAAGCCTATACTCTGTATGGTGTCATATTGTCTTTTAGTGTTATATCTCTGTTATGGCCTCTAAAATCCCATGAGGGGGAACCTTGCTTTCTGTACAATGCACATAGGGATGCTGGCCCACTCTTATGCCCTGTACACGCGGTCGGACGTTCCGAAGACAAAATCCATCGTATTTTTTCCGACGGATTTTGGCCCAAATTTGTCTTGCATACACACGGTCACAAAAAGTTGTCAGAAAATCCGATTGTTCAGAATGCGGTGATGTAGAACATGTATGACGGGACTATAAAGAGGACAGTAGCCAATGGCTTTTGTCTTGTAATTTAATCTGAGCACGCATGGTACTTTGTCTGTCGGAATTGTCTACACACGATCGGAATTTAAACAATCTTATTTTGTTGTAGGAAAATGTTAGACCCTGCTCTCCAACTTTGTGTGTAGGAAATTCCGATGGAAAAAGTCAGATGGAGCCCACATACAATCGGATTTTCCGACAACAAGATCTGATTGCACATTTTCTGTCAGAAAGTCAGACCATATGTACAGGGCATTAGTCCCCTTTATCTCAACTTCTTTTTGTATTCTGTATTTTTTGTGCTTTCTTGATAACTTCCCAGATAAACTGGTGAGGATTTTTGTTGAGGGCATAAATGTTGACAATTGTGTATATCATATTATCTATAGATTCTACCAGAATTATGTATCTTCCTTGGGTATCTGTTTTGATATCTATTTGTTGAAAAGAGATAGCCTGCTTTACTGTGTTATAGTGAGGGGAGGAGGTAGCGCCATCTTTGTTTCTCTGTATCCCGGCTGGGCTGCAGAATGCACTACGTTTGTGGGGGCCCTCTCTGGTTTTCCATTTTGCTGACATCCTCCTCTCATTTGCGCTGCTCTCTGGTCCAGATTAGTGTCCCTCAGGGCTCTCTAGTTTCTTGTTTAGTTGTTCGGGGAAGTCCGTGATCGCGAGGCTCTCTTACAATGGGGACATTCACTTCTGCGGCTGACCACGCCCCCCCTAGACTTAGGCTTTTGATCTAATTTTCACCACAAATAGACTTGTAGATTATGTTGCTTTAGGCACATGTGAATGATAATGATCTTTCTTGTAGGCTCCACTCTTTTTTTTTTTTTTTTTTTTTTTTACATTAAATGAAAAAACATATTTACTTTGGGGGTGTGGCTAACCGCCGAGCAGGATGGACGTCTGATTCCTCAGCTCCCGCACCGACCGGACTGTCTACCGGAGCATCGCCGTTCAGCTTCTCTGCACGAACCCCTTACTACATAGGGAGACTACCGCAAGGCCTAGCTATGCCCCAGGCGAACCGCAAACGAAAAGATTACCGGCCGCCGAAGAAACTGACGGATTACTTCAACCAGCCGCCAGACACAGACATCCAAGATGGCGCCCGCGGCCCTGTCAGGGAATCATCGGCATACACCGATCTACCTGATGCTGACGAATCTGCAATATCTACACAGCAGTACTCTCCTGATCCATCTCCGCAGAACTCTCCCTCCTCAGCCAGCAACAGCCCAGCCAAAGCGTGGATGCGAATGGATTCTGCGGGGCCTAATCCAGAGGTAAGCCCTGCATCCATCTTACCTACACACCAGCCCTCAGCTATTGCGGCCTTCCCCACATCAGACCAACCTGTCCTGGACACTACCATGAAGGAGATGCTCATCTCCTTACAATCCTCTATACACAATGAGATAACATCCATGTTTACTAAATTTTCCTCTCATGTGATGCATTTGGGACAAAAAGTTCAGCGTATTGAACACCATATGAGTGACCTGACTATCACAGTTAATGATCTTGTGGATGCACAGGACCACACACATGATGAACAAAAATGGATGAAATCCAAAATGGCGGACCTTGAAGACCGCTCTCGACGTAATAACGTCAAGATCAGAGGTATCCCTGAATCGGTCATGCCTCATGACCTTAACACCTACGCCAGGAAAATGATCTCAACGTTACTACCTGACCTGTCACCGATGGAGACCATAATTGACCGCATACACCGCATTCCCAAACCGCCGCACCTAGCAGCAACCATACCCAGGGATGTCCTGATGAGGGTGCACTTTTTTCACGCCAAAGACCAGCTAATGTTCAAATCCCGGCATCTGAACAAATTACCTGAACCGTTCTCTGACCTCCAACTATTTGCGGATCTGTCTCAACATACTAGACAACTGCGCAGACAGCTGATAACAATTACTAAACCACTGTTCAACCACAAAATCCTCTATCAATGGGGTTATCCGACTAAACTCATTGTTACCAGAAATGGGTCAAAACACATTATCACGTCAGTCCCTGAAGGCATAAAACTTCTACAACAATGGGATATTATCCCGGAAGAGCCTGCCCCACGGTCCAACACCCACAGAGGGCCATCCCAACCCCTCTATCCCAAGCAACCACCAAATCCCCGCTGAAATCTTCCTGCAGGCGATGCTCACCCGCTTCACTTCATGTTTTATAACGCATCGATCCGGTTGGTGCCCTGCTTGGGCTGTGTTACCCATAAACTTTCACCCCACTCAGTTCACACAGCCTAGTGTCTTTTCTGGCTGTTCGAAGCTACCGTTCTACTTAGTTCTTTATTGTTATACATACCACTAACGAAGAGTTAACCTCTACCTTTTCCTTCCACCCTTCCTTTCTCCTCTTCCCGGTTTGCCTCCTCCTTGAGAACTGCACCTGCACCGGCTACAAGAACTTGCATCCGGAAAACATCTGACTTCTTAAAGAGACTCTCGCTTACTGTAAGTACCTGTTATCACACCTGACACCTGCACCTGAACTGCACAATGCCAAAATTCCTCTCCCTTAACACTAAAGGACTTAACCACCCAGCGAAAAGATCCTCCATGTGGAGGACTGCCCTTCAATCCCAATGTGATGTCCTTTGTCTCCAAGAGACACATTTTAAGAAGCTAGAAAGCCCCCGCTGCACTAATCGTCATTTTCCCCACATCTTTAAATCTTCAGGACCAGACAAACGCAATGGGGTTATGATAGCAGTGAGGGACACTGTTACCTTCACCCTTCACAACAGTATGGTGGACGAGGATGGAAGATTCCTAGCCCTGGACTGTACTCTTAACAAAACCAGATACACTATTGTAAATGTCTACTCCCCCAATACTGGCCAAATAAAATTCCTCTCTAAATTGATGAAAAAGCTTAACAAATTTCGTCAGGGATGCTTCATTATATGCGGAGACTTTAACATAGTTCCAGACAACTTGACAGATGCCTCCTCACGCTCCTCCAGGTTATCCTCTCCTATGACTACCTTCATAAGAAACAACAATTTATATGACGTCTGGAGATGCCAACATACCACCGAAAAAGACTACTCCTTTTTCTCCCACAGGCATAATTGCTACACAAGAATCGATTACTTCCTTGTAGATAAATGGACATTGACCAAATCTACTGAATCAGATATTGGTACGATAACTTGGTCGGACCACGCTCCAATCTCACTCACTGTCACCGACCATCTGAATTCCCCACGGCATACAGTATGGAGAACTAATGCGGACATCATTCACTCTCCAGAACACTCCTTGTACATACGTACTCAGCTTGAAGAGTTTTTTACTTTAAATACTGGATCAGTTTCCAGTAATACTGTCCTCTGGAATGCACATAAGGCATTCGTCAGAGGGATCATAATGCAACTCTCTGCACGAGAGAAGAGGAGGAGATCACAGCGTCTAGACACTTTAACTGCAAAAATACACTGACTTGATGTTCAAAACCAAAACGCACCAGACCCTAAATTAAAGGACCAGTTAGTCCTCCTCAGACAGGAACTTAGAAATTTACTCCTAGAATATCACACAAAAACTGACACGAAATTCAAAGCTCACTATTACACTACTGGCAACAAGGCGGGGAAAGCACTTGCTCTCAGAATTAAGGGTCACTATGCTAAATCCAGAATACATCACCTCTTTCATCCAACTACAAAGCAGAAGCTTCCTGACCCTCAAGCTATTGCAGATGCCTTTAGCCATTACTACCATACTCTATACAACCTGAAGGATGACCCTAACACAACTCAACCCTCTCTTGCAGACATAAACACCTTTCTTCAAACAATTGATCTGCCAACACTATCACAACAACACCTATCTGACCTAAACACCCCTTTCACCCAATTAGAAGTTCAAAACATTATATCCACTTTGCCTTCCAACAAATCACCAGGGCCTGATGGCTTAACCAACGAATATTATAAAAAATGTAATGCTACCTTGGCCCCCTACTTATCTCAAGTATGTAATGACGCTGCCTCCTCCTCTTCTCTTCCCAACGAAATGCTTAATGCTCTGATAATTACACTACTGAAGCCAGGGAAAGAGCCCAACACACCACAAAATTTTCGGCCAATTTCACTTCTCAATACCGACACAAAAATTTTCGCCAAACTCATAGCCAATCGCTTAGTCCAAATTATGCCCACCTTAATCCACCCCGACCAATCAGGCTTCACGAAGGGTAGACAGACTTACGACGCTACAAGAAGGTTGATAAACATAATTCATCACGCAGAGACTAGCAGAGAAGGCGTTCGATAGAGTCCATTGGGCTTACCTAGAAGCTACCCTTCACAAATTTGGATTCCAAGGACATATTTTTTCAGCAATCATGGCCTTATATTCCTCTCCATCAGCACAGGTCTATACGGACGGAATAACCTCCCGTGCTTTTCCAATAACCAATGGCACTCGCCAGGGATGTCCCTTATCGCCACTTATCTTTAACCTGATCATGGAACCCCTGGCAGCACACATCAGGAATTGCCCTAATATCTCTGGATTTAAAATAGGCCACATCGAGCATAAAATAAATTTATTCGCAGATGATGTCATATTGATGCTTACTAACCCCTTAACTTCCCTAGCTTCGGTACAACATGTCTTAAATACCTTTGGTTCAATTTCTTATTATAAGGTCAACGAAACCAAATCATACGTTCTAGAGCTAGGCCTTGATGCTATCACTAGCAACATACTGTGAAACTAATATGCATACCCCTGGGCCGATCAAGGCATATCGTACTTAGGCATTACACTCACTAACTCGGTTTCTAGATTATTTCAATCCAACTATCTTAAAACCAAACAATTATTAATCAAAGAATTGTCCAATCTCGCCAGATTTGAACTTTCATGGTCAGGTAGGCTAGCAGCCTTTAAAATGCTCATATTGCCCAAAATTCTGTATACATTTCGTACTCTTCCCATCCCCTTATCCAAATCTTATCTAGCTTCCTTACAATCTATTCTTGCTACATACCTGTGGCAAGGTAAAAAACCTAGAAGCAACTATTCCAAACTCATCAAACATAAACATGCAGGGGGGATGGGGTATACAGACATCCGGGACTATTACTTGGCCACCGTCCTCTCCCAATTAAGGGAATGGACTAACACCCCCCATACTACACTATGGGGGAATATAGAAAATTATGCCACACCTGGTCCTGATCTCAAAAGCTGGTTATTCAGCTCCCAAGTCTCAGTTCCAAATCTCAACCTGTACTCACCAACCATAAAAGCATCGATTTCTGCTTGGAAAATACTCCACAATAGCAAATGGTCATCCTTCCCCATGAAAGATATACCGGTACCCTTACAGACCCTGCAAATCTTATCTCCTGATCTAACCCTACCTACATGGCTCACGTCTCGGGCCTCTAACACTAATGATCTTAGATCCCTCATAGATCACAAGTCTTTTCCCGAGATTCAATCCATCTATGGGGCACCCACTTCAGATTTTTTCACTTATCACAGATTACGCTCCTGTCTGACCAAACACACCCGTATAGAAGGAGCACTACCTTTGAAATTATGGAATTTTTACTTCAGACAAGATTCCTCATATAAAGGCATATGACTTATATACCCCCTATTGCAGGAGAAAAATATATTCTTCAAATCTAAACCCTTCATGTACTGGGAATGAGACACACATCTCCGCTTCCCCGATACCCAATGTCAGCAAGCACTTACTTCCATTTACAAAGCCACACGATGCACAGGATTATGGGAACTGACATTGAAAATTACACTCCGCTGGTACCTGACTCCCCACAGACTCGCTAAATTTCATCCCAACTCTGCCCCACTGTGTTGGCGCAATTGTAATCATACAGGGACTTTGATCCACATTATGTGGCACTGTCCAAATATAAGAACCCTTTGGTCAGAGGTCACACGACTTATTTGGGAAGTGGGTAATATCACAATTGCCTTGTCACCACAGCTTGCTTTACTCAACATAATACCGGACGATGTCCCTCACACATACCACACGGTCCTTACTCATATTCTCTTAGCTACCAGACTACTCCTAATTAGAAACTGGAAATCCCCTACAATACCTAACATCCTAGACGTCACCACTTTAGTACACTCCCAATACACCTACGAGCTGATTGGATCTAGAGGCCTTCCTTCCTACAAGGAAACCCAGGCCAAATGGCTCCCATGGCACAAATGGTACTCCTCTCAGATAACCTGAGTTTGTTCCTGATGATTATTCTTCTTGCTAATACACCTGTGATTGCTGGTTCTCCACTCCATGCTTGTTCTCCACACTCTACCCCCTACCTTCTTCCCTCCCTTTTTTTCCCCTATCCTCCCCTACCCTGCCCTCTACCCCGTTATTAATACTATAGCTTATTAAGTGGCACACTCACAGGTTAAACATTGCTAATACCTGCTTTCTGATATCTATGCACTTATGTGCCGAAGTTATTGCTATTGCTGTTGTTTCTACTGACAATATCTGTATGACATCCATGACTTGTCATGGATGTAATTGTTCTTCATAATATTGTACGTTGTGAAATATAATAAATATTACTTTACAAAAAAAAAAACATATTTACTTTGTCTCCCCTTTCTTGGGCACCTTCCTCTCAACTTACTTACGTAGGTATACACTTTATATTCCCTGGATGAAACCTCTTCAGTGCCTATTATAATGCATTTCTTGCTAAAGCTTCCATACTGTGTAAAGACCTTTGAAATACACTGACTTCCTGGGCAGGCAGGAAAGCCTTGTTAAAATGTATAGATTACCTCATATATTGTACCTCTTTTGCGCTCTTCCTATACTAATTCTATCAACGCACCTTAGAAACCTCCAGAGTCTTGCAGACAATTTTATCTGGCCTAACAAAAGAGCACATAATATCAAAATATCTTTATACGCCTTTAAACAAAAGCCAGAATTGGTATCCCTGATATAGCTAATAAGTATTATAGAGCCTCCTGGTTCAACTTAAAGCAGTAGTAAAGTCCAAGCAAAAAGAATAAAACATTGGGCCCCTGGGAGATTTGTCATAATGTGCTAGTATGCATTGCACTTTATTTTTTTCACAAGAAGTCACTTTATTTTTGCACGGAAGATGATATAAAGTTGTCATTTTCTGGATACTACCGTAGCGCAACATCTGTATATATATATATATATATATATATATATATATAATATATATATATATATATATATATATATATATATATATATATATATATATATATATATATATATATATATATATATATATCTCAAGCGTGGATTTCTGTTTTTATATGTCAAATTGCATGTCAAAACGCTCCAGTGTGAACCAGGGCTACCACCACTTACCACGTTCAGATGTCTATCTCATTGCAAAAACTACAATACTGGTGGTAATATACAACTCAAAGGAGGGAGGTGGAGTTACTAAAACTGGAGCGCACAGAATCTGGTGCAGCTGTGCATAATAAATAACCAACCATCAGTTTATAGGGTTTATTGTCAAAGCTTAATTGAATAAGCTGGTTAGAAGCTGACTGGTTACTGTGTAAGGCTACAGCAGATTCTGTGTGCTCTCGTTTTTTTGTGTTTTTTTTTATGCTTTTTTTCTAGTACTGATGAAGTTAGCCTAAAATGTGCTAAATACTTTTTGGATTGTACCCCTAATCTTGATTGGAATATTTATCAGCGTATAACATGAACTTTTTTCCCCTTAAAATCAGGGGAAAATTGTGGGTGCGTGTTACACGTCGATCCCTGCTGTCTGTGAGGGGAAGAGTGTACTGTGTACTCGGCTAGGTTCGGCTCCACTCACAGTAAAGCCCAGTCCCACCTTATAGTCTTTACATCCTGCCACTGGACCGGTGTTGTGTCCATCATAGCAGCTGGGCCAAGGGGTGGGATGGGGCATGTCTGCGAGCGGAGCCGAGTACACAGTACACTCGGCTCAGCTCAGTCTATGTCGGCGGTGCTCCTCTTGCCCTCAGAAACAGAGGGGATGAGCTGAGAGGAGCCGAATACATACGACATCTGTATATCTCGGTGGCGCTAGATTTAAAAACCCATAATGCTGCAATTTTGGGCAAGGCTGCAGATGGACACTGGGGAAGGCTACAGATGGACAATGTGCAAGGCTGCAGATGGACGCTGATAAGGCTGCATTGATGAGCATTTAAAATGTACGTTTTTTCCTTAAACTTCCCTCCTAAACTTGGGGTGCTTGTTATATGCCGATAAATACTGTACTTGGAAGTTGTATCTGGACCTTTTAGAAGAATTATTTTGTCTGAGTTAAAGCTTAACCTTAAAGCTTTCCATAGTTGTACTAAATAAACTGTGATCTAAAAATCCATAAATTTAGGAATCTTAAAATAGATATGATAATTAATGACAGTTACAGGGAATATAAATATCCTTAAATTATATCATATTATATGTACATTTAAATAAAGGCCTAATGTCTTCTCTGAACTTTTTTTTTATAAACGTTTACATATACCAAGTGAATTGACTGTCCTTAGGTGATACACAGAGATAAAACAAATCGTCCTATATAAGTTATACCTGTTTGTATGCAGTTGTCTCTTCTCTATAGCCATTCAAAGTGCAGACAACTCCCTTCACACAGCACTTGGGAACAGAGCTAAGGCTGTCAATCACAGGCAATGTGCTGGAGCCCCCCCCCACCCCATCCTTTTTTTTCCTCTTGGTGTCAGGGAAACTTGTAGAAGTGACACATGCAGATAGCAGAGGAATGAGGCAGCAGAAAGAAAGGTCACTTAGTAATTTGGATAGTATTTCACTGGATAGTACTGCTCTTGTAATGCAATGATTGATGAACTGATTTAGATGTTCACATCAAAACTACTGAGCTTAGCTCAGATATCCGATTACAGCAATTTATAAATTTGTTCACATTAAATTAATTTTTTTTAGACAGCAGCAATTTTTGGGTAATAGTAAAACTTGCAGCGGTTTCATAATAATGAAATGTTTAAATGAACCATTAAATTGATATTTGGGGCCAAACACATTTTTTAATTAAACTTATATTCGTATGCAAATATACTTTGCTTCATTTTCATTTCTCATTTAGAAATAGCAAACAGGTATTTGGGATTTACCGGAGCCACACGGAAGTTCTTAAAATGTTGCTAAAAGTCAAAAATTAGGAAATTTGATATCTCGTGGATAGTATATACAACAGGATTTGCCATGGAAATACATTTTACAGCAAACCACTATTATTGATGAAATATTGATGCATATCAACTTAATAGTCATAAAATGTCATTTTAATTACTCATGGAAACAGAGGGAAGTAAATTATGAACAACAGTTAATACATAAAGTTAAGTCCTCAAGGCACCCCAACAGGTCATGTTTTCAGGATTTCACTGAGAAGAAACGTCTGTGGTAATTACTAAGGCAGTGATCAAATCACCTGTGCAAAATAATGGAAAGCCTGAAAACATGACCTGTTGGGGTGCCTTGAGGACTGGGGTTGAGAAACAATTCTCTAACTAGCTGCATTTTCTTATGTCACATTTAAAGGATAAGTTCACCGTTGGAAACATGTTACATGTCCCACCCATTTTTAGGGTAGGACATGTAACATGTTCCCTTTCCTGCAACGCTCCCCGATTTCCCCCCCCCCCCCGTGACAGCTGGCTGGGGATCTTCTCCCTGCACCAGCTGTCACTATTTGAAAAGAACACAGTCTTGAGGGGCTCTGCCCAAGTGGACACGTCTTTCAGTCATAGAGCTCTGTGAATTAATGGACTACAAGTAACGGCAGCTTTTACAGACAGCTTACACGGACAGTCTGCAGGAGCAATGCATTGCACCCACGATCTACTGATCAGGGATGCAATGCTTTCCAGGCTCCTACAAAAATGAATATTAAATGCACATTGTTTTACCTGCAAAAAGAAATGTGCATTTATTTTATTTTATTTTTTTAAAGGTGATCTTATCCTTTAACCCCCCTGGCGGTATTCCCGAGTGTGGCTCGGGGTGAGATGTTAGTACTGTTAGCGGTAACCCTGAGTCATTTGCATCTCTGGATCCTGGAAGTCATTACTTACCTTGTTCCCGGGATCCCGCGATGTATTCCCGCTGTGTATGACGGCCGGATCTTCCACCCGACGAACTGTGTGCTCTGGCTTCCGTTCCCTGCGAGCGTAGCGACGCAGGCAGGTGGAACCAGCGTCAAATTCAAAACGTATAAAACACAAACACACTGATACTTTGTAATCCTATTGGATTACATTACTAAATAAAATAAAATTGACCTTAGCTTGCCCCCAGTGCTTTATCCAGTGCCCTTGCCTGCAGTTTTACTGTACTTTGTGTCTTGAAACTGCAGAGCGACCATAGCATAAAAAAAACGCACCTCTACCTCAAAAGCGGCATATGACCTGTTGGAAAACAGTGACAACAATACCGAATCTATTGCAGAAGTGAGTGATAGAGATTTGTGGGGAAGTCAGGCACGGAAAGCAGAGTAAAAATTTTCTCTTATTATGAAATATTTGCACTTTGAGAATAATGAAGATTTTGACAAGACTTCTCATCCAGCACCAAAACTCAAAAAGATTTGGGGGGTATATCAAATTATTCAGCAAAATTTACAGAAGACCTATGTACCCGATAGAGACATCAGTATCAACGAAAGTCTGATGGCCTACAAAGGAAGACTCAGCTGGATACAGTATATTACGTCTAAGAGGGCACGTTTTGACATAAAATCATTCATGCTCTGTGAATCCAGCACTGGTTACATATGGAATTTGATACTTTACTCCGGGAAAGGAACCAAGTTCAATGAAAGATTCAGTAACTGGAATGACAACGGCTTCCGTTCTTTCTTTGATTGAACCACTGCTGAATCAGGGCTACTGTGTAACCACAGATAATTTTTACATTTCTCCTTTTACAGTATAAGACAGATGCATACGGGACCGTTATGCCCCGTACACACGAGAGGACTTAATTCCGAAGGAGTTCCCAACGGAGTTCCGCCGGAGTTCCGCCGGAGTTCCGACAGAGTTCCGACGCAACGGACTTGCCTACACACGATCACACTAAAGTCCGCCCGTCTGGTCCGCTGTGACGTACACCAGGTCCGACGAGACTATAAAACGGAAGTTCAATACCAAGTGCGCCACCCTTTGGGCTCCTTCTGCTAATTTCGTGTTTATCTCGTGTTAGTAGAAGTTTGGTGAGAGACGATTCGCGTTTTTCAGACTCGTATTTTTCAGAACGTTTTTCACTGCTTTTCAGTTTGTGCTTGTGAGGTTTGTATCTGTTTTTTAGTGCGTGTAGTCAGTTCGTCTCTGTATTTTGCAGTGCGATCTAACTGCGCTCGCTGACTTTCAGGTCGCTCTTCACAGGCCTTGCTGTTCTTCAGTGACGTCTGTTAAGTTCGCTCTGACAATCCGACCGTTTTGAAGCCATGTTGCGTGTACGTACTCGTCGTCGAGTTCGTGCTTTGCTTGCGCTTGGTGTTGTAGTTCATTCTGCAACCCAAGAACAGTCCTTGGACGGGGTGTTGAGGAGTTCATGGACGAAGAATTGGTTGCTCCAGCGTGACCAGTTCTCGCACATGCCTTTGCTTCGTGAGATCCGGGAGAATAATCCTGATGATTTCAGGAATTATCTCCGGATGACGGACCCCGTTTTTCACCGTCTGCTGGCTTTGCTGACCCCTTATATCAGCAGGCAGGATACCTGCATGCGGCAAGCCATCACTCCGGAGCAGAGGCTCGTCGCCACGTTGCGCTACTTGGCGACAGGGAGAAGCCTTCAGGACTTGAAGTTCTCGACAGGCATCTCCCCCCAGGCTCTGGGGATCATTATCCCAGAGACCTGTTCTGCCATTATACAGGTCCTGCAGGAGGACTATATTAAGGTAAGATTTTAGCATTTAACATCACATTTTATTGTCTTTAATGTTTGCTAATGCCTTGTATTTCTTTCCTCAATCTCTAATTACCATGATTGCAATATGCTGTGAATGTCCCCTTTGTCCTCATGCATGCTGCAATCTTTTAATGCTCCTTTTTTCTTTTTCATGCATATTTGCCTTCATTAAACCTCACCAACATGCTATGGTAGGCCCATATCCACCTAGTCTAGTCACTTAAAATGTCTTTTGTCAGCTCCATTCTATTGCTTTATCCTAAAACCAAACATTTTAAAGCTTATTCCAAATGGTCTGTGTCCCCTTAACTGAATCCCCCCCCCCCCCCTTAATAGTATCCCAAATGGTCTGTGTGTCCTTTAACTGGATCCCCCCCACACACACTTAATATAATTCCAACGAGTCTGTGTGTCCTTAAATTAATGTTGAATTATATATTGTATTTTTAACACACTTCAACCCTGGAATGATTTTCCCCCCCTTCCTGACCTTCATCACTTTTTTGGGTGATTTGGCAGTGCGTTGTTTGAATTGACAATTGTGCGTCCTTGTAACATGGCTCCTCCTAGTAAATTATCTTCATTTTATTAGCACAAAGCGATTTTGTATTTGGTTGTCTTTGATCACCTCTGCTTTTTTAGTTTTGGTGATTAACCACCAACAAACCCAAAATGCATTTTTCTAAATATGCTTTTTTTTCTCTCTTTTCGCTCTAAAGAAAGATAGTCACAAAAATATATCACCATGATTTTTTGGGACCTCATTTGATGCTGATACGTAGTCTTTTAGTAAACAAAAATGTGTTAAAATGAATCACAATTTAAGCGTTTCTTGATTGTTTTTTTTTAAAGTTCTATCGTTTAGTAAATATGGTCTATTTTGCTGGCATTTTTAAAATCTTGCCATTTTTGAAACTAGTAATGGCGTTGCTAACCGTTTTTTTTTATTTTTTTTTATTTTTTTTTCTGGTGACTGCCACATTATGGCGGACACATTGGCCAATTTCCATACATTTTTGTGACCATTGTCATTAATACAGTGATCAATGCTGTCCAAAATTGTCTTGATTACTGTAAAAATGTCACATGCAGTGAAGGTGTTTTATTAAGCACAAGGGGGCCAAGGAATGGTTTAAAGTGTGTTCTGGGTGAGTGTTTTTCTTAACTGTCTGGGGGATGGGCTAGCAGTGACATGACCCTGATCACTGCTCCCAATGACAGGGAGCAGACGATCGGTGTCATGTGACTAGGCAGAAGCGTGAAAGAAAGTTTGTGTTGTAATGTACAATGTTTAATGTGCCAAAGTACTTATTTTGTTTTTTTTTCTGCTTTTTGCCTCCCCAGTTTCCTTCATCGCCACAGGAATGGCAGACTGTGGCATCCCATTTTGCCACCCGGTGGGACTTTCCTAACTGCGGTGGTGCCATAGATGGGAAGCACGTCCACATTGTGCCACCACCCCATTCGGGGTCATACTTTTTTAATTACAAGGGGTTTCACAGTATTGTGTTAATGGCGGTGGTGTCGGCACAGTATGAATTTCTCTATGTGGACGTGGGGAAGAATGGCCGCATGTCGGATGGAGGAGTCTTCGCCGAGACGGAGTTCTACCGCCGTCTACAGACAGGTGGCCTGGGCTTGCCACCTGATTCGGAGAATGTGGAGGAACTACCCTTTGTATTCATTGCGGATGAGGCTTTTGCTCTGGACAACCACATAATGCGGCCATTCCCCCAAAGAGCCCTCACCCCGGAGAGGAGGGTTTACAACTACCGGCTGGCCAGAGCGAGAAGAGTGGTGGAAAATGCTTTTGGCATAATGGCCAGCCGGTTCCGTGTATTTCTGACGGATCTCAACCTAGCGGAATACAAACTGAACCATGTCATCCTTACGTGCTGCATTTTGCACAACTTTTTGCACAAATATTCCACTACATATTTCTCAGGAATAATGCCGGAGGCTGGAGTTGGGCCAGAATCCATGACAGGCCTGGATACTGGCCGTACTGGCTTGGCCCCCCAAAGTGCACGGGAAGTGCGTGAGAGATATGTCACTTATTTTAATGGTAGGGGGGCCATTGCAATGCCACCCAATCTTTAATTTTAAAAAAGAGGAAAATAATAAAATAACCTCAAATCTGAAATGTGTTTTCTTGCTTGCTTTTGGTTTGTGCTGTCTCCTATGTTATCCTAGTGTACTTGTAGTGCCAAGTGTATTTTCATTAAATTCAATAAGGCCCATTGTCACTGGATACACAAAATCCCTTTTCCCAAACTGGTATTATAAGCATTGAAAGAATACGCCACACATTCTTGATTATTCAAAATTTTAATTTGGCCACATTCACATGTGCCATTGAATATTTAGTGATCTTAAATTTTTTGGGGGTTTATTTAACTTTCTTTGCCAAACATTTTTTTGTTTCCTTTTTTTTCAATTTTTTATAAACTTTTTTTTTTTTTTTTGTGGTTTTTATTTTTCTAGAAAAAATATGAAAAATGTATAAAACAACAATCAGCCACAATCGTAAAAATTGGTGAAGTAAAACAATCTTTTTGAACTAAAACAAGGGAAATGAAGAACATGATCGATATTATGGAGAAACGGATTATATTCTCCCCAAAATATCGATCATGTTCTTCATTTCCAGCTGCATATTGTCAATCTGAGTCTTCATGAGATCCAGGCTAGTTCGCATGTCATCTAGTTCCCCATTCCAGCCCATTATCTGGCCAATCAGCCTTTGTGCGCTGTCACTGGAAAATGGGGCCCTTTCCACAAACAGAACATCACCTACAATAGATGGGAAAAATTGGGTCAAAAATTAGGCAGTCATACATGGATTTCAACAAGCTGGGGTGTCAGACACTCACCTGGTGGGGTGCCCAGCTCCCCTACTTCCTCCACCTCTCCTTCCTCAACCTCTCCTTCCTCGACATCCTCGGGGGGGGCACTGGTGCTTGGAAATGTGTCGCTTTCCACAACCACAACATCACCTAAAATAGATGTAAAAACATGTGTTTGGAAACACACCTCTCCTTCCTCCACATGCACATCCACGGGGGGGATGGGGCTAACCTCACATTCCTGCTGGCAAGGATGGCGGTCCCTGGGATCCTGCTTTGTGAGGCTTTTCTCCCCTATGAGAAATTAACAAACCAAAAGGTATACTTTAGCACACAGATATTTAAGGCCAGAACTAGGAAGATGAAACCTTGATTAGAAGTGTTGTACAATTGTCGGTTTATGAAGAGATGCAAAATGTGAAGACATGAGAAATCAATTCACTTTGCCAAAAAAGCTAATAAGTAGGTTTTTGTGCCAAGGTTCACACATGCCCAACCCCCCCCCCCCCCCCAAGTATACCAGGGAACCCCGTGTGGCGTGTGGTTTACCCTAATAAATGTTCTCTGGTGTCCCACACCTTTGCTCATGAGTGCAGATGTGTTTTTACCCAGCTGCCAAGTGTCCTCTCCTTCAATTACACTGAATGTTCTTTTCTAGTCATTGTATTTTGAAACACATCTAAACCACAATGTCCTAATCATTTGTTGTGTCCTAAAAATTACACACCCAAAAAATGCTGTTCAAACCCTGTATCATAAACGAGGTTTGCCACGAACAATTTACGAGGGTTTGTTAAAACGATACGATTCTTTTACTGTATACAACATGAAAGCAGCAATTTTTTACATTGTACAAAGGTAAAGCATATGGATCTGTATGCAATAATCATAAAATAGGAACACACGACAAGTACTTACTTTTTTTCAGAACTTTCTTGATCCTTCTGTATTGATCCGGCTCCCTCAATTTCAGGTCGGACCACCGTTTCCTCAATTGGTCTTTTGACCGTCGTACTCCAAAACGATTATGCAGGGTCTTAACTACTTTGGCCATGATTCTGGCCTTGCGCAAGTTCGGATGGGTGTATGGTCCATGCTTGCCATCATAATCCCTACTTCGCAAGATTCCCACCATCTCCACCATCTCTTGAAATGCCATATTTGAGGCCTTAAATCTCCTCTTTCCGGATCGGGACGTTTGTGGCTCCGGGGATTCCTGACTACTGGAGTCGTTCATATCAAGCACCTGTTGTGTTTCCGCCATGTTTCTCCTACTGCGCACCGTAGAGAAAAGGGGGCGGGAAATATTCTTGTAAAAGAACGTCATGGGCGGGCAAAGCAGGCGTAGTTCTACGCGTACGCACTGGGTCTTACGCCAAAATCACACGTCGTACGTACGTTAAGTGCGCAGAAAGGGCGGGAAACCATGAACTTGACTAAAAGAACGTCAGGGGCGGGCAAAGCAGGCGTAGTTCTACGCGTACGCACTGGGTCTTACGCCAAAATCACACGTCGTACGTACGTTAAGTGCGCAGAAAGGGCGGGAAACCATGAACTTGACTAAAAGAACGTCAGGGGCGGGCAACGCAGGCGTAGTTCTACGCGTACGCACTGTATATAACGACAAAAATCACATGTCGTATGTTCGTTTGCGAAAATAGGAACAGAAGTTGGGAGCAAGAAAAACGAAGGTAAGTTTAAACCATTTCCCCAAATAAGTGGCAGATCCTGGAGTCTATCTTGGGCTAAGATTAGGAGAGTCTGAGCTAACATTATGTTTTTTGGCTTGTGTATTGTCTTGCAGAAAAATGGATAAAAAATTCAGGGATCCAGAATTTTTAAGTCTGTTTATCGACAAGTATAAAGAAATGTCTAATCTGTGGCATACCAAGAACAAGGATTATTTTAATAAACAAGTAAGGAGGGCAACACTGGAGAGATTTGTGACATTTGTGCAGCCTTGGATCCCAGAGGCAGACGTGGACTTTGTGGATAAGAAAATTCAAATATTGCAAAATATGTTCCGAAAGGAAAAGAGGAAAATCGCTAAATCCCAAACATCAGGAGCAGCACCAGGTGATGTATATGTACCCAGGCTGTGGTACTTTGAAAAGCTACGGTTCCTGGACGACCGGTATAGACCCAGGGAGTCGCTTTCTACTCTTCCCTCCACCCTTCCCTCCACCCTTCCCTGCAGCATTCCCTCCACCTCAGCAGAGGCTGATGAGCCTTCCATCCTGGAGGAAGCGGATGCACCCAGCTGGAGCCAGGTATTTTTTTACCAAAAATAGTGATATTCAGAATATTAATGATGTTAACTAGATGTTATTCGAATTTGTACGCTATTATTGATGTTAAAAACTAGTTAAAATTTGGACATATCAATTTACAGTAGTGGCCACAAATGTTTGTCACCAGCAGAAACAAGAAATAGTGGTGTCATAATGATACTCTTTTATATGTATTAACCGAATTTTGAAGTCAGGAGCTGAAAAATGTTTAGGATTGATGAACAAAAAACTAAAACAATGTCCCTTTTTTATACACAGGAGGAGCTCAGCCAGGAGGAAGGTGGTGAAAGTGGCAGGCAGGAGGAGGCTATGCCCACTCTCAGCCAGGAGGAGTCAATGCCCTCTGTCAGGCAGGAGGTGGCCGGGCCTAGTAGAAGCATGACGACTTCTCAAGTGCCTCCCCTCCGTCTTCCATCCAAAAGGGCCAAAAAAAATACACAGGCACAGGAGGAATCCCTGCGACTAATTAGAGAGGCGACTAATGTTTTAAACAGCCCCCCTGACGCAGAAGAGGCCTACGGCTGCTACATTGCCAGCCGGCTCCAGCAACTAGAGATGGGCCAACGTCTCCACTGCGAAAGGCTCATTTTCCTGTCCTTACAGAAGGGGTTCAGTGGAGATTTATCAGCCAACAGTACTATTGTGGAGCAAGTTCCTCCTGTTCCTCCTCCTCCTCCTGCCACGAGTCCCCCACCGGAGACACAGCCTCCCAGGAAGGCTACAGGGAAGTCTGCAGGGAAGGGTGCAGTGAAGGGTGGAGCGAAGAGAAGAAGGTGATGACCTGGCTTCACTCTGGTCCGACCAACCACAGCCTGGGGACATATATACCATCTGATGCTGCTCTTGATGTCTGGGATTCTGGGACCATATTTGATTTTGTAATATTTGAATTTTCTTGTCCACATAGTTTCACGTTTGCCCTGGGGCCAAAAGGCTACAGAAATGTCACAATTTTCTCCAGTGTTGCCTTCATTTTTTTGTTTGTAGAACCAGAATAAATGGCTATTTTTGTTTGAAAATATAATTGCCTATGTGTTTTTTGGTCAAATACCTTTCTATAAAAGACAATGTGAAATTAACAAGGGACACTAACCTCCTTGAGGTTATAAACAAAATAAAAATGTTATTGTGGTAACTTGTCACCAGAATAAAAATAAAAAGGTTATTGTGGTAATGAAAAAAAAATAAAATAAAATAAAGTTTTTGGTTTTAACTTGACGGAACAATTAAATATGGAGATCACAATAAAAAATAAATGGTAAAGAATTGTACCAAAAATATGTAGGCCAAAAATTAGTCACCAACATTTTTTCTTGTTTTTTTTTATTTTTTTGGAGTAATTTTTTCATCAATATTTTTGGGTGAAATCATGAACATTTTTATTCTTGTGATCTCCATATTTAATTATTCGGTCAAGTTAACAACTTTTTTTTTTTTTTTTGGTTTTAATTGACAGAATAATTTAATATGGAGATCACAAGAAAAACATGGTAAAGAATTGTACCAAAAATATGGAGTAAAAAAAATTATTAAAAAAAACATAAAAAAAAAAAATATTGAGATGGGGCTTTAAAATAAAAACAAGATCATTCATGAGATGAGGAGAAATAAAACAGAAATGTGTTTGGTGAGAACTCTGTGAGTGAATATGAGCAGCAAAGCAACTTCGTTCTTCTAGCATTATAAATAAAAAGGCTTCGTTCTTCTAGCATTATAAAGAAGATGCGCTATACATTTAAACGAGCACAGAATTTGCAGCATGACGAATGTGCTACTTCCAATACGAACTGGAGTTTTACAAGACCGAGCACTTCCGTCTTGTACTTGCTTCAGAGCATGCGTCGTTTTAGGACTGTCGGAACAGCATACAGACGAGCGGACTTCTACATCGGACCTGGGTCCGGCGGAGTTCCGTCGGGAAAATTTGAAGCATGCTTCATTTCTAAAGTCCGTCAGACTTTTGCGAAGCTAAAGTCCGTTGCAGCCCACACACGAGCGGATAGTCCGCCGGACTCAGTCCGTCGGAGTTTGGATGTCGAAAGTCCGCTCGTGTGTACGGGGCATTAGAGCTAACCGGCGTGACATGCCACCAACCTTTGGTAATAAAAAGCTCAAGGCAGGAGAAATAGTTGCCTAGCAGAAAGGTAAAATTATGGCACTGAGATGGCCGGACAAAAAAGATGTGTGACTAATAGGTACTATTCACAACACCTCTACTGTCATGGTACACACAAAAGGTGGAAAAGACATAATGAAACCCCAAGTCGTGATGGACTACAATCATTCTATGGGAGGTGTTGACCGAGCTGACCAGGCCATGACTTTTTACCCAGCCATGAGGAAGCAACAGAAAAAATATTACAAAAAAATCTTCAGGCACCTTCTGGAGCAGGGCCTGTGGAATGCTTTCCTTCTTCTAAAAAAAAAAGAGTGACAAGCCTGTTGTTCATGCGGACTTTGTTTGGAAAGTTGCCGAACTTATATTTCTCAAGCACCAAACACCAACCACTGTAAACAGATCTGGACATCGTGCTGCTGGCGTTGTGAACCCAGAACGCCTGACTGGTCGGCACTTTATGGACCACATTCCACCAATCGAAAAGAAGGCAACACCCACAAGGATGTGTGTGGTTTGCTGCTCTAAGCGTGACGACACTAGAAGGAAAATCAGAAAAGAAACCAGGTTTTACTGTCCTGACTGTGACGCTGGTCTTTGCGCTGTACCATGTTTTAAAAATTTCCATACCCCGGGACGTTTACTGAAGCAATATGACTACCAATATTGCACCATCAGGTAGGCTGTACGGGGCCCCATGATTTCTGTCAGTGGCCCTGGATGTACGGGTAAACTGACACACTGACAGATCTGCAGGAGACCTACATGGCGTTAACAATCTGCTGATCGCTGGTGCAATGCTTTCCAGGCTTCTGCAACAAAAAATAATAAATGCACATTTTTTTACCTGCAAAAAGGTGCATTTATAATTTTTTTGGGGCAAGTTAACTGATCCTTTAAAGTAACACGGTGCCGTATAGAAAAAAATGGTCTGGTCATCAAGTGTGCGCGGGGGGGGTGTGTATGGGTTAACCGGAGGTCATGTGGTTAATAGTTGTATTGGATCCCCACTGCGCCTACTGATCAAACTCCAACAATATTCACACTAACCCCTGCTTACGCCCATGCCTTCTTTTTTTTTTTATCTTGCCCACTTTTGTTTTCCTTATCATTCCCTTTCCTTCAACATCCTAGTTTATAATCTCCTACAATCTTTTAACCATTCTTTCCCCAGCACAGATAAAACATATCAATTGAGATGCAGGCTTTGCATTTTATACTGTACGTTTGCATGCATAAAATGTTGGCTTTTTTGTCCATGAACAATGAGCAGCTATTGAAGAAGCAAATTGAGGAAAGCAGAACTTGTGATTAACTCAAAAGGTATATAAATTGAGTTGCAACATTTTGCAGCAGATTAGAAATAGGACTAGACTGTTTTGTGAAAGCTTGCAGAGAAGGGTTTTAGAGTCGCTAGGATATGATAAAGAACAAATAAATTTTTAGCTATACAATGCATGAGAAAGAATAGATCTAAGAGATGTTCTTCCAACTAAAGGCAACAGGCAGTTGTCAAAGCATAATAGTGTTTAGAGAGTGAGAGTTCAGAGCCAAAAATAATCCCTGATTGCAAGGTAAAATGGAATATAACTTTCATCTTTCTGTGTCCAAACCATGCACCATAAAATAAATGCATTTGTGTGTGTAAAGCAGTAAGAGAACTCACCATTTATACCTTTCTAGTTCATTTTTTTTCAACCTGTGGTAATCAGTCCTGGGTCCAATAGTCCAGTTTGTTAGTCCTCTTAGTAGTGTCCTTAGCCACTTCCATAAATGGGACATAAGCATGCTACCTAAAGAAGTCAGTATGTTCAATCAAGGTCACCTGGAGAGACAACACCTTTTTTTCTGAAATATCTTCCTCCTGAAATGACAACATTGTATGAAATTAGGTCTGATCTAGGCTGCTACTTCTAGCCTTTCTTACACTGTCCTTTGGATACATTGTAGACATATTTTTGTCATCAAGCTGTAGTTCTGTCTTTGTTTTTCTTGAAATTTCAACATTATGTGTTATTTAGGTAGATTAGTAACTCTATGAAGATTGCTCATTGTGCATGCCTCAAACAAAAGTGCATATTTTGGAGATCAGCAGTTAAAACACAGCAAACATTTGGAGACAGAAGACTCTCCTTTGGAATTACTTGTGTTTGATTTTTTGTATAATATTTTAAGGCCACTTGCATGTGGGCATCTGAGCCCATGCAATATAAATTCTGGGATTTTGCCCATCCTCGGGGGAGCCTGGGTGCTGTGTACAGCGGACCCTAGACATGAATGACTGTGTCTGGGTATACTCGTATATACACCATTGCAATCATAAACATGAGTATTATGTAAGGACATATGTAAAAAAGAGAATTTTTTTTATATATATACCTATTAGGGATGAGCCGAACACCCCCTGGTTCGGTTCGCAGCAGAAAATGCGAACAGGTAAAAAATTTGTTCTAACACCGTTAAAGTCTATGGGACATGACCATGAAAAATCAAAAGTGTTAATTTTAAAGACTTTTATGCGAGTTATTGCCATAAAAAGTGTTTGGGGACCTGGGCACTTCCCCAGGGGACATGTATCAATGCAAAAAAGAAAGTTTTAAAAACGGACGTTTTTTCGAGAGCAGTGAATTTAACCACTCGGCTATAGGGCGGGCGCGAAGCGGTTAATAATGCTTAAAGTGAAACAATAAAATGAAATGTTCCTTTAAATATTATGACTTTGGGGTTTCCTTATTATTCCTGTAAAGTAAACACATTTCCCATGTTTATAACAGTGCCACAGCAAAATGACATTTCTAAAGGAAAAATTTCATTTAAAATTGCTTGCGGCTATAATGTATTGTCAAATCCCTGCAATATAGATAAAAATACCAAAACAAAATGGCGTGGATGTCACGCCCAAAATCCATACCAGGCCCTTCAGGTCTGGTATGATATTAAGTGTCAGTTCACACTGAGGCAGCACGACTGCCTCAGGCGACCTGGACACGACCACTGCAGTCGATTTGCAAAACGACTTCTCTATAGAAGTCAATGCAAGTCGCCCCCAAAGTCGCACTGGAATGACTTTGTATCGCTCTGATTAGAACGGTTCCATTGTACAGAACGGGACGCAACTTGTCAGGCAGCTAAGTCGCCTGACAAGTCGTCCCAGTGTGAATCAACCCCAAGGCCGCGTACACACGGGCGGATTGTCTGACCAACTAAGTTCGTGTACGCGGCCTAAGGGGAACCTCGCACCCAATTTCTTAAAAAAATGGTGTGGTGGCACCCCAGGCCCCCACGCACTATATACTCTGAACAGCAGTATAGATACTATATGGCTTGCCCCATATACTCTGCAGAAAATCGGGCCTTAGGTGTTGGTGATACCAGAACACTGTAAGCCCTCACAGTTACTCTTGGTGGGCGCAGGAACTTGCCCTGCTGTGAAATATAATTTCAAGAATTGTAATTACATGCCCCTGTTAAATAGGGGCAGAAAAATTGGGTCTTGGGCGGTGGTGCCACAACACTGTAACCCCTCACAGCCCCCTCACTCTTGTTGGACACAGGAATAGGCCCTGCTGTGAAATATGATATAAAAAATTGTAATTACATGCCCCTGTTAAACTGGGGCAGAAAAATTGGGCCTTGGGTGGTGGTGGTGGTGGGTGCCCTAAACCAAAAATATTGTTGGAAGCTAGCATCATCAAGAATGAGGAGGAATAGGATAGTCAGCATAGGCTTCAAGGGATCCCCCATCCATAGCAAATTCAATCTGTTACATCAGCATCAGGTGCTCAATAGCTGCTGATCCACGACTGATTCATTTTTATGAATGTGAGCCTATCAGTAGCTCAATTGCATATTGAGCAAGTTCTGGCCAGTGGTCCATCTTCAATACCCAGTAACCCAGTGGATGGCCTGTTGGAAAGATCTCCAAGTCTGTTCTTGCTCCTAGATATTCCTGCACCTTGTAATGCAGACACTGTCGATGGTTGCTTGAACCGATCAGATCTTGGCACTGAGGGCTGAAAAATTGTTTAACCACTTGCTTACTGGGCACTTAAACCCCCCTAAGTCCCAGACCAATTTTCAGCTTTCAGCGCTGATGCACTTTAAATGACAATTGCGCGGGCATATAACACTGTACCCAAATGAAATTTTTATCATTTTTTTCCCACAAATAGAGCTTTCTTTTGGTGGTATTTAATTACAGCTCGGAGTTTTATTTTTTGCTAAACAAACAAAAAAAGATGCAAAAAATAAAAAAATCATGTTTAATAGTTTGTTATAAAATTTTGCAAACAGGTAATTTTTCTCCTTCATTGAAGTGCGCTGATGAGGCGGCACTGATAGGCTGCACTGGTGGGCACTGATAGGCTGCATTGGTGGGCACTGATAGGCATAGTTAAGGCGGCACTAATAGGCACAGATAAGGTGGCACCGATAGGCACAGATAAGGCAGTACTGATGGGCACAGATAAGGCGGCACTGATGGGCATGGATGGGTGGCACGGATGGGTGGCATGGATGGGTGGCACGGATGGGTGGCACAGATGGGTGGCACTAAGGGGCACTGATAGGTACCACTGATAGATGGGACTGATGGGCACTGATAGGTGGCACTGATAGGTGGCTCTGATAGGTGGCACTGCTGGGCACTGATGGGCGGCACTGCTGGGCATTAATGGGCACTGGTAGATGACACTGATGGGCACGGATATGTGGCACTGGGGTGCAGCACTGTTGTTGAGGCAGATTGTGGGCACTGTGGGTGGAACTGCTGGGTGGCACTGTGGGCACTGCTGGGTGGCACTGACGGGGCACTTATGTTTTATTAAGGTGGCACTGGCAGGGGGCAGGTGGGCACTGGCAGGGCTGGCCGTGATCGGGACTGATGTCCCGATCACGGCCGCCGGTGATCGGCTCTTTTTTTTCTCCTCGCGCTGTCAGCGCGAGGAGGAATAATAGCCGATTACCGGCTCCGTTACATCACATGATCAGCTGTCATTGGCTGACAGCTGATCACGTGATAAGGGGTTGGGATCGACCCCTTGCTCGGATCAGTGATCAGGTGAGTCTCATAGACTCGCCGATCACAGAGCGCGCCGCGCGTGCCCCTCAGGGGGCGCGCAGGCCGCTCGTGCACGGGACGACGTCAGTAGACGTAGTCCCGGCAAAGGAGGTCCGCGCTGTAGCCGTCATTCGGCTATAGCGCGGATCTCAAGTGGTTAAAGGCATTGGTCAGCCGGCCACCTTCTCCTCTGACTGAACGAAGCCTCTGCAACATGTTGTCCAGCACCAGGAAATGGTAACCTCCCAGGGTCTGTAAATGCATTGCACAAACCTTTCTTTGAGGCCTCCTGAAGATGTGGCATCCTCTGCTCCCTCATATGGTCCATAACTACCTCCACCCAGCCACATACAACTCCTTGGGTTTCTGGGGACTGAAAACCATCCCTTGGAGACTGCTGCTGAATGTTATCCTCTACATCCATGCTGACACAATCCTCCTCCTTCTCTTTTTCCTGTGTGTTTGGTGGGCCCGCAGGAATGCTATCTGGATAAAGGGGGCCTTGAGAGGTAAGGAAGTCCTCCTCTTCCTCCTGCTCTTCTGCCTCAGGTGCCCTGTCCATGATTCCACAAAGCGTGTGCTCCAGCAAGAAGACTAGAGGGACAGTGTCACTGGTGCATGCATTGTTGCTGCTCACCATCCTTGTGGCCTCCTCAAATGGGAACAGGACAGTGCATGCATCCTTGATCAGTAGCCAAATTTGCCTACTAAAATCAGATGGTGGTGTACTGTTAGCAGATTGGCTGCAAGTACATGGGACACCTATTGCTATACCTTCATTCCTCTCAGTGCGGGTTTTTGAGAGGACTAGAGGTATAGTAGGGTTGGAGATCCCAGATGAGGAGCAAGGAGAAGTCTGCTTTTTTCTTTGATGTGGGTCTTTCAAGTGCTGCTGCCAACGGACTGCATAGGAGGTTGTCATATGTATGGTCAAGCATGTGGTGCCCAAGCGGCTGCTGTTCTGGCCACACTTGATCCACTTCAGACATAGGTTGCAAACAGCAATGGTGTGATCTGCTGCACACGTGTCCAAAAAGGCCCATACCAAGGAACTTTTAAAAATTATCAGGGAGTCAGCAGCGCTCTGCACCTGCGGAGATCTTCCGTGTGATACAATAGGGTGGCTGCCCTTAAGCTGCCCCCTAGAGAACATTCCGCCTCGTTGGAGTTGTGCCTCCTCCTATCTTCTTCAGGCACCCAGGGACAGTCAGTGACCACATCACCCCCTCCCTCCTCATCACTGGAGTAACCTTGACAGTATGCTGCAGCTGGGGGAACATGACTGCCAGTTTCTTGTTCTTCTTGGGCACCCCCTCTCTCTAGGCTCACATTACTCCCTTCCTCAACCTGGGGACCAACATCGGAGCCTTCAAATCGCTGTGCATCCTCCAGCAGCATGTAAACAACACTCTGGTCAAATAATTCTGGGGACTCCTCCATGTATGATGGTGGGGCTACGGAAGGAGTGCCTGTGGACAAGGAGCCGGTAGATTAGGCCACTTTGGCAGCCTGCAATGGAAGGCAAACTACTCTGAGACTGGGTGATAGAGGATGAGGATTGCTTTGTTATGCACTCCACCAACTCTTCTGCATGTTCTGACTCAATAACATGGCAAGCAGCAGAAAAAAGTACAAGCGTGCCCCATGGCCCCCTGCAGAGGATGCACCATGTCCACGGCCAGCACTTGACTGTAGACACAGAGGCTGCTTTCCCTCTTTTAGTGGCCTGTGAGCGTCTGTGAATACTGTGTACACCACCTGTAGTGTATTAGAAACTGTACACACTTTATTTGATACAGTGTACACCACCCGTATTGTATTAGCAACTGTACAATGGCTGCACTGTATAGTATGCTATGTACACCACCTGTAGTGTATTAGAAACTGTACACACTGTATTGGATACTGTGTACACCGCCCGCACTCTATTAGAAACTGTACTACAGCTTCGCTGTATTGTGTACTGTGGACACCACCAGAAGTATAGTAGAAACTGTACACACTGTATTAGATACTGTGTACACTGCCTGAAGTGTATCAGAAACAGTACACCACCGGATGCATTGTAAATATAAGCTACACTGGATGCAAAGTATATATATATATATATATATATATATATATATATATATATATATATATATATATATATATAGTGTGTGTGTATGTATATATAATAATGCACTTCCTGAAGTGTATTAAAAACAGTGCACCACAGAATGCACTGTAGATATAGGCAACACTGGATGATATATATATACAGTAAACACTTAATATATAGTCTATTCTAAATGCAGAGTTTTTATATACAGTATCTCACAAAAGTAGTGTTGTTGGCGTGGACAGATAAAGATGGCCTAGGCTATAAGAAGATTGCCAAGACCCTGAAACTGAGCTGCAGCACAGTGGCCAAAACCATACAGCAGCTTACCAAGACAGGTTCCACTCAGAAAAGGCCTCTCCATTGCTGACCAAAGAAGTTGGGTGCACATAATCAGCCTCATATCCAGAGATTGTCTTTGGGAAATAGACGTATGAGTGCTACCAGCATTGCTGCAGAGGTTAAAAGGGGTGGGGGGGCTATGGCTTTATACCCATTCTGGGCCTTTAATTGCAGACAACCAAGATCCCAGCATCTGCACAGGAGTTTATAGCCCTTACAGGAAGGTTATAGCAGATGTTTCCCAGAAAATAATAGAGAGCTTCCATAGCATAAAACCGTAAAGAATTTATTTTATAAAAAAAAAATTAGAGGTATTGCACTTATTTAATTATTATTATTGCACTTATTTATTTGCACTTATTGCACACATTTAAATGAAAGCCTCACATGCATAGTAAAAACCAAGCCAGCTGACTCTCGGTAGCAACCCGTGGTCTGGGACTTCCGTGTATCGCGGTGACGTCAGCATGCTGCTCCTCTATACGCGTTTTGTCACACCTGATGTTGTCCAGGGGCACTATTCTTTCCAAGCAGGATAAATATGCTGAAATGTACATTGAAGGGGCCCAGATGCATATGTACACGCGACCTTTTAGATGTCTGGTTTAGTTCAGTGCAATACTTGTTTGGCAGCTCTGTGGTATTGTTTGGAGGCTAGGTTGTTGTCCTGTCTTCAAGGTCTTGCTTAACTAAATTTCTTGGTTTGTGCTCCTCAGTCAAAGATAAGCCCATTTTCTGTTGAACTACCTTGTAACAAGAATGGCAGTGTGGACATCTTTTGGGTCTAGAAGAGTGAGGAATATAATCTTTAAACATGTAGCTTTTGGCGTGTCACTGTATAACCCTTAAAGTGTTCTTTCTGAACTAGATGGTGATACCAAGGTTGCAAGCGTAGCTGTTTATGAGAATGGCAACATTCTGGGCATAGGATGGGGATCCCTGAGAAAGAAATTACCATGACAAAGGTAAATATGTATCTAATGTTACAAACCAGACAGGTGTTGAGAATGACATTTATGAAAGGTGAAGTAGTCTTCTTTTTCGTGATACAACTGTAAGATTCTGATTCTTGAGGAAAATCTGTGGAAGAGGTTAGGGGTTTACCCAGTGCTATTGTCATGGGAGATAAGAGGGGAATTTTAAATATTGTCAAGAGTGCAATGTTAATATTGTGCACCTTTGCACCAATGATTTGTCCCAGAATGATGTCCAGACGGATTTTTAGAGTTTGGCTCAGGATATTCACAAGGCATGTTGCACCCTTTCATTTTTTATATCAAATCTTTTTTATTGAGAATATACAGAACAGAAAATAAACATATGCCGGCCCAATCCAGGCCAAGGTGCGATGGGTTACAACATACATACAAAGGTTTGAGAGCTGAGTATCTAGTAGATACAATACAGACTTAATTCACAATGCAAGAATCTCCAACCTTGTAATCATATTATTAAACATAGACATGTGCCGCACATAATATATCACAACTTAGCCTGAACATTACGGAAACTGTAGTAAACCTTCCTTGATAAAGGGTGGTAGAAAAAATTAGTAAAATAAGAGAAGATAAGGAGCAAATGAGAAAATAGGAATAAGAAAGGGAGGAGAGAGTTTGGAGTGTGAGGTTTGAAAAAGTGGACTCGAGAGAGCAGGAATGAGATATAAATGTCCCATCTCAGAAATGTGCTTCATCTATCAAACTTTCTTGCAGAAGCATGCCAAACAGACCAATTAAGCAAGTATTTCTTTCTAGAACCATCTCTAAATGCTATGATTTTCTCATATTCTGAGATAACATTCACCTTCATAATCAATTTCGAGATGTTAGGAGTATCCTTTGATTTCCAATTACATACTATCAGGGTTCTGGCTGCGAAAATGATATGCATGGCTATTGTTCTCATAGATACCGGATATTCGGAGATACCAATACTTAGTAATGCTTTTTCAGGGGAGGGCCTGGTCATGACGCCTGTGACACGGGTAATTAGATTAAAAACTCTGTTCCAGAAGCTCCGCAAGTACGGACACCTCCACCACATATGAAGTAGCGTCCCCACCTGGCCACATCCCCTCCAACACTCGCTGGACTTCTCGCCCGCAAATTTAGCTATTATGTAAGGAGTAAAATGCCATCTCGCCGTAATCTTCGCAGCCAGTTCCTCATAGTTTGAACATCTCGAGAAACTAGCATTATTTCTAAAGGCCTGCAACCATTGCTGCTCAGTAAATTTCTGACCAATATCTTTTTCCCATTTCTCCAAATGGCCGAACCGATAAAAAGAGGACTTAGCATTAAGCAATTTATACATTACTGAAATGCCCTTCGGTCTAGGTTTGGGCGAAATCCCACACTTCTGTGATAAATTGAGTACCTGACATTTCCTTTTCCCGGAACCAAGACTGAATTTGACAATATGTCAAAAATTCAGTCTGGGGTATGTTGTATTTGTTTTGAAGAACCTGGAATGGTATGAAGGTCCTGAACAGAAGAAATTCCGCCTCTACGCCACACAGTCAGAGAAATGTTCGGAGTCAACCAAGGGAGAGATTCTAAGGGGATAGGAACCAAGGTGAACGTGTGCACAGAATGGTATGTAGTAAGTAGGTCCTTCCAGGCTCGTAGAGAAGCCTGCACCATAGGATGGTCATTATTTAAGTGGAATTGTTCGCAGTTATATGCTATCAGAAGGGAACAGAGCGACCCAGAATGTATCCCTGCCTGTTCCAATTGGCACCAAGGTTTCGGCTCCTGGGTGGAAAACCATCCCTGGAGCTGGTCCAAGACTGCGGCCGTGGCGTAGTCCGGTAGTATAGGCACGCCCAGGCCTCCCGCACTCTTTTTCTTACTTTGCAGGGTGGCATAAAATCTAGCACTCTTCCCGGCCCAAATGAATGTTAACATTTGTTTCTGTAAAGCCTTAAAGAAGTGGTCTGGAATTAGGATTGGGAGCGCCCTGAACAAATAAGTTAGTTTGGGAAGTAGCAGCATTTTGTATGCCGCTAAGCGTCCATGCCACGAGATATGATGTTTCTTAAGTCTTTTAATGTCTGAATGAAGTAACTCTAATAATGGGGGGAAGTTAGCCTGAAATAGCAGATCAGTTGAGGGAGTTAAATTAGTGCCCAGATATTTTATAGAATTAGAGGCCCATGGGTATGGAAGAGTTTCTTGAATTTGTGCTTTAAGACTATCATCTATACCGATTCCTAGGATGCATGACTTATGCTCATTAATTTTGTAATAGGAAGCTTTCCCAAATTTCACAATGATATTGTGCGCTGCTAGGACAGATTTAAAGGGATCGGAGAGTGTCAAGATGACATCATCCGCAAACAATGAAATTTTGTGTTGCGTTGCCTGGGAAAGGATGCCCTGCACGTCCAGTTGTAGTCTAATGGTTTCGGCAAAAGGCTCCATTACTAGTGCAAAAATAATGGGAGATAGCGGGCAGCCTTGTCTGGTGTCATTTGTTATATGGAATTGTTTAGAAAACATTCCTTCGGTGTAAACGTAGGCAGACGGGGAAGAGTATAAAGCTAGTATGGCCTGATGAATTTGTCCCGCCAATCCAAACTGCTGGAGGACCTTGGTTAAATACCCCCAATGAATCCTATCGAAGGCCTTCTCTGCATCCAAGGAAAGGAGCAGAGAAGGCCTTCCCGATTTTTCAGCCGAGTAGATTAAGTTTATCAGTCTCCTGGTTGCATCACTGGCTTGCCGGCCCAACACAAAACCCACTTGATCATGCTTGATAAGCCTCGGCAGTAGACTGGCCAGCCTATTAGCAATCATTTTCGCATAAATGTTAATGTCGACATTTAATAAAGATATCGGTCTATAACTCTGTGGGAGTGTGGGGTCCTTACCTGCCTTAGGTAACGTAATGATGGAAGCAGTAAACATCTCACTCGGGAAAGAGGCATTGGACATCGCGGCTCCAAAAATCTGACTCAGATAAGGTAATAGTTCGGCTTGGAATAATTGGTAATACTCTGACGAGTAGCCGTCCGGACCCGGCGCCTTATTATGGGGCATACTGCATATAATTTTTTGGATTTCTGGGATCGTGCAGGGAGAGTTTAACGTCTCCAGATCGCTTTGAGATATTTTGGGGAGATTAAGAGAGTTCAAAAAATCGGAAATCGATCGTTCGGATGGTTGGAACGTGTCTGGGTCATTTTTAAGATTACACAGAGACTCGTAATAGTCGCTGAAAGCGTCCGCAATCTCTTTAGGATTGTACACTTTACGCTTCGTAATAGAGTTAATCATGCAACCTATCTTTTGTTGTGCTATCCTTTCTCGAAGCTGGTCCGCCAGCAGTTTCCCCGCCTTGTTGCTGTATCTATAGCTTTGAGCTTTGAGGAAACGAAGGCGGTTCTCCTGCTGGGAGACCAACAATGCACGCAATTCTTGTCTAGTAGTGAATAGGTCTTCTCTAATTTTTTGAGTAGTATATTGTTTGTTTACGGACTCCAAATTCTCTATTTTCTTCAATAAAGCATTGAGCCGTTCCGTCCGTTGCCTCTTAACCTTAGCGCTTAACTGAATTAATACGCCCCTCATAAACGCTTTATGCGTATTCCAGAGGGTGAAGGGGTCCGACACCGACGGAGCATTGCTTTGGAAAAATTCAGACATAACTGTCTTTAAGTATTTTGTATTCTCAGGATGGGAAATGATGGACACCTCATTTCGCCACCTGTTTGCTCTCGTGACAGCGCCTCGCTCCCCCACCCGAACCGAGATAGGCGCATGATCTGACCACGTTATAGTATGAATCTCAGATTTCACAATTTTCTGCAATAAAAATTTGTCAACATGGAACCTATCAATACGTGAGTATGAATGGTGTACATTTGAGAAAAAAGTATAGTCCCTTTCTGAAGCGTGCTGACACCGCCAAACGTCAAAAAGGTCAACAGAAGAAAAGAGTTTGGATAAGTTCGGTCTACGGGACTTGCGGTTTCGTGGGTTAGAAATATCCAACTCACTATGCATAACAGCATTGAAGTCCCCACACATTACAACATGACCCTTTTGCATAGAAGATACTTTTTTCAGAATTTTCTGTAAAAAGCCACGCTGGTTGGAGTTTGGGAGATATACAATTATCAGGGTGTATGTTACTCGGGCAATCTCACAGACAAGAACAATATACCGGCCCGATTGGTCCAAGTAAGAGTCTATGAGACCAAAGGGGATGGTATTCCTGACCCCGATGACCACGCCAGCTTTCTTCTTGGGGCCGTTGGCCATGAAGACCTGCGGAAAATTGCGGTTAGTAAATGAAGGGTGATTCCCTGCCATAAAGTGGGACTCCTGGAAACAAATTATGTCACTTTGCAGTCTAGCTGCTTCCTTCCACGCCATTTGGTGCTTATATGGGCTATTAAGCCCCTTAACATTGAGAGATGAAATTGTAAAAGCCATATCGATGTATATAAGACTCAGACTCCAATACGTGCCAGGACAGGTGAGGCACTCCTATGGATGAATGCAGGCAATAGATCTACAAGTAAAGCTGTAGCAGTGAGTGGGAGGGTTCAAACCTGTTCTCTCGATGGACTGTAGAAAACAACACCACAGTAGGGTACTGCGGTAATGCAGCAGCTGGATAGACGAATATAATAATAGGGAAAAAGTAATGAAAAAAAGAAATAAAAAGATGGCGATTCCCTAAGGAATCTGTACTGGCGATATATCGCTAGATCCTGGGGGTAAAGGTGGGTTTCTATAAAGTCTATAGTTAGTAACGGAAAATAACACGCTCTAAAGTCAAACACCAAAAAAACCAAGCAAAAAATAAACCTGTTGTCCGTTTCCTGAACTTGAAGGCGACTTTAGTATTTTTGTCATGTTAAATACTCAGTTCGTTTCAGCATCCGAGCTTGTACGGGCGGAGAGAGGTGATCCCCTCCTGGTCGGACCCGTGTTCGGTGGTAGTAGAAGTTGCCACTCTTCTAGAAGGCGGATACCCTCTGCTACTCTAGCCACTACATGCGACTTCCCTTCATACGTGATGAGCAGTTTCGCTGGGTACAACCACCTATACGGGATTCGGTGGTTATTCAGTGGTTTAGTTATAGTGGCTAGTTGTCTACGCTGCTGCATAGTGTAGGCCGAGAGGTCGGCGAAAAAGGATAATTCTTTAAATTCGGCAGGTAATTCCTCCCTTTTCCTGGTTGCACGCACGAACCTCTCTTTGACATGGTAGAAATGTATCCGGACTATCGTATCCCTGGGTAAATTGCGCCGGAACGCTCTTAGGTCTAGGCAGTCTATGAATACGATCTACTACCAAATCCTCCACTGATGTGTCTGGGAGTGCAGCTTTCAGCAAGTTAAGAAAGAATTCTCTCAGCTCCTGCGGTGGAATGGATTCTGGTATCCCACGAATTCTTACATTGTTGCGCCTTGATCGGTCCTCAAGGTCTGCCAATTTCACTTTAATGGCCATCATGTCCTCATCCCTGTCGTTATGGGCGTCCACAAGTTCATTAAAAGTTTGGGCAAATTCCCCCATTTTTGTTTCAACATGTGACACTCTGGTAGTGACTGCCTGCACTTCTGATTTAAATTGCTGAGTAATGGCCATAATATCTGCGTGCAATGTTGAACGCAAGGACACTAACATGTCCTTTAAAGTGGTATCCATTACAGGCTGATTTAATGTGGGAAACTCAGTAATAGAGTCCTGCAGCTCTCTTGTGTCATCCATGGAGGAATTGAAAGCACTCACCTCCTCTGTGTCAGTCATGTGTGCCTCCTTTCTCGGTTTACTTTTCACTGGGCTTGTGGATGCAGAGGTGGATACAGAGTGGGAGGCTGGCACCGCTGGCTGCGGATCGTCCTGGTCTGAGTGCCGGTCCGTCCATGCTCGCTGCGACTGCAGGCCTCGTGCGTGGCCGCCATCTTGGACAGGGAGCTGGCGCTGCTGGACAAAAAAATCCAGCATTTTGCCCGGTTTCATGAGGCCTTTTCTCTTCCTAGAAGGCATCGGGAAGGTTTCCCGCAGGTGCTGGGATGAATTGCGGCTGAAAACGAGGGCTGATGTTGCTGTAAATCGCCTTGTTAGCTCGGAGTACGGCGGAGCTTCTCTCTCAAGTGTCCATCCGCTCCGCTCGTCGGCCACGCCCCCCGCACCCTTTCATTTTTAACGATCTTACTTATCTGCAGTATAATGCCAGGTATTGCAGAGTTCAATGTTTAGTTAAAAGAATGGTGTATATAACTCTCTAATTATAATAATTATTTTTACACACATGAATATCTAATATCTTAACAGTATACAGAGTATTTATCATTTTCTTTTATTGACATTGTGAAAACTGAAATCTATTATAATCTTTTCTTGCAACGCCAGTACTTCAATATCATTCTCTTATAATTGTCTAAATAATCTGTATTTGTTGATATTCAATGTTTTTTCAAATAAAAACTTTTGAACGAAAGAATGGTGTAAAGCTGAAGATTTTGCTTTTGTTAGTCATGATGCTAGGAGATTTGGGGATTTAAAAAAGCAATTGTCTGCATCCATCTCACAAGGGTTCTAAACTACTTGATTAAGGAGGAGCAAAGTCCCCCATCCTTGCAAAACATGTTACCCCAAACCTAGGAGACAAGGACCTTGCTCCATATCTGGTTTACACAAAAAGTATTTGGCAATTTGTGAGGGAGAATTTATAATAAGGGGTCATCAGATATCTGTCCTCTCCCAGGGGAATGAGTACCAGGTTACATTGCTAACCCTCATTACTAGTTACCCAAACAAGTAGAATGCAAATAAATACACACATACCGTAAAAAGTACTTTAGAAATTTTGCAGAAAAAATACAGAACAAATGTGAGCAATATCCCCCAAGTTATATTTAACATCAATCATGTCATTCATTCAACAGTGCTAGGGATCTGTCATTTAGCAACAGGAGAGTGACGGGTCATTGTTAAAATGGGGGGACAGTGTCAGAAGACAGGTCTTTGTGATTTATGTACATGCTGGATGCTGTAATTAATGGTGGGTTTACATTGCTGGACAATGTGATTGACAGTGGATTATATCAACGGACATTATTTACCTTTTTCTTTTGTAATGTTAATAAAGGGCATTATTGCAATGTGGGTAAGCTTGTTTACATTTGACTTTAAATATGAGTAACAAGATACTAATGTACCTCTGTACACATTCCCCTGGAAGGGAGTGTATGCTGGGGGGGGGGGGGGGGGGGGACTTTGATTTAAAAGGGGTTTCCGGATTCCTGCAAGTCCCACCCTTTAAACATCCACAATTCTTTTGGGGGACTAGATGTGAAGAACATTAACATTGGAACAATATGCATTGCAAGGAGTAGGGAGAGGTTTTGCTGCCCCCTCGTCCCTGTAAAGGTCTGAAAGGGAGAGGGGTGCACAGTCACTTCCTTCCTAGCCACAAAGGCTACATGTCTAGGTCTGCTTGGAATTGTAGGGGGAACTCCACGTCTTTTTATTTTCTTGTGTCTTTTAGTCTACTGTCTTAAAATACCAAAAAAATACAGTATAGGGTTCCCCTTAAAATTTTAACTAGACCCTTATCCAGGCATGCAGACTGGGTGGCCAGAAAAGGGATGTTTGCGCCCCCCCCCCCCCCAGTTCCCATACCAAACTGGACCATATGCATTTCAACATTGGGAAGCAATGCCCATAATGTTACCCAATGTAAATCAATTATCAATCAGTATCCAGTGATGTAAATTCCTGGCAGTCATATTGACCTGCCACCCAGTGATGTTAATCTGTTGCACTCTTTCTCCTTCCACTGTTCACAAGTATTTCTGTTTTCCCACTGACCACCCACATTGGGATGTTTTTTCCTCCCACAGATCACCCTAAAGGGGGAATTTTTTTCATACCACTAACTTCTGGGCATTTTTATGTCCACTCCTAGTGGGGTATTTTATCCTCCCAATTACATTTTTTCTTCCTTCTGACATTTTTTTACTTAGCAGGGTATTTCATTTTTTCTGTCCCACTGACTATTGACACTGGTGCATTTTTTTCTGCCCGATGGGAAGTAATAATAAGGAGCACTATGACCCATAATAACTTTATATATTTTGTTGTGGGTTACATAATACTGACTGCTGGACTATTGGATATGTTGTACATTACACCATGCCAACCACTGTATTCTGTAAGCTGTGCTGTACATTACATACTCCTGACCAATGTGTTTTTGTTCACATTATAGCTGAGGGTCTTAGTTTCCATCTGTTTAAATTAAGTCCTTCTGTAAGATAGGATTAGGAAAAGTATGCTAGCTTTACATTCTATTTTAGTTTTAAAATTTGTATCCTAATCATTTAGGTTTACAGTATGTGCTTCTGTTAGACTCTTACTCATAGCACAGAAAGGGGTATTTTCTGGGTGGATGTAAATACTGTGGCAAATGTGTGCAGTGTATATTTTGAGTACAAGACAAGGGCTGTCAGCACTCAATGGATCAGAATGAGAAGAAGTCCCTCGCTGGCAGGAATGAGAAACAAGACCAGCTAAATGTCAGCATGCAATGGATAAATGGAGGGGAGTCTCTCAATAACAGTGTTGCTAAGGCCCCTTTCACACTGAGGCATTTTTCAGGTGCTACAGCACTAAAAATAGCGCCTGAAAAAGCTGGATGGCTTTCACACTGGGGCGGTGCGCTAGCAGGACAGTATAAAAAGTCCTGCTAGCAGCATCTTTGGAGTGGTGAAGGAGCGATGTATACACCGCTCCTTCACCACTCCTACCCATTGAAATCAATGGGGCAGCACAGCCATACCGCCAGCAAAGCGCTGCTGCAGCGGCACTTTGCGGGCAGCTTTAACACTTTTTCGGCCGCTAGCGGGGGCTAAAACTGCCCCGCGAGCAGCTGAATACCACCGCTAAAATGACGGTAAAGTGCCGCTAAAAATAGCGCTGCTTTACCGCCGACGCCCGCACCACCCCAGTGGGAAAGGGACCTAACCATTTCAATACTGGGCCTATTCTGGCACTTCTCTCCTACATGTAAAAATCATAATTTTTTTGCTAGGAAATTACTCAGAACCCCCAAACATTATATATGTTTTTTTTAGCAGACACCCTAGGGAATAAAATGGCGGTCATTGCAGCTTTTTATCTCACACAGTATTTGCACAATCATTTAAAAAAAAAAAAAGGTTTCATGAATTAAAAAATAACAAAACAGCCCAATTTTTTTGTATAATGTGAAAGATGTTACGCTGAGTAAATAGATGCCTAACATGTCACACTTTAAAATTGCGCACACTCATGGAATGGAATCACCCCGTGAACACGTCCCATAGTGACGAAACGCGTAGGGAGGAGGAGCGATGTCCTGACGCCACCATCTCGTGTTGTTTGTTTGCGGAAGTATTGGGCGCTAATCGAGACCGGCCGGCTCGAATTTGCTGAACGATCGTTTTAAACATTCTATCTAGGGAGTGTACTTGGAGGCGAACGGGTTCCAGAGTTCGTGTTCATCCATTTGTGAAAACCCTGGACTGGGGGAATCAGTCATCCGCTCTGCTTGGTTCTCTGTAATAAGGAACCATACACCTTCGGTAAGCGGCAGTAATATCTGTGGTGGAGGTTGTGCACGGTTCACGTTCGTTCTGGATATTTTTGCTGTCACCATATCACCGTGGAATATTTTGAAAATAGATATTTCTTATGGACTTTATGGACACTTTGATATTTAATGTTATTAATTAATTTTTTTCACATATATTGATGTTTTACTAATTCAAGGCATTTGGTCATTTGATGTCACATTGCTTTTCTCCTTCAGTGGAATGTTCACATCACATTAGGATGATCCATTATTATTTATGGTGTCTTCACTGGCAATATTGATGTATATTTGTTATTTACATTTATATTTAATTTTATTTGCTGGCACAGTTAGGAGTAACTAAGCAGTAACTTCCTAGAGTTTCTCACTTTAGGATTTTTTCCGTTTATAATTATTAATTTTATTATTTTTTTATTATTTTTTTAGCGCAGCCCACTCCTTTTTGCTACTCATGGAATGGCGCCAAACTTTGCTACTTAAAAATCTCCATAGGCGACGCTTTGAAAATTTTTACAGGTTACCAGTTTAGAGTTAGAGGATGTCTAGTGCTAGAATTGTTGCGATACCTTACATGTGGGGTTTGAACAGCGTTTACATATGTGGGCGGGACTTGTGTGTATGTTTGCTTCTCAGCGCAAGCTACCAGGGACAGGGGTGTTTTAACATTTTTTTAATTTTTTTTTTTTACAATTTTATTTTTTATTTTGACACTTTTTTTTTTTTTACCTTTCTTTTTTTTAGCACTTTTATTCCTATTACAGGGAATGTAAACATCCCTTGTAATAGAAATCTATTGTGACAGGGCCTCTTTATCGATCACGGCTTTGTTTACATCCAGCAAGGCCTCCGACAGTCATAGAGATGACTGGTGACCATCTGGTCACTGGAAATCTCTATCGTAGTCATCGGCGCGAGCCAATTCTTTCTCCGTGCCCCCGATGGCACGGGAGAGCCCAGAGAAGCACCAATGGTGGCGGGTGGGGGGATGTCCCCTCCCGTCGCCTATAAGAAGGATCACGTGGCAGAATTTCTGCTATGATCATTCTTATCATGCACAGAATTGCCAGCTGGAAAGAATGATATCTGAATGATGCCTGTAGCTGCAGGCATCATTCAGATATCCCTGCACAAAGTCAAGGACATCATTTGACTATGTGCGGTATTGAAGTGGAAGCAAGTTTATTTGGTGAGGATCATAGAACAGTTCCAAAAGTCATTGTTGGAATGATACAATTAAAAATTTGATATGGAAAGGGAGAATTGTGCTTACGGTGTCACTGAAGGTCCCTGGAGCAGTGAGGAGCTGGCGGCATCCAAGGATGGGACAGTGCAGCGGGGGGGGGGGGGGCACCAATAAACCCACTGCACATGGGAGTCCTGACTTGGATGGCAGATCTGTCCACCAGCGTCTGATGAGATGGCTGGCATGCTGAGAAGGAAAGATGCGGTGGCAAAGAAACCAAGCCACTCTCCACAGGACAGCTTGCTGAGGCAGCTGGAGTGCTTGTAATGTGGAGGGGAAGCCACAATCCGCGACTGGGTGTAACCACTCTCCCAGGAGGGAAGGGTCAGCAGGCTGGAAGAACCACAGAAGTGTGGGGTGAATGACCGGTGCCACTAGATGCAAAAGCCAGAAGCCGGGAGGAGCCAGCGATGTAATGCCAGCCAGAATGGTTGTCTTAGTTGGACCAAGATAAATAAATCAAACTTTGATGTTCTCTATGGCCCTACAACATTTTTTTTACAATGAAAGATCAAGAAAAGCTAACTGTTTTTTTTTAACAATAGTAATAACAAGGAAATATTTGTCATTCCGGAACTTCTTTTGGGATACAGGTGTACCGCAATTCTCTTTGCTTAATTTTACCACGATTCCTCGAGTGACAATCACTGAAAATTATGATTGGGGTGCCATTGGAAGTGACGGGGGTTGCAAGGGTAAATCCTGTGATTTGCCATGATTCGAGATTGCGCCATAATTTGGGATCGTGGGCAGAGTCGTGGCGATTCCGCCCACCATCCGGGACACCTAGATGTTAACGGAGCCTTAACAAACATATAAGTTATTCAGTAGCTTCCTAAAAACACTTAGGCCTTACTTCATGAGCTGCATATACAGTACATATATGGTAAAATATATTTTTCTTTCTTTTCTTTTTCAACATCAAAAAGGTGATTCTACCACAAGAATTTGATTATTTAAAGAGGGACAGATGATGCATTCTCGCCAAACTCTTAATTTTTGTCAGGAAAGGGAGTAATGTCTGCTTTGTCAAACAGAAAATGTTCATGAACTTTGATCTGCTTGGCCTCCATATACTCTCCACAAGAAAGTAAGCTGGATAGAAGATCTTCTGCTTGCGACTCCTTATCAATCCTCTTTAGATCAGGAATGGCATCTAGTTAAATTGGAATATATTAGTTACGGATGTCATAGCATTGCTTGAAAGCACTTTAGTCACAGCCTAATGCCACGAACACACGATCAGAATTCCGGCCAGAAAAAGACCGATGAGAGTTTTTCATCTGAAAATGTAACCGTGTGTATCCTCCATCGGAATTTAGCTGTCCGAATTTTCGCCAGCCAAAAATTGATAGCATGTTCTCAATTTTCCAGACGGAAAAACTTTCTATTGGAAATTTCCGATCGTCTGTATGCAATTCCAACACGCCAAAAATCACGCATGCTCAGATTCAACTACGAGACGGAAGCTATTGGCTACTGGCTATTGAACTTCCTTTTTCTAGTCCTGTCGTACGTGTGTTGTACGCGCTGTGTTCTAAACGATCGGAATTTGATGTGACCGTGTGTAGGCAAGACAGCTTGAGCAGAATTCTGTCGGAACTCCATCGGGAAAACCATCATAGCTTTTTCCGACTTCCAATTGTGTGTATGCGGCATTAGAATATGAACGAAAAATGTGAAAAATAATAAATAAATAAAAATTATACCAAACAAATGCTAATCTGAAAATAATGTAAAAAAGATTTTGGTAAAACTATTGAAATGATAACCATCATATCTACAATAACCAAAATAAGTTCAAATAAAACTGTGAATAGCATAAAAAAAGACTCTGGAACAATTTATCAGTGCAAAACTTGTTTAAACAGTTTCCAATTTCTTCTCTGTGTTTTCCACCAATTTCATGAATGGTACCATGGTGCACACTCTCTAAGGTCTAAGCACTCACCAGATATTATTGACCACATATCTCTAAGTTTGTCAAAAGTTATTTTTCCGCAAGATCCACTTTTTCTTAACTCCTTTTCACTCCTCCGATGTGCAGGCTCTCCTTTCAGTAGCAATTCTGGAAAACTAAAGTTGATGAGGTTTGCATAGTATAACGTTTGAAACTTTCTTAAAAATCAATATGAATAGAACTCACATTTCCATGTGCCATATAGCACGTTTCTTAAAAAATTAACTCCTCAGGAATGGCCTTTTCAGGAGTCGTTTTTTGAATGGAGTTAGTCTGTGATGTCCGCACATCTAATAGGACAATATCGGTGACCCGTCTCCAGTAAGGCATTTCTTAAATTGAAGTGGCTGTATTGCACTTATGGGAAGGAGGAGGAAAAGGGCATAGCTTGTCCAGGCATGTGACTGCCCTGTGCCTAGGTGACGGCAGTTTCATCCTGTTTCTCTTTCTTACTCGTCTTCATGGCGGCACGGCTTCCCCTGCGTCTCCTCCCTCCTCCTCCTCAGCAGCCAATAGGATTGCTTCTCCTCTCGACCAATTGGGTCACCGGATGTTAGGGGGAATCACCTTCACTTCCTACATAACAGACTCATCCAGAGTCAAGAGTATGTCGAAATTTATTAAAGGAAAAGAAATTACACGTTAAATTAATTCTGCAAGAAATTCACAAACCATCACACAGGTGAACATGAAAAGGGGTGAATAAAACATAGTGCTAAAGACATTGCTGTGTATTTGTGGTACAGTCAGGTCCATAAATATTGGGACATTGACACAATTCTAATCTTTTTGGCTCTATACACCACCACAATGGATTTAAAATGAACTGAACAAGATGTGCTTTAACTGCAGACTTTCAGCTTTAATTTGAGGGTATTTACATCCAAATCAGGTGAAGGGTGTAGGAATTACAACAGTTTGTATATGTTCCTCCCACTTTGTAAGGGACCAAAAGTAATGGGACAGATTAACAATCATCCATCAAACTTTTACTTTTTAATACTTGGTTGCAAATCCTGTGCAATCAATTACAGTCTGAAATCTGGAATGCATAGACATCACCAGATGCTGGGTTTCATCCCTGGTGATGCTCTGCCAAGCCTCTACTGCAACTGTCTTCAGTTCCTGCTTGTTCTTGGGGCATTTTCCCTTCAGTTTTGTCTTCAGCTTGTGAAATGCATGCTCAATCGGATTCAGGTCAGGTGATTGACTTGGCCATTGCATAACATTCCACTTCTTTCCCTTAAAAAACTCTTTGGTTGCTTTCGCAGTATGCTTCGGGTCATTGTCCATCTGCACTGTGAAGTGATGTCCAATGAGTTCTGAAGCATATTGCTGAATATGAGCAGATAATATTGCCTGAAACAGTTCAGAATTCATCCTGCTGCTTTTGTTAACAGTCACATCATCAATAAATACAAGAGAACCAGTTCCATTGGCAGCCATACATGCCCACGCCATGACATTACCACCACCATGCTTCACTGATGAGGTGGTATGCTTTGGATCATGAGCATTTCCTTTCCTTCTCCATACTCTTCTTTTCCCATCACTCTGGTACAAGTTGATCTTGGCCTCATCTGTCCATAGGATGTTGTTCCAGAACTGTGAAGGTTTTTTTTAGATGTTTGGCAAACTGAAATCTGACCTTCCTGTTTTTGAGGTTCACCAATGGTTTACATCTTGTGGTGAACCCTCTGTAGTCACTCTGGTGAAGTCTTCTCTTGATTGTTGACTTTGATACACATTTTCCTACCTCCTAGAGAGTGTTCTTGATCTGGCCAACTATTGTGAAGGGTGTTTCTTTACCAGGGAAAGAATTATTTGGTCATTCACCACAGTTGTTTTCCATGGTCTTCCAGGTCTTTTGGTGTTGCTGAGTTCACCAGTGCGTTCTTTCTTTTAAGTATGTTCCAAACAGTTGATTTGGCTTCACCTAATGTTTTTGCTATCTCTGATGGGTTTGTTTTGTTTTTTTCAGCCTAATGATGGCTTGCTTCACTGATGGTGACAGCTCTTTGGATCTCATATTGAGAGTTGACAGCAACAGATTCCAAATTCAAATAGCACACTTGAAATTAACTCTAGACCCTTTATCTGCTCCTTGTAAATGGGATAATGAGGGAATAACACACACCTGGCCATGGAACAGCTGAGAAGCCAATTAACCCATTAATTTTTGTCCCTTAAAAAGTGTGAGGCACATATACAAACTGTTGTAATTCCTACACCATTAACCTGATTTGGATGTAAATACCCTCACATTAAAGCTGAAAGTCTGCAGTTAAAGCACATCTTATTTGTTTCATTTCAAATCCACTGTGGTGGTGTATCGAGCCAAAACAATTAGAATTGTGTCAATGTCCCAATATTTATGGACCTGTCTGTATATTTTAAATGACTATATACAGCTCATTCTATAAGTTCTGAAGAGATTATTGATTTTTTTCAGTTTTACGAAACTAAATCTTCAGTAGTTCTTCTATCAGGACCTGATTTATCTTAACAAAATGATCACCAAAGACATACTGGAGTGGAAACAAGCTAAAACAAAGGAAAGTGTCCTGAATCAGTAGACTTTCAACCACACTTTCTCTATATTTCTCAACCACAATTCTCAATAAACAATTTGCCTCAATCTATCTGAGGGATACTTTTAATTATATTCCTAAAACAAGAGACTACCTTAAATAATGCTGGTGTCTAAATCTGACAAGAATACAAAACATCCAAAAAGTTATGTTTTTCATACATGGATATAACATTATGCAATACAGTATGATCATTCATTGTTGACAATGTTCTTGGGTCAGGCAATACAAATAAAGCATCTCTGTATTAGAAATGTGTGTTTTGTTGTGGTAGATAGCTTTCTATTACTTATTACTTTTTTTTTTGGGGGGGGGGGCTCAAACAAACTCAAAAATACTGAAACCCCCCATCAATTGCACCCTGACTGTGCCCATCAAATGCAGCCATTATGCCCATCAAATGCAGCCACATGTGCCCATCATATGCAGCCTTGTGCCTATCAAATGCAGACACCTGTGCCCATCAAACGCAGCCACCTGTGCCCATCAAACGCAGCCATTGTGCCCATCAAACGCATCCATTGTTCCTATCAAACGCAGCCACTTGTGCCCATCATATGCAGCCACATGTGTCCATCAAATGCAGCCACTTGTGCCCATCAAATGTAGCCAATGTAGCCAATTGTCCATCAAATGCAGTCACTTGTGCCCATCAAATGCAGCCATTTGTGCCCATCAAACGCAGCCATTTGCCCATCAGATGCAGTCACCTGTACCCATCGTATGCAGCCACTTGCCCATCAAATGCAGCTACTTGTGCCCATCAAACGCAGCCATTGTGCCAATCAAACACAGACCAAAGCGAAGAGTCTCGGGGTTATTTTAGACGCACAAATGTCAATGGATGCGCAAATAGGAGCAGTAGTCAGTCGATCTCACCATCTGCTGCGAATGCTTCGCAGACTCATCTCTTTTATCCCAAAGAATGACAAAGCAGTGGTAGTTGGAACAATCATTAATTCACGACTGGACTACGCAAACTCGCTTTACATAGGATTACCACAATATCAACTTGCGCGATTACAACTGATCCAAAACACGGCGGCAAGGCTGATAACAGGAAAAAAACCCTGGGAATCCATTTCTCCTTCACTGAGGAGCTTACATTGGCTAACCGTAAAAAATCGGATCACGTTCAAGACCCTTTGCCTCACCCACAAATGCGTGCATAGAGAAGCTCCGCAATACCTAATGGAGAAAATAAATCATTACACACCAAACCGCAGTCTTCGATCAGCCAACAAAAACCTCCTCCTCGTGCCCAAAGCCCGGTATAAATCCAAGGGGGATCGGAGATTCGCTGTCCAAGGGCCTCGGCTATGGAATGCTCTACCAATAAACATCCGCCTGGAAGAAAATCACCTGGCTTTTAGGAAAAAACTCAAGACCTTCCTCTTTTAGCAGATGATCAAAGCTCGCCACAGCGCCTAGAGGCGATTCAGTTCGCATTGTGCGCTATATAAGTATTTCATTCATTCATTCATTCAGCCATTGTGCCCATCAAATGCAGCCATTGTGCCCATCAAACACAGCCACTTGTGCCCATCAAATGCAGCCATTGTGCCCATCAAATGCTGCCACTTGTGCCCATCAAATGCTGCCACTTGTGCCCATGAAATGTAGCCACTTGTGCCCATCAAATGCAGCCACATGTGCCCATCAAATGCAGCCACATGTGCCCATCAAATGCAGCCACTTGTGCCCATCAAATGCAGCCACTTGTGCCCATCAAATGCAGCCACTTGACCATCAAATGCAGCCAATTTTGCCCATCAAATGCAGTCACTTTTGCCCATCAAATGCAACCACTTGTACCCATCAAACGCAGCCATTTGCCCATCAAATGCAGCCACTGTTCCTACCCTACCCCCCACATGCGGGGTTTGCGGCTCTGGCAGAATCACCCCCACCCCTCCGCACGTGGATTGCAGCTGCGGCTCCAGCACCCCCGTGGATTGCGGCTCTGGCACCCCCTCCCGTGGATCGTGGCTCTGACAGAACCGAAGGGACTTACCACAGCACTGTCAGCTGGAGATCCTCTCAGAGCGGTGGCTCCAACACGAGTCTCCTTGCTGCTGATCCTATTGGATGCCTGGCACTTTGGCCAATCAGGAAGCAGGTCTGACCTTCCTGCCTCCTGATTGGCGGGGAAGAAGGTTAGTGCGAAAATAGCAAAATTAATTAGGTATGGCCACACAATTGGGTGGGTCAGGGCACACTCTCTCACCCTATTTTGAAGCCTATTAGAGCCTCTGGCTCTAATCACATGCTTCAAAAAATACCACCCCCTCCAACCCCGCCATAGAAATCCTTGCGTCCGATATCCTGAAAGGGGCCGGGCGCATGGATGGGGGGGACAGCGCCTGTGCGCTCATAGTGCTCGGGCTGCCACTGATGGGTGGTATATACATTTCTCTGTGCTCTACCACCATTCCACTCTAGATAAGTTTATATCTGACATTATTTAAGGCCCGGTTCACACCTATGCATTTTTTTGTGCATTTTCAGTTTTGCAGAAACACACTACATTCCATTTAACATGGTTTCCTATGGATGTAGTTCACATTTGTGCATTTTACGGAAAGGGCCAGGGATTTTTTCTGTTTTTTGGTTCCATAGATTTGGATAGTCTATGGAACTTCCATAGAATGGATCAAAAATGTGTATTGAAAAACACAAAATGCATCGGTGTGAGTCGGCCTTAATAAGTGTGTTGATGGGAAGTGGGCCATGATATTAAGGAGATAGGGAGGTTGTGTCTATAGATATACATTTTATATATATTTATATATATATATATATATATATATATATATATATATATATATATATATATATATATATATATATAGTGCCATACACTATATGCTACTAAGCTTTGTGGGGCCCCCACTGAAGTTATTGTATATAAATCGGAAAGAAAACAGCTTTTGTTAATGTCAGGTGAAGGTTAACAGTATACCAGTATACAGTACCTTGAACAAGTATTCATACAGTAGGTGCCCGCGATATTGTGTTAATCTCGCCGCTTTTATCGGCGAGATTGACACCCTGCGAGCCCCGTCGCTGGAGCCAGCACCGAGCCGGCTCCCATCGGGAAAGGAAAAATGTTTCTTTTCCTTTCCCGATGAGCGCCAAGCATCTCTGCCATTGAGGCCGGGTTCACACTGGTGCGGGGATTTGAATTGGATTCCCGCCAATACCAGGCACTGTATTTGGTATGAATCTTAAGGGAGAACTCCATTCGAAATTTTAGATAAAAAACCGGCATGGGTTCCCCCTCCAGAGGCATACAGCTTGGGGGTACCACCAAAATGCATACCAGACCCCTATCCGAGCACGCAAGCCCGGCTGTTCAGGAAAGGGGGTGGGGATGGGTGAGCGGCCCCGGGACCTGACGTCATAAGGGACGGGACCATCATGTGACATCACCAGTGACCATGCCCCATGCCTATATAAGTGATCACTCAGCGATCACACGGTATTACAGTGGGAGAGAGCGTTGTGTTAACATCGGAAGAAGAGGGAAGAGAGAAGAAGGACGGAGGAGACCAGGCTCCTCCACTAGTAAAAGAGCTGGAAGAAGATAGCGGAGGAGCACAGAAGAAGAACTGGAGAGTGGGAGAAGATGCCGGAAAGCAGGAGAAGACACCGGAGAGAGTGCGGAGAAGAATCTGATTTCAGTATAAATACAGGCATACCCCACCTTTAAGTACACAATGGGACCAGAGCATGTATGTAAAACGAAAATGTACTTAAAGTGAAGCAATACCTTTTTTTTCTACATCTCAATGCATATATACTCCTAGATTGTAAGCTCTAACAAGCAGGGCCCTCTGATCCCTCCTGTATTGATTTGTATTGTAAGTATACTGTCTGCCCTTATATTGTAAAGCGCTGCGCAAACTGTTGGCGCTATATAAATCCTTAATAATAATAATAATAATAATAATAATAATATACTGCATTCCAATAGGCATACAGGCATAATTGATTACCTAGGCAAGCAAGCCGACCCCAAAATCAGATATTTTGTACTCATGGGTCCCCTCTCAGTGCTCCCCAAGTTTGGTGTCCCTTTCACTTATGATTCTTGAGCAGTGCCATGTCAACCTGCCCAAGATTTCACATAGATGCCAACATTAAATGTTAAAAACCGGGGGCAGGGCCATGTCAAGCTCACCAAGATTTTCTTGCGAGGCACTTTACATACACTCCTCAGTATACCAGTACTCGCGTGTGTACGTAAAGTGAGGGTACGTAAAACGGGGTATGCCTGTACAGCTGTTCTGTGAAGCCCTCAGAGGTTTGTTAGAGAACCTTAGTGAACAAACACCATCATGACGGCCAAGGAACACACCAGACAGGTCAGGGATAAAGTTGTGAAGAAGTTTAAAGCAGGGTTAGGTTATAAAAAAAACAAGCTTTGAACATCTCACAGAGCACCTTTCAATCCATCATCCAAAAATGGAAAGAGTATGGCACAACTGCAAACCTACCACGATATGGCCGTCCACCTAAACTGACATGCTGGGCAAGGAGAGCATTAATCAGAGAAGCAACCAAGAGGCCCATGATAACTCTATAGGAGCTGCAGAGATCCACAATTAAACGTGCACTCCACAAATTTGGCCTTTATGGAAGAGAAGCAAGAAGAAAGGCAATTTTGAAGGAATAAGAAGTCTGGTTTGCAGTTTGCGAGAAGCCCTCTGGGGGACATAGCAAACATGTTAAGGAAGTTTGGTCAAATGAGACCAAAACTGAACTTTTTGGTCTAAAAAGCAAAATGCTATGTGTGGTGGAAAACAAACACTGCAAATCACCCTGAACACACTATCCCCACCTTGTAACGTGGAGGTGGCAGCATCATGTTGTGGGGATGCGCTTATTCAGCAGTGACAGGGAAGCTGGTCAGAGTTGATGGGAAGATGGATGGAGCCAAATACAGGGCAATCTTATGCCCTGTACACACTGTCGGAAATTCCGATGGAAAAAGTCCGATTGGATAATGTTGTTGGAAAATCCAATCGTGTGTGGGTTCTATTGGACTTTTTCTGTCGGATTTTCTGACGCACAAAGTTTGAGAGCAGGATCTAAAATTTTCCGACAATAAAATCCAATCGCATAAGTTCCGATGGTGTGTATGCAACACAAGTTTCGGACAAGATCCTTCAGACGGATTTTGTGGTGGGCATGTCCGACCGTGTGTACAGGGCATTAAAAGAAAACCTGATAGAGTCTACAAAAGACTTGAGACTGGGGAGGAGGTTCACCTTCCAACAGGACAAAACTCAAAACTTACAGCCAGAGCTACATTGGAATGGTTTAGATCAAAGCATATTCATGTGTTAAGGAAAAGTAACAATGTAGCGCTAACAATAAGGACAGTACTGATATACTGTAAGGAATGCAAAAAATGTGCTCATAAACACTGTGATAGAATAGCTAACACCCAAACAAGTGAAACAAAAAAAAAGTCTGGGAAAACAAAATAAAAATAAATCAGTCCTAAAGATCGATGAATCATTCACAGATACAGTGGTTCGTATGATGGAAAGACAGAGGATGATCCGATGGCCATCTGAAGAAAGTGACATCAAACAGGTATATAGAAGATGGGTACTCTTACCAGAGCCAATGCACCTGCGTGTGGGCAACACCAGGTCTACCGAGCATGAACAGATAAATCCTCGATCTTTCAGGAACAATGCGGCAGGTCACAAATGGTCCTTTAACCAATGGGGAACAGTCCGCAATGTCCTCAGGAGCTCCAGTCCTGCCTGGTTTCTATGTTCCCTATATTGCTTTTATCATAGTGATCACTATTTTTATTCCTTTTTCTATTTTTTATTTTGTATGCTGGTTTTATGCTAATAAACAGCTAACTTGTTTTTTGACCTACACCATGGGAAGCTGTTGTCCCTTTTTGTTTTACATATGACCCGCTCTGTGAGCCCTTTTTTACATCCATTGTTGACTCATTGTTTGGTGGCTACTTCCTCACCCTCGTATCCCTTCGAGAGAGGACTGGAACTCCTGAGGACACCGCAGACTGTTCCCCATTGGTTAAAGGACCATTTGTGACCTGCCGCATCATTCCTGAAAGATTGAGGATTTATCAGTTCATGCTCGGTAGACCTAGTGTTGCCCACGCGCAGGTCCATTGGCTCTGGTAAGAGTATCCATCTTCTATATACCTGTTTGATGTCACTGTCTTCAGATGCCCATCGGATCATCCTCTGTCTTTCCATCATACAAACCACTGCATCTGTGATTGATTCATCGATCTTTGGGACTGATTTATTTTTATTTAGTCTTCCATGACTTTTTTTTGTGTCTCACTTGTTTGGGTGTTAGCTATTCTATCACGGTGTTTATCATGAGCACATTTTTTGCATTCTTTACAGTATATCAGTACTGTCCTTATTGTTAGCGCTACATTGTTACTTTTCCTTTGTATATGAATTTTGTCACATTCGTGTGTAGCAGCTGTTCCACTTGTTTCTTTTCACAGGTTAGCACAATCATTTTTTCACAATGGCCCAGTCAAAATCCAGACCTTAATCCAATTGAGAATATGTGGCAAGACTTTAAAATTGCTGTTTACAGATTCTCGCCATCCAATCTGACAGCGCTTGAGCTATATTGCAAAAAAGAATGGGCCAAAATGTCACTCTCTCTAGATGTGCAAAGCTGGTAAAGCATACCCTAAAAACTTACAGCTGTAATTGCAGTGAAAGGTGGTTCTACAAAGTATTGACTACAAATTCATGCCACACTTTTCACATTTCACATTTTTATTTTCACTTTAACAATTATGTGCCACTTTGTGTTGGTCTATTACATAAAATCCCGATAAAATACATTTAAAGGTTTTTTTTTTTTTTTTAAATAACAAACATATCATATTACCTCCACTGTGCAGTTAATTTTGCACAGAGTGGCCCCAATCCTCGTATTCTGGGGTCCCTCGGTGGCTGTCTCGACTCCTCCCTGCAAGATCTAACCCCCCTCTGGGAAGCGCTCTCCCAAGGGGGTTAGCTTGCAGGCGTGCTCCCGTGTGATACAGTCAGCGGCCATAGCCGCCAAGTGTATCACTCGGCCCCGGCACACCATGTCATTGATTTCATTGACAGCAGCGGGAGCCAATGGCTGCGCTGCTATCAAATCAACCAATGAAGAGCCTGTAAGAGCTGAGGGAAAGCAACGCAAGATCGCACCCACAGAGATTCGTGGCTCAGGTAAGTAAAACGGGGGCTTGTGGGGGGCCGGAGAGTGCAAGGTGTTTTTTCACCTTAATACACAGGATGCATTAAGGTGAAAAAACATGATGCTTTACAACCCCTTTAAGTTTTTGGTTGTAACATGACTTAAAGTGGAACATTTCAAGGGGTATGAATACTCTTTCCAGGCACTGTAGGTTCTGAGGTTCTTTTTTTAAAAGTGATAAATACATTTCATAGAAATGCAAAAGAGCATGTATTAGTGGCATGAATGATTTACAACCTAGTACCTTAAATTAAAGAAACAACACAAAGCTGCCCATTATCCTCTTTTATGTTTAATATAGTATTTGAAGCCCAGAAAATATAATTTTGTGATATCTTAGATTCTAAAACAAAAAAAAATATTATGATGTTTCCCAAGTGAAATGCTTCTAAAATAATTAACCCACTGAACACCCTTCAACCTAACATCGTATTGAAAATTATGTTCAAGTATCAGCCGATAAAACTGAATTATAAAGTCGCTGATTTAGTTTGAGAGCCAGACCATTTTCAGAAGAAAATGTCAGCAATGGCATCTTCATTAGTACACGTTTCCTTGCAGGATAAAGATTTGAAAATTCTATTTCATACATTTCTAACTTCCTATAGAAAGCTCCCTAGAATCACTTTATGAAAGTTTTACCTCCAGAGGAGCTCAGAGGATATCAAGCATAAAACCAATCAATGTCACAGCTATAGTTCATTATGCCTTTAGTTTTGTAGGCAGTTTTAATAAAGTATGTTGCCAAGAGTCCAAAATATATTATAACAATACCAATTTGCTTAATGTTCTTTAAAAATCTAATAAAGAACTATTAGGAGCAGCTAAAGAAAACATTTTAGGTTCATGCATAGGGTCTGAACATTTGGTTATCTATTTGAAATGAATAAGAAGGCCTTCCCTGCTATTGGTAATAGAGGATAATGTTGACTGCATATATTTTAGACACTGCTGTTTTTTTATACCTTGTCCTAGATGGTGGAACACCACATATGTATGCCCTATTGTTAAGTGCCTGTAGAATTGTATCTGTACTACTTTTGTACATTGTCTACATTTTTCTACATTTTGAAAGAAATGAATAAGCAGCTTTATTTTGCTTTTTTTATACAATGTTAAATTTTTTACAGCAAACATTTTACACAAGAACATTTGTTTTGGTATGTAAAGAAATCCAGGGTGAATAATACTGGTTCCCCTATTGTATGTTTAAATCTATGATTCATGACTAGGCGCTGATACAGATTGAAACTAACACTGATCATATTTATGCAGTTATGGTCCTCTTACATGTATCTGAAGTCGGGCAACCAGGGGCTGATTAAATGATTTCGCAATCCCATCACAGGTGGGAATCATGTGAAAGATCTATAAATTGCGTGATATTGCATGACTAACTATTCCATTCTGTCAGTCTAGAAATAGATCAAAAATGCACATAAAGTATTTTTTTTTCTATTGTACAGTGAATGTCAATGCACCACACATGTTTATATGCAATTATATGCTTTTATAGGACACATGTAAATACGTGTAATAATTTGAAATGTTATACTTTGCACTATGCATTTGGATGCCTAAACATTTAAACCCAGCAAACTTGATCTGGGAAGCTTAAAGTTTATTATACCACCCAGATAATTTGAATAAACCAAATGCAGGTGGCCAGTGTGAATGTAGCAGGACCATTGCTGTAAATGTGAATGGTCCCTAAAAGTCATGATAGATAGATGAGTGATGAGTAGGGATGAGCTGAGCTGCTCTTGTTTCAGTCTGAGTCGAGTTCAGCGAATTTCAAAGAAATTTGGATGCAAAACCTGAACCCCATTAAAATCAATGGAAGTTGAATCTGTCAAATCCAAATTGCCCATTTTCTGGGCTAATGGGCAAAGGGCTGTAAAGAAAAACATCATAGAGGGCACTACCCTAGGAAACCTGTACCAATTAAAAAAAAAAAATGAAGGAAAATTTAATTTGGCCAGGAGCAGTGATTCCTTTTTTTTTTTGGGGGGGGGGGGGGGGTGAAAGCATTAATTTTATATGTCATAAATTCTGTTTCAAACAGACAATATGAAGATGTTAGCATTTCTATACAAAATTTGTATGGCTAGATTAGAATTTTAACAAGTTCACTGCTTGATAAAAGTGCTGCAGTAGGAGGAGTAAGGAGTTAAAGGCAAGTATCCCATCATTACAAACAGAAAGCCAGCCAGCCTATAACACAAAATGGAAGAGCGAGCATTTGTGCTTTCTAGTTGGCTTTCTTGGAAGGCATATTTGAGTTCAATATTGATATGAACATCAATGCATATGGTCCAGTTTTTTATTTGCAATAAGTTTTTATTGAAGTTTAACCACTTGCAGACCGGACCAATTTGCTGGTCAAAGACCAGACCCCTTTTTGCGATTCGGCACTGCGTCGATTTAACTGACAATTGCGCCAAACAAAATTGACGTCCTTTTTTTCCCACAAATAGAGCTTTCTTTTGGTGGTATTTGATCACCCCTGTGGTTTTTATTTTTTGCGCTATAACCAAAAATAGAGCGACAATTTTGAAAAAAACGCATTATTTTTTACTTTTTGTTATAATAAATATCCCCCAAAAATATATAAAAAAACATTTTTTTCCCTCAGTTTAGGCCAATACGTATTCTTCTACATATTTTTGGTAAAAAAAATCGCAATATTGATTGTTTTGCGCAAAAGTTATAGCGTTTAAAAAATAGGGATAGTTTTATAGCATTTTTATTAATAATTTTTTATTATTTTTTTTTTACTAGTAATGGCGGTGATCAGCGATTTTTATTGTGACTGCGACATTGTGGGGGACCCATCGGACATTTTTGACACATTTTTGGGACCATATATAAATGCAGTGATTCCTGTGTAAATGACACTGGCAGTGAAAGGGTTAACCAGTGGGTGGCAGTGCAGGGGTTAAGTGTTCCTAGGGGTGTGTTACTAACTGTGGGGGGGTTGGGCTTTCATTTAGTGAACACTGATCTCTGCTCCAATCACATGGAGCAGAGATCAGCGTCACTAGTTGCTAGGCAGAATGGAGAAATGTTGTTTACACAGCATTTCCTCCATTCGGCCGCTCCGTGAGACGATCGCGGGGATGCCCTCGGCGATCGAGTCCGCGGGTCCCGCGACCGGACTCACGGGGGTCCCGACCAGTGCGGGAGTGCGCCGCCGCCGGCGCGCTCCCGATGGCAGGACGGCATTGAATATTGGACGTACCTGTACGCCAATATGCCTGCCCGTGCCATTCTGTCGACGTACATCGTCGTGCGCTGGTCGGAAAGTGGTTAACATGAAGATATGCATATACATACACAAATACAACATTTCGGTTTATGGTGTATAATAACATGGGTCAACCTATATGCATTATAAAGAAAAAAAGAAAAGACGGTTCCGCAGTACATCACCCGACAAATCCGGTTGTCAGGGGACTTACATGGACATTCCATTTACTTAACAAGTTCCCCATTATGAAGAGGAGGCCTCCCCTCTGGCACCCCTAGTGGGTACTCGCTGTGCCTAGTGAGGGAAAACCTCCTTCTTCCCCTGGTTCGGCAATCTCTATCCCGCAATGTTAAGCATCACCATCAAATCCGTAAGACTCCAAAGCGGATGTCGTGTATTGGTGCATATTTTATATACGTCCACCATGTAGGTGTTGCACTATAAATCAACAAAGTTATTTCAACGTGTTGTTGCTCGTCATGTAAACCATAACATCCATCGAGCAAGACGCCATACAGGCAAGAGAAGAAAAACGTACAATAAATGAAGAAGAATAATGGATGTTTAACATAAAAGAAGGTTAATAAGTAAAAATTATAACCCAAAGTAAAATAAAATAATAGATAGTAAATTAAAAAAGAAAAAGAAAAAAAGAAAGAAAAGCCATAATTTCGGAACCGTAACACAGTTTTGCTTATACTATCCTTTAAGTCTTGAGCATTATTGAGTTAGAATCATATCAGTTTTGTGTTATTAAACCAGTCGGTCCACGGTTTCCAGTTCATTTTAGCTATGAGAAGTTTACCCTGGGTTGAAGCAAACATGGTTTCATACATGGCATGGGTGTCAGTGGTCATAATGACTTCCTTTAACGTTGGTGCATTATGATCTTTCCAGTGTCGTGTTAGAACCAGTTTGGTGCTTAGACGTAGGTGGGATACAATCGTTCTAGTGGGTTTGGGAATCAGATCTATGTTTAAGGATAAAATGGCCAGTTCCGGGTTAATGGGGATGTAGGTCTTTGTTATTTGTGAGCATATATGAAATACTTTGCCCCAGAGTATTTGTATTTTTGGACATTTCCAGAGAATATGATACAAGGTGCCAGCATGGTTACAATGTCTCCAGCAGAGTGGGGAGGTATTGGGAGCAAATTTGGAGACCCTATAAGGGGTAAGGTACCAACGTCGTAATATTTTTTGTGTCATATCCCATAAATTAATACATTTGGTGGAGGCGTAGGTTGTTTGCAGTGCCGTTCGCCATTGGTCTACCGTGAACGTTTTACCTAAGTCTTTTTCCCATGCATTAATATTAGGGGTCTTGCTGAATGTTAACTTATCATCAAGGGTATTATAGAATAGGGAGATCCCCTTTATAGTGGTAGAGGGCTTAGTAAGATATAAAGCAATCCTCCAGGGGAGTTGTATATCTGGAAGGTTATTAGAGTGGAGAAGGTGTTTAATTTGAATATATCTGTATTTATCAGACTCCTCTAGGCCATATTCAATTTGTAATGCTCGGAACGTCTTTATTGCTGGTCCTATCCTAATGTCATCAATGTAAGTGATACCCTTCTCCCGCCAATGAGATATTTGCAAGTTGGGGATGAGCCCAGCAAGACTGCCAATAGAAATTTTTAATTGAGAGGTAGGGATTGTAAAGGTTTGGTTAGGGAGTAACTTCCAAGCCCGTAGAGATGCTATTATGGAGGGAGCCAGAGGTTTGATGTGGGAAGTGTTGGCTGTGTTTGTCAGTAAGTAGTCATATAGACTGGTGTTGGGGATTTGGCTTTCTTCAAGTTCCCGCCATCTTGTTAAGGGTGAATCAGGGAACCATGCCCTCAATTGTGCTAGGATTGAGGCTATGCAATAATCATGAATCTGAACATTCCCCCCCCCCCCCCCCCCCCGGCTGTTCTTGATGATATTGAACTATTAAAGGCCCACCTAGCTTTCTTCCCTTTCCATAGGAAGTTGTTTATGGTAGATTGCACCTTGGTGAAATAGTATTTGGGGACAGGGATGGGAAGAGACCTAAATAAATAAAGCATTTGTGGCAGTATTATCATTTTTATTGCTGCTAATCGACCTGACCAGATAAGTTCAGTTTTATCTAGAGCTTGTAATTTAGATGGCAAAGATTAAAAAAAGGGAATGTAATTGCTAGTGTATAAATCCTTAGTAGGGGAGGTCAGGGTGATCACCAAGTACCCTATGCTGTTCTCGCTCCATTTGTAAGGAAACCGTGCACTGATTCTCGTCTGCATACCTCTATCCACTCCCATCCCCAATATATAAGATTTACTCTCATTAACTTTATAATAAGACAATGCATTAAACATTTTTAGAGTATCATGTACCGAAGCCAGAGATTTTTCCGGATTTGTGAGCATTAAAATAATGTCATCTGCGAACAAACTAATCGTCTGTTCAGAGTTCTGGACCTTAAACCCAGTAATATTGGGGTGGGACCTGATAAATGCCGCTAGGGGTTCTAAGATTAAGTTAAAAATTAGTGGGGAGAGAGGGCACCCCTGTCGTGTCCCATTAGTTATTAGGAAGGGGTTGGAGAGCACACCCGAGGTGTATACCGTGGCTGAGGGATTCGAGTATAAAGCCATTATGGCCGATAGAATCGTACCGGAGAAGGCAAATTTGCTCAGAACTTTACTTAAATATCCCCAGTGAACTCTATCAAAGGCATTCTCTGCATCCAGAGCTAGGAGCAGAGAAGGCCTTTGTCCGGCTCCAGCCAAATGGATGATGTTCGTCAGTCTCCTCGTAGCATCCGAGGTCTGATGTCCCTTCGTAAACCCAGTTTGGTCGGGGTGTATCAAGCAAGGTAGAATATCTATTAACCGGTTTGCTATTAATTTGGCATAAAGTTTCACATCTGTGTTCAATAAAGATATGGGTCGAAAATTGGCTGGAGTGTCCGGCAGTTTCCCCGGCTTCGGCAAAGTCACTATGACAGCGCTCAGCATTTCATGTGGGAAGGAGGAGGAGGACGCGGCATTATTAAATAATTAAGTCAGATGAGGTAACAGATGTAGTTTGAATAACTTGTAGTATTCCCCAGAGAAGCCGTCGGGGCCTGGGGACTTTGAACTGGGGAGTGAGTCTATTGTCTTGAGAGTTTTCTTCTAAGGTAAAAGGTGTATTGAGTCGTTCTAAGTGTTGTGGGGAAAGTGTGGGCAGAGATATTTGCTGTAGAAAGTCATTGATTAGGGTGGGTGTAGGCTGGATAGTATCAGTGTTATCCTTTAAGTTGTAAAGGGAACTATAGTAAGCACTAAATGCGTTGGCAATGTCCTGAGGATGGTGCAATTTTCTTTTGTCTACGGGATGAAGGATGTATGGGATTTTTGATTTTTGTCTATGTCCTTTGATTTGGTTTGCGAGTAGTTTCCCAGCCCTGTTACCCTGTGTGTAGTATGTCATTTTAAGCCTTTTTGTCTGTTTTTCAAAAGATTCCATTAGGAGGAGTCTCAGATCATGTCTCAGTCTATTTATTTTATCAGTCAAAAATTGGGATGTGTTCTGTTTATTTTTGGATTCTAAGTCACAAATCTTGTCTGTAATTTTGCGTAGTCTCTGCTGCCGCTGCCTCCTCGCTCTAGCCCCTAGTTTAATGAATACCCCTAATGTATGCCTTATGGGCATTCCAAAGTACAAATCTATTAGGCATCGAAGGCTCATTAAGGGAAAAAAAACTCCTTCAAGTGGTTTTTGAGCTGTTCTTGTTTGCGAACGCATTGCATCAGCGTAGGTCTGAGGCTTGGACTGACTCGGGGATACCTCTAATCTTGAGGTTGTTCCTCCTGGACCTGTCTTCAATGTCTGCCAGTTTATCTCTCAGAAATAGAAAAAAGAAAGAACTGCGCTAACCACGAATACCCAAAGTTAGTAGGGTATATATATGTGCCAGACCCACAATATGGGTCTTAATATCTTAATGTCTCTAAGACCACCTCCAAACTATAGTGCAAACCATATGCAAATGAGTGCAATTTAGATACAAAAACAAACCATAAATGCGTGTCAATGATGTAAATTCCCCAAACACAATATGAGTATATCAAACTCAGTGCATATACCCCTAAAAAATAAATAAATAATAAAAAATAGAATATGAAAAAATGTTTGCAATTTTTACATAAATAAACTATCAAAAAAAAGTTGTATTTAGAGACACTCTATATAATGTCCATATAATCATATATCAAAAAATAATAGTAGAATGTCCATATAATAAACGAACACCAGTGAAGTAAAACTTCAAGTGAAGTACAGCAGTGAGGAACAAACTTCAAACAGCTGAGTTGTAAGTACACAAATTAAAACTCTTCTCCAGAGATATAATGTGCTTTTCCCATCACCGAATGAGTGAATTGGCTCCTTACCAGATCCAAGCGACCCCCCGTTACAGAGGGTCACCACAAGCGACAGTAGTCAAAGGATATCCGGATAGCGATTCCTCCTCAGGCGATCCCGAATCTTTCACGCGATAGGGTTATGGCTGTTATTCCACATATCACTCCCAACTCAACGTGGTATCACATAGGGAAAAACACAGGCTCCAGATAGTGTAAAACCAAAAGACTTTAATTTGCAAAAACGAACGTATACACTTACATAAAAGACTTTAAAAGCAGGTTCAAAACAGAAGCGTGCACCGGCCGGATGCACGCCAACGCAGAGACCGACCCGTCCTTCCTGGTCCAAAAAGAACGAACACGACTGGGGTGACGTCGACACGTTCGCACCGCCCTACGCGTTTCGTAATAATTTACGTCGTCCAGGGGCACGGGCGGCGTGCGACGTCACCCCTTTTATAACCATCAACTTAGCCAAGCCTCGCTTTGGGTCAGCGGCCATCTTAGATGTCACTTGAGCATTAGGAATCACTGACCATAGGCCAAGCCTCACTATCAATCACGGACGTCAGACGTGCGCATCCGCAACGAACGTCCTATGATTGTTGACCATACCTCGTTTCCGTACGAACGTCGTATGGTCACAAACCAAGCCTCACTTCCAGGTAATGACCCTATTGGGAGAAAGACGTGGCAAATGCCCTCATTTTAAAATACCCTTCCTATGTCCAAAAACAGGGCATAGTGTAGGTCAGAAAGGAGGGTAAACTAAAATGAAAAATCAATAAAAAAGAGTAATAATAGATTATAATAAAATAAAACAAAAATAAAATGAAGTAAAATATCACAAATTGGTATAGAGATACACCAAAAATTATACGTTTCTTGATGTATTTATATGTCCAACAAATTCAATAAAAACTGGGGCTACTGTAAACATATATTTCAAATACCTTACTGACTCGCGTATTCCCCAGGGCATCCCAAACAAATGTCAAGGAATGCACTTAAGCATGAATCCCCAAATCTAGAGGGCCGCCAAACCCAAAGCCAGACCTGCCATCCAAAAGGGGCCAAAAAAAGAGAAAAAACAGGGATATGTTCTACAATAATATGTACCAAAAAACAGCAAGAAAAAGTACAGTAGAATGGTATTTCACAGTAACTGATACAAGAACCGTGGTGAGAAGCATTACCCACGTCTGATGTTACCTATATGTTCGTTCAGCCTGACGCGGAGTGCCCTCTTGGTCCGCCCTATATACTGGAGGCCAGTATATAGGGCGGACCAAGAGGGCACTCCGCGTCAGGCTGAACGAACATATAGGTAACATCAGACGTGGGTTTGACAAACACCCTGTGTCCAGACACTATGACCAGACACATAAGAGAGACCCATCAGGCACCCTATTTGTCGGTTTAGACAAATATAGGCCCCACTGGAGGGGAGGGTCCTTGGTTAGGGAAATATCCAAGCTCGAAATGGCCTGGATCCATAAATTAAAAACATATGTTCCTTTTGGCCTTAATGTGGACACCGATGTAAATGCCTTTATTAATAACTCTTGAGGTGATCTGTTTAATGTAATGCTTCTCACCACGGTTCTTGTATCAGTTACTGTGAAATACCATTCTACTGTACTTTTTCTTGCTGTTTTTTTGGTACATATTATTGTAGAACATATCCCTGTTTTTTCTCTTTTTTTGGCCCCTTTTGGATGGCAGGTCTGGCTTTGGGTTTGGCGGCCCTCTAGATTTGGGGATTCATGCTTAAGTGCATTCCTTGACATTTGTTTGGGATGCCCTGGGGAATACGCGAGTCAGTAAGGTATTTGAAATATATGTTTACAGTAGCCCCAGTTTTTATTGAATTTGTTGGACATATAAATACATCAAGAAATGTATAATTTTTGGTGTATCTCTATACCAATTTGTGATATTTTACTTCATTTTATTTTTGTTTTATTTTATTATAATCTATTATTACTCTTTTTTATTGATTTTTCATTTTAGTTTACCCTCCTTTCTGACCTACACTATGCCCTGTTTTTGGACATAGGAAGGGTATTTTAAAATGAGGGCATTTGCCACGTCTTTCTCCCAATAGGGTCATTACCTGGAAGTGAGGCTTGGTTTGTGACCATACGACGTTCGTACGGAAACGAGGTATGGTCAACAATCATAGGACGTTCGTTGCGGATGCGCACGTCTGACGTCCGTGATTGATAGTGAGGCTTGGCCTATGGTCAGTGATTCCTAATGCTCAAGTGACATCTAAGATGGCCGCTGACCCAAAGCGAGGCTTGGCTAAGTTGATGGTTATAAAAGGGGTGACGTCGCACGCCGCCCGTGCCCCTGGACGACGTAAATTATTACGAAACGCGTAGGGCGGTGCGAACGTGTCGACGTCACCCCAGTCGTGTTCGTTCTTTTTGGACCAGGAAGGACGGGTCGGTCTCTGCGTTGGCGTGCATCCGGCCGGTGCACGCTTCTGTTTTGAACCTGCTTTTAAAGTCTTTTATGTAAGTGTATACGTTCGTTTTTGCAAATTAAAGTCTTTTGGTTTTACACTATCTGGAGCCTGTGTTTTTCCCTATGTGATACCACGTTGAGTTGGGAGTGATATGTGGAATAACAGCCATAACCCTATCGCGTGAAAGATTCGGGATCGCCTGAGGAGGAATCGCTATCCGGATATCCTTTGACTACTGTCGCTTGTGGTGACCCTCTGTAACGGGGGGTCGCTTGGATCTGGTAAGGAGCCAATTCACTCATTCGGTGATGGGAAAAGCACATTATATCTCTGGAGAAGAGTTTTAATTTGTGTACTTACAACTCAGCTGTTTGAAGTTTGTTCCTCACTGCTGTACTTCACTTGAAGTTTTACTTCACTGGTCTTCGTTTATTATATGGACATTCTACTATTATTTTTTGATATATGATTATATGGACATTATATAGAGTGTCTCTAAATACAACTTTTTTTCGATAGTTTATTTATGTAAAAATTGCAAACATTTTTTCATATTCTATTTTTTATTATTTATTTATTTTTTAGGGGTATATGCACTGAGTTTGATATACTCATATTGTGTTTGGGGAATTTACATCATTGACACGCATTTATGGTTTGTTTTTGTATCTAAATTGCACTCATTTGCATATGGTTTGCACTATAGTTTGGAGGTGGTCTTAGAGACATTAAGATATTAAGACCCATATTGTGGGTCTGGCACATATATATACCCTACTCACTTTGGGTATTCGTGGTTAGCGCAGTTCTTTCTTTTTTCTATTTCTGTTTGGTGTATTCTTGGTATACATTTGAATTGCAGCTTCCGTTCAATACCATTTGTATTCCGTAGCGCAGTTTTTTCCCTTTTTTCGTTCCAGTTTATCTCTCACCCAGGTTGATTCCCCCTCCTGTTCCTCGTGGGCATCCACTAGGTCATTTATGGTGGATGTGAATTCCCCCATCTTGCCTTCTAGGTGATCCACTCTGTCTTCCACTACCTTTACTTCCCCGCTGAGTCTATTCATACAGCTCATCATATCCGCTTGAAGCGTGCTCCTCAGTGAGACTAACATGTCTTTGAGTACTGTGTCCAGCACAGGCTGGTTCGTAGTGGGATAATTAGTTATAGAGTCATGGAGTTCCCTGGTGTCATCCTCAGAATCCACCGCCGGGGTCAGCGCGGGGCTGCATCCAGTGCCATCTAGCTTTAGTTTTGCTTTAGCTGGGCTCCCCGAGGGAGAGGATGCTGGTGGGGAGGTCTGGTCACTATAAGAGTCCTGATTTCAAGGGGATGAGGTGCTGGTGAACTGTTTCAGTTGGCTCTTAGTGATCAATGAGGGTGGAGGGTCAGCGCCATCTTGCCTACCTCCATGTTGCGGCTGTAGGAAGTAGTCCGTTAGCCGTTGTGGTTTCGACGAGCCTTTTTGTTTGCCCACCATGCTCTATAGATGTGCCCCTCTTGAAACGCCAGGTGCAGGTGTCCAAAAATGGGGTCCTGATAGCTGCTTGTCACCGTTATATCCGCGGGGAAGCAGGAGCTTTGGAATCAAGCTTCCATTCGGTTACGCTGCAGGCCACGCCCCCCCATATGGTCCAGTTTTATCAATCATCTGAAATAATTCAAAGATTTGAGTGAAAACAAGTAGGCAAAGGCCATAGCACACCGGATGGCAGAGAGCAGTGATTTATTTTTATTTTATTTTTCAAAACAATGACAACTACAAAGGAAAATTGCTAGAAAATTTAATTTCCCTTGTGGCTTTTTTTTTGTTTGTTTTTTAAGGCACACAGACCCCCTCCAAAGGTCCCCTAAAAAGAGTCTGCTATGAATTTCAGGAGGGTAACCTACACACACACACACACACACACACACACACACTCAAAAATAAATAAAAAATGTGTTAGGTTTGGGGTTAGGTTAGGTTTTTCTCTCAGAGAATTCATACCAGACCCTTCCTTGTATGAGGGGGAATCTCATGAAAAAAGCAAAACAACAAAAATTGCATTAGGACCATCTGAAAATACTAGACGATTCATCTGAGCGTACAGCTTGGTTAGTCAGGAAAGTAGGGGGATAAACTTGAAGCCCCCCCCCCCCTCACCATACCAGATTCAGATAAGCACCAGGGTGCTTATCTGAATCTGGAGGCCCCCTTTAAAAATTAGAGGTCCCAAGGTACTGACCTCCCCCCACCCCCCATGTTAATGCGTAAGGGGAATATATTACTCCTACGCATTCACACAAAAAATAACATGTAACCTAGAAATAAAGACACCTAAAGGTTTCACAAGTCTGTTATTAAAAAAAAATGCCCCTTGCTGTAAATCTATCATCAATCTTGATGCCTGCTAGCTTGCCAAAATTAAAAACCTAAATGGAACTGGCGCACATACTGATACAAACAGTACTGCTCGCTTAATTAATGTCATTAGCTATATACGGTAAGTGGTGGGATAGTAGTGACATTATTGACTAAATATGGCCAGTGACTATATTTTAACAGTGATGTCACTGTGATCACTTCTTATTTGCTTATGTGGCTGGGCATTCCCCCATCATGTATGCCAATGTGCTGGTGACTATGGTTGCTAGGGTCACAGTGGGTGCCAGCAGCTTTTTTAGGAACCCTTCACAGCAGGAAGCTGGGGCATATAGAAGCAGTAGAAATACCACTTCCATATATTATACTCGTTTTCTACCTTACAGAGGGCTGAACCATCTGCTCACCTATGATAAAGATTAGCAGGCTTAAATACTAATCTGTCCTTGAGAAACGGTGTCCAGCTCTCTTCAGTGTTGACCACATGCCTGAAGGTCTATTTGCTCAGGTACATGATCTCTGTTGAAAGGGACACTGTCTAAGCCTCCCCTTCTCGGGGAAGATCTTGGGGCAGCACGTTCCATAGAAAGGTAAGTATTTAGCCTTTTCTTTCACTCCTTAACCATCCTCATCCCCATTCATCCCTGTCAATATAGATGATAGCATTTAAGTATATGTCCACTTCCGATCATATTGAACTGTCTGAGTCTAAATGAAAGAAGAACCATAGGGAAAATGTATATTTTCCCATGCAGTGGGGGCTGTGCCTGCACTGCATGGGTTAACTGCTTGTTTTGTCTAGGGGAGAAAGGAAAAGCTATAATTACCTGATCATTTGATCCTCTCGAAAACTCTCTCCCCAACTTCCAGCAGTGGACTGTTCCTGCCATCTTCATGTCCAGAGGAGGTCTATGGGTGTGGTCATGTCAGGAACAGTCCATTACCATGACCGCTAGTGTGCCGGGGGGGGGGGGGGGGGGGGGGGGCTGCAAGAGAGGCAGGAACTGGTCTGGAGCTCATAGGATTGGCGGATTAGGTAAGTATATCTCCAGTCTCCTCACCCCAGACAAAAACAAGAAGTTAACCCATGCAATGCATGCACAGCCCCACTGTATGGGAAAATAAAAAAAATACTGGAATTCTTCATCTAAGTGTATACTGAATATAAAAATTGCACATTGTATTAAAATAAATAAAATGGTGTCTTTTATTTCAGATAAATCGTGGATGCACACCCCTGAAGCTTTATCAAAACACTTCATTGCATACAATGCTAAAGTAAGTACAATGTCAATTTATATCAATAGAGATAGTTGCAAGTCTATAACTTTAATAAAAAAAACATTGGTTGCTAGATAAATAAACAGGTTATGTGTAAAAGATAAGAAATGTACAAATAAAACTACAAAAAACTGTCATAATAAAGGTGCAATGATGAAAAGTTTGCTGTGATTTATTACTGGCACACTATTACCTTGTTTTAATCAAATCTCTAGCTATACAAGACATGGCTACTGGACCTAATGGGTATGCCATTCAGTTGTATTTCTTTAACATAACCTTGGAAATGTAAAGTGTATCTGAAATGTATTTATTTCTACTAAGGATGTTATTAATCTAGAAGCTCTTCAAATGTAGGTGTGAAATTGTTTGGAAGTGTTTCTTTTCAGAATATAATGCAGGCTGAAATATTCACAAGTGCTATAACATATCTGGGTGTTTGTGTTAATTACAGTATTTGATGCAGTAATCATACATATCTTCAAGCATTCCTAAAAAATTCCCTTGTGTACAATACACTTATTTTAACCACTTGCCGCCCGCCCTATAGGCAATTGACGGCTGCAAAGTGGTTGCATAATCCTCACCGGACGTCATATGACGTGATCAGGATTATGAGCCCCCGGGGGCGCGCATCGCGGCGATCGTTGTTGCGGGGTGTCAGTCTGACACCCGGCAACTATGATCTCGGTAAAGAGTCTCCGACGGAGACTCTTTACCACGTGATCAGCCGTGTCCAATCACGGCTGATCACAGTGTAAATGGGAAGAGCCGGTGATCGGCTTTCCCTCACTCGCGTCTGTCAGACGCGAGTAGAGGAGAGCTGATCGGCTGCTCCTCTGACAGGGGGGGGTCTGTGCTGATCGATTATCAGCACAGCCCCCCCGAGGACGCCCACACTGGACCACCAGGGATGCCACCAGACCACCAGGGAAAAGGTAATCCTCCCTAGACCACCAGGGATGCCAGTCAGCACAATGGATGCCAATCAGTGCCCATAATGGATGCCAATCAGTGCCCACAATGGGCATCACTGATTGGCATGCATTATTGTTTGGCACTGATTGGCATCCATTACTATAGTATAACACCAATGCCGCCTATGAGTGCCCACCTGTGCCGCCTATGAGTGCCCACCTGTGCCGCCTATGAGTGCCCACCTGTGCCGCCTATGAGTGCCCATCTGTGCCGCCCATCCATGCCCATCTGTGCCGCCCATCCATGCCAATCCATGCCAGCTATCAGTGCCAATTTGTGCCACCTATCAGTGTCCGTCCGTGTCGCCCATCCGTGTCGCCCATCCGTGCCGCCTATCAGTGCCACATATCAGTGTCCATCAATGCCACCTCATCAGTGCCACTTCATTGGTGCCCATCAGTGCCGCCTTATAAGTCCCCATCAGTGTAGCCCCATCAGTGCCCATCAGTGAAGGAGAAAACGTACTTATTTACAAAGTTTTGAAACTGAAACAAAAAAAACATTTTTTTTTTCAAAATTTTCGGTATTTTTTTTATTTGTAGCGCAAAAAATAAAAACCGTAGAGGTGATCAAATACCACCAAAAGAAAGCTCTATTTGTGGGAAAAAAAATGATAAAAATTTCATTTGGGTACAGTGTAGCATGACCGCGCAATTGTCATTCAAAGTGCGACAGTGCTGAAAGCTCAAAATTGGTCTGGGCAGGAAGGTGTTTAAGTGCCCTGTATTGAAGTGGTTAAATAGTTGTAAGCAAAATTGTTAGAGCAGGCAGTTGAGTCCACAGCTGCTTTGGGTGATGCCAGCAGTGATATTATGGCTGTTTTCAGATCTTTTGCCAACAAACAAAATAACTTCTCATACACAGCCAGCTTAAAGGCTAAGTTCAGCTTTTGAATAAAATTGACTATGCAGTCAAGGGGTCCCAGTAGGTTAAAAACACTGCAGCTTAGAAAAAAATGTATTTGTTTATATGCCATACCTGTAGACTGAGAGGCTTCCTAAAACTTGGTGAAACAATCCCAACTGTAAGAATTGAGTCATGCCCTGCCTAGAAAATGTATATCTTGGATGGAGATTATATCTGTCCCTGAAGATTTAAACACCTTCAACACTAACCACCTAATGGTATTAATACTTTATTTATTTATTTTTTTAAGTTTTGAAAAATCTTTATTGTCGAATAGGGAGTAACAATAAGACAAGATATCACCCACGCAGGGGTGTGTTGGAGTATAAAATAGGGAGAAGATACATGTCATACATTATCTCAGTACAAACAAACGAGAAATGGTCTCTCAACTTCATGTATGAATGGTTAGTAGGATAACTTAATGCACAAAGCATATTTGTGGTATACACTGCGAATCGCAAGATTTCAGATGTAGGTCGCCTGACTGCGCAGGCACCCTCAATGGGAACAAATGGTGCCACGAGCCATCAGGCGATACATTAACCACTTCAGGACCGCCGTATTGCCAATGTACGTCAGCACAATGGCACAGGCAGGCACAATCACGTAGATGTACGTGATTGCCTTCCAGCGGGTGGGGGGTCCAATCGGACCCCCTCCCGTTGGATACGACGGTCCGGTTCCCTCCAGGAGCGCTCCGTGATGAGGGGATGGCCGTTCGTTTTCGGCCACCCCCTCTGGATCGCTCCTGGCCAATGAGAAGCTTCCTCCCACTGTGTATTGTTTAAACAGGAAGGAGGAAGTGATGTCATTCTCCTCGGGGCGGTCTTTTTGACCGGACTACGAGGAGAAGAGTAAAAGTAAGTGTGCACCAACACTACACTGACATGTAGGTACACACAGGCACACAAACCCCCCCCGGTTCACCGCCAGGTTTTTATATCGCTAGGTACCCCGATATACTACCCAATAATGTTTTTAACCCCCTGATTGCCGCTAGTTAACCCTTTCACCCCCTTTTGCCAGTGTCACTAAGCGATCATTTTTCTGATCGCTGCATGTGTCGCTAGGTAGCTAGTTATTTTTTTAGGTTCACCGCCAGGTTTTTATAGCGCTAGGTACCCCGATATACTACCCAATAATGGTTTTAACCCCCTGATTGCCGCTAGTTAACCCTTTCACCCCCTTTTGCCAGTGTCACTAAGCGATCATTTTTCTGATCGCTGCATCAGTGTCGCTAGTGTCGCTAGGTAGCTAGTTATTTTTTTAGGTTCACCGCCAGGTTTTTATAGTGCTAGGTACCCCGATATACTACCCAATAATGGTTTTAACCCCCTGATTGCCGCTAGTTAACCCTTTCACCCCCTTTTGCCATTGTCACTAAGCGATCATTTTTCTGATCGCTGCATGTGTCGCTAGGTAGCTAGTTATTTTTTTAGGTTCACCGCCAGGTTTTTATAGCGCTAGGTACCCCGATATACTACCCAATAATGGTTTTAACCCCCTGATTGCCGCTAGTTAACCCTTTCACCCCCTTTTGCCAGTGTCACTAAGCGATCATTTTTCTGATCACTGCATCAGTGTCGCTAGTGTCGCTAGGTAGCTAGTTATTTTTTTAGGTTCACCGCCAGGTTTTTATAGCGCTAGGTACCCCGATATACTACCCAATAATGGTTTTAACCCCTTGATTGCTGCTAGTTTCACCCCCTTTCACCAGCGATCACAGTATAAGTGTCACTGGTGACGCTGGTTAGCCAGTTAGTTATTTAGGTTCCCCATCAGGTTTTTATATAGCGCCAGGGACCCCCATATACTACCTAATAAAAATTTGAACCCCCTGATTGCCCCTAGTTAACCCTTTCACCACTGATCACCGTATAAGTGTTACGGGTGACTCTGGTTAGTTTGTTTTTTATAGCATGAGGGCACCCACCATTTATTACCCAATAAAGGTTTAACCCCCTGATCACCCGGCGGGTGATATCAATTAGGTTTTAGGGTCAGGGTCTGCGTCGCCCCAGGCAGCGCTAGGTTAGTGCCAGTACCGCTAACACCCACACGCAAAGCATACACCTCCCGTAGTGCTATAGAATCTGAACAGATCAATATCTCATCTGATCAGATCTATACTAGCGTCCCCAGCAGTTTAGGGTTCCAAAAAAACGCATTGTTAGCGGGATCAGCCCAGATACCTGCTAGCACCTGCGTTTTGCCCCTCTGCCCAGCCCACCCAAGTGCAGTATCGATCGATCACTGTCACTTACAAAACACTAAACACATAACTGCAGCGATCGCAGAGTCAGGCCTGATCCCTGCCATCGCTAACAGGTTTTTTGGTAGCATTTTATATTTAAATCCGGAAGGCAGTGCTTGGTTTTCGGGGTCCCGTACGTGGCTAGGCTCCCAAAAAGTCCCCCACATGTGGTATCCCCGTACTCGGGAGAAGCAGCAGAATTTATTTTGGGGTGTAATTTGACTTCTGCCCATAGCATGTGTGAGCAATATATCATTTAGTGACAACTTTGTGCAAAAAAAAAAAAGTTTGTAATCTTCCCGCAACTTTTGGCAAAATATAAAATATTCCATGGACTCAACATGCCTCTCAGTAAATAGCTTGGGGTGTCTACTTTCCAAAATGGGGTCATTTGGGGGGGTTTTGTGCTATTTTGGCATTTTATGGCCTTCGAAACTGTGATAGGTAGTGAGGAGTTAAATCAAAAATTTGCACCCTTAGAAATCCTGAAGGTGGTGATTGGTTTTCGGGGTGCCGTGCACGACTAGACTCCCAAAAAGTCCCACACATGTGGTATCCCCGTACTCAGGAGAAGCAGCAGAATGTATTTTGGGATGTCATTTCACATATGCCCATAGCATGTGTGAGCAATATATCATTTAGTGACAACTTTGTGCAAAAAAAAAAAAGTTTGTAATATTCCCGCAACTTGTGGCAAAATATAAAATATTCCATGGACTCAACATGCCTCTCAGTAAATAGCTTGGGGTGTCTACTTTCCAAAATGGGGTCATTTGGGGGGGGGTTTGTGCTATTTTGGCATTTTATGGCCTTCGAAACTGTGATAGGTAGTGAGGAGTTAAATCAAAAATTTGCACCCTTAGAAATCCTGAAGGTGGTGATTGGTTTTCGGGGTGCCGTGCGCGACTAGACTCCCAAAAAGTCCCACACATGTGGTATCCCCATACTCGGGAGAAGTAGCGGAATATATTTTGGGGTGCAATTCCACATATAACTATGGCATGTGTGAGCAATATATCATTTAGTGACAACTTTTTGTAAAAAAAATTTTTTTTTTTTTTTGTTGTCATTATTCAATCCCTTAGGACAAAAAAAATAAATATTCAATGGGCTCAACATACCCATCAGCAATTTCCTTGGGGTGTCTACTTTCCAAAATGGGGTCATTTGGGGGGGATTTGTACTGCCCTGCCATTTTAGCACCTCAAGAAATGAGATCGGCAGTCATAAATTAAAAGCTGTGTAAATTCCAGAAAATGTACTGTAGTTTGTAGACGCTATAACTTTTGCGCAAACCAAAAAATATACGCTTATTGACATTTTTTTTACTAAAGACATGTGGCTGAATAAATTTTGCCCTCAATGTATGACTAAAATTTAGTTTATTCGATTTTTCTTATAACAAAAAGAAGAAAATATCTTTTTTTTCAAAATTTTCGCTTTTTTTCCATTTATATCGCAAAAAAAAAAATCGCAGAGGCAATCAAATACCATCAAAAGAAAGCTCTATTTGTGGGAAGAAAAGGACGCAAATTTCGTTTGGGTGCAATATTGCATGACCGCGCAATTACCAGTTAAAGCAGCGCAGTGCGAAATTGGAAAAAGACCTCTGGTCCTTAAGGTGTTTATTGGTCCGGGGCTGAAGTGGTTAAATAGTCGCTGAAAGACCAGTGTATACCGACGGATAGAAAAAAATTGGAACTCACAAACTTGTCAATTCAAAAACCTTTGTGACGTTCTCATCCATTAGTAATAGGGCAAGAAGCCCAACCTGTGGGGCGAGAGCTGTGAGATTGCTCTAAGAGTGGGCAGTAGCATATTCAAGTGGAAAACGGGAATATGTTACTGTCATAGCCCATATCCCCACCAGCTAGGGCTAGTGGGGATAGTGGGGAAGAGATAGAAAAGAAGGGAAGGGGAAAGACAGGTTAGAGTGAATTGTGGAAGTAAATGGGAAGGAGGGAGAGGCGGTGCAGGTGTGGCTTCATTGAAAGCTGGTCAGTGGGGTATGGTTATAGTCAGGAGGGCTGCCGGGAGAGAATGGCAGCTACAGGCCTATAGAGAGGTGCCGATATGATGGGCCCAGGGTTCCCAAATGCATTTAAAGATTTCAAGTTTGTCTAGGATAGTGTCAGACATTTTGAAAAACTAAAAAATGAAAGAGACAACGCCCCTTCACATAAAATGGGATGTTTTAATGAGACACTGCATCTACAAAAGAGGTCAGCACCAACAATTGAATATTATAAAAAATATACTTTAATTCATATTATGTAAAAACATATCCAAAATATACATAAAAAGCAAGTAGTAATGAAAACTCAAATGCTTCAGAATGCAATGTTAGCCGACATGTTTTGCAAGGCCGCTTCATCGGGGCTATGCATTTATGCAATAATATTCATCTATATTATATATAAAATATACAAAAATGTCATTAGAACAATATCAGTAAATACTTAATATACATATTGACAATTAAAATATAATTTGATGCAAAATATATGATATTTATAATTAATAAGGTGCTCACCAATTCCTCTAAAACATAGGGTGATCAGCTAACACCTCATTACCATTGTGAAGATATGAAAATATATGAAGCACATATCGTTACCTACTCAGAGTTCCCCTTCAATATAACAATGTATTTCTTAACAAAATGTTTCTGAATTCTTTTGGTATTGCAACACATGTATTGTTTGTGCCTTTTTTTCTCTCCGGATGGTATGAAATGTTCTGCCAATAAGATGATAAAATTTGCTGTTTATAAGTTAATTACTCCCTTGGTGTAATGAATCCTAAAACCCCGTACACACGAGCGGACTTTTCAACATCCAAAGTCCGCGGACTGAGTCCGTCAGACTATTCGATCGTGTGTGGGCTGCAACGGACTTTTGACTCGCCAAAGTCCGAAGGACTTTAGAATATGGAACATGCTTCAAATTTTTCCGAAGGAACTCCGCCGGACCCGGTCCCTTCGAAAAATTTGCTCGTGTGTATGCTATTCCGACGGACTAAAACCGACGCTAGGGCAGCTATTGGCTACTGGCTATGAACTTCCTTATTCGAATCCAGTCGTACGTCATCACATTCGAATCCGTCAGAGTTTAGTGTGATTGTGTGTGGCCAAGTCCGCTCAGCCGAAAAGTCCGTCAGAACTCCGTCGGAATTCCAGCAGAACTCCGACGGAACTCCTTCGGAAGTCTGTCAGACATAAGTCCTCTCGTGTGTACGGGGCTTTAGTCTGTCAAACTAACCTTTCACTTGTTGCTCTAGTTAGGTCATGATGACCATATGTAATATTGAAACAATTAGTAAGGAATGTATTGCGTATTTTGTAATTTGGGTATGTGCCCACCATACACTGTGTTATGATTTTCCTATAAAACGCTGTACCAATTTGTATTCTGTATCACATTCCCTTGGAAGATGTGATCCTCTGTACATTGCGTATTCTGAAGTAAAAATAGATTAAGATGAATGCAACTTGATTGGCGTAGATGTCCTTTATTTCAAGGCTATACTAAACATTGGTGACCCCGAAAAACTGTCTTATTATCTGCATCTCCACCACCGGCTCTGTACCCGCAACAGGAGGGACTATCAGCAAAGAGGCCTCAGGTAAGAAAATGTTATTTTCCCCACCTAGCACCGGTGTTGAGGTGCTAGGTGGGGTGCAGAAGGTAAACACATTTCCTTTGATTTTACTTGCATTCTGTCTATGTGTCATTACTGAGAATGTTAAAGGTACCAGTTAAACATTAGGCATGCAGAAATTTTTTAAGTACTTGCCTTTTCTTCTTACCACCAGAAATGACAATGTATATAGTTGTGTAATAAGGGATGTATATATGCAGGTACAACAATTTCTGTGAGTGAATAGAAGTTGGTGGATGTTGAATTTTTTTGTATGATTATTTTGTACATTTGTAGTACTAAGGCGGATAGGTTTGCCTTCAGCGGATAGCCACAAATGGGTGAATGACCTGCTGTATGTTCTCTGGAATAGGGAGTTGACATAGGGACTAGCCTATTGCCACTCAAAAAGGAGACGTCCTTCTGAGAGTAGAACAAAGTGAGATATCTCAAATTATGTACTGGGCTGCTGGTACACAGCCATAACGATAAACGGTGGAGCTCTCTGTCCCGGAGTTCCAAATTGTTGTCATTTCTAGAGGGAGTAGCAAGAAACAACGGAAATTATGGGAAATTTAATTGACAAAAACATTCTACCTGTCATGAATACCTTTGGGTTAACAAAAGATAGAGCAAAGAAATTATTGAAAATAGCAAAGGCAACACGGCTAAGTACTGCTAAATTATTACACCCGAGTGCTCCTATCATCAAAATGATGGTGAGTGGAGTCCCAGATGCCCTGAAACACCATGTAAAATGGTGTAAGATTAGTAAAAAGGAGTATAAAAGGGGATCCCTCTAAATAGTGGCCATCAGAGGGATCCCTCACTACACCTACAATTGATGCATTGTTTAATTTGCTTTTTAAAATGTCTGACTGTGGGGGGGTTGAATGTTTAGTGGCTTGGGAGGAAGTATCTAGAAAAGATGTAAAACCACCCCCCTACAAAATGTGCACAGAAATGTGCTGACCAATTCCTCTAAAACATAGAAAAAAGGAAAAAAAATACAGCGCTCCTAACGAAAAGGCTACTAAAGTTTGATACACACCAAAAGTATAAAGAAGAAAAAATTCTAGCTGCGCTAACGGTGATTGTCAAAGGTAGCGCATTGCGGTAGAGCGGACGGGATAGAAGTGTGTGAGGAGGAGGAGGGGGAATACCTGCCTTCTGAGCGCTCTGTGGACCCCGTACATAGGGCGGGGGCGCGCACTGCTCCAGTCTTGGTAGCTCCTAGATCATTTTCCATCTGAGATTCTTCCTGCGGAGGTACTTTTTGTAGCCATAATGAGCTAACTTCTAGACATGTTGGAAAGAGTCAACCTTTGAAACTGTGTGACCTAAAGACAAGACACCGACCAATGCAAAGTAGACCATGCCTTTGTGTGTGTGAATTTTTCCCGGCGTGATCCCGGTCTGAGTCTGATTGGTTGTTAAAGGACCACCTTGGAGACCCTGTCGTGGAATTGTGTGAGCAATCAAACGCTTGCTTTCTGGTAAGCGTGCATTGTTAGTGGTGTTCAGCACTGTTTGGTGGCTGAAGATTGTAAGTTTTTGTCACAATATTGATTGGACTTTTGTTTGAATTTATTCACTTTTGGATGCTGGGACATTTTTTTCACGATTCATTTGTATTCACATCTTTATTTGCACATTTATTATCTATATTTATTACCTAGTATATTTATATGAATTTTTTTATATATATTTATTTATTGATTCATTTCATTTTTTAGCAATATATTTGTTATTAATTTAATAATTCAGTGATTCACTTATCACCTTTTTAATGTTCAACCATTGGGATAATTCACATACTAATTGAAGTTTTGAGGTATAGGTGACAATCACCATTGGCGCAGCTTCAATTTTTTCTTCCTCTAAAACATAGGGTGCTCAGCTAACACCTCATTACCATGATGCCTCATCGCTGGGCACCGTAAGGGCCGATTCTCCCTGGAAGTCAGATCTAGTGAGGATAGCCAGTGAGGAAGTTGGATCGTGCTGCAAATAAATCTCAACTGGAGGTGATCTGGAGAATTAGATTGCATAACAAAAAAGTCAGGCATAAAAAAGCTAGCTAAAGCAGCTTCCCACTAAATGGCACAAATGTATAGATCAGGGGGTGGATAAATATTAAATATTAAAGAGGGGCTAATTTTAAAGTGGAGAGTGAGTATAGTAATATCAAAGTATTACAAAAAGTATATCTATACATATCATAAATATTGACACGAATAAAAAGAACACCATAACCAAGTGTGTTATAACGGGCCAATCCATACAAATGCCTCCAACACCAGGCAAATACTCGTCCCAGATATCTATAATACTAACTAGGACCCCCATCTCTTGCCCCCCCCCCCCCCCCCCCCGAAAAACACAATTTTATGAGCAACAAAAAGGGCTCACCAAATTTAATATGATCCAGAATAGCACCAGCAGCAGAGAAAAATAAGCAGTGCCAATGTGCGGAACCACACACAGAGCAGACAGATGCGTGTGTCGGCAGAGCACCACCATCTTATCTGCACTCGATCCCATCGGAAGTGATTTGTCAGATTGACCCCTGACATCACTTCCGGTCCGGGCCTCCCTGGATATACACATGTGCACCAACGGCAGCTACCATGGTGCACAAGTGTCATCACTACACGCTATGCAGTGCCAATCAAGGGAGAGAGGTGAAGCATATGGCACCTATTAGAGAAAATAATAATAATAACATCAAATAGAAAAAATGACAAAAACGATGAACAATCAATATAAACTAACTAGGATTATATAGTATAAAATGTTCTTATTAGATGCAAACAAATCAATAAATAAATATGCAAAGAGTCCACATCAAATGTCCATCATTGTCATATTATTTTGCCTGGAATGCTGGCGATGTGTGTAATCATGAAATTCCTGGTATCGGTCAGTACTCCATTCTATATCCTTACCATTGAACCAGTACTTGATCTCAGGATCATCCATACATTTGGAATTTCCAATTGATCGAGTGGTACTTTGGAAACCCTGGGCAAATAACTCAGGCGGGTAGATTTGGGTAAAGTTAATACAGACTGCAGGTGTTCTCATTGGAGCATTTGTAAACAGTAATTTATATATATATATATATATATATATATATATATATATATATATGTAACATTCTTTTACTTACATCACCAAAGTGTGTACTGTCCTCTATTTCAGCCGCAGTGCTAGGTATGCCTAACGAAGGTATAGTTTATGAGAAATAGGTGCATGCATGCATATCCAACAGTTAGTGATATTTAGTTTCTTGGCTGCTTGTAGGTGCATAGACACAAAAGAATTATGAAAAGGCTCTGCTAGCTTGGCATGATACTCGTGTGTCTCTCCTTAATGTTTGATCAGGATTTAAACTTGTTTCAAGTTGTAGCATCTCTTCCATTACAGTAGCATACAGAAGGAAGGTATCATGTATCTTACATTTTACCTTTTGGTATGTCCACTCGTATGTCATAACTTTAATCCATACCACCGCTCCACCGCAGAGGATAACACTCCAGAGCTTCACATCAGGTTTAGGCCCTAGAAGATTCATTCTGCAGTTCTTTCTTGAGCACGAGTCAGTGGTGGAGATGACCTGGAAGGTAAGGGCACAGAACAACAATTCTTGCCAGTGGCAGACTGGCTAGTATTTTCTTTTGAAGTTACAGTTAATGTGAACCATGCACCCAATATTTGTAGTCTTTCAGCTTTACAGCAGTGGGAGACACAAGAATGATTTGAAATGGTCCTTTCCATTTAGGGGACAAAGTGGTCCGGGGTGTGTGATTCTTGATATACACCCAATCTCCTGACTTTAGTCCATGAGTTCTTTCAATTGTATCCACTGGTTGTCCTGCTTTGGTTCTGGAAAAAGTATCAGAAAACATGTTTGGCAATTTGTGTACATATTCTATCATGGCATCTTGACCTTTTATTAAAGTCACTGTTTCTGGCTGTACAAGGGTTGCAGGAAGTCTTTTAGGCGGTCGCCCAAATAGGTTGTCAAAAGGGGATAGTCCATGTTTCTCCTTAGGGGTGGTTCTAATGGGTGCTAAGGCTATTGGTAATGCTTCTACCCATGTGCTTTTTCCATTAGCAGTTATCTTAGCCAAATACCTCTTTAGGGTTTGATTGCTATGTTCCACCATCCTAAAGCTTGTGGCCTATAAGGGGTATGTAACTGTTGTTTTATTCCCAAAATATTCACCACTTCTGTCATCAGTTTGTTAAAATGTGTGCCTCTATCCAAAGAAAATACGGCCCCTATACCAAACCTTGGGATTAACTCCCTAGTGAGACATTATACTACTGATCTGGCATAATTTCTCATGGTTGGGTATGCTTCGACCCAGCCAGAGAATTTGTCCACGCAAACCAAAAGATACTTGAATCGGCCACAAGGGGGCATATCTGATAAGTCAATCTGAACAATTTGAAATGGCTCCTCAGTATGTGGAATATGCTTCATTAGGAGTGGGTACTGGTTTTCCAATGTTATGCATTTGACATATGGCACATTCATTCATCTGTTTAGCAGCATATGTATGAAAGCCTGGAGCCCACCAGTGTTTGTCCACCACCTGACACATCCCTCCTGTTGAGACATGGCAAGGCCCATGGCTGAAAGCAAACAAAGAAGGAAACAGAGTGGGAGGAGCAACCATTTTTCCCTTTATAGTCCACAGGCCATCCTCATCACAAACAGCCCCTTTGGAGCATCAGGGTGGTCTGTGAGACGAGATTTCCTGTAAGGCAGACAAAATGTGTAAATCAACATGTAAATCAGTTAGAAACAACATAGACATGGCACTGGATGTGTATCCATAGATTGCTCCTTCAGCATATTCATTGGCTTCTGCACAAAATAGGTAGCAAGGTTTACTATAGTCAGGTAACCCGAGATTTGGGGCTGTCAGTAAAGCTTCTTTAATTTCTTTGAAAGCCTTCTTCACTGCTAGGGTTAACTCATCCTCAGTAAACTTATAACTACCCTTTGTAGGTCCCTTTAATAATTCTTGTAAAGGACCTATACTAATGGAGGATTGAGTCTCCTTCATCCAGAAATGTTTTTATTTTATTTATTTATTTATCTATTCTTAATCACTGGGCAGATTCCTCCGGTGGCTTCTCTACCCAAGATACTGAAACATTCTTGGTACTGGCAAGGCTAAATCCCTATGACTTTCACTGTGGTCACTTCCATATAGTCTGGTGAGAATTTCCAGTAATCCAGACTGCTGGATCAATAAGCCCCTTTGTGGGCCTCTTGTAATCCCTCCTGTTTTGGGTTAATAAAGTTCTGGCATAAGGAGCAAATCTAACGTCTCCCTTTGCTTCAAGTATGTTTTACTCCCATCCCTTCAGGGATTAAAACTATAGTTACTCTTATATTTTCTTTGTCTAGAAATCTGCTAGGGGAGTATGGCGATACACCAACTCTTACCTATAGAGGTTCAGTGACTTTGGCAGTAATTACATCATTACTTACCCCAACCAAAAAAATACCTGCTGATTCGAAGTGGGAAAATTGGCACCACATATATTTAACAAACTCTTTTAACCGCCTTTATCTATTAAACACCAGACAGATAAACCGTTAACTGACATATCAACCATGGGTTCTGTATTTTATCCCAAATTCAAGACAGCAAGCTCAGGGAAGGAATGAAATTTTCATCATTCAGATCATCACACTCCACTATCTGCTATCTTGGTTCTGCTAGACTTAGCTTGTGTTTCCCGTCTAATTTGAACAGCTACAACCCACACCTCAATACTTTCCATATGCAGTGCTGCTTTCTCAGATATGGGAACTTGTTATACATTCACTATTTTTATCTCTATCCTTATTAATCTCTCAGATTCTTTAAGAGTCAATATTCACTAATTCTAGTGCTGGCTTCTTTCTCCGTTCTTTAACTTCCTGTAACAATCCTCCCATGAAACTGTTAACCAGACCATGTCTGCACCAAGCAGTTTCATCTACTGGGATTCAATACACATACTTTCTAACAACATTGTTGAACCTATTCTTTACACTTTATTTTAGTTCTCCTTAAATTATTGCCGAGTCAGAAACTGTAGCAGCAGGCATCTGCCTGCACTGTTCCTTCACTCACTGACACAGAGCCTGTTGACCCCTCCCTTTATGAAAATCATAAGCACATCTGCAATTCGCTAGCTGTCCCGGCGACACAGATAGGGAGAGATGAACCCATTTACTAAATTATCACTTCTCTCTATAACATTTTATTGTTCATAAGCACCCTTATTCTTTCCAAATACATTCCATAAACTTTTCCTAGTTGTGCTCTATACTGTCCCTACATATTCTCTCCTGGCAAAGCAACATCTCTCAAGGGCATCTGTTGTTCTGCCCCCCCTGGGTAATTGGGACTTATAATATTCCTTCCTTTTCTGTAAATCTCCTGGGGTATGCTGTAAGTCTAACCCTAGAGCTTTCTATTGGGCTTTTGCTGCCTAGTTAATACTGGCGACAATGCCCGGGCCATGGGTGTGCGTGGTTGACCTATCCTTGTGAATTGTGCTAGGGCATCTGGTCTTGGTGGAGTATATTGCCAATCCTGCCCATTTTTATCAAATGTTACTGTACCATCATTGTCAAACAATGATCCCATGCTATGTGGATGCTCAGATATATACCGGGGAATATGCTAGGGAATAGGTCTGCCCTTTCTTTCTTGTGTTGTTTTTGATATCTTATGAGTAGCCTGCTGGTGCCCAGGTGTGTCCTGCATATCAGGAATACCCTGCCCCCCCCCCCCCCCCCGTGGATTCCTCCTGTTCTACCATAGGAGCAGATGCTCCTGCAGAGGCTATTGCCAGTTCCCTTCTTATTAGGTCATAAGGGGAATCCCATGTATTGGGCAATTCTTCCTCTTCATCTAAGTGTAAAGCAGCTTTTTCTGCACACATTTTGTAGGGGGGTGGTTTTACATCTTTTCTAGATACTTCCACCCAAGCCACTAAACAAATTAAATAATGCATCAATAGTAGGTGTACTAAGGGGTCCTTCTGGTGGCCACCATTTAGAGGGGTCCCCTTTTATACTCCTTTTTACTAATCTTACACCATTTTATATGGTGTTTCAGGGCATCTGGGTCTCCACTCACCATAATTTTGATGATAGGAGCACTCGGGTGTAATTTAGCAATACTTAGCCCTGTTGCCTTTGCCATTTTCAATAATTTCTTTGCTCTATCTTTTGTTAACCCAAAGATATTCATGACAGGTAGAATGTTTTTGTCAATTAAATTTCCCATAATTTCCATTGTTTCTTGTTACTCCCTCTAGAAATGACAACAATTTGGAACTCCGGGACAGAGAGCTCTACCGTTTATCGCTATGGCTGCGTACCAGCAGCCCAGTACATAAATTGAGATATCTCACTTCGTTATACTCTCAGAAGGACGTCTCCTTTCTCAGTGGCTCCCTATTCCAGAGAACATACAGCAGGTCATTCATCCATTTGTGGTTATCCGCTGAAGGAAATCCTATCCGCCTTAGGACCACAAATGCACAAAAAAATCATACAAAAAATTCAACATCCACCAACTTCACTCACATAAATTGTGGTACCTGCATTTATACATCCCTTATTACACAACTATATACGTCATTGTCATTTCTGGGGGTAAGAAGAAAAGGCAAGTGCTTAAAAAAATTCTGCATGCCTAATGTTTAACCACTTAAGGACTGCCTCATGCCAATATACGTCGGCAGAATGGCACGGCTGGGCACAATCACGTACTTGTACGTGGCTCTTTAAGTGCCCAGCCATGGTATCGGGAGCGCACCGCCGGCGGTGTGCTCCCGACCCGGTCCTGAGCTCTGTGGCAACGGGACCAGCGGAGAGGTCTGTGTAAACTAAAACCTTTCCCCATGCTTCCTAGTGTGGCTGTCACCGATCGTCTGTTCCCTTTTATAGGGAAGGAGGATCAGTGATGTCACATGCCAGGCCACGCCCCCTACAATAAAAAAACACATAATGTCATACATAACACCTACACTTCCCCCTAGTGGTTAACGCCTTCACTGCCAGTGTGATTTACACAGGAATCAGTGCATTTCAATAGCACTGATTGCTGTATAAATGACAATGGTCCCAAAAATGTGTCAAAAATGTCCGATGTGTCCGCCATAATGTCGCAGTCACAATAAAAACTGCTGATCGCGGCCATTACTAGTAAAAAAAATAATAAAAATGCTATAAAACTATCCCCTATTTTGTAAACGCTATATCTTTTGCGCAAACCAATCAATAATCGCTAATTGCAATTATTTTTTTTTTACCAAAAATATGTAGAAGAATACGTATTGACCTAAACTGAGGAAAAAAAAAAGTTTTTTTATATATTTTTTGGGGATATTTATTATAGCAAAAAGTAAAAAATATTGAATTTTTTTCAAAATTGTTGCTCTATTTTTGTTTATAGCGCAAAAAAAAAAAACTGCAGAGGTATCAAATACCACCAAAAGAAAGCTTTATCTGGGAAAAAAAGGACGCTAATTTTGTTTGGGAGCCACATCGCGCGACCACGCAATTGGCAGTTAAAGCGATGCAGTGCTGAATCGCAAAAAGGGGCCTGGTCCTTTGGCTGCAAATTGGTCCGGGGCTTAAGTGGTTAACCGGTACCTTTTAACATTCTCAGTAATCACAAATAGACAGAATGCAAGTAAAATGAAAGGAAACGTTTTTTTTACCTTCTGTAGCAGCACACCCCACCTGGCACCTCAACACTGCACAGAAAAGACAGTATTAATATGAGAAAATAAAATTTTCTCACCTGGGGCCTCTTTGCTAATGGTCCCTCCTGTTGTGGGTTGAGAGCTGGTGGTGGAGATGCAGATAAGAAGACAGTTTTCGGGGTCACCAATGTTAAGTATAGCCTTGAAATAAAGGACATCTATGCCAATCAAGTTGCATTTATCTTAATGTATGTTTACTTCAGAATAAGCACTGTACAGAGGATCACATCTTCCAAGGGAATGTGATACAGAATACAAATTGGTACAGCGTTTTATAGGAAAATCATAACATTACAGCGTATGGTGGGCACATACCCAAATTACAAAATACGCAATACATTCCTTACTAATTGTTTCAATATTACATATGGTCATCATGACCTAACTAGAGCAACAAGTGAAAGGCTAGTTTGACAGACTAAAGATTGATTACACCAAGGGAGTAATTAACTTATAAACAGCAACTTTTCATATGAACATCTTTTCCGAGAATTTTATCATCTTATTGGCAGAACATTTCATGTCATCCGGAGAGCAAAAAGACACAAACAATACATGTGTTGCAATACCAAAAGAATTCAGAAACATTTTTTTAAGAAATACATTTTTATATTGAAGGGGAACTCTGAGTAGATAACGATATGTACTTCATATATTTTCATATCTTCACAATGGCAATGAGGTGTTAGCTGAGCACCCTATGTTTTAGAGGAACTGGCGAGCACCTTATTAATTATAAATATCATGTATTTTGCATTGAATTATATTTTAATTGTCAATGTGTATATGAAGTATGTACTGATATTGTTCTAATTAAATTTTTGTATATTTTATATATAATATAGATGAATATTATTGCTGAAATGCATTGCCCCAATGAAGTGGCCTCGTAAAACATGCTAACATTGCATTCTGAAGCATTTGAGTTCTAAGTATTACTTGCTTTTTATGTATATTTTGGATATGTTTTTACATAATATGAATTAAAGAATATATTTTTTACAATTGCTGGTGCTGACCTCTTTTGTAGATCCAGTGTCTCATTTAAATATCCCATTTTATGTGAAGGGGCGTTCTCTCTTTCATTTTTTGTTTTTTCATTGTGTATTAGGGATTGTGAGACTGCATCTATCGCTGGCAACTGTCCTACCACTGTATCTTTTCAGTGTTAGACGTTTCTCTTGGAACATAATCCAGGAAATGTTTTGTTTGGTTAAGTGAAAAGAAATTGAGGGGGACTTCCAGGCCTGTGCTAAAGTTATTTTAGCACCTAGGAACATGAAGTGGATCAGTTTTTGGGTATATTTCTTGCTTTTGGGAATGTTCTAGTTCAAAGGGACTATTTTTGGGTCTTGCTTGATCTCTGTCCCGGTAACTTTATGGATTAAAAGAAAATCAATATAGGGTGGTGCGCTCCAAAAATGAACTAAAGATCCAAATTGATATCTAAAATAAATCAGCACTACATTAAAATAATAAAGTGCATACATGCCGTAAAGCAACATATTGGTACAACCTGCTAATCACGTGACTTCATCAGGGAATAATGTTATTCCCTGAGTCACAGATTCACATGTGTGGCACTTATTTATGTAATAATGTGAATTTTATCTGCAGCAAATGTTCTCATTCTAGTGTGTTGCAAATGTTCTCATTCTAGTGTGTTTTGACACAGATGCACTTTATTATATTTTCTCTGTTAATCTCTACTCTATTTGTATGTGGATCACTCACTTAGGCCGCGTACACACGGGCGGACTGTTGGCTCAACTTTGTCCGCTGAACAGTGTTTCAGCGGACAGTCCGCTCGTGTGTGGGGCTTCAGCGGACAGTTTCAGCGGACAGTTTGACGAACAAAGTTTTTCGGAAATTCCGAAAAACTGTCCGCTGAAACTTGGTTTGAGCGAACAGTCCGCCCGTGTGTAGGCCACTTTCGAAATGAGCAAACTGTTCCCGCTCGGAGGGAAGTCTGCTCATTTCGAGCGCGTGTGCAGGTAGGCGGGGCCCGCGACGGAGACGTCGCGGGCTCCGCCGCCTGGAATGGACTTAAAAGGGAACCCCAACGCCGAAAAAAATCGGCGTGGGGGTGCCCCCAAAGTCCACAACAGACCCTTGTCCGAGCACGCTACCCGGCCGGCCAGGAAAGGGGGGCGAGCGAGCGCGCCCCCCTCCTGAGCCGTACCAGGCCGCGTGCCCTCAACATGGGGGGTGCCTTGGGGAAGGGGGGGCCGCGCGACCCCCCCACCCCAAAGCACCTTGTCCCCATGTTGATGAGGACAAGGGCCTCTTCCCGACAACCCTGGCCGTTGGTTGTCGGGGTCTGCGGGCGGGGGGCTTATCGGAATCCGGGAGCCCCCTTTAATAAGGGGGCCCCCGGATACCGGCCCCCCACCCTATGTGAATGAGTATGGGGTACAATGTACCCCTACCCATTCACCTGTAAAATAAAAGTACCCAAAAAAAAAACACAACACACGAGATAAAATATTTTATTGCACAGCTCCGGGGGTCTTCCGTCTTCGGGGGTCTTCTCGCCGGACTCCTCCGCTATCTTCTTGTAGCTCTTTTGCTAGCGGAGGAGTCCGGCTTTCTTCCTCCCCGCCGCCGGCCTCTTCTCCCGACTTCGGGGGTCTTGTCCCCCTCTTCGGTTCTTCTGCCGGGCCACTGCGCCTTCTTATAGCTCTTTTGCAGGCGGTGGCCCGGTCTTCTGTCGCCGCTGTCGCCGCCGCCTTCCGTTCTTCTTCTTCTTCTTGTTCTTCTTGTTCTTCTCCAGGAGATGTTGACACGTCGCTCTCTCCGGCCGGAATGCCAGAGCCGCGCTGAGCGGCCACTTATATAGTGACAATGGGGCGGTGTCACATGGTATATGTCACATGGGTTGGTCACATGGTGACCCCGCCCCCTTACGATGTCATAGTCCCCATGTGACATCAACCCATGTGACCAACCCATGTGACATATACCATGTGACACCGCCCCATTGTCACTATATAAGTGGCCGCTCAGCGCGGCTCTGGCATTCCGGCCGGAGAGAGCGACGTGTCAACATCTCCTGGAGAAGAACAAGAAGAACAAGAACAAGAAGAAGAAGAACGGAAGGCGGCGGCGACAGCGGCGACAGAAGACCGGGCCACCGCCTGCAAAAGAGCTATAAGAAGGCGCGGTGGCCCGGCAGAAGAACCGAAGAGGGGGACAAGACCCCCGAAGTCGGGAGAAGAGGCCGGCGGCGGGGAGGAAGAAAGCCGGACTCCTCCGCTAGCAAAAGAGCTACAAGAAGATAGCGGAGGAGTCCGGCGAGAAGACCCCCGAAGACGGAAGACCCTCGGAGCTGTGCAATAAATTATTTTATCTCGTGTGTTGTGTTTTTTTTTTGGGTACTTTTATTTTACAGGTGAATGGGTAGGGGTACATTGTACCCCATACTCATTCACATAGGGTGGGGGGCCGGTATCCGGGGGCCCCCTTATTAAAGGGGGCTCCCGGATTCCGATAAGCCCCCCGCCCGCAGACCCCGACAACCAACGGCCAGGGTTGTCGGGAAGAGGCCCTTGTCCTCATCAACATGGGGACAAGGTGCTTTGGGGTGGGGGGGCCGCGCGGCCCCCCCTTCCCCAAGGCACCCCCCATGTTGAGGGCACGCGGCCTGGTACGGCTCAGGAGGGGGGGCGCGCTCGCTCGCCCCCCTTTCCTGGCCGGCCGGGTAGCGTGCTCGGACAAGGGTCTGTTGTGGACTTTGGGGGCACCCCCACGCCGATTTTTTTCGGCGTTGGGGTTCCCCTTTAAGTCCATTCCAGGCGGCGGAGCCCACGGCGTCTCCATCGCGGGCCCCGCCTACCTGCACACGCGCTCGAAATGAGCGGACTGTTGCCTCGTGTGTGGGCGAGTCCGCTCATTTCAAAAGTTGCGCGGACTTAGTACGACGAACAAAGTTTGCCGTATTTGTCCGCTCAAAAAGTGCCGTGTGTGGGCGTGTTCGTTCATTCAAAAGTTTGAGCGGACTGTTTGACAAACTTAGTTTCGGCAGACAGTGCCCGCATGTGTACGCCGCCTCACTCTATATATTTTGCACTTTTGTGGCACGTATGCACTTTGATTTAGCAGGTTGTACCAATACGTTGGTTTACAGCACGTATGCACTTTATTATTTTAATGTATTGCTGATTTATTTTAGATATCAATTTGAATGTTTAGTATATTTTTTGGAGCACACCACCATATATTGATTTTATTTTATTCATGGGGGGGGGGGGGGGGTTTGCACCCCTGTAGGTGGTTTGCTGCAAACAATAATTTTATTCTTATTTTCACTTTAATAGCGCGGGGATACTTTATATACCTTTATTTAACTTTATGGATTAAATTGAAGATTTTAGTCCAAAAGCCTCTGATCCTGGGGCATTGCCAGATAATATGAAGGAGAGAACCTAAGTGGCCGCAACGTCTGAAGCAGAAGGGCGAAGATTGTGGGTAAAATTTAAACAGTCGAGTCGAAACCAGATACCAGCGGGAGATGACCTTGAGGGTGGCTTCAATAATAGCAAAGTGGAAGTTCCAGGATTCTAGGTCCCATTCAAAGTCATGGTCACATTCCCAGCTGTGCATGTAAGGCACTCCGCTGGCTCAGCTAGTGCTGGATAAATCACAGTAATCCCCCCCCCTCACATCCATGGCCATGGAGCACCATTGTTCATATGGATTAACCGCTAGGGGAGAGAGTCTTGGGAAGAGAAAGTGTGTAGGAAGTGTGATAACTGGTGGAAGCAATTTTTTTCAGAGGGAGGCATTTCTAGCTTTGAGATACAGTAGCTAAGTTTTAGGGGGCCATTGGAGTTAAAAAAGTGTCTGATTCTATATAGGCCTTCATCAAGCCACCATTGAATGGCCTTAATGTCCAACCCTGGGGGGAATTGGGGATTGTGAAAGATGTGAGCTAAGGGGTGCCACCAAGACTTTATGGAGTTTCATTTATATAGGGAGACGCATAAGGAAATTGAGTGGGATAATGTGGGGGAGAGGATTGGGGGCCCAGATTTAGGGGGTCACCAGATTAGAAAGTCTATGGTATAGTTTGGGGCTGCTTGTCTTTCCATATCTAGCCAGTCTGGTTTGGGGCCTTTGGAGTATATAGTTGATATTTGGATTAATTGTGCTGCCTGGTAATACCACCAGAGGTTAGGTAGACCTAGGCCTCCCTTCTGTCTGGGTCAAAAGAGAGTCTGTTTAGGGAGCCTGTGACTAAGTTTTCCCCAGGTGAAGTGTATGATGGTCGATTTGAGGTTACCAATATGGAGTTTGGGGACTGGGATGAGAAGGGAACAGAAGAGATAAAGGATCCTGGGAAGGAGGGTCATTTTGATCGCATTCACTCTTCCTAGCCAGGACAGTTTGTACAAAGACCACTGGTCCAGATTTGTCTTGAGTTTCTTGTACATGGGCGGGTAGTTGTATTTATAGAGTTGGTCTATAGAGGTCGTGAGGTGGACTCCTAGGTAGGGGATGGAGGTGGTACCTCAGGAAAATGGGAAGTGGTCATTAGTCCGTTTACTGGGGGTAAAGGGGTTAAGATATTAAGGGCAGTAGATTTGGACATATTGACCTGCAGTCCTAAGGCCTAGCCAAATTCTGTTATAGAGGATTCCACGATGGAGCAGTGAGAATCCAATATTTTGGGGAGAGGGATATTGTCTAGGAAGGAGTTTACTTTATGCGGAGAGCTAAGGGTTCCTGTCTGCATAGAGTTTAGAATAGTACGAATGAAAGGCTTCTAGAATTTGTTTAGGGTTTTGGGTTAGCTTACCAGTTAGTCATTTCATTTTTGATAGGGAGCGGATCCTTTGGGGGAGAGCTTTGTTGCGAGCTGGAGAACAAATTTGTCTGAAAGGAGGTAAAACCTACCGCTCAGCCATTTTAGATGGTTTTCCATGCTATAGGTAAGGGCTGTATTCAGGGCTATACTGGCTGTTAGGGATGGTCGAACTGTTCGCCCGGCGGTTGTTTTGCATCAAATTTTGCATGTTCGCGATTCGCCCGATCGGCGGACTATTGCCCCTGTTCGCCCGGAGGACATATGTGTTTACAATGTGAAAGTACTTTGACCCATGATGACACATCCAACATGGGGTACAGGACAGCCAATTGAGACATTTCCCCCTACCTTACAAATAGACCTGATCTGGCGGCCATTTTAAATTCAGTCTCATTTCAGTGTAGGGACAGGATGCTGTGTGGAGCAGGGAGAGACTGTAGTGACACAAATCGCTAGCTATTAGGTTCACAAAAGTCCTTTTAAGGACTGGTATGGTATAGGTGTAGTACAGTATATAGGGTTGAGTGCACTGCTGTGCTGGTGATTGCAGCAGCCTGTCTTTTGTCAGTGCAGGGAGGGACAGGACGCTGTTTGCAGCAGGGACAGTCAGTTTAATCACTAGCTATTACTATTGGGTACACAAAGGTCCTTTTAAGGACTGGTATAGGTGTACAGTATATAGGGTTGTACACGTATAATATACTTTCTTCCAAATATAGAAAGAATATTATACTTGACTGCTGCCCTATTCTGCAGCAGTCCTTTATCAGTGTAGGGACTGAGGTACAGTCTGCAAATTACTAGCTACTTGGTCATCAAAGGTCCTTGTAAGGACTGGTATAGGTGTACAATATATAGGGTTGTGGTGGACTGCTGCAGATTACTGCCCTATTCTGCAGAAGTCCTTTATCAGTGTAGGGACTGAGGTACATTCTGCAAATCACTAGTTACTTGGTCCACAAAGGTCCTTGTAAGGACTGGTATAGGTGTACTATTTGGTGTTCAGTATATGGGTGTGTAATACACGTATAAAATAATTGCACATATAGAAAGCATAGTATAGTGCATTTCCACTGTGCAGCATTGTGACTACTGAGCGTTTCTGCAGCGATACTACAGAGAGCGACAAACGCAATAAAAAAAGTATTATAACTGGTTTGATAGACCAGTGACCCCCAAAAACAACAGATTGAAGCGGGGTGTAATATACCTTCTTCCACATACATACTGCACTTCTCTAGAGACTTTTGTCACAGGGTCATTTAAAAAATGACAGGCAGAGGAAGAGGCAGGCCCTTCCGCAGGGGTAGTAGGGGTAGGGCAGGAGCAACAGACTTGAGCCAAAGTGGCAAATTGCAGAAGGTGCGTGCGATCATGTCAAAGGACGCACCAGACTTGGTTGAGTGGCTCACTCAGCCTTACTCTTCTGCACCCTCCTCATTCTCTCGATCTGCACCCTCTTCTTCACTCTCTGCTATGTGCACCCCCAAAGACACTACCACCAACACCACCATACACCTTCCGCTTGAGTCACAGGAATTATTTTCCGATCCATATCAAGACATTTCCAATGCGCAGCCACTCTTGGCATTGGATCAGGAAGAGGAGGTAGCAACAACCGCCGCTCAGCAGTCTGACGACAGTACCCAGATCAGCCCGAGGAGGAGGTTTGTCCCCGCTGTTGCTGCCTACTCCGAGATCTCTAATTATAGTGTTGGGGAAGGTGACGTCGATGATGACGTGTCTAGTGATGCCACGTGGGTGCCCACAAGAGAGGAAGAGGAGGGGAGTTCAGAGGGAGATATGGACCAGCAGATAGGGAGGAGAAGCAGGAATAACTTAGATTGCACAGGAGGGACAAAGCAGAATGCGAATGTATCAGGAGCAAGCGTCCACCATGTACGGTCACATCTGGCGCTCCCAGGATGCCGGCACATGGCTCTGCAGTGTGGGCTTTTTTTAACGTGTCCGCTAATGACAATAGTGTTACCATCTGCAATCTTTGTAGTCAAAGCATAAGTCGCTGTAAGCCCAACACTCACCTAGGGACGACCGCCTTAAGAAAGCACATGAGCTGCCATCACCGAGCCCAGTGGGAGCAACGGAACACACAAAGCCACACTCCAGGCACTCACCGTCCAGCCTCGTCTTCTACTTCTTCTCCTTTCTCCTCACAATTGTCCTCCACACCACCTTCCATCATGCCAAGCTCACGTTTTTCTGCAAAAAGGCAGGCTTCCGTGGGCCAAATGTTCGAGTGTAAAAAAATTATGATGCCGGATAACCCTCTTGCCCAACGGTTGACGGCTGGCTTGTCAGAACTCATAGCCCGCCAACTACTGCCATATAAACTGGTGGACTCAGAGGCCTTTCGAAAATTTGTGGCCATTGGAACACCACAATGGAAGGTCCCAGGAAGGAAGTATTTCTCACAGAAGGGCATCCCTGAGCTATATGGCCATGTTCAGCGGCAAGTGAATGTATCTCTGGCACACAGTGTCGGTGCCAAGATACATCTGACCACAGACACGTGGTCTAGCAAACACGGGCAGGGAAGGTATATCACTTTTACTGCCCACTGGGTGAACCTTCTGACAGCCGTCAAGCATGTAACCCGTAGCACCCGTGTAGATTTGGTTTTACGGCCACAGATTGCATGCAGGCCTGGCTCTTCTCCTCCTCCTCCTCCTACTCCATCCTCCTCCCTCTTCTCCTCGGCTGACTCCTCCTTTTCCGCTGCTAGCATCTCTTCCGCTGCGCCACCCAAGCTCCCCAGAACCAGAATTCGACATGCCAGGTGAGACGTTGCCTGACCTCACAAATGCTCTTCTGGAAGAATGGTCAAACGTTCCCATAGACACACTCTTAAACCTTGGGGACAGCCTTCCCAGCAGAGTTGAATCTGTTATAGCTGCAAAGGGTGGGCCAACTCCATATTGAACCCTACAGACGAAGACTTGGATCTCATTAAAGTTAATGTGTATGTAAAGGCAGGCATACCAATAATTTTGGTAATATAGTGTATGTGTGAATGAGCCCTAAGTCTCTTGAGACTGGCAGTCAGAGGTGGCAATGCTTTCATGCCTAGGCGCACTCGTATATCAGTGCTGCTGTTTTTTAGGAAAGATTCAAGACAAAGTAAATTGTTCACAGTATTGCCTATACAAAAGTACATTTCTAAGTATTCCTTATAACATAGCAATTTTTTTTTTTTTTTTTTACTCTCAGTTCCACTTTAATAGCATGGACAACACATTTAGGCATGCTAGTAAAAATACATATTTTACAATGTTTCTTTTAAGACAAAAATAAAAACTCAGTGAAACCTGGAGCAACCAACCACAAATATTTCTGTCTTACTATGTTTAACTGATGAATGCTGAAATTGGTTTAGTTGCTACAGATATGTAAACTGAAAATCATTGCTTTCCATTACCAAGTGTTTATAAGCAAGATATAGCATTATTGTGTGGTTTTAGTATTTTCTCCTATACACACATAATTCTTATGCCTCTATTGTGTAGTCATTATTGTTCTTTTTATGACTACAATATGTAATTCTGATACCTTTTTATGTGTTGTACTGACTGGGTATAATATAAAGTGTATAACATTTGACGGTCAAGCAGCGTGTCTGTGCCATCTGTGGCTATCTACAGAAGATAGCTTTTTCTTGATGTAGGTACTGCTGATTTTTCATGCATTTAATTTGTGCTACCCAAATATCAAAATCCCTCTCTTGCAATTTTCAGGTCACGGTTGTGTTGTATTAACGCAGTACACTGCTCACGAAACATAACAGCCTACTCCATTAAATTTCCATCTCTGGCTCATTACTCCAGAAGGTGTTACTGGGCATGCTTCAACCCTTTCACCTATTGGGATTGCTATCCTAGAAATGCTCAGGGGACATTTGTAAAGGATAGTTAGTTTTGTAGTTTGTATTAAAAGGCAACAAACTACGGGAGTTAATAAACAGTAAGCAGTTGGTGAAAGCAATATCCATGCAAATTAACCTTACAGCCATGTAAACCTGCCATAGATTATAAGAAAACTAATTGATTCCTCAACCAAAGAGATAAATATATCATGCAAACCAAAATAAAGTGGTAATTAATACAGCTCATTTCCTTAGTTCCAAAGCCTCTTCTAATGCAATGTAACCTCCTTAAATTGGCTCTTTAAATAATTATAGTACTTGTTTTTTGATTAGGTTTACAACTATGTATTATAAAGTATCTTATCATCTTTCAGTTTACATTGATCAGTTTATCAATCTACTAATCATTTTTCTTCATAAATGTTGTAGTAAGTTTGATAAAACAAAAAGGAAAAGCAGAAACACATTGTATTATATTGTAAAATATTAAGCTATACAGTGGGAGAAATAATTATTTGATCTCCTGCAGATTTTGTTAGTTTGCCTAGAAAGGAAGGGTCTATATTTTTTTTTAATTATAGGTGTATTTTAAATGATAGAGGCAGAATATCAACCAAAAATACAGATAAAACATGATACAAATGTTATAAATGTAATTATAAATTGAATTGCAGTTCAATGAGTAAAATAAGTATTTGATCCCCAAGCAAAACATGACTTAGTACTTGGTGGAGAAACCCTTGTTGGCAAGCACAGAGATATTTCTTGTAGTTGATTACCAGGTTCTCAGGAGGGATTTTGGTCCACTACAGATCTTCTCTAAATCCTTAAGGTTTCTTGGCTGTCACTTGGCAAATCGAAATGTCAGCTCCCTCAATAACATTTCCTATAGGATTAAGGTGTGGAGATTTACTAGGCCACCCCATGACCTTAATGTGCTTCTTCTTGAGCCACTCCTTTGTTGCCTTTGCGGTATGTTTTGGGTCATTGTCATGCTGAAAGACCCATCAACGACCCATCTTCAGTGTTCTGGCTGAGCGAAGAAGGTTCTCATCCAAGATTTTACAATATTATGGCCCCATCCATTAATGCCGCAAAGTTGGCCTGTACCTTTAGTAGAGAAACAGCCCCAAAGCATAATGTTTACACCTCCATGCTTGACTGTAGGGATGGCATTCATAGGGTCATAGTAAGCATTTTTCTTCCTCCAAACATGGCAAGTCGAGTTAATGCCAAAGAGCCCAATTTTGGTCTCATCTGACCGCATCACTATCTCCCAATACTTCTCAGAATCATTTAGATGTTCATTGACAAACTTCAGACAGGGCCTTCTTGAGGAGAGGGACCTTGTGAGCGGTGCAGAATTTCAATCCATGGTGGTGTATTGTGTTACCAATGGTTTGTTTGGTGACTCTGGGCCCCAACTGCCTTCAGATTATTCACAAGCTCCTCCCTTGTAGTTCTGGGCTGATCCCTCAATTTTCTCATGATCAACCTTACCCTATCAAGCAAAATCTTGCATTAAGCTCTAGACCGAGAGCGATTTATGGTTATTTTGTATTTATTCTATTTGAGAATAATCAATCCACCAATTGTCTCCTTCTCACCAAGCTTCTTGTTGATGGTCTTGTAACCCATTCCAGCCTTATGCAGGTCTACAGTCTTGTCCCTGACGTCCTTTGACAGCTCTTTGGTCTTGCCCATGATTAGGGATGAGCTTCGAGTTCAAGTCGAACTCATGTTCGACTCGAACATTGCCTGTTCGCCTGTTCAGCGAACAGTGAACAATTTGGGCTGTTCGCAGCAAATTCGAAAAGCCGGAACACCCTATACAAGTCTATGGGAGAAATCTAAAGTGCTCATTTTAAAGGGTAATATGCAGGTTACTGTCCTAAAAAGTGTTTGGGGACCTGGGTCCTGCCCCAGGGGACATGGATCAATGCAAAAAAAGTTTTATAAACGGCCTTTTTTTCAGGAGCAGTGATTTTAATAATGATTAAAGTGAAACAATAAAAGTGTAATATTCCTTTAAACTTCGTAGCTGGGGGGTATCTATAGTATGCCTGTGAAGGGGCGCATGTTTCTGGTGCTTAGAACTGTCCCTGCACAAAGTGTCATTTGTGCAGGAAAAAAAGTCTTTTAAAATCACTTGCGGCTAAATTGTCGGGTCTCCGTAATACAGAGAACACTCAATGAGTGTTCTCTGTATTAGCCGACAATTCATTCATTGATAAAAAAAAAAAAAAAAGCGTGGGGGTTCCCCTAAATTCAATTACCAGGCCCTTCAGGTCTGACATGGATATTAAGGGGAACCCCGTGTCAAATTAAAAAAAAAAAATTGACGTGGGGGTCCCCCTAAATATCTATACCAGACTCTCCAGGTCTGATATGGATATTAAGGGGAACCCCGCATCAAATTAAAAAAAAATTGACGTGGGGGTCCCCCTAAAAATCCATATCAGACCCTTTATCCGAGCACGCAACCTGGCAGGCCGCAGGAAAAGAGGGGGGGACGAGAGAGCGGCCCCCCTCCCTCCTGAACCGTACCAGGCCACATACCCTCAACATTGGGAGGATGCTTTGGGGGTCTGTGACCCCTCAAAGCACCTTGTCCCCATGTTGATAAGGACAAGGGCCTCATCCTCACAACCCTGGCCGTTGGTTGTGAGGGTCTGCGGGCGGGGGGCTTATCAGAATCTGGAAGCCCCCTTTAACAAGGGGACCCCCAGATCCCGCCCCCCCCTGTTTGAAATGGTAAGGGGGTACAAAAGTACCCCTACCATTTCACAAAGAAAGTGTCAAAATGGTTAAATAAGACAAACACGCTTTTGAAAAATTCCTTTATTAAAAATGAAAAAAATAAAAAAAAGATTCCAGCGGTGCTAATCCACTCTTGCTATCCAGCGACGGATCTCCGGGGTCCAGCGATGGATGATCATATCCAGCGACGGGGGATTTCTCAGTCCAGCGCTGTCCATACATCCTTCTTCTGTTTCCACTCCGGAGACACTGCAGAGAGCCCAGCGCTGACGTTTCTTATATTAGGAGGGCGGGGCCACCCATCACCTGACCCCACCCCTCTGACGCTGGAGAGGGAAGCCAGGGGTTCCCCAGTGACGTGTGGGTGACCCCTCCCCCTCTGATGTAACGCAGGTTTCCGTTACATCAGAGGGGGCGGGGTCACCCACACGTCACTGGGGAACCCCTGGCTCCCTTCACCAGCGTCAGAGGGGGCGGGGTCAGGTGACGGGTGGCCCCGCCCTCCTAATATAAGAAACGTCAGCGCTGGGCTCTCTGCAGTGTCTCCGGAGTGGAGACAGAAGAAGGATGTATGGACAGCGCTGGACTGAGAGATCCCCCGTCGCTGGATATGATCATCCATCGCTGGACCCCGGAGATCTGTCGCTGGATAGCAAGAGTGGATTAGCACCGCTGGAATCTTTTTTTAATTTTTTTCATTTTTAATAAAGGAATTTTTCAAAAGCGTGTTTGTCTTATTTAACCATTTTGACACTTTCTTTGTGAAATGGTAGGGGTACTTTTGTACCCCCTTACCATTTCAAACAGGGGGGGGGGGATCTGGGGGTCCCCTTGTTAAAGGGGGCTTCCAGATTCTGATAAGCCCCCCGCCCGCAGACCCTCACAACCAACGGCCAGGGTTGTGAGGATGAGGCCCTTGTCCTTATCAACATGGGGACAAGGTGCTTTGAGGGGTCACAGACCCCCAAAGCATCCTCCCAATGTTGAGGGTATGTGGCCTGGTACGGTTCAGGAGGGAGGGGGGGCCGCTCTCTCGTCCCCCCCTCTTTTCCTGCGGCCTGCCAGGTTGCGTGCTCGGATAAAGGGTCTGATATGGATTTTTAGGGGGACCCCCACGTCAATTTTTTTTTTTAAATTTGATGCGGGGTTCCCCTTAATATCCATATCAGACCTGAAGGGTCTGGTATAGATATTTAGGGGGACCCCCACGTAATTTTTTTTTTTAATTTGACACGGGGTTCCCCTTAATATCCATGTCAGACCTGAAGGGCCTGGTAATTGAATTTAGGGGAACCCCACGCTTTTTTTTTTTTTTTTTTTTTTTAATCAATGAATGAATGAATTGTCGGCTAATACAGAGAACACTCATTGAGTGTTCCCTGTATTACGGGGAGCCGACAATTTAGCCGCAAGTGATTTTAAAAGACTTTTTTTCCTGCACAAATGACACTTTGTGCAGGGACAGTTCTAAGCCCCAGAAACATGCGCCCCTTTACAGGCATACTATAGATACCCCCCAGCTACGAAATTTAAAGGAATATTACACTTTTATTGTTTCACTTTAATCATTATTAAAATCACTGCTCCTGAAAAAACGTCCGTTTTTAAAACTTCTTTTTGCATTGATCCATGCCCCCTGGGGCAGGACCCAGGTCCCCAAACACTTTTTAGGACAGTAACCTGCATATTACCCTTTAAAATGAGCACTTTAGATTGTGAACATTCGAGTCCCATAGACTTTAATAGGGTTCTAAAGTTCACACGAAGTTTAGGTCTGTTCGCAGGTTCTGGTGCGAACCGAACAGGGGGGTGTTCGGCTCATCCCTACCCATGATGGTGAGGTTTGAGCCACTATTCACATTGGCGCAATTTGACATGCTATTTGACAGGTCAAATTGCATGTCAAATTGGAGCGGCAATAGGAGCATCCCAATTGGTGCGGCGCCACACTGATTTCCAAAAGTAGTTCCTGCACTACTTTTGGTGACTTTGGGGCGATTTCAGTAGACATCTATGCATGAGCCTGCATCCGCCTTTCAGTTTGCTCCAAAATCAGACTGAAATGCGGCTTTGGAATCATGTGAATTCAAATGAACTTGCATGATTTCAAAGCCGGGGTCGATGTGAACGAGGGCTGAATGGAAGAAAGAGATTCTGTGGACTTGTGTTTTTTATACACACAACAAATTATTGTTAGGAGCACCTTCTTAAATTGATAGGACTAATCTGTGTACCACATGAGCACATACTGCAGCCAGTCTGTGGGAGCCAGAATTATTGTTAGTTGGTAGGGGAGCAAATACATATTTTACTCACTGAACTTCAACTCCATTTATACCGTTTGTATCATGTGTCTTTTATGGATTTATGGTTGATATTCTGTCCTTATTATTTAAAATACACCTTCAACACCTACACCTTACACCTACAAATTATAGACCTTTAATTTCTTTGTAAGTGGGAAAACTTACAAAATCTGCAGGGGGTCGAATAATTATTTTCCCCACTGCTGTTCACGTGTAATAGCTGGTAGATTTATCCATGTTTGTAGGTCCTGGATATACTTCACTACCAGACTGCCAGTCAAGGGCTTGTGTTTTAAAGGGAGATTATATTGGCTTTGGCTATTTTTTTTTTTTTTTACTTTTTATTTATAAATGTATACATATCATAGTTGTTACTATTTGTATTGCATAGTATTACATTTGTGTGTGTGTGTGTGTTTTTTTTTTTTTTGCAACCTGCAAGGTAAAGCCATAATGTGCTACTATACATCATATACTAGCACATTATGTGAAACTTACCTGAAAATGAAGCCATCCAGTGCCAAGCTGTCATCACTGAGACGGCTTCCATCTTCATCCAGTCTTCCTTCTGGGTTCACAGACTCCGTTTGTTTGAGTGTCCAAAGCTGCAATGAGGTCACTCTCGTGCAGACGTCACCGGCTGCATGTACAGTAAACATCTCCTAAACGGTGCATGTTTGGGAGACATTTACAGTACTTATAGGTAAGCCTCATTATAGGCTTACCTATAGGTAAAAGTCAGAGATGGGAGTTTACTCCAACTTTAAGTTGTAGTAAAGTCTTACAAGAGAAAATCCACTGACAGGCAGGCTTTTTATAACAGAAGAGATGCTAGTGGGTCAAAAATGCCCCCCCCCCTCCTGTCAGTGGGTAATGAGAGCTGTGCCACCCATACCACAGCCCAGACCACATTTACGGCCCGCTCTGCTTGCCATGCCAATGTGACTCGCATGCGCATGCACGGGAGTGATGTCACCTGCGGCACAGCCATTCAAGCGCCTGCAGTTCAGAAAGCCAGAAGAAAGACCAGGCAAGACTGGTAGCTTCCAGATACTAAGGAGAGCTTTGTCAGTACAGCGCTGGAGGGCTCTGTCTGCAGGTAAGTCTGTCATAATGTACTAGTATGCAATGCATACTAGTACATTACGATCTAAGCTCACATGGGAGACCATTCAACCACTTCAGCCCTGGTAGATTTTACCCCCTGAGCAGATTTTTTTCAATTAGTCACTACGTCACTTTAACTGACAATTGCGTGGTCGTGTGACGTTGTACTCAAACAAAATCAATGTCATTTTTTCCCACAAATAGAGCTTTCTTTTAGTAGTATTTGATTACCTCTGCAGTTTTAATTTTTTGTGCTAGAAACAAAAAAAAGACTGACAATTTTGAAAAAAAAGCAATATTTTTTACTACAATAAATATCCCTAAAAAATATAAAAAACACATTTCTTTCTCAGTTTATGCTGATATTCTACATATTTTTGGTAAAAAAATAAGCATATATTGATTGATTTGCACAAAAGTTATATTGTCTACAAAATAGGGAATAGATTTATATCATTTTTATTATTTTCTTATTAAAAATCGCATGATAACCACCATAACTATTGGAAATGCGACATTGCGGCAGACAGATCGGACACTTTTGACACTATTTTGGGACCATTGACATTTATACAGGGATTAGAGCTAAAAAATAGCTACTGGCAGGGAAGGGGTTAAACATTAGGGGGTGAAAAGGGGTTAAATGTGTTCCCTCAGCTTGCTCTACTTGCTGGAGGATGGGCTACCTAGGACCTGAAAGAGATCACTGCTCCTGATGACGGGGAGCAGTTGATCCCTGTCAGGTCTGAAGTGCAAGTGTAAAGTGCAAGTGTAAATGAGGCACTGAAGTGCCTCATTTACACTTGCATACCTCAAAATGGTTAACAATACAATTTTATATAATATTTTAAATGTATCAGACTAAAAATCATGTTTTTTTTTTTTTTTTAAAGATATTTTGTATTCCTGAGTATAGCACATATGTATATCAACTCCGTATCCAGCTTTTTTGAACATTGTGCTTTAAACTGCACTTTTTAATGCTACATCCTGCTGATGTTCTGAGATATGGAGTTGTATGCATTGGTAGAACAGGCGTCTTTGCTTTTTGTTTGTTTGTTTTTTATATGAGGGATTTCGGATGACATTTTATACTGCCAATTTTGGATGGGCATTGATTGTTTGTGTGAAACTTCTGTTGTGATGTATAATTGTTTTTAAAGGCTTTAGCGCAAATCAATATAGAGTGCTGACTACATGTGACATCCAAACCCAATATAATTAGGCAGATTCTAGTAGAAGATACTCTTGTTACACTTCTTTTTTATATATATATATATATATATATATATATATATATATATATATATATATGGTTCAGAGCCCTCTGACCGATACGGATAAGGATGACAAACAAGGTTAACATAAACTCGCTTACTTGAAATGGACCTGAAAGTGCGCCCTGGTCTAACGTACGGTATACCAAAATAAGGGGGCATACCCTAGATTGAGAAATGAGTGTTAAATGAAATGAATATGAAATGGAGTGAAATGAGTACTCTCATGAGGAGTATAATGCTTGAGAAATGCCCTAAAAAGGGGATGGGTGGGTGGGTATCGCGCACCGGAACCGACAAGGAAGACAGGCGAATGGGCTGGTTATATACCCCACCGGGCTCCTCCCATAATTCCAGGCCACCATACTGGTCTTTTTATTTATGGTTCAGAGCCCTCTGACCGATACGGATAAGGATGACAAACAAGGTTAACATAAACTCGCTTACTTGAAATGGACCTGAAAGTGCGCCCTGGTCTAACGTACGGTATACCAAAATAAGGGGGCAAAAACATTCAGGTAGGGGTTGTGCTTTATTGTTTCAAGTTTGTTACTGGGTGAGCTTGACAAAGGCCTGGGCCATCTCCACTTGTGGATTGGGTATGTAACGGGCAAAACAGGTGGACTTCCATCTGCCCAACTTCTTGATGACATGGTCCGGGACCCCTTGGCGGGAGGCTGTTGAGGCTGCTCCGATACGGAATGAATGTCCGGAGTAGTGAGTAGGATTGAGCTGAAGGATACTCAGGAGTATCCTGACATGTTTCATAAACCGGGCAGCGTTCAGAGGTTTAGTATGAAATGGCAGAAGCGGGCTAGTTTCTGGCTGATCGGCCAGAAGGGTCAACAAGCGGGTGAGAGTGGCGACCGGGCACCAGCGGTTGTTGGTCTTCTAGAAATGTATGTCCGTACCCGAGCCAAGCTGCTGCGTTTTGGAGACTGCTAAGTGTAAGATGAAATGGTCTTCGTAACGGACCAGGTGGCGTTTGCACAGCATGCGTGCTGTGGGGCTGTTACAAGTAAACTCGCTTGGCCGTAAGAAGCCGTAGAAGGCCAGATGTATGGCTGCTTGTAAGATGACACTAGGGCGGAGACCGAAAGGTGATGTGGCCAGGATATCCGACATGTTTCTAAAAATATCTCCTGTGATAGGCAGCCGTCTGGTGCTGGCCACTGGCTGGCGCTTCTGGACGCCGCGCATGATAGCCCGAACGGCATGGTAAGAAAATTGGGAAGGTTCGGTAGGGTCCTGGAGGGACGTGAAATGTTGTACACCGGCCAGGTATATCCAGATCGTATTATAGGATAATGCCATCTCCGAGTGGCAGTAGGAAATGAAGGCCAGGACTTGCTTGACACAGGACGTCTCTGTGCTGTGACGTGTCATAAAGTGGTTAAAGGCCCTCCAGGCCGTTTGGTAGGCCTTGAGGGTATTACGTGAGAGGGAGAGATCGATGAGCTGGGTTGCCGCTAGGAGGTGTGGGGCTAGTCCAGGGTCAGCTGAGACCAGTCCGGGATAGCTGCTGATGTTGGTCCGGCTCCGGGCACCTGATCGAAAAATGAGACAAAGTTAAAGCGGGAGAGGGCGTCCGCTGCCTGATTGAATTTACCGGGGATAAAGGAACAGTGGATGTTGAACTGAAATAATAACGAGAGCTGAACCAGCCGACGTAGGAATGACATCATCGCTAGAGACCTGGACCTGCCTTTATTAATGACCTCTGCAGTGGCTAAATTATCTGTTGAAAAGGTCACAGTTTGACCCGACCAACTGCGGCCCCATGTGTGTGCTGCAGCTACGATGGGGTATAATTCAAACAGGGAGGATGTTTCGGCGAAGCCAGGTATCGCCAGTATCTGGGGAGGCCAGGGAGCTGCGAGCCAGAGGTGGCCAAAAATTGCCGCAAAGCCTGTGGAGGCTGCCGCGTCGGTCACCACCTGGGGTGAAAGGGAAGACACGGAGGGAATGAACAGGGACACGCCATTCCAAGACGATAGGAATTCCTCCCACATAGCGAGGTCTGCTATCGCCGCGGGATCAAGGCTGAGGACTTGCTCCGGGTCCTGTGTGAGGGACAGTAAGACCAATAGGCGTGACACAAAGGCGCGACCCTGAGGGATGATGCGCATGGCGAAATTCAACATGCCGAGTAGGGACTGTAGCTGTTTCTTGGTGCAAGTTCTGGCGCGGGTGAAGTCCCTCAGGAACGTCCTGATGCGGGCCAGTTTATCCGGGGGGAGGCTGGCCTGCATGGTGTTGGTGTCTAGGTTAACCCCGAGAAAGGTGATGGACTGCGTTGGACCATCCACCTTGTGCTCGGCAATGGGGACGTTGAGGTTTCTGAAAACCACCCTTAACTTATCCAGATCTCCTGGCGGTGAGCCGGGTGGCTCGATCAGCAGGAAGTCATCCAGATAGTGTATGACTCCCGGACACCGGGCTACATGCAGCAAGATCCACGTGAGTGACTGCGCGAAAGTGTCAAAGAGCCAGGGGCTGCTTTTGGACCCGAATGTCAGTTTGGTGGCAAAATAGTACAGCTCCCTCCACTTGATGCCATGCCAGCACCAGAGAGATGGATGGATGGATGGGAAGGAGCTTGAAAGCATCCGAGATGTCGGCCTTGGAGAGCCAGGTGCCCGTGCCTGTTTCGAGAATGGCCTGGATGGCCGTGTCTACGGATGCATACTTAAGAGAGAACTCCTCGGAGGGGATAAGGGAATTAAGACTGGGGACAGAAGAGGAATGAGGCGCTGACAAATCGTACACCAATCTGAGTTTATTTGAGAACTTGCCCTTGACAAGCCCAATAGGGTTGACTCTCCAGGTGTTGAATGGGGGCTGTGTGAAAGGGCCTATGATAAAGTTCTGGTCTAACTCTGTCTGTAGGAGTTGGTCAATGGCTCGTTCATCCATGGCTGCTGACCGCAGGTTCCGGCATTCGTGCGTGAGGTGAGGGAGAGAGATAAGTCCAGTGTGAAAGCCTTGAGTGAAGCCCTGAACAAGGTAGATGGATAGTGAGGGAATGGGATGAGCTGTAAGGTAGATGCTGAGCCATGAGACGTTGACCCGGCTCAGTCAAGATTTCTTAATCTGTTTGACCTCGCACATAAGCCTGGGATGAGCCCTATGACACTGCGTGCATATGTGGAGCAGCCTGCATTGACTAAAATTGCATGACCCGCTATTGTAGTTGTTGCAGATTGCTGCACCTCCCATGGTCTTGACCGGGCGCCCAAATTTATCTGTCTGCAGCAGGCGTGCCGGCGCCTGTGGGCCCTGAGCAGTACCTGAGGCAGAAGGATTGTCTGAGGGCCGGGCTGTCACTGAGTTAGCGCACCAGGTCGCGGTATGGGTAGCCGACTGGCGAATCGCACAGAGGGGAGACCGTAGACCCACGAAGTGGCGGCAAAATAGCTCAGTATCCATGACGCTCCAGTCAGTAGGCGTCTGGAATTGGAAGAGCCTGGCGGCCGCTTTAGCGGAAAAGGAGCGGTGGTAGTCATAAAACGAAAAACCGCCGTATTTGTAACCTAGATCTACTATTGCATGGAGGTAGCGATCCAGCTCCTCCCTCCTGTTGGGGGAGGCTGAGCAGATGATATCCCTCAGCATGCCGAAGGCCAACGTAAACTCGGTGACCGAAAGCTTTCTGTCCAGCCTGGGGTCTTTGGCCTTGAGGACCACTGACACGTCCCCCCACGTATAAGCCTTGTTCTCCGCAAGCTCGTGGATGGAGAAGAGTAGAGAAGCCAGATTGACGTCCTTGCCCTCTAGGATGTCCTTCCTGATGCTAGCCGATACCAGATGAGAAGGGTACACAACTGACGTACACCCGGTGATACCTGCGAGTGGGCTAGTCACTGCCTGGGCTGCTGGTACTGGAGGAGAAACGGGCGAGCGGGTCTCGAGGAGGGCCACCCGATTCTGGACCTCTGACATTGAGGTCGCCAGGGAAGATGCCAGGATATGTAGCTGCGAAATTGAGGAGGCGATAGAGCCCAGGGAGGCCTGCTGGGTACTAGCTTCTGCCACAGCTGGGGGAGGAAAGAGGAGCCTGAAAAGCTCGGCCTTTCTGGCTGTTGCCAGAAAGGGTACACCTCTGCGCCTCAGCTCAGCTGTCAGTCTGGGAATGGTCCATGCTCTGGGGGACCGCTGGCTGCCACTCTCTGAGACTAGAGATGGAGATAATGGGGCTGTGAGATCCTCACTGCCGGCCCGGGACATGGTGGCGTAATCCCGGCCTAGGCGAGCCTACTTGTCCTCGGATTTGGGTTTTCTTCTAAGCGGAACCTACATAAGGGTGACATGGATTACAAGACTCGTTGGTGACTCCTGAAGAAATACATACTTGATGAGAAGGACTCTTCCGCTCATGTGCGTTTCCTTCACAGATGTTTTTTTTTTTCTCTTACCTAAGGAGGCACCGTCCGACCAGGTGCAGGGTGGACCTACTGAAACTCGACTGACCTGAGAACATGAAGGTGAAGTTTGTTTGAGAGTTCAATACCTAAACAGAGATGGCTAGCTAAATAGTGACTTCATGGAGGTGAGATTTAGAAATGGAAATGAAATGAAATAAATGAAATGAGACAAACAAACAAATGAAATGTTGCCTTTTGAATGAAACGCCTACCATGACAGAGATGTGATTTGGTCGCGTCGCAGATGCAACTGACAGCGAACCGAACTCTGGAGCATGTATTGAAATTTAAGGCAACCTTAGTGAAATGAGGCCGATGAGCAAGGCCCCCCGGCCGGAATCAAAACATTGAAAAAACAACTGGATTCAAACCGGGAAGCGGTACGTGACAGTGAAATGAGTGAATCTGCCATGCCAGAGGTCCGGATCGTCATGCCACAATCTTGCGACCGAGCATGAAACGGGTTCTGGAGCATGTACTGAAATGAGGCCTGTCCTAGGGCACGCCGGGACGAATTTGGTACACAGGTGTGACTATTCGTACCGGAGCGTGATAGGTGAGATGAAATGATACCCATGACAAAGAGAAAAATCAGAGGGTGAGCCCATGAAATGGAAAATGAATCCTGTCTTTGGAGCATGTACTGAAATGAGGCGTAAACAGCTGGGCACACCGGAACAAATCGGTGCATTAAATAAATGCAACAGGATTCGAATCGGAGCGTGATAAGTGACAGAAATGACCTGCCATGACAGAGACAAGAATCAACGACTGGACTGATGGTTGTAACAAAGAATCCGTCTCTGGAGCATGTACTGAAATGAGGCGTAAACAGCTGGGCACACCGGAACAAATTGGTGCATCAATGAATGCGACAGGATTCGAATCGGAGCGTAATAAGTGACAGAAATGATATGCCATGACAAAGACTAGAATCAGGGACTGTGCCTGAACCTGCGAGTGACTCCGTCTCTGAAGCATGTATCGAAATGAGGCTGAAACCTGGGGCACTTCGGAGCGAATCGGTGCATCGGGGATGCGACAGGATTCGAACCGGAGCGCGGTAAGTGACAGAAATGAACAATGATTCGAAATGATATGAAATGATTTGAAATGATTCGGAAATGACGTGAAATTATTTGAAATGATTCGAAATGACATGAAACTGATTGAACTGATTCGAAATGATATGAAATGATCGAAATGATTCAAACGAAAAAGATTGCAATGATTCAAATTATATGAAACGATACGAAATGATTTGAAATGACCCGACAAGGTTTGAGACGACTCGTAACGATATGAGACGATTCGAAATAAATTTGATCCGGACTGCTTGATTTTGACATGACGAGCAGTCGGTTGTGTTTTCGAAATGATTCGAACGATTTAAATACTTTGAAATGATTGGGGAGTCGTTTCGACTAGAAATGTAAGCCTACGATATGAAGTGCCTGATGTGGCATGACCGACATGTCACGAATAGGTGATAACGACTTCTCTTCGAAAGGAGAAGGAGTAGTGACATGAGGTAACAAGTAAGGGTGACATGAATTAAAACATTCGTGAAATGTAAAGTGAGAGGTTCGTGAGTTCAGGATATCGTGTTTAAGTGACATAGAAAACATGAAATGAAAAATGGGTGCCGAAGCCCTACCTGCGACAGCCTGCCCAGATGTGTTTGTATGACAACGGCAATTCCTTTGAGTATGCGACACTCAGACGGGAAAACACACGAACGCTTTAGAAGGACGAGACAATTGACAACACGGACACGATCGGGACTAACAAACACGGGAACTCACGAACACAACTCACTGCGAATGGTCTCGAACAGTCGGCCCTTGATCTCTGACGTATCAGATATCGCGCACCGGAACCGACAAGGGAGACAGGCGAACGGGCTGGTTATATACCCCACCGGGCTCCTCCCATAATTCCAGGCCACCATACTGGCCTTTTTATATATATATTTATAACAACTTTATACTAATATAGGGTGTTTACTGTATGTATTGTACATTTTGAAACTTTTTTATAATCTCTGGTGTGATTCTTTTTACATTTTTGGACCAATTAGTCTCTATGAATTGAAGAATATAGGTAAAGCCTTCCATTGTTTTTCAGTACATTTCTGGTGTGGTGTCTAATCATTTTCGTTCATGTCAAACATGGCTGCAGATTTTCAGTAAACAGTATAATCTTAATGTGTATGTATAGCCAAATGTTTCATTTTAGTTCTTGATATAGTAACGAAAGGATGTCATTCTTCTCCCGGTGAGAGGAAAATGACCCTCTGATATAGGTGGCACTGAAACAGATGTGCACATTGAAGGTATGAGCTTTAGTGAGAAGGAACTTTTGACTGTTGGAAGCTTGGCAGATTTTCAAATGTAGTTGCACTCAATTTCTTTTCACCCCTAATTGGTTCTTCGTTAGATTTGGAGGAGACGTCATTTATGTTCTCTCCCTTTTTTGTATGTCTCAACCACCACACTACCTCTTCTGCTCCCACACTGTTAGAATTGATATATCTTTGGTATATAGACTAAAATATGCCTCCTAGAAGAGCAAATAGATTTGTATTAAGGCAGATAAAGATTGTAGAACCAACTATCAACAAAAGGCTTTTATAAGCAGTGACAACCATCAAGGGATGAATGGCTAGAGTTCGTTATCACAGGTGACAGTGGAATTTACTGTCCGCACTTATGCAGTAATGCAGCATGCTTGCTGGGGCTGTATCATTGTGGTCATCCTGTGTAATCATCTGTTTAAAATTCAACTCTGAGTCTGGAACAGTAATGAACTTCTATGACCTCTTCTTTAATGATGGATCCAGGATGCGATGCATTATGACCCAACTGGGGGTTTGTTCAAGGATTGGACAGAAAGACCTTGTGTGAAAGGTTTGAGTGATTGTATTTTAGCCTGGAGAGAACCCCTGCTTTTCCCATCTCAGTTTCCCTGTTTAAGATCCTGTTGTCCCTCATTAGAATAAAGACACCCCAAACAGTTGGCAACATTTGGTAAGTTTTACATTTTTATTTTTTTTGCTGTGCACCCAGCAAATCTTTGCCTAGGGGAATGCAATTTAGTTAGGGATGGACCATTTATTTAAAATGGGTGCGCTTGTACAAGTGGCATATTGATAATGTAATTCCATACTTTAAATAAAGTGGTTGCAAAGGCTGACAGTTTTGCACACTGTATATAAAACATAAGTAACAAAGCTTTCCCGTACATATAATATACTTGCTGTGGTAGTGGTTGCTCAGGTCTAGACAATGATAACAAGTATACATCACTTAGCACATCACTTTCCCACTTGTCCCACCAACCTCTCCAGCCTCAGCCAACAGCCAGAGACATGCCACATTCTCCTATTGCTGTCAGCCTCTCATTCTGTGGTGACCAATAAAAGTGAACTGTGATTGGCTGGCTAAACTAAATACCGGTTCCTGTCTTGAACAGTAATGTGAACGTGCCCCATTAGAAACCAAATCTTATTTTACTCTATCAATTGAAAAAAAAAACACCACGTCCCAATTACCATGACATAAAAGTGCACTTATCCTTGCAGATCTCAAGCCACCTCTGGTACCCAAAACTTTCAGGTGTGTCCAATACTCTGTGCACCCTGATTCCTCCTGCTGATCCATACTTCACTGCTGTATCCTGTAGCAGGAGGAACCACAGTGTGTATTAGGTAATAAATAATGAATTGTATGATAGCGGTAGAGCCCAGAGATCTGCAGTATACAAAAGTTGTAGGTCGGCTAGAAAGGTATTTCAGGTATTTATCCTCCTCTTTTATGAGATAGTCATCATGAGATAATTTCATGGGAAGGGTGGCTTTTTTCCCCTAAGAATAGACCCTCTTTTTGCATATGTGGCAGTGACACTAATAAAAAAAAAAGTTTTATTGGTTTAAATGGGTGTCCTACTGACAGGAATGCAGGAGGGGGCATTTTTTTATTTTACATGTTCCACTGTGTCACTCACGTACTGAAAAGTGTTTAGAATGGAGAAATTTACAGAGCAGCATACAGAATAGGGCTGTGTGGAATTGGGGATTAGCAGCACCACCCCATAGAGTCCTAAGGCCCACTAACCAGGGACCTCCAAGTTGCACCTAGAGATTCAGACCTTCTTACTAGACTCAGCCCCAGCCCTTAGCATGCTTCAAGTTAGAGTGGTAGAAGGCCATACAGCTGCAGGATTGCTGCTGCTCTCTAGGCTTTCTCTGCAGTGACTCATCAGTGGGGATTCCAGGAATCTTCCCAGTCCTCAAAGTGTCCTACTTGAGCACTCTGTCCCAGAAGTCCATGGGAATTTTCTCACAGTATCGCAGGTCTTCTTCTTTCTTTGCATCGCCTGCTGTAGTAGATCTCAGCAGCTATCAGGTGAAGGACCGCTGATAGGGCAGTACAACCAGCCCTGTTGTACTGGGCCCGCCCCCATCAGCTACACAGTGGGGTCCGGGCATCTTACAGTTTGTTACTGCGTTTAAAAAAAAAAAGTTTTCTAAATTCCTCTCCAGCTCCTACTTGCTTACAGGGGGGGGGGTTATATCTTTTTCCAGGAGGGGAGTGCAGGCGCAGCAGAGGGACTATTTCTTTATTTTCGGGCACATGTACATCATGCTGCCCCACTATTCTATTAGTCCCGGGTGGCGGAGTGATACAGTGATTCTCCGTTCGTCTCCCGGCTGCAGTCCTCAGGAGATGTATAGAAGTTGACTGGCTGACAGGGGAGAGCAGGAGGACAGCGTAGCTGCACTGGACACAGTGAGTGGGGAATAGAGGTTAGAATACTCACTGTGTCCTATCATGTATCTCACAGCACAGCAGGTTATCAGCATTACAATTATCACAGGTAGCACAATAAGCAGGTGCTCTGTCATGGCTCTATCATGGCTCTAGGTCACATTGCTTTTGGGTGCTGACTGTGTTATGGCTGTGCTTTGTTACAGTCTGTTACATACAGTACAGCCATAAGTTAAAGTCAGCACCCAAAAGCAATGTGACAGAGAGCCATGATAGAGCCATGACAGAGCACCTGCTTATTGTGCTATCTGTGTGATAATTGAAATGCTGATGATCATAAGAAACAATGAGATGCTAATTTACACTTCATTTGGGGGAGCAGTAAACATGCAGCAGAGCTGCATTTTTTACGGCTCCCCAAACCAATCCCCTTTAACTGCTTCCCATTCAGCAACTTACCAGTAAATCGCTGGGATAGAAGGATGATATCTTGGTCATCACTACGGCAATGATCACGATATCATTTTTTCAGTCCCAGCAATTCTGCACAAAGTAAAGTAATCCTAATGGCTTAGAAGCCACTGGATTACTTTTACAGTCAGTGGAAGGGGGTCCCATCACCACCTTTACTGCTTTTAAGATGTGACCAGTAGCATCCGGTTCCGGGGACACAGTGAAAGGGATGGATATTGTTCTTCCCATTGTGAGACGTCAGAAACCGGAAGTGACACGGATGTAAAGAAGCCATCACTGGCTTGAACAAGCATCCTAATCAAACTGATCTTAGTTTGATCAGATGCTTTGGAGGCCAGAGGACAGATATGGGGGGCTAAAATACCTCATATCTCTCCATAAAGAGGACCTGTCATGGCCCATACTATCACAAATAATGTAAAGATACAGTGTAAGATTTTTTTTTTATTTGTAATAAAATACAATTTTAAATAATTTTAAACTGCCCCCCCCCCCCTTCGTGCTTATTAATTGCAAACGCATGCATTGGCTCCACACGCATATGTAAATGGAAACAAACCTGCATTTTGTTTCAAGCCGGGGTCAGGGGCGGGGCCAGGGGTGGTTGAAGGAGGCCCCATCAGGTAGGCTCTATTTTTAACAGCTGCCCTGATCAGGTGCAACCAATTACCACTGACATATTGTAATTTCACCTGTACTTACTATATAATAACACTTACAGTACCTTTCCAGCTCCTCCTGCTTAATTCAATTCACTGCAGAAATCTTTAGCTTTAAGCACCTTTGCATTGATGCCTTTTGCTTTAACTCAAAACAAAGTTTTATCCACTTGCTCTCATCTTACTGACTTGACCTGATGATGGGAGCCTATTGCTTTTATTGATTTGCCTTTACTGGCCTTCCCCCTTTCAATTTACTGCTATTGGAAAGTTGACAACCCCAGAAAAGAAGTATGTTGGATTTTAAATGAAAGCCACTGCAATTGATACACACTGCTTGCAGAATAAATCTGTTGCCCACCCAATTGTTTTTAAAAAGGCCAAAAACCTAATGTGAAGATGGAAACAAAGTCAGAGGACACCAGTGAGCATAGCAATCGTGACTAGACAGCTATCTGCTTAACAGAGGGGCTGGTTTAACCTACATTTTTGATTCCCCTTTATTTTGACCAATGGGTTCATTATGTCAGACAACTTAAAATATGTTTAAGTAAGTTGGTCATTACTAAAAAAACTCTACAAAGAAGTTGGGTTAGGTCACACATTTTTCCAACCATAATCTCTTTGTCTAAGCCCTACTGGGTGAAACATGTTAGGGGGCAGTGCCGGGGCTTCCTTGTCTATGTTAATAGCAGTAATATGTAGCACTAACCCCCAAAGGAGCTGCTGGTTTGATTGGGCTTACCGTTACCTTCTTCTCCTTGATTTGTGTCTAGCGGTTTCCCGTGGTAGATGCCCAGTAGCTCTAGAGACTGACGACAGATACGCATAAAGGAATTTTTATTGCAAAAACTTAGACAATGAACAGTCTCTTTAAAATAGGATCAGAGGGTTGGGAGGAAGCTCAGGTACTCTAATGCCGCGTACACACGAGCGGACTTTTCAACATCCAAAGTCCGACGGACTGAGTCCGTCAGACTATTCCATCGTGTGTGGGCTGCAATGGACTTTTGACTCGCCAAAGTCCGAAGGACTTTAGAATATGGAACATGCTTCAAATTTTTCCGAAGGAACTCCGCCGGACCCGGTCCCTTCGAAAAATTTGCTCGTGTGTATGCTACTCCGACGGACTAAAACCGACGCTAGGGCAGCTATTGGCTACTGGCTATGAACTTCCTTATTCGAATCCAGTCGTACGTCATCACGTTCGAATCCGTCGGAGTTTAGTGTGATCGTGTGTGGCCAAGTCCGCTCAGCCGAAAAGTCTGTCAGAACTCCGTCGGAATTCCAGCAGAACTCCGACAGAACTCCTTCGGAAGTCTGTCGGACATAAGTCCTCTCGTGTGTACGGGGCTTAAGCCCTTGTACACACGGTCGGAAATTCCGACGGAAAATGTCCGATCGGACCGCGTTGTCGGATAATCCGACCGTGTGTGGGCTCCATCGGATTTTTTCCTTCGGAATGTCCGAACAACAAAGTTTGAGAGCTGGATATAAAATTTTACGACAACATGATCCGATCGGTCTTGTCATTTGTAGAGAATTACGATTGGATAAAGTGCCACGCATGCTCAGATTAAATTATGAGACCAAAGCTATTGACTACTAGCCTGAAGGTAGTCCCATCGTAGTGAATGAACACCATCACGTTCTGAACGATCGGATTTTCCGACAACTTTGTCCGTCCGTGTGTATGCAACACAGTGGTGTGGGCAGCACAATGGTGAGGGAAGCACAGTGGTGTGCTTTACTCAGGAATACGTCTCTGCCACAGACGGTGTTGTGGAACTTCAGGAAACTAAAACTTGGTGAACACTAATGTGATACCTGGATCTTTAGGCCAGCTTGGCGATACCCATGAGACAGGATTCACTTAGGTACTTCAGCCCCTCCAGGCTCTTGCTAAGAAGCCAACCCGTACGTGGCCTCCTTCTGAATAGTCCTCCCCTGAATAGCTGCGAATTTACTGGGCCTCTCCAACTACCGGAGACGGCACCAGACCACCTTGGAATCCTTCCTTAGTTTCCTTGTCTTGGGCTAGCCAGCCCTGAGACAACAAGTCGGGTGGATCTGCAGCCCAGGCCATAGCCTTTCTGGGGTCTTGTCAGGAGGACCAGGAGCATGGAGACCCCGAACCACGTAACATCTTAAGTACCCTTTCTCAGAAAGCACAGCAAGAGTGACACTCCCACTGGGCAGGCTCCGAGAGAGAGTAAACTTAAAGCACCCAACTAGACTGTGGTTCCATGCCTGCCAGAAGAGACAGTGCCCCTTGTGGCCAGGCTGAACATCCTGTAGTCCAGTCAGACTGATGCTTAGGTCCAAATTTAGAATACAAAAACATAATTGTTCAGTTTGTGCTCAACATCATTATATGGCCTAATTTAATATATAGTAGTTATTCTGATGTTATCGATAGCAAAAAGCATTAATAGAGAATCTGTCACCTACAAACAAAAAAGGCAAGCAGTAATTCATTGATTAGACAAAGTAGCATATTTTTGCCAAGTCTGTCAGTATCCAGATTAGGCCTCATGCACACGAGACGCAGTTAAACGCGCGTTCAGATGCAGTTGGACAGTTTTTTCAACTGCCCCTGAACTCATTCAATGTTATCCTATGTGTCCATGCACACAGTCTCGTTTTTTTCCGTTTTTATGCAGTTGCGTTTAATCTAGTTTTTCCAGAAGCAAAAAAATGCGTTCAGAAGCAAAAATTTCCAAGTTTCAGACGCAAAACGCGGCAAACGCGGCAAAACGCCGCTACCGCGTTTAGCCGCGTTTGCGTTTATATGCGTTTTTAAAGGTGACCTTTTTTTTTACATTAAAAATCTCAAAAATGATTGCAAATGATGAAAAACCATTAGAAAAATATTTTAAACAATTGCAATTGCAAGTGGACAATCCACAACTTGTGGCAAGTGACATGGCAGGTGGCAAGTGACGTGGCAAGTGGACAATCCACAACTTGTGGCAAGTGACATGGCAGGTGGCAAGTGGACAATACACAACTTGTGGCAAGTGACGTGGCAGGTGAAGTGGCAAGTGACGTGGAAAGTGGACAATCCACAACTTGTGGCAGGTGACGTGGCAAGTGACCTGGCAGGTGACGTGGCAAGTGGAAAATCAACAACTTGTGGCAGGTGACTGGCATGTGACGTGGCAAGTGGACAATCCATAACTTGTGGCAGGTGACGTGGCAAGTGACGTGGCAAGTGGACAATCCACTTGTGGCAGGGGACGTGGCAAGTGACGTGGCAAGTGGACAATCCACTTGTGGCAGGGGATGTAGCAAGTGACGTGGCGAGTGGACAATCCACAACTTGTGTCAGGTGACGTGGCAAGTGGACAATCCACAACTTGTGGCAGGTGATGTGGCAAGTGATGTGGCAAGTGGACTTGTGGCAGGTGACGTGGCAGGGGACGTGGCAAGGGACGTGGCAAGTGGACAATCCACAACTTGTGGCAGGTGACGTGGCAGGTGACGTGGAAAGTGATGTGGCAAGTGGACAATCCACAACTTGTGGCAGGTGATGTGGCTGGTGACGTGGCAAGTGGACAATCCACATCTTGTGGCAGGTGACATGGCAGGTGACGTGGAAAGTGGTGTGGCAAGTGTACAATCCACAACTTGTGGCAGGTGATGTGGCTGGTGATGTGGCAAGTGGACAATCCACAACTTGTGACAGGTGGCATGGCAGGTGACGTGGAAAGTGGACAATCCACATCGTGTGGCAAGTGACGTGGCAGGTGATGTGGCAAGTGACGTGGCAAGTAGACAATCCACAACTTGTGGCAGGTGATGTGGCAAGTGACGTGGCAGGTGATGTGGCAAGTGACGTGGCAAGTGGACAATCCACAACTTGTGGCAGGTGATGTGGCTGGTGACGTGGCAAGTGGACAATCCACAGCTTGTGGCAGGTGGCATGGCAGATGACGTGAAAAGTGGACAATCCACATCTCGTGGCAAGTGACGTGGCAGGTGATGTGGCAAGTGACGTGGCAAGTGGACAATCCACAACTTGTGGCAGGTGACGTGGCAGGTGATGTGGCAAGTGATGTGGCAGGTGATGTGACAAGTGGACAATCCACATCTTGTGGCAAGTGACGTGGCAGCTGACGTGGCAAGTGACGTGGCAAGTGGACAATCCAAAACTTGTGGCAGGTGACGTGGCAAGTGACGTGGCAAGTGGACAATCCACAGCTTGTGGCAAGTGACATGGCAGGTGGCAAGTGATGTGGCAAGTGGACAATCCACAACTTGTGACAGGTGACGTGGCAAGTGATGTGGCAGGTGATGTGGCAAGTCACGTGGCAAGTGGAAATCCACAACTTGTGGCAGGTGATGTGGCTGGTGACGTGGCAAGTGGACAATCCACAACTTGTGGCAGGTGGCATGGCAGGTGACATGGAAAGTGGACAATCCACATCTTGTGGCAAGTGACGTGGCAGGTGATGTGGCAAGTGACGTGGCAAGTGGACAATCCACAACTTGTGGTAGGTGATGTGGTAAGTGACGTGGCAGGTGATGTGGACAATCCCCAACTTGTGGCAGGTGACGTGGCAAGTGACGTGGCAAGTGGACAATCCACAACTTGTGGCAGGTGACGTGGCAGTTGGACAATCCACAACTTGTGGCAGATGACGTGGCAAGTGACGTGGCAAGTGGACAATCCACAACTTGTGGCAGGTGCCGTGGCAAGTGACACGCTAAATACAAGTACACTGCAGCACTCACAGCTGCTGCTACTCACTCTGGTCTCACAAAATTGCTGAAATAGTTAATAATAGTGTTTTTTTGAGCTGGGGAGGGTCTATGATGTTAGCTTAACTAAACGCTTCTAGACGCAAACGCGGTAAAACGCGGTAAAACGTCGCTAAATCGCGGTAAAAATCGCGGCAAAACGCGCGTTTCTAAACGCCGGTTTCAACATGTGTCCAGCAGCGTTTGCATCTGCGTCTCGTGTGCATGAAGCCTTAATGGTGCAATGTACTTATAAACTTACTCTGGGCATAGGCTTATTGAATATTTTTTGTAGTGTCAGTGTCAAAAGATTCAACTCTATGCACTCAAAAGACAAAGCTGTCTGAGATTTAGATGGAAAGCCACACACCATCTAATATTTCACTCCAATTACAGCATTAATCTAAAAAGTAAAAGTCAGTTATAGTATACAATATGTTTGTCTCAGTCTGCCCTACAGAACCATGATGTTTCATCACTTGAGCTAGTTTGCATTAAAGTCAATTTGAGGATCTTTCCCCATGTTTTCTTTCTGCTGCCTGAACACTTGGACATCTTTTTAGTTCCTTGCCTCTATTTAGTAGTGAAGGTCCTCAAAAGTGGGGTTTATGTGATCACCAAAGTGGATTCTGCATTCCATCCAGTGGCTGTTAGAGTTAACCACTCACCGACCAGGCTTTTTCTGGCGCTTTTTGTTTACAAGTTGAAATCAGTAATTTTTGCTAGAAAATTACTTTTAACCTCCAAACATTATACATTTATTTTTCGCAGAGACCCTAGGGAATAAAATGGCAATCGTTGCAATTTTTATGTCACACAGTATTTGCACAGCAGTTTTGCAAATGCAGTTTTTGGGAAAAAAAATAATTTTAAGGAATTAAAAAAAATCTATATATATATTTTTGTTTAATGTGAAAGATGATGTTATGCCAAGTAAATAGGTAACTAACATGTCACACTTTAAAATTGTGCACGCTCATGGAATGGCAATGAACTACGGTACCTAAAAATCTCCATAGGCGACACTTTAAACGCCTTTACAGTTTACCTGTTTAGAATTTTTGCTCTCACTCTAACGTGTGCGGTGATACCTCACATGTGTAGTTCGAATACCGTTTACATATGCATGTGTCACTTACGTATGCATTCGATGGGGGGCTTTCATTTTTTGTTGCTTTTTTTTTATTATATATTTAACTTTTTATTTTTACATTGTCCCTTTAAAAATAAAAAAATGGTCACTATTATTCCTATTACAAGGAATGTAAACAATCCTTGTAATAGAAATATGGATGACAGGTTCTCTTTATGGAGAGACTTAGGTTAAAAAAAAAATCTCAACCTTTTACAAACAAAAGATACAAAAAAAATGTTTTTTTGATCTTTTGCTTTAAAAAAAAAAAAAAATCATTTTTATTTATTTTTTTTCTTCCAGTCTGGACCGGAAGTTATGTCATGACAGCATCATCCAAAATTAAGAATAAAAGTTTGCCTTTAGTTCGTTCCTTGGGAAAAATTGGAAAATGTTCACTTCAGTATTGTTGAGAAAAAACAATCCCCTTTGGGCAATTAATATACATTTCAGGTATTTTAACAGACTTTGTTGCAGAGTCCTACCTCTTTTCTTTCAGAAGAAAAAAGCTGTTTGCCCCTTGGACACGGATTCTGAATTTGAGGTTCCAATCAGCTGGTGCACTGTCTGTATTTCTAATGAGGAACGCTGCAGTGTTTGCATCCGCTTAGATATAGTAAACCCTTGGGGAATATCTCACCAAAACTTATTATCATACAGGGTTTATATATCGCCAACAATTTGCACAGCGCTTTACAATATAAAGGGAGACAATACAGCAACAATACAATTCGATATAAGAGGGTTAGGAGGGCCCTGCTCCTGCAAGCTTACAATCTAAGAGGTAGGAAATGAAAGGTAGTAACTAAGAGGGATGAGCCGATGAAGTAGAAGATTTGGTTGTTAGCTGAAGGCAGAATAGGCCTCCCTGAAGAGCTGCGTTTTCAGGGATCGCCTAAAAGTGGACAGAGTAGCTGATAACTGGACAGATTGGGGTAGTTCCTTAGGATCAGAGAGGCTCTGGAGATGTTCTGGAGACAAGGAAGCTAGTGAGCAGATCTTGGGAGATGAGAGGATGGTTTGGGTAATATTTGGAGATAAGATTGGTGATGCAGCTCGGGGCAGAGTTCGAAATGGCTTTGTATGTTATTGTTAGTGTTTTGAATTGTATTCGTTGGGCAATGGGAAGCCAGTGGAGGGATTGACAGAGAGGAGTAGCGGACGCTGAACGGTTGGTAAGGTGGATGAATCTGCCAGCGGCATTCATAATAGACTGAAGAGGGGATAGCTTGCAGAGAGCTATGCCAATAAGGAGGGAGTTTAGTGAAGGACGAGATAACAAGGGAGTGAATAAGTTGCTTAGTGGTTTCAATGGTTAAGAAGGGACGTATTTTAAGGGGGTGTTACAGAGGGGAAGTCTGCAAGATTTGGACAGTGATTGGATTTGGGGCTGAAAGGATAGGTCAGAGTCCAGGATTACACCTAGCACGAGGGGAGAGACTGATAGTTATAATATTAATCTTGACGGATACTTACATTTATATTACAGAGGGTGACAAAAATGCTACATGTATCTAAGGCTGGATTCACACCTATGCATTTTTAGTGCTTTTTGCATTTTGCAGATTTGCACTACAGTCAATTTAACATGGTTTCCTATGGAACACGTTCTGTAGTGCAAATCTGCAAAATGCAAAAAGCACTAAAAATGCATAGATGTGAATCCAGCCTTAGATACATGTAGCATTTTAGTCACCCTCTGTAATATAAATGTAAGTATCCTTCAAGATTAATAATATAACTATCAGTCTCTCCCCCCGTGTCCAGCCTTAGTGCAGACTTCTGGAAAAATCAGTGAGTCAATCATACAAGCAACAAATTACATTTCTGGGGTGTTTTGCACACCAGCAAGTGTATAGAATGCCTCCAGGTTGCCATATTGCATTGAATTTTACAGGAAATTACAGATGCTGCTGATTGAAAAGGAAAGTTAATTTGTAATAGCATTAAATTGGAATGCATTTGCCTTTTTTTTTTCCCTACAAAGGTGAAATTACCCTTTAATAACTTGCTACTCTAAAAACAAGCAAGCATGCAGCATGTCATACCTGTCAAATTGAGTCCATAATTTTCCAGCCCCAAATGCAGAGTTACATGATCACCATCACAGTACTAATATATCCTTTACATGGGAATAACGACTATCTCCAAGATGCAGCAAATGCAATGTGGCCTTCTCCTGGTTCTCCTTAACCACTTACCAACATGTAAACAAACCAGCGTCACGTCTGTTTCCTTTCTCCCCTCTCCTTACAGTGTGAGAGGAGAGGGGAGAGAACGAATGCAGCAGCACTGTGGGCTGGAAATGCAATGCCCACAGTGCTGCTCAGTGACAAATCCAGCATCCATCCATTCATCCATCCCTCTGTATAAGCCATTCACACTCATCCATCCCGACATCCACGCTCATCCATCCCACCATCCACACTCAGCCATCTCGCCATCCTCGCTCAGCCATCTCGCCATCCACACTCAGCCATCTCGCCATCCACACTCAGCCATCTCGCCATCCACACTCAGCCATCCCGCCATCAACGCTCGGCTATCCTGCCATTCATACTCATCCATCCATGCTCAGCCATCCCTCTGTCATACTTATCCACCCATCCATGTTCAGCCATCCATACTCGGCAATACTTATCCATCCATCCATCCATGCTCAGCCGTCCCATCCACCCCCAGCTATACTCAGCCATACCCAGCTGTACCCAGCCATACCAAGCCGTACTCGGCCATACTCAGCCATACATATCCTTTCTTTTTCCGATGCTGAAAGATTGATTCATGCCTTTGTCTCCTCCAGGCTGGATTATTGCAACGCACTTCTCATTGGGATTCCGAGAAAGAGCATGCAGAGGTTGCAATACGTTCAAAACTCTGCAGCGAGGATCCTAATGAGAGTGCGGAAGCATGAGCATATCACTCCAATTTTAAAATCTCTTCATTGGCTGCCGGTCTCTACAAGGATTGAGTATAAGGTCTCTCTTCTTGTGCATCAATGCATACATGGACAAGCTCCACCTTATCTTAAGGAACTTCTTAGATTGCAAAATCTACCGCGTTCTCTTCGCTCAACTAATTTGAATTGTTTAGAGGTTCCAAAAACGAGGTTGAAAACCATGGGAGATAGGGCCTTTTGTGCTGCTGCCCCACGTCTGTGGAATGCTTTGCCTGATAGTCTGAGGGTTTCTCAGTCTACTGAAAATTTTAAAAAGGGGTTGAAGACTTTTCTTTTTAGCAAATGTTTTGTAAATTAAGCGGTTTGTTTGTTTTTATTGTAATTATGTAGCACTTTGAGGTCTTTTGATGGAAAGTGCATTATAAATAAAATTTATTATTATTATTATTATTATACTCGGCCATACTCAGCCATACTCGGCCGTACCCAGCCGTACCCAGCCATACTGAGCTGTACCCAGCCATACTGAGCTGTACCCAGCCATACTCAGCCGTACCCAGCCGCATTCAGCCATACTGAGCTGTACCCAGCCATGCTCAGCCATACTCAGTGATACCCAATCATACTCAGCCATACCCAGTGATACCCAGCCATACGTGCTCAGCCATACCCAGCCATACTCGGCCTCTGTATGTGGCAGGCTGTGGAAGTCTCACACATGTGGTATCTCCATACTTAGGAGGAGTAGGAGAATGTATTTTGGGGTGTCATTTTTGGTATGTACATGCTACGTGTTAAAAATATTGTATAAATGGACAACTTTGTGTTAAAAAAATGCATTTTCCTTTTCTTTCCACATTTTCCAAACATTTGTAGAAAAAAAATGACATGTTCAAAAGACTCATTATGCCTCACAGAGTATATGTTGGGGTGTTTACTTTCCAAAATAGTGTCATTTTTGGGGCGTTTCCATTGTCCTGGTGCTCCAGGGCCTTCAATGTGTAAGAGATAGTCAGGAAATTAGATGCGTCATTTATGCTCCAGAACACCTGATGGTGCTCCCTGCATGTTGGGCCTCTGTATGTGGCCACACAGTCTAAATACCTTGGAATGTCTATGTCTTTGGTATCTTTGACATTAGATAAATGCCTGCCTACATAGATGAGTTGTTTGGAGTTTATATTTGTAGAATGCCAGTTCGGGAATGTGACATTTTCTGTCATATATGCGATTTATCCCATTGCCGTAATGTAATAATGCAATAAAGTTATTGTAGCCCCGTTAGGCACTGAGTTCCGCCCGATTTTTATTTGCGCTCCACACACTTCGGAAGTGATGTGATTACGTTCGCCTCACTTCCTCTGTGTGAGAGACGGCCATGATATGCGGCGCGTTCCACCCTATGTTTATTTGCGTGCCACGCAGTCCGGATGTGGGGCGTTCGTATCTACCTCACGTCCGGCAACGAAGGTTAGCTTCTTTACGGCCGGTTACTGATTGACTGATTGGCTGACTGACGACCGTAACGAACGCATTCACGTTCGCGCCAATTGCTGTTTCCTTTGTGATTGGCTATAATACATACTAACCCGGAAGCATCTGTTCGTCTTCCTGGGAAAGATACGATCGGACTTATAGTCCTTGCAGCTGTTTAGCTGCTTTTTTAATATGATATGTTTACTTTCTATAAGAGGTCCACTATGGCCATAAATTTTGGACTTATATATAATTTAATTTAATATAAGTTAACCTTGGTTTATTGGAATAGTTTTATAATGAGGTGTGGAACGCATGCTGGCGGCCATTTTATACCGGAAATGAACTCCGGTGACACGGGCTGAATGAATCTGTGCCTAATTGGGGGTCCTGGTATTTAAGTGAGTAAGTTGCAGCTGAGTAGTACCCCAGATGACGTCTTCTACGACGAAACGCGTCGGGACTCTGCTGCAATTGTGTTTTATCCTGTTAAGCGCTCAAACTACTGTACACATGTGAGTTTTGTACTTTTATTTTCTATTTGTGTCTATAAAAACGGAATTACGCTATTTTTGGTCCCTGTTTTTTTCTTCGTATGTTCTTAACATGCCTATGGGTATATCCGGCTGGAGTTAAAATACCTCTCAACATATGAAGTGATTGCCTACATTTGAGGTCCCCCTGGATAACTGGTTGCTGGGTGAATCTGCACATAGTTGCAAAAGCTTGTATGATCCCCCAAATGTAAATTTGTGAGGATCCAATAACTCCGGTAAGCCTTCAATTCGCCTGGTGACGGGAATCTCACGAGACTAATGCATGAACCTTTTTGAAAGGAGGTGTAATATATTTCCTACACACTTGTGGACTATATAAAGACACTATACACAAAGGACTCTGTATTTTACTATTGGGACTTTGTTTTTTCCCCTTTTTTTTCCTTTATTTTGCTTCTTGGACATTTTTTGGTAAAACTTTCTTTTTTTGAGTCACTCATATATGCAATTTATGAAAGAATCTATGTGTTATGAGCACTACTTTATAGTGGGATTTTTTCACTGTAACTTTACACCTATAAGTAAGATTAAGGATATTTGATATTTGAAGCTGTGAGAAGCGCTACACTTTTTCATAACATTAAATACCTTGGAATGTCTACTTTACAAAAAGGGGTCATTTGGGGGGTATTTTACTTTCCTGGCATGTTAGGGTCTCACAAAATGAGAAAGGCCATCAATATTTCAGGTGTGATCAATTTTCAGAGATTGGCACTATAGCTTGTGGACTTTCACAAAGACCAAATAATATACACTGATTTGGGTTGTTTTTTACCAAAGATATGTAGCAGTATACATTGTGGCCAAAATTTATGAAGAAGAATTACTCATTTGCAAAATTTTATAACAGAAATTAAGAAAAATGCATTTTTTTTTACAGAATTTTCAGTCTTTTTTATTTTATAGTGCAAAAAAAAAAAATGTGGTGATTAGCACCAAAAGAAAGCTCTATTTGTGGGAAAAAAAGGACAAAAATTTCATATGGGTCTGATATGTACATACTGTCAGCAAGAGGTTATACCATGTTGCAGCCATAAACTTGTTGACATTTTCTACAGTTGGCAGTTAGCTGTTTACTAAAAGTGATTTGGACAGCTCTACAGTGCCTGATAACTTTTAAAGTACTGAAAAGAGCTGCCCCCCTCGACGTCACACGTAGTAAATTGACCAGAATTGCATGTTCCCCTCTGTAACTAATGAAAACAGAAGTGATGATGATTTTGCCATTCACTGTGCCCATCATATGCAGCCAACTGTGCCCATCATATGCATCCAACTGTGCCCATCATATACAGCCTCTGTGCTCATAAAATGCAGCCAACTGTGCCCCAGCAATTGCAGCAATGCAGCCAATGCAGCCAACTGTGGGGTCAGACAGCAGGTCAGGTGGCGAGCTGTGGGACGTGCAGCGTGGCAATGGATGCAGGAATCCTCCGTGCATGTCTTCTTCCTGTTCTGCATGTCGGCCAATGGGATTGCCTCTACCTTCAGCCAATCAGGTGCCTGATATTACATCTCTCTGATTGGCTGAGAGGTCATTCTGCGTTAGCAAAGCAAATATTCCTTTGCTTTGCTAACACACCTGGGTGGACCGCGAGTGCAATGTTTTGCACTCACAGTGCACTTTTTTTGACGCCTATTAGAGTCTATGGCTCTAATCGGGTGCTTCAAAAACACCCCCGCCTCTGTAATTCAGGCGCCCGGTGCCCGAAAAGGGGCCGGATGCCCGAATAGGGGGTGGCTACAGCGGCCGTGGATAGATTCATGAAATGCATGAATCTATCCATAGTGCACGGAGGGGGTGGCTGTAGAGAGGGGGCACCACTGGTCCATGGAATCCTGCACTCATAGGCATCATTCAACCTGGAAGACTGGGGATATTTAGTGATGGAAAGGGATTAATGTAGAGATGCTTTTTTGTATTTAACCTCTGATGGGAACTGTTTGCGTTTAGTGAGGCTTTAAATTATACAAAGATCCTAAATCCACCTCCTGAAATATATTCAACATTTGAATAATGACATGGGGACCTGTGTTGAAGGTGAGGAAAGGATCCAAATCGGGTCCAACTCCTGACATGAATTTTTAGTGTATAAAGTTATGACCAGATAGTACATGGTACCAGACAGAATTTGCCGTTTTGGTGTCAGAATATTCCCCCCTGTTCTTCCATGGAAGTTGTCAGATACGGACCGTTAACCATACTTGGTGGATCTGACAAGTGTCTCGAGCATTGTGGACCATGTTATCCCTTGTTACTAAACCTATAGGTCAACACAAATCTCAAACTCCCTCAAATTGCTGTCTTATGTATAAAGCCCTGGGGTTTATTTGTCCAGCTCAAGCTTCTAAGCTTCATATTAACAGCAGCAAAGCACACCCTTGCCAAGGCCTTGAAAACCTTCACTATCACTTTACAGATGTCAAGTCTAGAGTTACACAAACCATGTTGTACGAGAAAATAAAAGGTAAGAATTTCTGATACAATGAAGAAATATCTGGCTATCTGGTACTTACACATTGCCTTTCTAGTGGTTCATATGCTATGATATATTCAGATCATGACCTTGTTCCGCTACCTTACGTCTCCCTTTTTTTCTTTTTGCCTGTACCTTTGAGATGGAAAAGGAGTGGATCCCAAACTACTTCCTACCCCAGACCTGTCTTAACACATCTGCATTTCCCCTCTTCATTCCTATCCCTCCCTTTTTCAAGTAAAATATCTATATTGTGATTGACATGCTTGTACTACTGTTACATTTAAAACTATGGATGAGAGGGGGCATGGCCTGGACCGGCATGTGAGAGGAAGTGTGTCTCACAGCTCCGCTGTAAGATTTGCTTATTGATCCTCTCCCAGCAGCAATCCACGGCCACAAAACATCAGCCAGATACCGACCCTCTCACCCTCCCAGACCAACCACTGGCTCTCTGCACCCGAGGGAAGGCAAGAAAACTGGAGGAAAGCATGCCCTCCGAAATCCAAAATGGTGCCGCCGCGGGGGACAGGCCAGGGGACCACAGAAGTTCCAGGGTAAGGACCCTCCAAGAGACATGCTTTATTATACCCAGAAGCTGGGGGGCCACCAGAACAAAGAGGCTGGGGGGTTGGCTGAGCCAGGGCAGGGAGATGTTAGTGGGTCTGGATCACAGGACGCTTTACTGGCAGCAAAGCATGTAGACCCAGACTCCCTGGTTATGCAGCGCCCCTCCCTACATTCTGAAGCTGAGGAGCCAGAACAACCAACCCTAGCTGAAATCCTTAGAGCAGTGCATGTTTGCACAGCCTCTGTGAATACTCTTAAAGAACAGTTTGGTGGGCTGAAGGAAGATGTCTCCCTGCTAAGACAAGATATGCAAAAGATCAGAGAGCGCACAACAGCAGTGGAAAGCAGAGTCAGTGATGTTGAAGACAGGCTCCCACCAGTTGCTCGAGAGCCCCTTTCTGCTTATCAGCTTGCCAGTGAGACCAAAAATATGGCAGTGGATATGGAAAATCGCTTACGACGCAACAATGTCCATATAGTAGGTCTGCCCGAGAAGACGGAGGGCAAGGATACCACTGCCTATGTGGAGACCTGGCTGATTGAGCTATTTGGAAATGAGGCTTTTTCCACTTTTTTTACGGTGGAGAGGGCTCATCGCACACCGGGCCACCTGCCACAGCCAGGGGCTCCCCCCAGATCCATTCTGGCCCGGCTTCTGCACTATAGAGACAGAGAAGCGATACTGAGAAATGCCCGGGAACTAGCCGAGGTTAATGGGGTCAGAGTGTCATCCTACCCTGACTTCTCGGCAGAGGTGCAGAGATCCAGAGCCAAATTTGCAGATGTAAAGTGATGCCTGGGAGCTTTGCAGCTACCTTATGCCATGCTATACCCCACCAAACTCAGAGTCACAGAGAATAGACAATCACACTTCTTTGAATCGGCCCAGGATGCGGCCATGTGGCTGGATCGAAACAAACAGGCCCTACGTCACCATGCCAGGGAGGAGGAAGGTGATGGCCCTGTCTGAAATGACCATCGTTGAGTGGTCCCGGAGACCCTCACGGGCACTCCCTTATTGCTTCGTTTGCTGCTCACCTCATTCCCCTAAATGTCGCTGGGGCTCCCCATAGGATCACTGGAGTACATGTCCATATTTACTGGTTATATGATCCTGAGGTACCATATGCCTCCTGTCACTTTTTGTATTCTTTTTTCATTATGCTGCCCCTACTCAACTCCTCTGGAACTTACTGTTATGGCTGATATCTCACAGTTATGGGATCCACCCTTGCATTACGCTGCTGGGAGACACTATACTATTTTGAATTCCGTGAGCTATCTTGTGAAGTAGGCAAGAAGAAATGCTTTCCCCCCCTGCTGAGGGGTGACCCAAGATCACTATGTTTGTTTTTGTTCTTAGTTCATACCCAGGAACTTATCCTGTTGACAGCCAGGGTCCTAGTTAATTTTTTTTCTACCTGGTCTACACCGAGGTTTGACTGTACACAATGTCATATCACCAATCTGCAGCCTTGTAATTGTTGACACTACCTATACTGTATGATTGAGTTATCTGCCCAGATCTGGCACCACATTTGTGGTCACTAAGCTTGAAACCACTACCTTTACGACACCCCCGGCTGGAGAATCCCCGGAGTGGGTCGGACCTCATGGTATCGGACCTATCCCGCTCTCCATTACCCACTGTCTGGTTACTGAGCCCCATACTGAGACTACACCTGCCTTCATCTGATGGCTGAACTATCGGTGATGTCCTGGAATGTGAGGGGCCTGGGCTCCCCACTTAAGCATATGATGGTGTCCTCCTGCTTGAAGAAGTACCCCTATGTATGCAGGAAACACACTTAACCAAAGAAACGCAATGTCACCTTAAATATGCACGGGTGGGGAGTGCATATCATTCCACTCATACCTCCTATTCCCGGGGTGTGAGTGTAATGATACATAGCTCAATAGACTTCCAGGAAATTGATGTAAGTGTAGATGCTGAGTGCAGGTTTATTTTCTTACACTGCAGGGTGGGAACATTGTATTGCATTCTAGCATGTGTGTATATACCTCTGTCGTTTACTGCGGCTGTACTACGTTTGTTGATGGCCTATTTGGAAGGTAGGCCGGATCTCCCGCTACTGATAGTGGTGACTTTAATTGCTGGCTGAGCCCTTCCATGGATAGACACCCAAACTCAGTGGTTTCCGTCACATCGAGGGACTCGCCTTTGTTGAGATTACTAAATGAAGTGGGTTGGAGTGACAAATGGAGGTTAAAACACCCGGGTGACAGACAGTTCTCCTGCATCTCCAAAACCTATGGGACACTGTTTAGAATCGACCTTGCCGTGGGTAACTCTTCCATGCTCTCATCCGTCTTAGAAGTGACCTACAAGCCCCGCAGTGTATCAGACCACTGCCACTTAGTGATCGCCTTGATCACATCCCCCCCTTCCACTACCCCCCTGTAAATTCAATGCCTTTTGACTGAAATTATTCCTGGCTCACGAGGTGATGGAGCAGAGCATGGAGGAGTTCTTGGGGAGCCAGGATTTTGTTGATTCGCCTGCCACGCAGTGGGATGCCTCCAAGGCCTATTTGAGGGGATTGCTCATTTCTGAAATTAACAAAGTCAAAAAGAAATCCTCGGGGCTCAGAGAGGACCTTGAAAAATAGGTAGCTGCTCTGGAGGAGGCATATGTTAGTTCCCCAACGGACTCGGCCAGGGAGGCATGGCAGTCGGCTCAATCAGCATATGAGCGTCTGTTATCCTCTGCAGCTGAGAAAAAACTTTTTTTCCAAACTGGCGTTCTTTGAGGAGGGGGAGAGCACAGGGTGCATGTTAGCCAGGATAGCTAATTCTCAGCAGAGCTCGCCCACTATTGGGGCTATCAGAGCGACAGAGGGTAGGATTGTTAACTCCCCAGACTTGATTTTAGCTGAACTGACCAAATTCTATGAGACCTCATACCTTCCGACTGGACAATACGCACGACCTGAACTCATGGAATATTTAAGTAGCATCGACTTCCCTCAACTCACGACTGACCAGCGGGAGGCCCTGGATGCCCTCTTTACCCTGGAGGAGTTACAATCGGCACTGGCGGCGTTTCCTAACTGTAAGGCTCCCGGGGCAGACGGGAGGTGGGAGAGGCCGTGTCCTTCATGACTCAGGCAGAGCTACCTCAGGCAGCTGGCAGACTTCCTCAGCAGGAGAACGCTAAGGGAGAGCGACTGGGTCCTGAGTCAGAACACTTTCAGGATGATTACCCAAAAGTGGGGGGTCCCATGAGTGGGCCTTTCTGCTTCAAGGGAGAATGCAAAAACTCCCCACTTCTTCTCTCTGAACCGGTGGGATGGGGCAATAGGGGTGGATGCACTATCTCAGAGCTGGCGTTTTACCAAGTGCTATGCCTTTCCACCTCCTGCACTGTTGTCCGCAGAGGACTCTGATCCTAATAGTGCCACACTGGCCCAGGAGGCCAAAGTTTTTTGTCCTAAAAGATCTGGCGGTGGAACCTCCTTGGATATTGCCGGTCTGGGAAGACCTCCTCTCTCAAGGTCCAATCTGCTGTCCCCAGGTGGAGAGGAGGAATCTGGCAGCCTGGCTACTGAGAAGGAAATGCTGAGGCATAAGGGGTTCTCTGAACGATTGGTAGTGACCCTTCTAAGTTGTAGGAAAAAGGAGAAGTGCTATCTATTTTAGCGTTCATAGCCCAGTAGCAGTACTAGAGTTCCTGCAAAGTGGGGCTGACAGGGGGCTGGCCCTCAGCACTCTTAAGGGCCAGGTTTCTGCACTAGGTGTTTTTTTTTTTAGAACAAAAGCTAGCAGTGAACCCTTGGATATCTAGGTTCTTTAAAGCCTTAAGTAGGCAGAGACCAGTTAGCTCTCACCCCTTTCTCATGTGGGATCTCTCTTTGGTGCTGCAGGCTCTTACAGGGGAATCATTTGTGCCTATAGAGTCTTGTACAGTGAAATTGCTAACTCACAAGACAGTTTTTTTTTTGTAGCAATCACTACCACAAGGAGGGCTAGTGAGCTGGAAACCCTCTCAATTAGGGCACTTTTTATTCAAATTATTCCGGATCGGGTCATTTTTAAAACCGATCTGGCCTTTTTTTCAAAAATGGCTTCCAAATTTCGCAGGAGCCAGGAAATCTGTTTGCCTAATTTCTGCTTAAATCCTGTGAGAGAACAGGATCATGTTTTTCACAGGCTAGACATTAAGAGATGTGTCCTAAAGTACTTGGATAGTACGCAACAGTTTAGAAAGTCTGATTCCTTTTTTGTTTCCCTTTTAGGGGCTAGGAAGGGGTCCAAAGCCTCTAGGCGTATAATAGCCAGATGGCTGAGGTTAGCCATTATCCAGGCATATATGGCAAAAGAGGTCGAGGTTCCGAAAGGTATCAGGGCTCATTCCACCAAGGCCATGGCGACATCACAGGCAGAGTGGGCTGGTGCTACACCCGAACAGAGCTGTAGAGGGGCGACGTGGTCAAGTTTTAAGTCCTTCGTTAAGCACTATAGGCTGGATTTATTATCTGCCCAGGCCTTCGGGTGTAAAGTCCCACCCTAGGGAAAGTGCTTGCTTATCCTCTCAAAGGTGGCTGTCCTGAAAGATGAAAGGGGGAAATCGAAATTACTTACCGGTAATGTCTTTTTCAAGAGTATTTCAGGACAGCACCGGTACCCACCCAAATAACAATTTCGCCACTAGGATGTGAGAGCATTAGGAAAATTAAGGTTGGTATGATGTGTTCTTGTGTCTCCCTAGACTGGCCGGAGTTTCTTGTGGAAAAACTGATGGGCTAGAGGGGATAAGTGGCTTAAAGCTCTTGTGGAGGCGGTGTTTCCTGAGAAGGGAGGAGCCAAGTTCTCTCAAAGGTGGCTGTTCTGAAAGACTCTTGGAAAAGACGTTACCAGTAAGTAACTTCTATTTTTCTGCAAAAAGCAATATGGCTACATGTTCTATACACAGATGGTGTACAGCATACCTCCTAAAATGTAATTTCCTGTTTATGTGATTGGCTCACTGATTTTCTCAGAAGTCTGCACTAAGATACAAGTCAGATTTCAGGCATTCCCTGCAACAAAAATGTAATTTATGGTGAGATACTCCCAATAGGAAATCACATCTAAAGGGATGCACACCCTGCAATTTCCCTCATTAGAGTCCTGCAGGTGCAGTAGCTGACTGGTAATTATAAAGACACCCCCATTAACATCACTGTGCACATGGACACAGACAAACAGGCATGTATTTCTTCAAAATAACAAAAGGTAGGAATCTGCAACAAAGTTTGTTAAAATCTTTGCAATGTACATACATCACCCAGAGGGAAATATTTTTTTTCTCAACAAAAGTGGAACTACTCTTTAATGACTATTTTCAGTGTGGTACTAGGACTTTTGTGTTTGGCTTTTGTAAAGTTGTGCAAAAAGGCCTCAGAGGTTTTGCAGCAAATTACAGACATTATTCTGTAATATTGAATAACAATTTTTTTAGGAAAGCATTTCTATTAGGAAACATTATTACTATTGCTTGTGAAGTCGGTAATTGATTTTCTTTATTTTGAATGAAAGCATATTTGAGATAAGCAGGATTTTGAATTACTTTTCAAACAAATGTCGCCACTTTTTACCATTACAGAATATGTTTAAAAGCAAAAAACCTATTGGACATGAATTGTAAAAAGTCTGTCTTTATATGTTTTGTATTTTATAGTGAATGAATGAGAAACACTGAAGGGAAACCATTTCTTTATGACAGCTTTTAGAGGTTAAATGGACAGCACTAGCCTGGTTCATTAATCAGATAAAACATGTTTTTGTGAAATCTCTTAATGTCTAGAATAAATTCATCTATCACATATAGCAAGGCCACAGTGTTCTAGAAGTGATTAAAGCAATGCAAAACCTGCCTTTTATATTCACCTTTTTAATAAAGTAATATATAATAACAATAAACATTACAATAAACATTACAACTAAAGAAGTGTAAATAAATGTGCAACATAAGTAGCAATGTGTGTACAGCTCCACAGCTGTTCTGTATTGTTCAATTATTTTTTTGATTAGAGATTTTACCTGAAATAGTTATTTATTTATTTATAAAATACATTGATATTTATTGGCACATTGACTGGTGCATCCATTTCTCTAGTCCAGGCATGTCCAAAGTCCGGCCAATCGCCTGCCTGGTTATTTGGACATACATATCTTTTGTGGCCCCCGATGATCTCCCAGCGCCGGGGCCATAAAAGCTGTATATGCTTCGGAAGGGACAGGGAGGAGACGGGTCCGAGCGCCATACACAGGAGAATTTCCTGTTTACGGGCGGCCTCTGTAATAGGAAGTCCCATCTCCGGAGCTGCCATTGGACGATTGTTCTGTCAAAGGAGGCAGGACTTTCTATTAAAGAGGTCACCGTGTAAACAGGAGATTCTCCTTTGGCACTCGTCAGTGCATTCCTGACAATGGTGCGGCGTTCTTGGCAATGGTGCTGCGTTCCTGGCAATGGTGAGGCATTCCTGGCTATGGTGAGGCATTCCTGGCTATGATGAGGCATTCCTGGCTATGATGATGCATTCCTGGCTATGATGGTGCATTCCTGGCTATGGTGGGGGCATTCCTGGCTATGGTGGGGGCATTTCTGGCATAGCTGGAGAGTGCACAGAGCTGAACACCAGACAGTGGACAATAGATGCCAGCCGACCCACTGCAGTAAAGCTTCTTTCTTTCTATATTCTGAACGTGTATATTGGGTACTAATGAAAATGCGGAGCGTCATGAGAATCCTCAATATATGGATCGTTTGTTCCTGATTGGCAAAGTGTTCGGTGGAGGCGAGGAGCTGTCAGTAGCTTGAGATCATAAACGCTCCTTATGCTTTACCATCTGGTAAGCACATTTATTTGTCGGTGGCTGGGCACAGTAGTGATAAGGAAGTGTGGAATCACTGTGGTGCGATCAGCTTTTTTTCAAGATTGATTTTATATTTATTCATCTAAAAAACATTTTTTCTTATTTGGGTCAAAAAAAATTTGGGTCTCAGCGCGGTTTTATTTCTTTTTGCATTTCTGGCTATGGTGGTGCATTCCTTGCTATGGTGGGGGCATTCCTGACTATGGTGAGTGCATTCCTGGCAAAGGTGGGGGCATTCTTGGCTATGGTGAGTGCATTTCTGGCAATGGTAGGGGCATTCCTGGCTGTGGTGAGAGCGTTCCTGGCTATGGTGCTGCGTTCCTGGCTATGGTGAGTGCGTTCCTGGCTATTGTGAGTGCGTTCCTGGCAATGTTGAGACTACATTCATGGCAATGGTGGGTCTGCAGATAGGCACTGATTAGGCTACATTGATGGGCACTGACCATTATTTTTCTTCACAGTTCTTTATTTAACATTTTTTTTTCCCTGAAACTCCCCTCTTAAAGTGAAGGTGCGTGTTATACGCCAATTAATACGGTATATCCAAATAATACACCCAAGCTCATCTCTTCCCACACACAGCCACAAAGGCAAGAGAATTCTTGTTGGGCAGTGTATTAGAGCTCGAACGAACACCGAATTTTAACGGTTCAAAGAATGTCAAGCAAAATGATCAGCCCTCACGAATGTTCACTTCATCAAATCCAGCCCTCTTTGAAAAAAGTTTGGACACCCCTGCTCTAGTCCATGCCCCTCTTCTGAATAGATTTACTTTTTACTAACATAAAGAGAGAAAATTAATGCTACTAAACTGAACTTCAAATTAATATAAATGGTTGTAATATACGGTGGCTTGAAAAAGTATTCACACCCCTTGAAACTTTCCACATTTTGTCATGTTACAATCAAAAATGTAAATGTATTTTATTTGGATTTTATGTGATAGACCAACATCAAGTGACATATAATTGTGAAGTGGAATCAAAATGATAAATGGTTTTCAACATTTTACCAATAAATATTTGAAAAGTGTGCCGTGTATTTGTTTTCAGCCCCTTTTACTCTGATATCCCTAACTAATTGGCTTCAGTAGTCACCTAATTAGTAAATAGAGTCCACATGTGTGTAATTAAATATCAGTGTAAATACAGCTGTTTTGTGAAGCCATCAGAGGTTTGTTAGAGAACCTTAGTGAATAAACAGCATCATGAAGGCCAAAGAACACACCAGACAGGTCAGGGATAAAGTTGTGGAGAAGTTTAAATCAGGGTTAGGTTATACAAAAATATCCCAAGGTTTGACCATCTCACGGAGCACTGTTCAATCCATCATCCCAAAATAGTATGGCACAGCTGCAAACCTACCAAGACATAGCCGTCCCCCTAAGCTGACAGGACGGGCAGGGAGAGCATTAATCAGAGAAGCAGCCAAGTGGCCCATGGTAACTCTGGAGGAACCACAGAGATCCACAGCTCAGGTGGGAGAATCTGTCCACAGGACAACTATTAGTTATGCACTCCACAAATCTGGTCTTTATGGAAGAGTTGCAAGAAGAAAGCCATTGCTGAAAGAAAGCCATAAGAAGTCCCATTTGCAATTTGCAAGAAGCCATGTGGGGGACACAGCAAACATGTGGAACAAGGTGCTATGGTCAAATGAGACCAAAATTAAACCTGTGGGCTGGAACAGCAAGGAAGCTGGAAGAGTGCTGAGGTACAGAGTGGACAGATAACTCCATTATAGAGCCGAGGGGGCTGAAGCATAAGCCTGAACAGCAGTACTGCTAAAGAGAGCCAGGTGGTTCAGTATTTTCTGTTCAACTTACAGTGTTTGCTGTGGAAAGATGATACCCCTGTGTGGACAACCCTTCTGTTATTGGTCTTTTTCATTTAATAAAAGTGTGCCAACAAGCCCTTAAATGGCCTGACTGGCATGGACTCTGCTCACTGGTGTGCTCTACACAGAAGCTAAAGAACCCCCAAATATCACAATATATATGTATATGTAAATTCTTTAATAAACAATTCAACAATTCAACAAATATTGCGTACTAACACCAATAAAAAAAGAAAATCTGCCTAAATTCCTATATCTAGCAGATTTTCTTCTTCTATACCTGCTATTATCTGGTGAATACAAACAGTGTCAAATATAGTCTTCTTTCTGAAACCAAATACACATGCACCTGTCAGAAACCATTAATCAGACCGAGACAGAAGTACAGTTTATTAATAATAATAATAAAAGGTAAACCTAGTAAGCGTAGTCAAAACATAGCCAGAGTTCAGGAACCACAATGGAGAGTCAAACAAGCCAAAATGTCAGGGAGCCAGAGATGAGCATAGTAGAACAGGATCTGAAGCCAGAAGGAATGCCAAGTAGGTCTTTAAAAGGAACACAGGAAAGTGTTTCTAGAGATGTGACCATGGCGAAATCAGAGATCATCTAGTCTGGACAGCTAAAGCGGGCAGGACTGACGAGGAGGATATCGTCAACAGGTGAGTCACTGTGGAGAGATAGGAGCTGGCAATTAGCCGACAGCTGAATGGTCAGCTTAGAGAAGGAAGGGCTGGGCCCAGTCCTGACAGGACCCAGGTAGATGGCAAAAAATTTTTTTTAAAGGCTGTAGATTTAAGTTGCTTTAGTTGCTTTGTGCACTGGTCCAAATCATTTGGTGGAGCGGGGTTATGGTGTAGGGTTGATTTTCAGGGGTTGTGATTGGCCCCTTAGTTCCAGTGAAGGGAACTCTTAAGGTGTCAACATACTAAGACGTTTTGGACAATTTCATGCTCCCAACTTTGTGGGAGCAGTTTGGGGATGGCCCCTTCCTGTTTCAACATGACTGTGCACCAGTGCACAAATCAAGGTCCATAAGACATGGATGAGTGAGTTTGGAGTGGATGAACATGACTGGCCTGCACAGATTCCTAACCTCAACCCGATAGAACACCTTTAGGATGAATTAGAGCAGGGACTGCGAGCCAGGCTTTCTCGTCCAACATCAGTGCCTGACCTCACAAATGTGCTTCTGGAAGAATGGTGAAACATTCCCATAGACACACTCCTAAACCTATGGACAGCCTTCCCAGAAGATTTGAAGCTGTTATAGCTGCAAAGGGTGGACCAACTCAATAGTGAACCCTACAGACTAAGACTGGGATGCCATTAAAGTGCATGTCTGTGTAAAGGCAGACATCTCAATACTTTCTGTAATATAGTGTATCTTGAGGTTCTTTTTTGGCTTTTGTAAAGGATGTTATGTGTTGACTATCACATGGTAAAACATATGTGTTAAAAAAATGTAAGATTTAAAGAGGAGCTCCAGCCTGTACAAAAAATAAATAAAAGTCAGCAGCTACAAATACTGTAGTTGCTGACTTTTAATATAAGGACACTTGTCCAGGCATCCCATGATGTCAGCGCTCCAAATTGAACGTCCATCAGCTCAAGGTGCAGGCGCTTGCATCCTCACTAAGGGAAACAGGAAGTGAAGCCTTGCGGCTTAACAGCCTGTTTCCTACTACACATGCTTGAGTCACACTGTGCTTTCTGAATGGTCCCACTGTCATCTGGGACCTGTGCTTCTCCCAGAAGGGAGCAGGGGGGAAGGAGGAGGGGCCAGGCATTGTGTAGATTGCCGCACAAAGATTGCAGTGATCTTACCTGGAAGTGGGAGAAGATACCTAGTTTTGACAGGTATCCACTCTCCCTCCCCCAAGGGGTGCCAAATTCGGCCTCGGAAGGGAGGTGGAAGCAAACAAGCAGCGCTTCCTCTTTTGGGTGGAGTTCTGCTTTAAGGTTGGCATCACTGATTTAAAAGCTGCCTAGAACTTAAAAAACTATTTGGCCACCAAGTCATATGTAATGGGTCCATGATGGAATACTCTTTTCACACTTGGCAACTGTGCATGGTTTGCCACATTAAGGGCATATATAGCAGACAGTTCTGACCTTGTCATGGCGAAACAATCATAATTATTAATATTCCCACCTGACAGATTGACTCTCCCAATGAGAAAGCTAGATCAAGGGTTGCTTTGCATAGTTGTGTAGCGTCTACATACATGTGACTGTTCCCAATCAACCTGTAAATTACTAAATTGGTTGAATCCTCTTCTAAGTAATTAGGCACCATAAGCCTTACATTTCATATCAACTATCATTTTATTGCAGTTTCCCTTGGTCAATGTTTTTTTGGCTCCATAGCCACCAAATAAATGTAAACCTCCAGAGCTTCCAAATGTCATCTTTCAAGGAAGTTTGAATCTGATCTGAGTGGTTTTGTGGTTGTGAGGCAGTACAGATATTTAGTTCTCAGAAGTAATACTATATGAGGCTAATTTTCTCTTGTTACTTGAATTCATGTACGTAGACTGTGTAGAGGGATTTGGAAGTATCACATTGATGCTAACTACAAAGCCGTAAGCCTGGTATTTTCTAGTTTACACAAAGAAAGAATTATAAATCTTGACTAGTTCATCTTTTTTTTTTTTGTAATTATAATGTCTGCACAAACATCTTCTTAAATTCACTGGAATAAAAAAATGATACAATTGTAAGAATTCTTATGAAGCAATTAAGCTACAAATGCAAATCCAATGCAGGTGGAGATAACATGCTGGGAATAAGCACAGAAAAGAAGAAACAGAGAGGGCTGAAGATAAATCAAAACATTTAAATAAATACTGTGATGTAATGGTAGAAAATACCGACTACTGCTCAGAAAGCACAGTTTAATAGGAACAAGGAATCGGTAAAAAAAATATACCTTTTATATTTTCTAATTGTAAGGAGCAGAGCACTTCTATATAGCCTAGACAGTCACCCTTTCTTCTTCTCACCTCACAGGAGTCTATCATTAGAAGAAAATCTGAAGATCAATAATTAGTATAATACAAAACCTCTTGAGCTGGCATAACAACTGGGCAACTAGTATTTTCAGAAGAACAAGCTGGCATTGCCATCCTTCATGTTTGTATCAGAACAAGTTACTTATATGTGATAACAGCATCTATCAGCAAGTGATGAAAAAAAAAAAAAAAAAAAAAAACAGTAATTATTTATCTTTCAAATATTCTTTTTCCCAGGGGCATAGTGACTAATAACTAATACATTTGACCTATGAGGCAGGCCTAGTAATATGTATTAAGGAAACGACCATTTGAAAAAATGTAACATTTTAAAATACTTACCCTCCCAATTTTCCAGTCCTGGTGCCAATCCAGGTAGGTGGTAGCCTTGCCCACTACCAACCAATAAGACTAGTAACTAGCTAAAAAGCATTTGAACCCACCCAGCAGCCCAATCACTGTAAAACACTAAGAATGGACTGGGTGGGTCCAGTATGCTGCCATGGATTGACATCAGGAAAGGAAAATATGAGGTATGTATGATAGAACTTTCAACTTTCCTGGCAACAACATGGCAATGTACAAGTGGTAAACCTAGTTATAATGGAAGGTATCCTGAGAACAAATTCATCATAAATAAAGCAATAAATTTAGACTTTCTGAACAAAGTCTGCCGTGGAGAGCTGTATCAATCTGGTAATTCTGACAGTAGGTCTCATAAGAAGAACAATTGGCTACCTGCAAATGGTCTTCATTGATGTTCCCACAGATGCTGTTCTTGTTGACACTGTAATTACCTGAGGGGGTTCTAACCCAGCCAATATAGCCATAGGTTATTTATATGAGCACAAATATCAAGGGGCTTTGAAGGAGGGAAGGGTCCACTCCTGACTGAGATAAGAGAAGGCCACATTAGGCACAAAACACATGAAAGATCATAGGATTACCTTATTTGGATGGAATGTTATGTAAGGAGATGAACACCTAAGAGCATAACATTCAAAAAGTGATGGCCACCAATAAGACCATTTGTTCTAAAGTGATCCTTTCTCAATTGGAATAAAGGGTCAGCTGGCATGCATGTTGAAAACCGTTAACAAGTCCCACTGAAGAAATAGGTTTTTATGGAGAGGCTGAGTCTTCAACACTACCTTAAGAAATTGAACCACGGGAGGATCCAGCACCTATCTTGACCTGTGTAAAAACCTGTTTATAATAGCTTGAAGGCTCAGGTTCAGACTCAGATGAAGCATCCCTGCATGTTACAGGAGATGTGGGCCCACTTGTAGAGGTAGGGATTTGCAGAGCTGCGCTAGAGAAGGAGCCTCCATGGCCAGGGTGAAATTACCACCAGAACTGTTACTGGTTTGTTCAGAAGCCAGACAAAGAATTGGGGGATCAATAGACAACACATACCTAATAAAAACACCTTACCATAGAGTTCAGCCCCAATTTCCCTTTTTAGTAGTGTGTGTTTATATTTTAATACATGTGTATTTGGGACACTAGCATATCCATGTAAGGGTGATATTGTATTCCCCTGGGGTATGTAGCATCAGATCTAGATTGGTTGTAAATGTATACCATGGCAGCAAAGACCATATAAAGTGATTAGCGCCATTAATAATTTCATACATATAGATTTTTATAAATCAATGTATTTAAACCAATATATAAACAATAGAATCAATGTACCCCTTGAATCAGTGTGCTAATATAGTGATGACTTTGACTGAATGCTTACAACAACCCCATATACAGATCACAGACCAAAAATCTTTTCATATTCATGTATAAAGTGCTACCATTTTTTTCCCTATACAATAAGCAAATATTATAGATCAAGTAGAAAAAGTAGACTATAAAGTACATAGATTCAAAAAGAAACATAAAGCCCTAGATGACCTGCAGTGCAAATATATGCCAATATGCGATAGGAGAATACTTAGCTAAAGCATACAGTATAGGAAGAATTGCTGAAGCCACATACTCATGAGATATGTATATGGTTATTCATTAGTAAGTAAGACAGCGCTTGGGGACCAGTCTCCTGGCATATGGTTATCAAGTCTTGGTGTACTCCATGTTGCTTTCTCAGCTTTCCTCAAACATGGCCTGCCTCACACTCCAATGGAGTCCCCAATAAATAAACGTGTCATGCTCTTTTGGCATATACAGTATGTGATTTTTGTTTTCAATATCTTTGTTGACTGCACCTGTACAATAAATGTACCTCTTGGGACACAGGATCAGTAAGTATTTGAGGTGGGTTGGGTCCAATAAAGTAGGAGGAGAGAGGCAAGCTCCATCACAAATGCGTATTGGAGGTTTGCCCCTTCAGAATAGCCAGGAATTGCCCATAGCAGATGAGAATAAGAACTGTTGCATGTAAGTGCAGGTATATCTAGGGGCCTGCACTTTTTACCTTCTAGCAGCTCTCTTTTTTTAAAGCGAGTCGCTTAAAAATATATATAAATATATATATATATATATATATATATATATAATTCCTAAACATAAAAAAGCATAAACACTTTTTAAAAAAGATAGCTAGCTTGGCACATCAGATATACTGGCTGGAATCCAAATAGCAGGAAGGCCATGGGTGATCAGAACTATAGATACCAACCAAAGGGCCTCCAAAGTCTAATGTGTCTTCCAAGAAGGTTCTCTAAAAACAACCTGCCTTGCTGAGCATTGTGCTCTTTCACAATACCAGTACCTAGGAGGAGCTGTAGAAATTTAGGAGACGGTGGTTCATGTATAACTCATTTATTACTAGTAAAGACAGGTAATTTGTGAAATGGTATATAGTGCCCTTTTGGCAGTATAACATAATATTAGAAAAAGAAAAACACAGACGCACATTGAAATAAAGAGAAAACATGAATAATGTTTCCTTGCTTCACAAAAAGGCTTTTAAAATTATTTATAATGCTCTTCTGTCTCAAATCCTCTTTAACCACTTGCCGACCGCCGCATGACGATATACGTCGACAGAATGGCACGGGCAGGCATATGGGCGTATATATACGTCCCTGCCTTCCCGCGGGTGGGGGGCCCGATCGGGCCCCCCCCGGTGCCTGCGGCCGTCGGTATTCGTTCGGGAGCGATCCGGGATGAGGGGGCGGCCATTCATTCATGGCCACCCCCTCGCGATCGCTCCCGACGAATAGAAATGCTCCGTGACATCACTTCCTCTCCTGTAATGTAAACACAGGAGAGGAAGTGATGTAATCTCTCCTCCGTGATGGTATTTTTCGTTCCGGCACCGAGGAGAGAGGATCGGTGAGTTGCACCAACATGACACTACACAGTAGAACATGCCAGGCACACTCACACCCCCCCTTCACCCCCCGATCACCCCCCCAATTACCCCTGCCCCCCCCAGTCACAGTGACACCAATTGCATTTTTTTTTTTTTGCATTGGTGTCATTTGTGACTGTAATAACTGTTAGGGCAGTTAGGGTTAGCCCCCTTTAGTTCTAATGTACCCCCCTAACCCCCCAATAAAGGTTTAACCCCGTGATCACCCCCCGTCGCCAGTGTCACTAAGGCTCTTCACATTGCAGCGGTTTATGAGAACGAATGTGATTCGCACCGCACTGCAGTGCAAATCACATCCGATCTCTGTGCGATTCGAGTTCAGCCATACAGATAGTATGGCTGAATTCGCGCCGCACCCGCCGCAAATTCGCACGGGACCCTTTTTTTGGTCCGCAGCAGAATCGGATCGCATGGGTGTTCACACCATGCGATCCGAGTTTGCAGATCGCACTGCGATATGCGAACTGATATGGGGGTGTCATTAACATTTCACTGACACTCCCAGCAGTTCGAATAGGGCAGTGTGAACTGCCGCCGGGAGGCATGCAATGCGGGAACCCGCCGCGGATTCGTGGCGTTCCCGCATCGCTCCAGTGTGAACCCAGCCTAATAAGCGATCATTTTTCTGATCGCTGTATTAGTGTCACAGGTGACGCTAGTTAGGCAGGTAGGTATTTAGATTCGCCGCAACTTTTTATAGCGCCAGGGACCCCCATATACTACCGCATAAAGCCCCCTGATTGCCCCCTAGTTAACCCTTTCACCAGTGATCACCATATAACTGTTACAGGTGACGCTGGTTGGTTAGTTATTTTTTTATAGTTTCAGGGCACCCGCCATTTATTACCTAATAAAGGTTTAACCCCCTGATCACCCGGCGGGTGTCATTTGTGACTGTAATAACTGTTAGGGCAGTTAGGGTTAGCCCCCTTTAGTTCTAAGGTACCCCCCTAACCCCCCCAATAAAGGTTTAACCCCGTGATCACCCCCCGTCGCCAGTGTCACTAAGGCTGGGTTCACATTGCAGCGGTTTATGAGAACGGATGTGATTCGCACCGCACTGCAGTGCAAATCACATCCGATCTCTGTGCGATTCGAGTTCAGCCATACAGGTAGTATGGCTGAATTCGTGTCGCACCCGCCGCAAACTCGCACGGGACCCTTTTTTTGGTCCACAGCAGAATCGGATCGCATGGGTGTTCACACCATGCGATCCGAGTTTGCAGATCGCACTGCGATATGCGAACTGATCTGGGGGTGTCATTAACATTTCACTGACACTCCCAGCAGTTCGCATAGGGCAGTGTGAACTGCCGCCGGGAGGCATGCGATGCGGGAACCCGCCGCGGATTCGGGGCGTTCCTGCATCCCTCCAGTGTGAACCCAGCCTAATAAGCAATCGTTTTTCTGATCGCTGTATTAGTGTCACAGGTGACGCTAGTTAGGCAGGTAGGTATTTAGGTTCGCCGCAGCTTTTTATAGCGCCAGGGACCCCCATATACTACCGCATAAAGCCCCCTGATTGCCCCCTAGTTAACCCTTTCACCAGTGATCACCATATAACTGTTACAGGTGACGCTGGTTGGTTAGTTATTTTTTTATAGTTTCAGGGCACCCGCCATTTATTACCTAGTCTCACTAGTGTACCCCTAAATTTAGGGGTGTCTACTTTCCAAAATGGGGTCATTTGGGGGGGTTTGTGCCATCTTGGCATTTTATGGCCTTCAAAACTGTAACGCCCTTAGAAAGCCTGAAGGCAGTGCTTGGATTTCGGGGCCCCGTACGCGGCTAGGCTCCCAAAAAGTCCCACATATGTGGTATCCCCGTACTAAGGAGAAGCAGCAGAATTTATTTTGGGGTGTCATTTCACATATGCCCATGGCATGCGTGAGCAATATATCATTTAGTGACAACTTTGTGAAAAATAAAAATAAAAAAAAAAGTTTGTAATTTTCCCGCAACTTGTGGCAAAATATAAAATATTCCATGGACTCAACATGCCTCTCAGCAAATAGCTTGGGGTGTCTACTTTCTAAAATGGGGTAATTTGTGGGGGTTTTGTGCCATCTTGGCATTTTATGGCCTTCAAAACTGTAATAGGTAGTGAGGAGTGAAGTCAAATATTTACGCCCTTAGAAAGCCTGAAGGCGGTGCTTGGTTTTCGGGGCCCCGTACGCGGCTAGGCTCCCAAAAAGTCTCACATATGTGGTATCCCCGTACTCAGGAGAAGCAGCAGAATTTATTTTGGGGTGTCATTTCACATATTCCCATAGCATGTGTGAGCAATATATCATTTAGTGACAACTTTGTGTAAAAAAAAAAATAATAATAATTTTTGTCATTATTCAATCGCTTGAGGCAAAAAAATAAAATATTCAATGGGCTCAACATGCCACTTATCAATTTCCTTAGGGGGTCTACTTTCCAAAATGGGGTCATTTGGGGGGGTTTTGTACTGCCCTGCCATTTTAGCACCTCAAGAAATTAGATAGGCAGTCGTAAACTAAAAGCTGCGTAAATTCCAGAAAACGTACCTTAGTTTGTAGATGTGACAACTTTTGCGCAAACCAATAAATATACAGTTATTGACTTTTTTTTTACCAAAGACATGTGGCTGAATACATTTTGGCCTACATGTATGACTAAAATTGAGTTTATTGGATTTTTCTAATAACATAAAGTAGAAAATATCATTTTTTTTCAAAATTTGCGGTCTTTTTACGTTTATATCGCAAAAAATAAAAATCGCAGAGGCAATCAAATACCATCAAAAGAAAGCTCTATTTGTGGGAAGAAAAGGACGCAAATTTTGTTTGGGTACAACATTGCATGACCGCGCAATTACCAGTTAAAGCAGTGCAGTGCCAAATTGTAAAAAGACCTCTGGTCATTGACCAGCAAAATGGTCCGGTCTGAAAGTGGTTAAACAAAAATGGTCTAGGGAGCAAAGCTTTCCCACATTATTTTTTTCTTTTTCTAAACTTTTCAGCAGCACACAGTATACAATCTATAGAAATGCATTACACTAGTGGAGCATGGAATTCTGGGAGATTCTGATGCTCATGTTCCCAAGGTCTAACTATTGATTTATAGGACACAATGCAGCACGAAGGTTCCGTAACTGCTTGATTTTTCTTTCCTAGATCAGACTGTTGCTTTTTCCACCTCTCTTCTTTCTCTATCTTTCCTCCATGGCTAATTGGATGGGTCAGGTTTGGGACTAAATGATTTATTGCTTACAGTATGAACTAGTGACAACAAATTCAAGCAAACAGCAACAAAGGGAAATTGTCAAGCTAACATTTAGATTAAAACTGTGCTAGAACATGGTAGAATATTACTTCATGATAAATCTCTCAAGTAGAGCACTAACCTCAAAAGCATGTATTTGTGAATTTCCTCTATTGCTGAGGAGGTGTCTGCTGCATTCAAAAATATCGAGGGAACAATTTGTTTGAACAAATTTATATTTGTATGACATTTGTATTTGTATGACATGTTTAGAGGAGTTTTATGAAGAACAAAAGGATTTTAATTTATCTGTAAGAATTAGTTCTTGTGTTGATGACTACAAAAAAGGGAATCCTGTTTATATAAAGAATATTCAAGAATTGAAGAAATTAAGTAATAATGCAACAACACTTTTCCTATTACCACAGAATTTTTTGATTTGACAGATTCAGTTCCCATTGATTTCAGTGGGGGTTAATGTTTACCATCCAAATTTCTTTGAAGTTTGCCAAACCCTGCTTGAACTGAACTCAGGGCAGCTCAGCTCATCCGTAGTTGGTTATATACATTTGCTTTATCAGCCTTAAAGTGTATCTATAGTCAAAATTAGGGATGAGCCGAACACCCCCCGGTTTGGTTCGCACCAGAACTTTCGAACGGACCCCAAATTCGTACGAACTTTAGAACCCCATTGAAGTCTATGGGACTCGAACGTTCGAAATTAAAAGTGCTAATTTTAACGGCTAATATGCAAGATACTGTCCTAAAAAGGGTTTGGGGACCTGGCTCCTGCCCCAAGGGACATGGGTCAATGCCTAACATTTTTTTAAAAATGGCCGTTTTGGCGGGAGCACTGATTTTAATGACGATTAAAGTGAAAAAAAAAGTAAAATACTCCTTTAAATATGGTGCCTGGGGGGGTGTCTGTAGTATGCCTGTGAAGTGCCACGTGTTTCCCGTGTTTAGAAAAGTCCCTGCACAAAATTACATTAAATGGAAATAACATCATTTAAAACTGCTTGCGGTTTTAATGTTATATCTGGTTCCTGTAATATGGTTGAAAATCATTGAGAAAAATGGCATGGATAGCCCTCCCTGCCCATTACCAGCCTATTTGGGTCTTGTATGCATATTAAGGGGAACCCCGTACCCATATTAAAAAAAGGAAATGCGTGTGGCCCCCAGGCCCTATATACTCAGAACAGCAGTATACAGGCGGTGCAAACAAGACAGGGACTGTGTAGGTTTGTTGTGTTAAGTTAAATCTGTTTGTAATTTTCAACTGGTACATTTTTAAAGTGTAGCTCCAGTCAAAAAAACTATTTTTAAGCTTTTTGGAAAACATAGGGAAGGGTTATCACCCCTGTATAATTTGTTTTGTCGTCCATCTTTTTTCATCTCACTTGCTGTTGTCTCCTTCCGTTTGCAAGTAGGAGATGTTTGTAAGTTGGATGTTTGAAAGTAGGGGCCTGCCCTATATGCTCTGCAGAAATGGCGGAACAAGGTGTTGGTTTTGCCACAACATTGTAAGCCCTCCTGTGAAATATTATATCAAGAATTGTAATTACATGTCCCTGTTACACAGGGGCAGAAAAATTGGGCCTTAGGCACTGGTGCTGGTGCCACCACACTGCAACCTCTCCCATATACTCTTGTTTTATTGCAGGAATTAGCCCTGCTGCAAAGCATTGCATCAAAAATTGTAATTAAACGCCCCTGTTAAACAGGGGCAGAAAAATTGGGCTGATGGCATCACCCAGAATCAGAAATGTTCTTCCAACATATCAGCGGGGGAGGAAGAGGATAGACAATCAACATAACAGGACAGTCACTCAGCATCAGCATAGGCAGTCTTGAAGGGATGTGATATTTCAAAAAAAATTATTCGGTTACATCAGCTTCAGGTGCTTGGTAGCTGTGGGTGATCCAAGACTGATTCATCTTGATGAAGGTCAGTCGATCAACTGATTCGGTGGACAGGCGCACCCTGTGATCGGTAACAAAGCCACCAGCAGCACTGAAGGTGTGTTCCTAAAGAACGCTGGATGCAGGACAGGCCAGTAGCTCAATTGCATACTGTGCAGGCTCTGGCCAGTGATCCATCCTCAAGACCCAGTAAGCCAGAGGATTTTCGGTGGGAAAGGTGTCCAAGTTTGACCTTGCCCCTAGGTATTCCTGCACCATGTAAATCAGACGCTGGCGATGGTTGCTGGAACCGATCATACCTTGGGGCTGCGGACTAAAAAATTGTCTGAAAGCATCAGTCAGACGGCCACCTTCTCCACCGCTCCTTCTGACTGATGCCTCAGCAACACGTTGTCCAGGACCAGGAGTTTGTAACCTCCCAGTCTCTGGGAGCGCGTTGCACAGACCTTTCTGCAAGGCCTCCCGGAGATGTCTCATCCTCTGCTCCCTCTGCGATGGCAAGATAAGGTCGGCAACCTTACCCTTGTACCGTGAATCAAGGAGAGTGGCCAGCCAGTAACGGTCCCTCTCCTTGATCCAAAGAATACGAGGATCCTTCCGCAGGCTTTGCAGGATCAGGGAGGCCATGCAGCGTAGGTTAGCTGAGGCATTCGGTCCGGAGTCCTCTGGGTCACTAAGGACAACATGATCCGCAGCTACCTCCTCCCAGCCACGTACAAGTCCACGTGTTTCTTGGGACTGTAAATCATCCCTACAAGACTGCTGATGCTGAGTGCCAGCCTCCACCTCCATGCTAACACAATCATCCTCCTCCTCCTCTTCCTCCTCCTCATCCTCTTCCTGTGTGATGGGTGGCACAGCAGGAACACTGTCTGGATAAAGGGGGCCTTGAGAGGCAAGGAAGTCCTCCTCTTCCGGCCTATGTTCTGCCTCAAGTGCCCTGTCCATTATTCCACGCAGTGTATGCTTCAAGAGGTGGACAAGAGGTACAGTGTCACTGATGCATGCACGGTCACTGCTCACCATCCTTGTGGCCTCCTCAAACGGTGACAGTGCATGCATCCCTGATCATGAACCACTGGCGTGGTGAGAAAAAACTGAGCTCCCCTGACCCTGTCCTGGTGCCGTAGTCGCACAGGTACTCATTGATGGCCCTCTTCTGCGTGTGCAGCCGCTGCAGCATGGCCAACGTTGAGTTCCACCTGGTGGGCATGTCACATATAAGGCGGTTCTTGGGCAGGTTCAACTCCTTTTGGAGCTCAGCCAGCCGAGCACAGGCATTGAATGATTGGCGGAAATGCACACAGACTTTCCTGGCCTGCTTCAGGACATCCTGTAAGCTGGGGTACCTGCCCAAGAACCGCTGCACCACCAGGTTAAGGACGTGAGCTACACAGGGCACATGGGTCAGTTGTCCCTGTCGGAGGGCGGAGAGGAGGTTGGTGCCATTGTCGCAAACCACCATTCCTGGCTTAAGCTGGCGTTGCGCTAACCACCTCTCGGCCTGCCCCTGCAGAGCTGACAAAACATCCGCCCCAGTGTGGCTCCTGTCCCCTAAACAAACCAGCGCAAGCACGGCATGACATCGTTTTGCCTGCGTACTTGCGTAGCCCCTGGAACGCCTACGGAGCACCGCTGGTTCTGAGGACAGAGCACTGGAAGAGGCCATGGAGGAAGAAGAAGAGGAGGGGGTGGAGGAGAGAGGTGTGTCACAACCAATAGTAGCATTTTGGAGGCGTGGTGGCGGAACAACCTCCAACACTACTGCACCTTGTCCTGCATCCTTCCCAGCTGCCAGAAGAGTGACCCAATGGGCCGTAAAAGACAGGTAACGTCCCTGTCCATGCCTGCTGGACCATGAGTCAGCGGTAATATGCACCTTACCGCTGACCGCCCTGTCCAGCGAGGCAAGGACATTGCCTTCCACATGCCGGTAGAGAGCCGGAATAGCCTTCCGTGAGAAAAAGTGGCGTTTGGGGACCTGCCACTGAGGAACCGCACATTGTACAAACTCACGGAAGGGGGCCGAGTCTACCAACTGAAAAGGCAGCAGTTGAAGTGCTAGAAATGTAGCCAATCTAGCATCCAACCGCTGGGCATGTGGATGGCTGGGAGTGAACTTCTTTCGCCGGTCCAGCAGCTGGGGCAGGGACATTTGCCTGCTATAATCGGACGTGGGTGTACTGCTAGCAGAGTGCCCGGAAGCACTTGGCTGTGACACACCTAATTCTACACCTTCATTCCTCTCAGAGCAGGTTTCAGAGAGGACTGAAGGTCTAGTGGGGTTGGAGATGCCAGCTGATGAGGAGCAAGGAGAGGTCCGCTTTGTTCTTTGGTGTGGGTCTTTGAGGTACGCTTGCCAACGAGCTGCATGGCAGGTCAACATATGTCTGGTCAAGCATGTGGTGCCCAAGCGGCTGATGTTTTGGCCACGCGAGATACGCTTGAGACATATGTTTCAAATAGCAGTGGTGCGATCTGATGCACTCGTCTCAAAAAAGGCCCACACCAAAGAACTTTTAGAATAACGCGCAGAGGCAGCTCCCTGCACAGGCAGAGCTCTGCGGTGTGATTCAGTCGGTGTGCTGCCCCTAAGCTGGCCCCCGGAGGGCATCCTGCCTCGTTGGACATGTGCCTCCTCCTCTTCCTCTCTCCTACCAGGCACCCATGTGGAGTCAGTGCCCTCATCATCCCCTCTCTCTTCATCGCTGTAGCAAACCTGGCAGTATGCTGCAGCTTGTGGAACATGACTGCCAGATTGCTGTCCTTCTTGAGCATCCCCTCTCTCTGCATTCACGCTACTGCCTTCCTCTAGCTGAGTGTCATCATCAGAGGCTACAAAACACTGGGCATCCTCCTGGAGCATGTACCCAACACTGTGCTCAAAGAGTTCAGGAGACTCCTCAGGAGGACGTGGTGGGTCTACGGAAGGAGTCACTGATGATGACATTGAGATGAGGGAAGACGATGCGTTGGCAGCTGCTTTGCTAGTACCCTGAGACTGGGTGAGAGAGGATGAGGAGGATGAAGAGGGCTTGGTCATCCACTCTACCAAGTCGTTGGCATGTTGCGGTTCAACATGTCCAGCTGCCGAAAAGGACAAGCGTGTCCCATGGCCACGTGCTGATGACAATGCACCGCGTCAACGACCAGCACTGTTGTCTCTAGACACAGAGCCTGCTTGCCCTCTTTTATCGGCTCGCGCCTGTCTGCCTCTCCTTGCTGGCCTTCCAGACATGGTAATGGCCTGAAGGGAGTTGGGTAAAACAGCAGTTGGGTAGTGTATATTGTGCTGGAGGCACACAACACCCACTAACTCCTGCAGATGCCTTTATTATAGAACACCAGAGATAAAGGGGTATACTGTAATGGAGTCACACAACACCCACTAAGCCCTGCAGATGGCTCTATTAGAGAACAGCAATAAAGGGTAAATAAAGGTGTATATTGTGCTGGAGGCACAAAACACCCACTAACTCCTGCAGATGCCTTTTTTATAGAACACCAGAGATAAAGGGGTATATACAGATGTATACTGTGCTGTGCTGGAGGCACACACAACTTCCAATAACTCCTGCAGATGGCAAGTGGGCTCAAATAGAGAAGAGCTATGTAGGTGGATATAGCGGTGTGTACTGGGTACAGAGTACGCAGACAGCACGCACAAGCTCCTAACACTACTGACTGCAAGCTCTATTATAAAAGATAGATCACTAGCTATATAGGTGAGGTGAATATAGCGGTGTATACTGCGGTCAGGGCAAGCAGACAACAACCACTACAGAAGAGCAAGATCGAAAATCGGCCGATAACGACCGGTGTGTACTGTGTTGAAGGTACACAGAACACCCACTAACTGCTTCAGACGCCAACACACTACACAAGGCCGCCGCGCTGGCGGCCTTATATAGTGTGGGGCGTGTACTATACAGCCTGAGCTATGATTGGCCACAGGCATCCTGCCTGTGGCCAATCATGGCTCTCCTCGCTACTGGCGCTGTGATTGGCCAAGCATGTGGGGACGCAGTGCATGCTTGGCCAATCATGAGCCAGCAATGCACTGCGATGACGCAGTGCATTGTGGGCCGTGAGCGCCACACGAATTTGGCGCGAACGGCCCATAATGTTCGGAATTTGCCGAACGGGCGAACAGCCGATGTTCGAGTCGAACGTATGTTCGACTCGAACACGAAGCTCATCCCTAGTCAAAATGTAAAATCATATATTCTTTTATATATTGTATTTTAGTTATTTCTAGGCTACTCCTATTAATCTGAACAATTCTGAAATGTGTAAACTTTGTGAAGATCCTCAAACATTTACTTGCATGTATACTTTATGTCCAGTGAGTAGGCACAGCTGTGTCTCAGAGTGCACAAAAGCTGCCTTACGAGCCACAGAGGTTCTGAGTGGAGGATTTTCAGGTGGTGGCATCAATACAGAAATCACTGATTGTAGGCAGCCATGTACCATGGGATATGTAGTCCTAAGAGTTGGAAAGTAAATAGTAGAGGAGAAGCTTCAAAACATGTAGGGAATCCAGGAAGTTGTGGAAAGAGATGGCCAGTAGACAGACATAAATCACAACGTGAAAGAAATGTTCTCAAGAAAGCCTATATTGCATTGTATAAAAAATAATTATTGTTAGTATTGTTATTGCTGACATTATAAAGTGAAAGTGTATGCTGTGACTATAGAATTTCTTTAACATATAGCTATTCAAAAGCTGCACCTTTTTTAGTTTTAGATAGAGTAGTAAACGTTTAGGAACCTTTTCAGATTTGTTTTGTTGACTGTGTCCCCACTAGGGAGAGCTTTCACCAGAACAGAAATTGAGAGGAAATCTTTCAATGGGGTCACTTGTTCCAGTGACAACTGTCTACTGGATTATTTTTGCTTTGTGAAGATTTCCTCTTGCATCCTCATGACATCCTTAACTAAGTTGTACTTTAGTGCAGTTCAGGTAAAGGGTTTTGATATGCTGTCTGACAAAGGAGTTTGAATCACAAATATGTATAGTAATACATAATTAAGATATCCATTGATAGATAAAAAAGGTCATCGATTATATGTATTTATTTTTGGCTGAAATTTTTCAAAAAGATAGACTGTATGGTGTATAAAATACTACATATTCTGGTATATTTTTTTTCCACATCTTGGTTACCATGCCTTTGTATATTTAACTGCTTAAATAGGGCTCAGACCTAAAACTGACACCTAGAGGAGTAGAATAAAACCAAAAACCAATTCACGCAGTTAAACTTCACTCAACCGTGGGAGGCAAGCTAACACTAAAAAGTGTTTTTCTCCTAAACTTTAGTAATTAAAATAGTGCAGTGCTCCAAAATTGTTACTAACATAAAAAAAACAATAAGTAAACCATATAAAAAAAATTATATAGATATAGATTATATATATATATATATATATATATATATATATATATATATATATATATATATATATATATATATATATATATATATATATATATATATATATAAATGGTTGGAAAGTCAAACTTTTTAGCATATTTTGAGTTTTTACAATCATATACACATGCTACATTCTATTATTATGCCATGCTATTGTTAGTAGTTTTCATAATATCACATTAGTTTAGTATTTGCAAGGTAATGTTTTCTTAGTATGTTTAAAGACTTCGAAAGGAAGTTGGTGCATAAAGTTAATTTTGCCAAATGAAATTTTCTGGTTCATTTTAAAACAATATAGATATTATACCCCAACTTACTGTAGCTCATATAGACATAAATCATAAATGTTTTACTCTCTCTTTACCTCTGTATTGATGCCACATAATCTGCAATGCAAAATCATCAATTAGGTTCCTTGTATACAATAACTGAAATCTGACGCTACTGAGCCCTCACTATGAGTCTGTTTCCAGAGATAATTGCTTAGATTGACAACTCTCACACGCAAATCATCATTATACCATTAAAATAGTTATTGTCAGAATGTAGCATATTTATAAAGCAGTGAATGTAATATTCACTTAAAATCCACTGCTGGGGTGTCAATCACTGTCATTTAAAACATGCACCAGGAAGACATCTGCCGTGAATGTTTGGTAATTGTCACATTCACAGTTTTATAAATATATGCCTCCAAGATTCAATGGTAACCTATTTTATATGATGTGTATATGAATGCAAGGAAGGGAACGAACCATTCTTAACCCCTTCATGAAGAAGGGTAAAACAAATCCTAAAACCTGAACACAATTTTGCCATTTTGACTTGACTGTACATAGCATCACCAACTACTTTGTGTATCCAGGTTAATTATACCGTGTTTTCAGGACTAATTGGGTTTTCTTTTGGTGGAAGATGGTAATGGAAATCCCCTGATATTTATTTTAATTTTTTTTATTATTATCAAAAGAAAACTGTCTCAAAAATAGTAAAAAGAATAATATATATATATATATATATATATATATATATATATATATATATATAAAGAAGGCCAGTATGGTGGCCTGGAATTATGGGAGGAGCCCGGAGGGGTATATAACCAGCCCTTTCGCCTGTCTTCCTTGTCAGTTCCTGTGCGCGATATCTGATACGTCAGAGATCAAGGGCTGACTGTTCGAGACCATACACAGTGTGTTGTGTTCGTGAGTTCCCGTGTTTGTTAGTCCCGATCGTGTCCGTGTTGTCAGTTGTCTTGTCTTCATAAACGTTCGTGTGTTTTCCCCGTCTGAGTGGCGCATACTCAAAGAAATTGCCGTTGTCATACAACGCATCTGGGCCGGCTGTCGCAGGTAGGGCTTCGGCACCCATTTTTCATTTCATGTTTTTCTATATCACTTAAACACGATATCCTGAACTCACGAACCTCTCACTTTACATTTCACGAACGTTTTAAAATCATGTCACCCGTACTTGTTACCTCATGTCACTACTCCTTCTCTTTTCGAAGAGAAGTCGTTATCACCTATTCGTGACATGTCGGTCATGCCACATCAGGCACTTCATTTCGTAGGCTTTACATTTCTAGCCGAACGACTCCCCAATCATTTCTTAAAGTATTCGAATCGTTCAAATCATTTAGAAATCACAGCCGACTGCTCGTCATGTCAAAGTCAAGCAGTCCGGATCAAATTCATTTCGAATCATTACGAGTCGTTTCTAACCTTGTCGGGTCATTCCAAAATCATTTCATATCATTTCATATAATTTGAATCATTTCAATTATTTTTTCGTCTGAATCATTTCAATCATTTCATGTCATTTCGAATCATTTCAATCATTTTCATGTCATTTCGAATCATTTCAAATGATTTCATGTAATTTCCCAATCATTTCAAATAATTTCATATCATTTCGAATCATTCGCTCATTTCTGTCACTTACCGCGCTCCGGTTCGAATCTTGTCGCATCCCCGATGCACCGATTCGCTTTGAAGTGCCCCAGTTTTCAGCCTCATTTCTGTACATGCTCCAGAGACTGAGTCACTCGCAGGTTCAGGCACAGTCCCTGATTCCAGTCTTTGTCATGGCATATCATTTCTGTCATTTATTACGCTCCGATTCGAATCCTGTCGCATTCATTGATGCACCGATTCGTTCCGGTGTGCCCAGTTGTTTACGCCTCATTTCAGTACATGCTCCAGAGACGGATTCTTTGTTACAACCATCAGTCTAGTCGTTGATTCTTGTCTCTGTCATGGCATGTCATTTCTGTCACTTATCACGCTCCGATTCGAATCCTGTTGCATTTATTGATGCACCGATTTGTTCCGGTGTGCCCAGCTGTTTACGCCTCATTTCAGTACATGCTCCAAAGACAGGATTCATTTTTTCATTTCATGGGCTCACCCTCTGATTTTTGTCTTTGTCATGGGTATCATTTCATCTCACCTATCACGCTCCGGTATGAATAGTCACACCTGTGTACCAAATTCATCTAGATGTGCCCTAGGACAGGCCTCATTTCAGTACATGCTCCAGAACCCGTTTCGTGCTCGGTCGCAAGATTGCGGCATGGCGATCCGGACCTCTGTCATGGCAGATTCACTCATTTCACTGTCACGTACCGCTTCCCGGTTTGAATCCAGTTGTTTCTTCAATGTTTTGATTCCGGTCGGGGGGCCTTGCTCATCGGCCTCATTTCACTAAGATTGCCTCAATTTCAATACATGCTCCAGAGTTCGGTTCGCTGTCAGTTGCATCTGCGACGCGACCAAATCGCATCTCTGTCATGGTAGGCGTTTCATTCAAAAGGCAACGTTTCATTTGTTTGTTTGTCTCATTTCATTTATTTCATTTCATTTCCATTTCAAAATCTCACCTCCATGAAGTCACTATTTAGCTAGCCATCTCTGTTTAGGTATTGAACTCTCAAACAAACTTCACCTTCATGTTCTCAGGTCAGTCGAGTTTCAGTAGGTCCACCCTGCACCTGGTCGGATGGTGCCTCCTTAGGTAAGAAAAAAAAAAAAAAAAAAAACATCTATGAAGGAAACGCACATGAGCGGAAGCTTCCTTCTCATCAAGTATGTATTTCTTCAGGAGTCACCATCGAGTCTTGTAATCCATGTCACCCTTATGTAGGTTCCGCTTAGAAGAAAACCCAAACCCGAGGACAAGTAGGCTCGCCTAGGCCTGGATTACACCACCATGTCCCGGGCCGGCAGTGAGGATCTCACAGCCCCATTATCTCCATCTCTAGTCTCAGAGAATGGCAGCCAGCAGTCCCCCAGAGCATGGACCATTCCCAGACTGACAGCTGAGCTGAGGCGCAGAGGTGTACCCTTTCCGGCAACAGCCAGAAAAGCCGAGCTTTTCAGGCTCCTCTTTCCTCCCCCAGCTGTGGCAGAAGCTAGTACCCAGCAGGCCTCCCTGGGTTCTATCGCCTCCTCAATTTCGCAACTGCATACCCTGGTATCTTCCCTGGCGACCTCAATGTCAGAGGTCCAGAATCGGGTGGCCCTCCTCGAGACCCGCCCGCCCGTTTCTCCTCCAGTACCAGCAGCCCAGGCAGTGACTAGCCCACTCACAGGTATCACCGGGTGTACGTCAGTTGTGTACCCTTCTCATCTGGTATCGGCCAGCATCAGGAAGGACATCCTAGAGGGCAAGGACGTCAATCTGGCTTCTCTACTCATCTCCATCCACGAGCTTGCGGAGAACAAGGCTTATACATGGGGGGACGTGTCAGTGGTCCTCAAGGCCAAAGACCCCAGGCTGGACAGAAAGCTTTCGGTCACCGAATTTACGCTGACCTTCGGCATGTTGAGGGATATCGTCTGCTCAGCCTCCCCCAAGAGGAGGGAGGAGCTGGATCGCTACCTCCATGCAATAGTAGATCTAGGTTACAAATACGGCGGTTTTTCGTTTTATGACTACCACCGCTCCTCCTCCGCTAAAGCGGCCGCCAGGCTCTTCCAATTCCAGACGCCTACTGACTGGAGCGTCATGGATACCGAGCTATTTTGCCGCCACTTCGCGGGTCTATGGTCTCCCCTCTGTGCAATTTGCCAGTCGGCTACCCATACCGCTACCTGGTGCGCTAACTCAGTGACAGCCCGGCCCTCAGACAATCCTTCTGCTTCAGGTACTGCTCAGGGCCCACAGGCGCCGGCACGCCTGCCGCAGATAGATAAATTTGGGCGCCCGGTCAAGACCATGGGAGGTGCAGCAATCTGCAACAACTACAATAGCGGGTCATGTAATTTTAGTCAATGCAGGCTGCTCCACATATGCACGCAGTGTCATAGGGCTCATCCCAGGCTTATGTGCGAAGTCAAACAGCTTAAGAAATCTTGACTGAGCCGGGTCGACGTCTCATGGCTCAGCATCTACCTTACAGCTCATCTCACTCCCTCACTATCCGTCTACCTTGTTCAGGGCTTCACTCAAGGCTTTCACACTGGACTTATCTCTCTCCCTCACCTCACGCACGAATGCCGGAACCTGCGGTCAGCAGCCATTGATAAACGAGCCATTGATCAACTCCTACAGACAGAGTTAGACCAGAACTTTATCATAGGCCCTTTCACCCAGCCCCCATTCAACACCTGGAGAGTCAGCCCTATTGGGCTTGTCAAGGGCCAGTTCTCAAATAAACTCAGATTGGTGTACGATTTGTCAGCGCCTCATTCCTCTTCTGTCCCCAGTCTTAATTGCCTCATCCCCTCCAAGGAGTTCTCTCTTAAGTATGCATCCATAGACACGGCCATCCAGGCCATTCTCGAAACAGGCACGGGCACCTGGCTCTCCAAGGCCGACATCTCGGATGCTTTCAAGCTCCTTCCCATCCATCCATCTCTCTGGTGCTGGCATGGCATCAAGTGGAGGGAGCTGTACTATTTTGCCACCAAACTGACATTCGGGTCCAAAAGCAGCCCCTGGCTCTTTGACACTTTCGCGCAGTCACTCACATGGATCTTGCTGCATGTAGCCCGGTGTCGGGGAGTCATACACTATCTGGATGACTTCCTGCTGATCGAGCCACCCGGCTCACCGCCAGGAGATCTGGATAAGTTAAGGGTGGTTTTCAGAAACCTCAACGTCCCCATTGCCGAGCACAAGGTGGATGGTCCAACGCAGTCCATCACCTTTCTCGGGGTTTAACCTAGACACCAACACCATGCAGGCCAGCCTCCCCCCGGATAAACTGGCCCGCATCAGGGCGGTCCTGAGGGACTTCACCCGCGCCAGAACTTGCACCAAGAGACAGCTGCAGTCCCTATTCGGCATGTTGAATTTTGCCATGCGCATCATCCCTCAGGGTCGCGCCTTTGTGTCACGCCTATTGGTCTTACTGTCCCTCACACAGGACCCGGAGCAAGTCCTCAGCCTTGATCCCTCGGCGATAGCGGACCTCGCTATGTGGGAGGAATTCCTATCGTCTTGGAATGGCGTGTCCCTGTTCATTCCCTCCGTATCTTCCCTTTGACCCCAGGTGGTGACCGACGCGGCGGCCTCCACAGGCTTTGCGGCAATTTTTGGCCACCTCTGGCTCGCAGCTCCCTGGCCTCCCCAGATACTGGCGATACCTGGCTTCTCCGAAACATCCTCCCTGTTTGAATTATACCCCATCGTAGCTGCAGCACACACTTGGGGCCGCAGTTGGTCAGGTCAAACTGTGACCTTTTCAACAGATAATTTAGCCACTGCAGAGGTCATTAATAAAGGCAGGTCCAGGTCTCTAGCGATGATGTCCTTCCTATGTCAGCTGGTTCAGCTCTCGTTATTATTTCAGTTCAACATCCACTGTTCCTTTATCCCCGGTAAATTCAATCGGGCAGCGGACGCCCTCTCCCGCTTTAACTTTGTCTCCTTTTTCGATCAGGTGCCCCGGAGCCGGGCCAACATCAGCAGCTATCCCGGACTGGTCTCAGCTGACCCTGGACTAGCCCCACACCTCCTAGCGGCAACCCAGCTCATCGATCTCTCCTTCTCACGTAATACCCTCAAGGCCTACCAAACGGCCTGGAGGGCCTTTAACCGCTTCATGACACGTCACAGCACAGAGACGTCCCGTGTCAAGCAAGTCCTGTCCCTCATTTCCTACTGCCACTCGGAGATGGCATTATCCTATAATACGATCCGGCTATACCTGGCCGGTGTACAACATTTCACGTCCCTCCAGGACCCTACCGAACCTTCCTTATTTTCTTACCACGCCGTTCGGGCTATCATGCGCGGCGTCCAGAAGCGCCAGCCAGTGGCCAGCACCAGACGGCTGCCTATCACAGGAGATATTTTTAGAAACATGTCGGATATCCTGGCCACATCACCTTTCGGTCTCCGCCCTAGTGTCATCTTACAAGCAGCCATACATCTGGCCTTCTACGGCTTCTTACGGCCAAGCGAGTTTACTTGTAACAGCCCCACAGCACGCATGCTGTGCAAACGCCACCTGGTCCGTTACGAAGACCATTTCATGTTACACTTAGCAGTCTCCAAAACGCAGCAGCTTGGCTCTGGTATGGACATACATTTCTATAAGACCAACAACCGCTGGTGCCCGGTCGCCACTCTCACCCGCTTGTTGACCCTTCTGGCCGATCAACCAGAAACGAGCCCGCTTCTGCCATTTCATACTAAACCTCTAAACGCTGCCCGGCTTATGGAACATGTCAGGATACTCCTGCGTATCCTTCAGCTCAATCCTACTCACTACTCCGGACATTCATTCCGTATCGGAGCAGCCTCAACAGCCTCCCGCCAAGGGGTCCCGGACCATGTCATCAAGAAGTTGGGCAGATGGAAGTCCACCTGTTTTGCCCGTTACATACCCAATCCACAAGTGGAGATGGCCCAGGCCTTTGTCAAGCTCACCCAGTAACAAAACTAAAAACAATAAAGCACAACCCCTACCTGAATGTTTTGCCCCCTTATTTTGGTATACCGTACGTTAGACCAGGGCACACTTTCAGGTCCATTTCAAGTAAGCGAGTTTATGTTAACCTTGTTTGTCATCCTTATCCGTATCGGTCAGAGGGCTCTGAACCATAAATAAGAAGGCCAGTATGGTGGCCTGGAATTATGGGAGGAGCCCGGAGGGGTATATAACCAGCCCGTTCACCTGTCTTCCTTGTCGGTTCCTGTGTGCGATACCCACCAACCCGTCCCCCTTTTTAGGGCATTTCTCAAGCATTATACTCCTCATGAGAGTACTCATTTCACTTCATTTCATGTTCATTTCATTTAATACTCATTTCTCAATCTAGGGTATGCCCCCTTATTTTGGTATACCGTACGTTAGACCAGGGCACACTTTCAGGTCCATTTCAAGTAAGCGAGTTTATGTTAACCTTGTTTGTCATCCTTATCGGTCAGAGGGCTCTGAACCATAAATTATATATATATATATATATATATATATATATATATATATATTAGTTGTTTTCTTCTTCCTACTACTATTAGCTACAACCAGAAATAAATTCCTCTACATTTGACAATTGCAGCGATACAACATATGTGTATAGTTTTTGTTGTTTGTAATGATAGTAGAGCCCAGAAACAATGGTGCGTGTTTATTTTATTTTTATCCTACCTAAAAACACGACACTGATACTAGTTACATTTATTTTAAATCCTACTTAAAATACACTGACCCTTGACCTTGACTTTGGCCCTGACCTTGACCCTTGACCCAAACTCTAACCCTCACACTGACCTAGCTCAAACCTTGCTCTAGATCAGGGGTGTCAACTCCTATACTATCCATATCCATTACCCTTTGATGGCAACCATAAGGTTAATTACACCGTCAAAAGGAGGACTGGAGTCAGCTGAATGCTGAGACCAGGGAAAATGGAGAGGAGGGGGTGTTTCGACTGCACAGGCACAGGATCTGTAGAAAAAGTTCTGTCATCCTTTCTGCTATCAACCCCTGAGACGGAAAAGGGGGTGGGGTCAGATACAAGCATCTCTGAGACTGCATGGAGAAGAACAGGATCTGGTGGAGAAGTTCAGGCCTCCTCTCTGCTGCTGACTACTGAGACAAGGTGGGGGCAACAATGAGGGTAGTTTCTGCAGGATAGGTGCCAGGGCCACATGAATTGGGATAGAGGGCTAGATTTGGCCCCTAGGCCTTGTTTGACATATGTGTTCTAGTTATTTCTTCCCTTTTTTTCAGGAGCAATGATTTCAATAATGCTTAAAGTGAAACAATAAAAATGAAATATCCCTTTAACTATCATGCCTGGGGGTGTCCTTAGTATGCCTGTAAAGTAGCACATTTTTCCCCATGTTTAGAACAATAGCACAGCAAAATGAAATTTTTTAAAGGAAAAAATGTAATTTAAAACTACTTGCGGCTGTAATATATTGTCGGGTCCCAGCAATATAGATGAACATCATTGAAAAAACAGTCCCCCCCCTCCCAGTCCATTACCAGGCACTTTGGGTCTGGTATGGATATTAAGGGGAACTCTGCACTCAAATAAAAAAAAAATGGTGTGTGGGTCCCCCAGGTCTCCAGGCCCTATTTATTCTGAACAGCAGTATATATACTATATGGCATGCCATATATATTCTGCAGAAAATTGAGCCTTAAGTGTGGTGGTACCATAACACTGTAAGCCCTCAGTTACTCTTGGTGGGTGCAGGAACGGGCCCTGCTGTGAAATACTTTATCAAAAATTGTAATGACATGCCCCTATTAAACAGGGGTGGAAAAATTGGGCCTTTGGTGGTGGTGGTACCAAAACACTGTAAGCCCTCACAGTTACTCTTGGTGAGCACAGGAACGGGCCCTGCTGTGAAATATTATATAAAGAATTGTAATTACATGCCCCTGTTAAACAGGGGCAGAAAAATAGGCCTCTTGGTGGTGCCACAACACTGTAAACCCTCACAGTTCTCTCTTCACTCTTGTTCAGTGCAGGAATTGGCCCTGCGTTGAAATATTATATCAAAAATTGTAATTGCATGCCTCTGTTAAGCAGGGGCAGAAAAATTGGGCCTTGGGTGGTGGTGCCACAACACTGTAACCCTTCACAGATACTCTTGTTGGGAGAGCAGGAATGGGCCCTGCTGTAAAAAATTTGATCAAAAATGTTAATTACATGCCCCTGTTAAACAGGGGAAGAACATTTGGGCCTTTGGTGGCGGTGGTGGTGTCCTAAACCAAAAATATTGTTAAAAGCTAACATCATCAAGATTGAGGAGGAATAGGATAGTCAGCATAGGCAGTCTTCAAGGCATCCCACAGCATTAGCAAATTAAATCTGTTATATCAGCATCAAGTTCTTGATAGCTGCTGATCCTAGACTGATTCATTTTTATGAATGTGAAACCTATCAACTGAGTCTGTGGACAGGCACACCCTTTGATCCATTACCAACCCTCCAGCAGCACTGAATGTGCATTCAGAAAGTATGCTGGATGCAGGACAGGCCAGTAGCTCAATTGCATATTGAGCTAGCTCTGGCCAGTGGTCCATCCTCAAGACCCACTAACTCAGTGGGTGTTCTGTTGGAAAAGTCTCTAAGTCTGCGCTTGCTCCTAGATATTCCTGCACCATGCAATGCAGATGCTGGTCATGGTTGCTTGAACAGATCAGACCTTGGCGCTGAGGACTGAAAAATTGTTTAAAGGCATCAGTCAGCTGTCCACCTTCTCCACCGCTCTTCCTCTGACTTAACGAAGCCTCAGCAACGCATTGTCCAGCACCAGGAAATTGTAACCTCCCAGGGTCTTGAAAAGGTCTTGTTGCACAAACCTTTCTCCAAGGTCTTCTGAAGATGTTTTATCCTCTGCTCCCTCTGCAAAGGCAGGATGAGTTCTGCAACCTTACCCTTGTAACATGGATCAAGAAGCGTTGCTAGCCAGTAATGATCCCTCTCCTTGATACCACGAATCCTAGGGTCCTGCAGGCTTTGCAGAATCAGGGAGGCCATGCAGCGTAAGTTTGCAGAGGCATTCAATTCTGAGTCCTCTGGGTCACTAAGGATGAGATGATCTGTAATCACCTCCTCCCAGCCATGTACAATTCCTTGGGTTTCTGGGGACTGGAAACCATCTCTTGAAGACTGCTGCTGAGTGTTATCCTCTACATTCATGCTGACATAATCCTCCTCCTTCTCCTATTTTTCCTATGTGTTTGGTGGGCTCGCAGGAATGCTATCTGGATAAAGGGGGCCTTGATGGGTAAGGAAGTCCTCCTCTTCCTCCCGCTGTCCTGCGTCAAGTGCCCTGTCCATGATTCCATGAAGCACCTGCTCCAACAGGAAGACTAGACGGACAGTGTCAATGATGTATGCATTGTCTCTGCTCACCATCCTTGTGGCCTCCTCAAATGGTGACCGGACAGTGCACGCATCCTTGATCAGTAGCCAAGCTCCTCTGACCCAGTCCTGGTGCCATACTCACACAGGTACTCACTGATGACCCTCTGCTGTGATTTCATCTGCTGCAGCATTGCCAACGTTAAGTTCCACCTGGTGGGCATGTCACAAAGGAGGCGGTTGGTGGGCAGGTTGCATTCCCTTTTAATGTCAGCCAGCCGAGCACTGGCATTATATGGCAGAAATGACCACAGACTATTCTGGCCTGCCTCAGGAGATACTGTAAGCCTGAGCACCTGCTCTAAAACCGCTGCACCACAAAATTCAGGACGTGTGCCAAACATGGAACATGGGTCAAGTGTCCCTGTCGGAGGGCGGAGAGAAGGTTGGTGCCACTGTCGCATACAACCATTCTTGGCTGAAGCTGGCATGGCGTTAACCACCACTGACCCTGCCCCTGCATAGCTAACAGAATCTCTGCCCCAGTGTGGCTCCTGTCCCCCAGGCAGACCAACTCAAGCACCCCATGGCATCTTTTAGCCTGACTGCTTGTGTAGACCTTTGAACACTTATGGAGCACCCCTGGTTCATAGGACAAATCTGCAGAAGAGGCCATAGAGGAAGAAGAAAAGGGGGTGGAGGAGAAAGCTGTGGCAGGATCACCACTAGCATTTTGAAGGCCTTTCATAAAAAGAAATGGTGTTTTGCAACCTGCCACTAAGGTACAGCACATTCCACAAATTCAGGAAAGGGGACAGAGTCTACCAGCTGAAAAGGCAGCAGTTGCAGTGCTAGAAATTTGGCCAATTTTTAGATGCTGAGCATGTGGATGGCTGGGACTGAATTTCTTTTTACAGTTCAGCAACTGGGCTAGGGAAATTTGCCTGCTAAAATCAGATGGTGGTGTACTGCTAGCAGATTGGCTGCAAGTACTTGGGACACATATTGTTATACCTTCATTCCTCCCGGTGCAGGTTTTTGAGGGGACTGGAGCTAGGGTTAGAGATCCCAGATGAGGAGCAAGTAGAAGTTTGCCTTTTTCTTTGATGTGGGTCTTTCAAGTGCTGTTGCCAATGGACTGCATGGCAGATCATCATATGTCTGGTCAAGGATGTGGTGCCTGTGTCTGCTGTTCTGGCCATGCTTGGTCCGCTTCAGACATAGGTTGAAAACGGTGCAATCCGCTGCACACATATCAAAAAAAGGTCCACACCGAGGAACTTTTAAGTCAGTGGGGAGTGAGCAGTGCCCAGCACCTGGGGGCTTTGTGATGTGATGCAATAGGGTGGCTGCCCTTAAGCTTCCCCCTAGAGGACATCCTGCCTCATTGGAGTTGTGCCTCCTCCTCTTCTCTCAGGCACCCAAGTACAGTCAGTGAACTCATCATCCCCTCCCTCTTCATCACTGGAGAAAACTTGCCAGTATGCTGCAGCTGGGGGAACATGACTGTCAGTTTCTTGTCCTTCTTGGGCACTCCCTCTCTCTAGGCTCACATTACTCCCTTCCTCAACCTGGGAATCAGCATTCAAATCGCTGCGCATCCTCCAGCAGCATGTACCCAATGCTGTGGTCGAATAATTCTGGGGACAAGAAGACAGTGGAATAGGCCACTGTGGCAGGTGCGTTGGAAGGCAAACTACTCGCCTCTGTGACAGAGAATAAGAAGGATCAGGATGGCTTTGTTATCCACTCCACCAACTCTTCTGCATGTTCTGGCTCAATAACACGGCCAGTAGCAGAAAAAATGCACAGCCAACTGCAGGGGATGCACCATGTCCATGACCAGCACTGTTGACTGTAGACACAGAGGCTGCTTGGCCTCTTTTATTGGCCTGTGGGCGTCTGCCTCTCCTTGGTGGCCTTCCGGACATCATCCACCATTTTTGCAAAATATATCTTTGCCAGTCTTTATAAATTCCAGGAAATGTATCTTTCGCCATTCAGAGGAGAAAAAAAAATATGAATTGGCTCTACAGTGATTGATCACTGTAATAGCCATTTAGAGGCTATCACAGCAATCAGGTGGTTGGGGACCAGACTTCATGGTTCCCAATGATTTGTAGGAGACACGGTGGAGCCTCAGGGAGAGCTTGACCTCTGTAATGGGAGCATGTTATGTAGTGCGCTCCCAGCACAAATCCATGTACCCATATATGCAGCCTCCCAGAAAAAGACCCACTTCAGTGAGACTACATATTTGTGTACACGGGGCAAGGGGTTAATATAAAAAAAAACTTCCTGTAAGAATTTATTTTTCTGTATTTGAGTTTTCTTTAAAGCATCTTTTGTATGCAATGAAAGAAGAACAGTTTATTGGAAACTGTGTTGAAGTTTTTTATTTTGGAAACTGCCAGACAACTGTGTATATCTTAAGAAGAAAACCACAGAAAAAAGAGCCTGGTGATAGGATACATTTATTTTGAGCAAAATGTACATCTCTATGAATAATACTGCTGTTCAATTTTCCATACATTTAATATAGTTCCATGCTGGGAGATAAGCGCTGACATTAGAAAGCTGTTTGCAAATAATAAACATCTCCTAGCAGAAATGAATCTCTAAGAATATCATTTACCTCTGCTGTGAAGCTATTCTTGTGCCTGTAAAATTACTACTTATTAGCCCCCAAGAACATCTCTAAAATATTGAAAAACTATGAAGTGACTAAACAGGGTGCAGTTTAAACCAAGCTCTGAAAAGACATTATGACCTTTTTCAATCCCCTAATAGTTTATAAAAATTACATTTTGGAGATAACACTTCTCTGGTACAGTGAACCAAATTCCGCAGATGTGATTGTGGATTGTTATCAGTATGTGTAACCTAGGGGGTTATTTACAAAAGCCGTGTGCCATCGGTAGAGGTGCACAGCAAGGCACAACGCACAGTTCCATATTCATGAAATGGTGCTCCGGGAAGAAAGTGCAAATCCCCCATTTACTATAGCAATCTCTGCGCATGGGAGAATGCAATTTGTGCGCCACTATGGACATGGCGCACAGCATTTCCAAATCAATATTGGCAGAAGATGGAGGTGCCAATATTATGGGGTGATATGAGGAAGTTTAGCAACAACTGTCCAGGTAACAAATATGCCCAAAAAAGAATGAGTAGCTTTTTCAGAGAAAGCCTGCTGTGCCTGCAAGTACGTTTAGAACTGCGTGAGATCAATGTAACCAGTGTGCATGTGCAAACAGCTGTTTTGCTCGTTCACATGCGTTTGTTCACTGCACGGCCAAAATCATAGTAAACGTTAAGCAACGTACATGCAATTGCATGGGTTGAACGGGTGCACCTCTAAATCTGTTTTTGTTTTGTTTTTACGCTGGTTCACCTTTTGTGTATTTTTTTAAGGAGATTTGCACAGGTCATGTTAGCATGTTATATTGCCAATATGTTATATGCACTTTGCTAAAATTATCTAAAAAGACGCTCACTCTTGTAGCTCCTCCTAAAAAGGGCATTTAACCTTCCCCCTCTAATGCACATGATTTCCTTGGGCTAGCTTTTGCTTTTAAAGGGGAACTCCAGACTCCATTCTCCAATGCTCTTGTCTCCCCCCTCTAACCCCTTGGAATTCCATGGGCTAACTCTTGCTTTTAAAGGGGACATCTACAATCCACTCTATTCTCAAAAGGCTGTGAGCTGCCTTCACCAATCCAAACCACATCCTTTTTCAGAGCATACAACAGGGCCAGCTAGAAAAGGGGTGAGAAGAATGATCACCCAAGCTCCTCCTGAACCATACAAGGCCTCATTCACTCAACATAGCTGGCTGCCTTTGGGGCATGTTGGGCTCAGCCCAATACCAACCACAAAGCACCTTGTACTTACTAGTTTAAAGGGGTTTTCCACATTTCGTAAATCCCGCTGTCTGCAGACCCCTACCTTGGGTTGTGTGGAAGAGGCCCTTCTCCCCCTGAGTATGGGAACAAGGTGCTTGACTTTTGGGGTGCCCAAACCCTCCTGTCCCCAAGCATCCACCCCCTTTCATGGGCTGGCTTGCTGTATGTTTGTCTAGGTGTTTGTTGTTGTTTTTTTAGTTTGGGGTGATATTTTTCACATGGGGATTCTCATTTTAAGCCTTAACAGACCCAAATGGCCTTGTATGTATTGGGGGGGGGGGGGCAGCGGCAGACTATTTTTTGTTTTGGGTTAAAATCTTGCAGCTGCAATGTAGATTTGTACGTTTTCTCTAAAGCCGTACATCTTTGAAGCAGCAATTTGGATAAATGCTACAGATGCACCACTTTTACATGCAGAGTAAGCCCAACCCCCCTCAGATTACTAGCTTTTAAGCAATTTTGCATTTTTAAAGGCACGTCTCCTTATTTAGTTTTTGGGGTTGTCCAAATTGGTGACATTGATAGATGTCCCTCAGGGTGGGACCTGGGCCCCCGTACCCATTTTAAGGCCAATAACTAGAATATAAGCCAGCCAAGTGGGGACTCGCAAAATTAACAAGTCAGTTCCAATAGACTGCTATTTGTTATATAACTTTTGCCCATGGTAGGTTCTTTGTTTGCCCCCTTGTTTGTCCCGTCTGTACTTTTTGTAGCATGGTGGATCATGTGCTTAATTTTGGACAGAAGGGGGGCTTATTTTGTGCTAGCTGCATTTGGGTTGTTCTGGGCATGCTCAGGGACTTGTTTTTTTGTGCTTTTTGTGTGTGAACAGTACAGGGATTTTTCTGGGCATGCTTAGAGAGTGTGTTTTTTGGGTTAGTAATTTAAAGACCCCTTTCACACCAAGGGTGTTTTGCAGGTGCTATAGCGTTAGAAATAGCACCTGCAATCCGCCCTAAAGCAACTGCACCATTGTCTGTAGTGTGAAAGCCTGAGGGATTTCACACTGCAGCGGTGAGCTGGCAGGACGCCAGGAAAAGTCCTGCCAGCAGCTTCTTTGGAGCGGTGTATTTACCGCTCCTCCACCGCTGCTCCCCATTGAAATCAATGGGGCAGTGCTGTAATACCACCGGCAAAACGCCGCTATTGCCAGCAGTTTTAACCCTTTCTCGGCTGCTAGCAGGGGGTAAAAGCTCCCCGCTAGCGGCCGAAATGCGCCGCAAATCCAACGGTAAAACGCTGCTAAAAATAGCAGCATTTTACCGTCGACGCTATGGGCAGCATGGTGTGAAAGGGGTCTAACAGGTGTACCCACGAAGTAATGTTTCCACACTGGGTGAACTTGCATTTTGTGTGTTTCATGGACTGTTCAAGTGTTTTCAATTGCCTCATTAGCACACAAACCTATGTTATATAAAGTGTGCGTGTGTGTGAGTCAGTCAGTCAAGAGTAAATTTGGGTGTCCTTGTAGCACATGTAGTTTCGCTTTGTATTTTGTTTGTTATGTCTTTGCAAAACCGATGTGTTTTAGAGCAAGTTTTGTACTTTTTTTTTTTTGGGGGGGGGGGGGGGATATTTTTCACTGAAATATTTTTGATAATGTCAATCTGTGTTGTTTGTAGGTTGTTAGTTTCACTTTGATTTATTTGTCTGTGCTGCGTTATTTTGCAAAATCTTCCTCAAACTGTTTTGACTACTAAATGTTTAAATCCTTAAGAGACTACATTTGTAGGCGCAGTCCTTTTAACTTCTGTTAATTTCCTCTGCAAAATGGCCAGACCTCAAAACTGTATTCTGTTAGTGTCTCAAATTACCATACATGTGTTTTTTTTTTTTTTTTGCTCTTTTGCGAGTCCTGCTTTGTTGACCAATACAATTTGTAGGCAATTATGTTTTATGTGTTTTGTTAATAAGCTGTTTTGCAGATGCATGCACAATCCAAGTAATGTCCCCCCCCCCCAGTTTTCATGCAACAGATTTGCAGCTGCAGCTTAATTAGGCTGATTGGCATGGCAAAACGAAAGGTGTAATTTGTCTAAAAGCTACTTTCCTGGTGCCTTCATGGTAGCATATGCATGCTTATGCTGCCATGGATAGGCACCAGGAAAGGACAATTAAATATTAAGTATTCAATTTTCTGCGCTGTGGTCATCAGCCTCAGTCCTCAGGTACCTCCGACAATACATGTTTTGGGAATTTATCTTCGCTAAATAGCTGTCAAAAATACCAAGTCATTGACTGTGATTTCTTGCACCTGTGCAAGATGAAGGTGAACCTGCAAACCTGGCCTGTTTGGGGTACTTGAGGACAGGGTTGAGAACCACTGATTTAGAGCACTGAGTTAAAATCTAGCTCAAGACAATCCTATTTTAATTGTGGGCATTTGAGGGAAAACCAAGTGTTAGAACCCCTCCATGTCTTTTTTAGGTTGGGCTTTGTGTCCCTTTTCTTAAAATTGGCTTCACTTCCTGTCACGTAGCCAAACAGGAAGTGAGGGCAAAAGCCTACCAATATCTTTCCTTGGGGACACACAGGTCAATTTAACTAGTGTCCCCATTAGGCAATTGGGCCATTAGACAAATAGCACTTTGTTGTGTACACTCCAAATTATTAGTTATTTAGGGGTTTATTAAAGGCAAATCCACTCTGCAATACAAGTGTGCTTGCTGTAAATCTGAGGGGAAGCACTGGTGATTTTATCATCCAAACATGTAGAAGCAAAGATGCTGTTTTTTTTTTTTATTGTCCCCCTCGGATCCCCAGCAACTGCACTTGTAGTGCAAAGTAGATTTGCCTTTAGTAAATAAAACCCAAAGTCCAAAATACCTAATAATTTGGGGTGTACACAGCAAAATGCTAGAGTGCAATTTACCTAATGGGGAAACTAGAAAACATTGGTAGGGTTTTACCCTCGCATCCTGTTTGGCTATGTGACAGGAAGTGAATACATTTTAAAGGAGAAACTGGCAAAATTTGAGAGGTGTTTTCACCCTATCAGGGGTGTAGACATCTCCAAAACTGACAAGACTTCTAATGCCTCTGCACTCTAACCCCAAGCAAAAATAAGAAAGGATTTCATTTAGTTGAACTTTGCAAAGACACATTCCTAAGTTCAACTTTTATGCATGTAATTTAGACCTTGTTTAATAGAAAACACCAGCTGCCTTTCACTAGAAACATTTGTTAGTCCAGTCCTGGAAATCTGCATCTGCTTTACTATTAATTTTCATAAAAATTGGATTCCTGCAGCTAGATGCGCCAAATGCATCTAGATGAATGACCGCTGTGTATGTGAGAAGCGCAACTGCTATGTGCGCGGAGGTATGTACCCATGGCACATATCTGGTTCCCGGAAGCGATGGCCAGCACCCAGGAATGACATCACGCCCCTCCAGGAAGTTGCTTGTACTGCTGCTAATTTCTTCCCACCACCATGCCCCGCTCACTGTTCTCTGAGGAAGAGATGATCCTTATTTGCAAATTAAGATAATTTTTTATTTATTTTTACATGGGGTGGTGTTTGTGTGTGTCATGTGTGTATGTCTAAATGATTTGGCCTCAAAACACACACCTACTGTGTACAGATTCACTTCCGGGGTAATGTATATTGCTTCCTGCTTCAGTGTGTGTGTGTTTATCAGTATATATATATATATATATATATATATTGGTTCTTAGCAATCCTCCAATCACCCCGTTGCCAGACTCCCCACAATCAGTTAAGACAATGAACGATTTTGCTTAGTTTTTTGCAGGATACAACTTGGGTGGAACAAAGGGGTGATATGAGATACCCATAGCATTTGGTATATTGTACAACAATACTGAATAGCCTTGGTTTGGAAATGATTGTACATCTAGTATTCTCAGCAAACTATTGAAACACCACTTCTTCACTTCCAATTTTGACAAGGAAGAATCACTCTGAATAATTCCACCCTGCAGACCATAATGATGTTACCTCAGTGAATCAAAGAACCAGAGGCCTACACAGCCTCTCCCCGATGGATCAATGAATCAGACAGCCATACAGTCTTTTGGAAAAGTATTACCAATGTGCTAACCAGATCAGAGATAACACGGTATCTCCCCTGAATGGCCTGACACATGGTAATAGGCTGACTACCGTTCCCAGCCAGTCCTTTACTGTTAATGCTGCGTTCCCTGGCCACAGAATTCTGCACTACTCGTGATAACTTCTCTTCTGTTGTTCCATTTACACTGACCTTTAGCTACTTGGTAGTTCTGTATCCTCGGTCACAGAACTCTGGTCTACTCTCCTCCACTTTACTGCTACTTCTTCTGTATTGATCTTGTCCAGCATTCAAGTCCTGTGTTCCCCGGTCACAGCAGCTTGATACCTTTTCAAAGACAAAGATCTTTATCTAAGGTTTCCTCTCAGCGGTTCCTCCATCTCTCCTCTGCGCTCGGCGCGTCCCCATGTTGGGATGCCCGAAACAGCACCTCAATGCTCCATGCTGTCTTTTCTGGCACTTCAGACTCCCCCTGGCAGCATGTGACCCCAGCTTTTATGGGAGGCCTTCCCCCTGCCAATACCGAAAGATAATTGATCAGAGCTCCTCACACGAGCTGCCTACCACTCAGACTTCAGATCCAACCCCTATTCCAGAACCATCTTTCTGAAAACAGAGGAGGCATCTCTGAACCAGAGCACATGTGACCATGCCCAGTCCCAAAATCAAAACAGACAGGCCCAGCATGCTGCATAAGCCTGCCTAAATTTACCTGCACATATCCTGAACTGGGAAATAAACCTAGTACCTACCCTTAGGTAGAGGGTGCATATATATATATATATATATATATATATATATATATATATATATATAAAATGTGTGTGTGTATATATATATATATATATATATATATATATATGTATATATATATATAATACACACACACATATATATATATAATACAATACTCCCAATTCTGGAGGCATAATAATGGTCTAGCAGAGGGGTCTTCAAACTTTGGCCCTCCAGTTGTTCAGGAACTACAATTCCCATCATGCTTAGTCATGTCTGTAAGTGTCAGAGTTTTACAATGCCTCATGTCATGTGTAGTTCTGCAACAGCTGGAGAGCCATAGTTTGAAGATTCCTGATCACTCTAGCATGTCTTGAAAAAAGTTTTTTTTTTTTTTGTGTGCCTTGTATAATTCCCAAGAAATATCGATAGGGAAATACAAGTTGGTCGTTGCACATCAACATTCCCATTCCAAATTTGACATTTAAGATGGTCATGCACTATGCAATCTGATTGGCCAATCTCTGTAAAACTCAATATTTAGGCAAAATAGGTAATAGAAAGACACACTTGAACAATTAATTCAAAATATAGGAAATCAAACCGGCTCTTGCACTAAATCTAATTTATTTAAAGCGGAGGTCCACCCTAAAGTGGACCTCAGCTCATTGGAACCCTCCCCCCCTCCGGCGCCACAATTGGCACCTTTCAGGGGGGAGGGGGGTGCAGGTACCTGTGCAGTACAGGTATCTGCACCCACTTCCAGCGTAGATTCTGCAGAAGGTACGCCCCTTTCCGCAGAATCTACGCCCCTTTCCGAAGGTCCCCCGCTGCCTGCTGGGAAACACACGGATCCCAGAGACAGCGGGGACCATCCTTATTGCGCAGCGCGACTCGCGCATGTGCAGTAGGGAACCGGGAAATGAAGCCGAAAGGCTCCACTTCCTGATTCCCATACCCAAGATGGCGGCGGCAGCACCCAAGAGACGATCGAGAGATCGGCTTCGGGTGCCGACATCGCATGCGTGCGGGGACGGGTAAGTGTCATTATTTAAAAAGTCAGCAGCTGCAGTATTTGTAGCTGCTGGCTTTTAAAATAAAATAAAAAATGACGGACTCCCGGCGGACTCCCGCTTTAAGATCTGATTGCAGTGTACTGTATGGTCACCTTTAAAGATCAAGATCTGAAAATATACATTTATTAGGTTTAGAAACACTTCTCTGTTCTTTTTAATGTATTGAAAGTTTTGGTTAAAAAAAGAAAAAAAAACACGTTTCAAAGATATATTAGAAGTGATAGGAATGAGATTAGCATCAAAAGAGTACACCTACTAATTGCTTAACAAGACACATCCAGTAAGATGAAATTAACCAATTGTAACTAATTGAGAAAAACCACAGTTACCCTAGCTCCAGTTGTAGTTTACATATGCAGGTATTTATTATTGTTATTTGCGCTTCAATGTTCGCATGTTCAATTAATGACTTTTCTGGCACACTAATTCATGTATGAACTGGTGCAGTGCCTTCTTCTTATTAAAACACCCCCCTAGAAACTTAGAAAAGTGATGATGTCTGAGTATAGCTCTATGTTTGATCCAGACATAACTGAATCCAATTATAACCAGACATACCAAAGAAAGAATTCAACAGAGGACCTCTTTTTTTTTCTTAAGATTTCATCGCCAGCCATCTAGACACTTAGCCATTGGCTAAACTGGAAAGTTTGATTTCATTTGACATTTTCTTTACATGTAACAAAATGTCAGTGCTGAAAAATGTTACCCTGTGAACTACTAACTACTTATTTTCTTTTGTAGTTCCTTGGAAGCACAGAGGTTGAACAGCCTAAAGGCACTGAAATAGTGAGAGATGCAGTTAGAAAACTCAAGGTAAGAAAATATAGACTCAATGTACCAGTTTTGTTTTAATGAAGTGGTTTTCTAAATGTCTTTCTGTGAATATCAGCAGTATCAGAATAGGTTGTGAGGACACACCTTCAAACTACATTTTGGCAGCCTGTAGACCTAGATTACTGCGAGGAGGCAAAATTTACTAAGCATGGATAAAGCGGTGGATTTATTTGAAATCCATTTTTAAAATTTTGGACTATTAGGAAAATAATTTTGGTCACTAATGTTTTTCAGTAGCAGAATTGATGAATTAGTCTAAAATCCATTGTTGGTTCTCAGATGTTACAAAAGGCGACAGAGAGTGTTATATATTACTAAAAACTGTCATAGATGTCTCACATGTACTAAAACATTTCATAGAGAAGAGAGTCCAAGTTGCATTCAATTAACAGAATAAATTGCCTTTTTTCAAACATACAATATGGCAGTCGCATAACTAGCTATATGAAAAGTAACAAAAAATAACATCAAACATAGACAATCAAGAAATATTTTAACAGAACCACTTAGCCATTTTTAACAAGATTCCCCATCCTGGCCCCAGTTGTTGCATACCGTAGTTGAAGGATGTTTGCTTATATATATATATATATATATATATATATCTTTACAGTATACATAATTGGTGATTTACTTGGATGCCAGGTATGGTGGCACATGTGAATCACTCCATATGACAGCACTGGGCAAGTCAGTGTTGTCAGATGGGTAATCAATGGCCCTTTGTAAGTGCTGACTCCAGACTGTGTGCTCTCCTTTTTTCATTGCTGGATGATTGGAGAATCGGGTCAGTATCTAACTCAGATAATTTGTTCAAGTGTTACTGCTAGTGTATGCAGTACCGCATGTGGCCAGAGGTGGGGGGGGGGGGCACGTGGACACACTCGGAAAAACTCGGAGACGCTCGGGGACCGAGCGTCTCTGAGTGTTTACGAGTGTCTCTTGCGCCCCCCACCTCTGGGCACATGCAGTACTTCATACACTAGCAGTGACACTGGAACAAATTATCTGAGTTTCCACTTGGAGACTGAGTGTCTCCGAGTGTCTGAGTGTTTTCCGGTGACCTCCCCACCTTTGGCCATATGTAGTACTGCATGCCCCAGAGGCTTGAATCCTGCTCGTCATGCAAGACAATGCTCGCAAATCGAATCAGGATTTTTTAAAAAAAATGATCGTATTGGGAAACTCTCGTAAATGGCGTTGCTTGCAATCCAAGGTTTTACTGTATAGCAGTAAGTACCTGACAGGGGTTGTAATCTCTTCCAACTCTCTAAAACAAAAACAAAAAACACCCTAACTGTAAAATCTCTTTTCCACCCTATGTAAATGATGTCCCCTTGTGTTTTATACAGACTTTGGAATAAACAGTACTTATAGTGTGGACTGTTAGGTATAAAGATAATGATTTACAGCAGTGGTCTCAGCTGTGGCCTGGGGGCTGGATGCAGCTCTTGGCTTGCCTTTATCCGAGCAAGAAAAAGAAACTGCGCTATGGTAAACCAAAAATTATGTACTAATTGTTCGCAAAGGAACCCTGTTCAGCTGCGGCTTAACTGTATCACATAACTACAGAAAAAACACATGAAAAAATATAACAGCTTTAATAACCTGGTCACGATAAAGGTGGAGTGAGGAGAGCAGCTAGGATCCCTTCCGAAGTGGGAGATAATCTATACTTACATGCTTTGTGTGACCCTCTGTAGTGGGGGGTCATGAAGTTCTGGTAAGAAGTGAATTTGGATATATGGTGGTGGATCAAGCACTAGTCACACAGTGGAAGATTCAATAATTCCTCATGCGTTTATATTTTATTCAAAAGGACTTTTTTGTAATTTGTCATGTTTATATAATTTTCAACACATTGGGTGTTCATCACATTGTTTATTTTGTATCACTGTTGATTATTTATCCTGTATTCCCTAATTTCTTATGAGATAGGGTGTAATAGGTCTATTTGATATCTGCACATCATTATTGAGTTTATGCACGATGGGTTCTTACCTTTTTAAAACTTTGTGTCGTATTCATGGTTTAGCGCAGCTTTTATATTTTTTCTTGCCTTTATCCGATCCTTGGGGCAATATGCCTCCCACTGATACAAGGCACTGTTCTGCCAACTGACACCAACAATGGGGCACTATTCCCCCTAGTGATACCAACGATGGCACTATTCTCCCCCCCCCATACCAAACGTGGCAAAAAAATGTATTCCTGCTGATGCCGGGACAATTACCACTCCCACTGGCCACAGTCTGCCCCCCTAAAGTCTGAAGAACAATAAACTGGGTCCTTGTTTAGAAAGACCCCTGCTTTACAGTAGCATTATAATTAGATTTATAGAGCATCTGTATCTTATGTAAAGGATAATTTTATGAGCATGGGTTCACCAAGTACCTTTCTTACCTGTTTGGTTTTTCAAATCTTTGAGAAAGGGGGACACTTTTTAACACAAAGCGTGTAATCCTAAAACCACCCCATGCAGACTATGCAGACTATAAAGAATAAACAAAAATCATTTGGTTAAACCAACACGTGTTTTATTACACTCCTTTTACATTCTTAATGGTTTTTCAAAATAAATGCAATCAATTGGGGGTTGAAAGAACGGTTTAGATTAAAGCAACCTTCGGCCCCCTTTAAAGGTATGCTAAATCTCAAAGCACCCCAGCTTAAAATGTAAAAACTATAATTGTTAAAACCTAATTCAATTTTTGGAAGTCAATCTGAACTGTTAAACTGTACATGTTTGTAAATCTAAAACAAATGCTGACCTAGGTACGTGAAAGAAATCAGCAAGCTTAAGAAGGTAGAACATGCAAAACATGAATATTTTGGAAAATTACCACTATAAAAATAGTTGTTTTTGAGTTTTGAGATTTGAAAAACAGGTATTTTTTCTTGGCAGACTATGCAAAGCAGTGGGAGACTCTTGTTTGTTTCAGAAGTAGAAACAGACCCAAATATAAAGCATATGTTTGAGAAATTGTGTATGAAACAGAGCAGTCATATCTAATTCCTCACACATGATACTTGATTATTATATATATTGATTGTTTGCAAGTGGATAATGAAGAGCTGTGTGTCCAGACCCCCGAAACTCAGTGGACCAGAGCTAATATTTTCTGCACCACCATGGTTCATTCCTGTAAAGCAGGGATATGCAATTAGCAGACCTCCAGCTGTTGCAAAACTACTAGTCCCATCATGCCTTTGCCTCTGGGTGTCATGCTTGTGGCTGTCAGTCCTGCTATGCCTCATGGGACTTGTAGTTCTGCAACAGCTGGAGGTCCGCTAATTTCATATGCCTGCTGTAAAGCAACCTTTTTTAACTAGGGAGCTAGTTCATACAACACAATGACCCTGACATAGGAAGGGGCAAACAAAAACACTGTGCAGGTCCCGTGTCTGCTTCCTAGCAACCAATGATGTCACCTGTGACCTGTCACCCTTGTCCGATTAAATGGCATTTTTTTGTAAATGTATTTCCTTATTTGACGCACTCCTAATGAACTCAGACTGCACTCCAGTGAGGTGGGTTTAGAGTATTAAAATATTTTTGGCGATTAAATTGTATGCTTTTTTTAATGGCAATATGATACATGAGACTGGAAGAAGGGACAACAAAAAAGGAAAGAGGGGCAGATGGACTTGATTCCAAAAGAGGAACAGTCCTTCAAATGAGAGACATTTGGTAGGTATGGTTTTCTCAGCAATAATTCCATGTATCGTACATTTAGGAACAATTGATACATGAATGCCAGCACTAAAAGCATCACAATCTGATGTGTAACAAAATTTGTTATGATATAATATAAAGTAATCACTGTGTATAACCGTATCCATTAAAAAAATGTAAGTGAGAATTATTGAGTAGAAAATATGCGCTGTAGTCAATTTTCAGTAAATTTGGCATTAAACAATTATACGTCTAGGAAATTAATGAACAATAATAAATGATTTCTAATTAAAAGTAATTGCAAATATAATTGCAATGGTAGAAAAAATGCAATTATAATAAGTTTGTTGAATTTGAGCAAATGGTTATATGCTTTTCGATTTGTTTGTTTTCATTTTAACAACAAAAACTCAGTTGGGAATGAAAAATGCTTTCTTGTCACTGCAAAAGTAATTATTATACTCAGTAGTGTATACAAATGATAGAATTTGTGTGGTTTGATCATACCTTTGGTGTGCTGTGACAGGCATTTTCCATAGGATTTAACTGCTTAAAGTGGTTGTAAACCCTCTGGGACCACTTTAACCTACAGGTAAGCCTAGAGTAAGACTTACCTGTAGGTGCAAGAAATATCTCATTAACCTACACGGTTAAGGAGATATTTTACAAAAACCGAGCACCGATGTCTATGGCACAAGTGCACTGAGCATGCCGTTAGTGAAGGCTAACATGGTGTCACTGATGGCTCCCGCGCGCATGCACTGGAGTGACGTCATCACTGCTCCAGCCATTTACAGCACCGGAGCAGCGATACCCAGAAGGAAGATGGACGCTTCGTGGAAGAGGGGACAGTGGTGACATCGCTGGCTCCTGTGTCAGGTAAGTGACACATAATGGTCTATTATGCCATGCCCATTATGCTTTTCCTTTGCAGGGAAACAAAGAGGAAGTAAACCCATCAGGGTTTACTTCCTCTTTGAGGACCACCCCACATATATATACTGCAGCAGGGCAGCCCATTAGTGCAAAATCACATACCTGTACATAATCTCTTCCATCGGCTCTGGTGGGGGTGTGCACACGCGCACCCCCGGAGCTGCACTCCTGCTGTGATTGGACACAGTGGGAGCCAATCAGTGTGTCCAGCAACCGAGATGACCACCGGACCCACACGCAATCATTCAGGGGAATGACAGAACGACATTCTGCTTATGTAAACAAGGCAGACCGTCATTCGGTCAGCGAGGAAAAGAGAGATATGTGATTTCTGCTAATCAGGAACACAGGTGTGTCTCTTCCTCGAGTCAGTCCATCCCCCACACAGTAAGAAAGCACACCCAGGGAACACAGTTAACCCTTTGATTGCCCCTGATGTTAACCCCTTCCCTTCCAGTGTAATTTATACAGTGTCAGTCCTTTTTTTTTTTTTTTTAGCACTGATCAATGTATTGGTGTCACTGGTCCCCAAAAAGTGTCACTTAGTGCCAGATTTGTCCGCCGCAGTGTTGCAGTCCCACTAAAAATACGCTGATCGCCACCATTCCTAGTAAAAACCATACAAAAAAATATATAAAAGGTCGATAAATATTGTTATTTTTTTATAAAATTGTCTTTTTTTTTTTATGTTTATAGCGGAAAAAATAAAAACTGCAGAGGTGATCAAATACCACCATCAAAATATCCCATGGTTTGTAGACTAGATAATTTTTGCTCAAACCAATCAATATACACTTATTGGGATTTTTTTTTACCAAAAATATGTAGCTGAATGCATATTGGCCTAAACTGATATAATAAATTGGATTATTTTTTTTATTGGATGTGTTTTATAGCAGAAAGTAAAAATATTGTTTTTTTTTTCAAATGTTTTTAAAAACCACAGGGGTGATCAAACACCACCAACAAAAAGTTATATTTTTGGGGAAAAAAGGACACCAATTTTATTTGGGTACAGCATTGCACAACTGCACAATTGAAGTTAAAGTAACAGATTGCCGTATCCCAAAAATGGCCTGGTCAGGAAGGGGGCAAATCCTTCTGGAGCTGAAGTGGCTAATTAAAATTTTTACTTGTCATCTTGCAAGGGGAAGATATGAGGGTTGATTTACTAAAGGCAAATAGACTGAGCAATTTGAGAGTTGCCCTCTGCAGTTGCTCTAGAGCTTAGTAAATGAGGTAAGGCTTCACTTTGCAAAGAATAACCAATCACGTGCAAGGAAAATAAACAAAACTGAATTTTTGCTTGCACATGATTGAACGATGAAAGTCAGCAGAGTTTCTGCTCATTTACTAAGCTCTGGAGCAACTGTACTTTGCAAAGTGCACAGCCTTTTTGTGTTTAGTAAATCAACCCCTAGGTGTTCCTTTTTACATTTCTTACAATGAACAATATGTGGCTGTTAAGGAAAGGCTTTCCTGTGTGGGAGAGGCCCTTACTTTGTAGAGATTTCCACTTCTTTTTGTGTATTAAAGTTCCGGGAAATCTCAATGGGACTCAAATAAGTGTGTATATAAAGTTTTGAATTTAAGTACAGTATAGGCATGCAAATTTCAAATTCCATAAAAGTTGAATTTGGTTGCACCCCTCATGCCTCCAGAGAACATCTTATTGGCCATTGGAGCATCTCATGACATTTAATTATGTTGCTGTTACCAACTTATGTCTTACATTAGCAGAAGTTGGGTTGTTACACATACTAAAAGCTACTAGAGCAGCTGGAAGTTTGTGTACTTGTCAAGTAAAGGAAAAAAGAAAAACTGCGCTAAGGTGAACCACAAAAAATTATATAAATTGGTCTCAAAAAGACCAGATTCAGCTGCGGCTTGACTGTATTACATAACTACAAAAAAAGACTAAAGAAAAAATTATAAGCTGCGCTAAATTTCACATACACCAAAATATGTGTAAATAAATAAAATGACAATAAATTATGGGCTTTAACCAGCATCTAACCATTAATTGACCCAATCATAAGTGATAAGTGCATATGAATACTGCGATCCTAAACCATAAATACTGCTTGCCCCTTACTATATGGGACAAAGCCGCACACCCCTATGTAAAGTAGTAAAAACTCCAGAGACACCCAGTGTTATGAACTGGCAAATCTATATGCAAATGTCAAAACAGTCCTTATATAATAAATCAAATGTGAATAAAGTCCTCCACAGATGAACCATGCTCAATCCACCACTGTATAACACAGTTGAACAGTGCTTGATCCACCACCGAATAATTAATGTGCCGCTTACCGGAAATTCATGACCCCCCACTACAGAGGGTCACAGAAGGCATGTAAATATATAGTTGTCTCTCACTCCAAAGAGGTCCTTGATGCTCTCCTTACACCACCACTTCAATATGAGGATTGTAGAAAATACTTCCAAAAAATCCTTCCCATAAATTTAAAGGGGCTCAGGGTAGATGCACCAAAACCATAGAAGAGAAATATAGCTCCAGATAGTGTAAAAACCTTTTACTACTAAAATCCAAAAAATAAAATTGCACATACAGTGTATACAGAAATCGTCAGCCTAAAGTCCGTTGCGCCGGCCGGACGCGTACGGACAGACCCGTTCTCCTGGAACTGTTCCCAAACACGAGGTGACGTTAGCGTATCGCTCATTCCTACGCGTTTCGCAACAAAATTGCGTCATTATGATTGGGTCTCTATCAATTAATGGTTAGAGGCTGGTTAAAGACCATAATTTATTGTCATTTTATTTATTTACACAAAGTTTGGTGTACTTGTCAAGCCAACTGTTGGTTTTCTGGTGGAAGTGCACTGCATTGTTTCTGATGCATTTGCAACTTGTTTACTTGTTGTTTCAGTGCATTTTTATTGAACTGCATCTTGTGGTGTGCCGTGTGCTTATTTCCTGTGATATAACATCCTTCATGACTGCTGATTGAGTGTAGTTTAGAAAAACAAGATGGTGGCAAGATGATGTCAGGAGGGGAACCACTTTTGTATTTGTTAAACATTATTGCATTGTAGTGGGATGTGCTGTATAATGTGCAGAATTTTAGAAGAACTGCATGCATCTATAGCCAGGTGCTGGGCAATAGAAACATGGAGGAGACATTTCCCTCTTTACAATCAGTTTACTTCCACTTTCTGCTGTTATGCTGAATGTTGTGTTGCAGTATCCTCTCCAGTCATCAGATGGAGTATAGCCAAGAAAGCCTAAAGACTTTTATGCAGAACGCTGAGGAGCATGGGAATTTTATTCTGAAACATCAATCACAGAATTGGACCTATGGACATTTATAATACAGTGCACAGAGGACATTGAGAAGGAAGGGGAGTGGTGGAACAGTTTTTACCAGATTGCACTGGAAGCCTCCTCCATTTTGCAGCATGGAAGCCACGTTGGTGCAAACAGATCATCCACAGGGCAAGTGACCAGATCAAGAGACTCAGATATGGTAAAGAAGACACCCGGGCAGTACCGACTGCATCCGCACTGTTGCCGCAGGGAGACCAGAACATCCTCTTACTCTGTGCTTCCCATCACTGAATCTCCGAAGGCATTCCGTGGAGAGACTGCCCCTCCCTTTTTTCTACAGGGAGAGGTCACCACTGCAACCTGGGGACTGGCGAGAGGTCAATTGACCCTTTGATACTGCTAGCAGGGACTGTACCCAATCCATACTGCACTCTATAATTAACTTATTCCAAACCTAGACTGCACCTATACCAACCCTTATACTGCAATATACCAAACCTTTACCACCTCAGAACCACATCTACCTTGCACCCGTGCTGCGACTATACCATAGCCATAATGTACCTGTACTGCATGCAGGTTAACTGGGACTGTATTTAAAGGGACAGGAAGTGAATTTTCCCCAATGGGACGCAGATGGCAAAAACATAAACTGATATGGCTTGTGACCCTCCCTTATTCTATTCAAAATTCAAAAAAAGATGTTGCCCATAGCTCGAATTTTAATGCACTAGTGTTCTTAAAGGGCCCCAACAATAGTTGGTAGAAGAACATTCTAAAGGGCTGCCCCCCCCCCATAATAATTACTTTGCAAGTCTCCTTTGTTCCCCGGCTACCCCCTCAACCACCATCCTTCTTTTCTCTTGGATAGTGCATACCCAGGTCTAGGACTAGCATCATAGCGCCATAAATGTGCTGTGGCAGTATAGTTCCAGCATACAGTAAAATAAATGTTACTACCGCTTACTGCTGCACTTGAAGTGGCCTTTTTGCTGCTCTGGGTGCCAAATGTCACTTTATGCCTAGTCCTTACTGCTAATCACTTTGCATGCCATATTGTGTTATTACCATCGTTAATCCATTTCATGCTTGCCTAGTTCCTAACCATATTGGGTGACAATATGTTAAGTTTGCCTTTACTACCTGGTTTGGTGCCTGCTTTCTTTGATATAGCCCTGCTACTGGGTACTAAGTATTATTTTCAGTGATTTCCTGCAATATTGTATGTTTCTACTCTCAGCCTGATGTGTTAGAGCAGGGGTGCCCAACCTTTGGAAGAGCGAGGGCCACTTAAGCTTCTTGGTAACCGGTCGCAGGCCACAATGAGCAGAGCAGGCGGATGACAGGTCCATGCAGAGCGGACACAGACGCAGCCAACTCTACTCTATGGGTCCTCCGATCTGCCCTGACAGAAGGGGATTAATCCTCTTCTGTTTTTTTTTTTGTTTTTTTTGCGACTCAGATTGGAGGTAGGCAGGTGTAAAAGGACACAAATCTGTTTACATCTGCCGTTTCATAGAGGTGAATGGAGGGTCCGCTTGAGTTGGATGGATTTTGCGAAAGGGGCCTTTCACACATAGGCAGGGTTCCCACTGTCCAGATCGGATGTGATTCGCACCGCATTGCAGTGCAAATCACATGCGATCTCTGTGCGATGTGATTTCAGCCATACAGATAGTATGGCTGAATTTGTATCGCATTTGAACCAAACTCGTACAGGACCCTTTTTTTGGTCCGCAGCAGAATCGGATCGCATGGGTGTTCACGGGTGTTCCGATTCCTGACCAAGTTTACAGATTGCACTGCGATATGCAAACTGATTTGGAGGTGTCATTAACTTTTAACTGACACTCCCAGCAGTTCGCATAGGGCAGTGTGAACTGCCACCGGGAAACGTGCGATGCTTTCTCGCATCGCAGCAGTGGGAAACGGCCCTAATGCAGCGCAGTGCACCTGTGTCTTTCCTGTGGGTTAGCTTCACTTTGCCACAGACTTTACATTATATCCTGCAGGTGGGGTGCACTTTCTGAAAGCTCACCAAACCCGCAGGTAATAACAGAAGTCTATGCCTCAGTGCAGGTAACCTGAAGGTGCACTGTACCTGTGAATCAGTTTAAAAGTAGCCCAGTAACCACTGTGCAGATATGCCCATATATACACTGCAATTTTAGTAATAAACTGACCTTTAATAACAGTCTTCCATTCAGGTATCACCTGCTGTTGCTGTCTCTGGCAGAGGGCATTTGGTATCACACCGCCTGTGGCAAGAGAGGGCACTATACAGGAAAAATCGGCTTATACAGCTCTCATTCACATGGGAGGGGGCCAGGATCCTCCTTGCTAAAGGGGGCTTCCAGATTACAATAAGCCACCTGCCTGCAGACCCCCACAACCACTGCCCACATTGTCAGGAAGAGGCCCATGTCCCCATCAACATGGGGACAATGCACCATACCCACCCATGTTGAGGGTATGGGGCCTGGTTTTGTTCAGGAGGGGGGCTCACTTGTACCCCCTCTTTCCTGGCTTGCATGGTCGGATAAGGGTCTGGTATAGATTTTGAGGGGGACACCATGCTGTTTTTTTTTCCCTGATTTTTCTATTGCCAGCAATGGTATTGTATTTCTGGCAATTTAAACATATTTTTGAAGTAGAAGTAGAAATGTCAGTTTTGCCACAGTAGGTTCTTTGCATGGTACAGATGCACCATTACAAGCAGACTAAGGGGACCCTCCAGGCACTATATTTAAAGGCATTTTTCATTTAAATTGTTTCAATTTAAGCATCATTAAAGCCACTGCTCCTTTAAAAACAAACTTTTTAAAACATTTTTTTTTTTTTTGCATTGATACATGTCCCTCGGGGCAGTACCCGGGCCCCCATATCCTTTTTATGGCCAATAACTTGCATATACGCCTTCAAAATGGGCACTTGTGATTTTTCACGTTCGGGTCTCAGAGACTTCAATGGAGTTTGATGTTCGGGTCTGGACTTTTGCAATGCTTGGCAGTTCTGGTGCGAACTGAGGGGTGATCATCCCATCTCTAACCAAGAATACCAAAATGTTGGGTTTACATATTCTTTAATTAATACGTTTTCTCCAATATTGGAATCAGATGTTTAGAATGATATTAGGATTTACCTCCATGCCAATAGCACCCCTTGCAGCCATGGCATTGCTGAATCTCAACATTTCCTCTGTTTCTAAACCAGCCATTGTTATACATATTCTCTTTTCTGCCAAACTTAACCTTGTACAGAATTGGAAATCCCTAATATATCAGACGTGGTCAAAAACCTAAATCGTAAATTTAAATCCTTTATGTGAATCTGGAACCTTTGGATATCACAAAGAATTTAAGTAGGATAAGCTAATGCTGACACACTCATAGTTTTTTTTTTTTTTTTAACATAAACTTTTATTAGCAAGGCTTACAATACAACCAAAAACATTTCACTCTAAGGACATTACATGAGTGGTACAGCAAATCAGCAGAGTAGTCCTAGAATACAATACAATGGTACAGAAGCACAGCAAGAATATAATATAAAGATTTGCTGATTTTGGGTTTGTCCTCTGTTCTTTGCATCAACCTTTTAAAATAAAACGTAGACCCTCTAACACAGTGGCCCGCGCAGCCCTCTGATGTGGCCCGTGACCTCCTTCTGTGGGATGGCAAATTGGCAAGCCCAGATTATGGGTTACATAATACAGAGCTTCCAGGTTTTATTGCCAAAGCTTAATTGAACAAGCTGAGGTTAGAAGCTGATTGGTTTCTATGCAGAAGTGATCCTGATATTGAACTCTACATCTTTAGTAAATAAACCCCTGTGTATCCTTCCGATTACAGGTGTTTTACAGTGTAGTAAAATGCCTGTCACCACACTATGTGTGAATCCAATCCATTTTTCTGGTGGGCTCCATCAGACCCTCCAATCTCCCCTGTGAGCAGTCAGATATAAATTGATTTGTGCCCGTTTACACCTGGGTACTTTCGATCCAATCTGACAAAAACAAACAGAAGGTGATCCGTTCCCGTCTGTCTGGCTGGATGTGATCAAAGGGTAGTCACATGCCCATAGAGCAGAGTGGGCCTGTCATCCAGCTGCTCTGCTCAGCAGAGGATCAGTGGACGGATCCTGTGCTGAGAAAAACTGTATCCGGCCCAAGTGAAGGGGGGCCTAAGTGTTATTTGCAGCTGTGCTGTATCTTACCTGAGCTTTGTTTAAATTTTTGTGTTTGCTAGGTGTCTCCTCTGGACATTGATTATTTCTGCCTGCTACTGTTGTGTTGACTCCAATAGTCACTGTGAGATTGCGTTATAAATATTTATCGGTCTCATCCAATTCCTTATGGGTTTCCTAGGAGGAGGATAAATATTTGGAGCAACATTTTAGAAGGAGCTTTAGAAGGATCAAGAGGGCCAAACACTACATAGTTACATAGTTACATAGTTACATAGTTAGTCAGGTTGAAAAAAGACACAAGTCCATCCAGTTCAACCCTAAAAACAAATAAATAAAATAAAAAATAATCGTACAATCCAGATACCCAATTTTATGCCCACAATTGATCCAGAGGAAGGCGAAAAAAAAACTCAGCAGAGCATGCTCCAATTTGCTACAGCAGGGGAAAAAAATTCCTTCCTGATCCCCCAATAGGCGATCGGATTTTTCCTGGATCAACTTTACCTATGTTAGTACCTAAAAGGTACTAACTAGCACCCAAAGCACTAGCACTAGCACCCAAAGAGACTGGGTAGAAAATGTGAGAAACCTTGCTGGCATCAGACTGTTGGAGCATAAGTATTGTTGCCTTAAGTTCCGCATTAACGACAGAGGCATGTGAATAATGTCTTGTGAAATTTACATTATTTTCAAACATTTTTAGAGCAGAATTTGACAAGGTTAATTTTATGCCACTTATTAATTACAAACTATTGCTATAGCTTAGCCTAGTCCTTACTAGTACATAATTTATCAGTGATAAAATAACGTGCATCTTACTATGTAAACCAGTAGGTGGTAGTATAACACTATTACAAAAAATATTTCAAAGCAATAAATTCGCTATTTGTGATACTTAAACTGCTTTGCCATTTTTTTAATGAATCCCATTGTTAATATACACTGTTTAAATAATATAGTATATGTAAAATAACATGTTTTTTTTTTATGAATTGCACTTATATAATACTATATATTTATATATTAATATATATATACTATATATTTCATTTATGGCTGAAGCCCTATGACCGATACGTATCCGAACAATACAAACTTATCATGAGATACCCTATATGAAATGGACCTGAAAGTGTGCCCTGGTCTAATGGACGGTATACCAAAATAAGGGGGCATACCCAGTAATTAGAAATGAATGTGTTTGAAGAGAAATGTTTTGATAAATGCCCTAAAAAAGGGGATGGGAGGGTGGGTATTGCGCACAGGAAACCGACAAAGACCACAGGCGAGTGGGCTGGTTAAATACCCCCCGGGCTCCTCCCATAAATTCCGGCCACCATACTGGCCTTCTTACTTATGGCTGAAGCCCTATGACCGATACGTATCCGAACAATACAAACTTATCATGAGATGCCCTATATGAAATGGACCTGAAAGTGTGCCCTGGTCTAATGGACGGTATACCAAAATAAGGGGGCAAAACACTTAGGTAGGGATAAGAGTTTTATTGTTTCCAGCTTAACCTTTATTGAGCAAGTTGAGTGAATGCTCGAGACATCTCTACCTGTGGGTTAGGGATGTACCGAGTGAAGCAGGCCGATTTCCACCTGCCCAATCTTTTGATGACGTGGTCCGGGACCCCATGTCGGGATGCGGATGAAGCTGCTCCGATGCGGAAGGAGTGGCCGGAATTCTCACCGGGATTGAGGAGCAAGTTGCGGAGGAGAATCCTAACATGTTTAATGAACTGGCAGTTCGTTAATGGTTTGACCGGGAAGGGCAAAAGAGGGCTAGAGTCCGGGAGCTCGGGTAGCCGAGAGAGTAACTGTGTAAGCACAGCGACCGGGCACCAGGCGTTGTTGGTTTTGTAGAGGTGGATATCTACGCCGGTGCCTGTTTGCTGGGTCTTGGTTACCGAGAGGTGGAGGATGAAGTGGTCCTGGTGACGGAGCAGATGACGTCTGCGAAGGACTGGAGTGTGTGGGCTGTTATGAGTGAACTCGCTGGGCCGTAGGAAGCCATAGTAGGCCAGGTAAATGGCTGCCTGTATGACCAGACTGGGGAGAACACCGAAGGGATAACTGGTAAGCATGGTGGACATGTCCCTGAAGATGGAACTGGTGATGGGGAGCCGTTTGACTTTTATTGGCGGCTGTTGCTTCTGGATGCCGCGCAGGATGGCTCGGATCGCGTGGGACGAGAAGATGGAAGGTTTGGTAGGATCCTGAAGTGAGAGGAAGTGCTGTATGCCAGCTAAGTATAAGCGGATGGTGTTGAATGACAAGGCCAGTTGATTATGGCAGTATGAGGTGAAGGCTAGTATGTGCCTAGCATCTGTGGGGGTGCCTACTGTGGAGGCAAGCAGAAATGTATTGAACGCCTTCCAGGCTACCCGGTAGGCTTTCAGAGTATTGTCCGATAGTGAACGGTTGATGAGCTGAGTGGTTCTATGTAGATGTGGCTCTAGTCCAGGGTCAACTGAGACCAATGCGGGATAGGAGCTGAGACCGTATCTGCACTGGGAACCTGCTGGAAGAAGGACAGGAAATTAAAGCGGGACAACGCGTCAGCTGCACAGTTGTAGTTTCCTGGGATAAACGTGCAGTAAACATTAAACTGATGCTGCAGAGACAGCTGCACCAGCCTGCGTAGGAAGGACATCACGGAGAGAGATTTGGACCTGCCCTTGTTGACAATTTCGGCTGTGGCCTGGTTGTCGGTGGTGAAACCTACAGTTTGTCCTGTCCAGGTATGACCCCAGAGCTGGGCGGCTGCTACCATGGGGTAGAGCTCGAAAAGGGATGAAGACTGACTAAACCCAGGGATCCTGAGTATTTGAGAAGGCCAGGGTCCGGCGAACCAATGGTGGCCAAAATTGCCGCAAACCCTGTGGAGGCTGCGGCATCTGTCACTACCTGTGGCGAGAGAGGTGAGATATACGGGATGAACAGAGAGATACCGTTCCAGGTGGACAGGAACTCATCCCACATCGACAGGTCTGCTAAGGCTGCGGTATCTAGGCATAGGATTTGATCCGGGTCTTGTGCCTGAGAAAGGTAGACCAACAGGCGTGAGACAAAGGAGCGACCTTGTGGAATTATACGCAGGGCATAGTTGAGCATGCCCAACAGCGACTGTAGCTGCCTCTTTGTACATCCCTGGTGCGGGTGAACTCGTGGAGAACTGCCCTGATGCGGGTCAGTTTGTCGAGGGGCAGGCTGGCCTGCATGGAGCTGGTGTCTAGATTGACTCCGAGGAAGGTGATTGATTGCGCGGGCCCGTCCACCTTATGTTCAGCGATGGGAACATTGAGGTTCCCAAAGACGGTCCTTAATTTGTCGAGGTCCCTTGGAGGTGTGCCTGGCTGTTCGATCAACAGGAAGTCATCCAAGTAGTGGATAACTTGCTGACAACCAACTTTGTGCAGGAGAATCCACTCGAGAGACTGCGCGAACGTGTCGAACAGCCACGGGCTGCTTTTAGAGCCAAACGTTAACTTAGTGGCGAAATAATATTGATCTCTCCATTTAATTCCGTGCCAGCACCAGAGGGACGGGTGGATAGGCAATAGTTTAAAGGCGTCGGATATGTCGGCTTTGGCCAGCCACGCACCTGTGCCAACTTTAAGGATGGCCTGAATCGCCATGTCCACAGAGGCGTATTTTAATGAGAACTCTTCGGAAGGAATCAAGGAGTTTAAGCTGGTAATGTGGGAAGAACGAGGCGCAGACAGGTCGTACACCAAACGATTTTTATTAGAAAATTTGCCCTTGACAAGCCCAATAGGGCTAACTCTCCACGTATTGAAGGGGGGCTGTGTGAAGGGACCTATGACAAAGCCTCGTTCCACCTCGTTCTGCAGCAGTTGGTCAATGGCTTGCTCGTCAGAGGCTGCTGAGCGGAGGTTTCTGCACTCGTAGGTCTGGTGGGGTAGGGAGATGAGGCCGGTGTGGAAGCCTGTCGTGAAGCCACCGATGAGGAAGGTGGCTAGTGAAGGAGTGGGTGCATAGTGAGGTAGAAGTCCAAGCATAGGACGTCTATGCGGCTCAGTCATGAGCCCTTGTGTGCTTTGACCTCGCACAAATTTCTGGGGTGCGCTCTGTGACATACGACACTGATGTGCAGTAGGCGGCACTGGCTAAAATTGCACGAGCCATAGTTATAATTATTGCAGATGGCCGCTCCCCCTACGGTTCAGACCGTACGTCCAAATTTGTCTACTTGATTCTTTGGCGCAGGGCCTGATTGGCCTAGGGCTGCACCAGAGGTGGAGGGGAACTCTACCGGGCGACTAACCGGTATGTTGGCGCACCAGGAAGCGGTATGGGTGGAGGACTGGCAGATGGCACACAGGGGTGAACGAAGGCCGGCAAAATGCCGGCAGAACAGTTCGGTGTCCATAAGGCTCCAGTCTGTGGGTGACTGGAACTGTGCCAGTTTAGCGGCTGCCTTGGCTGAGAATGACCGATGATAGTCGTAAAAGGAGAAGCCTCCGTATTTGTATCCTAGGTCCACTACCGTGTGGAGGTACAAATCTAGCTCTTCCCTCCTGGCAGGGGATGCTGAGCAAATGACGTCAGCATCCCAAAGGCTAGGGCAAACTCTGGAATGGAAAGTTTACGATTCAGCCTGGGGTCCTTAGCTTTGAGGACTACGGAGACATCTCCCCAGGAGTAAGCCTTGCTCTCTGCAAGGTCATGTACCGAAATAAGCAGGGAGGCCAGGTTGACATCCTTGCCGTCCAAGATGTCCTTCCTTATGCCGGCCGGCACCAGATGTGCTGGACAGAGCACGGGACATGTTTCTTCGTTACCTGTCGGCAGTGGTGACGGGACTGGAACCGGAACAGGGGTGGTTGTGGCTGAGAAAGTTTCTAGGAGCGTCACTCTGGCCTGGACGTCCGTGACCGTATTGGTTAGGGACGACACCATAGCATGCAGTTGGCCTATAGCCGCTGAGATGGACTGGAGAGTAGCCTGAGGCGGGGTACTAGGCCCGGCCGTAGCTGGTGGGGTAGAGAGGAGCCTGAAAAGCTCTGCCTTCCTAGCCGTAGTGGGGAAGGGAATTTCCCTGCGTCTCAGCTCCGCCGTCAGCCTGGGGATAGTCCAACCCCTGAAGGACTGTACGCTGTCGCTCACTGAAGGCGGGCGAGGAGACAAGGGGGCGGTAAGGTCTTCGCTGCCGAGTTGGGACATGGCTCCAGGTGAATCGTGCCCTAGGAGTGATGTCCTATCTCTTTGGGGACGAAGGATGGACGACCGGAACCTATAGAGGGTGACATAAGTCAAGACTGTTTCTCTATTTTACCAAGTGAATCCACTTATTGCTGAGCACTAAGGCGGGAGCGAACGTGTATACATATATATATATATTGTCACAAGCCTTCACATACATATATATGTATGCCAGCATGGTTGCTGTCGCATATTCCAAGCCTTCCCTTCTCTCCCCCTTTTTTTTTTTTTTTTTACCTGGGAAGATAACGTCCAAGCTGGTGCAGGGTGGACCTACTGAACTTGACTGACCTGGAGAGAGAAACAACAGATGACAATTGGTGAGGAGCCTAACAAGTAAACTGAAGAGTGACGTAAACGGCTGGCTAACACGACCGAAGTGCACCGTTGAGTAGACATTTTTTCGCCACTACTCCTTTTTTTTTTTTTTTTTTTTATCACCGCCATTTATTTATCTTCATCATTTTTTTTTTTCCCTCTTTTTTTTTTTTTTTCTTTGCTGTCCCAATCCGCTGTAATTGTGACCGTACAATAAGGCAACCTGCTGGAAAAAATGAAATGTGGCCGTTCCCTCTGGGGAACGCCGAACCGAATCGATGCATCGCGGCTGCTACTGGATTCGAGTCAGAGCGCTGTAAGTGACAGTGAAATGAAGCATGATTGCCATGACAGAGGCACGAAATGGTCGCGTCGCAAGTGCGACTGACAACAAAGCGGACTCTGGAGCATGTACTGAAATGTGGGAAATAACCTGGGGCGAACCGGAACGAATCGGTGCATGTGTATGTGCGACTGGATTCGAACCGGAGCGTGACAGTGAAATGAAATGAACAACTTCTGTCATGACAGAGGCCTGGATCGGCTGGCCACGAACTGCGACTGGAAGCGACCGATCTCTGGAGCATGCACTGAAATGAGGCTGAAAAATACCTGGGGCCGTCCGGATGAATCGATGCACAGGGATGCGAACGGATTCGAACTGAACGCACTACATGACAATGAAATGTTTCCCATGATAGAGCTACGAATCGGAGAGGACGCAGCCTGCGACCGTCAACGAGCGGGCTCTAGAGCATGTACTGAAATGAGGCCAACGCAACTGGGACACGTCGATCGAACCCGTGCGTTTTGAGAAATGCGACTGGTTTCGATTCGGAACGTAATAGGTGACAGTGAAATGATTCCCATGACAGAGACCCGAACGATTAGCAACGAGCGGGCTCTGGAGCATGTACCGAAATGAGGCCGAAAAACTGGGGCACACCGGAACGAATCTGCGCATTTAAGCGAATGCGACTGGATTCGAATCGGGGCGCAGTGAGTGACAGAAATGAGTGAAATGATGAAATGACCTACGTGAGCCAGCTGTGGCAGAGGTACGAATCGTTGTGCCGCGTGATGCGACTGGTAACGATTTGTCTGTGGAACACGGTGATGAGGCAGATAACACAACAATTTACGAAAACAGTGCAGATTTTTCTTCGAGCAATTCCTACTGAAATGAGGCCCGTGAAATGAAGGGCGCTGCGAAAATGGTGCGTTTTGAGTGCTAAACGACCCGGTTTCGTAACGAACGACTCGAGATATTTCAAGGTTTACGATACTCAAAAATGAAATGTTTTAGTAAAGGAAGGTCAATCGAGACCCTTACCTGCGGCAGTCGAGCCAGAGACGTTGTACAAAACACGAACGGGAACGAAAACCACGAGACTTCTGGTAGAGAGAAGTTTCCGAACGGCAACGAAATTCGAGTAGTCGGCCTAGTGATGTAGTATTGCGCACAGGAAACCGACAAAGACCACAGGCGAGTGGGCTGGTTAAATACCCCCCGGGCTCCTCCCATAAATTCAGGCCACCATACTGGCCTTCTTACATATACAAATATACTTATACTAATATATTTCAGATAATTAAATTGAGATATGATATATGTGTGTGTGTGTGTTTGTTAATAAAACAAAAAAACAAAGGGCAAGGAAGAATACAAGTTATCAGCTGGCTGTAATGCTTGCTACACTTATTTATGACCATGCTTAGTACTGCATAGTGTCTCCCTGCAAGTCTATGGTGGTCATATATAGCCTGATAATGGAGATTTCATGGGACATTTACAATGTTCTCAAAGTCCCTCTGGCAATAAGATTTTACATTTGTTGAAAAACCTTCATGCAGCCTGGAATCCATGAAAGAAAGAATGCAAAGTACAGTGTCTGCCTTATAGTGTATTATTGGGAAGATATTAGGAAGATAAAAAACATATTTTTCCTGGGTGTCTGGGATTTTATTTTAGTAGTTGTTATTCAGAGAGACTGCTTGATTGCACTGAAATGCAGTTAGCCACTAGATCAAACTTGTTATACTTAAATAAACAATGGGCTGAGTTGAGTTGAATTAATTTTCAATATATCTACATATGCCACATTTACTTGTAAACAGAGATCCTGTTACCAACTTAAAAAAAAAAAAAAAAACTGACACAACAAAATATTTGAAACAATTTCTGCCCACTGTACGTTTATAAACGTTCTCGGGCAGGAAGAGTCATACCTTGGTCATCGCTGCAACGATGATCAAGATATCCTCCTCTTTTAGGGCCAGATGCGTTCACCGGAATCTAGCTCTAGGCACACAGTGAGAGGAATGCATGCTGTTCCTCCCACTGTGTGACATCAGAAACAGGAAGCAATGAGGATTTTGTCACTTCCTGTCTCGGTTCTTTGTTTACCTGGCTGTTACTGGCCAGGGAAGCAGCCAATCAGACCGGTCTGTGTCTGATCAGCTGCATTGGAGATAGACCCCAGAATAGAGTCAAGATCCCTCCATAAAGAGGACATGTCACGGCCCATGCTATTACAAGGGATGTTGTTCATCCCATGTAATAACAATAAAGTCAATAAAAAAAGTAAAAATGACAGTGTTAAAACAAAATGTAAATAAAAAAACAAACACATTTGAAGGTTCCCCGTTTCCCCGTGCTCAGGGCAAATGTGAATGCACACATATGTCCACATGCATATGTAAACAGCAATCACACCACACGTGAAGTATCACCACAAACATAAGAGCAAGAGCAATCATTTTAGTGCCAGTCCACCTGTGTAACTCTAAACTGCTAACTTGTAAAGGCCTTTAAAGTGTTGTCTATGGATATTTTAAGGTACCATAATTTGGCGCCGTTACACAATTTTAAAGCATGACATGTTTGGTACTTTTTTACTCACTTAGCATAACATCATCTTTTATATTCTACAAAACAATTGGGTACTGTGTTGTGTTTTATGCATTTAAATCCATTAAAGTGTATTTTTCCCCCAAAAAAAGTGTGTTTAAAAAACTGCTGCACAAATATCATGTGATATAAAAATATGCATTGCCCACCATTTTATTCTCTAGAGCAAAAAAAAAAAGTGTGTGTGTGTCTGTGTGTGTGTGTGTGTGTGTATATATATATATATATATATATATATATATATATATATATATATATATATATATATATATATATATACACAAACACACATTTATCGATATATCTATAGCTTGGGGATTCTAAGTAGTTTTCTAGCAAAAAAAAACATGTTTTTTACATGTAGGAGAGGAATACCAGAACTGGCCCTTATTGAAAGTGTTAAATTCTTGCAGTGTTTTTCTTTTCGTTTCACTTGCAATGTACCTTTGTACTAGCTGGACGTTTTAAATACTTCAGGATAGTAAATTCCCTAGTATAGCCTCCTCCATCCTTGCACATCATAGCTCTCTCCTCTTTTGGGAGTATTTATTTACATTCTGGGGTTTATTTACAAAAGGCATATCCACTTTGTACTGCAAGTGCACTTGGAAGTGTACTTGAAAGTGCAGTCACTGTAGATCCGAGGGGAACATGGAAGGAAAATAAAATAACAGCATTTTTGCTTGTACATGACTGGATGATAAAATCAGCAGCGCTTACCCTGATTTCAGATCTTCCCCTCAGATTTACAACAACTGCACTTCCAAGTGCACTTGTAGTGCAGAGTGGATTTGCCTTTAGTAAATCAACCCCTCTGTGTTGCCCCATCTTCTCTCCTGCTCTCATCTCTCTACATAACCTTTTTGTAAAGTGGTACTCCTGTGATGCACCCTACCCAAATTATTGCAAATGTTTTTTTTTTTTATGTGGATCGGATTGGAGATAAGTGAATGTAAACGGACACAAGTCTTTTTTCACCTGCCACTCTATAGATAAAGTTGAACTATAGAGGTGAACAGAGGGTCCGATTGGGTCCACCTTAAAAAACAGACAGGCGGACCCGATCGGACTGATCGTGTGTGTAGCACTGACCCCCGAAGGAGCTACTGGTTTGATTGGGTTTACCGTTACCTTCTCCTCCTCAATCTGTGTCTAGGGGTTCCCATGGTAGATGGCCCAGTAAACTCAGAGACTGACGACAGATCTGCATAATGGGATTTTTATATGCAAAACGTAGACAACGAACAGTCTCTCAAAATAGGATCAGAGGGTTAGGAAGGACGTTCAGGTACTCTTAGTGTCAGTCAAATAATGAAGGACTTGCTTACTTTGACTTAATCCAGAGAATAGCCATTCACAACTGGGTGTTTACTCAAGTTAGTGAGTCCCTCACAAGGCCTAGCAGCTGTCAGGAAAGGCTGGCTGGGGACAGTGGTCCGTCACCTGTCTGTGCGCGCCTGCGGGTGCCTGGTGCGCGTGTTCGCGGTCGCGCGCGTTCGCGGCCGCACGGGTGCGCGCGTTCGCGTGCGCGGGTGCGTGCGTTCGCGTGCGCGCGCGCGCACGGTTACCGGCGCCAGGCGGGCTATTTAAACTCAGTTCTCCCTTCTGATCTTGCTGCTTGATCTACAGCGTTCCTGAGACTATTACCTGAATCTGATCTGTTTGTGTATCGACCCAGCCTGACCTGCGACCTTCCCTGCCTTCTGCCTGCCTCTGACCTCCGGCTTGTCTACGACTCTGCACCTGTCTCATCCCCTGGTCCATCCGTGCTCATCCGTTACCGACCCGGCTTGTTCCACGTTCCTGCCTCTGCCCGCTGCATCTGTTCCTGTACTGACTGTCTGGTTTGACCCGGCTTGCCTGACTCTTCTGTGTGCCTGCCCCTGAGTGATCCACCTGTTCCTGTTGGTCTCCTGCTGTCTACTGGTTCCTGTCTGCTGTCACTGGGGCCTGCTTGTCCAGCTACAGTTCCTGAAGTCAGCCAGATCTATCCACCGGCTGTTGATCCTGCCAGGCACTTGTGCTACCTCTGACTTCCGTGCCTAATGTCACCATCCTCAGGGGCCGTGAGTCGGGGACGCAAGAGAGGTCTCCTTCTGCATTCCGGGCTCACCACTAGGTACGTGACAGTATCAAGCAGCCATGACTGAGCCCGCGCAGGGAGCCTCTCCTTTGGATGAACTGTGTTTGCATCTGGCGGGTTTGACCCAGGCAGTTAAAGGCCTTCAAGAAAGCTATTCTCGTTTGGAGGAACGTGTTCAAGCCCTCTCCCCGCCAGCTACTATCCAGGGGTCACCATCCGCCTCTGCCAGCATGCCTGCTCCACCAGCAGTGGTGATGTTACCCCCTGAACCTCGAGTGCCCACGCCTGAAAGATTTTCTGGTGAACGCAGCAAATTCAGGGCCTTTCGCAACTCCTGCGAGTTATACTTTGCTCTTCAGCCACTGACTTTTTCTTTGGAAGCCACCAAAGTGGGCTTTGTGATCTCCTTGCTCCAGAACGAACCCCAGACATGGGCACATCGCCTTCTTGAACAAAAGGCTGACGAACTTTCCAACTTGACCACCTTTTTTGATGCGATGGCCCAAATCTATGAGGACCCTCAGCTCTCAGCAACAGCCGAAGCCGCTCTCCATGCATTACAGCAGGGTCGCAGGGCTGCAGAGGACTACGTTGCAGAATTCAGGCGTTGGAGTGCAGACACCAATTGGAACGATGCTGCTCTCCGCTACCAGTTCCGGTTGGGTCTGTCTGATCCCCTGAAAGATGAACTCGCCCGTGTAGGGGTTCCTCATTCTCTAGATGAATTAATCAATCTATCCATACAGATTGACAGGCGCCTACGTGAACGCAGGTCAGAGAGAGCCGCTGGTCCGTCACGTCCCACCTGGATGTTGCCAAGAGTGCCCAGTTACTCGAGTACTATGCCACCAGCTCAGTCTACTCCTACTACTGATGTGCCGGAGCCTATGCAGCTGGGTTTGCTACGACCAACGCTCACACCTGAAGAACGTCAGCGTTGCCGCATGAATGATCTTTGCATGTATTGTGGGGAGCCTGGGCACTACGTGAGGTCCTGCCCAACTAAGATCCGTAAGTGGCTTCCTCCTTCTGCTGATCAAGTCCTTGCAATCACCAATGCTTCCCCTCATCTTGCTCTTTCCGTTTTGTTGCAGCTCCCCGGAAAGAACATCCAGGTTCCCGCTATCGTTGACTCGGGAGCATGCAGCTGCTTTATGGACTCTGTTTTTGCAGCAAAACACCACATACCACTACACTCCAAGGACCCAAGGACTACTGATACATCTTGCTGATGGATCCGCCATTCGGTCTGGTCCTGTCACCCAGGAAACCATCCCCATCTCTGCCAGCATATCCAATCTTCACCATGAACTTTTATGTCTTGACATCATCACCTCACCCTTGTTTCCTGTTATCCTGGGAATGCCCTGGCTCCAGGCCCACAACCCTTGCATTGACTGGACTACCAGAGATGTTACCTTTCCCTCACCCTATTGCTTCCAACATTGTCTACCAAAGACTCCCAACCAGCCCACAGCTCTGATGTGCCTGGATACGGAAGCTCGCCAATTAGTTCCAGAGGCATACCACGACTTCATGGATGTCTTCAGCAAGAAAGGTGCAGAGACTCTTCCCCCTCACCGGGTCTATGACTGTCCTATCGAGCTCCTCCCTGGGGCCGAAGTACCATTTGGAAGAATTTTTCCTTTAACTGAACTGGAACTGGCTGCACTCAAGGACTATATCGACGAAAATCTTAAGAAAGGATTCATCCGCTCTTCCACATCCCCTGCAGGAGCTGGCATTTTCTTTGTGGAAAAAAAGGACCATACCCTTCGGCCATGTGTCGATTATCGGGAACTAAACAAGGTGACCATTAAAAACCGATACCCTCTTCCTTTGGTGCCAGAACTTTTCCAGAGACTGGGGGCAGCAGTCATTTTTACTAAATTAGACCTACGGGGGGCCTATAATCTGGTCCGCATAAGAGAGGGTGACGAATGGAAGACAGCTTTTCGCACCCGATTCGGACATTTTGAATATCTAGTTATGCCGTTTGGGCTCTGCAACGCCCCCGCCACCTTCCAGCATTTTATAAATGACATCTTCAGAGACTTCCTGGACCTATTCGTCATCATATACCTGGATGACATTTTGATCTTTTCTGCCTCCATCAGTAGCCATCGTCAACATGTCAAGCGTGTGTTAGAGCGACTCCGTCAGCATGGCCTTTATGCAAAACCAGAGAAGTGTGAATTTGAACAACAGAGTATACAGTTTCTGGGACTAATCATTTCTGTTGAGGGCATTAAAATGGACCCTCAAAAAATTTCCGCTATCCTTGAGTGGCCTGCTCCAGTGGATAAAAAGGGTGTTCAGTGGTTTGTGGGCTTTTCGAACTTTTATCGGAAATTTATTAAAGGATTCTCAGCCATCATCTCACCTATTACCCAGCTGACCAAGCAGGGAGTTCGATTTCATTGGACTCCCGAAGCTCAAACTGCTTTTGACACCCTTAAGAGACTTTTTAACTCCGCTTCCGTACTGAAACACCCTGACCCGGCTCTCCCGTTTGTTCTGGAGGTTGATGCATCCGAAGTCGCCGTTGGGGCAGTACTCTCACAACGACAAGGCCCCAAGTCTCTTCTGTTCCCTGTTGGCTTCTTTTCACGCAAGCTTTCTGCTCCTGAAAGAAATTATGATGTGGGAGACAGGGAACTATTAGCAATAAAAGCGGCTTTGGAGGAGTGGCGGTACCTTCTGGAAGGAGCAGCTCACCCGATCCTGATCTATACGGATCACAAAAACCTGGAGTACCTGAAATCTGCTAGAAGGTTGAAGCTGCGTCAAGCCAGGTGGGCGCTGTTCTTTTCCAGGTTTGCCTTCCATGTCACCTACAGACCAGGTTCAAAAAATACCAAACCGGACGCATTGTCCCGCATGTTCAATGATCCCAAAGTACCTACCTCTCTGGATACTATTCTGTCGGCGGAAAACTTTCTCCTTCTCCAGGAAGATCTGTTAAGCCGGATTAAGCAAGCTTCCAGTGAAGTCCCCCCTCCTGCAGGAGCAAGGCTGCTTGCGAAAGACGGTCTGTTCTGGCTTGAGGACAAAATCTTCATTCCAGAAAACCTTCGGGCCACCATACTCGGGCTCTGCCATGACCATGTACTAGCCGGCCACTTCAGTGTCTCCAAGACGTCTGACCTCGTGCAACGCACGTTCTGGTGGCTGCAAGTTGCAAAGGACTGCAAAGGATATGTGGAGTCTTGTACTATCTGTAATCGCAGCAAGGGTAATAAGGCCAGGGCTTGGGGCCTGCTCAAACCTCTACCTGCTCCAGAGAGACCCTGGAAGTTAATCTCCATGGACTTTATTGTTGAACTTCCCCCTTCAGAAGGCCATAGGGCCATCTTTGTGGTAGTGGATCGGCTGTCCAAGATGGCACCATTCATCCCCTTGAAAGGAACACCATCAGCACCGGAAACTGCACAAGTTTTTATCAGGGAAGTCATCAGACTTCATGGAGTTCCAGCCAACATCATATCAGATAGGGGGGTGCAGTTTACCTCTCGTTTCTGGAGAGCACTATGCAGTTCCCTTGGCATTGAGCTATCTTTTTCTTCTGCATACCACCCTCAGACAAATGGGCAGACAGAGAGAACTAACCAGACTCTTGAGCAGTATCTACGCTGCTTTTCTTCCTTTTCTCAGGACGACTGGTTCTCTCTGTTGCCACTGGCCGAGTTCGCTTATAATAATTCCATCCATTCTACCATCAAGCAGACCCCGTTTTTTGCCAATTAGGACGCGTACACACGCGGGGACTGTTCGCTGAAACTTTGTTCGTCAAACAGTTGCCGCAACAGTCCGCTCAAAATTTGCATGAGCGGACTTGCCCACACACGAGCGGACTGTTTCAGCGAACTGTTTGCCAAACAGTTCGCTCAACTTTTGAAATGAACGGACTCGCCCACGTAAGGCGGAGGCAAGTCCGCCCATTTCGAGCGCGTGTACAGGTAGGCGGGGCCCGCGAAGGAGACGTCGCGGGCACCGCCGCCTGGAATGGACTTAAAGGGGAACCCCAATGCCGAAAAAAATCGGCGTGGGGGTTCCCCCAAAGTCCACAACAGACCCTTGTCCGAGCACGCTACCCGGCCGGCCAGGAAAGGGGGGGCGAGCGAGCGCGCCCCCCCTCCTGAGCCGTACCAGGCCGCGTGCCCTCAACATGGGGGGTGCCTTGGGGAAGGGGGGGCCGCGCGGCCCCCCCACCCCAAAGCACCTTGTCCCCATGTTGATGAGGACAAGGGCCTCTTCCCGACAACCCTGGCCGTTGGTTGTCGGGGTCTGCGGGCGGGGGGCTTATCGGAATCAGGGAGCCCCCTTTAAGAAGGGGGCCCCGGATACCGGCCCCCCACCCTATGTGAATGAGTATGGGGTACAATGTACCCCTACCCATTCACCTGTAAAATAAAAGTACCCAAAAAAAAAACACAACACACGAGAAAAAATATTTTATTGCACAGCTCCGGGGGTCTTCCGTCTTCGGGGGTCTTCTCGCCGGACTCCTCCGCTATCTTCGTGTAGCTCTTTTGCTAGCGGAGGAGTCCGGCTTTCTTCCTCCCCGCCGCCGGCCTCTTCTCCCGACTTCGGGGGTCTTGTCCCCCTCTTCGGTTCTTCTGCCGGGCCACCGCGCCTTCTTGTAGCTCTTTTGCAGGCGGTGGCCCGGTCTTCTGTCGCCGCCGCCTTCCGTTCTTCTGCCGGGCCACCGCGCCTTCTTATAGCTCTTTTGCAGGCGGTGGCCCGGTCTTCTGTCGCCGCTGTCGCCGTCGCCGCCTTCCGTTCTTCTTCTTCTTGTTCTTTTTCTTCTTCTCCAGGAGATGTTGACACGACGCTCTCTCCGGCCGGAATGCCAGAGCCGCCCTGCACTGCCACTTATATAGTGCCAATGGGGCGGTGTCACATGGTATATGTCACATGGGTTGGTCACATGGGTTGATGTCACATGGGGACTATGACATCGTAAGGGGGCGGGGTCACCATGTGACATCAACCCATGTGACCAACCCATGTGACATATACCATGTGACACCGCCCCATTGGCACTATATAAGTGGCAGCGCAGGGCGGCTCTGGCATTCCGGCCGGAGAGAGCGTCGTGTCAACATCTCCTGGAGAAGAAGAAGAAGAACAAGAAGAAGAACGGAAGGCGGCGACAGAAGACCGGGCCACCGCCTGCAAAAGAGCTATAAGAAGGGGCGGTGGCCCGGCAGAAGAACGGAAGGCGGCGGCGACAGAAGACCGGGCCACCGCCTGCAAAAGAGCTACAAGAAGGCGCGGTGGCCCGGCAGAAGAACCGAAGAGGGGGACAAGACCCCCGAAGTCGGGAGAAGAGGCCGGCGGCGGGGAGGAAGAAAGCCGGACTCCTCCGCTAGCAAAAGAGCTACACGAAGATAGCGGAGGAGTCCGGCGAGAAGACCCCCGAAGACGGAAGACCCCCGGAGCTGTGCAATAAAATATTTTTTCTCGTGTGTTGTGTTTTTTTTTTGGGTACTTTTATTTTACAGGTGAATGGGTAGGGGTACATTGTACCCCATACTCATTCACATAGGGTGGGGGGCCGGTATCCGGGGGCCCCCTTCTTAAAGGGGGCTCCCGGATTCCGATAAGCCCCCCGCCCGCAGACCCCGACAACCAACGGCCAGGGTTGTCGGGAAGAGGCCCTTGTCCTCATCAACATGGGGACAAGGTGCTTTGGGGTGGGGGGGCCGCGCGGCCCCCCCTTCCCCAAGGCGCCCCCCATGTTGAGGGCACGCGGCCTGGTACGGCTCAGGAGGAGGGGCGCGCTCGCTCGCCCCCCTTTCCTGGCCGGCCGGGTAGCGTGCTCGGACAAGGGTCTGTTGTGGACTTTGGGGGGACCCCCACGCCGATTTTTTTCGGCGTTGGGGTTCCCCTTTAAGTCCATTCCAGGCGGCGGAGCCCGCGACGTCTCCGTCGCGGGCCCCGCCTACCTTCACACGCGCTCGAAATGAGAAGACTTTCCTCCGAGCGGGAACAGTTTGCTCATTTCGAAAGTAGCCTACACACGGGCGGACTGTTCGCTCAAACAAAGTTTCAGCGGACAGTTTTTCGGAATTTCCGAAAGACTTTGTCCGTCAAACTGTCCGCTGAAACTGTCCGCTGAAAGCCCACACACGGGCGGACTGTCCGCTGAAACACTGTTCAGCGGACAAAGTTGGGCGAACAGTCCGCCCGTGTGTACGCGGCCTTATGGTTTCCACCCATCATTCCTTCCTAACTCTGTTCCTGAATGTTCTGTGCCAGCCGTTCTCAAGACTGTGGATTTTTTCAGTATCAACAATAAACTAACATTAAAAAAGTAATACAAACAATTCATCAAGGTAAATCTGAGAATATCCGCATTAAAACAGCGCTTTGTAGAAAGTCCTTTACAGAAGTAACAATGTACGAGCAATCACTAGAGAGTTCTTAATGTGCAGATAAGGTGTCTATAGTGATCTAATCAGCGTTGCAAGGTGATCAAAGTGCTGTCAACCTTTCTTCCACCATAAACCGGGAGTGCTTCACCACATGCGATGCGTACCCCCTAGGGGGTTAAACTCACCAGACACTGCTGTAAACACAAGCCTTAAGGAGTAGTCACTTCCTTGAGTATGGTAATATATCACCTTAGCGTTGCAGTTCCAAACAGTCCTCCAAGTTTGTCATAAAAATAAAACAAAGTGTGCACATAGCATAATACTGTTTTATTTTTTAAAAGGTTCGCACAAAACAATAGAATCACCCATTTAAATATCTGCGTACATTGTCTAAAACATCATCAGCATTTCAAAATTGTGTACTTCACCGATTATTCAGATCTCAGAGCCATCCACAAGTGTTCCACTGTGTACACTGTGCATCACTTCCTGGTCTGTGGTCAGCGGTGGAGCGCACACCTCACTTCCGGTAGCGTCGTGTAGGCCACGCCCTGACGCGTTTCGTCACTTCCGACTTCAACAGAGGGCGTGGCTACACGACGCTGACGGCCAATATATATTCAACAGTCTCACACCCTGTCAGCCAATCACGCAGCACTGCAATATCCGGCCCACATGACGCTGCACATCGTCATGGTAACCGGACACGGCCAGCTCGGTTCTCAATACAGGGGAGAGATGATTATATCAACACAAACGATCGCCAGGACTAATGGCGACCTCCTCAGCAAAACAAGCAAAGTGAAACTAACACTTATGCCGCGTACACGCGATCAAAAGTCCGGCAAACTCAAGTCCGCCGGACAATCCCCCCGTGTGTAGCCTCCGGCATACTTTTTTGACCCGAAAGTACGGCGGACTTAGAAAGTAGTTTTGCACTCCAATCTTCCCGCCGGACTCACATTTCGGCGGACAATCCGGCCGTGTGTATGCCAGTCCGCCGTACTTTTGAAATGAGCGGACTTTTCCCGTCCGGAGAAAAGTCCGTTCATTCGAGCGGGTCTCCAGGTAGGCAGGGCCCGCGAAGGATACGTCGCTGGCCCCGCCACCTGGTATGGACTTAAAGGGGAACCCCAACGCCAAAAAAAATCGGTGTGGGGGTCCCCCCAGGTCCACAACAGACCCTTGTCCGAGCACGCTACCCGGCCGGCCAGGAAAGGGGGGACGAGCGAGCGGCCCCCCCTCCTGAGCCGTACCAGGCAGCGTGCCCTCAACATGGGGGGTGCCTTGGGGCTTCCCCAAGGCACCCCCCATGTTGAGGGCACGCTGCCTGGTACGACCCCCGGAGCTGTGCAATAAACTATTTTATCTTATGTGTTGTGTTTTTTTTTGTACTTTATTTTACAGGTGAATGGGTAGGGGTACATTGTACCCCATACTCATTCACATAGGGTGGGGGGATAGTATCCGGGGGCCCCCTTATTAAAGGGGGCTCCCGGATTCCGATAAGCCCCTCGCCCGCAGACCCCGACAACCAACGGCCAGGGTTGTCGGGAAGAGGCCCTTGTCCTCATCAACATAGGAACAAGGTGCTTTGGGGTGGGGTGGGGCGCGCCGCCCCCCTTCCCCAAGGCACCCCCCATGTTGAGGGCACGCTGCCTGGTACGGCTCAGGAGGGGGGCCGCTCGCTCGTCCCCCCTTTCCTGGCCGGACGGGTAGCGTGCTCGGACAAGGGTCTGATGTGGACCTGAGGGGACCACCACGCAGATTTTTTTTCGGCGTTGGGGTTCCCCTTGAGTCCATACCAGGCGACGGGGCCTGCGACGTCTCCTTCGCAGGCCCCGCCTACCTGGAGACGCGCTCGAAATGAGCGGACTTTCCTCCGCGTGCGTGGGCGAGTCCATTCATTTCAAAAGTAGGGCGGATAGTACGGCGGACTTAGTACGCCGTATTAGTCCGCTGAAAAAGTGCCGTGTGTGGGCAAGTAGCCCGTTCGGAAAGTCTGACGGACAGTCTGGCGGGAAGTCCGCCAGACTAAGTCCGTCGGATAGACAGCTACGTGTGTACGCGGCATTATGGAACACTCATGTTATACCTGGATCTTTCAGCCAGCTTGGCGATACCCACGAGACAGGATTCACTTAGGCACTTCAGCCCTTCCAGGCTCTTGCTAAGAAACCAACCTGTACGTGGTCGTCTTCTGAAAAGTCCTCCCCTGGATAGCTATGAAGTTACTGGGCCTCTCCAGCGGACTACCTCAGAATCCTGCTTTAGTTTCCTTGCCTCAGGCTAGCCAGCACCAAGACAACAAGTCGGGTGGATCCCCACCCCAGGCCATAGCCTTCCTGGGGGCTGGTCAGGCGGACCAGGACCATGGAGTCAGAACATCCTTCTGGACCGGAACCCTGAACTACGTGACATCTGCATCTAGAGTACCCTCTCTCAGAGAGCACAGCAAGAGTGACACTCCCACTGGGCGGGCTCCAAAAGAGTAAACTTAAAGCACTCAACAAGACTGTGGTTCCATGCCTGCTAGAAGAGACAGTGCCCCCTGTGGCCAGGCTGAATATCCTATAGTCCAGTCAGACTGATGCTGAGGTCCAAATTTAGAACAATTGTACCTGAACCAAACTTCAGTTCAGGTGTAACCTTAACTTTCAAAAAGCATAGCGCATGCTCTTTAGGAGCCAGCGCTACATGTGAAAGGGGCCTAAGGCTGCTTTCACACTGATGCACTGTGGTTTACCTGCACCTCAACTGACCTTAATCTGCACTTCTTCCTCAAGAGTCCTGCAGGTATCGCTGGCTGCTGCTGTTCCCCAGGTGGGTATGGCTGATGGCTGCTGTTGGCTGCCCTCCCAGGCTGGTAATGCTGGTGGATACTGCTGGTTGGTTCCCGACCCACCATTCCTGAGCATCAGTGTGACAGGAGCCAGAGCTAGAGGAAGCATGTGGCTGCAGTAGAGAGCAGAGCCAATGCTTCCTGTATCACTCTTGTCACAGGTGGAGTACATTTGGTATCACTCCACCTGTGACAGGAGCCGACGCTATACAGGAAACATCAGCTCTGCTTCCTCTAGCGCCAGCTCCATTCTTCACACCGATGCTCTGGAATGACGGGTCGGGAACCCACAATCTGGGCTTGCCGACCCACCGCTGCAAAGCAGGAGGTGGCATGCCACATCAGAGAGCACCCCTGGCCTAAGAGCTGCTGCTAACACTGTAGCCGTGTTCCAACATAAAGCATTAACCAAATAACAAACTATTGTTGCGCTGTTCTATATTACACACACAAGCATACTACTTGCAGTATAGAGGTAAGTGTTACCACACCCCCAATGTTGCTATATGACTGTGTAACTATGAGAAAAAAAAATAAAAAATAACAACATGATCCTGATACTTCCAGATATTAATACTTTAATCAAAGTGTGTAAAAAAAAATCAATAACTATTTTCAAGACAAATATTTAATTTATTATTGAATTTGTCTGATGCAGTGCTTTATTTAAATGTAGCTTTTGAGTATTTTTGTGCATTTACAGTATTTAGAGATTTTTCACCCTACTCTGAATATAATTTTTAAGGCAATATGGCATTAACTTAGTAAATGCTACGGCCGGCATTCTAATGTGGGCAGAATCACTAATTAAATGGAGTCTGTTAGCTAGTAGTCTTTTTGCAATAAAATGCCACTGGTTACCATGGCAATAGAGTAAATATACTGAGCAGCTTTAGATGAGGGAAATGAACACCTACAAAATGGAGCCTTAACTGTTGTTTTACTTTATCTCCAAAAAAATGGCACTGGTATTCTAGTAACCTAATGTACACATAGTCAGGTATTGTAGCTGAACTTCAAAAAAATGGTGCTTGTATCTTAGAAACTCAGTACATATAGTCCGGTATTTAAGCATTAAATAGTGAGGTGACTCCTTCTCCTTAAAGAAGTCATGTGACTGGTAACGAACAGCGTTGAATGCGGAATCTGTGACGTCATCACGCCGAACAAGAAGCGATGCCCTTTAGTGTGGTATAATCTGTGGCTGATATCCTGAATTCCTAACGGGGGCAGTGTGGTTTTAGCCCAAGCAAGCTATACAGTATATCTATGTGCACAGATTTTAGTGCACGTTAAAATGTGAGTGGTTATTGATACTTTTAATACATTTTGAAGCTTTTCAATATGGAAAAATCTCTATTATGGTCTATCTATTATTGTTTTTTGAGCAAACTTGTATGCTGAGACTGGTGATTCCATTAGGAGTGCTGGTATCTGCGGAGGAGGGTTGAAGGATTTTGAGACTGCATAGCCATGGAATAAGACTCTGGGAAGTGGAAGGGGATGATCCCGTGGTGTTCTTGAAGTTGGGGTTCACCGTGGATGCATGTGCCATCATATATCTATATCGGACTATTTATTTAATGTAATACATCTTTGACTGTTAAATTACACATAGTTACATAGTTAGGTTGAAAAAAGACACAAGTCCATATAGTTCAGCCACAAAAATAAATAAATAATAAAATAAAAATAATAATATCATACAATCCCATATACCCAATTCTATACCCACAGTTGATCCAGAGGAAGGTAAAAAACCCCAGCAGAGCATGATCCAATTTGCTAAAGCAGGGGAAAAACTTCCTTCCTGATCCCCCGAGAGGCAATCGGATTTTCCCCGGATCCACTTTGCCTATAAATGTTAGTACCCAGTTATATTACACTTAGGAAATAATCCAGGCCCTTCTTAAAGCAATCCACTGAGCAGGCGAGAACCACCTTATCATTTTGTTTGTCCTTCTCTGCACTTTCTCCAGTTCCCCGATATCGTTTTGAAAACTGGTGCCCAAAACTGAACTGCATATTCCAGATGAGGTCTTACTAATGGTTTCAACAGGGGCAAAATTATATCTCTCTCTGGAGTCCATACCTCTCTTAATACAGGAAAGGACTTTGCTCGCTTTGGAAACCACAGCTTGCCATTGCATGCTATTATTGAACTTATGATCTACCAAAACCCCTAGATCCTTCTCCACTATGGATCCCCCCAGTTGTACTCCCCCTAAAATGTATGATGCATGCATATTCTTAGCTCCCAAGTGCATAACTTTACATTTCTCAACATTAAACCTCATCTGCCACATAGTCACCCAATTAGACAGAGCATTGAGGTTGGCTTGTAAATTGGCGACATCCTGTAAGGACGTTATTCCACTGCATAGCTTGGTGTCATCTGCAAAGACGGAAATGTTACTTTTGATCTCAGACCCAATATCATTTATAAAGATATTAAAAAGTAAGGGTCCCGACACTGAACCTTGGGGTACACCACTGATAACCTTAGACCATTCAGAGTAAGAATTATTAACCACTACTCTCTGAATTCTGTCTTTTAGCCAGTTTTCTATCCATTTACAAACTGATATTTCCAAACCTGTAGAGTTTACCTTACACATGAGCCATGTGTGCGGAACTGTATCGAACGCTTTTGCAAAATCCAAATATATCACGTCCACTGTCACTTCTCTGTCCAAGGTTTTACTTACCTCCTCATAGAAAGAAATCAGGTTTGTCTGACAACTTCTGTCTTTCATGAATCCATGCTGTCTGTTGCTTAAAATTTTTTTCCTGCAAGAACTCGTCTATGTGGTCTTTTATTAATCTCTCCAGTATCTTCCCAACAATAGAAGTTAAACTAACAGGTCTATAGTTACTTGGTAAAGACTTTGTTCCCTTTTTAAATATAGGCATAAAATACTTTTGAGCCATTGTAGATTTGGGGCTGTGTCACTACCACCCCCATTATGGACATGAGCTCCACCATGCTCCTTTGTATACACAGAGGTGAAGAAAGTATTTAATAAATTAGCCTTCTCTTTGTCCCCAGTCACCCACTCCAGATTAAGGGCCTACATGCTCAGACTTGACCTTTTTACTATTAATATATTTGAAGAATTTTTTGGGGTTTGTCCTACTATCTTTTGCAATCTGTCTTTCATTTAGAATTTTTGCATCCTTGATTTCCTTTTTACATATTCTGTTATATTCTTTGTAACATTTAAATGGCACTAGTGTTCCTTAATTTTTATATTTTTTAAAAGCTCTTTTCTTATAGTTTATAGCTTTTTTGACTTTGGCCGTGAGCCACACAGGTTTTATTTTTAGCCTTTTAAACTTATTGCCCATAGGAATATAATTTGCAGTGAGATCATCAACAGTCTTTCAGAAGCATTCCCATTTCTGTTCTGTGCCCATTGATGCCAATATTCTCTCCCAGTCTAGGTCCTGGAGAGCAGCCCTCATCCTTGGAAAATTTGCTCTCTTGAATTTAAGTGTTTTTATCTTTCCCGTATGTGATTTTTGCTTACAGCTAACATCAAATGAAATCATGTTATTGTCACTGCTACCCAGGTGTTCCTTTATCTGAACATTAGTAATACGCTCTGCATGGTTTGAGATTACCAGGTCCAACCGAGCATCATTCTTAGTTGGGGCCTCAATAAGCTGGACCATAAAATTGTCCTGTAATAGGTTTATAAATTTTTGCCCTTTAACTGTCCCAGCAGTGCCATTACTTCAGTCAATTTCTGGGTAGTTAAAATCCCCCATTATTATCACTGTCCCAGCCCTTGCAGCCCTTTCTACCTGTGCAAGGAGCAGAGTCTCCACCTCCTCATTAACATTGGGTGGTCTATAACAAACTCCAATGATTAATTTTGAACTACGCACATCTGTATGCAGTTCCACCCATAATGCTTCAGACTCATCACACTCTCCGTCCACCAGGTCCTCTTTCTCATTCGCTTTGATGTCACTTCTCACATACAGACAGACCCCTCCACTTTTCCTTTTTACTCTGTCTTTCCGAAAGAGTGCATAGCCAGGAATATTAATAGCCCAGTCATGTGAGGAATGAAGCCAAGTTTCAGCAATACTGATTACATCATAGCTCTCCTGATGCACCAGTGCTTCCAACTCACCTATTTTGCTTGGCAGACTTCTGGCATTGGTGAACAAACATTTTAATGCATTAATATATTTTGACCGGTCACATACTATCTTCTTGGGTGTTCCAAGATTACAACTAGGACTTGCTACTATACTTACCTTGGGTTTATGTGCTTTGGTTTTCCTACCACGGATGTCCCTAATATTCCCCTCTGTTATACGCTCCACGCTGACTATCTCTATCTCCGGACCCTCCCCCCCATCGCCTAGTTTAAAAACCCGTCTAACTTTGTGGCCATCCTTAATCCCAGCTGATCCTCCTCATTTAGGTGCAGTCCATCCCTTCTATAGTACTGGTTATCGACTAAGTAGTCGTCCCAGTCCTCTAGGAACCCAAACCCCTCCTTACTACACCAACTCTTCAGCCACTTGTTTACTTGCCTAATCTCCCTCTGCCTTTCTGGTGTAGCTCGATGTACCAGTAGTATTCCTGAGAATACTACCTTGGAGGTCCTTTTCCTCAATTTAGCTCCCAAGTCCCTAAAATCATTCTTTAGGACACTCCATCTGCTTCTGACTTTGTCATTGGTGCCAACGTGCACCATGACAGCTAGGTCTTCCCCAGCCCTTCCCAGTAATCTGCCCACCAGATCCGTGATGTGCCGAACCCCAGCACCCGGTAAACAACATACAGTTTGGCGCTTCAGGTCTTTGTTACAGATTGCCCTCTCTGTCCTTCTAAGAATCGAGTCCTATACCACCAGAATCTGTCTTTCCTTTCTCTTCGCTCCCCCCCCCCCCCCCACTCTCACTGGAGGAGTTCTTGCCCTGGCAGCTAGGAGAATCCCTCAGCTCCAGCAGTGCTGGTGCCTGACTGGGATCACCAATGTCACTCAATGGAGCGTACTTATTGGGATGCTCCAGCCCTGGATCGGCCTCCCTGGCACTTGCCCCTCTACCCTTCCTAACTGTCACGCATCTACTCTTTGCTAGTGCTTGCACCTCTTTGTCTCCACCCACCTCTGTGCTGGCCCCTGCCGGCATCTGTCGTGTACATTCTTGGCTCTCATTTAGGGTGGAGGGTCCTCTCAGTGCTGACAGTTGCTTCCCCAGATTCATAACCTGGGCTTCCAGGGAAACAATGTGCTTACATTTTGCACAGCAGTATTCGCCCTCAATCAGATGATCAAGGAACACATACATGCTGCAAGATATACACCGAGTCACCTCTCCACACCCGCCGGTCATCGTACCTATTAATTTAATGAGGATTAGAGATTATACCCAGTCCAAATTACCTAACAACAACTAGCTTCCTGACACTAATACTCAACAAGACAGTACACAGGTACTCATGGACTAGCGTGCACCCATAATACACAAGTACTAACGATCCACACACACTACTCAGACAACACTCAGGTACTCGCACTACACAGGTATTATGACCCCTGTTATAACCTCCTGAGTTCCCACAGACTCAAGATGATCAGGCTCACAATGAGTTCTACACAAAGTTATATAGACCTCAAGCACCTGTGCCCAATTAAACACTCCCCTTAATTAGTAGGCTGAAGGAAGTAAAGAGAAAAAAAAAACTATTTAAAAAGTGTCAGAAAAGGGTATTAAAAAGCTACAAGGAAAAGCCCCAATAAGAACCTAAAAATGCAACCCAGCAGTCAAAAAACAATACTTGCTCACACTCCACTCAAGGCTCCACTGTTTATCCTCCAACCAGCAGTTTGGCAATTTCACATGTGCTCGACACAGTTATATAGACCTCAAGCACCTGTGCCCAATTAACCACTCCCCTTAATTAGTAGGCTGAAGGAAGTAAAGAGAAAACAAAAAAGCAAAAAACAAAAAACCTATTTAAAAAGTGTACATAGAGAAGGACTTTTTGGTTTGAGGGGTTCCCACCACCATTGCACTATTGTATATTAACTATTGGTTAAAGCTTTCAAATTCAGAGGTTTTCATCACAGTTATGCAGGATATGGTATATACTATATAATGTATTCTGTTAAACAGAGAAAGACTCTGGTCTGAGCAGGTTTCCACCATTATTGCACTTACATTGTGTACATTAACAATGTGAAATTAAATGCAAAATTAAAATGTAATGTTTATTAGTTTCCATCATTGTTATATTGTATTATATGGGTAGAATATTCATTGCAATGTGGGATTATCAATTACAATCATTCATGTTATATTGTGGCATTAAGGATGCATATTAGGTTTACTTTATATTAGGGGGTTCCACCATCATTTGCAAATCACTCATTGGATTGGAGAGGTAGCGCTGCACTTTTGAATTTTAGTGTCTTTGCCCTTGTCTACATTTGGCTTTCTAAAAAAAAAAAACATGGCCGCAGTGTCATTACACTTCCTAATACTTTTTAACAGCTAGTAAAAATACAGTGGCCTTTAAAGCTGAAGCTTGATAGGCCTATATTTTGCCTTTCCTGGTTCCTTCCATTAATCCCAAGTGCAATGGATGTTCCTGGACAGACTAAATTTGCTTTCAGACCACCCTAGTTAATGCCTACATGTGATTCTGAACCTATGCGATTGAAAGAATGTAAATCCACTAAATAAAAAGAGAATGGCTTTGGGCAGTCAGATTGGATCTATGTAATACAGAAATTGATGCAACAAATGTGTAAACATTTCATCTATAGTTTAAGTTAATGTATATGCTCACCAAAAATATGCTGTAAATGCCTTTTTCCTTACCACTTTGGAAATTTTGATGAACTGTATTCTGTTTCAGTTTGCAAGACATATTAAAAAGTCAGAAGGCCAGAAAACTCCAAAGGTGGAACTACAAATATCAATATACGGAGTCAAAATTCTTGAACCAAAAACAAAGGTAAGTTATCAAGTAAATCATGTCCCCTGGATACACAAAGTTGTTTAGAAGTTACTGTGGTACCTTATTTTATGTGCTCAGTACGCTTAGTACAGCCATGATTTTTGGAATCTACCTGGCTGAGCCAATTTTTCCTGTTTTTCACATGCACCAGCAAAATACACATCACAGACTTGAAAATATGTTATAGACAAATTAAGTCAAATTTGTGCACTATTTCCACAATAGTCATGCAAATGTTCATCACAGCTCTATTTTTAATGAGATAAAATCAAATTAAATATATTTATATGCATACGGTTATTACATTCTAAATTCTAACCAAATCTAAAGCCGCGTACACACGGGCGGACTGTCTGGCCAACTTAGTCTGCCGAAACACATTTCAGCGGACAGCCTTCCGTTCTTCTTCTTCTTCTAGGTCACTAGATCATATACTCTACTCTTTACTGCTTATGTTTACCTATAGATTTTTTATCTTAAAGCAAAAGTAAAGGGAGCTTATAGTCACCGTTCTTCTACCATTCCCTCGCCTGTGCCAGCATCACCTTCTGTGTGTCCATTTTCGGCCATCTTCATTGGACAGTGCGGAATTATGTCACTCCTGTGCACGCACAGAAGATAGTCATCCTGGCATACAGGAATCGGGCCAATGCCATAAGCTGAGCTGTGCCCTACAATACAGAGCCTGCCTTAGAGTTGCCACCTCATCCCTTTAAACCCGAACACCTTTGAATTACACAGGTTCTGAGGCTAATTAAATGCAGATTAGGCAACAAGTGAGTTTAATTACCACCTTAATCAGCCACAGAACCTGTATAATTCATATGTGTTCGGGTTTAAAGGGATGAGGTGGCAACCATAGCCTGCCTGCCCATAGTGAATACAGTAATAGCAGGACTTCCGTTGAACAACTCTGCAATACTAACTGTGAGGTCTTTTATCGTTTTACAGTTTTACTAACTGATTATTCGGAATAGCAAAAGGTTTTCATGTTGCTTCTGGGAGTATACATATTCAGAATATTAATTCTTGAATCTAAGAATTCTAAGCGTATTTAGGTTGTACTTTTAGGCTGAATTATTTATTTATTTTTTTAAGCTTGAACGCTAAACTGCTATATAGCGTGGAATGGATGAACAAAGTTCCTGTTGCGGCTATTGTATTACATGAAGTACTGGTTGCATAAAAAAGTTTCCAGCAGGCTCCTTCAACAAAAGTTAGTCATCTGATCAACTTTTGTTATATGGGGCAGGCTAGCAGGGCCACCCACTGAGTGAATAATTTCATACAGTCTATAGTCAGCTTTAGGCTCCCCTAGATGTTAGATGAGGGTCTCTTAAGTTAGCTGTTAAGAGGAATGTCCTGATCTCAGCCAGATAGGGAAACAATTTAATGTCTACAGGAGGCTAACAACCAAACCTTATCTTAAAAATATTGATCAAATATGATTAAAAAAAACTGTACCATTGATACCATATTCCCTTTGATAAGCCAGTGCTAAATGTGTCTTTAAAGCACACCCCAATTCACATTCACTTGCTGTAAAAAGAGGTTGTCTATAATGATAAGTGTTATTATTAAAGTGGTTGTATAGTAATTTTTGGGACTTTTACCTACAAGAAAGCCTATTATAAGGCTTACCTGTAGGTAAAAAAAAATTCCCCTCACAATGCACCGCTGACTGCAGCGGCGCATGTGCACAGGGGATTCTCGGCTGAAAGCCTGGCAGGAATGATGATATCGTGACTCCGGCCACTCACAGCGCCGGAGCTGCGATACCCGGAAGAAACGCAGAGGGAACATGTCAGCTCCCTCGGCGTGGATCGGGTCAGATGCGGTGCATACTAGCTCATTATGCCTTTTCCTTTGCAGGTGGGAAACAAAACAAAACACATCAGCGGGTTTATAACCGCTTTAATCAAGATTGTCAGGGTTGCTATTTTAATACTCATATTTTTTTTTTTTTTAGTTTTATAAAGGTGACTTAGAAGTGCAGGTAGGTTGTGGTCTTTAATAAAACTCATTGTGTCTTTTGGTTTGAATAGCAATCGGCAAAACAGTTCCTGAATAATAAAATAATTGGAAGTATGTACAAAGGTTAATGGGATGTTTGACATGCTCTGGCTGTTGCTTACCATGCCGTTGCATCCTCTCATGTGCCTGCCCTATCGCACAGCCAGTTAGGGTTGTGTCTACAGGATATACTATATAATAATATAGGTGTGTGTATAATATAAGTTTGTGTGCATATACAATATACATACAGTATATACTGTATATACACTCACTGACCATTTTAGTACCAAGTTGGACTCCATTTTGCCTTCAGAACTGTCTTAATTCTTCATGGCATAAATTCAACGTTGGAAACATTCCTCTAAGATTTTGGTCCATATTGACATAACATCACACAGTTGCTGCAAATTTGCTGCACATCCATGATGCAAATCTCCCATTACATCACATCCCAAAGGTGTTCTATTGGATTTAGATTTGTGGAGGCCATTGGAGTACAGTGAACTCATTGTCATGTTCAAGAAACCAGTAGTGAGATGATTTGAGCTTTGTGACATGGTGTATTATCCTGCTGGAAGTAGCCATCAGAAGATGGGTACACTGTAGTCATAAAGGGATGGACATGGTCAGCAACAATACTCAGGTAGGCCGTGCCATTTAACCAGTTGAGACCCGCGCTATAGCTGAATGACGGCTACAGCGCGAATCTCGTTTGCCGGGACTACGTCTATTGACGTAGTCCCATGCACGAGCGGCCTGAGGGGCGCGCGTGGCGCGCTCTGTGATCGGCGAGTCTATGAGACTTGCCTGATCACCGATCCGAGCAAGGGGTCAATCCCGACCCCTTATCACGTGATCAGCTGTCAGCCAATGACAGCTGATCATGTGATATAACGGAGACGGTAATCGGCTATTATTCTTCCTCGTGCTGACAGCGCGAGGAGAAAAAAAAAGAGCCGATCACCGGCGGCCGTGATCGGGACATCAGTCCCGATCACGGCCAGCCCTGCCAGTGCCCACCTGCCCCCTGCCAGTGCCCACCTGCCCCCTGCTTTGCCACATAAATAAAAAATGTGCCCCCCATGTCAGTGCCACCCAGCAGTGCCCACAGTGCTACCCAGCAGTGCCCACAGTGCCACCCAGCAGTGCCCACAATCTGCCTCAACAAAGGTGCTGCACCCCAGTGCCACATATCCGTGCCCAGCAGTGCCGCCCATCAGTGCCCAGCAGTGCCACCTATCAGAGCCACCTATCAGTGCCACCTATCAGTGCCCATCAGTCCCATCTATCAGTGGTACCTATCAGTGCCCCTTAGTGCCACCCATCCGTGCCACCCATCTGTGCCACCCATCCGTGCCATCTTATCTGTGCCCACCTTTGCCCATCAGTGTTGCCTTATCTGTGCCCATCGGTGCCGCCTTATCTGTGCCTATTAGTGCCGCCTTAACTATGCCTATCAGTGCCCACCAGTGCAGCCTATCAGTGCCCACCAATGCAGCCTATCAGTGCCCACCAATGCAGCCTATCAGTGCCCACCAATGCAGCCTATCAGTGCCCACCAGTGCAGCCTATCAGTGCCGCCTCATCAGCGCACTTCAATGAAGGATAAAAATGACCTGTTTGCAAAATTTTATAACAAACTATTAAACATGATTTTTTTTGCATCTTTTTTTGTTTGTTTAGCAAAAAATAAAACTCCCAGCTGTAATTAAATACCACCAAAAGAAAGCTCTATTTGTGGGAAAAAAATTATAAAAAATTTATTTGGGTACAGTGTTGTATGCCCGTGCAATTGTCATTCAAAGTGCATCAGCGCTGAAAGCTGAAAATTGGTCTGGGACTGAGGGGGGTTTAAGTGCCCAGTAAGCAAGTGGTTAAACAATGATCAGTTGGTACCAAGGGGGCCCAAAGTGTGCCAAGAAATGATCCCCACACCATCATGACCAGCCTGAATCGTTGATACAAGGCAGGATGGATCCATGCTTTCATGTTGTTTACGCCAAATTCTGACCCTACCATCTAAATGTTGCAGCTGAAATTGAATCTCAGACCAGGCAACAGATCAGACCAGGCAACACTTTTCCAATCTTTTATTGTCCAATTGTGGTGAGCCTGTGTGAATTGTAGTCTCAGTTTTCTGTTCTTAGTTGACAGGAGTGACGACTGGTATGGTCTTCTGCTGCTGTAGCCCATCTGCTCAAAGGTTTGATGTGTTAAGCATTGTATTCTGCATACTTTGCTTGTAACAAGTGGTTTATATGTGAGTTAAGTCAGTGAGTTACTGGTGCCTTTCTACCATCTCAAACCAGTCTGCCCATTCTCCTATGACCTCTGACATTCACAAGGCATTTTCATCCACACAACTGCCGCTCACTGAATATTTTCTCTTTTTTTGGACCATTCTATGTAAACCCTAGAGATGGTTATCTGTGAAAATTACATTTGATCAGCAGTTTTTGAAATACTCAAACCAGCCTGTCTGGCACCAACAATCATGCCAAGTTCAAAGTCACTTAAATCCCCTTTCTTCCCCATCCTGATGCTCGGTTTGAATTTCAACAAGTCATCTTCACCATGTCAAGATGCCTAAATGCATTGAGCTGCTGCCGTGGGATTGGCTGATTAGCAATTTGTGTTACCAAAAAATTGAACAGTTGTACCTAAAAGTGGCCAGTGTGTGTACCAGGGGCAGTTGATGCTCCATTTTTTGTTGTTGTGGGTGGGCGCAAACAAAGCCCCAACCAACCCCATATCTGACCCCCCCCCCCCCCACCCCATCGCTTGCCCATGATAGGACCTACAGACAGATAGATACTGTAGATAGATAGACAAACAGGCAGGCAGATAGATAGGTGTAGATAGATACAGAGACAGATACAGATAGATAAATAGGTAGATAGACAAACAGGCAGGCAGATAGATGCAGATAATATAGATAGACAAAGAGGCAGGCAGGCAGATAGATAGATGGATAGATAGGCAGGCAGTGCTGGGTGCCCTTAATGGTATACACATACAGGGGATGTGTAATGAAATGATCCTGCCGATTTTCAGGTGAATGACTGGAGGTTAATTCCGGGGCAGAGAAGAAGCAAGGCACCCTCCCTCCACCTTCAGTCCAATCACAGGATGAGAAGACTACATACAGTACAAGGTGCTGCTGTTTATGGCTGGAAAGACACTGACAGAGTGTCAGATCACATTACCTTGCTTCTTCATTCATGGAGCTGAGTTCACGCTGGCACAGAATTCGGAAATGACGCCGTTCTGGGGAAAGCACCGCCCATGTCCTACAGCAGTGTCAAATTTAAACCCCACAGCAAGGAGAATGATTGTAAATGGGAGTGTTGTGGCAGACTGCTTTGCGCCACAAGGACTCCCAAAACCAGGTAAATATGGTGTCTCACCTGCAATCACGTGATTGCATAGATGTCACACTGCCCATAGTGCACTGTGTCTGGCGCCCAAACACAGTGCACTTAAAGGACTTTTTTTTTTTTTTTTTTTTTAATTTAAGGACCTTTTTTTAAATTTTCTTTTCTTGGTGACTAGCTTTGGGGGGACGGCCACTGGACGGGCTGCCACTAGCGTTTACAATATATATATATATATATATATATATATATAGTCAATGAGGGAGGTTTACTAAAACGCTTTCACTCAGAATCTGGTGCCACTGTGAATGGAGCCAATTGGCAATAAAACCCAGAAGTCGATTGGTTTCTGTGCAGAGCTGTAACAGATTTTGCACGTTCCATTTTCCATAAATAACCCCCCCAATGTGTTTTTAATTGTTATATTACACTGTCACAGTTTACAAGGTGAGCAGGGACAGGGACAGGACTAGTGGGTGCCTGGCTGCTATGGCACTCTAGAAAAACCTGGCCCTGCTAGCATGTAGAGCAGTGTATATACATGGCTACTTTTGCAAGGGATTTTCAAAGCATTGGCAACTTTTAAGACTCCTCAGCTCCTGTTTTTATTATGTTAAAACAGATTTTAATGAGAATGCTGGCTGTCACTTTAAAAAAGCTGTTACCATGGTTTTAGCAAGTTCAGCACTAATGGATTCTTTTTGAAAGACTGCTAAGAGTTTGTTTAACCCCTTTTGTGTAGTATGTGTATAGTAACATTCCCCAGCTCCTATGCCCTATTCGGGGGATACATTATTACATATCTTTTCTTTGAAAGCCAGCAGCTGATACTTTGCACAGTGATTGGCTCTCAACTCCAGCTGTCGCTGACAGCTGTGGTCAGCACTAATAATGGAGATCCAGACTGGTTGTCAATCACTTGACCACTGTCAGCTATGGTGATCATCCGTAAACCTCATTGGTAAAATAAACCTTCAGCCTGCAGATGGCAGTGTTCATGTGTTTAATACTGTAACTGTTACATACAATTACAGTATTAGACAACAGATACAGTTTGAGTATAAAAAAGTAAATGAACCCCTTCATGATGAAAGTAAAACAAATCTTAACTCCTGAAACCAGTTTTGCAACTTTGGCATATGTTAGTAATAAAACTGTGCAAATAACTTATTGTATTACATAGTTACATAATAAGCAAGGTAAAAAAAAGACACAAGTCCAACCTATGTGTGTGATTATATGTCAATATTACCTTGTATATCCCTGTATATTGCGGTCGTTTAGGTGCTTATCTAATAGTTTCTTGAAACTATCGATGAACCCCGCTGAGACCACCACCTGTGGAACGAAATTCCATATCCCTGTCGCTCTTACAGTAAAGAACCCTCTACGTAGTTTAAGGTTAAACCTTTTTTCTTCTAAATGTAATGAGTGGTCACAAGTCTTGCTAAACTTGTGTTCATTTGGTCGTAAAGGGTAATGAATACCCCCATATTTTATTTTGATTGTCAATGAAAAACTGGCCCAAAATAGTAAACAAAAATCAGCTTTTTTTAGCTATAGTTGTACATTTCTTACAATTACCATGAACTACCACAAAAGAACAATCCAAAACAAATGATCTTACTCTTGACAATCTCAACAATAAAACATATTTGTATGCTGCTTGTATGATGATCAGTATTTCACTTTTTATCCTACTTAAAACACACTGACACTAATACTAAACTAAAAAACACAATTTTCTATCTTACTAAAACCATACAGATCATTTCACCTCAAGTCTTTGACCCTGGCCATGACCTTTGATCTTAAGCCTAACCATAGCCCTGACATTGACATAGATTAAACACTGATTTGGCCATTTTATTTTTATTTGTATTTATTTTTACCAAATTTTTCTTTTGTTTCAAATCTTCTCCTCTAGCAAGGAGAAAAAGATACAGTGGCTAATCACTGTGATAGCCAGTTTAATGTATTTAAGAAATGGTTTGCACATAATCAAAACTTCAACTCCAAAAAATCTCCCTGAATTACAAAAGCTAACAAGACAGACGTATTATACCACAGTGAGGAAAGTGGTGTGAGCAGAATATAAGATGCATAGTCCTGAAGGGCAATCTGCAAGGTGCGGCAGCATGTCACAGAAACAAAGATGAATAATTTAGTGTTTCTTTTGTCTGAAAGAACAACCTTCTGTGAGCCTGGCTTTTCTACCTATGAGCTGGCACAGGACTGTCGAGCATCCTACACAAAGGACATCCGTCTGTGCATGGCTGAATACAGTAGTGATCTTATAGCAGCCTGGGCATTGAACATCCATAAAGTAGGAGTTTGGGCTCTGTAGCAACCTCTTCTTCTTATGCCTAGTCTTCTCCTCATCAGAAGACAGATGCAGTAAATCTTTGGCTAAAGTGTGTTGAGGTCCTTGTGGACCTCAACACACTTCACGCAGAATCTGAGTTTCGGGCAGAGGGGGGCGGGGCAAGTGCTTCAAAGTGCTTCAAAGGCTTCATGAAATTTGCTTGAAGCTAGCTTAAAGCTTTAAAAACCTGTAAAAAACGCTCTTCACTTGAGCATTATAGTTTGAAGCCAAGGTCTTAAATAGATTTTTAAAGGTATCACATGGTGACCAAAGCAGTTTGCAGACATGTGCAATTGGCAGGAGATAAAAAATGATTTTTTTCTTTTATGTGTTAAAGCTGTGCAATCAAAAGTACTGCCAATCTGGGTACCTGTGAATCAGGGCCAGGTGAAGTAACATGTGTCCACCCAGAGTGAAATGTCTGTTACGCTGTATGGGATTTCTTTCCTGAGTCTGCTAACACTATTTACTTCTAGTATATTCACCTCTTTAATTACCAGATGCTGCTTGACCTGTGTTTGCTTTAAGTGGTCTGCAGTAAAAATCTGTCAACATCAAACAGCCTGTGTCCAAGAGGGAGTCTGCCTGCCATCTCCTTATGTGACCCTATTACATATACTTTACACAGCACACACCCTTTTTTTTTTTTTCCATTTGCTTCTGTACTATTTACTGCTGCTGGAAATTGGCAAAAAACGTGTTTTAGCAATGCCCTCACTAAAAGACACCTTCCTTATCATATTCAATTTTACACTTATTTAGATAATTGTTGATGCCAAAATAAGTCATATGGAAACTCAACAGTCAGTTTTTATTTTTAAACTTATAAATAAATAAAAATATATCTGAACACCGTAAAAGCCAATTGTGGGAAAATCTGTGAATCTACGCATATTCTATATTTACCCCATAAATTGTGGTGGCTCAATATTAGTAGAGCTGATTTTGTAGATTCCAATTATTTCAGAGGTTTGAACCGTGGTTTTAATTACAAATACAGTTATTCGATTTAAGCTCTATAGCTTCTATTCTGAAATCACTGATTAACGTGTTATTAATGCCACAAAAATGAAGACTGTAGTATAAGGTTGCAGAGGTGAGAATATAAAGGAAAACAAAAAGTCAAATGTATTTAACTTGTTGGAGACATGTGTTCATGTGTTCTATCCTATAGTACAGCTTTTAAATGTCCATGTTGGACCTAGCAACTTAGGATTGGTATCACAGACTGTCAACTTTATCTTGATACAAATATGAAAAATAGAGGCCATTATTTCCTAAGACGACTATAAAAAAAACGCCATAAATATTCAATGTTCTGCTTACTTAAAAATTATAATCTGTTTATATTTGTTAGGTTGCTTTTTGTCATTTTCCAGCAAATTACCCAAGCAAAATAATGGTAAAACACTGAATAGCTAGAATACTGACTGCTAACAGGGCTAAGGCAATATTCAATGTTCTAAAAATCAACATGCGATGAGAATCATCTTTATAGCCTTGTTTAGATGAAAAATGTGCCAAAACTGTTCTATGCATTTCTATTGTCTAAACGTGTTGGGATTATAGAATCTTATTTTGTAAATGCCAACCTAAGGAACATTGGACTGATCATACTTAAGCAAGTTTAGGGCAGTGTTTTTAAAATCTGCTTCTGCTCCAGTGTTAGTTGATGTCTGTTTCCCTATTGGGGATATCCCATAACTGTCTGTCTTGGTGAGAATTTTGTTATCAGGTCAGTTGTTAAGGACAAATTCCTCAGTGATGTTTCAGATAACAGTATAAACATGACAGATGTTCTAACTCTTTCCCACTATTCAAAACTTAGCAAAAAAAATCTTGCTGTTTCTCATATATGTTTGTATTTGAGCTTGTGCATAAAATAAATGAGTCTCACTCTTTGTGGCCAATCCCATCCGATCATGACAGAAATGGCTAGTTGACGGACTGGGTCTAACATTTATACTTTTTAGGTCTAACACCTGGAACTCACTGTAAACGAGTGTCAGAAAGGTGTCAGAATTCCTTTTCTCTATGCTCGTTTCAGATCAGTGAAGCAGAACGCTTTGACGCATCAGCATGTCAGCCAATAAACCAACATTTTCAAAAGGAGAGGTCAGGAATGGTATCTTCCATATTTCTATCTTGACAGATTCAATGTAAGTGGAAGTTGATTCACAGGCTAGTAAGGCTTTGTATTCTAAGGCAAAGCTGAAGGACCTGAAAAAACCCCAAGAAAATAGAAGGAAAACATACAAATGCCATGATTATGGTACCCCTAGTATCAAATGAATCCAGAACCTCAGCACTGCAATTCAAGTGTATTAACTACTATTCTAACCATTGTGGGGTGTACTGTAGAGAGCAGTATATTGGTATGTGTTACAGCTGAATTTTGAAATCTTGTTAGCATATGCCACAAGCAAGAAATTAACTATATGTGAGTTTGTAGTTTCCACATCCTCTACAATCACTGTTTTTAATCAATATTTTAAATATATTAAATGTTTAATGTTTTTGAAGTTACAAAAGGAGGCAGCTCAGACTTGAAGTACTCATTTTGATATATAGCATGATCAGTATCTGCATAATTATCTTACCAGACACAGATGATGGGAATACCAATATTTTCTCAAAATTATATATTTTTTTTGCATTCAAAGGTTTCTTGTATGTGCTGAAAGCCAGTAGGTTTTAATGATACAATTTTTCCATGTTTATGTTAGCACAGAAATCCCACGAGCTTGGATGATTTCCTTATTTATTCTTAGTCATAAAGCGAGAAAGACTGGATGATTAGGAAGTTAAGCATACTGATTTACACATGTATGTTTTCGCTAGAAGTAAAAGGCTTTTATAAAGACAATTCAGAGATGATTAGGTTATTAACGAACAATGTATAAAAAAGTGTAAATGTGTTGAATAACGACTTGTTCTGAATAATACACCAAAGGAAACCTATCAGTCTGAATGAATACATTTCTAAATCCTGATATGCCACCATATTTAAAGCGGGAGTCCACCGGGACTCCGCGTTTTTTTTTTTTTTTTTTAAAAGCCAGCAGCTACAAATACTGCAGCTGCTGACTTTTAAAATAGTGACACTTACCTGTCCAGTGCGCCCGCGATGTCGGCACCCGAAGCCGATCTGTAGATCGTATGTCGGGTTCTGCCGCCGCCATCTTGGGTATGGGAATCAGGAAATGGAGCCTTTCGGCTTCATTTCCCGGTTCCCTACTGCGCATGCGTGAATCGCGCTGCGCAATAAGGACAGTCCCCGCTGCCTCTGGGATCTGTGTGTTTCCCAGCAGGCAGCGGGGCACTTGCGGAAAGGGGCGGGCACTTGCGGAAAGGGGCGTAATATACGCCCCTTTCCGCAGAGAGCTATCCCGGAAGTGGGTGCAGAATACCTGTACTGTACAGGTATCTGCACCCCCCTCCCCCCTGAAAGGTGCCAATTGTGGCGCCGGAGGGGGGGAGGGTTCCGATGAGCGGAGGTCCACTTTAGGGTGGACCTCCGCTTTAAAAAGCTGCACTTTTTTTTCTTTCAAGTCCCTCCACACAAGTGATTTGGCCTAGGCTAAGAGGCAGGAGGAAACGTTCCCCCAGCCCCCCTACCCCTCCATTTAGTGACAATTCAGCATTTTACATTGTACTGTAGCTGTGTAGCAAGTTATAAAAGACGTGAAACAACAGCAAGAGGCTGATCTATGTGTGACAACCTGCATACATACAGCCCACAGTATATAGGCTACAGCATAGGCATCAGAATTTACATGGGAAATCCAGGGAATTGATTTTTTGCATCAGTATATACAGCAGATGCTAACCCTGGATGCAAATATTACAATTACACATTAGTTAGCATGTATGTTAATGTGGAAAAATGTATCATGATGCTAAAACTGCTTGAAAACTGAACTCCAAACAAATATAAAAAGATACTTATATTTTAATGTAACTAATCGTAGTATCTGTATTGTCTTGATACTTCACAGTGTATCAAACAGCAAAAAACAAAACAGTGTGATGTTCCCTTGTCAGCAACTTATTTACTATACCACTATACCTGTAAGGTTAAATATTCATCTGAATGTATACCTCCACGGTATATTTTTTTTAATGTATGCGTCTTTAAGAAATTATTTTCCTATATATACGTACTGTATGTTTATAATATAGTACATATGTCCTACAGCGAGGGAAAAAAGTATTTGATCCCTGCTGATTTTGTATGTTTGCCCACTGACAAAGAAATGATCAGTCTATAATTTTAATGGTAGGTTTATTTCAACAGTGAGAGACAGAATAACAACAAAAATATCCAGAAAAATGCATTTCTAAAAAGTGATAAATTGATTTGCATTTCATTGAGTGAAATAAGTATTTGACCTCTTCACAAAAATTGACTTAGTACTTGGTGGCAAAACCTTTGTTGGTAATCACAGAGATCAGACATTTCTTGTAGTTGGCCACCAGGTTTGCACACATCTCAGGAGGGATTTTGTCCTACTTCTCTTGGCAAATTCTCTCCAAGTCGTTAAGGTTTTTGAGTCTGACGCTTGGTAACTCGAACCTTCAGCTCCCTTCACATATTTTCCATTGTATTAAGGTCTGAAGACTGGCTAGGCCACTCCAGGACATTAATGTGCTTCTTCTTGAGCCACTCCTTTGTTGCCTTGGCCGTGTGTTTTGGGTCATTGTCATGCCGGAATACCCATCCACAACCCATTTTCAATGCCCTGGCTGAGGGATTGACAGTTATTTTGTGTTTCTTCCATTTGAGAATAATCGCACCAACTGTTGTCACCCTCTCACCAAGCTGCTTGGTAATAGTCTTGTAGCTCATTCCAGCCTTGTGTAGGTCTACAATCTTGTCCCTGACATCCTTGAAGCACTCTTTGGTCTTGGCCATGGTAGAGAGAGTGGAATCTGATTAATTGCTTCTTTGGACAGGTGTCTTTTTATACAGGTAACAAGCTGAGATTAGGAGCACTCTCTTTAAGAGAGTGCTCCTAATCTCTGCTTGTTACCTGTATAGAAGACACCTGGGAGCTAGAAATCTGGCTGATTGATAGGGGATAAAATAGTGATTTCACTCATTAAAATTAAAATCAATTTATAACTTTTATGAAATGCGTTTTTCTGGATATTTTTGTTGTTATTCTGTCTCTTGCTGTTAAAATAAATCTACCATTAAAATCATAGACTGATTTTTTTTGTCAGTGGGCAAACATACAAAATTAGCCAGGGATCAAATACTTTTGTCCCCCTAACTGTATGTGTGCATCTTTGACACCACTGGTGGGTTGGACAGGTTATAATATGTTAGTACTTTATAGTGAATTTGTTTGATGAATATATTGCCAAAAAGCATTAGCCAAATGTTACTGAACCAGCTGTCTGGTGCCAGGGCCAAACATTCAGATCACTCTAGCGACAACAAAGCTATTTTACAATGACATTTTGGGCTTGATTCACTAAAAATGAATAAATAAAACACGCCAAAAATGTTCAACATTTTTTTTCCACAAGATCACTTTTTAACTACTAAATCATTTATCATTTTCAAATTATATATTTTACTGAAGGTTTACAGCAAATAAAGGTAATACAGTATATTGTACAATAATGCTATGTGATCACCAAAAAAAGCATAAGTATAACATTAGCAGTATAATCAGAAATAAAGGCTGTAGTTTGGGATAAAGACACAATCAAAAAGCGGTATTATTTCTGTTAGCCAGTATGCCCAATTCTGTTGGAATAAAGATGTTCTCCCTTGTAGTTAAGCAAACATTCTCTCAAAAGAAGAATGCTATAACTGAATGCTTTAAGAATGCTATAACTGAGAGAAGTTTGGCGGCCTAGTTTTGTTTCCACGCTTTCGCCAGGGCACACTTGGCTATGGTTTGAACTTGTGTGGTGAAGAATCTAATCTGGTAGGGCCACATATCTTTGCCAATTCTAAAGCGGGCTAACACAGGAGTTGGAAGTTGAACCTGTTTCAATGGTTATGGAGGAAGCGATGAGCTAACAATTGAGGTGTAAGGTACCTCCTATGCAATATTTTCTGGGTAGTTTCCCAACGCGAGGTGCAAAGGGATGTTTTCCTAGGCCAGTAAAGGACACATTGCTATTGCTGTGTTGAGAATAGGGATGAGCCCTATTCCCTAACCCAGTTTGGTTCGCACCAGAACTTGCGAACAGGCAAAACATTTGTGCGAGCGCCGTTAAAGTCTATGGGACACGAACATGAAACATCAAAAGTGCTAATTTTAAAGGCTTATATGCAAACGATTGTCATAAATGGTGTTTGGGGACCCGGGTCCTGCCCCAGGGGACATGTATCAATGCAAAAAAAGTTTTAAAAACGCCCTTTTGTAGGAACAGAGATTTTAATAATGCTTAAAGTGAAACAATAAAAATGAAATATTCCTCTAAATATTGTGCCTGGGGTGTCCTTGGTATGCCTGTAAAGTAGCGCATCTTTCCAGTGTTTAGAACAGTACCACAGCAAAATGATATTTTGAAAGCAAAAAATGTCATTTAAAACTGCTTGCAGCTGTAATCAATTGTTGGATCCCGGCAATAGAGATGAAAAAAATGTCACCCCCCCCCCCCCCAGTCCATTACCAGGTCCTTTGGGTCTGGTATGAATAATAAGGGGAACACTGCACCAAAATAAAAAAATGTGTGGGGGTCCCCCCAAAATCCATACCAGGCCCTTCAGGTCTGGTATGAATATTAAGGGGAACCCTGCACCAAAATGTAAAAAAAATGGCGTAGGTCCCCCTCAAAATCCATACCAGGGCCTTCAGGTCTGGTATGGAATTTAAAGGGAACCCTGAGCCAAAATAAAAATTGGCATGGGGTCCCCCCAAAATCCATACCAGACTCTTATCCAAGCATGCAACCTGGCAGGCCACAGGAAAAGGGGGGACAAGAGAACATCCCCCTTCTGAACCATGCCAGGCCACATGCCCTCAACATGGGAAGGGTACTTTGGGGTCCCCCAAAGCGCCTTGCTCCCATGTTGATGGGGACAAGGGCCTCGTCTCCACAACCCTTGCCCGGTGGTGATGGAGATCTGGGAATCTCCTTGTTAAATCGGGCTTCCAGATTCCGATAAGCCCCCTTTAACAAGGGGACTCCCAGATCCCGCACCCCCATGTGAATGGGTATCAGGTACATTGTACCCCTACACATTCACCAAAAAAAGGTAAAAATGACAGTAGACAATTTGAATTTGGGACATTTGGGACAAAAAATAAAATAAAACATTGCCACAATGTCCATTCATCTTCAATCACAGCGTCCGATTGACCCGAGAAAAAAAAAATGAAAAACTCTGCCTCCATGTTAGGCTCCTGCTGACTGCAGGCTTTCTGCATTGACAGCTGTTATAAAGTTGAGGGTGGGGCCACCTGGTGATGTAAACCGGTGACCCCGCCCCTTCCGACATCATGTGATGTCACGTAATGTCAGAGGGAGAGGGTTCACCAGTTTACATCACCGGGCAGCCCCACCCTCAGCCATATAACAGCTGTCAATGTAGAAAGCCTGCAGTCAGTGGGAGCTTCCTGTGGAGGTGGAGTTTATTCTGCTTTTTTTTTCTCGGGTCGTCAGACAGTTTTTTACTTTTTTTTTAAATAAAGGACTTGTCCCAAACTGTCTACTGTCGTTTTTACAATTTTGACACTTTTTTTTGGTCGATGTGCAGGGGTACAATGTACCCAATACCCATTCACATAGGGGAGGCCAGGATCTGGGGGTGCTAAAGGTGGCTTCCAGATTCTGATAAGCCCCCCCGACTGCAGATCCCCACAACCACAGGCAAGGGTTGTGGGGATGAGGCCCTTGTCCCCATCAAGATGGGGACAATGTGCTTTAGGGGGAGACCCCAAAGCACCCTCCCCATGTTGTGGGCATGTGTTCTTGTACGGTTGTTTCCTTTACAAATGTAATTTTGCTGCTCTCTTTCATAAAACTATGTACGACTGCTGTGTAAGCAGCCTTACATAGTGTGGGCCATGGACTCACCCCCCTGAGCCATGATTGGCCAAAGGCACCCTGCCAATCAGCAGCCGTCAATGCGCTGCGATCTTGCAGCTCATTGACGGTCTCGCCATTCATTATGGCAATTCCGCGTGCGATTGAATTTGCCGTGAACGCCCCATAATGTTCGTAATTATCCCTAATTAAGAAGGACATTCCCAGATCTCGCTTCCATGATAGCATTGTAGGAAGTTTCTCAGGAAGAGTCCTTGTGCAGAGAGATGTGTAAATGAGCAATATACTGTACCTCTTTTAGATGACTGTTGATATGTAAAAAGAAAAAAGGGATTTTAAGAAAGCATCTTCTCATAATTTCAAAGGAGATAAAAAGTAGCAAATTTGTAAGTACTTATAAAAGTCCTTAGGAATACCATAGAATTGGGTCTTAAAATAAGCTTATCATTTGTTGTGAATTCGTATGAACTATCAGTTGAACTCCTCGACATCTCCAAAAAGAGGTGTCTAGGTCTGGTATAAGAATGTGGTGAAGCTTCACTTTGTAAAGATCACTGAACCAGAAAAAAAACATATAAGGCATTTTTGCTTGCACGTGATTGGATGATGAAAATCAGAGCTTTATAACATTCACTAAGCTGTGGAGAACATTAGTACAATTGCACCTCCAAATAGCTCACCTTTTTTTGCTTTTAGTAAATCCACACCATAGTTTCACACTTTCTGTGTGCATTCATTAATAGAATAAGTTTCCTATGGTGCAGTGTTAGTCTGTGGAAAAAAATAGTAAAAAAAATAACATAAAATATAACGCTAAATTTCAGGGATAGATATCACAAAACAAAAATATTTAGCACATGTTATATATTATATATATTTTTTTTAATTAACTACTTTTGAGATAAATACTGCATGAGTTATTCTATGACAAAAATCCATGCAATATTTATCTCTTCGTGAATTGACCCACATGCCACTGTTGCATCAGGCTACGTTGTTACGTCAGCCTTCATTGTTAACTCATAGGGTGCTTATAGTATGTTGTGCCTGAAAGAGCAGTTTCCAGTTTTCTTTTCCTGTTATAAATCATAAATCGCCAAGCAATTTGATCCTCCAATCCCACACCAGCAATACTAACATTAACACCTGTGAAATATAAACAATAGGGCTGATTTAAAGGAATAGACTATAATGTGTTCACTTGGTAAAATAAATGTTAGTTAATAGGTAAAGTAAATAAAGTAATTGGGTAATAAAAGCTGTTTTTACTTTAAACGCTGTGAGGCAAAAAGAAAACGTATTTTGGGTAACACATAATTGGGTTTTCAAAGTTAACATAGCTTATTTACATACATTTCCCAAAGTAAACACCTACTTTGCTAGGCAAATAGCTCCTATTCCTTTATTAAAGCTGGTCATACGCTGGGTGGGGGGACCTCTCAGTACCCTACTGCCGTACAACCTTCAGTTGAACAAATAAAGAAGCTAGGTCAAAATGGTCTACCATACAGCACCTGCAATCAGATGTAGGCAGTGTCTGAGTATTCTGACAGCCAGCAGCACTGGTTTTCTTAATACAATAGCTGCAGTAGGATGGAGTATAGATGGATTTTTTTTTTTAGTTCAGCTGGACAAACAAATGTGTGTCTGGCCATCTTAAGTTAACCCCAATAGATCCAATCCCAAAACACAATGCATAAACAGTTACGTATCCTTGGATATCTGGTCTATCTACACTGGTATGCCAACTATGAGGGAGGTAACTCCTCCATCAAGAGTGTTGCTATGATTGTGAAAGACCAAGGAAGCTACCGCCAGGGTTTTAAAAAAAATACTTTGGAAAGTTTGAATGATGTAAATGTTGTTCTGTTAGCTATAAACACAATTTATGATTCAGATGACAATGGCAATTGATTTGGTTTGGTTTTACAATCAAGTTGGCCCTTTCCTTCTAAAATGTTTTAGATCTTACTTAAGTTTCCTGGGAATATTGCACTGTGTAGGGCCCCTCGGGACTCAATTTAAGATATTGTATGTTTTAAATGGTTCTCTTAGATTGTATAATTCGTTTTCACTTCTCCACCCTGACTGGTTTTGTAGCCTCTATATAATGTTTCAAACCTATAAACCTAAGTAACATAGTCCCAGAGAATATGTTACTAGCACTTTACTGTGTTTCTTGTAGGCCAAAACTATTTAAAGGGTACACTACTAGCCAAAAAGCCAACGCAGCCATCCAGCACAGCATGATGTAATTTGCACTGCTTGCACTACACTGACTGTTAGATGCTTACTCCTGTGGAATTGTTTAGCCTGATATCAGCAGGGAAGGGAATATGCACATAAGGGTGCAGATGTAGAAACACCCCTTTATGTGTGACTATTTAAAATGTGCAAAGCTTCCCTTAATTAGTTTTAGGAAATATGTTGTATGTCAGTTTTAATTATAGCTGTACTTTTCAGGGAAATTTGTTTCTGGGGTTCCTAACAAAGTAGAGACCTCTGGTGTACAGTAAAGTATACTATAAAATGTAGTCTAACAATAACTCTGTATGTAGCAGCTTTTGAATTTAACATTTGACCAAGATTTAGTAAACTACCTTCTAACCAATTATTAAACCAAATCCTGTTTTTTATGTGGAAGCATAATTATCTAAATTTTCTTCTAAGCTTCAGTTTTGCTGCTTTAGCAAATGTTTTTTTTTTAATTCATTGCCAGAAATAATTATTGCAAACAAGAGACAAGAATTAATATTGGCAGCTACATGAGGATAGAATTACAGGCCAAGAACAGAAAATACTGACATGGCAAAATCAGAAACAAAATAGTACCTTTGAGGCAATGTAATAAAAAGTCGGTCAGTGATTCCTATCCAAAAGCAATATAGTTTTGTATTGCACTAAATGTTCAGGTACAACAAAATACAGGTATTGTGTAAGTTGCACACCTGCATAAGTTGGAATCACCCACATACTAAGACATTATGGTCAATGCTGTTTTACACTTCCCCCGTAACGTCATCTTTGAGATATTATTCATGTGCATCATCTGAAGTACTCCAGGATGTATGTGCTGGATTGCAGTTTCTGAGTAGGGCAGCCATTCCCCAACAGAGAGCAGGTAAGGAGTAACATGTTACGGAGAAGACCTAGGTGTAGTCAGAAATATAACACTGCAGCAAAAGATTAAACGCTGATAGTAGTCAAGGTTCAATCATGGTCAAGCCAGGTGGAGTTCACTACTACCCACAGAAGAGATAGGAACATATTATTGCGCTAGGGTCATTGCCAGGTGTTAATTAAACCAAGAATCAAAGCCATAAAATTATAGCAGAATCAAGATCAGACAGGACCAACAAAATTAATATGAGGTCTGGACAAGCAGGCTTAGGGGGTTATTTACTAAAGGCAAATCCACTTGTAAGTGCACTTGGAAGTGCAGTCACTGTAGATCTGAGGGTGACATGCAAGGAAAAGAAAAAAACGCATGTATAAACGCATTTTAGCTTGTATATGATTGGATGGTAAAATCAGCAGATTTACAATGACTGTACTTCCAAGTGCACTTTCAAGTGCACTTACAGTGCACTTGTAGTGCAAAGTAGATTTGCCTTTCGTAAATAACCCCCTTAGTGTCTAGGTAAAATTGAAACATTGAACATAATCCCAAACATGGTCCAATAAAACTCTAAAACAGACAGTGGTTTCATTGAATTGTGAACCAGTGAGCACAAGTACAAGTTTGCACTTAGACACATTCACCTAAGAGAGTGTACAAATAATGGGCGAGCAGAAATAAACGTGGAGTGTGGGAAGACCAAGATGAGGCCACAGAAGTAAGAGTAGATAAAGGGCAAGCAGAAATCCAAACTGAAGTGATCAATGAGGAAGGGAAGTGTGGTGAGGTGGAATCCCACAACTATCTTGCAGCTTTCAAAAAGTCACAATCTGGACAGTCCCCCCAGACATCTCAAAATAGAAACACAGCAAAAAAGGGTCATACCAGTGGCTTGGGTATACAAGACAGCCTGAATAGAACAGATAGCTACCACTTCCAGGTCACATAACATGTTTCATGGTCAGTACCCCTTTCTCAAACCTTGAGAAAGGAGTACTGGTCATAGAATACATCATGACCTGGAAGTAAGAGATATCTTTTCTCCTCGTGGCTATGGGACATCACACATTGTCCAGCAGTGTAAGCAGGTCCCAGAGTGGTCATTCCTGGTCAGACTGCCTATATACCCCGCCTACTGGCCAAGGCTCTTATGCTCTGGACTGGATTTGGGCCACAGATAGGTTATCAACACATAACTTTATTTTAAGTATTTTTATTTATCTTTTGCTATATTGAAATAGTCTACACTATTGGTGTACTTTTTTGTTGTGTTCCTATCTGGAGCACAAAGAGGAGGCCACAGGAGCAGTGGGTGGACCAAAAAAACTGCAGAGGCTGCAGCAGCAGCAGCAGCAGCAGCAGCAGCAGCAGCAGCAAAGGAATAGGAAGGGTTGCTATTACTGTTACAGTCTATTGATGTTATACATTTGCATGAAAAATATGTTTTATTTGAAACTAGCTGATTTCACATTTGGCTATTCACTAAACTTTATTGCATGTATTATCAGCTGTAATGACTTGTATGTTTAGTCACCCTCTACCCCTGTCATACTGTGTACCATATGTAGTCACATCCTTGGCTTATATGTTTTTCTGTACCCTTACATGGCACAAACAGCAAACAATCCATTTGAGTATCATCTAAGAGGACTGGTTGAACATCAGACTGTACAGGGGTTACCAAGGGTATAATTATGAGTGCATCTGATGTTTAGAGTCACTTGTGTTCGTATCACAGATTTTTGGACCTATTGGAAATTGTCTATGAGACCAGGTGGCAAGTACTCTAATTTCAATATAGAGAAGGCTATGTTAAGGATTTTTCAGAGGCTAGTGAAATACTTTTTTTTTCTATCACACTGAGCGTTTTTAGAAATATAGAAAGTTAAATTTTCTATTGTAAACGATCACCTTGTAAAACAGCTCATTCAGTTTAAAATTGAAGCGCTGAAGCAGTTAAACCAATGGCAGCATGCATATGTCTCTCAGCACAGGTTTCCATCAAGATATTATATGGTATAGATGTTAAAAAAAATAACATGACAAAAATGTCACGTCAAAAGTGCACATAAGTAAATGTATTTTATAGGGAATAACCGCTGAAATTATCTCTGTTGGTTTATTGTTTATGGGTAGTACAAACAATTTGAAGGTATAGATTCAAAAAGTATATATTAGTAAAGTTATCCTCATAAGGCACAAATAATAAACATTCAACAGGTCACGGTTTACCTACATCTAGCACTGGATAGTTGTAGAGGCTGTATCAAACTGAGAGAGGGAGACCGGTGATAAGAGAGAGGATATATGATTATGAGTAAAAATCACAGATTAGCCAGGACAAAAAACTAGTGGAAGAAAAGAAAATCAAAAAGGGACATAAATTGGGATTTAAACAAACTTAACAGTAAAATAAACGTTTGTCTGACTTCTACTTGAGCGGAGAAGAATAGATGATGGTGAGCATTATTCATACCAGAGGAGGAGCTATTCATTCATTTTAAACCATTCTATCCAAGTTTTCCATTGCATATCAAACTTTTTACTGTTACCACATCTACTAGCTAGTAAAGATTCATAGATGTAATGGAAGTGGGTAGTTTTGAAGACTTCGGAAGCGTTGGGTGCTTTGTCAGATTTCCAGTGTTTTTGGCTATCAATGTTCTAGCAACCAAGAGAATATGTGTAACTCGAAAGTTAGGGTGGAAATTTTCAATGCCTATATTTAATATTGCTGAACTTGGATTGGGGGATGTCAGAATTCCTGTGATATTTGAGATGAATGTTTGCTGTGCCAAAAGCTGGTCACGTGTTTACAGGTCCAGAAAATATGAAAAAGGTTGCCTACAGCACCGCATTTCCTCCAACACAGTGGGGAGTTGGATTGGTAGAATTTGGACAGCCTGTATGGTGTAAGGTACCACCTTAGGGCTATTTTTTGTGAAAGTTCCCAATGACTTGTGCATTTAGAGGCCTTATAGACTGTTTTGAATGTGCATTGCCATTGTGAATTAGAGATAGGTTTACCTAAAGATATATATGGTGGGAGATATATATGGTGAGTTTTAATGGATTTTAGAAGGTGGAATACTTGGTTGTATTTATAGCAGTCTATGGGCATTAAGTTGAATTGTTTTTGAATTGTGTTAAACGATTTAAGGGCTTTGTTATTGTATATGTTATGCTTTTAGCCTGCCAATCTGTGGTTGTGAAGTTTTGCATTGCAGAAATAGGAATAGGGGGAAAACACTGCGCTAGAATCAAATGTACATAAAAAGCACAGCAGCCAACACTTAAACAAACAAAGTTCAACAAACAAAAAGTAAAAAATAGTGTAGCGCTTCTAAAGTGATAAATGTAATCAACATGTGTTAAAAGAATGATCATATAACAAAGATCATATAAATATTGTAAATGAACAAAATAAAGTCCATAGAGTGGGTGTAAGCTTCCGTGGAAGAGCTGGCACAAAGATGGTCAGACCGTATCAAAATAAGAGACAAATCCTATTAAACGAATATGTCCATGTACATCAGCTTGTCTGGAAACATTAGGAGAAATAGATGGATACTTCTTACCAAATCTGTTGGACTCACACAGTCGTATGACAGTTGAGTCAATAAAGCTTGGGGTCACAATCTGGGACCGAGGAGTGGATCGAAGGAGGTCCGTCAGCCTGGTGGGGAAACTCCAAAAGACCGTATGCCCAATGATGAATCTCACCGATGGAACTTCAGAATGGTTTGGAAATCCAACTCAGATATGGCCCACTGCACACCGATACTCCAAGTGCCCCAAGGTGAAGGGGAAGGTGTTTTAAGGGTTTAGACCAAAAAAGAAAAAAGAAAGAAAGAACTCCACATGGTGCGGGTCAGGCGATAAAAAATGGTAATTTATTAAAAGTCAAAAAAGTAACTAATGACTTAGTGATCACAAAGCAATGAGATAAAAGTAAAAGTAAAAGCAATGTGGGGTGCCAACAGCTAGCCCAAAGCTGCTCATCGTAACCCCCCCCCCCCTTCCGGTGCCACAATTGGCACCTTTCAGGGGGATGCAGTTACCTGCATAATACAGGTATTTGCACTCACTTCCGGGCATAGATAGCCACAGAATGTGCAGGTATTTACTCCACTTTCTGTCCCTTCCCCGCTGTCTGCTGGGGAATACATGGGTCCCAGAGAAAGCAGGGACCGTCCGTATTCCCAGAGCGACTCGTGCATGCGCAGAAGGGAACCGGGAAGTGAAGCCGCAAGGGCACACTGGACAGGTAAGTGTCCATATTTTAAAAGTCAGCAGCTGCAGTATTTGTAGCTGCTGACTTTAAAAAAAAAAAACGGTGGAACTTCTGGTTAAGTGTAAATATGAGATCTGAGGTCTTATTGACTCCAAATCTCATATTTAAAATTGGGGTGAACAGCGGCGCTAGATATGGTGATAACATAAAATTATATAACAACTGGAATATAGATAGATTTGTGATAAAAATTCCATGGTTGTATGTCAACACACAACACTGCAGCACACTATTGGCTTCAATATACAGTAAAAACGGGGTGAACAGCGCTAGATATGGTGATAACATAAAATTATATAACAACTGGAATATAGGTTGGTCTGATGAAGAAGCTGTAGCTTCGAAATGCATTACCATTCCTTGCCACTGTGAATAATCACATTTCCTGTTCCTGTGAAGTCACGACCAGCTGCTCTGGATCCCTGTAAGATCACACCAGTGTTCCAGGCTGCAATGGGAAGACATTTATGAAACTCCAGGACTGGCAATTTTCACCACGTACTGAACTCATCTAATTTAACCTGTGAGTTACTACTTGTTTTTAAATATATGATTTATACTGCACTCAGTCTGGCGCCCCTCTGTTCCCATTTCATATTTAAAATTGTCTGCCATGCTTTTTTCTATTACAAGGGATGTTAACATGTACACAATTTAAACAACAAAAATGTTTCCTTGTAATAGGAATAAAAGTGACACAATTTTTTTTCTTTAAAAACAATGTAAAAATAAAAGGTAAAATAAATAAGATTTTTATTTTTAACGCGTCCCGCCGAGCTCGTATGCAGAAGCGAACCCATACGTGAGTAGTGACCGCATATGAAAACGGTGTTCCAACCACTCATGTGAGGTATAGCCGCGATCGGTAGAGCGAGAGCAATAATTTCCCTTCTCTGTAAATTAAAACATGCAACCTGTAGAATTGCATAGAAACAACACTTTTTTAATGGTAAAAGTTTGTTGCCATTCCACGAGAGGGCGCAGTTTTGAAGTGTGACATGTTGGGTATCAGTTTACTCGGTGTAACATTATCTTTCAGTATAAAAACAAATTGGGCTAACTTAACTGCTGTCTTTTTTTTTAAATTAAAAAAAGTGTATTTTTTCCAAAGACCGCTGCACAAATATGGTGTGACAAAGTATTGCAAGGACCACCATTTTATTCTCTAGGGTGTTAGAAAAATGTATAATGTTTGGGGGTTCTAAGTAATTTTTTAGCAAAAAAAACTGTTTTAACTTGCAAATAACACATCTTAAAAAGAGGCTTGGTCCTTAAGTGGTAAAAGAAATACATTTGAATAAACTCATTGAGAATGGCATGTGCATGAGGTAGGGATATGGCAGGGGAGGTTAAACACAAAGTAATGTCATCAGCGAATAGGTTTATATCGTAGGATCTGTTTTGGAGTGGAAAGCCTGTTATATTGGGGTGGGATCTATTCCTCTGAACTAGTGGCTCTATGATAAGGTTAAAAATCAAGGGGGACAGGGGGCATCCCTGTCTTGTATTGCTGGATATGGTGAATGGAGTTGAAAGCATATTTGAGATGTAAACCTATGCACAAGGAGATGATTAGAGAGCTAGAATGGCAGATAGTATGGGTCCCATGAAACCAAATTTTTGGAGGATATGTGTCATGTAACCCCAGTGTATTCTGTCGATGGCTTCTCTGCATTCAAAGATAGGAGCAGAGAATGCATCCGCCAGGACCTAGCATATTGAATAATATTGATGACTCTTCTCGTGGCATCAGATGCTTGTCTAACCGTAGTTAAAACAGTTTGATCAGGCTCGATAAAAGTAGACAAAATGGGGAGAAGTCTGTGAGCCAAGATCTTAGCGTACAGTTTAACTTTTTAACATCTGTATTGAGTAGCAAGATCAGGAGGTCTGAAATTTGCAGGGACATTGGGATCCTTACCCGGTTTGGGAATGGTGGTAACATACGCTTTGAGCATTTCGGAGGGAAATAAGGCAGAGGACATTGCATCAACAAAGATTGATTTAATGTTGGGGAAAGCATGTTTTGGAAGAGTTTATAATAGTCATTCGTTAAAACATCCGGTCCTGGTGATTTGCCAGAGAATAAGGTTTTATATGTTTTCATGATCAGGTTCAGTGATGGGAGCATTGACAGAAGTTAGTTGCGACTGTGAGAGAGAGAGAGGGGAGGTTGATGCTTGTTAAAAATGCTTGTATGGATTCTTCAGTCGGCTGTGTGGTATTAGGGTAATTTTTAAGGTTATACAGTGAGGAGTAGTATTCAGCAAAGGAGTTTGCTATATCCTGTGGATTAAAGGTTCTTTTTTTTTGTCTAAGGGATGAATTAAGTACGGGATTTTTTGTTTTGGATTATGTTCTTTAAGCTTTTGAGCAAGAAATGTACCTGATTGATTACCTGATGAGTAATGGGATAATTTAAGGGAGTTGAAATGTCTATCATATTGTTCAATGAGTAAGAGCCTGAGATCAGAGCGCAACTTGGAAAGTTTACTTGCTGTGTGTTTATCAGCATAATTTTTCTTCAGGGATTCTAAAGTCTTAATTTCCCAGAGGAGTCTGTTCATTTTTTGTGTCCTCTGCCTTTTCTCCCATGAGCACAGTTGCAAAATGATTCCTCTAATAAATGCCTTATAGGCGCACCACAGTGTGGCAGAGTTAGATACAGATTGTGAATTCAATGAAAAAAATTCCTTCAAATTATTAGTAATGGTTGTGGCATGGGAAGGCATTTGAAGTATACGGAAGTTAGCATGCCACACATATGCAGGGCTCGAAGTGTGCCTTTCCACCACTACGATTGAGACTGGTGCATGGTCAGACCATGAGATGTTGTGTATGGAGAAGGAGGACACTGCTTGTAATCACATTTTGTCAACCAGAATTAGGTTGATTCTTGAATACGAGTTATGTCTAGATGAATGGAAAGTGTAGTCTCGTTCGTTGGAGTGTTGGCACCTCCAAACATTGTATACATCCTTAGCATGGAGTAGGGGTTGCAACATAGGTAGTGGACGTTTGGATTTGGAGTTAGTGGCCATTCTGTAGTACACTGAAATGTTGTAGTCTCCGCACATTACTAAAGCACCCTTTTGTGTCAGTAGATGTAGGGTCTGTCGGAAGTACCCCAATTTACAAGGATTCCCATCACTGGAGTTGAGCAGTGGGCTTAAGTGTCCATTCAGTAGCGTGGTAGTCACGCTCCCCTCATATAATGTTGTTTTTGAATGGTTCCTTATAAAGTATTGAAAGATGAAATATGTTCACTGACAGACAATTGCAGGGTGTTAGTTTAAAAGAGGATACAGCTAGACTGTACTTTCATATGTTTGTAGTGCTTGTTAGTAGTGCTCTTTCTTTTAAAAAGATGCTTGGTCATATTAGATACTATTTTGTGCATTTCAATTTTGTTTTATATTATTGCTGATTGGGGCTATAAAACAACAAAAATAGATATATTTGGTTCAGTAGGTCTTTAAAGTAAGCATGAAATAAACACTATATCTATCTACAGTAACCCACAAAGTGAGTACACCCCTCACATTTCTGTAAATATTTTATTATATGTTTTCATCTGACAACACTGAAGAAATTACACTTTGCTACAATGTAAAGTAGTGAGTGTACAGCTTGTATTACAGTGTAAATTGCTGTCCCCTCAAAATAATTCAACACACAGCCATTTTCCCTTTCCAGTGTCATGTCTCTGTGTTAAACGTGGTCTCAGATTTGAATGTGGAGCAGGTGTGGTAAATTTGGTGTTATTGCTCTCACTCTCTCATACTGGTCACTGGAAGTTCAATATGGCACCTCATGGCAAAGAACACTCTAAGGAACTGGAAAAAAATAATTGTTGCTCTACATCAGGGGTATTCAAACTATGGCCCTCCAGTTGTTCAGGAACTACAATTCCTATAATGCCTAGTCATCTCTGTGAATGTTAGAGTTTTACGATGCTTCATGGGATTTGTAGTTCCACAATAGCTGGAGGGCCCGTAGTTTGAGGATCCTTGCTCTACATAAAGGTGGCCTAGGCTATAAGAAAATTGCCAAGACCCTGAAACTGAGCTGCAGCATGGTGGCCAAGACCATACAGCGGTTTAACAGGATAGGTTCCACTCAGAACTGGCCTCGCCATGGTCGACCAAAGCTGTTGAGTGCACGTGCTCAGCTTCATATCCAGAGGTTGTCTTTGGGAAATAGATGTTTGAGTACCGCCAGCTGCAGAGTTTGAAGGGGTGGGGGGGGGGGCCTGTCAGTACTAAATCCATACGCCACACACTGCATCAAATTGGTCTGCATGGCTGTTGTCCTAGAAGGAAGCCTCTTCTAAAGATGATGTACAAGAAAGCCTGCAAACAGTTTGCTAAAGACAAGCACACTAAGGACATGGATTATTGGAACTGTGTCCTGTGGTCTGTTGAGACCAAGATAAACTCATTTGGATCTAGATGGTGTCAACCGTGTGTAACGGCAATCAGGTGAGGAGTACAAAGACTAATGTATCTTGCTACAGTCAAGCATGGTGGTGGGAGTGTCTTGGTCTGGGGCTGTATGAGTGCTGCCAGCACTGGGGAGCTACAGTTCATTGAGGGAACTATGAATGCCAACATGTACTGTGACATACTGAAGCAGAGCATGATCCCCTCCCTTCGGAGACTGGGCCGCAGGGCATTATTCCAACATAACGACCCCAAACACACCTCCAAGATGACCACTGCCTTGCTAAAGAAGCTGAGGGTAAAGATGATGGACTGACCAAGCATGTCTCCAGACCTAAACCCTATTGAGCATCTGTGGGGCATCCTCAAACAGAAGGCGAAGGAGCGCAAGGTCTTTTAACATCCACCAGCTATGTGATGTTGTCATGGAGGAGTGGAAGAGGACTCCAGTGGAAACCTGTGAAGCCCTGGTGAACTCCATGCCCAAGAGGTTTAAGGCAGTTCTGGAAAATAAAAATAATATTGACACTTTGCGCCCAATTTGGATATTTTCACTTAGGGGTGTACTCACTTTTGTTGCCAGCAGTTTAGACATTAATGGCTCTGTGTTGAGTTATTTTGAGGGGACAGCAAATGTACACTGTTATACAAGCTGTACACTCACTACTTTACGTTGTAGCAAAGTGTAATTTCTTCAGTGTTGTCACATGAAAAGTTATTATAAAATATTTACAAAAATGTGAGGGGTGCACTCACTTTTGTGAGATACTGTATGACTGTTCACTCAAAAAATCTCCACTGTTTCAATATAAACATTAAAATATAAAACCTAGAAATAAGAGAGGCCATGTACTTTATTTTCTAATGTGATGTTTATTTTAAGCCACAATTCTTTTGTAAGGAAACATTAGTATTATGTTTATAAAACAATAAAATAGCAACAGAATATCATATTTAATTCTGTATAATCTTGAAAGTTGAGTTTAACCCTTGTATTGGTTAACATACAAATAATGACTTGAAGAGACAGCTTATCACTAATCACTGTAGGTTCTTCTTTTACACCCAGGCTCCTGCCAACTATGCTGATCCTCAGAGTTAAATCTGCAGAGACCCTACCTCTTGATGGGTCAGCCTCACACTTCCATAATGAGGTTTTAAAGTGTTTTCCATGCCTCCTGTTAGCTTCTTAACAAAATTTTTTTTTTTAAATCTCGGCTATAAAGATCTCCCCACCAGTATAGTGGCAGACACATTTAGGTACAGTGGAACCTTGGTTAACGAGTAACGCGGTTAACAAGCGTTTTGAAAGACGACCAACTTTTTTTAAATTCTGACTCGGTTTGCGAGTGTTGTCTTGCAAAACAAGCAGAGTTAAAGCTAATGGGTTGTGCCGTACAGCATTTGGCCAGAGGTGCAGGGACACCGATGACACTCGGAATGGTTTGGAGCCATTCTAAGCCGCTCGGAAATACTCTGTTCCCGAGTGTTTCTGAGGCTTTTGGAGTTCAGCTGAGCTGTCCTCAAGTATTTCCGACGCTCCCTGGCGCCCCCCCCCCACCTCTGGCCACATGCGAATTGGATGCAATAGAAGTCAATGCAGAACAAATTATCTTTGTTTCCATTGACTTATATGAGGAAACTCGATTTGATATGTGAGTACTTTGGATTACAAGCATTCTCCTGGAACGGATTATGCTCGTAATCCAAGGTTCCACTGTTTATTTTATTCAGCATCTGCTAGAAAGGAAAATGTAAGTTTTAGGTGAAGCATTGTTGTTTTGAGAGTTAGCCCCTATTTGATGGATCCTTCCACTCAAGATACCAGTCAAAATGATGTCACCAAGTGACTTGAGGGCAAGTTAAAAAGTAAAAAAATGTTAGCTACTGTGAATTTTTTAGCTTTACCCTGTTATTATTATCCTGTAATTTTAAAGTGAAAGACTATTAGTTCTGGAGGTTAAATAAAAAATATATGTATTTCAAACACCAGAAAAATACACATGATGTCAGGACTTGGATCTGAACCCAGGACCTCTGCTGTATCTAGCAGCAACTCTTCTTGAGATGGTAGACAGCTCCCTGCGTATCCCTTATACAAAGTTACTTTCTGCCTATCTTTTGCTGAACCTTGAGCTCCAGAACCTCTTATTTAAGCCATGCCTTTGCACTTCCTGTTTTCCAGATTAGTGTGCTCTTCTTCTGCCAGTATCTTGCTTCTTATGCTCCTGCTGCACTCCACATCTTCATTAACATTTGTTACTGACTGTTGGCTTGTTCTTTGATTACACGTTCGCTTGATCCCAACCTGCAACCACTTGTTACGACCCTTGGCCTATTTACCAACTATGCTTCTATGATCCCTACCTGCTACATCTGCCACTGGACCCCAGCTTGCTCACCTCCTGGTGGGGGTGATCCAAGGACTGCGACCTGGCAGTAGCATACAGCGGAATCCGTCTTCAACATCAGAAGCTCTGGGGAAAACTAGTTAGTGCTTAGACTCTGTGCCTTGGGTAAAACCACAACATCTTTCAGGGTAATCTGCTCTTGTACTTATCCTGCTGGTTGGTGTGAACATCTCTACTGCTGTAGCTACTGGTCTCCAAACCTGAACCCTGATCATGACACTTGACACAGAAAAAGAACATGAACAAATTTTCAGGCTAAAATGGTTTGTAAATCTATATGAGAGGTAAAAGAGATAACTGTAGCCGATGGAGAGAAAAAGCTGTTACTTTGTAAGAAACAGAGTGGAGAGGAAGATGGGTGGGCAGTTTTAAAGAAATGGCTTTTATGAGTCTTTTTGAAAATGTGAAAGGTGGGAGCAAATCTTATAGGGTGGGACTAGAACCAGTAAACCTTTCATTAGTCTCCTGAAATACTGTAACCTGGTCATATTAAACATATATATGGTCTTCAGCAGATTAGCACAGTGCCTACACATATATGTGTAACTCAAGAATAAAAAGCCTGATATAGCTCAACCATCTCTAAAATTGGTAAATTTATCTATACAGCTCACTGTTCATATCAGAATTGAAAAATGTATTATACTTCATGCCATGGGACTGCTTGGCATGGAGGATAATACATTTTTTGATATGAACTGAGCTGTATAGAGTTTTTTATTCTTGAGTTACACATGTATGATTTTTGTTTGTTCCCACCTTAATCCTCTTTTCCCTCTCCACCTTGTTGTGAGGATATTAGTACTTTACATTTACAGTATACTGGGCAATACCTTGAGGGTTCTTTACCTTTAGTATTACTACAGATGCTTATACCCATACAGATTTGTTAAGTAAGAGAATACCAAAATAAAATATCATATTTAATGTTTTAAAATCAACACAGGATATTAAACACCCCATAAATGCATCTCTGTAGTATGTAAAATTGACTTTCAACCCAGAAACTTGAAAGATACATGATATCAAGGTTCATTGGCAGTACTACGGAAAAATGCAGTTGCTTTATTAATTGTGTGACTAGTATCACTTAAAAAAGGCATGTTAATTGTTTATTGTTTGAAGAAACATTTCTTCAACATCTAATACCATTCTTTCTGCATGTATCAATATGGCTTCTTGTGGACTCACCTTTTGATTGTAACAATTTGATACAGGTTTCTTTTTTTCAAAGTGTATCTCAAAGGTTGCTTTTGTTTCCCGATACTCAGTGGTACCATTTCAGTGCACGACCCTTGTGATCTGTGGAAGAGCCAGGCTTGAGACCTGCTGGAGTTTTTTTTTTCTCATTTTTTTAATACCAAAACCAGTAAGGGATTGAGGCAGCTTGGTGAGCAAAGATATACCATAAAACATCATAAAAAACAATGGGGTGGCAAGAGTAGTCAGAAGTTTTCATACACATGGAGCAATTAGTGAAAGTCTAGCAGGAGAAGAGCGAGAATAGTATCAGCAAACTTCTTTAACCATCAATCCAATATCAGTATTCAGCTCCAACATTAATAAGGAGAATCACCACGGAGTGGTAAACCTGCAGCCTCCTTCCAAAATTTTACGTAATCATAACATCGTACTAATTAAAAACCTAGGCTATATAGCTAGACATGGGTCAACTCTTCTAATGCAGAGGTAAAACAGAAAAAAGGGAAACAAATTTGGAGGGGGGGCAGAGATAAGAAGAATGGAGGTGGGTCGAGATTCCAGGGGGACATTCACCAGTCCCATGGCATAATTTTCAGTCTTATTAGTCCTGGGAGGTAAGCTAATCTCAACTTCTAGTAGAGGCCTCCTCATACTCTCTCATATCTTCCTGAATTTTTCACTTTTGTGACTACAAGTAGCCATAAGCTTTTCCATAGAATGTAAGTCCTAAATTTTCAAAAACCACTTGGCCATTGAGGGGAGTGAGGATTGTTTCCATCTGAGAGGAATACATGCTCTCTTGCCTAATTTATTAGGTGAATTATTATATTGTTTATTGGGTCGGGATCTATGTGTAGAAGGAACACAGCAGGATTGTCCCCTAGGTCAATATCTGTGAGATTTTTAATATAGACTTGTACCTTGTCCAGAAAGGGGCATTCCTGAAAAATATGTAGCAAAGTGCCATTTTCTACCTCAAACCACCACCAACAAACTGGAGAAATTTGTAAATAGTATTTGTGAAGGGTTGAAGGTACCTTGTACCATCTTAAAGTTTAACGGACAATTCTTAAATCGTATTAATAATACATGATTTGGGGGTAAAGTGGAGCTTGTCACGCTGTTCAGGTGAGAGAGAATTTCTAAGTTCCCTTAACCAGTTGAAATACATGGTGGTGCATAGTCAGTGGGTGGTTGGTTCAGCAATTTGTACAAATAGGACAAGGCATGGCCTAGAGGGGAAGGGTCTAAACACATAATGATGTCAAGGATGCTGTCAGATCTCAGGGTTTACTAGAGAGAATAACACAGGTATTACCTGTCTGTTCATAACCAACTTCTCTACACAACATTGGCAAATTAAACATATTGTAAAATGCCACTGGGGCATTATACAACGGGACCCCATTCTTAACTCTCTTCTACCAAACAATCCTGCTGTGGTTTTTAGAAAAGACTCTAATCTAAGGTACAGTTAACCCCTAATGTCTTTAATCCATCCCCTAGACCTGCACTTTTTTCTAATATTAAATGATTTCATCTTTGCAATAGATGTGTGATTTGCAAACTGAAGGGTAATAGGTGGAAAAAGATCGACCATTTTACTTCAAATAGCACAGGAAAAGTTCATAATCTTGATACTTTTATATCTTGCAATTATACAATGTTGTCTATCTCCAATGTACTTGTGGTATGCAGTACGTTGGAAGGACCACCTTAGAGATTGTCTCAGAGAACATATATATATATATATATATATATATATATATATATATATATATATATGACATAAAACAAGGCTATAAGTACCATAGCCTCTCTGCCCGCTTTAGAGACATCCACACAGAGACCCCAAAGACATTTCTTTTTTGGGTATTGAGAAACTTGAACCACATTAGAGGGCATGTAATAAAACCAGGGGAAATCTCAAATCTGGAAATATAATGGGCTTTTGAGCTCAAGGGTTAATTTGTTGAATGTAACATCAACTGTTTCATTGACACAAAATCATTAAAGTGATACTAAAGATTCCTTTTTTTTTAAAATAACAAACATGTCATACTTACCTCCACTGTGCAGCTCGTTTTGCACAGAGCGTCCCCGATTCTGGTCTTCTGGGGTCCCTCGGCTCTCTCGGCTCCTCCCTGCATTAGATAACCTCCTGGGAGAAGCGTTCTCCCAGGGGGTAACCCTACGGGTGCCCTCCCAAGTCCAGCATTCGGCAGCTGCATCATTGGATTTGATTGACAGCAGCAGGAGACATTAGGTGAATTATTGGTGAAATAGCGCTGCTATCAATCTATCCAATCAACAGCCAATAACCCCCTATCCGTGAGACAAGTTGGAGGGTTTAGGTAAGTAAAACAGGGGGGGGGGGGGCTGGGGCCGGTCACTACCAGGTGTTTTTCACCTTGATGCATTAAGGTGAAAAAACGCTTACCTTTACAACCCCTTTAATTATTCCGAGCTTCGCTTTTCCATTTTTATGTTTGTAACACCAATCCATAATGCTGTCTGATCGTGATTCTGTGAAGGGAAAGTAAATACTATTTTTGTGTACACAGTTACTACCCCCATGTATGTATGTATGTGTATGTGTATATATATATATATATATATATATATATATATATATATATATATATATATATATATATATATATATATATATATATATTTATTACGGCTACTTTTGTATTATCCTACCATATAATATGCACATTATTTTGTAAACCCTTGTGCAAGTTGACAAATCTTTTTTTAGATACCTTTTATGGGATATTAACAACGGCTCTCTGCTGTTTTATTTTATTTATTTATTTTTTTCCCATTTGATAAAGCAATATTTTTTATCATGTGATTACTCTGTTATACAGCTTCTGCTCTGCCTATTCAAATGGGCATTTGAGTGGTCCTTGTCCCTTTTTTGATATGGCCACTGACCTTTTTCATCCATGTGTAACCTGTAACATGGCCGCATTGCTACTTCCAGTCCTCAGCAATCAGGGCCGCTGATGTATTTCTGACCCTTCACTTGTGGTTTCTCAGTAAAATGGCCACATTATTATTTCCAACCATGGCCCCACAGCAAAATTCGGCACACCTGCAGATGGCGACACCATTCTTTATAAATTTAAATGAGCTCATTTGTTTCAAATCTTATTTTTTTTTTTTTAAACAAAACGGATTTTATTTAACACATAAATACACACACAGGTCATCACATCGTCAGCAGAGAATACATAGTCAAACATCGTACACATAAAGACACCTTGTACATAGCAAAGTCATATGCCCCAGGCGGTATTGAATATCACCCTAATCAATCATGACACCACAGATACCGGTCAAGATTGTCCAGACGGGCCGCAGCCCTATTACCTGCTCCCCCCCCCTCCCCCGCAACAACACATACCCTCGTGAGGCCTGCCCTATACCCCCTAACTAAGCAACCGTCCCATAACCAGCTCCAGGGGAGACAACCCGGGGGTATCAAGCCAGGGTCCCCACAGTCGCTCAAAGCGTTCCGCTCGGCCTCGGTGTTGGTAAATATACTTTTCCATACTTAACACGTTCCCCATCTGAGTTATCCATTCCTTCAACCTCGGAGGGTCGCTCGCTCTCCAGTGTTGAAGGATGAGTTTGCGCGCCTGAAAAAGAGCTCTCCCCAGGGCCTCCCTAACCGGCGTCCCCAGCGAGGGATCATCCAGCACACCCAAAAGGCACACCTTTGGATCCTGTGGAATCCGCACCTGGAAGGCCCCATTGAGAGTAGCAATGACCCCCGACCAATATAAATGTAATTTGGGACAGCGCCAAAGTAAATGTATGAGGTCTCCCCTATCCCTGGCACATCTGGTACAAAGGTCTCCCTCCCCAATCCCCATCCTATACAGTCTGGCCGGCGTTCGGTGCACCCTCATAACAATGTATAGTTGCGATAAGCGCTGTGCCGTATTCAATGAGCACCCTTGTATTGCCTGTAAGGCTTCCACCCATTGGTCCTCCTCAAATACTCCCACATCCCTCTCCCAGGAGGCGATCACCCTTGCAGGGAAACCCGGCATAAATGCGTTTAGTAACATGTTATAGGAACTGGATATAAAACCTTTAAAACTGGTAGCTTCTGTCACAAACCGAAAGATTGGGGTGGGAGATTGCCTCCAGGGATTGTTTCCAGCTTGAGCCGTGACAGCATGGCTCAATTGCAAGTAATAAAAATACATACCCTGAGGGACGCCATATCTTTCCCTCAGTTCTGCAAAAGAGAGCAGTGATCCCCGGAAAAAATTTGAGACATAAGAGTCACTCCACAGCGCCTCCAACGTTCAGCACAAGTCAAACCGACCATCTCCCCATAGTATCGGTTATGCCATATCGGGCTATACTCCGTAAAGCCCTCCACGTTCTGCAATTGACGCGTTTTATTCCATATTTTTTGAAGTAGGGCATACGTTGGAAAGAGCCTGTTAGACTTGGCGAACGATAGAGTTTCCAGACCCGCCACCACCCCCTCCGAGCCCGCACCATGGGTCAGAAGAGCGGTGGCGGGATTCCCCACCCCCTCACCTAATTCCCGGCCGTTTGCCACGGCACGGGCAATATGCTGCAATTGAGCCGCTAGATAATAGAGCCACGGGTTGGGCAGAGCTAGCCCCCCCGCCTCTTTGGGTTTCTGAAGCTGCTCCAGACGTATCCTAGGAGGTTTGTTAAGCCAGATAAATGCCCTAAATAAGGAGTTAATAATTCTAAACATTTTAAGCGGGATCACCATGGGAGTGTTATGTAAGATATACAGTAATTGTGGCATAAAAATCATTTTAATAAGGTTCACCCTACCCACCAGCGACATTTTCAATTTAGCCCAAACTTTCGCTTTATCTCTGATCCTACTCAGCAACGGGGAAAGGTTCAGTGACAAATAGTCACAGGGTCGCGGGGTGACCCAGATCCCCAAATACTTAAATTTATCAGCGACCGGGATATCATACCGCGTAGGATCCCTAGGGGAGGGGGCATCTAGTAGCATAAGATGTGATTTGGTCCAATTAATCACCAGACCTGAAAACGACCCGAAATGCTGAACTACTCTCATCGCCTCAACCAAAGACCCAGAAGTATCCCCCAGTAACAACATAGCATCATCAGCGTATAGCATCAGTTTTTCATGCAACTGCCCATATTTAAAACCCGTTATCAAGGGGTTGCTTCTCACCAGGGTTGCCATAGGCTCGATAGCGAGAGCAAAAAGTAAAGGGGACAGGGGGCACCCCTGCCTGGTCCCTCTAAATAAGGGAAAAGGAGTGGACACCCTCCCCGCCTCCCTGATGACCGCCGATGGCGAATTATACAGTAGTTGTACCCAGGATAAGAAACCAGGCCCGAACCCGAATCTCTCGAGAGTCGCCCACAGGTATCCCCATTCAATGCTATCAAAAGCCTTATGGGCGTCGAGCGACAACAATGCCCTGTCCCCCACATTATCAGCCCGGGCAAATCTTATTTTTAATTAATTTTCAGTATAAAAAACATTTTACACCATTCATTACTATACAAACATTGCATCCCCAAATACATAGGACTCTACTCAATTAATTATCATATACATTTTCCTAATCACCTCATTACCTGATCCATTACCTTCCTCAAACATTCACACAAGAAATGATTAAAAAAAAAAAAAAATACTCTTCCCCAAGTTAACCCAAGGTTTGTTTTTCCTTCCCTCTCCTCCCCCATACTCCTTATCTCTCCATATCACCCAAAGTATTAATGTTTCCCCATTTAATCATAATAATTCTTTTATTCTTGTTGAGGACCGAAATTCTTCTAATTTTTGCCATATTACTGGCATTTGATTTTTTTAAATACCCTTCTTTTCTTATCTGTTTTTCCATATAGTAAATTTCATTCATTTCACATATCCATTCTGTCACTGTTGGGCTACTTGATTCTTTCCATTTTCTTGCTATCACTGTTCTAGCTGCCGATGTCATGTGATGTAAAATATCTTCTTTGATAACCTTTAAAGAGCCTGGCATTAATGAAAATAATGCAATATTTATATTTAGATCTATCTCTTTTCCGAACATACCTCGATATTTCTCAAATATTTTATACCAGAAATTGTCCCACTTTCTATCTTACATCTCCAACATTTCTCTGTATTTTCCTTATTTATTATATTCAAATCTACTGGGCTCCAGTAGTATTTCAATGCTATCTTATAGTTTATCTCGATAACTAATTGCTGTAGACACCTTATGTATTATTTGAAAAAAAAAAAATGTCATTCCTATTAGTTCTCCAATCGGTCCAGAGAGAAGTAATAAATCAAATGAGCTCATTTAAATAGAGTCTAGAGGGTGAAGGTCTAGAGGGTCATTCCACCTGCTGCAGGTTTTTTCCTCCCCAATAACAGCCTGATCCCTTTTCTCTTTCAACCCATTCAGGCAACTTCTCAGCATTTGACCCTGTGCAAACTCTACAGGCTTTTTTTCAGAAATAAAGCAACCAACTTTTTTACGAAGTGCACTAACAAAAGCACTGTGATTTTCTGACACACAACTCAAATAGAATAAAAAAGCAGGCAAGCACACTAAAATGCAGAGGTGGTTCTATGTCCACCTCGTTTAAATATTTTTTCTGTTCTTGGACATTGTGCCCTGATGCACGCAGGCAGAATGCTATTGAATTAGCACGTTCTGTGATTATAGGGACCCCTTCAATCTCACTATCCCTCCTTCCCTCTCTAATTGATTTCTGAATAAAAAAAAAAAAAGTGGAGTGGAGTTCTTCATCAGGAGACATGTCTCTGCTTGCATAACAGGGAAACTCCCTATTGGCTATAGGGTTCTCTCAGAAGCCAGAAGAGAAGTGACATCATCTTAAGAGGACTGATGGGGCCCAACTGGTAAGGGACCATCTGCAATGCTGGATTAGCAGTTCTCTGCACACAGAAACAGTGGCTGTTAGGGGCCTGGATTGCGGGCTTAGGATGGTAATACTTGCTTTGCTAGGTAAGTATAATAATTAACCTTGCAGGATGTATTAGAGGGGGTGGGATGCATATATATAGCTTGGAGTGGGGAGTTAAAAAAAAAAAATGAGCTAAGAAAATGACTCAGATGTAGTCATGTTTATGTTGCAGTTAAAAAAAATGAATTAGGGGGAGATAGTTATCTTAAGGTAGCTTCAGTGCCAGTTTTTATTCTTAAAGCTAAAGCTACTATGAAAGTCTGCCAAACATGTTTTAAAAATGTGACCCCTATTTAAAAAGAAATTACTCAGATTGTATTTTTTTCTGTATTGCTATTTATGTTGTAGTTAATAAAAAAACTTACATTACAGGGAGATAGTTATCTATATATAGATAGATATAGTATTACAAATTAAAGTCCATAGTGTTTGAAATCTCATCCTTATTCAGGAGAAAAAGCTGGAATCACCCACAGTGTAGATAGGAATACAAATTAGGTGAATACGGACTCATCCTCTACCGAAACATCAACACACCAGGCCTCTTACCAAAAAGAATGGACCACTTAATCACAGGCATGATAAATCCACAGAGCCACAAAACCATTAACCTCCCTGGCGGTATGATTCAGTCCGGTTTTAGGTGCTGAAAGCGGTACAATTATTTTGCATGGAAATTTGGCGTTTTATTTTGTAGTCCTGTAATTCTTAGGAATAACTCTCTTAAATCTCTTCAAACCAGAGTCTAGCGGACATCCCGGGTATCATAAAGTTTATAATATAATAAAGAATAATAAAAATTATTCAATAATGTAATCAAATCCTAAAACACTGAAAAAGGGACATGTTTTGGTTGCTATGGGCAATCTCCAAATTCCAGGCAGAAAAAACAGTATTTATAATATAAAAGTGCATGCAGGGCACTGCACAGACCACTAGGGACAAAGGGGGTGTGTAATTTTTAATACAGCACGGTAATCTGTAAGATTACAGTGCTGTATGTGTTTTGTGTCTTTTTACTTTTTTGAATTTGCCGCCGTTCTCCGCTCCCGTGCGCCGTAACGTCACAGGGAACGGAGCTCGGCGGCATTCGGCACTATGAATCAAGCGGAGGACAGCTCGATCACACAGCGCGGGGGACATCGCTGGATCCAGGGGACAAGGTAAGTAACTCTCCCTGTTTCCTCCCCTGCATCCAGCGATGCGATCCCGAGTCTGGCTCGGGGTTACCGCTCCTATCAGTAAATTCCTAACCCGAGCCAGACTCGGGATTACCGCTAGGGGGGTTAATGGAGATCACAGATGGCTGGGTCTTGTAGTCTCACCAAATAACCAAAGGTGCATGTATAAAATATAAAAGAAAAATCCAGGGTAATCACATCTCATCAAATAAAAACAAGCATGTACAGAAAACAGCAATCTGTATAAGCAGCATTTGTTTCCAAACACAAAGGTGGCCACGGTTGACATGTTGCAGCGTCGTGACATCAGAATTCAACCCAACTCAGTGGTTCATCCAATCGAACGTCATCAGGGGCATAGTTAGAGTTCATACTGACTTTTATATATATAGGAGAAAGGGCAGAAGTAGACACGCTCATTCCCCTGTGTTCCATGCCTCTCTCGCATCCGTTGGAAGCGGAACCACTGACGACCGGATGTTTATATCCAGGTCTCAGATTACATGGCTAGAAACACCCATGGCGGCCATGTTTAGGGAGACTAAATAGGAAACACTATGCAGTGTATCCATATACTCTCTGAGAGCGGGAGGGAAAGAAACCGGGCCAGATTGGATATAGGCATAATAAATGGATAGAAATGTACTTAAAAATTCCAAAAATGGAAATAAAAATACCAAGAATAATTAATAGAATTACAGCTTAATCAAGAAACTTTATCTATAGTAGACGTAATGCTGCCAGCTTGTGGCTGAAAACAGGTAATACAGGAAAATCAAATATATTAAAACAACATCCAGAAAACACAGATATAAAAAAATACAAACCGAATGGTCTATAACAGGGGTCTCCAAAGATGAGGCCCTTTGCTTGCCTTTATCCGGCCCTTGGGGCACTAATCATTCCACTAATATGAGACACTATTCTGCCCTCTGACTCCAAAAATGATGCATAATTCCTGCCACTGACATCAACAATGAGGTCCCATTTCTTCCACTGACATCAACAATGGGGTGAAATTCCTTCCCCTAATACAAAAGATGGGGCACTGTTTACTCCCAGTAATGCCAGAATTTATTTTTATTCCCATTGGCCACAGTCTGGCCCCCCTAAAGTCTATAAGACAGTAAACTGGCCCTTTGTTTACAAAGTTTGGAGACCCCTGGTCTATGAGATTTTAAACAGAAAATCCACCAGGTCTCCATCTTTGAAATCTCTCTCGTAATATGGCAACCTCTCCAATGAGGATCAAACTTGTCTATGATCATATGAGATGTACCTTTTGTACTCTTATCATCGTATAAGGCATAGTGTTTGGATAAACTATATGGTTCAAAAAGCCCTCACGAATATTCGCCAGGTGCTTCTTGATCCTAGTTTCTAACTTACGGTTGGTACGACCCACATAATATAGGCTGCAAGGACACGTGACACCATGTTCTTGGTCAACAGATGATAAAAGATTCCACATCATATGTTCGACCAGTAACATTAGAACTAAAAGTGATATATTCTCCTTGAGGCAATTATTTAGACAAACTTCACATTTTCTACATCAATAGTAGCCCTTAAAATCACAGAAGAAACTTGGTTTTACTGGGGGTCTAATTATATTGGGGCTACTTGAAGTTTCAATAGGGGTGCACCTCTATAGGTGACCCTAGGTAGTTCAGGGAGCAAAGGACCTAGTATTCTGTGATTTTTTCTGTTGTTTTTTAGAATGCCCCAATGCTTTCTAAAAATCTTTTTTGATTGAAAAATGTTGATCCGATTAGTTAGTATAGAATGAAAAACAAGAGGAAAAATCCTCCCCTTCTCTTACTCTGGGCTTCAGCAGATCTTCTCTATTTTCAAGATAACATTTACAAGGTAAAATTTACAAGGTAACATTTTTCAAGGTAACAGTTACAGTTATAACATATAACAGTTAACAGTTATAACTCAATCAAGGTCGTTAACTGCATAACCTTTCTGCAGGAAGTGAGTCTTCAAAAACTCCTCTTGAAGACTTTCTGAAGGAGGCAGAGTTTTTGAAGACTCGCTTCCTACAGAAGGGTTATGCAGGGTTACGCTTCCTGCAGACGGGTAATGCACTTTACAACCACGAAAAACCTTCTGTGTGCAGTAGCCCCCCTCAGCTGTGTGCAGCTGCCCAGGACTCTCTCTCCTCATTGGCTGAGACAGCAGTGCAGGGCCATTGGTTCCCCGCTGCTGTATATCAAAGTCAGTGATCCAATGAGGAGAGAGAGGGGACAGGGCCGAACTTTGCTCTGTGTCTGAATGGACACACAGAGCAGTGGCTCGACTCAGGACTTGCTGTGGTGGCACTCAGCAGGAGGGAGGGACCCAAGAAGAGGAGGATCTGGGCTGCTCTGTGCAAAACTACTACACGGACAAAATTGAGACTTTAGTTTCACTTTAAGCTACTAATAAAGTCTGCCAAACAATAAATAAATAAATGCCCCCTGCAAGTTTATGTAATAATGTGCTAGTATGCACCACATACTAACAAATTATGACAGCCCTACCTGTCAAGCCCTCCAGCACTGCGGTGTCACTGCTCCTGCTGGTCCCCGCACTTCCATCTTCACTCTGATTTCTTTCAGGGTTCTGTCTCTTCAGCCGCTTAAATAGTTGAGCCCATAAATATGGTCTGAGCTGCTCATGTGCCACTGGGATCATATTACCACTCACAGGCCAGGGGAAACGTTTATGACAGAAGGGCCTACTATGGTCTCTTCTGTTATAAAAAAAAACCCTGCCTGTCAGTGTTTTATTCAAAAAAATTATTTCAATGTTGCTTTAAAGTTCTCTGTCCTATTTCTTTAACCGCTTCAGTACTGCCCATCGTCTGCAGGAGGGATCTTCCATCCCATAAAGATCTCTGATCCCTGCTATTACTATTAAAAAAATAATAATAAAAATGCCGCAAAACTATCCCCAATATTGTAGACACTATAACTTTTGCACAAACCAATTAATATACGCTTAGTTTTTTAGTTTTTTTTTAACAAAAATATGTAGAAGAAAATAAAAACCGCAGAGATGATCAAATACCACCAAAAGAAAGCTCTATTTGTGGGGAAAAACGATAACAATTAATTTGGGTGCAGTGTTACATGACCACGCAATTGTCATTCAAAATGCGACAGCGCTGAAAATTGGCCTGGGCAGGAAGGGGGTGAAAATGCCCTGTATTGAAGTGATTAAACTAAACTTAAAACCAAAATATTGGTGGGCAATAAATGTATTGGATCACTGTAGGATAACTTTCTTACTCACCTTTTCTCTAATTACTTTTGGGTGTCCACTAACCAGTTAGTTTCCCATTTGACTCCACAGTGAAGATATTTCCCAACTCACCATGGAATGACATAGATATCGTCCAAACGGGTGATTTATTGCATGATCACAACACAAGGAGAGTGCACTCCTTATGTTGTGATCATGCAATAAATCACCCGTTTGGACGCAATATCGTTCCATGGTGTTCTGACAAATATCTTCTGTGACTTGAACCAGTATCCAGCTGGTTGTTTCTACGGCACCCAAACTCGAGAGCTCATCCAGGAATGTGTGCGATGGGAATATGAAGTATTATTTGATTCCACAGGACTCCTCCTTTATGTTGACTTCCTTATAATGTAAACCCCTAACCTTAGCACCAACACTCTCTAAAGCCGCGTACACACGAGCGGACTTTTCAACGTCCAAAGTCCGACGGACTGAGTCCGTCAGACTATTCGATCGTGTGTGGGCTGCAACGGACTTTTGACTCGCCAAAGTCCGAAGGACTTTAGAATATGGAACATGCTTCAAATTTTCCCGACGGAACTCCGCCGGACCCGGGTCCCTTCGAAAACTCCGCTCGTGTGTGTGCTATTCCGACGGACTAAAACCGACGCTAGGGCAGCTATTGGCTACTGGCTATGAACTTCCGTATTCGAATCCAGTCGTACGTCATCACGTTCGAATCCGTCGGAGTTTAGTGTGATTGTGTGTGGCCAAGTCCGCTCCGCCGAAAAGTCCGTCGGAACTCCGGCAGAACTCCGACGGAACTCCTTCGGAAGTCTGTCGGACATAAGTCCTCTCGTGTGTACGGGGCTTTAGAGTATCTCAAAAAACCAAGAAAGTGTCCCTCAACGATGTTTGATTGTAGACTTTTGTAAGTCACAAACTTAGTGTATAGCTTTACCTCTGCACATATAGAGCATTGATAGTGGATTTTAAGTGAGATCTCCACTTGCAGTATAGTCATGCCTTAAAAGAGAGGTATGGGATTCGTGAAAAAACTAAATTATACTAACCTAGGCCGATGCAACATTGGTCTAATGTTGTATCTGTCTCTCGTCGGCTCAAGACCAAGAACTGGCAGCACAGTGGCTGATTGGTTAGCACTTCTGCTTATCAGCATTAGGATTGCCAGTTCAAATCCCAACCATGACACTACCAGATTGACATTTGCATGTTCTCATTGTGCCTGTGTGGGATCCTTCTGGGTACTCGTTTCCTTCCAAACTCCAAAGACCTCATGGTGGTTCTAGTATGTATATGTATAAATGTGAGTTAGGGACATTAGATTGTAAGCTTCTTGAGGGCAGTGACTGATATGAATGTACAATATGTTTGCAAAGGGATTTGTATATTGACAGTGCTACAGTATTTAAGTAAAATAATAATAATTTTTTTTTATCAAACACTGTTTGCTCAGCTTTTGGTCTTCAGGCTGCAGAGAGCTGGTGACTGGCCCTCTGCTCTGCCCCTCCACTAGTGCTCACTGAAGTGCTGAGCTGTGCGGGGGGCAGAAGAGGGTGGCTTAGGCTCTCTGAGAAGGCTGAGTCAGCTGATCTTTCCCAACCCCGGACAGCCAACAGTGGATTTTAGTCAGCTGAAAAAGGGTCCCACGAGCTCAGAACGAACTGCACTTCTGTAATCCATAGGAGAGGTACAGCCAAAAAAGGTTTGGCTATACTTCTCTTTTAAATCCTGGTGCACTAAGGCTCTTTGAAAGGATTGTGGTACAAAGAACAAAGAAATCTAAATACTCTCCTTTATGACTCATCAATATGTTGACATTTCTGTGGTTCCAACTAATGTCTAAGCAAACAGCATATTTTTATGTGGGCAGCTCATCATAGCTCAGCCAGGCTGACGTACAATACTTCTGGTATGCATCATATGGCAATTCAATTTTAAAACCATTGGATACAGTGTTCCAGAAGTGTTTCACCAATGTTTCTGAAATGGTAAATACAAAGAATGTCTTACTGCTTTTTCAGTAATGCTTGATGTCGCAATTATCTAGTGACAAGACTGTGAAAGTATAGTAAGTTTGCTTGCTCTGAAATGTTCACTTTGCTTTCAATTTTGAAGTTCATACACTGAACCTTCAATACAGAAGTAAAAATGCACCTTGCCTGTGCAGCAGTGGTCCCCAACCTTTTTGGCACTAGGGACCGGTTTGACTGCAACCAATTTTTCCAGGGACCGGGAGGGGTTTGAGGGAGGGGATATTCATGTCCTCAGGCTACCTTTACAGCACAGTCTCCCCTTTATGTCAGTGTCCTGGGTTCCCCTTTAGATCACAGCCCCCCTTTACATTACAGTGCCCCATTTAGAGTGCAGTCCCCTTTACATGAGTGTAACAGGGACTGCTCTATAAAGGGGGGCTGTGACATAAGGGGACTTCACTGTAAATTAGCACTGTATTGTAAAGGGGACTGCTCTGTAAAGGGGGCACTTTAATGTAAAGTGGTTTGTGATTTCACACCATCACACTTCCCTGTTCGAATCTCGGCCTCCCCTGCTCAGGACTCCTACCTTTGGCAGGGCAGAGGCTGTGATCAGTCCGTGTGTCCTCTCCTGGATCATCCACCCGCCCAGTGATGTCATCCTATCAGCAGGGCAGGGGACAGGAGGAGCTTTCCATTGTGATCTGCCGCCCCCTTCCCTGCTGATTGAATGAAATTGTCGGCTGGGCAGGCGCGGAGGCTGGAAGAGGACACACAAGCATAGCTGTACAGCAGGAGGTGAGCGGCATTCGCAGTCTGTGATAGCCCTGTGTGGATTGCGATCACCACTCATCTCCTGCTGTGTGTACCATGGTCACCACTCATCTCCTGTGTGGACCACAGTCACCGCCCAACTCCTGCTGCATGGCCTGGTCATCTACAGACCATGGGCCGGTCCAAGGCCTGGGGATTGGGGACCCCTGCTGTACCTTACCTTAAAGTGGATTGTAACCAGAATTATTATTTTTTTAATTAAGGCTTGCACCTTGTACAGTATAGGATTTTGTATCATCTGTGCCCAGTCTTGGGTCCAGATAAAAACTGACACAAAGAGAAATAGGAGTCAGTTCTTCCCTCTTGCTGTGAGTGGCAGGTGATTTACAGATCTCATGCACCAACCTGAGAGACATTCTTCAGATCCCCTCCTCTTTTCTTCTCCATCTCTCCCAGGGTTGGCTGCTCCACACCTCAGCATAATTGAGCATGCTGAAGTCATGTGGTGACTTTTCTGGATTTTGCCTGGATGATTATAGCAGAAGTTCAGTGTAAGAAATACTCAGAAGAAAATGCTTATCAACAAGGGGGGGGGGAGTGTAGAGGTGGGCGGGGAGTCTACTGACATCATGACTCCACGTGGGTCCTTCTGAAATATAACTCCATTATCTCCCTCCGATACTCCCTTAATGGGCCTCTTGTTTAAAGGATATTACATAGATTGAAGAAAGGCCTCCATAGTGTAAAACCATATGATTTACTCAGTAAGCATTTAAAACAAATTCAATCACATATTTCTGTGGAGGGCAAAAAAGGGATATACAAGACATAGATTGTACAAGATAGAAGAGTAAATAGGTAAAATGGATAAGAGAACACTGCTAAATAAAGATAGTAAGGAAAGGGAAGTTGCTCTCATAACAGAGTATAGTAGAGATAAAAGAGCTGTGGAGAAATGAAAAAAAAAACACTGACACTATTCTGCTAAAAGAGAAAGTTTACACGTGATCCTGCACTTCTGGGTATAAGCTCGCTCCCGCTGCAATTATACGCAGCGGGAGCCGACCCGCAGGTACAGCAGACTCGATATCCGATGGCACCCAGACTTGTGCACAACGGAAAATTTCGTTTAGTTTCGGTTCGTTGTCATTCGTAAAATACATAATTTAGTTCTGTTATATTCGTTATGTTTTGTTAATAAGTTTTCGGATAATTCGTTATTATTCGTAGAGTGTCGAATCCATTCGTTCGTATTCGTTGAAATTCGCTATTTATGTATGTATAGACATTCGTGATAATGATTCGTAGTTTGGAAAATCGTTTGTTTATTGAATCTTTTAACACACACAATGACAACGTCTCTTCTCCTTGGCTCAAATACAATACAACACCCTTCTAACTCAGTTCTCAGGAATGCACTTTGCCAGTAATCCATCCTCCGGCACAAAATTAATTAGCTGATTGGACTATAAGATTTACTTTGAGCTGACCTTTTGTTTCATTAGATCTTTAAAGAATTACCGAATCATGTCGAATTCATTTGAATTCATTTGTTATATTTCTTTCGTAATCGTTGTTATTCGTTAATTTTTTATTCGGACATTCGGATGCATCCGAATGTCCGAAAGATGCAAAATTCGGCCGAATTTCGATTCGTTACGAAACTAATTGCACAAGCCTAATGGCACCCTCTGATCATCCTGCAGAGAGGCAGAACAGCAGTCTGTCTATGTAAACAAGACAGATTGCCATTCTGACAGGAGGGAAGGCATGGATCTTGTGTTCCCCTAGTAAAAGCACCTCCCAAACTGTAATAAAGCACAGGCTGGGCACACAGTTAATGTCGGTCCTATTTTGTTTATAGCAACAAAAAAAACGCAGAGGTGTTTAAATACCAACAAAAGAAAGCTCTATTTGTTTCTCTTCCGTGGAGGCGGTTGTGCAGCCCTGGGTGGTCAGCCCATTGGCCTAAAGAGAGATAAGCTGAACCCAGAGGTCCTGCAGAGCTGACTGGAAGGGAGACACCAGGAAGGATCTGATTCTGCCTACTGTGAGTACAGATCTGCGTCTTGGGGCCTGTCAAGTGAGGGTCTCCCCCTTCAGCTAAAATTATCAGTGGACGGGTGTCAGTAAAGGGGATGCTAGAGAGTGTCCTGAAAAGGGATGAGCAGCAAAAGATGCGAACAGGCAAAACATTTATACGAACACTGTTAAAGTCTATGGGACGCGAATGTAAAAAATAGAAAGTGCTCATTTTAAAGGCTCATATGCAAGATATTGCCATAAAAAGTGTTTGGGGGGGGGGGGGCGGGTCCTTCCCCAGGAGACATGTATCAATGCAAACAAAAGTTTTAAAAATGTCAGTTTTTTCAGGAGCAGATATTTTAATAATGCTTAAACTGAAACAATAAAAATGAAATATTCCTTTAAATATTGTGCCTGGGGGGTTTCCTTAGTCTGCTTGTAAAGTAGCGCATCTTCCCCATGTTTACAACAGTACCACAGCAAAATTACATTTCTAAAGAAAAAAATGTAATTTAAAACTGCTTGCGGCTGTAATGTATTGTAGGATCCTGGCAATATAGATAAAAATTATTGAAAAAAATGGCATAGGTCCCCCCCCCCAGTCCATTACCAGGCCCTTTAGGTCTGTTATGAATATTAAGGGTAACCCGCACCCAAATGTAAAACAAATGGCATGGGGGTCCCGAGGCCCCCAGGCACTGTATACTCTGAAAAGCAGTAAATATAGTATATACAGCTTGCCCTATATACTCTGCAGAAAAATTAAGCCTTGGGTGTTGGTGGTGCCAGAACACTGTAACCCCTCACAGTTACTCTTGATGGGCGTAGGAACGGGCCCTGCATTGAAATATTTGTCATGGTTATGGTGATGGTGATCTTCCTGTTTGCTTACCTCCCCTCATGTGTTCAGACTAAGAGGCCAGCCACGTCCACCTGGTGGTTTTTATAACCTCTCCTCTAAGCATGGCTCCACCCCAGGCCCTATCAGGGAACCTTATATTAACCTGTGCACTGCAAGCCAACAGTGCTGATCAACCATTTTAATCCTTTGTGTGTTTAGCTTCCTGTTACCTGCCGTGTGCTCTTCTGTTGTTCCGTTACCGACTTTGGCGTGTCTTTGACTATCCCTGTTTGCCTGTGATCCTGACCTTTTGGCGTGTCCCTGACTATTCCTGTCTGCTTGTGGCCCCGACCTTGGCATTGTCCCTCCCCATCCTCCTGTTGCCTACTGTCGGTGTGAGCTGGGGGACCCTGGGGGTCGCGACCTGGAGCCAGTTGCAGCCAAGTCCATCCTCACCACTCGAGGCTCTGGTGAACACCTGCTGGCTCTTAGACTCCGCGCCCCAGGGAATCTTACGCTCTAAACCCGGTGGGACCTGTCTCCCGTCCGCAGCAGTCAGCCATAGGGTCCACAACCTTGCAGTGCACTCCTGATCCCTACGGTGTGCATCTGTCACCTCGCCTCAAGGTGACCTGACAATATTATATCCAAAAATTGTATTACATGTGCCTGTTAAACAGAAAATTGGGCCTTGGGTGGTAGTGGGGGTGCCCTAAAACAAAAATATTGTTGGAAGCTAGCATCATCAAGATTGAAAAGGAATAGGATAGTCAGCATAGGCAGTTTTCAAGGGATCCCAGATCCATAGCAAATTCAATCAGTAACTTCAGCATCAAGTGCTTGATAGCTGCTGATCCAAAACGGATTAATTTTTATGAATGTGAGTCTATTGATAGAGTCTGTGGACAGGCGCACTCTTTGATCCATTACAAACCCACCAGTGGCACTGAATGTACATTCAGAAAGCACGCTGGATGCAGGACAGGCCAGTAGCTCAATTGCATATTGAGGAAGTTCTGGCCAGTGGTCCATCCTCAAGACCCAATAACCCAGTGGATGGTCTATTGGAATGGTCTCCAAGTCTGCTCTTGCCCTTAGATATTCCTGCACCTTGCCTTTGGCCAATTATGGCTCTCTCTCACCAGGGCGTGCTGTGATTGAACAAAGCATGAAGGTCAGGTGCATGCTTTGGCCAAACATTATACAGCAATTTTCTGAGAATGCCCCATATGTTCGGTTCATTTTAGAACAAACAAATACCCAAAGTTCGTCTCGAACCGCTGGCTCATCCTTAGTCTTGCAGGTAATTTGGTGCATCAAGTCTGCTGCTAGTGAGAGCAAGAAGACTTAACCCTTCCATACATGTGGCAGTGTGTCTGCTTCCACAGATAATCCATGGAGTCCAAGTGAGAGTTGTCCTCATCTATTTTGAATAGTTCAAGTTGGAGTATCCCACTCATCCCTTCTCCCATCCAAATTCCAAATAAAATGCAAAAACCCAAATACCCCGGACTGGACTTTGAGTAATGCGCAAGCGGGAGTAAGGGTGGAACAAGTGGGAGCTCCTAGCAAACAAGCAGGAGCTCTCAGCGAGCAAGAGGGAACCCCTAGCGTCATAGAGCGTAATCCTCAGCAACCAAGAGGGAGCCCAAGCAACACAGTGGGAAATTCTTAGCGACCAAGCAAGGACTCTCAGCAACATAGCGGGTGCAATCAATTAAGTGGGAAAACCTCTACACCTAAGTGGGAACCATCTGCACCTAAGCGGTAACCATTGGCAACCAACTGCAGGCAACCAGTGAGAGACCTATGAAGTCAACATTCAGCAAGCCCTACGGGGACAGTGCTACATATACATAGGCAGACTGCAGTTCTGTGTCAAATCACAGTTGGAACAAGCTGACAGTGACATGCATTCATGCCCCCTACCCGGAAGTGCAGGTCACGTATAAATACGTTATCCTGTACACAGTGGCTACCCTGTAGCAGTAAAACTGCTATAGGGCATTTGGCAGGTGGTTAAGCTAAACCCGCTTATTTTGTGCAATAGCACCAATATTGCCTACATGCTGGAGTGCCATTGTTGCCTCCAGTACCTAGGTAGAACTACTAGGAAGTGAAAGTGTCTCTCACACTACTGAGAATAACTAGTAAATGTAGCTAGTAGCAGAAATCAAGTGATAAAATTGTGTATCTAATGCAGCAAAACCTAAAAGTGTATCACAACACACTAAAACATAATGAATCTATATAAAGTGATTCCGCACAAAAAATTAATATCACTGTAAAAACACTGTGATCCTTCAAAAAATTAATAAATTAAAAAAAATTATAAAAATGTGAATAAATCCCAAATATATATAATGAGGCGAAAAATCCTCTAAAATGGTGAATAAAGGGTTAAAACTTCTACCGTCGTCAGACTGATGGATCCAATAAGAATAATATTGGATGAATGTAAACACTTTGAAATGTCCTTATATGTTCCTCTGTGTTTCATGAATAGCCTCTTAGTGCTAACGTCACCCAGAACTTTCACCTTAATTATAGAAGTATAATGTATCCATAAATTATTTGGGGTCTCCACTATCATCTATGGGCACTTCTTTAGGGTGTATGCACTGCAGATGGGCTCCCAGGTGTTCCTCCAATAGACAAGGTAATCCGCTCGAATACCCCAGTTTATTCACAAAAACATGCCAGTCAGAAGCCACTGAATGTGTTTCTAGGAGTCCTCCTTGGTTTTCTTAGTAGAACTACTAGGAAGCTAAGTAAATGGATCAGTGAGCATGTGAACAATATAAGGAAGTGATAAACTAAGCACAATGTATTGAGACACTTCAAATAAGCTCATAATAAGAATCCAAGACTATTAACATTATATGGTATTGATAAGACTACAAAACATTGAAGAGAGAGAGATGAATATGAGAAAAGAGATCCCACTTGAAATGGATCTACAAAATTAATAAAAATATAAAATACATTTTTTGGTATTTTTTTATTTTTATTTTATTTTTAAAAGTGTAAATTATAGTTGAGAGTTTTTATTTATATTTTGCCTTCATTTATTTTAAATCGCTAATTAATCCAGGGCATTTGAATGGTGATTAGGAGTAGTAAATATGGTGTACTTAATCTAGCTAGGAAAAGAGTTAAATAAGGTATAAGAATAGTGGGATGGATCCTTCCAGCATCGCTCCCTGTTGATGTTTGTCAACTCTGTTCCATCCCATCCTCCATCCTCAGCATTGCCACTCTCACTGCGCATGCTCCAGTTTCCCCCAGTGAGGTAATCATGTTCTACTCTGGGCATGAGATTTTTGAGGTGGTTGAGTCAGATCGTGGGCACAGAATTGAGCACTAATTGGAGTTTATTGTGTGGCAGTGTAGAGTGCAATAGTGTATATGTGGCACAAGTACATGGCTCTTTGTTTTCTGCACTGAAAACTTTATATTGTTGAAACACTCAACACTTTCTGTTTCAACACAGGGGCGGATCCAGGGGGGCAACGGGTCAATTGCCCCCCCGAGAATACCGGCAGGCTGGTTCCGCGGGTTCAATCGCGGCCGGTTCCGCGTGTACCCGCGCGGCCGGTTCCGCGTGTACCCGCGCGGCCGGTTCCGTGGGTACCCGCGCGGCCGGTTCCGCGGGTACCCGTGCTGAGTGGACGGTGAGGGGGGGGCAGCTGGGCGGCTTAGGAGGGCTGCTGGCCAATCAGGAAGCCAGCAGGCAGGGGAGCAGGGAGATGACATCATCTCTCACTGCCCTGCATCCATCCAGTTCCGCCCTCACTGTGTATGAAGATCATCTCTCTGCTGCCTATCTTCACTCTGGGACCCAAGAAAAGACCACCTTAGCAGAAAAGTGACACAGTAGGTGACAATCCGCAACGTGTGGCAGGCTACGTGGCAATCCGCAATGTGTGGCAGACTACGTGGCAAGTGGCAATCCGCAATGTGTGGCAGGTGACGTGGCAAGTGACAATCCGCAATGTGTGGCAGACTACGTGGCAAGTGGCAATCCGCAATGTGTGGCAGGCTACGTGGCAAGTGGCAATCCGCAATGTGTGGCAGACTACGTGGCAAGTGGCAATCCACAATGTGTGGCAGACTACGTGGCAAGTGGCAATCCGCAATGTGTGGCAGGCAACGTGGCAAGTGACAATCCGCAATGTGTGGCAGGTGACGTGACAAGTGACAATCCGCAATGTGTGGCAGGCTACGTGGCAAGTGGCAATCCGCAATGTGTGGCAGGCAACGTGGCAAGTGACAATCCGCAATGTGTGGCAGGTGACGTGGCAAGTGGCAATCCGCAATGTGTGGCAGGCTACATGGCAAGTGGCAATCCGCAATGTGTGGCAGGCAACGTGGCAAGTGACAATCCGCAATGTGTGGCAGGTGACGTGGCAAGTGGCAATCCGCAATGTGTGGCAGGCTACGTGGCAAGTGGCAATCCGCAATGTGTGGCAGACAACGTGGCAAGTGACAATCCGCAATGTGTGGCAGGTGACGTGGCAAGTGGCAATCCGCAATGTGTGGCAGGCTACATGGCAAGTGGCAATCCGCAATGTGTGGCAGGCAACGTGGCAAGTGACAATCCGCAATGTGTGGCAGGTGACGTGGCAAGTGGCAATCCGCAATGTGTGGCAGGCTACGTGGCAAGTGGCAATCCGCAATGTGTGGCAGGCAACGTGGCAAGTGACAATCCGCAATGTGTGGCAGATGACGTGGCAAGTGACAATCCCCAATGTGTGGCAGGTGACGTGGCAAGTGGCAATCCGCAATGTGTGGCAGGTGACGTGGCAAGTGGCAATCCGCAATGTGTGGCAGGTGACATGGCAAGTGGCAATCCGCAATGTGTGGCAGGGAACACGGCAAGTGACAATCCGCAATGTGTGGCAGGTGACGTGGCAAGTGGCAATCCGCAATGTGTGGCAGGCTACGTGGCAATCCGCATCTGGTAGGAGGCGACGTGGCAAGTGACAATCTGCAATGTGTGGCAGGTGACGTGGCAAGTGACAATCCACATTTGGTGGCAGGCGACATGGCAAGTGACATCCTCAGGGCTCCCACTGATTCTGCATTATGGTGAGTTGAACCATTTAATTTTATATTACAATGTATTAATAGAAATAATACGCTTCAATCATCCTGACACCATAACAACCATGGTGCCGTAATGATTGAAGCGCAAATACCAGCCATTTCCCATATAAATTGCCCCCAAAAAAACATATTTTATAGCAGTGCCTCTCCCGAGACTAGACTCTGGATCCGCCCCTGTTTCAACAGCTTGTGATTTGTTTTATTATAATTGTTTGCTGTCTTCTGGAGTGTGCACAAAAGTATTTACACACTGGTTGTTTTTTTTTTGTATATGCTTAATCAATAATTTTGGTTTATATTTACTGCAAAAAATATATATTTATAGTATAAAGTGCTGTATGTATTTATGAATATACACAACATTTTTTTGAGTGTTTAATAGAGCTGCTAGAATATAGGTTGCATAGAGCGCAGGTGAGATTGATATATAAAAAAAAGTGATCATGCCGTAATTAAATGTGGCAAACAAATTACTAAAATCTAAGGCCGCGTACACACGCGGGGACTGTTCGCCCAACTTTGTCCGTCAAACAGTTTCGGCAAACAGTCCGCTCAAACTTAGCATGGACGGACATGGCCACACACGACGGACGAACAGTTTGCTGAAACCGTGCGCAATGACGTGAACGGCACGTACGACGGGACGAAAAATACGACGTCCTATACACTGCATTATAACTTTCGGCGTGTAAATCCTTTCTGAGCATGCGCGGAACTTAGTTTGACGAACAAGCCTACACACGAGCGGACTGTTCGCTGAAACAAGGTTTCAGCGCACAGTTTTTCGGAAATTCCGAAAAACCTTGTTCGTCAAACTGTCCGCTGAAACTGTCCACTGAAAGCCCACACACGAGCGGACTGTCCGCCCAAACACTGTTCAGCGGACAAAGTTGGGCGAACAGTCCGCCCGTGTGTACGCGGCCTAACAATTGTGCTGCTGACATACAATGTGACAAAATTTCAGCACCTAGAAGTCTTTATTAAAATGTCCATGGCCTTGTCCTCCACCACTGGTCTCTGCCTGCCAGTTGGACCTGCTGAAAAAAAACGTAGTGTTACTAAATCCAGGACCCTGCACACAGAACATGGAAATGCAAATATTTTATTAAATATAAACTGCTTAATACTTTTTTCTCATCAACCGTACATAGCAGTTGTGTGACTTCTATCAGTGTCTGGTTACAGCTTGTAGGAGGAGTCTTCATTGTCCTTTTACTGTTCTATAAGGCTACATGACCCCTGACCCTCTGTTTGGAGAGTGTGATTGGCTCTGTGCTGATCGCATGCACCCTCCCAAGAACAAGAAAAACAAAACTCTCTAACAACACATACTAAACTGAGCAAGTGCAGAGTGCCCCACGGAAGGAAGATGGGAAGGATCAGAGAAGACAGATTAAACAGCCTTTTTACACAATGCAGAGGATTAACCCCGTAGGTTCCATAGTGAGTAAAGGCTTCATGCACACTGGACTAAATGAAAAATGCAGTGTGATTGCAAGAATCACATCGCATGTGTATTCACACCAATGCGTTGCGATTTTGGGTGCAGCGAGAGGGTGTCCAACAACATTTTGTGGGGAGTGTGATGTGATTTGAGCCATACAAAATGTATGGCTCAAATCACATCGCACAGACATTGCATGTGAATGCGGTGCCTTTTTACCCATACGGTGTTCATCCGCCACCAGCGTGAACCCAGACTGTTCAATGAACGACACCCTCAAACAGAACTAAGGATTCAGTGGAATAAAAAAACACTGGTAAGCCGTGTTTTTGAGCGTTTATCGATGTTAGACCATTTTACAGCTCAAAAATGCCTTTCAGAACCCACTAGTCTTGGGGTTATTTTTAGAGCCCAAAAATGCCCCTATCCAAAACAATTGATAACAGCCTATTTGTGCATGGACACATAGGATAACATGATGGGGAGTTTATTGACTGTAGAAGAAAATGGCTGAAGCCAAAAACTGCAGCTGTAAAAACATCCAGTGTGCATGAGGCCTTCCAGGCATGCTTTACTGCATATACACCCTGATTTTACTGTTGTGGGTTTAGTAGCACTTTAAGGTGTCAAGAATGGTCACCTTGTGACACCCCCAAACACATCTGGGACCTGCAATACCAACTGATGTATTTAGACAACAGGATCATAAGGCTGGTTTGCTGGTAGGTTACCAGCATGTACCTTTTGCATAGTCAATATATTTTCATACATTTGCCCTTTGTACGTTTCTCTTTAACCACTTGAGATCCGCGCTATAGTCAAATGACGGCTACAGCGCGGATCTCCTTTTCCGGGACGACGTCTATTGACGTCGTCCCGTGCACAAGCGGCCTGCGCGCCCCCTGTGATCGGCGAGTCTATGAGACTCGCCTGATCACCGATCCGTGCAAGGGGACGATCCCGACCCCTTATCACGTGATCAGCTGTCAGCCAATGACAGCTGATCATGTGATATAACGGAGCCGGTAAACGGCTATTATTCCTCCTCGCGCTGACAGCGCGAGGAGAAAAAAAAAAAGCCGATCAGTCCCGATCACGGCCAGCCCTGCTAGTGCCCACCTGCCCCCTGCCAGTGCCCACCTGCCCCCTGCACACGCCACATTAAAAAAAGTAAGTGCCCCTCGTCAGTGCCACCCAGCAGTGCCCATAGTGCCACCCAGCAGTGCCCATAGTGCCACCCAACAGTGCCACCCAGCAGTGCCCACAGTGCCACCCAGCAGTGCCCACAATCTGCCTTAACAAAGGTGCTGCACCCCAGTGCCACATATCCGTGCCCATCAGTGTCATCTACCAGTGCCCAGCAGTGCCCAGCAGTGCCACCTACCAGAGCCACCTATCAGTGCCACCTATCAGTGCCCATCAGTCCAATCTATCAGTGGTACCTATAAGTGCCCATCCGTGCCACCCATCCGTGCCATCTTATGTGCCCATCTTTGCCCATCAGTGCCGCCTTATCTGTGCCCATCGGTGCTGCCTTATCTGTGCCTATTTGTGCCTCCTTAACTATGCCTATCAGTGCCCACCAGTGCAGCCTATCAGTGCCCACCAATGCAGCCTATCAGTGCCCACCAATGCAGCCCATCAGTGCCCACCAGTGCAGCCTATCAGTGCCGCCTCATCAGCGCACTTCAATGAAGGAGAAAAATGACCCGTTTGCAAAATTTTATAACAAACTATTAACCACTTAAGGACCAGGCCTCTTTTTCAGACTTGGTGTTTACATGTTTAAAACAGTTTTTTTTGCTAGAAAATTACTTAGAACCCCCAAACATTTTATATTGTTTTTTTTCTAACACCCTAGAGAATAAAATGGCGGTCATTAAAATACTTTTTTTCACACCGTATTTGCGCAGCGGTCTTACAAGCGCACTTTTTTTGGAAAAAATTCACTTTTTTGAAGATAAAAATAAGACAACAGTAAAATTAGCCCAATTTTTTTTATATTGTGAAATATAATGGTACGCCGAGTAAATTGATACCCAACATGTCACGCTTCAAAATTGCGCCCGCTCGTGGAATGGCGTCAAACTTTTAGCCTCAAAAATCTCCATAAGCGACATGTAAAAAATTCTACAGGTTGCATTTTTTGCATTACAGAGGAGGTCTAGGGCTAGAATTATTGCTCTCGCTCTACCGATCGCGGCAATACCTCACATGTGTGGTTTGACCACCGTTTTCATATGCGGGCGCTACTCGCGTATGCGCTCGCTTCTGTGCGCAAGCTCGTCGTGACGGGGTGTTTTTAAAATTTTTTTTTTTTTTTTCTTATTTATTTTAATTGATTTTATTTATTTTTACACTGTTTAAAAAAAAAAAAATGGATCACTTTTATTCCTATTACAAGGAATGTAAACATCCCTTGTAATAGAAAAAAGCATGACAGGTCCTCTTAAATATGAGATCTGGGGTCAAAAAGTCCTCAGATCTCATATTTGGGCTAAAATGCAACAAAAAAAAATAAAAAAAAAATAAAGAAAATCTGACATTTAAAAAAAATATACCTTTAAGAGGTATGGGCGGAAGTGATGTTTTGACGTCGCTTCCGCCCTCCTATGGTATAGAGACGAGTGGGGGCCATCTTAGCCTCACTTGTCTCTATGCCCAGCAGATGAAAGGACCCGATCGCCTCCGCCGCTACAGATGGCTCCGGTAAGCGGCGGGAGGGCGGCGGGAGGGGGGGTGGCACCTCTCCCGCCGCCGATAGCGGTGATCTCGCGGCAAATCCGCCGCGGAGACCACCGTTATCATACAGCCGACCGCTGCCTGAAGAGATGGATATCTCGGTTGTGGCAGCAGCTGCTGCCGTTACCGAAATATCCCTCTTCAAAAATAGGACATACATCGTCGTGCGGCGGTCGGCAAGTGGTTAAACATGATTTTTTTTTTTGCATCTTTTTTTGTTTGTTTAGCAAAAAATAAAACTCCGAGCTGTAATTAAATACCACCAAAAGAAAGCTCTATTTGTGGGAAAAAAATGATAAAAATTTCATTTGGGTACAGTGTTGTATGACCGCGCAATTGTCATTCAAAGTGCATCAGCGCTGAAAGCTGAAAATTGGTCTGGGACTGAGGGGGGTTTAAGTGCCCAGTAAGCAAGTGGTTAAATCCTTATTTGTAACTTGCATAGCTAAATAGAGGAAAGTAAGCTAGGTGGAAAACTCTGCAGTGAACACTGGGAGAGTCTGCATGAGGTGAACTAAAACCATGTTCCAAGCTGGTGTAAAGAAAGGTACTGTCAACCTTAAATAGGCTGAAACCAAAACTACAAAATGGTGCTCAAACCAGCTCCATAGCTTCAAGGGAGAGGCTAGTGCAGAGAACAAGCTGACAGGATCTCACCCTGATGAATGAGGGAAAGGATCCACATAGTGGAAGCACTTGCTCACAAAAATTGCACTCACAGTCCCCTTTCTTTGCAGCAGCTTGGGACATTTTTGTAGTTAATTTTATTCATGCTCTCCCAGTGTTCACGGCAGAGTTTTCCCCCTAGCTTGTTTCTGCTTCTACTGCCAGCCAATCTTGAGACAGAGTTTCAGCATTAATCCTGTGTGACCTGTTTCTTCTAAAGACTTTCTCGGTGATATGCCCTGATCAAGCCACTTTTTGTGTAATTGCCATTGTATTTATTACATTTTATTAAGGTAATTTTATCTGCACTATGCAGTGCGCTCTGTTCTTTTATTTCCGCCAGCTGGTGTCATTTATGGGAAACTGCTAGTAGTTCCCTGTAATCTAGAGGTGGGCATAGATAGGTCAAAATATTGCTGGTTCAGTAGGGCCCTCACTGTTTGTTAATTGCCTTCTGACAAACAGACATACTAAAAAACATTTGCTGATCGGCGGCTGCATGTGCTGATCAGTGTATTCTGACAGTAGCAGAAGCCTTTGTCAGAATATAATATCCTAGCAAGGGGGATTCTTTCATTCACCTCGCTTGTGTGGCTGGAGGAATCTGTTAATTTATTATGTTCAGCCATTTGGCTGAAAAAAAGAAAAAAAACACGAACCATACATAGCTTTAGTGTTTGACTGTTGCTAAAGTGATGTGGGATGTTGAATTATACCTGTCCTTAGACCAATTATAGTGTGTGCCTAAGAGCCTAAGGTCTTGTTCTCCCTGCTGTTGAATGTTTTTGTTTTATTCATGAAAGAAGCCAGAATACCTGCAAAAGTGGGAAAAGGTCACACAACTTGTTATATACTAAAACTAGCTGCATAGTGATTAATGCATATTTCCTGAAACCCTAAACTGAAAATAGTGTTTATTTGGGAAAGTTATTTTGGAGACCATGCCTGCATGTGCAAGAATCTATGGATCATAGAAGTAAGTTCTTACCTTACTGTAGGCAGGCTTGTACTGGCCATCGGGACTACCAGGAGTTTCCCGGTGGGCTGATGGCTCAGTGGGCCTGTTTCAGTGACAGTCTGTCAAAGTAATTGCTGCGCGGCTCACGCTGTACTACTGCCTATAAGAGAAATAAAGTAGAACGGTTAATGGCCAGTGAAGGGGGGGGGGGCTTGGGTAGCCATCAGGGTTGGTTGGCCGGCCGGGGGGGGCGGGTTTGTTGGTTCGGCCAGCCGGTATGGGAGAGACCTGTCATCCGCACTTCATAGTGTGCAACATGGCTCAGCCTCAGCACCGCTGCATTGCTGAAAGGCAGCCAATGGCTGTGCAGCAATGCCAGTTTCTGAAATTTTAGCCAATGAGGCTGTAGCAATGTTTTGGCATGACGTTAGCCCTCCACTTGACGCAGTGATGTGAGCAGGATGAGAAAAATACAGAGGAGAATAAGTGAAATAAAAAAAGAGGTGAGTGAGGACTCCTTATGTTGTGCTACTTATGTTGTTTTGCACAATTGCGTATAGTTTATATACTGTTTTTTATGCGTGTTTGCAAAATGAATGTGGGTCAGTCTGGATGAAGTCCAGTGCCAAATTTTTGTCCTAGTCCAGCCCTGACTATAGGTGTGGCTAGTAAACTAGACAAGGCTCATGGACTAAACTCATGCCCCATGGTTTTGCCATTTCTTCCCACTGCTTTTGACTCTACAGCCTAGTCCTGATCCACTATGCCCTACTTCTAGTTGTCATTACTAATTTACTTGGTCTGCTGTTGTCTACATGCAGAACCCACTTGTTCTTTGAGTGGAAATGATTGGAGAAAGGAGCAAAGTCAGTTTCTATCTCTACAGTTGTTCCAGTTTTCAAATACAATTTTGAGTTATCTGAAAGACTAAATTGCTTTCAACATGCATTTAATTATCAATGCATTAATTTCTGCTCTAGGCTAGTCTTATTTTTCAGTGGTATGAATGTGAACAGCGATGTCAAAGAAACTGTAGTTTGAAACATCAACCATTGGATGGCACCATTGTTCTATAAATGTACTAAAATAACCTAAAAAGATACAAAAGATACTAACATGTATGCATGTGTGTGTGTGTGTGTGTGTGTGTATAATAAATATATATATATATATATATATATATATATATATATATATATATATATATACAGTATATATATATTTATTTGTTATATGACCAAACACACTTGTTATAAAATAAACCTACCTAACCTAACCTCTAGAACAACATTAAGGCTTTATAGATAGTTATGTTCTATATTCCTGGTTAACTATTTTTTTTTTTAGAAGTGATAAATGCCTGCACATTGTTGAATAAAGTAAATTCTGATTAAAATACATAACCCTTGCAGGAATCCTTTGAAGCAGGGTATGGCACGACTGGGATACTTATTGTATTGAAACTGTCAGTGATATAGGTAATTTACCTTATCAGACATATTTTCAGTGGAATATAAATTTTTGTCTGATGTTGTAAATCCTACTGGAGGAATTTGGCTTGCTAACCCTAAAGGATATATGCTGCTATAGATCACGTATCCTGTTCTCTGTTACATGTCTTGCAATAGAAAATGCTTTCCTAAGATACAGTTTCCCATTAATCTTAACTGTGCAGCCATCAAAATCTTCTCACTCCTGTACCTCATACTAAATAAAAGCACAGCTTGGGCTCTAGTGACCTCATTGAAAAGCCTACCTCACATAAATAAAGTGGAACTCCAAGCAAAAAGTTAAACATAAATCTGTGGTATTCAAATTATATATTTTTAATATCGGTTTATTAGGGTGTTCAAGAATACAATACACAAACACAACAAAAATAAGCAAAAAACCTGTGTGCAAAATCAATATCAAAATCAATATCGGCTTCTTTTTTTTACCTTTTTGGTTCTGCCTCCTATACATATCATTAACCTAGGCTAGGGATATGTACATCACATACCTATGGGGCCTTAGTCTTTCATTCAGAAGGTGGGAAGGAGGCGTGCCTAGAAACGGCGTGTCATTGGGAGGCCTGCTGGTTGAACCCAAAAGAGTGAGCCGTCGCTTGATGATGTCACACACAAACATGCTGACCCTGGACCCCAGTGGCGGCTGCAAAGAGGAGGATCTTGGCAGGACTGCGTTGGCTCCGCAGGAGGGGTGAGTAACGTGGGGAGAATCCCACCACAAGTTAAGCAAATGTAAAGAAAAAAGGGGGTTTCTGCTTTAAATATTACTCACAGCTAGATGTCATGGATGAAATTATAGTTTAAAAACATCAATTTGGTTAATGAGATTTCTTGTCATCTAAGTGATGTGTGATAGCAATGGTAGTTATTGCTTTTTAAGTAAACCTAACGTAAGACAAATACAAAGTATTTAAAAAGTGTAAGTGTCTGGATATGCATCCATGCTGCTTCTCTACCTTATACTTTCACAGCCACTGACCCAGAACAAGTACTTAGATCCAAAGAGTCTGACCAAAGTTAAGTCACATTTTTTTTTATATTCGTTCTGAGATCAATGACTCAAAGTGTTGAAACAAGAGGGCAACATGTTAATATCAAAAGCATAATATTGTTAAAAATATGTATTAAAGAGAAACATTTAAGTTAACAAATAATCTACATGAATAGTATTGCAAAGGACTTTTATACTTACCTCATCAGCAGCCCATTCCTTATACTTTCCTTCCATTTTAGCGCTGCAGCCTCCATAAGATTTTTTTGCATACATTTCTGGGAGTGTTGAGTTTTAAGTTAAGGGGGTTTTAAGAGAGTGTTTCAATTAGCATAGACTGAAAACACAGCCTATACTTGGGTTATTTGTAATTGATTTATTTCAGCAGTCCTTAAGCAAGGATGGTAATTACTATAAAAAAGAAAAAAAATACTGTAATGTAAAATCCTAAAGAGCAAGCCAGTAAAAAAGTGAAGGTTACCACACAAATGACTTAAAATGGTTTTAAAGACTAGACATTTTTAACATTCTCTGCATTAGGGTAAAAAATGTCCCACTAGTTGTATAGTCCTCTCAGCTACCTTTAGAATTATCTGAGTCCTAACTTGAGCCAGTGCTGTACCCATCCGCAGTGGTGCTGGTCTATATCTCTCTCTTCATGGGTTTCAATCTAAATTAAAGCCAGTGGAAACATTGGATGGTTCATGTAACTTACTTCCTGCATCTATGAAACCTAAAAGACATGCCTGAGAAATGAATAACTATTGAGACAAGAAACTTTCCTAATATGTGTTGCTTTTTAGATGAAGTTCTGGCTGCTACATTGCTAAAAACTCAACAGCATACACATCTTGATTTCTTTGTGAAGTCACTTTTGGACATTTAAAGCTTTGCTGTAATAAATACAACCTGTCAACATGAATTATAATCAAGTTCAAGTCAGCCAATTTTTCTCTGTTTATAGGAAGTCCTGCACAATTGCCAGTTACACAGGATATCGTTTTGTGCCGACGATAAGACAGACAAGCGGATTTTTACATATATATGCAAGGATTCGGAGTCAAATAAGCACTTGTGCTATGTGTTCGATAGTGAGAAATGTGTAAGTATGCCAGATGTTTTAGGGTGTTTTTTGTCCTACATGAAAAGGGTTTGGCTTGGCAAGAAACTGCTATAACGACTTAGTATCAGATGAAATCTCCAGATGTTTATCTTCATTAATGGCTCCAACTTGTCATGAGAAAACAGATCAAGATGTTTCATTTGTATTTCTTCCCATGCTATGCTTTATGCGGCTATAAATTAAGACTGATCTGCCCTTTGTTATTCCACATAGCTCTTTGTGTCAGACAAGTAATCAAGCGAACCAGAACATTTCTTATAAATAAAGCAATCTAATTGATTGAAGCTTTGGAGAAAACTAAATTGTGGCTTGAATTTGCATGACTAATTGGGAAATCTAAAACTAAACACTAAAGCCGCGTACACACGGGCGGACTGTATGGCCTACTTAGTCCGTCATACAATCCGAAGGACAGTCCGTCCTACTTTCGAATGAACGGACTTGACCACACACGGATGCACAAACAGTCCATCGAAAGCTTGCGCGATGACGTGTACAGCACGTACGACGGGACTAGAAATAGGAAGTCCAATACACAGCAATGCAACCTTTTGTCGTGTAAATCCTTTCTGAGCATGCGCCATTCTTAGTCCGTCGAACTAGCCTACTGACGAGCGGATTGTCCGCTGAAACCAAAGTATGACGGACAGAATTTCGAAAAATCCTAAATACTTAGTACGCCAGACTGCACGCTGAAAAAGTCCGCTGAAGCCCACACACGAGCGGACTGTCCGCTGAAATGTGTTTCGACTAAGTAGGCCATACAGTCCGCCCGTGTGTACGCGGCTTTAGAACTCTTACATGCTGGAAATACCTGAAATAGTAATATCCCATAAAAACAAAATGTTACATGTATGCCATTAATATTGTATGAAGATACTTAAGCTGTTCAGTTATACAAAAAAAAAAACAGCCAGTGAGGGAAACTAGCCAGTGTTCCCCTTTCCCTAAAACAGTCTAGATCCCTTAATTGCAACATGCAGTTTATATAAACAGTGAGGAAACTGTTCTTCTTTCTTTCTGTATTTGCCTCTGACCATAAAGTGTTGTACTATAAGAACCTATGGTAAAAGGAGAAGAGAAGGGGCTACAGCAGATGATTCATAATACTGCTCTATAAGTACCTATAATAAATAAATAAATAATGTGCACTACATGGAGGGTGTGTCAGGGCTGGGCTCAGCCCTTCCTTCTCTGAGCTGGCTGCTCAGCTGTCGGCTAGTTGCCAGCTTCTATCTCGCCACAGTTACTCAGCTGTTGATGATATCCTGCTCGTCAGTCCTGCCTACTTAAGCCTTCTAGTCCAGAGGATCTCTGCCTTTGCCTTGGTGAACATCACAGAAATCTCCTGTGATCCTGTTCAAGACTTGCTTTGCTGACATCCCTTCTGGCTCCAGACCATGCTTGCTGTTCCACTACATTGATCCCTGACTTCTGGTTTGGCTGACTATTCATTCCGGTTACTGAACTTTGGCTATGTTTTGACTATGTTTGTTCTTTTTACTTTTATTAATAAACAAGTGTGATTTAACCGTTTCAGCCCCGGAAAGCTTTTACCCCCTTGCTGTCCAGAGCACCTTTTGTGATTCGGCACTGCGTTGATTTAACTGACAATTGCGCAGTCCTGCGGTTTTGTTTTTTTCTGTTGTGTTTTTTTTCCCTCAAATAGAGCTTTCTTTTAGCGGTATTTGATTATCCCTATGGTTTTTATTTTTTGTTGTAAACAAAAAAGAGCCACAATTTTTGAAAAACAAAAAACTAAATATGTTGTACTTTTTGCTATAATAAATATACCCATTTTTTTCTTTTTTTTTTTTGAAAAGCAAAATTTTTCTCACTTTAGGCTGATATGTATTCTTCTACATATTTTTGGTAATAAAAATCGCAATAAGCATATATTAGTTGGTTTGCACAAAAGTTATAGCGTCTACAAAATTGAGGATAGATTTATAGCATTTTTATTATTTTTTTTACTAGTGATGGCGGCGATCTGCAATTTTTATCATGACCGCGACATTATGGCAGACACATCGAACAACTTTGACACATTTTTAGGACCATTCGCATTAATACAGCGGTCAGTGCTAAAAAAATGCATTGATTACTGTAAAAATGTCACTGCCAGTGAAGGGGTTAACACTAGGGGGCAATCAAGGGGTTAATTGTGTTCCCTAGTGTGTTTTCTAACTGAAGGGGGGAGGGGACTGACTAGGGGAGATGACAGATCGCTGTTCATACTTTGTATGAACAGATGATCTATCACTTCTCCCCTCAGAGAACAGGGATCTGTGTTTACACACAGAGATCCCGGTTCTTGCTGCGTTATGAGCAATTGGCTTCGGCTTCGGGGGCAAGCTGCATGTGCCCCTAGTGGCCACCAGAAGGAGTGACGTAACACAACAGCAATTGACGCAGCCGAGCCATGTTGCCGCAGTACAACTGTGGCGGCTGGTCGGCAAGCGGTTAACTGTACTTCTGTCTCAGCCCGATTTGATGGTTTCTGTCAGTAGGCAAAGGCCATGAATTCAGAAGATGCAGTCAATCTACTTGTTGGTAATATTTTTTCCAGATTGGATGAACTGGATCACCACATGGATCAGTTTGCCATGGCGTTATAAACGCTCCTGAGTTGCACAGCTCACCTGGAATCTCCCACTGTGGCCGCCCCGGTATAACCTATGTTACAAGCCAACCTTGCTGCTACTCCAGTCTCTGGGCAGGCACCTGCCTCGAGTATTACCCCTTTAAGAGGTATGTCTGGTTCCGCTCCGCTTCCCCAGTGATATGGGGGCGATCCAGTCCAATGCAGAGGGTTTCTCAACCAGGTTGATATATAATTTGAGATGCTGCCCCAGGTGTTTCCCACAGACAGAAGAAAAGTAGGCTTCATGATATCTTTGCTTTCTGAGAGAGCCTTGGCCTTGGCAAACCCTCTACGGGAGACGCAAAAACCCTTTGTCTTGAGCTACCCTGAGTTTGTGGCTTTGTTTAAAAGGGTAATTTGATGTTCCCACACACTCCGCTTCTGCTGCCAAGTGCCTCATGTCCATTGAACAGAGTATGAGAACTGTTGCCGACTACGCCATTGAATTCTGTACTCTGGCAGCAGAGGTTGCGTGGAACAATAAGGCCCTCCTGTACGTTTGAGCTTTGCAGTCCCACCCGTGCCTCCATCACCTCCCATGCCTCCTGGTACCGAGTTGGTCAGTGAAGTGCACTTGGGTTTCACGAGTCTCTCTGCAGAAGAGAGAACAATCTCTATTGTAAACTGGAGATGTGCGAGTTCCATCTAGAACAGGTTAAATTCCTGGGTGTCATTTCCACTGCTGGTTTTTCGATGGGCCCAGAGAAACCCGTGGGTTTACATCCTCTGCAGTGTTTCCTGGACTTTGCCAACTATTATCGGAAGTTCATTTGTAACTTATTGTCTCTGGTCAAGCCCCTGACTGATATGACCAGAAAGGACGGTAACCCACAGAGTTGGTCTCTGGAGTCCATTAAGGCCTCTGAGGGTCTCAAGGCTGCCTTTGTTTCTGTTTCTGTGTTGGCACATCCTCATCCTAGGTTACCCTTTTTCCTTGAGGTTGATGCTTCTGAGACTGTTGTTGGCTCCCTTTTGTCTCAACGTCCTACCCCTGAGAGCACTATGCATCCTTGTGGCTATTTTTCCAAGAAATTGTCACCTGTGGACTGCAGTTTATGATATTGGTGATAGAGAGCTGTTGTCGATCATTTTAGCCCTGAAAGAATGGAGACATCTCCTTGAAGGTACCACTGTGCCGGTTCTCATTCTTGCTGACCATGAGAATCTCACATTCTTATCTGAGGCTAAATGCCTCTCCTCCAGAAAGGTGCAATGGGCTTTTTTCTTGTCAAGTTTTAATTACATTGTCTCTTTCTTACCCGGTACTAAGAATGTAAGGGCTGATGCCTTGTCAGCACAATTTTCCTCCACTTTCATATTGGAGTCGGTTCCGGTTCCTGTGATTCCTCCTGATTGTATTCTGGCTACAGTTCGCACCAGTCTCACTTCTCCTTTGGGTGACAAAATTCTTGCTATTCAGGTCCATGCTCCTCCCAAGAAACCTGGTGACCGCTGCTTTGTCCCAGAGAGTCTCCATACTGCCGTGCTCCAGACTTACCAGTCTCCCAAGGCTGCTAGACACCCTGGGAAGAATCAACCCTTTTGGGCCATTTCCCAACAATTCTGGTGGCCTAGTCTATGTGCTGATGTAACTGCCTTTGTAGCTGCCTGTTCTGTGTGCACTCAGAGTAAGACTCCACGACACCTTCCAGTGTGCCTGCTACAACCCATACCCAATGGAGAGAGGCCCTGGACCCACCTGTCTATGGATTTCATTGTAAAGTTACCCAACTCCCAGGGCAACACAGTAATCCTTATGGTGGTTTACCGGTTCTCAAAGATGTGTCATTGTATTCCACTTAATAAGTTTCCCCCTTTCTAAGGAACTGGCTTCCATGTTTGCTCGGGAGATCTTTCGCTTACATGGGCTGCCCAAGGTGATTGGTTTGGACAGGGGTAGTCAGTTTGTGTCCTCGTTCTGGCAAGCCTTTTGTGCACAGTTGGGAATTCATCTTGCTTTATTCTCTGCGTATCACCCGCAGTCTAATGGGGCCGCAGAAGAGCCAATCAGTTCTTGTAGCAATTCCTATGTTGCTATATTTCTAACTACTGGTCAAAAAGTTGCAACGACTTCCATTGTATACTCTAGGGTCTTTTCTAAAAAAAAACATATATAATGTTTGGGGGTTCTATGTAATTTTCTAGCAAAAAAATATGAATTTTACATGTAGGAGAGAAATGTCAGAATTGGCCTGGATGGGAAGTGGTTAATTTAGGCCAAAGCTGCAAGGTTTGTTTTTATCTATAGGCACCCTTTAGCTACATAGGAAGTTTTAGGTAAAGGTGAATTAACACCTTAACCACTTCAGCCCCGGAAGGATTTACCCCCTTCCTGACCAGAGTACTTTTTGGGATTCTGTACCACGTCGCATTAGCTGACAATTGCGCGGTCGTGCAACATTGTACTCAAACAAAATTGACGTACTTTTTTTTCCCCCACAAATAGAGCTTTCTTTTGGTGATATTTAATCACCTCTGCGGTTTTTATTTTTCGTGCTATAAACACATTTTTTTTTTAAAAAAAGCTATATTTTTTTACTTTTTGCTAAAATAAATACCCCCAAAAAATATATATTAAAAAACAGATTTTTTTCCACAGTTTAGGCCGATATGTATTCTTCTACATATTTTTGGTTAAAAAAATCTCAATAAGTTTATATTGATTGGTTTGCACAAAAGTTATAGCATCTACAAAATAGGGTATAGATTTATGGTCTTTTTTTTATTAATTTATTTTTACTAGTAATGGAGGCAATCTGCGTTTTTTATTGCGAATGCGACATTATGGCGGACACATCGGACACTTTTGACACTATTTTGGGACCATTGTCATTTATGCAGTGATCAGAGCTACAAATAGCCACTGATTACTGTATAAATGACACTTTCAGGGAAGAGGTTAAACACTAGGGGGCGATCAAGGGGTTAAGTGTCTCCTAGGAAGTGATTCTAACTGTAGGGGGATGGGCTCACTACAACATGACAGAGATCACTGCTACTGATGACAGGGAGCAGCAGATCCCTGTCATGTTGCTAGGCAGAACAGGGAAATGCCTTGTTTACATAGGCATCTCCCCATTCTGCTTCTCCTCGTCGCAATCACGGGCCACCAGCAAACATCGAGTTTGCACGACCCGCGGGCATACTTCCACTGTGCACACCGGCAGTCACGTGCCCGATAGGTGGCAAATTCAAAAGGACGTACAGCTACGCCCATTTGCCTGCATGTATATGTGTGTGCGGCGGTCAGCAAGTGGTTAACAAAGTGTTGGGTTCTTTGGATTCCTGCAAACTTACATTTAAATGCCCATCAATGCAGCCTTGTCAGTGTAATTTGCAGCCTTGCATTGCAGCCTTGTCAGTCATTTGCAGCCTTGCATTGCAACCTTGCATGTCATTAGCAGCCTTCCATTGCAGCCTTCCATGTCATTAGCAGCCTTCCATTGCAGCCTTCCCAGTCATTTGCAGCCTTCCCAGTCATTTGCAGCATTCCATTGCAGCCTTGTCAGTCATTTGAAGCCTTGTCAGTTTCCTTTGCAGGCTTTCCGTTTAAAAATGATGCCGCCGAGATACAGAGCGGTTCTCAGCAGCTTTCGGCTGTTTCTGAAAACAGCCGAGAATGGGCGAAAATAGCCGAGAGCGCCCGAAAATAGCCGAAAAGCCGCCGAGACCAGCAGAAAAGGCAGAAGAGCTCGCAATCGGCGGAGGATCGGCGTATAACACGCACCCACGATTTTCCCCTGATTTTAAGGGGGAAAAAGTGTGTGTTATACGCTGCTAAATACGGTATATGTTAAAAAAAGACACACTGCAGAGTGTTTTCTATTTTTTGTCTATTCAAACACTTGTGCACTGTCCTGACACTTGGCAGTTTCTTTATATTCATAATTTAAGTTTATAAATTAAATATTTTGAAAATAACTGGGGACATATTGATTTGGAGGTGGTTCATGGAATGTGGGGTTGTGTTTTTGAAGAGTTTTTAAGGTCTGATTCACACCTATGCAGGTTGCCGTTTGCATATTACGGGTCCATTTTGCATTTTTCATTACACGCTTTTGATCTATTGAAGTCTATGGAACAAAAAAACAGAAAACTACCTGACCCTTTCCGTAAAATGCACAAATGTGGACTACATCCATAGGAAACCATATTAAATGGACTGTAGTGCGTTTCTGCAAAACTGAAAATGCACAAAAAAATACATAGTTGTGTACCAGGCTTTAAAAAATATTTTTTGTCATTTTATTAAACTTTTAAAACCATACATTATGATAATGCAAAATAGAAGCCCACAAACTATACTATGACATAAGACCAGACCACTTTTTGCAATTCGGCACTGCGTTGCTTTAACTGACAGTTGTATGGTCGTGCGATGTGGCACCCAAATAAAAATTGGCGTCCTTTTTTTCCCACAAATAGAGCTTTCTTTTATTGCCATTTTATCACCCTGCGGTTTTTATTTTTTTGCGCTATAAACAAAAAAAGAGCGTCAATTTGGAAAAAAACGCATTATTTTTTACTTTTTGCTATAATAAATATCCCCCAAAAATTTATAAAAAAGTATCAAGTTCAAGTTTCAAATCAGTTTAGGCCGATACATATTCTTCTGCATATTTTTGAGGAAAAAAATCACAATAATCGATTATTGATTGGTTTGTGCAAAATGTATAGCGTTTACAAAATAGGGGATAGTTTTATGGCATTTTTATTAATATTTTTTTTTTACTAGTAATGGCGGCGATCAACGATTTTTATTGTGACTGCAACATTATGGCGGACACATCGGACATTTTTGACACATATTTTGGGACCATTGTCATTTATACAGCAATCCGTGCTATACAAATGCACTGATTCCTGTGTAAATGACACTGGCAGTGAAGGGGTTAACCAGGGGGTGGCAGTGTAGGGGTTAAGTGCGTCCTAGGGGCGTGTTACTAACTGTGGTGGGCATGACTGTGTGTTAGTGAACACTGATCTCTGCTCCAATCACAGGGAGCAGAGATCAGTGTGACTTGCTGCTAGGCAGAATGGGGAGATGCTGTTTACATCAGCATCTCCCCGTTCAGCCTCCCCATGAGATGATCGCGGTTATCTCCACGGCGATCGAGTCCGTGGGACCCGCGACTGGGCTCACGTGCGTTGGCGCGGCGGCATTCTTAAAGGGACATACCTGTACGCCCATATGCCTGTCCGTGCCATTCTGCCGACATACATCGTCGCACGCCGGTCAGGAAGCTGTTAAACAGTGTACTTTCCTCTAACTTTTAGATCTGTCGTAGTTACCACAATTCAATTCAGGCCTATTATGACTGCATAGGTAAATCAGATGTCACAGACAAATGAATCAGATTGGGGTGCTGCTGCTGCTGCTGTATTTACAGCTGCTTATGCATACAGCCTAAACACATCTCCCAAACAAATTGATGTTTTTCCAACATTTAAAAAGAAAAAAATGTTTGCATTGGTATGCATCTCCTATGGCAGTGCCTAGCTCCCTATGCCCTTTGTTTAAAAATATTTTGCCAATTAACCTTGAAAATTGCCATACTTTCTTAAAGATTAGACCTCCCCAGTCTTAATATGGTTAGTTTTTGTTCTCACTATTATTAGCTCACCTATCATTTGCTTATATAATAGAACATCCGATGCCAAGCATCTAAGCCTTTATACAGGAAATAGGGATGAGCTCAGGTATGTTTGGAAACTCTTCCAAACTCATGTGGCCAAGTTCATCAGGAACCTATAATGGACCAACCATCTGCAGCGGGGGCATTCCCAGCCCAGCAGTCACACGTAAACAAGAGACAAAAGAAAATCTCTAATGGGGAATAACAAAACTCAATATGTCTATTGCTTTGAAACTGTGGGAGCAGGCACTTCAGTCTTGATGTGCCTCCTCTAAATTCCTGTCACAGGTGTCATTACTGCTGTTTCTAAGGGGGATTTTAAGGGGGGAAAAGTGTGTGTTATACGTCGAAAGATACGGTATGTTCTGAACTTAGTAAAATATTTTTTTCCCTAATATATTTCCATGAAAGTTGTATAATAAAAGCATGCTTAAATGATGATGCAACCTGCAGCCCTCTTCAGTCTTGACCAGTGTTTCTCAAACTATGGATTGGCTTCTGGCCATGATCAGAGTAGAAAGGGATCCAGTAATCCCTATCTCACCAAACTGGCCAAGAAGGACATGGTACACAGACACCTGGTAGACAAGCCATGGCCTATTTCAAACTGGCCAGATTTACTGGACCAAGGCCCCTATTCCACCCTGCTTCTTAGATGCTGGCTGTAATGGCATGGCTGTTGAAACCCAGATCCTGAAAGATAGGGGAAAATTTGCTTCAGGAATCACTCCCTTACTCAAAATGAGAAAATCTATGTCCCTTAAAATCTACTATTGCACATGGAAGGCTTATTTTGCCTGGTGTGAGGACAGATGATTGAGTCCCAGAGAATACTCGGATATTTGTATGTTGGCCTTTCTTCAGTCTGGTTCTGACCAGAGTTTGACCTTAAAGTGGAAGTAAACCCATTGATTTAAACAGTTAAAAAAAAAAAGGCATGCCGGGAATGCTAACTGCACATTGGCTGTCCTCTCAGCCGAACTATCAAACCATCCAATGGCTGGTGTCATAACGAATCACATGTGCAGCACCATAGCAGTTGAAGATTAAACAGAGGCATAGATGGCAGCTTCCTTGGCTGAAAACGATAGGGGAGTTTACAGAGCCAGATTGCCTGGCCCTGAGGAAAGGGGTTCTCCCCAGAAACGCGTCAACCTTTTACATTGGGGTATTCATCAATCAATTTATCTGACATCAGATCTGGATGTGTCGATGCTCGGTGCAATGGATCCAATTGTATTGATTATGCCTTTTATCAATACTCGTTTGTGAGTAGCCATTTTGCTATGTGTTCTGTTTTCAATAAAGCTCTGTTTATGCTAATGCACTAGGTCAGTGTGCCTTCCTTTTTGTTTTGTTTTGCTCTAGCTATGGACCATTAATGTGACCTGGTGTGTTATCTTTTGTGATTTAGCACCCTAGTAACCTATCTAGTATGAGGTCCACTGGGGATAGGCCCAGTGAACTCAGCCAGGGTGACCACTGGTCATCAAATTTGCTCTGACGTCCCCTATATTGGAATATGAACTTTTCCAGCCGTAAGGTGTCACCCATCAGTCCAATCCACTCTTTGGTCATGGGGGGCTCAGTCACCTTCCATCTTCCAAGGATGAGCAGGCATGCTTGAAACAGGGCCTTTGCGATGGGTGGTTTAAGGTTGTCCTTTAGGGGGAGGTTGTCTAGGATACCTAGCAGCAGGCATGGTTTGGGGTCAGTTGGGATGGAGACTGAAAAGGCATTGTTAATAGTTTTTAGGACCCCTGTCCAGTATAGGTGTAGCTTGGGGCAGTGCCACAGCATATGGATCAAGTCCCCCTGGTCTCTCTCGCATCTCGGGCAGTCTGAGTCCGGTCACACCCCCATTCTGGCCAGCTTGGCTGGCATGTAGTGCACTCTCAGTATAATGTACAACTGGGATAGTCACTGTGTTACATTTAAGGATGACATTCGTACTGCCTGTAACACCTCTTCCCACTGTTCACTCTCAAGGGCACCCACGTCTTTTTTCCACTTAGTCGTTTCCTTTAAGGGGAACCCTGTCAGGAATACCCCGAGTAGCATCGAGTAAGGGTTAGAGGTAAAGCCTTTGAGGCTGTTCACCTCTTCCATGTAGTGAAATATGGCGGTCGGGGATAGAGTCCACGGAGTCTCATTGGATTGAGCCCTTATTGTGTGTTGCAATTGAAGGTAATAGAAGTGCATCATCTAGGGAAGCCAAAATCACTCTCTCAGATCAGGGAAGGAGCTTAGTTTACCTGCCGTGAAAATGTGGTGTCAGTGTATGACTCCGTGCTTCCTCCACCGAGCCCCACACGTCAGCATCTGTAGTTTGGGTAGTACCAGCTGTTCCATATAGGGCTAAGTTTTGTGAAGCCTTCTACTGTTTGTAACTGTCTGGCCTTATTCCAAAATTTTTGGACTAGGGCATATGTGGGGAATCTCTTATTGGACTTTGCGTAAGCCAGAGTCTCTAGGCCCTCTGCTACATCTGTGATCCCCATGACATGGCCCATCGGGGTTCTAATGGAGTCTGCCACAGTGAGGCCCTCCCCATCCAGCGGGTTAAGGGCTCGGGCCACATGCTGCAGCTGAGCTGCAATGTAGTAAAGCCATTGGTTAGGCAAAGCTATACCACCCTCATCTTTAGGTTTCTGAAGCTGTTCCAGCTTCACTCTGGGGGGGCTTTTCCTGCCATAAGAAGGACCTAAAAATGGAGTTTATATAAAAATATTTTAAGAGGAATCACCATGGGGGTGATGTGGAGCAGATAAAGGAGCTGGGGCATAAAAATCATTTTAATAAGGTTGACCTTTCCTACTAGTGACATTTTTAGTCTCGACCATACTTTAATCCTGGCACGTATTCATCCCAGTAGTGGTGACAGGCTAAGGGGGATGTAATCTATTATTGTTAGGGTGATCTGAATGCTTAGGTATTTGAAGCTAGAGGTTAATGGTATTTGCAGAACATCCTGGGCTTCTGGGTCTACTTCCAGTGCCATTAGGGAAGATTTAGTCCAGTTGATCACCAGCCCAGAGTACTTCCCAAACTGAACTATGATCGACATTGCCACTTTTGGGGAATCAGAAGTGTCTCCCAGCAGCAGCATTGTGTCATCTGCATATAGCATGATTTTCTCTTGTAGTTCCCTGAACTTAAAACCCTGAACCTGTGGGTTAGACCTAATCAGGGCAACCAGTGAGTCGATTGCCACCGCAAACAAATGCGGTAACAATGGGCAGCCCTGACATGTCCCCCTATGGAGCCTGAAGGGAGGGGAAATGTGTCCTGCCTCTCTGATGACCACCTGTGGGGAGCTATAGAGTAGCTTGACCCATGGCAAAAACGTGTCCCCGAATCCAAACCTGCCCATAACCACCCAGAGGTATTGTCATTCTATTCTGTTGAGAGCTTTATGGGCACCTTACGACAGTAGTGCCCTGTCTCCCCTGTTGTCTGGTTGTGCTTGAAGATTGAGAAAGAGTCTGCAGAGGTTTATAGCAGTGAATTTTTGGGGGATAAAGCCTGAGCCCGAGTGTATTATGGAGGTGATTACCTTATTGAGTCTAAGGGCCAAGACCTTTGCTAGGAGTTTGATGTCGCTTTTGAAAAGAGATATTGGCCTATATGAGCCCGGGTCTAGAGGGTCCTTCCCCAGTTTCAAAATAAGGACAATATTCGCTCTTGTCATGGATTCTGGTAATCTTTGCCTGGGCCTAGCCAAGTTCAGTACTCTAAGAAGGTGGGGCAGGATTTATTCACCATATTGCTTGTATATTTCAGTAAGGAGGCTGTTGTCTCCAGGTGCTTTAGAGTTAGGGGAGAGGGCTATCGCCTCTTGCAAGTCCTCTATAGTAATAGGGTCATCCAACATAGCTTTTTTGGGATGCAGAGAGGCATGGTAGTTATACAGTCTGCAGGTATGTCTCTAGTTCTGTCTCCGTACACCCTACTCTGGACCTGTAGAGGTCTGAGTAGTATTCAACCAGCTCTTGCATGATTAGATCTGGAGTGTACACCATCCTCCCCTGCTTTGTGCGAAGAGCACCAATATAAGGAGAGGTCTGGGAAGACTTCACAATCTTTGCCAACAGACGGCCAGTCTGCTCCCCCTCCTCATAATAAGTGAGTCTATTAAAAAACTCTTTTTATCAGCAGCTGATTTGGTGATCTGGACCACCGCCTTCTATGCTGCTAGCCACGCCTCCCTGTTTGAGTCGCTAGGGTCATCTGTAAACTTAGTCTCAAGCCGGCGAGCAGGCTGTTCCACCTGTTCCCCCGTGCCCTAGTCTGTTTTAATATTGGTCACTTCTTTTATGAGAGAACCCCTCATATTTGCTTTAAAGGCATCCCATGCAGTGTTGAGATCAGGGTGGTCAGCATGTCTCTCCCAAAATTCTATAATTGCCTCTAGTAGGCCTTCGTGAGAGGGAATCAAGTTCAACCAAAAGGCATTGGGTTTCCAGGGGGCCTTTTGCAGGTTTGCGGTTGGTTTGACAATTAGTTGGATCAGATTAGGGGAGTCGTCAGAAATGCCTCTGCCAAGATATTGAATTTCTTGTAGGAAACGGGACGTCTGGGCTGTGCAAAGGCACAGGTCTATCCTAGACAGGGACATGTGTGTCTTTGAAAAGCATGAGAACTGCTTCTGCAGAGGGTTACAGTCCCACCATGAATCCAACCAACCCACATCCTCAGCAAACTTCCACAGTGCCGTGGACGGGGTCCATGTAGCAGTTCAGATATCCCACAGCTATTAGCAGGAGATCAGGGTGGCTTAATTGGAAGGCCAAAAGTGTTCTCAATGCCTCTGAGTTAAAGGAGGGCAGGATATACAGAGCAGCTAAAATACATTTCAATTGGTACACTTTACATTCTAGTATAACGTATCTCCCCTTAGTGTCAATCAGTCGGTCATATACCTGAAAATCTTCCGAACTATGCACTAGTATGCTCACCCCCCCTGGAATAGGAGGTGTGCGTAGATTGATATCCCCCTGCCAGCCATGCAGAATTTATACAGGATACTGTGTTGGGAACCAAATCAGTCTCCTGAAGGGAATACATTGCCGGGCATGTTTCTGAAGAACCGTGGAAACCATGGTACATTTTAACAGGTCCTGGAGACCTCTAATGTTCCAGGACAATATGGGTACAGTGGTCATCTGTGGAAGTGGAAGTCTGAAATGAGATGGTTTGGGGAGGCCTGGGCCTCTCATTCTCTGGGTGTTGCTTGCTCATGCTTGGCCACTAAGAGAGCAGCGGTATAGCAGCTGGCAGGCCGGCATAGTATTGTGGTAAATGTATAGTGGGCAGAGTAGATGTAGGTAGTTCCAAAACTGTGACAGTGGATTAATTCAACCTTGGAATGGATAAATAGACAAAAAAATTTTGGAATCTTCATCACACCTGTGACTGGACAAACTGTTGCCCGCTTGCGGTTTGTAAGTAAAACAGATGGCTTGAACTGTGTAGAAAAGTAAGGCGGAAACCCAAAAAACAAACTTAGGGTTTCCTCGGTTGACATAACCTGCATCCCTCATGGGGGGGGGGGGGGGGGTCGATTAGTGTTTTCCAGTAAAGTTTGCATTAATCGCTCAAAACACACTGCTCTCAACGCTGGGAGAAAAAAAAAGTGTGTTGGGGCTCCCAGCTGGGTTATTGGCTTCTTGTGCAGGAAACATAATAAAGATGGAGGGAGCATGGTGCTCACCTCTCCTTGATGGACCTGGTATGTGGCCTTCAGTCACCCTCTACTGCGGCTCTTCTGGTCTGCCAAATGAACTATTCATTAGCATCTATCCATGAGGATGCATCTGTTGCCAATTTGAAAAAAAGTGTGCTTGGCCTCTTGCTGTGATGCAGAGTTGTGCCGGGAACAGCATGGCATATGGTGCCTGCAACTGCTGGAGTCGCCTCTTTACTTCTGCGAATCTCACTCTGTGTCTCTGCACTTCAGCGGAGTAGTCAGGGTAAAAAGAGATGCGTACCTCATTAAAAGTAATATTGGGCTTTTCCCTTGCTTGACGGAGTATAATTTCTTTCTCCTTGTAATTGAGGCGCTTTGCCAGTAGTGTGCGGGGTGGATGCCCCAGTGGGAGAGGTCATGACGGTACCCTGTGGGCTCTCTCCAATGAGTAAAGTGAGGTGAAGGCTTCCTTCCCAAAGATCTCCAGCAGCCATTTTTCCACAAATTCAGTGGGGTCCCTGCCCTCCATTTTCTCCGGCAACCCCACAATACGCACATTATTTTCCTCGTACGATTTTTGAGATCATCAGATTTGATCTCATTGGCTCTAGCTGTATTTTGTGAGTCTGAGCAGTGGGGCTATTTTATCCTCCATGTCACTAATGCGTCCCTCTGCTGCTGTGGTGCGCTCTCTTATCTTCTGAATGTCAAGGCAGATGAAGCCCAATTCCTCCTTCATGCCTCCAAATTGCTCCTGTGATTTGTGTACAGATGCTGTGCAGTTTTGCACTGCTCTCTCCTCTTCCCCCCCTTCCTCCATGTCAGTGTCAGGGGTGCCAGAATCTCTGGGTTCAGCTTGGGTCTGTGTGCTCAGTTACCCTGTTAAGGCTGCATGCAGTATGGCTGGGGTTGCATCCATGTCTTCTTCCCCTCTCTGTGTTGTCTGTCCCACCATTTTTTGTGTGTAATATCTCATGTCCCTGGGGGTGTCTTTCCCAGTCTACTTGGGTTTTTTTTGTTTTTAAGTTTACTCACATCTTTCAGCTTGTCAGTTCCATGTGAGGTTCTAGGGAGCGACGGTCTACGCCATCTTGGATTTCAGGCGGACCCTCAGTCTCTGCTTGTTTGTGGGTCAACATTGCTGCCTGTGAGTCTGGAAGAGGTACCGATGCCGTCTGAGGTGAGTCCTGCAGTGTTTTGTGCCGAAAACCGGGTCTTTAGCCAGCCAGGAGAAGGATCAATGGAGGATTCTGTGCGGGAGAGCTGTGAGATACTTCCTCTCGCATGCTGCTCTTGGCCACTCCCCCGACACAGTGATAGATAAATCAATGTGGTACATTATCTTGCTCAAACTAGAAAATTGGTAAACGTGAAAAAAAATAAAACAAACATGTCATCCACATAAAATGTGTCACTTAGTGTCCATTAGTTGTTCATTACTCAAAATCTACCATGCATTATGACACCAATGTGATATATCAACATAAATGTCCAAAAACGAATAAAAAATTAAAATTGTATCCAAACTAATTTTCAAAAAAAGACAGATGAGTAAAGGTTCCCAGTTTTCCTTAATAATGACATCCAATAAAGTACTTCTGTGTTCCACCAGTGCTGAAAAAATAGAAAAAATGGCCTCTTACCAAATCTACATGATCCCTGGATTATAAAAGATCAGGAACAGCGTGAATTGGAGAGCTTCCTTCAACCTCCCATTTTCAGTTGTACATCTGCACTGTGTGGAAGTGGATCTTATGTTCAACCATAGATGCCTCAATCTCCACACCAATCTCCGAGCCAGCTATTCTTAGTATTGGGCTATGTTGAATATATAAAAAAGGAAGACTCATCGTAGTACATCATAAAAAATAAAAAATTGTTTAACCACTTAAGGACCGCCGTATTGCCAATGTACGTCATTACAATGGCACCGGCAGGCTTCCTCCCACTGTGTATTGTATACACAGGCAGGGAGGAAGTAATGTCATTCTCCTCGGGGTGGTCTTATTGACCGGACTACGAGGAGAAGACTAAAAGTAAGTGCACCAAAACACGACTCTAACACATAGGTACGCATAGGTACACAACCCCCCCCCGATCACCCCCCCGATCGCCCCCCCCCCCCCCAGTCACAGTGTCACTGATTGCAGTGATCATTTATTTTCTGATCACAGTTGTAAAAGTAAAAACTGTCAGGGCAGTTAGTGTTAGGTCCAGGGTAGCGCCTACCACCCCCCAATAAAGGTTTAACCCCCTGATTGCCCCTAGAGTTAACCCTTTCACCCCCTTTTGCCAGTGTCACTAAACGATAGTTTTTCTGATCGCTGCATTAGTGTCGCTAGGTAGCTAGTTATTTTTTTAGGTTCACCGCCAGGTTTTTATAGCGCTAGGTACCCCAATATACTACCCAATAATGGTTTTAACCCCCTGATTGCCCCTAGTTAACCCTTTCACCCCCTTTTGCCAATGTCACTAAGCGATCGTTTTTCTGATCACTGCATTAGTGTCACTAGTGTCGCTAGGTAGCTAGTTATTTTTTTAGGTTCACTGACAGGTTTTTATAGCGTTAGGTACCCCCATATACTACCCAATTATGGTTTTAACCCCCTGATTGCCCCTAGTTAACCCTTTCACCAGCGATCACAGTATAAGTGTCACTGGTGACGCTGGTTAGCCAGTTAGTTATTTAGGTTCCCCGTCAGCTTTTTATATAGCGCCAGGGACCCCCATATACTACCTAATAAAAATTTGAACCCCCTGATTGCCCCTAGTTAACCCTTTCACCAGTGATCACCGTATAAGTGTTACGGGTGACTCTGGTTAGTTTGCTTTTTATAGCATAAGTCACCCACCATTTATTACCCAATAAAGGTTTAACCCACTGATCACCCGGTGGGTGATATCAATTAGGTTTTAGGGTCAGGGTCTGCGTCGCCCCAGGCAGCGCTAGGTTAGTGCCAGTACCGCTAAGCATAAACCTCCCGTAGTGGTATAGAATCTGAACAGATCAATATCTGATCTGATCAGATCTATACTAGCATCCCCAGCAGTTTAGGGTTCCAAAAAAACGCATTGTTAGCAGGATCAGCCCAGATACCTGCTGGCACCTGCGTTTTGCCCCTCTGCCCAGCCCACCCAAGTGCAGTATCGATCGATCACTGTCACTTACAAAACACTAAACACATAACTGCAGCGATCGCAGAGTCAGGCCTGATCCCTGCGATCGCTAACAGTTTTTTTTGGTAGCACTTTATATTTAAATCCAGAAGGCAGTGCTTGGTTTTCGGGGTCCCGTACGTGGCTAGGCTCCCAAAAAGTCCCCCACATGTGGTATCCCCGTACTCGTGAGAAGCAGCAGAATTTATTTTGGGGTGTAATTTGACTTATGCCCATAGCATGTGTGAGCAATATATCATTTAGTGACAACTTTGTGCAAAAAAAAAATTGTAAAATTCCTGCAACTTGTGGCAAAATATAAAATATTTCATGGACTCAACATGCCTCTCAGTAAATAGCGTGGGGTGTCTACTTTCCAAAATGGGGTCATTTGGGGGGGTTTTGTGTTATTTTGGCATTTTATGGCCTTCGAAACTGGAATAGGTAGTGAGGAGTGAAATCAAAAATTTGCACCCTTAGAAACCCTGAAGGCAGTGATTGGTTTTCGGGGTGCCGTACGCAGCTAGACTCCCAAAAAGTCCCACATATGTGGTATCCTCATACTCAGGAGAAGCAGCAGAATATATTTTGGGGTGCAATTCCACATATAACTATGGCATGTGTGAGCAATATATCATTTAGTGACAACTTTTTGTAAACTTTTTTTTTTTTTGTGTCATTATTCAATCACTTGGGACAAAAAAAAAAATATTCAATGGGCTCAACATGCCTCTCCACAACTTCCTTGGGGTGTCTACTTTCCAAAATGGGGTCATTTGGGGGGGGGGGGGGTTGTGTTATTTTGGCATTTTATGGCCTTCGAAACTGTGATAGGTAGTGAGGAGTGAAATCAAAAATTTGCACCCTTAGAAATCCTGAAGGCAGTGATTGGTTTTCGGGGTGCCGTACGCGGCTAGACTCCCAAAAAGTCCCACATATGTGGTATCCCCGTACTCAGGAAAAGCAGCAGAATATATTTTGGGGTGCAATTCCACATATAACTATGGCATGTGTGAGCAATATATCATTTAGTGACAACTTTTTGTAAACTTTTTTTTTTTGTGTCATTATTCAATCACTTGGGACAAAAAAATATTCAATGGGCTCAACATGCCTCTCCACAACTTCCTTGGGGTGTCTACTTTCCAAAATGGGGTCATTTGGGGGGGGGGGTTTGTACTGCCCTGCCATTTTAGCACCTCAAGAAATGAGATAGGCAGTCGTAAATTAAAAGCTGTGTAAATTCCAGAAAATGTACTCTAGTTTGTAGACGCAAACCAATAAATATACGCTTATTGACTTTTTTTTACTAAAGACATGTGGCTGAATAAATTTTGCCCTAAATGTTTGACTAAAATTGAGTTTATTCGATTTTTCTTATAACAAAAAGTAGAAAATATAATTTTTTCTCAAAATTTGTGGTCTTTTTCCATTTATATCGCAAAAAATAAAAATCGCAGAGGCAATCAAATACCATCAAAAGAAAGCTCTATTTGTGGGAAGAAAAGGACGCAAATTTCGTTTGGGTACAACATTGCATGACCGCACAATTACCAGTTAAAGCAGTGCAGTGCGAAATTGTAAAAAGACCTCTGGTCCTTAGGCTGTTTATTGGTCCGGGGCTGAAGTGGTTAATAAAATAAATGTACTTACAGCAATTCGAAAAAAAAGTGGTAGAGAGAGGGGTCCGACTGCAGCTTACACCACCAAGTACAGAACACAGTAATGTCTCAGCTCCTATCTTCTTCCGACTTATTTACCCTTATAAGGCTACATCTGGGATTGGAGAGTATTTTTTTCACAGTCCTTAACCAAGGTGTTGCTCATGTAAAACCTCCAATTTGACCTCCTGTGTCACATTAAGATTTGAGCCTGGTTTTCACAGTATTGCATAGATGACCATTAGCAAAAACATGTCCCTTAAGGGTACTCGAGGCCAAACTCTGAACCAGACAAAAGAAAGGCCAACATACAAAAATGGAGTATCAAAACAGTGGGTGAAATTTATATGAGCATGCCCCTAGGGACACTCCTACCGAAGGTTTTGGCAGTGTCCATTCACCTAAAAGTAGCCTGAATATAACCCATACTCTATCAATATAATTCTTGTGTCTTGTACTGTACGCCAAGATAAACATTTTGTAGGTAAGTTTATTTTTTAATGGAGAGCTGAGAAAAGGAAAAAAAAAAACGAAATATGAATACTTAAAAAGCACTTTTAAATCTCCATGCCTACTTTTGAAGAGTAGAGCTTTTGAAATTATTATTGAGGATGCATATGGCAGTGTGCCCCTGGTGAGAGTTTCAAAAGGCATAAAAAACCTGGAAACATCAGTTAACTGGAAACTGAAGACATAATACACATTGGCCCCTTTTTTTCTTTTTTGGTTATATTTTGATTTTTATAAACAATAAAACAGAATTAAACAGTGGGTTATGTTTGTGTTTAAAATATTTTTTTTCTATAAACACTTTGGCATTAAGCTTTGCTTTTTAAGACACAGTCTCAACAAGTAGAGACTCATAACAGTGAAAGCTTTATGTTATAAATAAATAAGAATTCTTCATCAGGCCTATAAGGTCAGAATTAAGGTCTCAAAAACATAGCAATGTGACTTACCTGTTTAATGACTAATGGTTACTAATTCCGCGTACACACGGTCGAACTGTTTGACGTACTTAGTCCGTCATACAATCCGACGGACAATCCGTCGTACTTTCCACTGAACGGACTTGACCACACACGGATACCCAAACAGTCCGACGAAAGCTTGCGCGATGACGTGTACAGCACGTACGACGGGACTAGAAATAGGAAGTCCAAGACACAGCAAAGCACCCTTCCGCCGTGTAAATCCTTTCTGGGCATGCGCCATTCTTAGTCCGTCGAACTAGCATACTGGCCACCGTATTGTCCGCTGAAACCAAAGTACGACGGACAGATTTTTGGAAAAACCGAAAATCTTAGTACTCCGGACTGCACGCTGAAAAAGTCCGCTGAAGCCCACACACGAGCGGATTGTCCGTTGAAATGTGTTTCAACGGACTAAGTACGTCAAACAGTTCGACCGTGTGTACGCGGCATCAATGATACCACATTTGGGCATATTAGAGCCCATTTAGCAAATGTTTTACCACTCTTTATACCAGCACCAAAAAAGTAGCATACTGCTCTTCGTAGTAGGTGCAGATATCATAGCAACAAGTACTTTTTTTTAAATTGTTATTCAGCTATATTGACAAAGCAAAAAAGGTAAATAAGCATTTTTGAGAAATTACTTCTTAAAGTTATGTTTTTTCCAGTTTTAGAGACTATTCTGTTTTATGTGGATATTTTGTTGAAAACAATTGGAAAAACAAAAAAAAAGCATGCTGATTTCTATTCAGATATTCTTTTATTTTTCTGTTTTCTTCTAAGATTTTTTTTTTTTTAAGAAAGGGGCATTTTTACAGAAGCAGGAGTGTTTTATTTTTTATTGTATTCATTGCTATCTAAAAAAAAAAAATACACATTGACCCTGATTTACTAAAGTAATAGCGGATTTTCATTTTAAATGTGAATGAGGTGAATCCAAGTGAAAATTCACTTTGCAGAGAATACCCAATCGTATGTAAGGAAAATGTAAAAAACAGGATTTTTTTACTCCACATAATTGAATGATTGAAACCAGCACATCTTCAACTCATTCACTAAGATACGTGAAAATTCACTTTGCACACTTTGAAAGTAAACATGCTCTATTCATTTAGCAAATCAACCCTACTGTTTCTAAAATTGTCTATAGTAATGCAAACATATGGAGTAGAACTCTTTTAATCCTTTCAGTAATAAAGATACAACTTTTTATTTAGGTAAATGTAGAAAAATGAAACATTCTTTTTTTTTTAAAGGCTGAGGAGATAACATTAACAATTGGACAAGCGTTTGATCTGGCATACAGAAAATTTCTCGAGTCTGGAGGAAAAGATGTTGAAACACGAAAACAAATAGCAGGCCTGCAGAAAAGGGTAAGTTATGTGATCCTACTGCTTGATCTGAAGACGAACTGAGTGTACACAATCAGCTTAGCAGACTCAGTTAATGTGCCAAAAAATGTCATTACAAATTTAAAAAATGTATTATACAAATTAAAAAATGACAGAACTGTTTTCAATATCAAGAAATCAACAAATAAGCAAGAGTGGAGTGATTTAATCAAAGTTGATTTCATTGCAAAAATTAACAATTTAACTGTTTTGGAAATTTCCATGGAGAAAATTTTAATTTCACTTGTTCAAATGCTTAATCAAAATTCACTTGAAAAAATGTGCGTCTTTATTTAGAGTGTTTTTTTTTTTGTTTTGTTTTTTGGTGGGGAGAGGAGGATTGGATTTACGGTGCTTCAGGTTATTTAATTTATGTGTTTGTGTTTTTGGTTTTACCCTGTGTTCTGGTTGTTTGATCATTATATGTGTCCTGTTGCTTTATTTATTTTTATTTTGGATTTTTTTCTTAGTCTGATATTTCTTTCTGTGAAGAAAACACAACAGAAAGCTAATGAGGGACCATTTACAAGCACGGGTCCCAGCATAATTTAATGAAATTTCTCTAACCCCTAGTAAAAATTGGGATTAAATTATTAAAAATACCCTGTTTCCCCTAAAATAAGACCTAGCATGAGTGTCGGTGATGGCTACAATATAAGCCCTACCCCCAAAATAAACCCCATCCTCTTTCCCCAAAAATAAGCCCTACCCTGAGAATAAGACATAGAAGGACTTTAACTAGGGCTTATTTGGGGGGTAGGGCTTATATTGCAGCCATCGTCGACAATCACACTAGGTCTTATTTTAGGGGAAACAGGGTAGCAGAGCATGTTCACTGTGAAAAGTCAGTTTTCACCTGAGAATAAATTAAAGGAGAAGTATGGCAAAAGCTTTTTTGGCTACAGTTCTCCCGTGGATCACAGGAGTGCACTTAGTTCTGCACCCCTGTGTCCCAGAAACAGCTGATAGTGGGATGAAGTCTGCTGTCAGCTGACATCACAGAGCCAGTGCAGGCTCTGCAGGGATCCTAACAATAATGTCAGGATTCACCCAGTTTCACTTCAGGGTGAAACGGATTGTAGCCACACAATTGTCAAGATAATTCTTAAATTCATGTGATAGCGGTTCAGATCCCTGCCGTTTAAAGAATTTTTCCACAATATAGCGCCACTAAATACACAGATTTTGCAGGATAAGCTCATTGTTATATGCAAGATTTTCCTCAAAATGGGCCCTAAAAACACAGATCAGCCATACCTTTACAACCACCCACCTAATATTGAGTTGATCATGCTGAAAAACTGGCCCTTTTGCCACCAAAACAGCCTTGACCCGTCGAGGTATGCTGTGGTATCTGACACCAAGCCCTTAGTAGTAGATCCTTTAAAGTGGTTGTAAACCCCAGTCATGAAATGTGAACAAAGCACATTTATCTGTAATCTTTACTTGTCTTTCCCAAAAGCTCTAAGTGTGGTTTATCTCTGGTGCTTTGTTCCTCTCTTATCAGCATGAGTCCCTTCTGAGATGTTTTCCCGACACATGACATACAATTTGTGGCAGGAAGAGACACAAGCACACAGCTTGTCTATTTAGAATACAGCTCTGAATGTTCCATCGTTCCTCTGCCTATGTGGGGGGGGGGGGGGTCCCTTTCCTCCAGTCAGCTCTCACACGGTATATAAAAACTGTACCTGCAGCTCTCCAGCTCCTCCTCTGTACTCCTCACAGATGCAGAAGGTTTTTATTTTTGTCACAATTGAGCTCTTTTGAAGGGTTGTAGACAAGAGAAGCCTGCAGATAAACAAATAAAACGTATGTAGGAGGATTTATTTCATCTGTGTATCACTTAGGCTATTCACTTCACTGGGTATATGAGAGGGTTTACAACCACTTTAAGTCCTGTTAAGTCCTAAGTTGTGAGTTGGGGTGTCCATGGATCAGACTTCTTTTCCTGCAAATCCCACAGGTGCTCGATTGTATTGAGATCTGGAGAATTTGAAGAGCATGTCAACATCTCGTTGTTGTGTTTCTCAAACTAAACATTTTTGCAGTGTGGCAGGGTGCATTAACACAGCCATCAAGGAATACTGTTTCCATGAAACGGTGTGCTTGGTTAGCAACAATGTTTAGGTAGGTGGTACGTGCCAGGTATCATACACACACATGGCAGCACCCAAGCTTTCCCAGCAGAACTTTGCCTAAATCATCACATTGCCTCTGCTGGCATACTTTCTTCCCATAGTGCTTCTTGTTGCCATCTCTTCCCTAGGTAAGTGACGTGCAGGCACCCTGCCATACACATGATGAAATAGATAACTTAATTCATCAGAACAGGCCACCTTGTTCCATTGCTCCGTATTCCAGTTTTGATGCTAATATGCCCATTGTGGGTGTTTTTGGCTGTGGACACAGGTCAGCATGGGCATGACCGATCTTTAGCTACGTAGCCCCATACACAACAAACTCTGATGCCAATTTGTTTCTGCTTTCAACACATACATTTTAGAGATACCATGTTTACTTGCTGCTTAATATATCCCACCAACTTTGAGATACCACTGTAATGAGATCATTAATGTTATTCACTTGACCTATCAATGATCATAACGCTATGGCTGATTGGTGTAAATAGGTGCAACATTTGAACTCAAGGCTATGCATTGGAGCTGCTGGAAGAATTGGCCATCAAAGGAAAAATACTTATGTCTTAGAACTAATTCCAGGGGCTGTGGGGCAAAGACATCCAGTCTGACAGGGAGCTGTAGATCAACCAAAGCAACCCTAATTTCTCGCAACCCTCATTTTAGAGTATGGCGGTTCAGAAACTGTTCATAACTATACTGCATAGAAGCTGTTGAAGGGCAACTGGTCAATGTATGGCAAGTGGTTTAAAAAAAATCTGCAGTGTCAGGCAAAAATAATCTTACACCTGCCACCTTGGGCTATAATATTTGATTGGGAAAAATAGCCAAAGGTTGAAAAACATGATTGACTGGCCTAGAGCAGGGGTGTCAAACTAGCGGCCCTCCAGCTGTTGCGAAACTACAAGCCCCATCATGCCTCTGCCTGTGGGCGTTATGCTTGTAACTGTCAGCCTTGCAATGCCTCAGGATTTGTAGTTCTCAACCGCGGGAGGGCCACCAGTTGTCTGACACCTGCAACCTAGAGTGTTATGGAGATCTTGATGAATTTTTGGAAGACAGTAAAATAAAGGTGTTAATGGTGATCTAACATGAGAAATGACTTAAGTTTACTATCCAATGTCTCTAAAGCATATGCTGGATTGGGTCACCAGGTAGTTTATAATAGACAATTATATCTGATAACTGGCATAACATTTATGCATGGTAATAACTTTTACTCAAGATTATAATAGCACTAACATTGTTTGCTGGTTTCACTATGATGGAATAGTTTGTGTCAAGTTCCATTTTTATTTTTTTTTTTGTGGGAAATATTCTTAATGAATTACCTTTTAATGTTGTTTAGGGCTGTGCAAACATTTGAAATCACATTGTTTCAGTTTCACAAAGGCTTTAACTACATCATAAGTGGATGCACTTTTCTTGCACATATTTAAATCTATACCTGATAAAGAGTATTGGTAAGAAGAAAAAATGTTATCTGGGAAGTCAAATTAGACCCTAAGTTGCAGCATCCTGAAAAATCTTTCTAATTTAACATTATCCTCTAAATGATCAGTGGCATCGCTGTGGGGGTAAGGAGGGTACGGACCGCATCTGGGTGACACCCGCCAGAGGGGTGACACCATCATGTATGAAGTGATATCTGACTGCGATGGCGTCACCTCCATCCGTGACAGTGCACGGATTGGCGCATTGACACCCACCACATCATATACAGGGGCAGGTTTGGGCTGCGCACTGTGACTGTGTGGTGCTGGGCCAAAACTAGCATGTCCTGTGCCCAGAAGGGCACTGTGGCAGTCTAGAAATAAAAGAGCCTGATGCGCTAGTCTGCCCAGTGTCTATTGCCATGTCCTGCTCCCAGGGTTGAGACCAGTCATTACAAATTAAAAAATTCATTTAAATCTCTAATTACTTCTACTTTTAAAAAAACACATACGCCATCTAGTAGGAATAATTCATATTACTTTTTATAGTGGTAGTGGCTGGTTTATAAATGAATACTTGAAGGTCTTAGGTCATGTATTGCTGTGTTAGTGACCTTTCCCGAGGTTTTTCAATGTACACAGCCAATTTTTATTATAAATATCTATTAACCACCAATCAGAGAGTTTGGAGCATATAAATTCCTCTGAGAAAACGGTGGCTCCATGGCTTCCTGAAGATGTGATTGGGAAACGAGTTAAGGCTCCACGCATGCCTTCATGTCCGGGTCCATTGACGTCATGTCTGGCCCGAACTTCCAGTGCTTGGAACACACGCTGGTTCCCAGTTTGAGACACGGTAGTGCGAGTTCCTGGTTTATATTGGTGCTGAGGCTAGGCACTTTTAAAAGTGAGTGGAATACTTTTTATCTGTTATAATAAAATATTACATTTAGTTTACATTTCTTTGGTGGTCTGGTGTTATGGTGTTCCTCTAGCGATTAGAAGATGATAAGATGATATCTTAGAAGATCTACTAAGGAATGGTGTGATTGATTTTGGAGATACACAGTATCTCACAAAAGTGAGTATACCCCTCACATTTTTGTAAATATTTTATTATATGTTTTCATGTGACAACACTTAAGAAATTAAATTTTGCTACAAGTAGTGAGCGTACAGCTTGTATAACAGTGTAAATGTGCTGTCCCCTCAAAGTAACTCAACACATAGCAATTAAAGTCTAAACCGCTGGCAACAAAAGTGCACCCCTAATTGAAAATATCCAAATTGGGCCCAATTAACCATTTTCCTTCCCCGGTGCCATGTGACTTGTTAGTGTTACAAGGTCTCTGGTGTGAATGATGAGGAGGTGTGTTAAATTTGATGTTACTATTCTCACTCTCTGGAAGTTCAACATGGCACCTCATGGCAAACAACTCTCTGAGGGTCTGAAAAAAATTGTTGTTCTACATAAAGATGGCCTAGGCTATAAGAAGATCGCCAAAACCCTGAAACTGAGCTGCAGCACGGTGGCCAAGACCATACAGAAGTTTAAAAGGACAGGTTTCACTCAGAACAGGCCTCTCCATGGTCGACCAAAGAAGTTGAGTGCACGTGTTCAGTGTCTTATCCAGAGGTTGTCTTTGGGAAATAGACGTATGAGTGCTACCAGCATTGCTGCAGAGATTGAAGGGGTTGGGGGGTCAGCCTGTCAGTGCTCAGACCATACGCTGCACACTGAATAAAATTGGTCTGCATGGCTGTCATCCTAGAAGGAAGTCTCTTCTAAAGATGATGCATAAGAAAACCCACAAACAGTTTGCTGAAGACAAGCAGATTAAGGACATGGATTACTGGAACTATGTCTTGTGGTCTAATGAGACCAAGATAAACTTAATTGGTTCAGATAGTGTCAAGCATGTGTGGCTGCAACCAGGTGAGGGGTACAATGACAAGTATGTCTTGCCTACAGTCAAACATGGTGGTTGGAGTGTCATTGTCTGTGGCTGCATGAGTGCTGCTGCCACTGGGAGCTACAGTTTATTGAGTGAACCATGAATGCCAACATACTTTGGCATACTGAAACAGAGCATGATCCCCCTCCCATCAGAGAGGGCAGTATTCCAACATAACGACCCCAAGCACACCACCAAGACAACCACTTCCTTGCTAAAGAAGCTGAGGGTAAAGCTGATGGACTGGACAAGCATGTCTTCAGACCTAAACCCTATTGCGCATCTGTGGGGCATCCTCAAATGGAAGGTGGAGAAGCGCAAGGTCTCTAACATCCACCAACTGTATGATGTCATCATGGAGGAGTGGAAGAGGACTCCAGTGGCAACCTATGAAGCTCTGGTGAACTCCATGCCCAAGAGGGTTAAGGCAGTGCTGGGAAATAATGGTGGCCACACAAAATATTGAGGGGACAGCAAATTTACTCTGTTATACAAGCTGTACACTCACTACTTTCTATTGTAGCAAAGTGTCATTTCTTCAGTGTTGTCGCATGAAAAGATATAATAAAATATTTACAGAAATGTGAGATACTGTATATATATGGCTAATTCCACAGCGCTTATTGACCTTTTTTTTTTTTTTTTTAAACAACAAGTTTATTGGTGGACTAGATCAACAGGTCATACAGCAAACAATGCATTGAGAGTAACACGGCAATCAAAGCACAAACACAGATGTCATACAGAGCACAGATATACATTATAGCTTCGTTGGTCATATTGCATTCAAGACCACCCCACCATCCCACCCCTTAGACCCGCCAAGCAGCCGCCAATATGGCCCAGGGAGTAGGACCGCCCGGGAGGCCATGCCCTGGGTCAATGCAGGTCAATGCTATACCACCAGCAGCCCCGCCCCACCCCCCTATCCCTACCACCCACCGGTCAGCTCCGCCAGTAGACTGGGACCGCGGATCATAAATAGTTTCCGTACCCCAATCGCCAGCAGGTTACCCACTGCACAACATTAAGCAGACTCCACACATGTGTCAGGGCTGGCAAGCCACCTGTCCCATATCCTAGTAAATTTATTGGGGCAACCCCTGTGTGCATATATGACCCTCTTCAGAGGCAGCGACAGATTCACCTCAAGTATCCATGCTCTGACTGTGAGGGGTACTGTGCGTAGCCACTGCCTAGCAATCAGTTTTCTAGCACTAAACAGGGTCTCGTGTAGAAAAGTGGTATGACAGCGAGTGTTCCGTGCGTCAGGAAGAAGACCTAGTAGACAAATTTTGGGGTCAACCTGTAGTGGAGAACCCATGTTGTCATGTAAAAATTGAATAACACGCAGCCAAAAGGCCTGAATGTCTGGACAAGCCCATAGTAAGTGATAAAATGTACACGGGTGATCCCCACAGCGTGGGCACCCCGGGTCTTGTGCCGTGCGGAACTTGCTCAGTCTTAGCGGAGTGAGGTATGCCTTGTGTATGATGTAGAGTTGGGTCAGCCGATCTGACAATCTAGGGGAAGCCAGTCCAACATTGGTGAGGATATCCTCCCATTCTTCAGTGTCCAGTGGGCCAACATCCTCCTCCCATCTATGTTTAGCTACCTCCGCAATCCCGGTGACCGTGCGCGTTCTAAGGAGGGTGTATATATTCGAGATAAGCTTGGCGGGATCCTCCCCCACTATAACACCCACCAGGGGCATTTCTTGAGTACTGGGGAACCCGTCCACAAATTGGGCCCGGAGGGCATGTGAAAGTTGTGCATAGCAAAAAGCCATGTGCGAGGGGAGTCTAAATTCCGTTTGTAATGCAGGAAAACTGCGGACTCCCATCGGGGAGACCACCTGGTGTAAATATATCACCCCCCTAGAAGCCCATTGCCCCACTCCCGGTAACGAGCTGAGCTCCCCCAATTGGGGATTGTGCCACAGTGGAGTGTGAGAGTGTACCCTCTCAGCCCCGACCATCCCCTGAGCGACATCCCAGACACGCCTGTGTTGGTCCAATAGGGGCGAACCGCCTTTCCTCCTCCCACCCCGCGCTCGTCCGCGAAACAGAACCTGTAGGGGAGCGTGTGTAGGGTCATGAACTTTTCCACACATCAGCGCGTGATATCGGGGGCCATCTGACTTATGCAGGTGGTGGAAATGGGACAACTGGGCCGCAATATAATACGAACGTAGGTCAGGGAGCGCCGCCCCTCCCGATTCCGTGGGGTTTTTAAGTGTATTCCATGCCAGCTTATGGCGGCCTGATTCCTAAACGAAAGTATTAAGGATAGTGTCTATTGTTTTGAAGATCTTGAGGGGTATAAAAGTGGGCGAATGCCACAGTTTATATAGGACTTTAGGTAAAATTATCATTTTTATCAGGTTGATTCTTCCCATTACTCCCAAGGGGAGTCTGGCCCACGTTTGAGTCTTGGCTTTGAGATATGGGAGCAGGGGTAAGATGTTATGGGTCACATAATCTAGAGGCTCCCTGGTGATCTGGACTCCCAAATATTGAATGGACGATACACGACGAAGTGAAAGGGAGGCTGCGTCGCAGGTGGGAGGAGACATATCTATGGGCAATATCTGGGATTTCGACCAATTAACCCGAAGGCCCGAGTGAACCCCAAAATCCTCAATAATCTGCAGAGCAGCCCGCAGAGACGGCCCCTCATCCGCCAGATAAAGGAGCATGTCGTCGGCATACAAGCTCACCTTCTTGGTGATGGGACCCGACCGAAGCCCTTGGACATTAACATTAGCGCGGAGGGAGGCCGCGAGCGGCTCCACCGCCAAGGCGTACAGGAGAGGGGACAGTGGGCAGCCCTGCCTAGTCCCCCGTCCCAGGATCAGGGGTTCCGACATCTGCCCATTCACCGCCACCCTGGCCTCCGGGGAGGAGTACAGCACCCTAACCCATTGAATAAAATTAGGGCCAATCCCAAATCGTCTAAGGCATTCCCACAAATATTCCTATTCCACAGAATCGAATGCCTTGGCCGCATCCAATGCCACCACAACCCGGGCACCCGTCCCCTCATGACATGCCTGAAGATTCATATGCAATCTACGGACATTCATGGCCATGTTCTTGCCCGGCATAAACCCGGTTTGATCCGGATGAATCAGGGAAAGAATATGCGGGTTCAGTCGGGATGCCAAAATTTTGGCCATTATCTTGGTGTCCACCTGGAGCAGAGAAATTGGCCTGTATGAGTCAGGAAGGAGGGGATCCTTTCCCGGGCTTCGGGATAACCACTATCGTCGCCTGCCGAAGGGAATCGGGAAGGGATCCAGTTTCAAATAAAAAATTGTATAGTCTGAGGAGTTCGGGGGCTAGCACCTCCAGATACGCCACATAAAAATCCAACGGCAGCCCGTCCTGCCCAGGGGCCGCTTATTGACCTTTGCTGTCGAGTGCGTATTTTTTGTGGTGATGGTAAAAGTTGGTGCACTACTGGCAACTGGTGCACATCTGTCAAATGTAGAAGATTTCTTTGCTTTGTGTGGGGATTATTACGCATGATTTATTGACACTATTTGTATTTTTATGGACATTTGGTTGTGTTAGCACTATTTCCTTTTCTTTTTATAATCATGTTTCGAGATGACAGCATGCAACCTAAGTCCGTCACTATGTCTGCTGAGCCCTGCTACAGTATGTACATCCTATTCATAATAAAATATTGGAGCATTCATGCGTAAATAGAGCACTATAGGTATGTACAGGTGATACTCGAAAAATTTGAACATCGTGCAAAAGTTAATTTATTTCATGAATACAACTTATAGAGTGAAACCAATATATGAGATAGACTCATTGCATGCAAAGCAAGATCGTTAAAGCTGTGATTTGTCATAATTGTGATGATTATAGCTTACAGCTCATGAAAATCCAAAATCCACAATCTCAGAAAATTAGAATATCACATGCAATCAATAAAACAAAGATTGTACATAGAACAATATCGGACCTCTGAAAAGTATAAGCATGCATATGGGTTTGGGCCTCTTTTGCAGCAATTACTGCCTCAATGTGGCGTGGCATGGAAGCTATCAGCCTGTGTCACTTCTGAGGTATTATGGAAGACCAGGATGCTTCTCTCATATTTCTCTTGGCAATGCTCCATAGATTCTCTAGGGGGTTCAGGTCAGGCAAGTTTGTTGGCCAATGAAGCACAGTAATCCCATGGTCATTGAACCAGGTTTTGGTGCTTTTAGGAGTGTGGGCAGGTGCCAAGTCCTGCTGGAAAATTAAGTTAGCATGCCCATAGACATTGGTGCCTGAGACCCAACCTACGATCTCACCCAATCAACCCATATGAAATAACCCGTCGTTTCCACATTTTCGTGATTTACCTGATGCAGGCAGGTGGGCTGAGAAGGGCTTAAAATACGTTCACCAACTGTACGAGGAGGGGGGCTTTAAAACATTCCCAACGCTGCGACAGGAGCTGGGTATACCTGAGACCTGGAGATTTCGATATTTACAACTAAAACACGCATCTAACTCTCAGCTGGGACTCAGGGATGTATTTTTTCAGAATTCTACATTAGAGGGAGTGCTAGCACGCCCAGAACATGTAAAACTAGTTTCCACATATTATAAGGTGCTGAATGAACCCAGGGCTACTAGATTACAAATCCTGAAACAACACTGGACGAGGGATATACCTGAGCTTTCAGAGGATAACTGGGAGGAACTCTTGGATACGTATTTTGGCACTGCTATCTCCGCCAGAGATAGAATGATACAGATACGTATTTTTCACAGGATATATTACACTCCTCTGCGACTTTTTCGTATGCGGAAAATACCCAGCCCAATGTGTCATAAGTGTGGTAGAGGGGAAGGAAACTTGCTACATATGCTATGGGACTGTGAGAAGATAAGACCGTTTTGGTCTCAGGTGACCCACTTTATTGCGGTCACTTTTGACCTGCCCAATATATGTAGTCCTAAATGGTGTCTCCTCTCGGTCTTTGAGGAAGTAGAACTTAGTAGTTACCGTAAACAGTTTTTGCGCTTTCTTCTATACTATGCTAGAAAGACTATACTCTTACAATGGACACAAACCGCAATGACCTTCTTAAACAGATGGAAAGCCTTGATTAATCAAGATATACTGGTATACAAAATAACCTATGAGACAAGGGGAAAGGCAGGGAAGTTTCTTAAAATATGGGGAGATTGGGTGGAAAGGGTAGACACGTGTGGAACTTCTGAATTTTGAACCTGACATTATATGGAAGTAATACCATGGAGGCTCTCTTGAGCCCAGGAGAATGGGTCTGAGCTTAGCATTTTTTGCCACCTGATTATCCAAAATATGCGTGCAACAGTTTGTTTATTGTTGTTTGGGATTAGGGGGAGGGGGGGGGAAGTACACACTTACTGAATAAATAAAGTACAGGGAAACTAAGAATGTAAGAAACGATAACTTGAATGATATCCTGTTTGTACTATACCCTGATGTAAAATGTCTGTTATACAATACCTGTCTGTAACAATTACTAATAATAAAAAGAAGTTTAAAAAAAAAAGTTAGCATGCCCATAAAGCTTGTCTGCGGAAGGAAGCATGAAGTGCTCCAAAATCTCCTGGTAGATGGCTGCGTTGACCCTGGACTTAATGATGCACAGTAGACCAACACCGGCAGATGACAGGGCTCCCCAAATGAACACAGACTGTGGAAACTTAACACTGGACTTCAGGCATCTTACAGTGTGTGCCTCTCCATTCTTTCTCCATACTCTGGGTCCTTGGTTTCCAAATGAGATGCAAAATTTGCTCTCATCAGAAAAGAGGACTTTGGAACACTAAGCAACAGACCAGGTCTGTTTTTCTTTAGTCCAGGTAAGATGCTTCTGACGTTGTTTGTTTGTTCAGTAGTGGCTTGACAAGAGGAATACGACGTTTGAAGCCCATGTCCAGGATCCGTCGGTGTGTGGTGGCTCTTGGTGCACTGACTCCAGCCTCAGTCCACTCCATGTGAAAGTACCCAACACTTTTGAATGGCCTTTTCCTGACAATTCTCTGCAGGCTGCAGTCATCCATGCTGCTTGTGCACCTTTTTCTTGCACACTTTTCCCTTCCACATACCTTTCTATTAGTGTGCTTTGATTAAGCACTTTGGAAACATCCAACTTCTTTTGCAATTACCTTTTTGAGCCTTTCCCTTGTTATGGAGGGTGTCAATGATGGTTTTCTGCACAACTGAACCAGACTGAGAGACCATTTAAAGGCTCAGGAACCCTTTGCAGGTGTTATGGCTTAATTATCTGATTAGAGTGGGACACTTTGAGCCTAGAATATTGCACCTTTTCACCATATTCTAATTTTCTGAGATTGTGGATTTTGGGTTTTCATGAGCTGTAAGCCATAATCATCACAATTAAGCCTCATACACACGATAGGACTTTGTACAAACTTTCCCTTGGATTTTTGTACAAAGGGTGTCGGCCCTTAACTTGTATTGCATACACACAGCAGGACTTTTTCAGCCAACTTTCACCAAATCATGTGTTTTTTCTGCTCTTCACCGCCACCTTTGGTCAACTTCTGTATTGTTGTCTGATCTTTTGCATTGGTTCTGAGCATGCCTGTTTGTACTTTGTACAAAAGTCCTATGGTCTTCTGTACACATGATCAGACTTTGCTCCATCAGACTTTTGTTGCCAGAAAGTTTGTCCGTTCGCACAGCCAACAAAAGTCCGATGAAAACCAAAAAAGTTTGTCCGAGGCGCGTACACACAGTCGAATGTTACTCCAAAACAACTAATTTGCATGTTTGTTGTCAAAAAGTCTGATCGTGTGTATGGGCCTTTATTACAAATCATGGCTTGAACTATGTTGCTTTGCATGTAATACGTCTATCTCATATATTAGTTTCACCTTTTAAGTTGCATTAGTGAAATAAATAAACTTTTGCACGATATTCAAATTTTTTGCGTATTACCTGTAAATATTGCGGTATTCTCATGAAAAAAAGCCCACCGTTTATATGCAAGCAGGGTGTTCATATGCAGATCCCACCCCCATTGAGTTCCCACCCACAATCTCCTCTGCTTAATGCTGCCCAAGTCTGCCACTGCTACCACAAAATGCGCTGTCAGGTATAGCATTTAAATGGTTCTGTAACACTGCAGTTGAAGTAAGCAGAGAGAAGGGAGGTTAACCATTTAGAGTCCAAAGGTGAGAAAAGATTTTGTGTGAAGAGGTAAAGGGGGGCTGGGGGTGCAAAGGTGAGCAGAGGGGGCAAGTAGAAGTTCGTAGAGAGGGGTTGAGGTTTGAGATGCAGGGAGGACTTAGGATGCAAATGTGGGCTGAGAGAGGGTGGATAGGGATGCAGAGATTAACAAGGGAGGTCACTGTAAATACCTCAGGGCTCATTTTCACATGTGCCAGCTATTGCTGCGTCCCGATACAAAGCATCACAGTCATGGCTTTTTTTGCAGCCTAGTGGGTAGTAGATTGTATTCATGCACCACATTCCCCAACCACTACATACATTTTAGCGCTGCATATGTTGCTCTAACCCCTGCTCCCAACTCCTCCTGGGGGGGGGGTGTAGTTTGGCATTTTCAACCTGGACACTAGATGACCTTGTCCCGCCACAGCTGCTCCTGCGGTCACTCCGCAGCGACAGGACAGAGCAATGTGGCTGTGTATTTGTCCCTGTTTATTTTGGTGTTATTTATTTATTATTTCAGTAAAGTTTATGTAAGGGCCGGTTCACACTGCGGGCGATGCGAGGCGACACCGACTTGCCTCGCCGCGACCTGCCGCGACCTCAGCGGCGATTTGCAAATGACTTCTGTATAGAAATCAATGCAAGTTGCCCCGAGGTCGCCCAGAAGTAGTACAGGAACCTTTTTTCTGAGTCGGAGCGACTCGAGTCGCTCCTCTCAGAACGGTTCCATTGTACAGAACGGGGGCGACTTGTCAGATTGTGGCGAGGCAAGTCGTGTCGCCTCGCATCGCCCGCAGTGTGAACCGGCCCTTAAAGTAAAGTTCATTAAGGTCCCTTTCACACAATCAGCCACAAAGATCCACTTGTCTGTTTTTTCAGGCGGATCTGAGTAGGCCACCCTTTAAACTTGTATGGACAGGCGAATGTCAGCGGAGGTGTTCACATCAGCCTTCACGCACATGGCTAAGTACCACAGGATCGTTCCCTTGTGGCACTAGCATGTGTAGACAATGCAAAAGACACAGACTAAAACTGTCACCTATTTTTCTACAGGCAAAACATACACTCTTAAACGTTTTATTAACTATAGTTCCAAATCAGTGATCTATGTAGTGGAATGTAGTCGGATACGGTATGTGGGGTGTACCATTTGTCATTTACAAATCAGGTTTCAGAACATTACAATGGCACTGCTTATCCAAATGCCAAAAACATTTCAAATGTATCAAAACATTTTAAGACAGTGCATGGAGGTAACCTTGACACCTTTGCTTTCTTTGGTCTAGAACAACTCAAACCATCTACAAGGGGGGGAGGGCAACCATGGCACCCTGCTCCAACGAGAGGTGTTGTGGATACACACGTTGAATACCAGGATACCGTTCGGTATGAATAATAGGATGGATGTTAGCCTGTTTTTGAAATAAGTCTGAAATATATTAATTATTTTCTATTGCAATTTTTCCACTGCTGCATCAGTGGGACTTCAATGGTTAACATCCTGTGCTTCCTGTTTTAACCCCCTGTCACATGTGATTATTTGACCCAGGTTTTGATCATCTCCATCTGTAACCAAATAATGAGATTTTTTTAATCAAGCTAATACTGTCCCTCTAATTTCAGGAGGGTTGTTTCTTTATATATACCTGTTTTTAATGTCATATTTTTATTCTTTTGATGAAGGCTTAGGCCGAAATGCGTTAGATTTTGGTTGATGTTACTGCCATAATGCTACAATAAAATTTTCTATGGAGAAGCTGTTGAGTTGCTGGCTTGTACTTGTTATGTATTCTCTGTGAACTCAATTAGCCAGAGCACCGACCACTCTGCACACTAACTACATTATACTGTGCTAAAGCTTGGGTGAGTTTTCTTTTGTCAACGGAGATGTGTCCACTGACACCCACCTTCCATCCGATCCGACAAGATCCGCGGAAAACAGACAGGTGGGCATTTGTTCACCATCCGTCCAGCGGATCAGATGAAAACAGAAATGTTGTTTGTCTTCAACTGAACTTCCCATAGAGAATAGCTGGGCTTTGACAGGGCCACAGTGAGTGGCACAGTGAGCAAAGATGGACCCGCTGAGCTAGCGGAGTTTGCTCTGTGTGAAAGGGACCTTAGAATTTAAACTTTGAGTTGTATTATTTTCATATGCTATTGTTATTCAAATGTGCTAGTTTCTTGATAGTTAACAGTACTACTATTGTCATTATATGCAATGACATATTGAAAGGGGGGGGGGGGGGGTGACACCATGTTTTACCACACCAGATGACACCAATCCTAATAACACCATCATAAATGATCATCCTATCATGTAGAAACACAGCCTGAAGCCTAAACTGTTAAGGTGTGTTTGTTTTTCATTTTGAAGCTAGTGGGAAGTAGGAATTTTTTTTATTTGTAATGTTATCTGTGAATTGATTCCCCTCACTTCCTAGGTTATAATCTCTCTCTGCTCTGTCCAACGTATGAATTTCAGCTATGGTCGGACCCTAAACAATATCCTTATTACTCAATACACAAAGATCTGATAAAATACACAGAAAATTAAAAACAGCACAGCATAAAGCTCCAAATGCGCCATAGACTTAACACAACTTTCAGAAAACATAAATAAATCATCAGTCTTCAAAGTCAAGCAGAAAGTCCAGACCAGCAAAATGTGCAATATTCCCCTCAATTTCAAGAGCACAGCTGGTTAATATTATTAATACGGCTAGTCATCAACAAATCCTGCACATTCTTTTCTATCCTGTACTTATTATTACCGAAAAATGCAGGAAGTAAAATGGAGTTTTAGTATCCTCCTCAGTTCCAGTCTGACATAGAGATTATACCTTCAGAACAATAATATTGAAGATTTTATAGGGAGGAGTGATACATAGTGGCATTGTATTGCAAATATAATAATTACCTTGAATGTAAAAGAGGTAAAGAATACATATGAATTTGGAAAATGGCTGCTATCTTGGAAGGGTTCTATAGTAATAGAGGTGGTGGGCAGGTTCAGTGTTTGGCTTCCCTGCCCTGGAAGTGTGACCTCCCTTTGCCTGGAAACACACACAAAATGCACATCACCCCCAGAAGCCGGAGAACTGACTGACCTCAGTTTAGAGAAGAACAGTAGCATTGTAACTAAATGCCAGGTCTGCTCTGGGTATAGTGCAGAATTCATGGGATAACCCAAAACATGGCAAATATGCATTAGTGGCAAGAAGGTAATAAGATTGTGTCAATACTATGCAATATTTAAATATAGAGTAGCATCATCCATACCCAGCAGAAAGCACATCCACACTGGTTCCTACAGCACGTCCATTTGCAATGAGACATGGCTTTCTAGAGACCACTCCTGCAAAAATACCTACTTTGTAAGGCTACCACATGGGTTCAAATATAAAGAGAAAAATAAGAAAGAAAAAGTATATATCTACATTGAACCACCTGCTTAACAAACATTTTTTTTTTGTAGAATGGTTTAAAAGACACAAAACACATTTTAAAAACATGCCCATTAAAAAGCAAGATCTAGCCTAAATGATCCTTCTAATATAAAAATGCATGAATACATCTTAAAACATACATACTGTATGTGTATATATATATATATATATATAATGTAGCGCTGACCCCCGAAGGAGCTGCTAATTTGAGTTGGGCCTGCACTCTTCTGAGAAACCCCCGTTCTGTGTAAATCTGTCCCCTTGGCATAGCTGTGGTGCAATAATAATACAGTACAATACAAAGAGTATAAGGTACCTGTATCGATCCTTCAGGATCCTCTGGCTCCACCTGGTGGGGAAAGACAGTAGACCACACACTCATACTCTTAACCAGAAATACTTTTTACTGAAAGTATAACAAATAAGTGATTACAGGTATTGCACTGTCGTCCCAACGTAGAACGTCAGTTCAGCATGAATCAACAGTCAGATGCAATAAACAATATGCAAGTGCATTATTATATAGACCTGGAAGCTCCCCTTACTTAAAGTCTATGTGAGGCCTCACTTAAAGTATTTCCCTCCTTTATCTTCTTTCTTCGCTAGCTTAAATGGTTCCTCAGGTAATTGTAATCAAAAAGGGGTAAGTGGAGAAAGTTAACTCAGAATACTCCAGGTATAACTCCAAGAACTTGTAATCACACTTGGGCACTAAAGTGAACCGGGCCTCAAGCCTACTAAATGTCAGTTGCTCAGTTTCACTTCCGTGGAACAACAGGTTCCAACGAGGCTTGTGAGTAAGCCTAACTGTGTGCAATAGTATTAAACAGTGGGCCGTAAAACCACTCACCAACTGGATCAGAGTTCAGGGTAATGGCTTTGGTCCGATAACTGCAGCTTGCTTCCGCTCAGGCTGGGCCAGATGCTCTGTGTCTCTCCACCAACTGGATCCGGTCCTCCGCTACTCTGACAAGCCTCTCTGAACCTTGTCAATCTGATCACCAGCTCTCAGGCTCCGTCAAGTCACCTTGCAAACGGTCCGGTTTGCACTCAGCGGTGACTGTCTGCCAATGTGTCTGAGAAACTTCAACACAGTTCCACACAGGTAGGCAGCGTGGTCCCAAGAGACCAAATATGGCTGCTGCAGTCCCTTTTATACCCTACCCAGCATGCACTGCATATCAGAGTTTTCATGGGTAGGTCACACAGACTCCTGGGTAACAAAGGTCAAACATCTTACCAAAACAAACATCACTTCCTATGAAAGTCTTTTGTGTTTTAAAATCATCATATCTGTGCATTACCAGGATGTGTCAGATGGCTCCAAACACAGAGCCATCGCAATGTCCACAGATTTAACATGGATATAAACATAACTACATTAATACACAATTATGTCCCCACTACATATATATATATATATACTGACTCATAAAAAAATGTGTTAAAGTGGTAGAGCAAACATTTATTATATTGCAGCTTACCAATTCTTAGATGTGATGGCTGCATCCATTTTTCTTTTTTAGGCTTTTTCTTCTATTTTCATATGACAATCCAGCCAGTAAGTCTGTTGTTTTTCCCAAAACCAAGCTATCCAACAGAATTTCTCAGTTACAGAAATGGGACAAACCACCTAACACTCACTTACAAAACTTTTAATTATTTCTGTGAAATATTTATTCTGAGAGAAAAAAAAATGCTGTAACTGCTTATAAAGTACTAGCTGAAGCTTAGCTTCAATTTGTTAGTTTATTTAAATCTGCTAGAACATCTAACACTCCCATCTCACCAAAATGACAATGCTGCTTTCCAAATCTGCCCCTTGTGCTCTTTCATCCAGGGTGGGGGCACTCATATACAGGAGGTGTATTACTGGCCAGATCACCAGGTGAAAACAGAGGGAAAAAGCCTAAGAAAAGAAAACTAATGCAACCACCAGAAGATGAAGAGGATGTATTACTCGCATGAAAATAGTGGAAATGGAAATTATGAAAACAGCTAAAATAATGTGTAACTGTTACACACCTCTGTCACACTGCACAACCAGGAAGATTGCTCACACTTTACTACTTTGTGGATTGATTTACCTCTAATTGGTTATGATGTGGCTTAATTTTCCAGTAAGCAGGCTGTAGTAGAGATGTGACATAGGATACTGCATTGGAATTTAACCCGCATGCACACCTGAGCAGAGCCTGTTCATATTCAATGTGATTGTCACATTTTCATTTCAAAGATTTTACAGGTGTTTTACAGGGGTCTTTTTACATGTATTAAGCTTCAGTAGTTTGTTTTCTGGGCTGGGCAAGGGGAGGGCATCGGTTCTATAGTAGGAGATGAGTTCTTCAGGCATAAAAACCTGCAGGGAAATGCATATCTCGCATTTAATGCTGCTCCCATCGAAGTCTACCGGACTAAAAATTATGGATTTCCTTAAAACATGCTCTTTTGAGTGTAGGTCATAGATCGTAGGGTAGCTGGGTGAACAAGTGTGAACAGAGACAATTAGAAAGAATGGAATTCTGTATGCGGAACTTAGTCAGGAGCAGGGAAAAATCGTTCAAGTATGAATGTAGGTTACACACATCTGCTCTGCTGCCTGACTTTTAAGTATAAACAATTATTTTTAATTTTAAACAATATGTATTTGAACAGTTTATTTAGCAGTTTGTCTTGCATTCTGCTTTTAATTAATTGAGTACTGACTGTTCTATTGGTCATCGCAACGAAGAGCCCAGAAAACTGACTGTCTGGTATTACTCAATTCTGCAGCCTATTCTGAGTGAATAAGGTCAGCAAGCACAGCATGCTTGCTTTTACTGCTTAGTAACACATTCCCAGATTAGCTGGAAAGTAATTGCCCAAGTCGATACATTGCCTAAAGCAATCCTGTACTTTTCTTGGACTTGGCCAAATAAAAGGTTTGCTTAATAGCATGCATCAATAAGACTAAATACTTACCTTATCTATGCTCCCCCTCACCTCAAACTGCCCCAAAAATATGTGTGAGTTGTGCCTTGAAACTTATGTAGAGCTATTCCCTGTCCCAAGATCTTAAAGGGGTTGTAAAGGTAAATGTTTTTTCACCTTAATACATTCTATGCATTAAGGTGAAAAAACATCTCACAGTGCCGGCGCCCCCAGTCCCCCCGTTTTTACTTACCTCACCCCTCGAAAAGTCTCGCGCTCGCCCCAGACTTCCTCTTCACCACTCAGCCTGGTCGCTGATTGGCTGGAGTGGATGGATTGAAGGCAGCGCAGCCATTGGCTCGCGCTGCTGTCAATCACATCCAATGACGTGGCGCACCGGGGGCGGGGCCGTGTATCACGGGAGCACACCCGCAGGGGCTTCTCACCATGCGAGGGAGCTCGCATGAACGTGAGAAGCACCTGCTGGAAGAAGCAGAGACGGCCGCCGAGGGACCCCAGAAGAGCAGGTTCGGGGCCACTCTGTGCAGAACGAGCTGCACAGTGGAGGTAAGTATAACATGTTTGTTATTTTAAGAAAAAAATAAATTTACTTTACAACCCCTTTAAGATTGACCATTCAGGCACCGATTACTACACTGTGGGATGCAGGGAAAGTGACATGTTGTGCCCCCTATACCAAAAACGAACAGGTTTTGGACACGTCTTTAGATGCATGCTCAAGTGGTCTTGTTACTTTGTCTAGTCAATGTAAAGTTTTAAATTCAAGTAAAATTCAGGTTCACTTTAACACACAATTAAATTGCTAAGACGAAATGTGCATTAATCACACGCGGAAAATAATTTCCTTGTTCAAATATTTTATTAAGAAAAAGAACATACAAAGAATAAGATCACAGGATGATTATCCCAGGATAACAGATGTGTCTGGCGTTACTCCGGGTAGCATCCTAGTAGGGTCCACGAGGGGAGCAGTAGATAAGGGGAGCCAAGGGAGGGAGAGAGTGAGATGCCACAAAGAACAGAAAGGAAAAAACAGGAGAAGAGAAGGTAGAAGTAGAGAGGAGAGAGAGAGAAAGAGAACAAACCCTGGGGAAGGGGTAATCAAGGAAGCCAAACAGGGGAGCTCCTCAGCTAAGAGTAGTCAAGGGGACAATAACTTTTCATCAAAGTCAGCTGGGAGGTAATGTTCCACCCATGATTTACATAATCATTCATCGTATAATGACCCTGGTAATTCTATTTATTGGTTTCTGTGACTTGGAGATGAGGAATTTTCCAGATCTTTGCAATGGTTTGCTTCCCTGTGGTAGTAACCTGGAGGAGAAGTTTAAATTGTAGTTGAATCATATCTAAAGGTTTTATTAAGCAGAGCCATGGCTGGGTCTATGTCCAAAGGACAACTAAACAAGGTAGAGAGGATGTGAAAAAAGTTCGGCCCAGAATGATGGAACCAGTAACCAACTCCATCAAATATGATGGTGCGTTGCAGTATGGAGAACAGCCATGAAAACAAGTGGAAAGGTTGGATGGGAGACATTTTGCGATACTGGCAGGGACCAGAGCTGGGACAATGTTCCCTGAGAAACCATGAAACATGTTCACTGCAAACACCAAATAAATGTGATGATAATCCTGAGGAGCGATTGAGAAAAAACAAAAACAAGTTAAAACAAAACAAAACCCCCTTCCCTGGAAGAGAATCACTACAGAAGGGTTGATGGTAAGGTTGGAGGCATGAGAGTCTAGACACCTGTTGATGGCAGAGGAGTTGAATTTTCCAGTCTAATCATAGGTAAAAGGGGATAAAAAAAATAGAACGAGTGGAAGTTCCAAAGGACACTTAAGGTGGAAAAGATGGGATTGCTAGAGGTTTTGTCAGTCAATGAAATCAGATGGAGCAAGGGATGGAGAGATGAATCAAACAGACTTTCAAGAGCCTCAGTAATCATCATCATAGGTGGATGTAGAAGTTTTCTGAGGGGAGCAGAAAGTCGAATGCCAGCATTGAAGTTGGTCTTCTAGTGAGGGTGGTGGGGAGGTCGGATGCAGTTTCTAAAGAAGAGAATAAAGTTCCTCTGAGGTTTTTCAAATGTGCTTGGTACCTTGATATGTGAATTGAAGAGCGAAAAGAACCCCCCATGTGTAGGTGATGAGCTCCCATTGCAGGATCATCAGATGTTGCTTGACAACTCAGTGTTTAAAGATGGTCAGCTGGGAGAGGTCAGCAACACGCTGATAATCATGGCCTTGAAATGAATGAGCCTCCTGTTGACATACAGTGGTCAAATGTTGTTCCTTTGTGCGGTAGAAGTGAAGCTTTGTCACGTGGGGGGTCCCTCCAGTTTGTATGGGGTAAGGGCTCTGTGAATATCATCCATTTGAAGCCATTCTATAGGAATGAAGCTCTTGAAACAAAGCTGTTATCGTGGATTGAAGATTGACAACTGGTTCAGGAATACCACGTATTCACAGATTATAGCTCAGGGCCTGATCCTCCTCCCAAAAGGTGTCAAATGTGGCAGTGGAGGAGGGGAAGAGGCAGACAGGCGGAGCTTTCCTTTTGGGGTGGAGCTCTGCTTTAAGTTCATGGCTAAGGAAATGGAAGTGAAATGAAAGTGCAGGCTGTTTTAACCACTTCCCCTCCAAGACTGTCATATGACCCCTGGAATTTGAGTAGAGATTTTTTTTTCTGCCAGCGATTCCCTGTTCAGCCGCTTGATTGTTTTTACAGGTGGCTGAAGGGAATGTCCCCCCTCCCGCTGCCCTCTGGTACTTCTACCAGCTTGCCCATGCGATTGGCAAGCCAGAGGATGAATTGGGCTGCGGCGACCATTTACCATAGAGCTGGCCGAGGACCAAATGGTCCCTGGCAATCTCAATGACCTTCGGAGGCCAGGCACAAAGTTATGACGTCACTTCCTGCCCCAGAAAATGTAAACGCTGCCGTGGTTTTAGCTGGACATGGAGAAAGCTTTTTTTTTTTCTTGATCTCAGGCTTTCCAACCTAGAGTAGAGATGGGGCATCTTATAGACCACATATCTCTCTGTAAAGTCCGTAGGGAAGACCATCGGACCTAGTCTGCCAGAAAGGGCCTAAAACTCTGATGAAAGTATGTAAAAGTAAAAGTGTGTAAAAAAAAAAAAAAGAAAACGTTTAACTTTTTTTTGACATACTGTCACCAGTCAGTATCCCTGATCACTGCCACATCGATCATATGATGACACTGTACTACACTAGTGACAGTATGTAAAAAATGTTTCCCAAAAATGACAACTTCAAACAACTGACTATGCCTCTTACTAAATGCCTCAAACTGTCTACTTTCCAAAAGGGGGTAATTTGGGGGGTAATTGTACTGTCCTGGCATTTTGAAGCCTCCAGAAATGAGATAGACATCAGTACATCAGGACTGGACAATTTTCAAATATATATACTCGTGCCAGTGTTCTGCCAAGAAAGGTCTCTCGTCAGATAGTGTCCGCCCTGTACTGCGCAGGCGCAGCACTTGCACAGTACGGAGGACAAAGGAGATGCTGAAAGTCTCAGGAACATGAACAGCTGTTTATCAGCTGTACACGGTGCCTGCGCAATTAAGACTACATTGTGCCATGCGCTCCCGCATGCTCCTGATGCTTGTGCAACTCTGCAAGGGCAGGTATAGGGGCGGATGCATACAGAAGAGGCCACATGATGTGCAGAGCTCATACGATGGGGTAGATTTCTCAAAGGGGTGGGTGTATTACTGAGAAGCATGTAAGGGGCGGATGCCTACAGAAGAGTCCATATTTTACAATAATGGGCAGAGCTAATAAGTTGGGGCTGGTTTTCGGGGTGGTTTTATCAATAAACTACACATCAAAACCCACCCTTCAGTTGTATAAAGACGCCCCGCAAAGATCCGCCCCTTTGATCAATCACATATGCTTTTCTGTGCACAAAAAGTGATCATATTGTCCCAAGAGTCCCCCTCTACATTAGAGTTCAAACCCTTACATCAGGGGGCCCAGAGTACCCCTCCAACATCAAGGTCCCCAGAGGCACCCCACCTAACATGAGCCACCCACCTTACATCAGGGTCCCCAGAGTCCCCCCCTTACATCAGGGTGCCCAGAGTTCCCCCTTAAATCAGGGTCTCCAGAGTCACTCTCTCTTACATCAGCGTTCCAAGAGCTTCCCCTCCCCTTACATCAGGGTCCTCAGAGTTTTCCTAGTTACATCAGGTCCTCAGAGTCCCCCCTTTATATCAGGACCCTGCTTCTCACATCAGGGTCATAAGAGCTCCCCCCTTAAATCAGGGTCCCAAGAGTCCCCCACATCCATCAGGGTTCCCTTAGTCCTTACTCCCCCCTTTCATAGGGGATCCCAGAGTTCCCCCTCTCAACATCAGGGTCCCTAGAATGCCTCCCCTTACATTACCATCTCCAGGGTTCCCCCTTCTTACGTCAGGGCCCCAGAGGCCACCATTTTTCACCAAGGTCATCAGAGTCCATCTCTACGAACAGAGTCCCTAGAGTCACCACCCTTATGTCAGGGTCCCCAGAGTCGCTCTCACCTATACCGGGGGCCCTAGAGCCCCCCACCTTATATCAGGGTCCCCAAAGTCACTCCTTACATCAGAGACCCCTTCTCCTTTTGTCAGGGTTCTCTGAGCCGCCCTCTCTAAATCAGAGTCCCAAAGCTACTTTCATTCATCGGGGTCCCCAGATCTGCCCCTTTCTTTTACATCAGGGATCCTAGAGTCAACCCTTTTGGATCAGTGTCCCCAGAATCACTCCCCCTTCAAACCAGAGTCCCTTTTCTTACATTATGGTCTCCAGAGCTCTTCTCCTTACATCAGGGTTTCCTGAGCCTCCCTCCTTACAACAGGGTCCCCAGAGTCGCCCCCTTACATCAGGGTCTCCAGGGCTACCCCCCTTACATCAGGTCTCCAGGGCTTCCTCCCTTACATCAGGGTCCCAAGAGCCACCCTTCTTTATATCAGGATTCACAGACCCCCTGCCCCGTGTAGTGGAATCTGTGATATCATAAAACTATAATAATAAAAAAAAAAAAATTCTGATATTGCCTGATGTATGTTGCATTGCATACTAGCACATTGTGTGAAACTTATCTGAAAATTAAGCCTTCTAGCAGTGTGCTATCACAGCTGAACGCGCTTCCACCTTCACCTGGCTTCACAGACTCTGGCTATGAGTGTGGCCAGAGCCGTGATTAGACCACGCCCCCTGTTTATGGCAGAGGACTCTGAAGGAATGGCACAGGCATGCCGTTCCTTCAGACCGCACAAGCCAGTCATGTCACTGGCTGAATGTATAGTAAGCATCTCCTACACTGTGCACGTTTAGGAGATATTTACAGTGCATATAGATAAGCCTTATTATAGGCCTACCTATAGGTAAAAATAACGAATCGAAGTTTAGTCCCACTTTAATACACAAATATATTGCACAATGAAATATACCTCTCTGGGTCTAGTATGTCCTGAAATCTGGAGGAATATTCCAGCTCAGGAATCCTTTTTTCCTTTGAGGATGACAGGTTGCTTTACTAAAACTGGAGAGTGCGTGCAGCTGTGCATGGTAGCCAATCAGGTTCTAACTTCAGCTTGTTCAATTAAGCTTTGACAAAAAAATCCTGGAAACTTATTGGTTTCTATGCAGAGCTGCACCAGATTTTGCACTCTCCAGTTTTAAAGGGGTTTTCACCTCACTGCATCAGTGAAAAAAACTTCTGACACTGGGATACGGCACTGCATCGTTTTAACTGTCAATTGCGCGGTCATGCGACGCTGTACCCAAACAAAATTGATGTCCTTTTTTCCCACAAATAGAGCTTTCTTTTGGTGGTATTTGATCAACTCTGCATTTTTTTTTTTGCATTATAAACAAAAGAAGAGCGACAATTTTGCAAAAAAAGCACAATGGGGGTTATCTACGAAAAGGCAAATCCACTTTGCACTAAAAGTGCAAAGTGCACTTGAAATTGCACTGAAAGTGCACTTGGAAGTGCAGTCGCTGTAAATTTGAGGGGTAGATCTGAAATGAGGGGAAGCTCTGCTGATTGTATCATCCAATCATGTGCAAGCTAAAATGCGTTTTTTTTTATTTTCCTTGCATGTCCCCCTCAGATCTACAGCAACTGCACTTCCAAGTGCCCTTTCAGTGCAATATCAAGTGCACTTTGCACTTGTAGTTTGCACTTGTAGTGCAAAGTGGATTTGCCTTTTGTAAATAACCCCCAATATCTTTTACTTTTTCCTATAATAAAAATCCCCAAATTTAAAAAAATAATAAAAATGTTTTCCTCTGTTTAGGCTGATATGTATTTTTCTATATATTTTTGGTATAAAAAAAAAAAATCACAATAACCGTATATTGATTGGTTTGCGCAAAAGTTATATGGTCTACAATATAGGGGATAGATTTATTGCATTTTTATTATTATTTTTTTGTTTTTACTAGTAATGGTGGTCTGAGATTTGTTTATCAGGACTGTGATATTACAGCAGACAAATTGGACACTTTTGGCACATTTTTGAGACCATTGACAATTAAACAGCGATCAGTGCTATAAAAATGCACCGATTACTGTATAAATGTCACTGGCAGGGAAGGAGTTAACACTAGGGGGGCAATCAAGGGGTTATCTTTGTTCCCTTGGTGTGTTCTATGGGGGAATGGGACTGACAGGAGAGGAGAGAGATCGGTGTTCATACTTTTTTTTTTTTTTTTTTTTTTTTTTTTTTAAATCCTAAGGATTTTTTTTTTTTTTTTTTTTAAAGTATTCTTTATTCATTTTCTTCATAAATACAATCTTTATATCATATTATATCAACATTTTAAACATATATATATATATAAAAAAAAGGAAACCATTAGATCGTCAAGGGTACAATCATTCCTTCATAATTTAACAATTATCTGACTTCACAGCATTATTTCCCTTCAGGCAGAGGCAAAAAACAGATCAAAACAAAACAAAAAACAAAAAACACAGAAAAAAAAAAAAAAAAAAAAAAAAACAGAAAAAAAAAAAAAAAAAAAAAAAATTAAGGAAGAGGCTAACCGAAATGTTCCCTCCTCCCGTCCCCCTCTCTCTCCACCTCCCTCCCTCTACATTGGATATCCTATCCTGTCCATCCAAGGCTTCCATATTTTTTCAAATTCCTTCAAGTTTCCTCTTTTTATATACACTGTCCTCTCCTTCCATATTGTTTCTGTTACTATCCTTGTCCAATCTCTTACCGAGGGGGGGTTCTCTGCCTGCCACCTCTGTGCTATAAGCTTTCTTGCCTGAAACATACACCTCAGTATTGCTTTAATTGTACAGGGTGAGCCCCCTATTCCCTCGGCCAAACCCAGCACACATAGTCTGGGATCTCTCCCTACTCCCACTCCAAACGTTTCCTTCAGAGTGTGGGTAATTTCTGACCAGTATCGAAATAGTCTGGGACATCTCCAGAACATGTGCGCTAGGTCCCCAGTATCTTGACATCTTGGACACTTATCATCCTCTCTTTTCCCGAAGCCAAACAGTATCTTGGGGGTATAGTATGATCTATGCAACAGCATCAAGTGAGAAACTTTCTGTGCAGGCGAGATTGAGATAGAGTGTCCTGCCTCTAATAACTTCCTCCATTGCTCATCTGAAAATACCCCAAATTCCTCCTCCCATTTCCCTCTGCATTTAAGTTTCTCTGGGTTTTCTATATTCCCTTCAGTTATATATGGGTATATTTCTGCTATGGTTCCCCCTGCCTTTTCTTGCGCGTTCAATCTGTCATAAAAAGGGGAGTTATTCCACACTGGGCCTTGTTTATTAAATTGTTTATCCAACGCATGTCGGATCTGCAAATATTTATAGAATGAATGCTTTGGTATATCAAACTCCGCCCTCAATGCATTAAATGTTTTCAATATCCTTCCTTCATATAATTGGGCCAGTTTATCAATCCCCTTTATCTCCCATGGTCTATATCTACCAATCAGTTCCATTTCTGGCAAATTTAAATTGTTCCATAATGGGGTATGTTTAGTCAGGCCTCCCAGGCCTTTTATTGTTTTAACTGCCTTCCAGACTTTTAAAACCATTTTTATCGTCGGTATCCTATATTGAAATGAGTTTGCCTCCAGGGCTTCCAAAATTGTATTGTGAGGGGACTCTGCTATCATCAATGCCTTATTTGTTCCTCCGATCCTACCTTTACTTATCCCCAGATGCTGTAATTGAGCTGCTAAAAAATAGCTCCGTGGATGAGGTACTGCCATTCCTCCTTTCCTAGTTGGTAACTGTAGGGTCTGGAGGCTAATCCTTGACACTCGACCTTTCCATATGAGTTCTCTAAATAATTCTTCTATTTTTTTGAACCACTTTTTATCCACCCATACCGGGGAGTTATGCAGTAGATACAGCATCTGGGGCAGCCATACCATTTTGATCAGATTACATCTTCCCGCAACTGATAGTGGGAGCTTCTTCCATATTTCAATCTTAGTTCTAAATTTAGTTATTAGTGGGAGTATATTATCACCAATATATTTTCCAGGGTCTCTTTTAATAAGTATCCCTAAGTATTTTATTTGATCGACCACTTCTATCTGCGGGGCTGCCAGCATGTTTCGATTCACTATTGAGTCTACTGGCATTAGGGCAGACTTTTCCCAATTTATAACCAATCCAGTAAAATTACCAAACTCGGCCAGTATAGTCATCCCCTGTCTAAGGGTCTGTTCCGTATCTCCCAAGAAGAGGAGGATATCGTCTGCATACAGAGCTATTTTCTCCTCCCTCCTCTTTCTCTGGAAGCCTGCCATATTTGTATTTGATCGTATTGCGATAGCTAATGGCTCCATAGCGAGAGCAAAAATCAGGGGTGACAACGGGCACCCCTGTCTTGTTCCCCTCTCCAAAGAAAACCTATCTGAGTACTCATCATTAATCCTTATTCGCGCACTAGGACCACTATATAGGGTCTGTACCCAAGCAATAAACTTGGGGCCAAACCCAAATGTGCCCAGTGTTCGCCATATATATCCCCATTCTAGGCTATCGAAGGCCTTACCCACATCTAGCGCCATAATTGCTCTTTTACCCTCATTTTCCGTTGGTAACTGTAGATTTAGGTAAAGCCTCCTAACATTCATGCCAGTGGACCTACCGGGGATAAATCCCGTTTGATCGGGATGCACGAGTCTCGAGATAATTTTATTCAGTCTGAGTGCCAACACTTTAGCTAATATTTTAGCATCAGAACAAAGGAGGGATATAGGTCGATAAGATTTCGTATCCAATGGATCTTTCCCCTCCTTATGCAAAACAACTATCGTTGCTTCGGTCATTGATTTTGGAAGCTTCCCTTCTTCTTTTGCCCAGTTAAAAACTTTAAGAAGCTCTGGCAGCATTACTTTCCCATAATGTTTGTATATTTCTACTGGTAAACCGTCTGGGCCTGGGGATTTCTGGTTAGCCATTTCTGCCACCGCTGATTGAATTTCCTCTAATGTTAATTGGGCTTCCATTACCCCCCTCTCCTCCTCAGTGAGGAACGGAGTTGTAATACTATCAAAGAATACATCCATTTCCCTGTCCTTCGCGGCCCCCCGAGACCTGTACAACTTCTCATAGTATGTTCTGAAAGTATCTATAATCTCTACGCCCTGTGATATAATTTCTCCTTCTTCTGTCCTGATCGCAAGGACAGAGGAGGACAAGGAATTGGTGTTTGCCAAATGCGCCAACATTCTCCCAACTCTTTCCCCCTCCCCATAAGCAATCTGGCTCTGAAATAACCTTTTATTCTCCATTTTCCTCATAATCACCATTTTATATTCCTGTTGTTTTTCTAACCATATATTTTGTTTCTCTGGGGTAGGACTTTCCACATATGCTCTTTCGGCTTCCATTACCTCCTCTCTTACTCTATTCTCCCATTTCTTTGACTTCCCCTTAATTTTCGCAACTTGTTGGATAAGGATTCCCCGAAGATAAGCTTTTAATGCGTCCCATATCACCCCTCTTGCTGCAGTATCTTTATTAAACTCCAAAAATTCTTCTAGCCGGGTTAATATCTCTTCTGGATCACCAATTACTTCCAACCATACTGGATTCAGCTTCCATACCCTAGGGGTTCTTTTTCCTTCTATATTTATTGATACTGTCAACAAAGAGTGATCAGATACCCCCCTAGGATGATATACTATATCCCTCACTGCTTTATTTGCTTCCTCATTCCCCAGAACCAAGTCTATCCTGGAGAGTGAGGAAAAAGAACTTGAAAAACATGAATATTGTAACAAGGTTGGATTACGCACCCTCCACATATCAAACAACCCTCCCTCCTGCAGGAACCGAAACAGCCAGGTCTCATCTGCCTTCTGGGTGTATCTTCCTGGTGGAAACCTGTCCTGGTTTTTACTAACAACCTCGTTGAAGTCCCCCACCGCTATAACCGGGGTCCCGGGCTTATCCACTATGAACTCCAATAAGCAGTAAAGGACCTCCAACCCAAATGGAGGGGGGATATATATGTTTGCCAGGATATACTCCCGGTTCTCTATTACGCAATGCAAAAAAACATATCTCCCCTCTTTGTCTATGCTGACCTGCCGACACAGAAACGCAACTTCTTTCCTTATCAATACAGCCACCCCCCTTGAGTAAGAGGTGTGGACTGAGTGGAATTGAAATGGAAACTTCTTACTTCGAAGTTGTAACTTAGTTTCTTCAGTTAAGTGCGTCTCCTGTAGGCAGATCAGCTGGACATCACAACTTTCAAAAACATCAAACACTGCTGCTCGTTTTACAGGTGTACCCATCCCCCGGACATTCCATGATCCAATTTTCAAAACTCTAGTCTGCATTGTTTTGAAGAAAAAAAAAAAAAAGACGGAAAGTAATATGCTCATATATACCAAGAACTACCAAGCAAAAAAGACAAAGAACAAAACATTTTTTTACCAAAGGAGGGAGAAGCCCAGTATACCGAGAAGCATGGGAAGGAGAGAGGGAGAGAGAGAGAGGACCAGAAACACAAAAAAAAAAAAAAAAAAAAAAACCACCCCATAAACATATACATCTTTTTGCATAACACTATGATATTTTGTGCTAAACTTGTTCCATAGCCTAAAACCAATAGATTTCCCCTCTACTAGTGATTTCAATCCGTGTTTTTGTATTAATTTTAATTTATAAATTACTCTTGTGTACTCAACCCTATTTTCCTTAATCTTATATCCTTTTTCTATACTCAACCCCTTACCCCACCCCCCCTTATACCATTCTAGGTTACCCCTAGGGGCTTTTCCCGTGACCGTTACATACCGTCCTGTGCAATCATACCTCCCCCCACTCCCCACCCCCCCCTCCCCACTTACCACCCTCCCGTCCCTCCCCCCCTTTCCCCCATTACACAACTTATACATCAGCATTATAACACACCTCACCCCTTACACATATATTGTATGTATTATTTAAATGACGATAGTTATTCAATTTACCACACAACCTCAGCCCCATATACATATGTGCTGCCCCCCCTCCCCCCCCCCCAAAAAAAAAAAAAGAAGGGGGGGAGGGGGGGAAAAAAGGAAAAAAAACAAAAAACAGAGAAAAAAAAAAAAAGAAAATAAAGGGAGAGAAAAAAAAAAAAGAAAATCCCCAACCGAAAACAAAAGGGAAGGGAGAGAAAAAAGGGGGGAGAGAAGACGAGAGGGTGAGGGAGAGAACGAAAAAAAAAAAAAGAAAAAAAAAAAAAAATTCTCCCTCACCTCCTCCCTATCTGGTCCCCCCTTTCCTCTATCCAAGTTATTACACCAGCCGGTGAGTCAAAAAATAAGGTTTCTCCCGCTGCTATTACACGAAGTCGTGCTGGATACAGCAGAGCATATGTAATATCCATTTTCTGAAGCCTGCGCTTCACCTCTATATACTCTGCTCTACGTTTTTGCAATTCAGGAGAAAAATCAGGATAAAACGATATTTTAATTCCCTTATATTGGATACTACCCATTTCTCTAGCCTTACGAAGTAAGACTGCTTTGTCTTTATAATTCAAAAACTTTAGTAGCATAGATCTAGGATGTCCTCCCTGTGGCGAAACTCTAAATGGAATTCTATGTGCTCTCTCTATTGCGAATTGCTGCGAAAAGGAATCTCTTCCAAACACCTCAATAAACCATTTCTCCAAAAATCCGATTGGATCCGGGCCTTCACACTTTTCCGGGAGACCAACCACCCTCACATTGTCCCTTCGAAGTCTATTTTCCATTTCATCCAGTTTCCCTTCAAATTTACCCATCTGTACTTTGAGAACCTGGACCTCCTGGTTTAAGGGATACATCTCATCTTCGATTTGACTTATTCTGCCCTCAGCTGATGTTATTCTGTCCGCTGTCTTCTGGAGATCGTGACGCATCATAACTATTTCCTCTTTGATGCCCTTTGTTTGGTCACATAACTCAGCCAGCGATGCTTTACAGGTATTAACAGCCCCCAGCACCTCCTTTAATGATGGCTCAGCTTCTCCTTCTAATGAGGGGGCCAACGGGGGGATTGTTTCAGGTCTTCCAACTATCCCAGTGTTCTTATTAGTTGCACTCTTTACTCCTATTGCGGATGACCCTTGACTCTTTCTATCTGATGGAATTTTTATTAGGCCCCCACCCTTAGTTGGAGTATGGTCCGGGGTGTGGGCATATTTTTCCAGTTTTGCCGCGGCTGAAGATACTCCCGGTACTGCACCCGGTTGGGGAGCCCTCTCCCTATCTTTATCTTTATCTCTGTCTTTAGCAGATCTCAATGACTGGGTCCCCACATTGTCCTGGCCGACCTGTTCCTCCCCTCTCCTCCTTGCCGACATATCGTTGCCCTACCACAACCCCTTCTTTAAAGGAGAAAGAAAAAAAAAATAAATAAATAAATAAATAAATAAATAAATACCAACAGCTCTCGTGCTCAAAAAAAAAAAAAAAAAAAAAGTCCTTACGTCTTGGTTAAAGTATTTAACCGAAGATAGCAGGGGTATCACCAATGATAATGCAGGCCATTGACGGGGTAGCTATATAGGTATAAAAATATATATCCAGATATATCACATATGTCCAAGTGCTTTTATGCAACAGCCGCTCTTCTTGCCTCCTCTCAGCTTGGTTATTACTATCACCACAAGGCTCAGATAAAATGTAATAAGTAACAGTTCATGCGAGGTTATAACACTGTAGTGCAGTATGCTGGTTAGCAGTATGCTGGTTTAGCAATATGAGAGATAACATGTATATAAGCAAGCAAACGTCTTTTCTGCCGACTGTGAGGCTTATCTCTCAATTATCCCATGCATTCAAGGCTTAGTCAGAGTGAGTACATTGCGTTGTATACAAATTCATAGCTTACTATCACCCCGTTGCTCGTAATCTCGCGGGGTTTGTAGCAGCGTGGAGCTCCCTGTCTCTTCACTCAGCCATCGAATCCCATAACAGAGCACTTGAGCCGCCCAGGCTTTGTTCCACCGTCCGTCCAGCCCTCCAGGACTAGCACAGAGAGCGCACCATACTCAGGTAACCGAGGGGGTTATGCAGGGCTGTGCTGAACTTTAGCTCAGCCATACGTTTGATTGCCACTTTCTTTCGGCCGCTCTCTCCAGCTCTTTATTCCAGCATCTCCTGAGGCATGAGCGGGGGCCGACTGGAGCTGCAGCGTTAGTGTAATAGACCGGCGCCGTCAATCCATACACGGGGTGAGAGCACACATCTCTCTCACAGCTCACTCCTCACACACTCCCACCGCCATCACCGTACGGCCACGCCCCCCCGCCTTTTTGGTGGTGTTCATACTTAGTATAAACAGACGATCTGTCTCCTCTCCACTGAGAGAACCGGGATCCGAGTTCCCGCTCTGTCACGAGTGATCGCGGGTGCCCGGCAGTCATCGCGCCCGCTCAGCGGAATTGCATCGATACCGGGCACATGCTGCGGGCGCTCCTACAGTGTCGTAAATAGCCCACGTACAGTTGTGGCAGCTCGCACAGGGGAGCCAACCGAGTATAAACTGCGGCGGACGGTCGGGAACCGGTAATAAATCCCCAATTAATTGTTTCCAGTTTATGTGGAAGAAAGGGTGTGCTTCTCTATATGACAGTGTGGCGTAAGGAGTTTTATGACATCAAGTGCTCACTGACCTTTTAAAAACATAACAAGTCATTGGGTTTCTGGTGAGTGTGCAATGTCTTCATAACGTGGTGAAGTATATATCACAGGAGGAAGATTGAAATGATCTTATGTGACATGTATGAAACACGAATTTATAAACTGATTGTTCACACATGCAGCACTTGGTTTGGGTAGCACATTAGCACTATATAGCTGTCATATGTTTATTAGAGGGTATGCCTATAGGGTTTGTCTGCGTGGGATAATAATGTTTTGTATCTTATGTAGTATTTAAATGCCGTATTGCAGTGGGAGAAATTATTTATTGGCATCTGCCATTAAATACCATCATCAGAAAATGAAGATGCTAATGTGTAAAAGTTTTGCCCAGAAGTTATGCGTTTCCCTTTATAATTAGGATATAAAGATAATAATTTGTATCTACTGTAGTTTGAACCAATGAATGGAATTTTGGTTTCCTTGTCCTTCCTGAGTTTCAGGGGATGGCTAACTAAATATATTAACCACAGCTGATGTTTAACTTTTTTTTTAATAGCCTATACAACGGGATAGTATTTAAGGAAAACAACTATGTTTGGAAAACCAGCTATGATTAAGGCTTCTTTAGCCAAAACGCAATAGTGGTTTGCTTTTCTGCATTGCTTGTACTTTCTTGGCTTTTATATAATAAAGCATTTGCTGGTCGAATACAGACTCCAGCATGAACACGTTTTCTGATCGATTTTGGAGGGCAAATCGGAGCCTGACTGTGAGACCAGTGTTATTGGCAAGGAAGAAAAGAAAGTTGTCATACAGCTCATTCTGAGAATAACTACATTTCTTGAAATAGAACCATGTTTGTATAGTATTGCTGTTTAGCAATCTCCTGTTGAACAAAGAACAGTTGCAGTACATTCATGAATTATATATGAGGTTATATATGGTTGGAACTGAGAACCACTGCTTTGATGTATTATTTGTTGGTATGGTTTCTTTCACTATTGTTGTGTTTTGTGTTTGTTGTACAGATTCAGGAATTAGAAACAGAAAATACTGAACTGAAATACAAAGTACAAGATTTGGAAAATCAGTTAAGAATACGTGATCTAACTTCCTCACCTGTAAGTAACGCACAAAAAAAGTTTATATGAGAAACTCAGATAATAGTTTGTTATGCTCAATAATGATACTATAATGCACTTACTTGTTGCAGGTCAAAGTGAAATATATAGAGAGTAGAACACATTTCATTCTTGCTCTCTCTAAATGCTTATAGGTTTAAAACCATACAGTAAATCAGTAATAGTTTTCATTCATGTATATTATGGAAAATGTTCAGACATTAAATAAGCACAGCTGGCTTTTCTGAATATTGTAAGCCTCGTGGAAAATATTTACTTGCTTATCCAAGTAGGTCTGATAATGGGGTATGCCCTAGCATTTAAATAATTCAGGATAGTCCAGTTGCATAATACAGTTACTGTATTGTGCATATGAAGCAGGTGTAAAGTAGTGTACATAACACAAGGTGTAAATTGTTATTATACAGGCAAGCGTTAACTGTTGTTACATGGTGGAGCTCAGAGGAATGAAATAACAATGTTACGCATATTATGGCAGTACTGTTAATTGATGATTGCTGGTGTCACAGACCTTTATCTTTGTAAAGGGAAGGTTTCAACATATAGTTCACAAAGATGACCTCCATCAAGCAAATTTAACCAACCGTCTTCTCTTTCCAAAGTCTGTACATGGTTATCCAAAAAAGTGTTCCTTGTCCATTAGGTATTGATGTGTTGATATGAGGGCTTACTGTTTCTACACTTTATAGGAACAGTCCTCAACCTTTTTGGCACCAGGGACCGGTTTCACTTCAGCCAATTTTCCCGGGGACCTGGAGGAGAGGATATTCACAGAGTCTGTCCTCAGCCCACAGCCCCCCTTTACATTACAGTCCCCCTTTACAGTGTAGTCCCCTTTACATCGCAGTGCCCCTTTTACATTAATGTAACAGGGACTACTCTGTAAAGGGGGCACTATAACCCTTTCTTGCCGACCGTACGCACTTATGCGGCCTCAGCTTTAAGAGGTTATACCGGAGTGGGCAGTCAGCTCTTCAGGGATTACAATTGATGTGGCTAAAAGCCACTCAGTTGTTATCCCAAAGAAGCAAGAGGGGATGCCCCCCCCCCTCCTGCCACCTTCTGTCGATCTTCCCAGGTCTCCTGCTGGGAGACCCGTTCCACGATCCGGCACTTTCGCCAACTAAAGTGAGACAGAAAGGAAACCGGAAATGGCTTCGTACTAGTCTCCTTTGTGTAAACGCAGAAGTGACGTCACAATGTCACTTCCGGTTCACTTGGCTGCAATTAGCACAGTTTTAAAAAAAATTACAGTATTCAGAATTTGTTTTTGCGGATTTGAATACTTTGAAGTGCAAAGGAAGGATTTGGGGCCTTTTGTAAATAACCCCCCATGTCTTTATTGTGTTTTGTCTTCCGTGTACTGCTAAACATAAAGGAAACCTATTAAACTTTAGTCACTAAAATAAAGAAATATATATATATATATATATATATATATATATATATAGTGAGATATATATATATATATATATATATATATATATATATATATTATATAGTATCTCACAAGAGTGAGTACACCCCTTACATTTTTGTAAATATTTTATTATATCTTTGAAGTAATGATACTTTGTTAGTAGTAGTGAGTGTACAGCTTGTATAACAGTGTAAATTTGCTGTCCCCTCAAAATAACACACAACCATTAATGTATAAACCGATAACAACAAAAGTACACCCCTAATTGAAAATGTCCAAATTGGGCCCAATTAGCAATTTCCCCTTCCTGATGTCATGTGATTCATTATGCCGCGTACACACGATCGGACTATCTGGTGGACTTTGTCCGGCGGGCCAGAGTTCGCCGGACAATCCGCCCGTGTGTGGGCTCTGGCGGACTTTTTTTTCCCAAAAGTCTGGCGGACTTAGAAGTTTTGACTCATTGCGGTCAGAGAGAGCGTCGAATCAGTATCTCAAGAAAGAAGAGGAGAAGGTGGCGGTGGCTTCGACAGCGGCGACAGAAGACCGGGCCACCGCTAGTAAAAGAGCTGGAAGAAGAAAGTGGAGGTCCGGCAAAAAGAACCGAAGAGGGGGACAAGACCCCTGAAGTCGGAAGAAGAGATGATGGCGTCAGAAGAACGGGCCACCACTAGTAAAAGAGCTGGGAAAAGAAAGCGGAGGCCCGGCAAAAAGAACCGAAGAGGGGGACAAGACTCCCGAAGACGGAAGAACACCCCCGGGCGGCAGCAAAGAAGAAGAAGAAAGCCGGGCTCCTCCACTAGTAAGAGAGCTAGCAGAAGATAGCGGAGGAGTCCGGTGAGAAGACCCCCCAAGACGGAAGACCACCGGAGCTGTGCAATAAATTATTTTAAAACCTTGTGTTTTATTTACACTTTTTTCACCAGGTGAATGGGTAGGGGTACATTGTACCCCATACTCATTCGCATAGGGTGGGGGGCCGGTTATTAAAGGGCACTCCCGGATTCCGATAAGCCCCTGTCCGCAGACCCCGACAACCAACATCCAGGGTTGTCGGGAAGAGGCCCTTGTCCTCATCAACATGGGGGCAAGGTGCTTTGGAGTGGGGGGGCGCAAAGGCCCCCCTTCTCCAAAGCACCCCCCATGTTGAGGGCACGTGGCCTGGTACGACTCAGGAGGGAGGGCGCTCTCTCACCCCCACCCCCTTTCCTGACCGGCCGGGCTGCGTGCTCGGATAAGAGTCTTGGGGAGGACCCCCACGCCGTTTTTTCGGCGTAGGGCTTCCCCTTTAAGAACATACCAGGTGACGGGGCCAGCAAAGTGTCAATCTCACCGCCGAAGGCGGCGACATTGACTTCCTTCGCTAGTCCCATCTACCTGGAGTCGCGTTCAAAATGAACTGACTTTCCTCCGTGTGTGGGCAAGTCTGTTCATTTCAAAAGTCCGGCGGTTTGCCCGCCGGAAAAGTCCGGTCGTGTGTGGGCAGGTGCGCTTGTTCAGAAAGTCCAGCGGACCTCTGCTTCAATGTTCAGAGGTTTATCCACCGGAATAAGTCCACCGGATAGTCCGATCGTGTGTACGCGGCATTAGTGTTACAAGGTCTCAAGTATGAATGGGGAGCAGGTGTGGTAAATTTGGTGTTATTGCTCTGATGCCGCGTACACACGATCGGACTATCCGGGGACTTTTTCTTCCCAACCTCCTTTCCTGACCGGCCGAGCTGCATGCTTGGATAAGGGTCTGCTATGGACTTTGGGGGGACCCCATGCCATTTTTTTCGGTGTAGGAGTTCCCCTTTAAATCCATACCAGGTGACAGGGACAGCGAGGTGTCAATCTCACCGATGGAGGCGGCGCCATTGACTTCCTTCGCTAGTCCCGTCTACCTGGAGCCATGTTCAAAATTAACAGACTTTTCTCTGTGTGTGGGCAAGTCCGTTCATTTCAAAAGTCCGCTGGAAAAGTCCGGTTGTGTGTGGGCAGGTCCGCTCGTTCGTAAAGTCCAGCGGACCTCCACTGCAAAGTCCGGCGGTTTGTCCACCGGACTAAGTCTGCCAGGTAGTCTGATCGTGTGTACACGGCATCACTTTCTCATACTGGTATCAGAAAACATGAATCAGACTGAGACAGAAGTACAGTTAAATCACACTTGTTTAATAATAATAAAAAAAGGTAAATATAGTAGAGTAAGCGTAGTTAAAACATAGTCAGAGTTCAGGAACCGGAAGGGATAGTCAGACAAGCCAAAATGTCAGGGAGCCAGAGATGAGTGTAGTAGAGCAGCAAGCAGGATCTGGAGCCAGAAGGAATGTCAGTGAAGCAAGTTTTTAACAGGAACACAGGAGAGCATCTCTAGAGATGTGACCAAGGCGAAGGCAGAGATCATCTCGACTGTGCGGCTTAAGTAGGTGTCACGGTGCTAGTAATGTCAGCCCACAGGCAAGCAGGTGACAAGGGATCACCCAGGGCATGGAATCTGAAGGCCAGCCAGTATTCTGCCAGGGACCTCCTCAAAAGGGTTTGGGCTTAGGTGCATGCTGACCCCAGGTCACGACCCCTGGGTTCACCCTGCTCGCAAGGAGAGTACCAGAAGACACAGTCAGACATAGATGAATGGATGGACGAAGCAAAGGAAAGTCAGTTAGCGAGCCAAGGTCAGGGCGGTCAGCAGATAACGTACTCAGGAGAACTAGCTGAGTCAGTACACAAGAGATCGGTTCACGAGAGGTCAGGTAAACAGGTTACACGAAGGGCGCTTAGGATCAAGTGTTGCTCAAGCAACCAGAAACTGGTCTGAGTGGAATTTAAATAGAGAAGCACATGGGAGGCTGGAAGTAGCAGGAAGGAAGTCTATAAAAGGCAACAGGTGAAGCCGGTGACATCCATAACTGCTGAGTGCAGCAAGAGCTGAACACAGGGTGGTAGAACCACAGGAACCAGCCGACCTACAACAGTAAAAGGCAAGACACAGATCAGCACCACATATGATCTGTGACAGTAGGCAGGATTGACGAGCAGCATATCATCAGGTGAAGACAGGTGGGGACCATCTTCCCCTCACTCGTCTCGATACCCAGCAAGAGAGAATATTAAATCGCCTCCGCTGCTTACTGGAGCCTTTGGCAGCGGCGGAGGGAGGGGAGACACTGGAGCACGGCGGGAGGGCCCTTTCTCTCCCACCACTGATAAAAGTGATCTTGTGGCAAATCCACCGCAGAGACCACTCTTATCTGAAAGTGGTGTTTGCATAAAGAGTGTTTGCATAAAAAAACATAATTCTAGTACCCCTTATGACACGTATTGATGCAAAACGTGTAGAGAGGGGCCCCCAGAGTGCTAACCTGTGCAGCATTTTATTTCTGTATGCTGATTTGCTTTTTTAAATTGTGAGTACCTGTCTGTTTTTTTTTAATAAATGTGCAATACAGAGTTACACTGTGGGGTTGATTTACTAAAGGCAAATCCACCTTGCACTACAAGTGCACTTGGAAGTGTACTTGGAAGTGCAGTTGCATTAGATCTGTTGGGAAGATCTGGAACGAGGGGGAGCTCTGCTGATTTTATCATCCAATCATGTACAAGCAAAAATGTTGTTTTTTATTTTCCTTGCATGTCAACCTCAGATCTACCGCGACTGCACTTCCAAGTGCACTTGTAGTGCAAAGGGGATTTGCCTTTAGTAAATAACCCCCTATGTGTGACCTTTGTTCCTTTGTATAATTTCGTGCATGGGGTTATCTGGCTGATTGGACTACAACTGGAGGCACCTTGGAAGCCTAATTATGGTTTTTATGTTGGTGGTTCATTGTGGAAAGCTGGAATCATCTAAATTAAAACATGCCTTGTTGATCTCTGTGTTTTAAGATCAACACAGTATGGTAAAAGGCTCATTTGTGTGGTGAAGGGCACGTGTTTTTCAAGAATTGTGCATCCTGTTGGTAGAAGGCTGGAATTCTATATTTACCTTTTGTCTGAATGGACTCACTTCTTTATAACTATTTATTTTCACATTATTTTAGAAAGATTGGACTTTATTTGTATACTGATGTTTGTATGACACTTATATTTGATGTATAACATTTGATATTATCTTGTATTCTGGCGAATGGTGGGTACAGCTATTAAAACATTTGATTTTCCACACTAAGTAAATTTTTTTTTGTTTTATCATAGTTTTGCTACAGTCAGTAGAATGTCTCCCTTGTGTATAATGCCTCTTCTCGTAGGTGAGATCCTCCTCTGTCCATACCCCTCCCCACCTCTGCGACTACAATCTTCTTACGGCAGAGGTTTATAGAACTAGGGGGTGTCACAGGCTCATATCAGTACCAACTATGCCCGCCTTTTCTGCCCAGCTCTGCCATTCATAGAAGCCAATTCTACAGCTTCTATGACTAAAAACAACATCTATGAATGGAAGATTGGTGAATGATTTAAAGGGTAGCCCCTCCAGTGGCCCCCTTTGGCTTCTTATAATATTATGCCTTCTGCAGCTGTGCAATAAACAAGAGGTTGGCCTAGGGCATTAGCAAATAATTAGCTTATATGCTTGATTAAGCAATAAACATCCTTATTTTTTGGATTTGTGATATAAATTATGAAATGCTAATATTTTTGTTTTAAGAAGGGTCTTTATTGTTAAAATACCGAAAAAATTCTAATACCATAGTTAAAATTGCAGGTATGTTTATATGCCCTCAACACACTGTGCATTATTGCAACATATACATACACACTCTGGCCTGCCAGGGTAATTCAACTAGTGTCATTCAGAAAGCTTATGCCCAACTTAACCAACATACTGGATAATGTCTTTAGTGGATATATAGGTTTATCATTTGTATTTTATTTATTTTTTGCTACATTTTAAGGTTTGCCACATTTTGGCTTGGCCTTCCCAGGTGCAAACTTGAATTTAGCCCATGGAAACAAATTAATGAAATATAAGAAGACAAAACCTTTCAATTCAGATTCCTTAAGCTGGAAAATTACCAACTTGGAAGCCTTGCAGATATATTCAAAGAGCTTAGGTTTCTTTGGTTTCCATAACACATCAATGTGGCTAAAATGTTTGGTCATCATGTGAAAAGGCTTAAATATTCTTGCATCTGGAGATGCAATTAGTACTACAAATGGTCTATGCCAAAGGACTGACAATACCCCATTATTTTATATTATTGTCTGTTGCATCCTATCCATTTTCTGTGCATACCTGTGTATATTGGAAGCTGCAACAAAATGTAATTCTAGGTCATCCTTGCAGATTTCATAGGTGACAGAAGCAAAAGACTTTATTAAATAGTCCCTAATTTGTGCCTTGGTGTAATTTTGATAAATGTAACTGTAGATCCTTTTACGTTGTAAAAGATCCCCATTTAATTATACTTTTTAAATAGTACCATGATCTGTTTTTGTAATAGCTTCTGGTATTCCTCTGCATATCAGCATTCAGACTTAGAGCGAAAGGGGCTGCTTTCATAGCAAGTTAGACTTTACTGCATTTCACAGTGTTATGAATATAGCAAGTGAAGTTTGCTGATTGTGGGAAAGGGCATTGACCAGTTTTTTTTTATTGGTGAGATGTGGATTCAGCCCAAAATTGCAGGTAATTTATAGGATTTGAATTTAACATATTTACGTTTTTTCCCCTCCATGTGATTTGGACCAGTGCACACAGCAAGGTCCATAAAGACATGGATGAGTGAGTTTGAGGTGGAGCCCTGACCTCAACCCAATACAACACCTTTGGGATGAATTAGGATGGAGACTGTGAGACAGGCCTTTTCGACCACATCAGTGCCTGACCTCACAAATGAGCTTCTGGAAGAATAGTCAAACATTCCCATAGACACACTCCTAAACCTTGTGGACAGCCTTCCCAGAAGAGTTGAAGCTCTTATAGCTGCAAAGGGTGGGCCAACTCAATATTGAACCCTAAGGGACTAAGACTGGGATGCCATTAAAGTTCCAGTTCGTGTAAAGGCAGGTATCCTAATTCTTTTGACAATATAGTGTATATAAACTATGTATATGTGTGTGTGTGTGTGTGTGTGTGTGTGTGTGTTGGGGCGATAAGAGCTTTGCATTCTATTTTTGCTGACAGTCTGTTCTGGTAGCTGACTATTTGCAGCACAAAAAGAAAAGAAAAGAAAAAAACGAAAAACAGTGTGCGCCAAAATCACCTTATACTATCTCACATATTCATTACACCCCTGAACCCATAGTAAAAATAAAAGTTAGGCAGAGGCCCTATGAGAAACCTAAAATAGCAGACAGGTGGACCTAAAGGCAGTGATGTTGGGCGTGGAGGTAGTGTGAGACGATTGACTCCACAAGCAGGTTCTGCATGATAAAGAGGCAGTAGGGCTGCAAACAGCAGATGCCATGCAAATTTAACTTTTTCTTAGCCTTTTTAGTTTCAATAGTTTTTATTGAATTTTCCGAAAATAACATAAACCGCAAAGAAACACAGTCATATAACCAATATCTGCCACACAATGAACCGCTAAACTGAAATAGTTGCGTACATTGGCAAATCTGTACAAAAGGAGTGTAGGAAAGAAATTACTCGCTCATATATCAGGCAAGAGATATCCCCCCATTCCCTCACAGGCACCCCAATGGGATCACACTGTGCCTGTGAGGGAAGGGGCCTCTCACCCTTCAAATTCTGGAATACTAATATCAACAAAAAAATAAAAAAGGAAGGGTAGTAGACAGACACAAAAGGAAAGGGTACAAAAATAGGGGAGACAAGCGGGGCATTATAAAGATTCACGAGATGCAGACCTCAAGAGGCACCAGGTAGCCAAGATGTGTGAAAGTGCAATATAAATAGGATTTCTACAAGGATGTTGTGACTTTCACTTCCATTAGTGGAATATCTTGGAGAGATGGTGCTCTCGCAGATGAACAAGAGGGAGATGAAGGAGTAATGGGAGAGGAAGAGAGGGAGAGGTCACTTTATGCAAGTATCAAGGGCAAATATAAATGATAGTTACAAGTACATGGAATGACTTGAGGAATAAAAAAAAACACGTTATCAATCTTTAACCGTACACCGTGGGTGTGAGAGCCATAGTGTCCATTTGGTCCGAAATGACGTAATCCTAAGATCAGTGACAGCTAATAATTTCTCCATCTCACACTGATGATTGAGAGTAATTACTGCATCAGTAGGAGATGGAGATTTATCCGAGTTCCACAGTCGGGTGATAGTCAATTTAGCTGCTAGCAAAAGTTGAGTAAGTACTATTCTAGTGTTAGATGGAAATTCATGTATTGTGAGGTGAAGCAGAGCGAGTTCAGGGGAGGGATCTACATGGGTAGTGCCTAATTCGGATATCAATATAAAAATTTTGTTCCAAAAGGATCTTACCGATTTGCAAGACCACAAGATGTGGTACAACGTACCCACATCTCCGCAACCCCTCCAGCAGAAGGCCGTGCAGTCGTGACAAAATTTACTTAATCTATAGGGGGTGAGATACCAGGAATGAACAACTTTTTGAAACAGTTCCCAATGATTAGCACATCTGGAAGAAGTATATGTAATAGAAAATGCTGACTTCCAGTAATTGTCAGGAAATGATTTACCCACGACTTTTTCCCATTTAGAGATAGTAGTTGTTTTAGAGAAAGAATCTTGGGCCGTAAAAATACCATAGAATAGGGAAATTCCTTTAATGGGGCTACTAGGATCCTGGAGCAACTTATAGAGTGAGGAAGGTAAGGACAGGAAAAATGGTAAGGGGTGCTTCAGTAGAAATGAGTAAATTTGTAGATAGAAGAAATAAGCTGAGGAAGGGAGAGAAAATCTGGAGATTAAATCACCAAATTTGTAAAGGGACGTGTCATGGTATAAGTCTTTAATAAGAGTAATGCCGTTGGAGATCCAAGGTTTTAAATCAAGGTACGGAATGAAATCGTAAAGAACCAAAAGTGGGGTAGATAATTTACATAATGGCTGATTAGGTATGGAGGAAATAGAAAACTCCGACCATAAGGTGGTAGAAATCTGGATAGTGGGAATAGGGGAAGGAAGGACATGAGCACCCAATTGAATAGCAATCAGGGTTGATTTGAGGTTTCTAGTAGAATTACCACTGACCTCCATGGATGTCCACGTTTTGTGTTCGGAGGGGGACCACCAATATTTAAGTTGATCTAGGACGCACGCTTTGTAGTACGCTGTTACATTAGGGGCACCCATGCCCCCAAATTTCTTATGTTTTAGTAGAATAGTAATAGAGCATCTAGGCGGCTTGCGGTTCCAAATATACTGATTAAACGTTGTTTGGACCGAGGAAAGAAAAGTGCGGGGTACAGGAATGATTAATGTGCGAAATAAATAAAGAAGTTTAGGGAGGATAATCATTTTAAGTGCTGCTATTTTCCCCATTGTAGATAGACCTTGAGTATGTAGGTGTGACAGTTGTTGGGGTAATGTTTCTAGAAAGGGTTTAAAATTATAGTTATACAGTTGAGAGGTCTGACGGGTCAAATGTATACCTAAAAAGGGTATAGAGTGAGTGGCCCACTGAAAGGGGAATTGTCTGGTTAATGTGGATTTCATGGCCACAGAGACATTAATACCAAGTATTTGGGATTTTGTGGCATTTAATTTATAATAGGATACAGCACTGAAATCCTGTAGCAGTTGCTGAGTCTCAGTTAATGATGTCAAGGGGTTAGAGAGTATAAGCATCACATCATCAGCGAATAAGCTGATTTTATGCTCCTTACCAGCTATAGTCAGTCCTGTTATGTGAGGATGGGATCTTATATGCTCTGCTAGTGGTTCCATGAGAAGTGTAAAAATTATTGGGGAAAGGGGGCACCCTTGTCTTGTCCCGTTGGTTATGTGTATCGGTTTGGAGGTAATCCCTGATGTAAGTACCGTGGCTGAAGGGGTGGAGTAAAGGGCTAATATAGCCGTTTGTATCCAGCCCGCAATTCCAAAGGCGTTGAGCACTGCCCGAAGGTAACCCCAGTGGACCCTGTCGAATGCCTTCTCCGCATCCAAAGAGAGAAGCAGAGAAGGCACTCGAGAGGATCCAGCCTGTGAGATTAGGTTGAGAAGACGTCTGGTGCCGTCCGGGTACAAAGCCCACTTGGTTCGGGTGAACTAGACAGGGAAGGACTGATTGCAATCTAGTAGCTAAAAGTTTGGCATACAGCTTTACATCTGTATTAAGAAGGGAAATAGGTCTATAATTTACTGGACTAGTGGGATCTTTGTCGGGTTTAGGTAACGTCGCTATCACCACTTTGAGCATGTCAGTTGGAAAATTTCCCGAAGATGAAGCAAGATTGAAGACTGATTGTAGGTGTGGGGCAATTTCTTTAGAGAGGTGTTTATAGTACTCATTTCTGAAACCATCTTCTCCAGGAGACTTACGGTTGGGAAGTTGGTGGATGGCCAAACAGATCTCTTGTGTAGTAAATGATTGAGATATGGAGGCAATTTGATCCTTGGAGAGGGTGGGGAGCTTTAATTTTCGTAAGAACTCATCAATAAGTTCTGGAGATGGTTGAGGGGTAGACACATCATTACGAAGATCGTATAAAGATTGATAATAATACGCAAACACATTGGCTATATCTTTAGGGTTAGTAACAGATTGTTTGGTAAGCGGATGAGTAAGGGTGGCTATTCTTCTTTTGATCTGTTTTGCCTTCACCACTCTAGCCAACCATGCCCCTGCCTTGTTATGCAACCCGTAATAGGAGGCTTTAAGGAATTTGAGGTGATTTACTTGCTTATAAAGAAGTAGGGACCTCAGTTGTTGTCTATCCCGAAGGATATCCTGCGTCAGTTTTGGGTCTGGGTTAAGTTTATTGTCTCGTTCTTTAGATGATATGGAATGGAACAAATGGTCAATCTGCTTCGTCCTCTTTTTTTTAACAATGGATGCCAACTTAATCAATACACCCCTCATATATACTTTGTAAGCATTCCACAATGTGAATCTATTAATATCAGGTGAGTCATTAAATTCAAAGAAATTTTGATTCTCCTTTAAAATCGTTTGGCACAATAGCTTGTCTCCCAGAAGGGAGGCGTTCAATCTCCAAAGTGGAGGAGGAGTGTGACGCAATGTATCTTCAAAACATAACACAATCGGTGCGTGGTCTGACCAAGATATTGTGCCAATATCAGATCTCAAGACATTTTGGAGCGAATTTTTCCCAGTCAAAAATAAATCTATGCGAGAGTAGGAAGAATGTGCTGCTGATAAGAACGTATAATCTTTCTCCGAGCCATGGAAACAACGCCAAACATCATACAGTTCATATTGTAGAAGCAGAGGAACAATAGATTGACATGGTCTCCTGACTTGGGCTGAGGAGTCCAAGGTGGGGTCGAGGACTACGTTGAAATCTCCACCCAAAAGGAGGGTGCCTTGAACCACCTCTGAAATTTTGGTAAGTAGAGGAGCAAGAAATGTTTTTTGTCGGGTATTGGGAGCATACAAATTGACCAATGTAAACGTTTTTTGGTTGAGTTCACATATAAGTATGAGGTACCTTCCAAGGGGGTCTTGGATGGTGTGGATGGCCCGGAACAAGACAGAGTCTTTAATAGCAATTAGGACTCCACATGCCTTTTTAGGACCATTAGATGTGAAAACTTGGGAATAGTTTCTGAAGTACAATTTAGGGCACTTATGGGCAGCAAAATGGGTCTCCTGAGCAAATATGACATCCGCTTTAAATGAGCCGGCTTCTTTTAACATTGCAGATCGTTTAAAAGGGCTATTGAGGCCCTTTGCATTAATTGACATAAACGTCAAGGGCATGACAAAGTACGGGTATTCTCTGAGAGGTCGCTGTACCAGGTAGTCCAGTAACCTTTAGGAGAGGGCTTATGAGATTTGTGTATCCCTGTTGTAAGGAGCCAGGCAGGGTTGGGACATACATTCCTTTGGAAAAGGCGGAGTATTTTCATCCCAATCAGTAGTAGTTCAGATAGAGCAACAATCCATGGAAGAGACGCAGACCAGAAGCCATTTTCTCTTGTAGTGGAGGATAGTCCGTAAACGGTGACCCAAGAAGAAAGGGGAGGGGAGAATCACAAGACGAAGGACAGAAAGGGTAACAAGATCATCAGAAGTAAAAAAGACCTGTAGAAACAGGACAATGGGCAGCGAAAGCTGCTTCAACAAAAGTGTGGGGTAGATAGGCCACTAGTGCAGCGCACTAGGCACAACAAAAGGGGTGCAAACTAAACGTTCGACCTCCTTGCCTCTTGCTACTGAATAGTAGCAACAGAACGGAGAGGACTGGAATTTCTCAATAGGCATGTCACGATCATTCCGCAGCCAGGCGTTCCGGAGCAGGTGGAGCGGGGGGTTGTGCATCAGGTGGGAGCAGATTGCACTGTTTAAACAATTGTATACCTTTATCCCCACTATGTATGGGGAATAATTTACCATTCCAGGAGACAAGGAGTTTCGTGGGAAATCCCCATCTGTAATTTATGTTGTTGGTGCGCAGAATTTTTGTGAGTGGATTCAGTTTCTTCCTGTTCAATGCCGTTTGTTGTGAGATGTCAGTATATAGAGAAATACCAGTAAATTCATCAGGAACCACCGGGCTTTGTTTAGCCGCCACCATTATCCTTTCTTTCACGTGATAATAATGAATATGCGCCAGAGTATCTCTAGGTGCGGTGTCAGGGAGAAATTTTGGTTTCGGAATACGGTGCGCCCTATCCACACACAGTTCAATGTCTGTCAGAGACGGAATAAGAGCTTTCATTCATAAGGCGTTGAACAAAATTGGTGAGATCACTCAGAGGTATAGTTTCAGGAATACCTCTGAATTTGATGTTATTCCTCCTTGAGCGGTCTTCCAAATCTGATAATTTTTATTGGAGGCGTTGCAACTCAGCTTCCTGATCAGTATACGCATCAACAAGCTCATTATGGACAGTGTAAAGATCCGCCATTTTAGACTCTAAATGATGAATTTGTGTAGAGTGAGCCTGAACTGTATTGTTCACAGAGGAAAACATGTCAGAGAAAACATTGAATAAAGTACTCCTGAGAGATAGGAGCATATTTTTCATGGTGCTCTCAGAGATAGCATTGTCAGAGGCTGGAAACATATAAATTGAGGGCTCAGCCTGTGTCTTCTGTGAGGAGAGCTGTGAGGAGACATGCTGCAGCCCAGCAGAGAATTCATCTCCCTCCCTTCTCTGCCTGGATTTAGCAGGGCTGCGCATAGTGGGGGTAGAAGGGGGTGAGCTCTCCCCCGTATCTCTCATAACAGCAGGAGTCTGACTCACCCCAGACTGAAGTCCGATGCTCGAGCTGTGTCCTCCGCCGGAGTGAGCACCGGCGCCATCTTGGACTTGCTGAGGCACTGCCGGATAGAAGTCTTTGAGACGCTGGGGCGGTCTATTGTTTTTCCGCCGCTTGGTCATTCTGCCTGAGATGTCCGCCGTTACCGGAATGTCAAGCACTCTCTGGGAACCCCTCCGTGTGGTCGCGGTGAGTAGCTGTGTAGCGTGATGCGGCAGGAGCTCGCAGCTATGCGGCCATCTTCTCCGCTGGCCGGACACGCCCCTCTTTCTTAGCCTTTTTAATTGACTAACTTCCAAAGCCTTATCCTCCTCTTCCCTCCCCCTGAGGGCAGTCAATATTTAGCCAGCATTGGTGACATGTCTTTTTCCTCCTCTTCTGGAGACACCATCATACCCCTCCAAACTGGCCTCAAGGTGTTGATAAAATTACTCAAGCACTCTATTTCTGACTTGCTGAAGGGGGAGCCTCAAAAAAATCTCATAGGGTAGTATATTTATTTTTATTTATTTCAGTTACTTATATAGCGCCATCAATTTTACGCAGCGCTTTACATATACATTGTACATTCACATCAGTCCCTACCCTCAAGGAGCTTACAATCTATATTTTTTTTATTAATTCAGATTAATATGTAGTCTACTCATTACACTATGAGATTTGTTCTCCTCTTATGAAAACATCACATTGTGGCTGAGTGGAGCTGAAGAAGGTGGGACGTATTGGATAAGGAGAAATTCCACAGAGTTTGCTTCAAACCTAGGTTGTATGAAAAATGCTGTTTGACTCACTTTTATAAGGAGTCAGTTATTTTCGGTTAGCCTCCTCTTCCACATAGGAGATTAGGAATGTGAAGATTTCAATAGAGTTTGAAGATTCAAAGACTATATAAGAATACAGAGCTTTTATCACAGTCAAGCTTAGATTTGTATATCGCTGAAATTGATTGGGTATGGGGTGAATTGTCATAACACAATTACTTGTAGAATGGGTATTATAGTTTCTTAAAGATTCACTTATTGAGTGCTGGTTTATTGTTTGATTTTGAGTTTCAACACTAGGGGCATTATTTACCAGCTTCTAGGGACTTTATGGATGTACAGTAAGTTTAGCGTTACTTTTTTTTTTACACGCGCTCTAAAGCAGTGCCTGACATTCCCATGCAATTTGTTTGGCAATAGCTTGCCAACCTGCCCCTCAAAGGGCCCCAATTCCCCTTAAAAATTCACTCCATATTGACTTTAATGCAATTCACCTCAAAACTCCCCTTGGGCAAATGTTTGGATAGATTCACTGAACTCTGAAAGAATCACATTTTGGCTAATTAGCTTTTAAATATATAATTTTTTTTTTTTTTTTTTTTTTTTACAAAAGATCTTATTTGCTAAGTTGAACAGACAAATTAGGTAAACAATGAGACGGCTACATTATATGACAAAATCGTAGGAAAAACCCAACAAAGGGGTAAAACAAGAGAGTTGCAGAGCTTCCGAGTTCAACTTAGAATCATAACTAAAGTCCATAAGATTGAGAGAGGTCGAGTTTCTGGGTTGTATCGTATGATGAACTACGACGCAAAACATTGAGACATTTTAAGGTTAGACATCTATATAAATATGTACAACCTCCATTATTAGGGGGATGCAATCACTGTAACCATCCACTCCCAAACCATGCCAATAAATATTTATAATGTTGTTTAACCACTTCAATACTGGGCATTTTCTCCCCCTTCCTACCCAGGCCAATTTTCAACTTTCAGCATTGTCACACTTTAAATGACAATTGCATGGTCATACAACACTGTACCCATATGATATTTTTATAATTTTTTTTCCCACAAATAGAGCTTTCTTTTGGTGGTATTTGATTTATTTTTTTGCGCTTTAAATAAAAAAAGACTGACAATTTTGAAAAAAAACAATATTTTTTGCTATAAATAAATATCCCAATTAAAAAAAAACAAAAAAAAACATATTTCTTCCTCAGTTTAGGCTGATATGCATTCTTATTTTATTTCATATTTTTGGTAATAAAAAATAAAAAATCGCAATAAGCGTATATTTATTGGTTTGCGCAAAAGTCATAGCACCTACAAAATAGGGGATAGATTTATGGCATTTTTCATTTTTTTAGTAATAGCGTCGATCTGTGATTTTTGTCAGGACTGCGATATTGCGGTGGACAGAACAGACAGTTTTGACACTATTTTGTAACCATTTACATTTATACAGCGAACAGTGCTATAAAAATGCACTGATTACTGTGTAAATGTCACTGGCAGGGAATGGGTTAACACTAGGGGGCAATCAAGGGGTTAAATGTGTTACCTAGTGAGCGATTCCAACTGTAGGGGGAGGAGACTGACTGGGGGAGATGACTGATCGGTGTTCCTCTGTACTGGGAACACACGATTGGTCTCTCTCCTGACAGGACATGGATCTGTGTGTCTACTCTGTGACCAGCAATCGTGGGTGCCTGGTGGACATCACGGCCGTAAGTAACACGCATTGGCTCCCGAGTGGCATGGCGGGCACATGCCCCCTAGCAGCCCAGAAGCCAAGGATGTCATATGACAGGATGAGAGAGCCACCTTGCAGCTGTCATTTGACTATACACAAGATGGGAAGAGGTTAATATACCATACTTATAGCACTTGTCCCTCTGTTTCTAGAAAGAATGGTTGAACAAGTTGCCCCCGTCCATTCGACAATGCGGCTAGAAAGGAAACAGGCTTCTGATTGACAGCTCTGGCCACTGGCAGCAGGGGCTGCTCTGGAGAACAGCACTGCTATTCAAAAAAAAATAAAAAATCACTCAGTCCGAAACACTGTGTATCTATCAGTGGCTGAACATACACACACCCCAGCTGATAGAGGACACAGCGCTGCAGCACTTTGTGTTTGCCTTCAGCTTTATGAATGAGCAATCATTATTGTTGTGCTGTGTCATACATGGGACTAGCCAAACACCACGGTTTGTTCATTCACAAAAGTGAAAGCTCACAGCATTGTAGTGCTGTGTCATCCATTGGCTGGGCTATGTTTGTGTCAATAAAGCTATCGATAGACACACAGCTGCAATGTGCGCTTGCACACTCACAGGGCACAGGCAGATACTTTACACAGAGCCACAGCTCTGGGTGATCTTTTAGTATCATGAACAAGCAGCGCTGACTTTTCATTCCTAATAATGACAGATTACTTAGCTTAAAGGGAGGCAGTGATCTGTGCTGGCTGTACCTTCCCACCACTGGAGGAGCATCCATAACTTGGACTTATAAAGGGGATGGAGCTACAGCCAGCAGCAAGAGATGTGTTTGGCAGACAACGGGGCCACCAGTCAGAAGGGAACCGAGTGCTATATGCACTTAGTCCCCTGGGCAGTTACATAAAAAAATAAAAAAATATAGTTCTTCTTTACAGTACCTACCAGTTTATTGATGATTAGGTCCCAGCTATAATGTCTGGCGTGTTAAAAAGTGGTTACATTTGTAGAAAATCTTAAAACTGAACTTCCATCAGATACAAAAGACACATATTAAATTGTGTATTACATATTATGTAATTAAGCATACGTATAGGAGCAGAGTGTCAGAGAGATGAGCTTTTCAGTCTGCTTCTTCTCCTTTTACTGATAAATTACAGCGGCATGGGGTCAGGAGGACACCTGTAATTGGTAATGAAAATAAATGAAATAAGGTCTTCTGCTCTGCTAGGCCTATGCTGTGTTGTGTAGCAGAGCTGTGTAAATCTCAGAGCTGGATAGAAATAAATACTATATATTATATTATATTTGGCAAGTAAAAGAGCTTTCGTCTGTGTATTTTAACTTTTTTATTTAGCCGTTTGCCTTAAAGTGGTTGTAAACCCTTACAACACACTTTGACCTACAGGTAAGCCTAGATTAAGGCTTACCTGTAGGTCCAAGAAATATCTCCTAAACCTACACGCTTCAGGAGATATTTGCCGAAAGACAGGCACCGCTGTCTACGGCGCATGTCCCGTAGACAGCGGCGCACAGGCCCACTGAGCGCGGCACCCGTCAACGGCGATATGCCACGCGTGGCGGCTCCCATGCGCATGCACGGGAGTGACGTCATCGCTGCTTCATCGAATGACAGCGGCAGAGCAGCGAGACCCACCGAGAAGATGCGCCGGACTACAGGGGAGAGTGGTGACATCGCTGGCTCCTGTGTCAGGTAAGTGACACATAATGGACTACTATGCGATGCATAGTAGTCCATTATGCTTTACCTTTGCAGGGAATGAAAGAGGAAGTAAACTCATCAGGGTTTACTTCCTCTTTAAGTTTATCCTTCAGGTGTATTTTTTACTTTACTTTATGATAAAGTTAAGTATAGTTTCCCTAACATTGTAACTAGTGGAGCACATGGAGGCTGGGATTATGTTACTTCAAACAATCCTTGATGGACATTCTTTTAAAGCTGGGTCATAGATGGATCAAAATGCATCTGGTTCTGCAGGGACCGCCCAATTTTCTATCATCCCTGTTACACAGAAGTTGATCATTGGAAAACTTTTTGGGAAAATATTTGTCAATCAGCAGCTGAAGGTGCTGCTCAGTGTATTCTGATAAAGCCAGGTCCCATTGTCTCAACACAGTATCCAGGTGTGGGGGGGGATTCCTTTATACACCTAATTTGTGTGGATGGAGGAATGTGGGTTTTTTTTTGTTATTTTTTTTTTTTTTTAGAAAATACCTATATACAGCCAGCTTAAGGCCTCCTGCAAATTTTTACAGCTGCTGTTTTTGGCTTCAGGTATTTTTTTGTGCAGCCAGTAAACACCCCAGCATGTTATCCTTGTGTTCATGCACACATAGGCTGTTATCAGCGTTTTTTGGCAAGGGTGTTTTGTGGCTGAAATAAAAACCCAGAACTAGTGGGTTTTAAGGCCTCATGCACATGGACGTTTTTACAGCCGCTTTTTTGAGCGTTTTTTGAAGCTTAAAAATGCCTGTCCATGTTAGTCTATGGCTTCATGCCCACCTAGGCGTTTTTGAGCAGAAAATGGCATAGGCGTTTTTAAGCTGTAAAAAAAACCCAGGACCAGTGCGTTCCGTGGCGCGGAGCTAGAGCTGTAAAAACGCGAATTGCGGAAAAACGCGCATAAACGCGCAAAAATGCTCAAAAACGCGCATAACGCGTAACATATTTTCTTTGTTTTCTGAGTGCTATAGCCAAGAGATGTGTTTATTTAAAAAACGCTACTTAACGCTAACGCGCAAAAACGCCAATGCAAAACGTGGTAAAAATCGCGTTTTTAACGCCGATTTTTCCAGGCTTCAGAGCTAGCTTTGCAGCCAGTTTTTTAAAACGTCCATGTGCATGAGCACTAAGAGGAGTTTTTCAGCTGTAAGAACACTCTAACTCTGATAAAAGCTTAAAAATGCTAAAAAACGCAGGAAAATTTAACTATTTAGTGTTTAGCAGCGTTTTTGAGCCAGAAGCTTTTGTGGGAGTAAAGTTTTGCTAAAAAACGATACAGCTGAAAAATGCTAAAAAAAACACTGAAAAACACTACTGCAAGAATGCTAAAAAAACTCATTCTACGGCTACAGTTATCTCTACTGGCATTTTTTTAACGTCCAATGTGCATGAGGCCTAAGACTTCTGGTCTATGTTTATATAAAAGGCCTTCTTGCTTGAAAAGACCATAGTCTGTGCTAACTGACTGAAGCAAACAATTCTACTATGAAGTTTAATCCGTTCACATTCCAAAATTCAAAACAAAATAAATATGAAATCTAATCCGTGCAAATTTTATTGCAAAAAAATGTTTTATAACATAAACTATCCCAAGAGAATATTGCTTTGTTCTGCATATTTTTCTGAGCCGTTTCTGAAAATTCTATTTTAATTAGTGCCAGTCTCTGTGCTAGTCACAATACTCATTTAGTTCCCACAAATTATTTGCGGTTTTAGCAGTGTTGTCCAAGGCAGAGTTAAAACATGCCAAAGCTATGCAGTAAGTTCCATATAGAGGGGAAATTTGACCTTCATAATGACACTTACATGCTTTTATCTGATTTTATTGCACAGAAATGAATAGTACCTTTTTAATAAAATTGATTATATTATAAAAAGAATCCACAGCCCACAACATGTCAAACAGAAGTAAATTAATTAAAGGGGAGGTCCACACAAATATTTAAGTTCACTTTAATCCAATCGTCGAACGTCATAGATTGTCAAATGAAATAAAAATTATTTTTTTTCTCAGTGGATCTATTCAGCCTTCTTTTTTCCCTTACTTCCTGGTTCTGACTCCCGCGGGTATGGGTGTGTATCATCATCATCCTCGGTGGCGTACTGTCTTTGGGGAGCTACGTGTCAGTATTCCCAGGAGTCAGTGCGGATGCCACCGCTAATGATCGCGATGATGATCCCGCTAATGATCACGAGATCCGAGAACCGGAAGTGACGCGATTCATTTGTCTGTGTTTGTTTTGTGTTCTTTGTTGCCATCACAACGGGGTGGGAACTTTCAATGACGTAACCTGTTGTGATGACAACATGGACGTTTACGTCGTTCCGCGCCATACCAACTGAGCATGCACGGGAATGAGTGGTGAATGCTGGTAGCTCACCATTCACTGCATACAGGAAGTTTATGCTTGTGGGTTTCACATGACCACAAGCAAGATGAAACCTGCCAGCAACACATTTTAAAAGTATGTTTGTCGTACGAAACCAGGGGGGGGGGGCTAGATTTACCCAAACATATGAGTGTAACAGTGACAATATGTAAGGTTATTAATGTTTTAAAAAATAAAAATAATGAATTGTCGGTGGACCTCCACTTTAATTCATGTGACCATCAAGACATATCCTTTGGTGGTTGTTAGAAGGTGTAAATCAGGAATTATACAGAGGTCTAAACTTCGAGTTATACTATCGAGTATTACCTGTTGGTCCTGCCAGTAGATACAATGTTTTCCTTCTTTCTCAAATTGGAACTACATCACATTCAAGGACCACAAAACATTTTTAATATTCAAAGCAAACTCACTCATCCTCCGTGTCTCCAAGCTTTATTTAGCTGGAAAATCACTTTGAAAAACACAACCTAATTTCTGGCCATAGCCATCTTGAGTAAGGGCAGATAATTAATTTAGCGCTTACTTCCTGAAATCTATCTGCCTTTAGCTCAGGCATGCAGGCAGGAAAATGTGCTTAGCTGAGAAACCTCTCCTCCCCTACGGAGGACTTCTGGGATGTATGATATAATCTTGCCTAGTAACTGAATAAATGAGCAAGAGCAGTGTTCCAGGAACACGGAACACCCACGCGATTGAGGCTAAACTGGGTGCCATCATATGACGGCATCTCATTATGAGAGCTGCGCAGCTCCGCCATCATTTGTTTACAAACAATTTAAGACAGGAGGTGTGTTACTGTCCAATCACCAAGTGAAATAAAAGAAATAAATCACATCCAATGATGGGTAAACTACAATATATTCCATTTTTGTTTTTGGGTTTAATTACGCTTTAAGGAGATGGTTTGGTTGAAAAATACATATACCAGGTCAGATTGCTTTCTGTATGACCAGCACTGAGTATGTAACATGTTTCCTTGTCTATTCATTAGCAAGCAGTTTAAATGAAGCAGTCAATAAACTAAGCAGTAACTCTTAAAGTGTATGCTAAACCTACTTGTCAGCAATGTACTAAATGTATATATATATATAAACTGGGCTAATGCTGATTAATTATAAACAGATGTGCAAACATTATCTGGCCTGCTTTTTCTCACAAGTCAAAAAAGAAAAAAAAAAAAAACTTGTAGTTGGCAGTTAGATAGACATAAGTAATCATTATTATGGGAAGTGATATGGCAAAATATTATTTACATCTGAGAGCTGTATTATGTACGCACTTTTGGTTACAAGTATGTGGCTTTCTGTATGCAGAATAGATTATAGGAGTCTGTATGTCTGCAGTTGTAAATTTATATTAACCACTGATGTGATAGTAGTTATACGACACCTCACTGCTGGTTAGCACAAAAAGCATAGACTATTTAAAATGTTTGATTCTGTATGTTTTTTTTGCATTTTTTACAAAACTAGGTTTAATAAGTGACGTGACTTCCCACATTTTCACTTGTTCAGCATTGTCAACTTGACAACTATTTCCTGGCTATGTTTGGCACTTTTTTGTTCTCTCCATATTAGGGAAACATAAATTGTCCCTTATGGCTATATAGACCTTTTGTTCTCAGTAAAAAAAAGTGTCAGTAAGCTGCAGCCTGGGAAAGCAGATGAAAAAATGTATAGGATAGAAAATAAAAAGTGTTTTCCTGTTTTGTGCATAACAAGTTCTCTGGAAATTGGATCTTAGGGGTACTTGTATTAAAAATCCTGACAATGATAGGCTACCCATACTTGGGCACATCTTTTGTGAGTGATGATATATCTAGACTTTAGTGAATGTACTTATGGGCATCACTGTATAAATCTGAATGCATGGTAGAGATTATGTACTTTAGTGCTTGTAATTAGACATAAGCAGATAATAAAGAACTTGCTCCACTGAAAATACATTTGTTTAACATCCAAAACAGAAACAGGCACGATAAATCGTAAAATCTGCAAAATTGGGTATTAAACATTTTGGGGTTTATTTACTAAAGCTAGAAAGTGCAAAATCAGTCACACTTCTGCTGAGATACCAATCCACTTCTAACCTCAGCTTGTTTAATTAAAGGGTAAGTTCACCTTTACAGAAAAATCTGTAAGGTGAATGTAAGGACCCCCTCCCCCCATCCCACGGTCATCTCCTGTTCTGAGCCCTGCTATAGCCGCCTGACTGGTCCAGGGCTTGGAAATCCCTGAAGCTTAATATGCTAAACGTAACCCGTCAGGAGGGATGTTTATGAGTATTTTAATTGGTCTGCGCCGTCACATCAAAACCCGTGTAACTCATCCTCTCAGCGAGGAAGAAGACACGTGAATTCTGAGGGGATTTCTAAGCCCCGGACCAATGAGTAGCAGGGCTCAGAACTGGAGATCACCACGCTTCAGGTTGGCGGGACTGGGGGTGGGGTGAGGAGGGGGTCCTGTGTAAGTTCACTTTATAGATTTTTCTGTAAAAGTGAACTTTATCTTTATGCTTTGGCAATAAAACCTGGAAGCTGATTGGTTTCTCTGCAAAAGTGTTACTGATTTTACACTCTCTAGGCTTCTGTAAATTTTCATTCTTTCGCTCTCTCTTTCCCTCTCTCCCTCTCTCCCCCTCCCTCTCCCCCTCTCTCCCTCTCTCTCTCCCTCTCTCCCTCCCTCTAACTTCCTCCCTCTCCCTCTCAATCTCTCCCCCTCTCTACCCCTCTCAATCTCTCTCTCTTTCTCAATCTACCCCTCTCTCCCCCTCTCCCTCCCCCTCTCTTCCTTCCTCTCCCTCTCTCTCTCCCTCCCTCCCTCTCTCTCTCTCTCTCTCTCTCTCCCTCCCTCTCTCTCTCCGCTATCTTATGCTCTTTGCCGCTGTTTTGCTAGCATTGGCCCAGTCTCCTCTGCCACCCTCTTCTCTCTTCTCTTCTTCCGATGTTGACACAATGCTCTCTGCCGTTGTAATGCTGTGTGTGAGGTGCGCAACGACTTATATAGGCATGGGGTGTGGTCACCGGGTGATGTCGCCGGTGACCATGCCCCATGCCGATAAAAGCGGCGAGATTGACACAATATCGCAGTCTGCAAGGGAGGCAAACCCCTCCTTTCCAGAGAGCTGATTATTCTGTGATTGGCCACAGCCAAAGTCACGTGGCCTGGGGGTGACTTGAAGTCATGTTGTAAGTCGCTAAAAGTTGCATTCAAGTCGCCTTGCAAAGTTGCACTGTAAGTCGTGTTGCCCCAGTGTGAACCGAGCCTTAGAGTCTACAAGCTATGGTGCAAGTCATTGAAAATTGATCACACCTGATGTACTGTGATGGCCTATCTCATTTCTTGAGGCCCTGAAATGTCAGTACGAATACCCCCTCAAACGACCCCTTTTTGAAAAGTAGAGATTCCAAGGTATTTAGTAACAGGCATGGTGAGTTTTTTGAAGTTGTAATTTTTTCCCACAATTCATGGGAAAATTAAGAAATAATTTTTTTTTTTTTTTTTTTTTTACACAAAATTGTAATAACAAGGTATTTCTCACACACAGCATAAGCATACTTCCAATTACACCCCAAAATACATTCTGCTACTCCTGAGTATGGCGACACCACATATGTGAGACTTTTTTACAGCCTGGCCACATAGAGAGGCCCTACATGCAGGGAGCACCATCAGGCGTTCCAGGAGCATAAATTACACTAATTACTAATTTCATTCCTACTTATCACACTTTTGAAGGTCCTGGATCACCAGGACAATGGAATTACCCACAAAATTACCCCATTTTTGAAAAAAAAAAAACACCCCAGTGTATATTTTATAAGGCATAATGAGTCTTTTGAACGTGTAATTTTTTTTGGAAAATGTGGAAAGAAAATAAAAACATTTTTTCTTATACAAAGTTGTACATTTATATGATTTTTCTAACACATAGCATGCACACAGAAAAAATGACACCCCAAAATACATTCTGCTACTCGTCCCGAGTGTGGAGATACCACATGTGTGAGTGTCAGGGAAGAGTTCACCTGCTAGTGACACTGTGACTCCCAAATCTATAGGCTGCAGTTCCAGTGTCCACCAGAGGGTGTCTCTCAGCAGTCAGGAGCTGACATCATCTGCAATCAGTCATCACCTGATGCTGATTGCAGGAAGTGTATTTAAACCCTGCATCCTGTTTCCTGTTCCTGGACCCTGATCTCTGATCCTGACCCTGCAGCCTTATACATTTCTACCTGCTTACTCTATCTCCTTTTACCTTCTCCCTGTCCTGTCTTTTTCCCAGCTCCCTCTGCTGATCTCCGGTGTATGACCCTGGCTCTGTTACAATTATGGTTTGTTTATCCCGCTCTCTTTATATATTTGGATTGGGCAGTTGTTCATTGTGTGTCACTATTGTTGGGTTATCTGGTTTAGTTTACACAGTTTTAGTATACTGGAGGTGCGTTTGCTTTTGAGTTATTTACTTATTTTTAAATTAATTATATTTTTCTACACTTTTCTACACATACTTGTGCCTGGTATCCTCTGTGGCAGTCCACACATTTCTGGTCACACTGTTTCCTAACAATGAGACTTTTACACAGCCTGGCCACATAGAGAGGCTCAACATGCAGGGAGCACCGTCAGGCATTCTAGGAGCATAAATTACTCATCTCATTTCCTGATGAACTATCACACCTTTGAAGGCCCTGGAGCATCAGGACAGTGGAATTACCCACAAAATGACTGCACACACCCCAGCGTATATTCTATTGGGCATAATGAGTCTTTTGAACATGTAATTTTTTCCAAAAGTTTTTGGAAAACATGGAAAGAAAATTAAAACTTATGTTTTTTTTTATACACAAAGTTGTCAATTTATACGATTTTTCTAACACGTAGCATGTACATAGCAAAAATTACTCCTCGAAATACATTCTGCTACTCCTCCTGAGTATGGTGATACCACATGTGAGAGACTTTTACACAGCCTGGCCACATACAGAGGCCCAGCATGCAGGGAGCACCATCAGGTGTTCTAGGAGAATATATTACACATATAGTTTCCTGGCTACTGTGGTGCAATTAGCTTGTGGGGATCTCCTTTTCTGAATGACAGTCAGAAAACTGTCACTTTCTTAAAAATCTGGCGGATGCCAGGTTTATTTGCAGGAAGTTTGCAAAGTAAAAACAAAGAGTAAATTAAATCCAACACTAACTAAACAAATAGTCTCCTCTCTATACAGTGCGGGGCTGGTCCCCGCCACCCACAAAACATACAGAAAAGCAAACCTTTTTAGTCCAACAGCCAGAGCTCCTCTCACTCAGGTTCCTTCCTGAGTCTCAAAACCAGAGCCCCGCTGTGCTCTCTTCCTGGATATTTAAACTCCAGCTGGCTGTCATTATGTAGCGAACCTGTCCTAACCTGTCCACGAGTTCGTCCACCTGGGGCATCGGGTACGCATCGAACTTGGACACACTGTTGAGTTTCCTAAAGTCGTTACAAAACTTGATGGTGCCATCATGTTTTGGGACTAGCACTATGGGGGCTCGACCACTCACTGTGGGACTCTATCACTTCCAACTCTAACATATTTTTTATTTCCTTTGCGTAAATTTGGAGTGTCTTCAGTTTCCCTGGCTTTGTAGTTTACCTCCCCCACCCTTTCAACAACCTCAAAGGGACCCTGCCACTTGGCTAGGAACTTACTTTCCACTGTGGGAACCAATACTAACACTGTGTCCCTGTCATAGGCGCTCCTCTGGGTCTCCTGGGCTCGCTCTATATGTTCTCACACCAGGGGCAGGACAGCTGCGATTTGATCCTGCATCAAGTAGACATGCTCTATGATGCTTCTATATGAGGTGGCCTCTCCTTCCCACATTTCTTTGGCCACATCTAGCAGCCCCCTGGGATGTCTACCATGCAACAGCTCAAAGGGGGAATAGCCTGTGGATGCCTGTGGAACCTCTCGTATGGCAAACATGAGATATGGTAGCAAAAAATCCCAGTTTCTCCCATCTTTGTCGACCACCTTTTTCAGCATACTTTTCAAAGTTTTCTTAAACCTTTCGACCAGACCATCCATTTAGGGGTGGTAGACAGAGGTATGGCGATGGGAAATTTTGTATAATCTACACAGTTCCTTAGTAGCTCTGGACATAAATGGGATACCCTGATCGGTTAAGATCTCTTTTGGGATCCCCACTTGACTACTTATTTATAAGTAAAAACAAACAGTAAATTAAATCCTTACTGTCCAGCGCTAACTAAACAAATAGTCTCCTCTCTATACAGTGCGGGGGTGGTCCCTGTCACCCACAAAACATACGGAAAAGCAAACTTTTTTAGTCCAACAGCCAGAGCTCCTCTCACTCAGGTTCCTTCCTGAGTCTCAAAACCTGAGCCCTGCTGTGTTCTCTTCCTGGATATTTAAAGTCCAGCTAACTGTGGACTTCAGTGGACCCGAACATCCGGACCGGAACCCAGCCTGCCACAGAGGCTGGAAAAATCAGGCCGGATTCCGGTTTAGCCCCTTACAATGGAACGAATGCGAGGTGAAATGTGCCTATTATCGTGCATCTCACCTTGCATACCGACACACTACCTATCACACTTTTGAAGGTCCTGGAGCACCAGGACAGTGGAATTATCCACAAAATTACCCCATTTTGAAAAGCAAACACCCCAACTTATATTCTATGAGGCATGGGCTGCAGATAGGTACTCAGGTATTAGAGGCACCCGAGAAAAGGAGGATCTGGGCTGCTCTGTGCAAATCCATTGGAACGGAGCAGGTGAGTATAACATGTTTGTTATTTTTATAGAAAAGAAAAAGGGTCTCTACAATTAATTTCAAGCAGGCCTTAAATGAAAAAGGTCCATTTTTTTTCACTTGTCCTCCACCCCCAAACATAATTATCTGTGCAAAAAAAAAAAAAAAAAAAAAAAAATAATGCTGTGACCACTGCCTCCCGAGTAGTCTGGGAACTCAAAATCCTACGAGAATGTATTCCTGTAATGGACTTGATCTCATTTTTATGCATCATTCAGTTATCCCAGCATGCAGTGATCATGTAACCCTGCCCCTTGAAAGCTTCAGAAGCTGGGGCTTCTACGTTTTCAACATAGCCAAGGATGCTATGCTTTTAACTTGTTTCTTGATCACAGATGCATTTTTGGGAGGGGGTGCTTGGGGATGAGGGAATGGCAGGAAAGCAGACCTTCCATTTTGATAGAAGGCCCACTTTAATGCTGGCTACACATGATCAGAATTTTGGTCGGAAAAAGCTCTGATGGTTTTCCCGACGGATTTCCGATGGGACTTCGCTCAAACTGTCATGCATACACATAGTCACACCAAATTCCGACCGTCAAGAACATGGTGACGTACAACACTTACGAAGGGACTAGAAAAAGGAAGTTCAATACCCAGTAGCCAATAACTTCCATCTCGTAGTTGAATCTGAGCATGCGTGAGTTTTTGCGTGTCAGAATTGCATACACACAATCAGAGTTTCCGATAGAAAGTTTTTCTGTTGGATAAATTGAGAACATGCTCTCAAATTTTTGCTGGCGAGAATTCGGCCAGCTAAATTCTGATGGAGCATACACACGGTCGCATTTTCCGATGAAAAGCTCTTCCGATCGTGTGTATGCGACATAAGACAAACATGTCACTTTGCCCTGATAGGTCTGATTTACTTTAAAGAACAAGGCGTTTTTACTTAACAGGTTTTTAATGCAGATTATCAGTTTTCTAAAAATATTTAAATAAAAAGCAGTTTTTAGGCTAAACCAGTACTCCTAAACAAGTGCTGCTTTTATTGGAGGGAGGAGATGTTTCTGCCGGCGTCATTTGTTTATACACTGGCAGGAAAGTGGTTAAGATAAAAAAGCCTTCTGTGTGCAGCAGCCCCCCTCAGCCCCCCTAATATGTACCTGAGCCCCATCTCTGTTTAGCAATGCCCACGAGTGTCTTGGCCATCTGGGACTCTGTTATTTTTATACAAAACAAAAAAAAGAGACTCTACAATCACTTTAAAGCAGACCTTCCATGAAAAAGGTCAATTTTTATACTTGTCCTCCACCCCAAAACATAATATCTGTGCAAAAAAAATAAAAATAAAGCTGTGACCACTGCCTCCTGAGAAATCTGGGAACTTGAAATCCTACCAGAATGTATTCCTATAATGGGTTAGATCGCATTTTAATGTATCATTCAGCTATCCCAGGAGGCAGTGATTATGTAACCCTGCCCCTTAAATGCTTCAGAAGCTGGGGCTTCTAAATTTTTAACATAGCCAAGGATGCTATGTTTTTAACTTGTTTCTCAAGCACAGATGCATTTTTTGGGAGGGGGTTCTTGCGGATGAGGGACTGGCAGGAAAGCAGACCTTCCATTTTAATAGAAGGCCCACTTTAAGACAAACATGTCACTTTGCCGTGATAGGTCTGATTTACTTTGAAGAACAATGCTTTTTTTTTTACTTAACAGGTCTTTAATGTAGATTATATGTTTTCTTAAAAAAAAAAAAAAAAAAACATTTTTAGGCTAAAGCAGTACTCATAAACAAGCGCTGCTTTTATTGCACTAAATACATTGTCAAAACCTGGGCCAATATACAATTGTAAAAATTGCCTTCAGTTTCTTTTAAAAAGTTATTGCCATCTGTTGCTCATCCTCAAAAATATCATCCTGCCAGAATCATCCTGTCACTAGAGTCCAAAATGTGGCAGTTCAGAGACAGGCAACAATGGAATAAACAAAATGCTACCAGCTGTCAAGAATGCATGTCCATAGTGACTCCTTTACCAAAACAATCACCTTGTTTGGAGAATGAATGAGGTGAAAGGTTACTTTGAGAAGGTAAAACCAGCTCTTGTGATGGACTTCTCCAAAATCTAACTGACTAGACACAAACAGGCCAATACATATCTTTGCACGAAATCTGGCACATTCTAAGGTCTGCAGAACAGCCAAGTGATAACTACTCACTTCTGAGATTCCTCAAGCTAACCTGCCAGCTGGAATCCTTGTGTTATCACTTTCCCCATGGTCACACGCAATCAAAACGCACACCAGACACGTGACTTGGATTAGCTTGCCATCACTTGCAGTTTGTTGGCTGACTGGTCTGCCAAGCAACCACACACACACACAATCTGCAGCAATGTAATATCATACAGATTAAAATAAACTATAACAAGCATAGAGATACTGGTAACAAAATGCATCAAACTCTAGGAGTGTGCATGCTTCGCTCAGTCCACAGAAGGCGTTTATTAATGTATGTAATGATGTAATTTCCCTCAATTATAAATAAAGGCTCAAATCAGCTGGCAATGTGTACCCCTCCAAAAATGCACTGCGCCAATCAATAACCAGTGACCCCTAACAGTGAAAAGTATTACTGAAAATAATACAATAAAAATATCAATGTCAGTGAAAACAAAAAACAAAAAGCTGTTACCTTAGTGAAAATAATACTCAAACAAATAAATTATACTTCTAATCGTGTACTGCAAAAATATTAGAAAATAATTTAAGTAGCGCTCATAATATAAAAAATTTGCAAAATGAGAAATAATTCAATCTATCACCCCATGATGCAGTGATATAAAGAACTGAAAGTCCATTGAACAGAATGTTGAAAATCGCAGAAGAGAATCAGTTTTCAAAAAAATCCTTCAGACTTCCACCACACCAATGTGCTTGTGACACCTTGCCCAATAGAAACGCACCCACCGACTGATGTTGCCTCCCACTTTCATGTTTGGCAAAAAAGCAGTGTAGACACCCCTTGGGTCTATCCCTCGATCAGTTCAGGCAAGGCTCATCCATATATGAAAAGTGTAAATACAATGCTCCACATAGCGTGATAGCGTTTAAAAATGTATTCAAACACCACACACATCATTTCAATATATCAACTCACATGTTGACTAAAAAATGGCAGCATCAATAAAAAAGATCACAGCGAACTTTCACCAAACGAACGGGTGTAGCGGGACCCAAAACGTATGTTATGAGCTCTCACCACTTCCTTGTCACTGCTCCCGATAAACTAGAACCAGCCATGAGCATCAGCGTCCTTCTCTCAATAACGTTCGTCTCCGTGTGGCCACGGAGGCTGTTTCTTTTTTTTTGAGAGAGAATAGTGAGGGATTAGAACACCTGTCAGGTTTTTACTTCTGTCTGTGTCCCTGTTGGGGAGATTCACTCTTTCTATTTGTTATGGTTAACATTAATACTGAAAGTGAAAGTAAAAGAAAAACCTGAATTTTGGGTTGTCCCCCCAAATAATAATAGTGGAGAAATCTTCCAATATGCACACTAGTTCTGATGACCCTGATTGTAACCAGGGATTCCCTCACATTGGAGGGATTTCCTCTCACTTTCTGTTTTGGCTATAGGACATGAAGTGAAGGTGAAATCTCCCCAATGGGACACAGAGGACAAAAATAAAACTGACAGGGGTTATAACCCCCCTTACTCTATCCAAAATGAATAAAAACGTTTGGTATTTTCTTGTAGTTTAAGCAGACCGTGCATAGAAATATGTACAAAGATACATTTACAAAAATATAAGTAAGAAAAAAGACATGCAGATATACAGCACTTTGGCTAAATGAGAGAGAAAAAAAAGTTGCCGTTTGGATAGTTTGTTTTATCCTGTTGGTGGAAGAACATTGGAAATCCGTAAAGGCTGGGTCTTCGATTAAACGCTCCCAATTGAGAATATAGTGAAAAAATACAGGACAGAATTATTTCTTTTGGCCAATCCCCTATGGAGGCATTAGCTCACCTGCTCAGAGAAGAGGTTCTGGCCTCATGAACTGGTCATAGGTTATATGGACCAGCCAGTTCTGATGGCTACAGTGAGGTCTGTTTTTCTGACAGTGCAACCTAATTGTAACAAAACCAAACACTGCATGGCTGCCAGGATCAGGTCTCCCACAACTATTTCGTTGGTTTCTAGGTTTCCTACTAAAACATACAATTTTGCATCTGTTTGTAGCTCATAATATGTACTATCAGAAAGAATCTCTCTAAAACTAATATTTTCAATTTCATTGGAGGTGAAAAATAAGCCCTCCGATCTTGGAGAAAAGGAGTTTTGCAGCAAATTGTCTTGTGCTTTCAATGTGGAAGGACCTCAGTTCCCCTGCTAATTGTGAAGCTGAACAGTCTGAAGCATCCCCTTGAGGGCTTTTGATGTTGTTATCTGCATACAAGCTTACAGGACCTGTCAGTAGTTCATTACTAGCTGTGGTATGTTAGTTTCTCCAGTTCCCAGGCCTGAGCTGTCCTTTCCTATTATGGACATTTGTCAAAACTGTTAACCACTAATTCTGCTATATTTTCATGTCACAAATGCCTATTGCCTATATCCCCTGATTTACAAAACATTTTTACATACTGTTTTTAGTGAAGTGTATTTTCAGCTTATTTGTTTATTTCATCAAATGTTAATTTTGGATTACCCAGACTTGTGAGATTTTACTTTGGTTTATAGCCAGCCTTAAAAATTCTTTGTTTCAATATAAAGTCAATGGCAGGCTTGTGTCTTAGTTTATCTATCTGTGTGATAACTTCCCTGGCAAAACTATGGTATATGTTGAAATTGGTAAAAAGGTTAAAGTGGATGTAAACCAATGTCATCCTTTCTAAACTACTGCCAAAGGGTTCATCTATAAGGATATACATGCCTCCCGCATGTATCTTTACCTGTCAAATGTCTCCTATGAGACCCGAAAAACTGCATATTCTGTGGGTGGGTCTGTTGTCTGGAGCTCGGTGGGTGGAGTCGTGATGTCAGTAGACTCCCCATCCACCTCTACACTCCCCTTGTCAATATGCATTTTCTCTTGTGTATTTCTTACACTGAACTTCTGCTATGATCTCTAACATCCAGTGAAAAGACAGGAAAGTCCCCACATGACTTCAGCATGCCAAATCATGCTGAGGTGGGGAACATCCAATTCTGGCAGAGCAGCAGAAGAAAGGAGTGGGAGGGAATTAAAAAATAATGCATGTCTCTTAGGCTAGTGCATGAGATATGTAAATCACCTGTCACTCACAGCAAGGGCGAGGATTTGACAAAGTTTTTCTCTGTTTGTCAAGAATTATCTAACTGAACAATAAAAGAGTATTGCTCAGAGATGGATCAACTCTTTGTGGCAAGACTGGGCTCAAATGATAGGAAATCTTATACTCTACATTATGACATTTCGGGTTTACATCCACTTTAATCCTGAGTTTGCATTGCCACTTTGTGTGTTTCACTGAGCTGTTGAAATGTTCCAAGCAATCGATTTTTTTTTTTTTTTTTTTTTTCCAACCAGCACGAGGTCTGAGTGTATCTCTAAGCTGACTGGCTTTTTTCTCTTCCTTTGTGGTTAACACTGACTTTCCTTTGAAGGTATCCAAACAGATTATATTTTGATATAGATTACTATAGTAGACAAGTCTGGAACACATTATGTCCAACTGTTTTTAGGTATGAGATTTGGAATAAGACATAAACTCAAAACTATAACTACCTGAAAAAAGTTGAATTAACGTTAATCCTTATTAAAAATGTACAGATACAGTACGTGCAAGTATTTGGTGTTCAATAAATCACAAATACAGGCAGTCCCCAGGTTACAAACAAAATAGGTTCTGTAGGTTTGCCCTTAAGTTGAATTTGTATGTAAGTTGGAACGGGTACATTTTTTAAGTGTAACTCTAGCCCAAAAAATACATTTTACGTTTTTTGAATGGCATAGGGAAGGATTAACACCCCTGTAACATTTGTTTGCTGTCTGTGCCCTTGTTCAGAAAATTTCACCTCACTTCTTGTCCTTGTGACAAATGAAATTTGAAAATTTTGGGTTGCTGTGGAAACAGGGATCGGTGATAAAGCTTCAGTGAAGACGCCTTCTTCCCATAATAACACTTACAGGAGTGAATCACCCTTCCTAGAGGTAGATTTCCTCTCACTTCCTGTTGTCTCCCCTGATTTATAAGTATGAGTTGTATATAAGTCGGATGTTTGTAAGTCGGGGACTGCCTGTATGTATAATTTTATACAAAATGCTTATATGGTCCATTTTACATTTTCAGACTTTGTTATACAAGTTATTTTATAGATCCTATTTCTCAGGTAGTTTCACAGTCTGTATATTTTTGCTGTCCTACTATAGTACAATTGTTTAAATATTTTTTTGTGTTGAGTGCCTTGTCACGATTAATGCTTTACAATTTTAATATTGCTAAGATATGTTACTTCTAAATGTCAACAAACTTGGTTGTGAACTGGGTTAAGAGTAGACATGATTTTTTTAGAACAGTCTAACATTTTTTGCGTAGTCAAGTGTTCTGTGGTTCCTCTTCTCCTACGCCACTACATGGCACAATACTGATCTAGGGGCTGGGTTGAGGAACCACAGAGCACAGCGGGGGATGAAGGCATCCCAAACACCTGAAGGTGTGTCTGATGTGAATGTTACGTTACAGAGATAAGATTCTACAAGCGGGCGCTGGGACATGTATCTATAAAGTTAATTTTTTTTAAAGTGCTTTTTGATTTTATTTAGTATTTCAGTGACAGAGGCACTTTAATACTGATCCAATTTGGACCACTATGATTTGTATGCTGATGTTTGGTGAAGCCTTCTAATGTTTCAAAATAAGTTATACTTATTTGTGTGTTTTTCTCTTTTCTGGTGCTTGCATTCTTGACGCCTACTGTATAGCTGGATATCTACACTCTGCTACTTTACTGTCTAGCCTTTTTTCCTTTGATTCCTCTGCAGCTACCTCATGCATGGTCAAGCTATGAGCAAAGTGTGGTTGAGAGATCCGCTACATTTTTCTGGTGTGATAATGAGCCTTCCGTTCCACACTTAGATATCTGCTCTATTGCATTCACCCCCATGAGTTCTCCTGAGTCTAGATTCTCAACAGGACTGCATCTCAATCCTCCACCTTCCAAAAACAATAATCCAAAAGCAAACAGTGAATACAGCATTCCAAGACCTCATGTAAATCTACTGTGAACTTTACATTTTTTCCTAACTGTATTAAATCTTGTCTTGTCTGTTGTCTGTATAACATTGTGAAGACATGATTCCTATAAAAGTTTGGTACATTGTTCAAAAATAAATCTGTGTGTTTGAACAGCACTAGTGCATAGCTGACAACATAAGCTGTCAGCAAAAACCTTGCATTTCAAGCAATATCCCTCATTGTCATCTGGCACCCTAATAGACAATTATGCAAATACTTTCTGAAAGTCTCTATCTCTGTACCTCTAGGCATACTACCCTCACTTCTTCATGTGACAACGCTGGGGCCTGCAGATAGGAAAATAGTACTTTGTAAAAAAATCCTTAGTTCTGGAAGCTATGCAAGCAGAGGCTACGAGAGTTAGGCGGTGGTCTCCCTACAGTTGATCCCCCCCCCCCCCCGTTACTAATTTACTATTCTTTGTTCTGCACTATGTCACTCAGTGGAGGGGATTATCTTGATATAGGCAATGCTTTGTTCCTCATGTCCCACTGTCCCCAAGCACAGTAAGGGCATTACCAAATCTCCTGAGACTAGCAATTCAAGGCAGCAATACCTTTGATCTTACACTATAGTATCTTAGAAAGAATTCCAGGTAAAAGGAACAGTACATTTTACAGGCTATTGCTAATGTGTCCTATAATATAACAAATCTTTTTTTTTTTTGAGTTTAGGTCCACAGTAACAGCTTATACAGTCAGCAATGTGCTAGCGCTCTGTGTTTTTTTATTTATTTTTGCTACCATTCAGAGATTTAATTTAAAGGGAATCTGTCACCAAGAAAAATAACTGGGTCATGAGTTAAAAAAAATCACCCATCTTTCAGCATGCAAATTATGTAATTTTGATTTCCTGTTCGATTAGATCTACTCTGGACATGACACAAGTCATACATAGAAATCTCATAGAGATCTATTACATGTATATTTAAGAAAACAATAAGGTTGAATAAGTAAAACAATTAGCAACTGTTCACTTTAGTGAAAAGGTGAAGCTGTATTCAATTTAAATACATAATCATGTGAAAGGGAAATAAAAAAAAAAAAAACTGCATTTTGGCTTGCACAAGATACCATGATTAAAGTCAACAAAGCTTACCTTACTCATTAGGCTAAGTGAACTTTTACTTGGCAATGTGAATAATCTCAACCCTTTTAATAAATCAACCTGATTAAAACGACTCTACATTTCCTTTAAAGGTGGTTTCTATATTACATACTGTATATGTGTGTGCATTCATCCATATTTTTTTTTAATTTAAAATGTTAAGTTTGCTATTATTAGTTCAGATACTGACACCGAATTACCTTGTTTTTAATAATTATGTATTTCCTGTGGTTCCACCTCCTTCATTCTGTTTCAGTGGTTTAGACATGGGTGAGGAAGTGGGGGTTCTCAGTGTATTTTAAGGGTTGATGTTATATGATTGTAATGGGATTTGTTTTATATATATATATATATATATATATATATATATATATATATATAAAACACAGTGGGGAAAATAATTGTTTGATCCCCGGCAGATTTTATAACTTTGTCCACTTAAGAAGAAATGACAGGTCTATCATGTTTATCATAATAATGTATTTTAAGTGAGAGAGACAGACTATAAACCTAAAATCCAGAAAAAAACATGTGATACAAATTTTATAACTTGATTTGCAGTTCAGTGAGTAAAATAAGTATTTGATCCCCAAGCAAAACATGACTTAGTACTTGGGGGATAAACCCTTGCTGGCAAGCAGAGAGGTAAGACATTTCTTTTAGTTGGTTACCGGATTTGCACACATCTCAGGAGGGATTTTGGTCCAGTCTTCTTGGCTGTCATTTGGCAGCTTAAAGTTTCAGCTCCCTCTATACATTTTCTATAGGATTAAGGTCTGGAGACTGGCTAGGCTACTCCATGAACTTAATGTGCTTCTTCTTGAGCCACTCCTTTTTGCCTTGATGGCATGTTTTGGGTAATTTTCGTACTGGAAGACCCATCCATGACCCATCTTCAGTGTTCTGGCTGAGAGAAGAAAGTTCTCATCCAAGATTTTAAAATATATGGCCCCATCCATTGGCTCCTCAATGCGGCAAAATCAGTCTGTACCTTTAGCAGAGATACAGCCCCAAAGGATAATGTTTCCACCTCCGCTCTTTACTGTAGGGATGGTGTTCTTAGGGTCATAGTCAGCATTTTTCTTCCTCCAAACACAGCGTGTTGAGTTAATGCCAAAGAACTCAATTTTGGTCTCATCTGACCACAGTATCCCAACATTTCTCTAAATCATTTAAATTTTCATTGGCAAACTTCAGACAGGCCCGTACATGTGCCTTCTTGAGGAGGAGAACATTGCAGTTGCCGCAGGATTTCAATTCATGGCGGCATATAGTGTTACCAATGGTTTTTTGGTGACTGTGGTCCCAACTACCTTGAGATCATTCACTAGCTCCTCCCATGTAGTTCTGGGCTGATTCCTCACTTTTCTAATGATCATCCTTACCCCAGAAGGCCAAATCTTTCATGGAGCTCCAGACCGAGCGATTGATGTATATTTTGTATTTCTTCTATTTGCAAATAATTTCTCCAACAGTTGTCTCCTTCTCACCAAGCTTCTTTCTGATGGTCTTGTAGGTCATTCCAGCTTTGTGCAGGTCTACAATCTTCTCCCTGGCGTCCTTGACAGCTTTTTGGTCTTGCCCATGATGGTGAGGTTTGAATAGAGGAAAGAGATTTTGTAGACCGGTATCTTTTATACACAGAACAAGTTGTCGTTAGAAGCACCTTCTTAAATTGACAGGACTAATCTGTGTACCACATGAGCACATACTGTAGCCAGTCTGTGGGAGCCAGAATTCATGTTGGTTGGTAGGGGATCAAATACTTTTTTCACTCACTCAATTGCATCTCAATCTATAAACATTTGCATTGTGTGCTTTTTTCTGAAATTTGGTTGATATTCTGTCTCTATCATTTAACCACTTTCAGACATGATCCCTTTGCTGGTTTAAGACCAGACCACTTTTTGCGATTCGGCACTGCATCACTTTAACTGACAATTGTGTGGTCCTGCAACGTGGCACTCAAACACCTTTTTTTCCCACAAATAGAGCTTTCTTTTGGTACTATTTGATCACCCCTGCGGTTTTTAGTTTTTGTGCTATAAACAAAAAAGAGCGACCATTGTGAAAAAAACACATTGTTTTTTACTTTTTTCTATAATAAATATCCCCCAAAAATATATAAATATATCCTCAGTTTAGGCTGATACATATTCTTCTACATATTTTTGGTAAAAAAATCGCAACAAGCGATTTATTGATTGGTTTGCGCAAAATTTATAGAGTTTACAAAATAGGGGATAGTTTTATTTTAGTTTTAGCATTTTTATTAATAATTTTTATTTACCAGTAATGGCGGCGATCAGCAATTTTTATTGTGACTGCGACATTATGGTGGACACTTGGGACATTTTTGACATTTTTATACAGCAATCAGTGCTATACAAATGCACTGATTCCTGTGTAAATGACACTGGCAGTGAAGGGGTTAACCAGGGGGTGGCAGTGTAGGGGTTAAGTGTGTCCTAGGGGTGTGTTATTAACTGTGGGGGGGCGTGGCTGGGAGCAGTGTCACTTGTTGCTAGGCAGAACGGGGAGATGCTGTTTACTTCCACATCTCCCCATTCAGCCTCCCAGTGAGACGATCGCGGGACCCGCGACCGGACTCATGGGGGTCCCGACCGGCATGCACGCACGCAATGGCACGGCAGAAATTTTAAATGGACGTACCTGTACGCCAGTTTGCCTGTCCGTGCCATTCTGCTGACGTACATCCACGTGTGCTGGTCGGGAAGCGGTTAAAATACACTCAGTTGTAGACCCTTCATTTCCTTGTAAGTGGGCAAACTTACAAAATCTGCAGGGGAACAAATAATTTACTAGCCACTGTGTGTCATAAGTTTACATACCCTGGCAGAATGTATGATTTTGTGGCCATTTTTCAGAGAATAAGAATGATAAGACAAAAACATTTCCTTCACTCATGGTTAGTGTTTGGCTGAAGCCATTTATTATCAATCAACTGTGTTTACTCATGTTTAAGTCATAATGATAACAGAAAATACCCAAATGACCCTGATCAAAAGTTTACATACCCTGATGATTTTTGGCCTGATAACATGCACACAAGTTGACACAAAGGGGTTTGAATGGTTATTAAAGGTAATCATCCTCACCTGTGATCTGTTTGCTTGTAATTGGTGTGTGTGTATAAAAGGTCAATGAGTTTCTGGACTCCTGGCAGACCCTTGCATCTTTCATCCAGTGCTGCACTGACATTTCTGGATTCTGAATCATGGGGAGAGCAAAAGAATTGTCAAAGGATCTGCGGGAAAAGGTAGTTAAACTGTATAAAACAGGAAAGGGAAAAAAAAGATATCCAAGAAATTGAGAAAGCCAATCAGCAGTGTTCAAACTCTAATCAAGAATTGGAAAATGAGGGGTTCTGTTGATACCAAACCATGGTCAGGTAGACCAACTAAAATTTCAGCCACAATTACCAGCAAAATTGTTTGGGATGCAAAGAAAAACCCACAACGAACTTCAGATAAAATACAGGACTCTCTGAAAACATGTGGTGTGGCTGTTTCAAGATGCACAATAGGGAGACACTTGAAGAAAGATGGGCTGCATGGTCGTGTCACCAGAAGAAAGCCATTACTATGCAAATTCCACAAAGTATCCCACTTACAATACACCAAACATCCCAGAGACAAGCCTCAAACCTTCTGCCACAAAGTAATTTGGAGCGATGAGATCAAAAATGCTACATTTGGAGAGAATTCAACAAGGCCTATGATGAAAGGAAACACCATTCCTACTGTGAAACACAGAGGTGAATCACTGATGTTTTGGGGATGGATATGTGAGCTACAAAGGCACAGGAAATTTGGTCAGAATTGATGGTAAAATGAACGCAGTACTAGTACTAGATACTCGAGGAACATTTGCATTTATCAGCCAGGAAGCTGTGCATGGGACGTACTTGGACATTCCACCATGACAATGATCCAAAACACAAGGCCAAGTCAACCTGACATTGACTACAGCAGAATAAAGTGAAAGTTCTGGAGTGGCCATCTCTCTCCTGACCTCAATATCATTTAGCCACTCTGGGGAGATCTCAAAAGTGCAGTTCATTCAAGACAGCCCAAAAATTTACAGGTACTGGAAGCTTTTTTCCAAGGGGAATGGGCAGCTTTACCATCTGAGAAGATAGAGCCTCGTCCACAAATACCGCAAAAGACTTCAAGCTGTCATTGATGCTAAAGGGGACAATACATGGTATTAAGAACTGGGGTATGTAAACTTTTGATCGGGGTCATTTGGCTAGTTTTTGTTGTCATGATAAATACATGGCTTCATGAACCATGAGTGAAAGAAAAGTTTTTGTGTCATCATTCATAGTCTCTGAAAAACGACCAAGAAATCATAAATTCTGCCAGGGTATGTAAACTTTTAAATTGACAAATCTAGAATCTTACTATAATAAAATTTGAAAAAAAGGTGACAGCTGTACAGCTATATGATGTGCAATAAATGTAGTTAATAACATAGAGATTGATAGAATTATTTAAAGTAGATATAAAACTGAAACAATTTTTTTACATTTTGAATATTGTGGGGGAAAAAAATAGTGTTTTTCTTTTCCTATGTGTTGTATCAGTGAATTTTACCTGCGCACAAACAATATCATAAACATGATAGGAAGCGAGAAGAAATCTCTCCAAAGTGAGGGAAATCCTCTTGTTGACAGTTGTAAACAGAGTAAGTGTCCCCTTCAGAATAGTTCCCTATTGTTCCTGTTCTGCTAACAATTGAAAATTGAGGATTTTCTCCCATGTTCAGTCCTGCTGACGAAGATCACTAGGACAAATAGAAAGGGTACATCTCAGCAATGAAGACTCAGCCAGCAATATAAGTCTGGCAGTAGTTCTAACCCTTCTCTATGCTTAAAAAAAAATGACACACAGGGTTAAAAAAACATGTTGTTATAAATAGCTTGCGTGCCTCCTATGAATCACTATTGGATTAACACAAACTAATATAAAATCCAAAGTCTTTGATTTCGGCACTGGCTTAGGATGATAGTTTTGGTAGAAAAGTACAAAAAAACTCTCATAATCTCACGCTAGAACTTCCAGCTCCAGCTTGACTAAATAAAACAGAGAGTCACTGAAGTTACTAGACTGTGGAATACTAGAGGATCATCACAAGTCATTTCACATGTTCCCATCGATTAATTGTTCATCCATTCAATAAAAGCTTTTGCAGTTTCAAGGAAAAGGTAACCATAATATAAACTATTGGATGAAATAATTATTATGAAATGCATACACAGTATGCATTAAGCATCTTCGAAATTCATTTATCCCATGAAAGACAATGGGAGACTTGGCTGTGAAATGGGGGTGAACTGTGCTGAAATGTGTGCATTTATGCAACACACATGGTCCAGATTTAAACAATGGGTGTTTGTCGGCATACAACTTTTGTCACCCTAATCTCTCTGCTAGCATTTGCTCTTTAACCAAGAACATTTACTTGTGTTTCTGGTTATAACCTGGCTTAGAATATTTTCATATAGTTTAAATAGCCTTATATGATAAGATGAAATGTTGGAAAAAATGCATGGTCAACAATTCTGCAGGCAGAAACCCCTTCTTTGCCACTGTTGCCTATAGGCGAAGGCCTATTGAGCCAAACTATAAACCTGGCATTGGCTGTATAGTGGCATTCAGCATGCAAATATATAATTTTTCATCCTTAACGTTCTAGCAGTACTATGTCTTGAGGTAGATTTTTATACTCTGTAAAGGTTAATTAACTTGCTATTATATCTACACATAACCAATGTTCTAATTCAGCAAGATCCTGATCAATAAACTGTTCTGATTCATATAGTATGTGATTTCAATTAATTACTAATGAGCTGCACATTGATATAAGCTGCAGGATAAGGACACCATATTGTCCAAATGCTGAAGATATTTTAAGATTTTGTCAGTGTCACGTATTTAATCAAACTCAACTATACCTTAAAAATATGCATGTCTTAGCCCTGCATGATGGGTGTGACATTCCAAAGTATAGTATACAATAGTTACTTTTTTTGTTTGTTTTAGCCTGGCAGTGTGTCTCCAAAATCTCCATCTATGGATATCTTCGACATGGTACCATTTGCATCAGTGTCCCCAGAGTCAACCACCCCTACAAGAAATGGTACTCAGCTTCCACCTTTACCAAGCAGATCAACAGAAATCAGTAAGTTCCTCTGAACCAACCCATTTAAATACTAGTGTGCTTGGGATGACCTGGAAATCACAGCATGAAATGATTTAGTATCATGATTGACTAATGATGAGTGAATAAGTGAATTGATTCCATATAATATTTGCATGAAAAGTTGTCCGGTCTCTGGAGAATGATGTAATTTCATCAATCTTAAATGTCTACATTACTAAATTACGTAACACTCAGCAAATTATACAGATCTGTGAATCGTCAATTCTTCTGATTCAATCATCACTCATAATAAGTATGTTCCATCACTTTTTTTTAAATTTACGCTGATATCAAGTAATTCTCTTGCATTCTTGTGCTTTGGTTTAGCTTATCACAAGTATTTTTGGAATCAGACATAATTGAATGCAAGCTAAATATCAATAAACTATTCATGTTGGGTTATATTGTATCTGTAACACTTTTCTAAGAGATTTCTTACATATTCTAAGGTGTCCGTTTAGGAAGCAGTGATCAGCAGTGATCCCAAGGATCGCCACTGATGACAGCCCATAAACAGAGATAATCAGGGGGGGGGGGGGGAGAAGTGTTTGAAGACTGTTTGTAGACTGGCACAGTAACGGCTAGTTTATGAAGCTGTGATCTCATTGCTTCACTGGGGATCTGAGTCAGAATCTACCCTCCCGGATTCACCAAATCAGAGGTGGTGAATCGGGGAGTGAAGAGGAGAAGAGAGAATCTCTGGGGATCTGAGCAGGAAAGAGGAAGATTTTTAACTTCCTTATACCTCGTTCAGACCCCCCAACACTGTAACCATGTCCCCCTGTTATATTTATGTGTATACATATATACGGTATATATATATATATATATATATATATATACACACATTTATTTGTAGATCACTTCACTCTAGATCGATTTACTCTGCTTCATAAACTGGCACATAGAGGAGAAAGATCTCCTCTGTGAATGCCGCAGAATGAAGCAGTGAATAGATTTCACTGCTTCATAAACGGACACCTAAATATGGTAAAGTATTGAATCCGCTTTGGAATAGAAAGTTGATGTACGTGTGCCAAAATTACTTTCAGAGACATTTAAAAAAGAAGTTCTCCTTACCTGGAAGTCTATTCTGTCACCAACATCTGGTGGCAAGGTTGAATGATGTCAGCATTTCACTCCTGTCTTCAGCATGTATATCTCTTTACACAAATCACTTTGCTTTTTCTTTATTTTTATTACAACCTGTGTCCAGATTGATGTTGACTCACTAAAATAGTATTCTGAAAACATTTTTAATCTGTCCAGTAACATGGTTCATATTAATATTAACTTACTAAAATTGTATTTTGAAGACTTTTTTTTTTTTTTATCGGATCAGTAAGATGGTCCATTTTTTTATTTATTTATTTTTTTGTAAGTGTAGGTATGATCATTATTGCATAGTCACATTGATCTAGCTTGGCACCTATAAAGTCCCATTTGATAGTATTGGGTTTTTGCTAATTATTAGAGGGATAATGGCATCTATACTTACTCACTGAAATATTGGGTCCATATATTTATTATTTTTCAGTATGCTTGTTTCACACCTTCCACTGTGGAAGGTGACAATCACTGTAGTGGCCGTCATGTTCCCAGAATGGAACGAGGTCAAGAGCTGGGGTAGAAATGTCACGACTTTCAACTCACCCAACCAGAGAATGTCTTATATTCATTGAAAGGCATTCTGTGAATTATGGCAGTGCTGAGCAAGTGCTCCCCTTTGGTCACTATGCAGAAGGGAAGCTGTTTGGCACAGGACCTCAGAAGATCGTGGCAACCACTATAGTAGCAGCAACTTATATAGTGATTGCCACCTTAGGTGTGGAATATCCTTTCTTACAGTTGGTAAAGAAAAGAATCACCCCCCTTTGAAATAATCACATTTTGTTGCTTTGCAGGCTAAAATGAAGACCATTTTGTTTTATCCAGCTTAGTGCACCCTATAACATCCAAGTGAAAGATATAACACCAACATGTCAGAAAAAAATAGCTGCTGTACCATTCTGTGAAGATCAAACCTAGATTTCAGCTTTAATTTAAAGTGGTAGTAAACCCATCCAGGTAAATTTCCAGTATATTACTCATTCTAAACAAGTCATCTAGTTGCTGTGTGTAGATGGCTTCTTAACTTCTTCATTTTCTGAGCAATGGCGTCATCGGCGCATGCGCAATTAGTCCCATTTTCCTGGCAAGTTCTTCATGTGTTTACATGCCGGTGCTACGTCATTTCCTTTGCCTGGCGTCAGCGCTGAGATCCCGCGAGACTAGCTTCCCATTCACAAGCAGATTGTTAACCCCATGTGACTCAACATGTCACAGGGGTTGTAGGCACAGCAAGCACAACACAGGAGAGAGCAGTATTACACAGGGGAACTGCAATGCTGTACTGCGCACATGCAAGATTATGGACATGGAGAGGGAGTAAGGGCGGAAGTGAGAATGTTTTTGGATGTGGAAGACAGCGGTCATTATAGCGGGGGCTTTTTTCAAGTAAGAAGCATTCAATATGCTTTGCCATGGCAGTGCTTTAGTTCGCAATAACTTTATAAATTGCATTATATGAAAATTGGGGTTGAAGCAACTGAGTTTACTACCACTTTAAGGGTTTGTCTTCAGCACTTCTGCAATACCTGTACATTTAGCTATTGTGTCCCTTAAACACTGCATGTGTGGAAAAATACCGGTTGGTCTTGACAGAAATTAAGTGCCTAACGTTCTATAGTGAGCCAACAACACTGCTTCTGCTGTCTTGAAATACCAAGCAGTTTTGTTATTCCTGCCTACGTTCTTCCCTGCTTGATTACAGAACACCCCCTTAGGTTACGGAGCAGAAAAAAGGTGGATGTGATCTGTGGGGCAGAGATAACAAGACTGCTTTGGAATTCACTGCAATAGAAGCACTGTATTCTCTGCTCAAAAGGATTAACAGGATCTGTATTTTTAAATTGATAAAATATGGGAATCTGTGCATGTTTTATAGAGGAGATGTACAGAAAATCTGTCTTACATCTGTTACATTTTCCTTGTACAGTTAGTCTCCTCAATGTACTTTATTTGCCCGTTAATGTTTCCTGCATTGTATGTGATGTCCTTGCCCTATGTTTTCCTAATCTGCTTTTATCTGTCTTCTATTCTCCATGTCCCTGTTTCTTCAATTAACAAAGCTTATGCCTAGTACACACCAGTAGTTTTAATTTTTTTGTTTAATTCAGCAGGGCCGAACGAAAAAAAAAACTTCACAGTTCTGGAGGAGCCACTGTACTAACTTTCCGGTGTTTTTTTTTTTTTTTTTTTTTTAATTCGTTTATTGAGTTTTAGAGCCAGTTGTACAGAGTAAACAAAACATTTAGAAAAACACAACAGGTTGGCTCTGTCATACACTTCGTTGCAATGTACAAGCAGTAAAAGATATGAAATCGTATGTGAAAAGCGTTTAGTCGCCTATACAATGTGCACATCTGCTGACCTGCATGGACGTACCGTGCTATCTGTGGCAAAAGAGCTAGCTACCAGGGGGTTTCCAGCATCCTAGGGACGCCCCTCCTAGAGAGTAACATTATAGATCAGCTGTTCCATAGCTAGTCGGTCCATGCAGGTCCGTACCAGCACCGCGGGCCTACATGGCCGTGGCCCGGCGGGCCAAAAAAGAAGAGATAGATACAGAGTAGCAGAGGAGGAAAAAGAAAGAGAGAGAGGAGAGGAGAGAAAAAAAAAAAAGGGAAGGGGGGGAGGGGGGGTAAGGGAGAGGGGTAGGTGTAGGTATCAGAAGGGACCACACAGGGGGACTCCAGATCCATCCATGAAAGATGGCCAAGGGCCTGCTTCCAGCTTCCCAGATTAACGCGCCAACATAGGCATCAGGCGGGTGCCAGGTCGGCCGCAGCGGCAACCTTCCGCAGGTATGTCTGAGTTCCAGTGAAGTACCTCCAGGGTCTCCACTTCTCACAGAACTTTTCCTCAGTATTGTAAAGGGTGGCGGTCAGTTCCTCCATCCGGAGAACATAATTAACTTTAGAATACCATAAGGTCTTCGTAGGGGGTAGGGGTTGCCTCCACATCGCTGGTATACATACGCGCGCCGCGTTCAGTAGTTGCATTGTCAGAGTCTGTTTATACTTCCGGACGGGCCGGTCTGTTAAATGAAGAAGGCATGCGGCGGGGTTACCCCGAAGATCCACCGAGGTAAGCTGCCTAATTGTCTCCACCACATCCCTCCAGAACGCGTCCAGCATAGGACATGTCCAGAAGATGTGGATCATGGACCCCGTCGCGGACTGGCAACGCCAACACTCGTCCGAAATTGAGTCGTTCATCTTATGTAGGAGATAGGGAACCCTATACCACGAGATACTATTTTATAGCCAGATTCTTGGAAATAGTTTGCGAGTGAGGCCTGGTGTGTCAGTGTTAAGATCTTCCCTACCTGTTGGGGGGTAAAGCATAGTCCAAGGTCTCCTTCCCACTGACGAATGAACGCTGGGGGGGGCCCAACGTCCATTGACGACAAGAGATCATACAGAAGAGAAAGAGTGTGGCGCACAGGTTCAGTTTTATGGCAAATGGTCTCAAATGGGGTCAGGGCCCTCGGCGTGTAGGGGGCCCGCCGAACCGCCACCAGGAAATGACGAAGCTGGTAAGCACTGAAAACATCAAGCGGCGGTTCCGCCAACCCCCCCACCGCCTGTAAACTTGGAAATGTCACCGAAGGCCACACCTCCCCCAATCTGTGCTTGCCAATGCCCACCAGCCGACGAAGTCTGGCGTTGGTAAACCCTGGGGGGAACTCCGGATTCCCGATAATCGGGGTCATGGGGGAGGGAAGAGGTGAGAGATCGGTGGTGCGGAATAGTCTCCTTGTCAAGGACAATGTTGCCCCAATAAGCGGGTGATCCCGCATGTCTTTCGGTAAGGACGCTAGTAGCCAAGGGGATGTCAACAAGGGGAGAGATGCGTCCTCGATTTCCATCCCCACCCACTGTTTGTGCGATGCATTACAATGCCAGTCCACGACTCTGGTCAGTAGGGTCGCCCTATAGTACCTACGCATATAGGGTAGGCCCACACCACCCCGGTCCTTGTGTTTGGTAAGGGTGTGAAGCTTCGTCCTAGGTGGTCTCCGCGCCCATATGAATTTCCTAAGGAGGGACTTCAATTGTGCAAAAAATTTTGGGGGGACGTAGATCGGCAAGGCTTGGTATACATAAAGAATTCTCGGCAGTGCTGTCATCTTAAAGGCGTTGCAACGCCCGAACCAGGTCAATGACAGGGAATGCCACCCCTCTAGATCCGATTTTAGTTTCCGCAACAGAGGGACATAATTGTGTAGATACAACTGCGCCACGTCCGCGGTGAGATTAACACCCAGGTATCTAATGGAGTCGGTTGCCCAACGGAATGCGAAAGCCGAGCGGAGGCCCTGGGCCTCGGCCTCCGGGACAGAGACATTCAAAACCGCGGACTTGGCGCAATTGACCTTATAGTTGGAGAGTGTCCCATATACTCGCAGCGCCTCTAGAATGTTTGGGAGGGAGACGACGGGATTGGAGACAAAGAAAATTAGATCGTCCGCATAGGCCGCAAGCTTGTGGTGAGCTGAAGACTTCTGGAGGCCCGTTATGTTCAGGTCTTTGCGCACATGACACATAAAAGGTTCCAGTGTCAGGATAAAAATTAAAGGGGACAGGGGGCACCCCTGCCGTGTCCCGTTAGAGATCGCAAAGTAGTCAGAGCGCCAGTCATTCACCCGCACCGCTGCCGTAGGCCTAGAATACAACGCCGAGATCCAACTCCGCATGTTGGGGCCAAGGCCCACATGTGCCAGGGTGGCCTGTAAAAAAGGCCAGGCCACCCTGTCAAATGCCTTCTCTGCATCTGTGGAGAGAAGGAGGAAGGGCCTCCCCTCTCCACGGGCAGCATGAATCAGATTAAGAAGCGGGTCGTATTATCCCGTGCCTCCCGCATGGGGACAAACCCCACTTGATCAAGGTGTATCAAGCTAGGGATGTGCGGCACTAATCTGTTCGAGAGGATCTTTGCAAAAAGTTTCAGGTCCACATTTAAAAGTGCAATGGGGCGGAAATTCCCGCACTGTGATAGATCTTTCCCCTCCTTGGGTATTAGGGATATGAACGCCCGCAGTGAGTCAGCTTGTAGGTCACCCCCTGCCTTCATCGTATTAAATGCTTTAAGGAAGTGCCGTGTCAGTAGTTCCGTGTAGGTACGGTAGTATGTCAAGGTGAAGCCATCAGGCCCCGGAGCCTTCCGTGGTTCCATTTGGGCAAGAGCCACCTGGAACTCCTCAACTGTAAAGTCCGTTTCCAAAGCGTCGCGGACCTCCACGGGCAAAGTAGGCATACCGGAAGCCCTGATGTATTCCCCCGCCGCCGCCTTCTGAGTCGCTATGATCTCCGCGCTAGCCCCCGGTTGGAGGTTGTAGAGTTGATGGTAGTAATGAAGGAATTCCTGTGCTATTTCTATTGAAGTGTTGGCTTTGGTGCCCTGTCTAGTGGTGATAAATGGGATGAAGGTGCGCCGTCTCGGACCCCGCAAGGCTCTCTTTTTTAAGATCGGAGAGGAGTCTGGACCTCTTCTCGGGGGTGGAGAGGCCCCGGACATTTAAGGAAGTGAATTTGACCCCCTGTGAAGGTCTACCTGCTGCGGAATGTGCCGCTGCGGACATGGTATTGCGTCAAGGAGGGGGGGGGGAGAGAGGTAGAAGACAGGGAAGGGAAAAAAAAAACAGGGGGGGGGGGGAGTGGGGAAAGAGAGGGGACAAGATGCAGGTAAAGAAGAAGGAAAAAGAAAAAAGAAAATAGGGAGAAAGGTTGGCACCAAAGAAGTGCAGAGGCAAGCGCCACAGCACCGGCGCCGTACAAAAACTCTATCGTGCAAGCGCAAGTTAGCGCAACCTAGTAGTGGAACGTGAAAGGCTGGCTCAGTTAAGAAGTTGGGAGACATGCGGGCCAGGCCGAGCCACCGAGTGAACAGATACATGTTAAGTAAAACCATAACCAACATTAACAAAAACAATTCCAATTCCGCTCCCGGGAAACCCCCACCCTCTCCAACCCGCGTGACCACCCCCTACCCCGCTGTTTCTCCACGTTATCACTCCTGTCTGCTATACCCTGCACGCAGGGGAATGGGGGTCAGTTAAAAAAAAAAAAAAACACAGCAACTCGCTATAAATCCTGTCCTCAGCCCCGGGCAAGTGGGCGGTCCCCGGTCCTGCTTCCCCCCTGGCGACCAAGCAACCTGGCGCACGCGTCAGTTCCAGTTGAACACACAAAATGTCACCAGTGGGGGCAGGACGGGGAGCACCATTCCCGCATAGTACACCGAGAGGTCTCCTCCCAACCCCGTCAGGCAAAGGCCCGACAGAGTACCCTAGGCCACCAGCCAGCAGCCCAAACCCCAGACATAGCCCGAACACACATTATTCAAAAGAGTCCCCATATCCCCTCCAAAAGCTGGAACAAGTCTCAAACTTGGAAACAGAACACCTGCCCTATATGGGAGGCGGGTAAAGTTCACCTATCCTGAGTAGCTTCCTCCAGCCGGTGTGAGTCAAGGTTCGGGGGAGGCAAAGTCGACCCGGGATTCCTGCCGAGATCTGGAGCGATGGCGTCTTCTGCTGATCCTCTGAGGTCTGGATGGCAACATCAGGGGGTTATCTGACAGGGGTAGACAGTCCAGCCAGTTCGGAACGGGGGTCTCGGGCACCCCCAGGAAAGCAAACAAGTCCGGGAGTTGCTCCGGCCATCGCAAGATGTAAGAGGCATTGTCCTTAAGGATAATCAGGTGGAAGGGATGGCCCCATTTGTATGTGGCCCCTGCACTCCTGATGGCGTCCAAGAGCGGACGCAATGCACCTCGCATCCGTAGGGTGGTACGGGACAGGTCCGGAAACACTTGCACCGTGGCATCAAAGTCTATCTGACCTTTCGTCCAGGCCTGCCGCAGAATATCCTCCTTTATGGAGTAGAAATGTACTCTGGCTAGCACATCCCTCGGGGCTGCGGGGTCTCCGCCTCTGGGGCCCTGCACGCGATGGACCCGGTCCAACTCCAGCTCCTCCGTCGGGGGTTTGTCGCGAAACACATTCAAAATGGCTGTCACTGTCGCTTTTAAGTCCCTGCCCATGGTAGCCTCCGGGAGCCCACGGATTCTCACATTGTTCCGGCGGCTTCGGTTCTCCCCGTCGTCCACGGATAGCTGCAGGGAGACCAATCGCCGCGTGTGGGACAGCTGAGTGTTCTCCAGTGCAAGCACCCGAGCCTCAAGGGAGCCCGTGACACCCTCCACCGCAGTCACCCTGGTATCAACAGAGTCTATGTGTTGCTTCAGGTCGTTGATCTCTCTAGACAGGGTACTCACTATTGTGGCTGTAGATTCAGCGATGTCCTGCTTTGTAGGGAGAAGGGCCATAAGCTCCCTCCAGGCTTCTGCTGGGGGCTGTCCCTGTGAAGAGAAGCCGGGCACCACACACAGGCCGTCGGAGCTCGTGATGTCCGGGGAGGGGATCGGCGAGTCCGCGCTCAGCTCCGGGGAGCGCTGTCCCAGCTGCGCCTGCTGTGTCCCCTTCCTCTTCGTTTGAGTTGCGGACGCCGCGGAAGATTGCGGCGGCGCCATGTTGGCGGCTGCGGCCTGTAGTGAAGCGGCCGGCGTGCGGAGGAAATATGCCGCGATGTCTAGCTGCCTGCGGGCGGTCGGTGTCCCGGGAGCGGGGTCTGCTGCGGACATACGCTGGTCCGTGGATTCGCCGGCTGTATGCGGTGGTCAGCCCGGTCCCAGCACGGAGCTCCCTGGAAGCACGTCTCTACAGCGCCATAGCCAAGCCACGCCCACTTTCCGGTGTTAGTACATCGATCTCCCCTGCTGTTCTGTTGTGTTCTCACAGGGGGGTGGCTCTCTCGCCAGATCTTTTCCCATCTTGCCCCTGCAACAGAAGATGGCTGAGTGGCCGGCTTGTGTTGGACTAACTCTAGAACACACAGACCAAATGTCGGCTGGTTTCTATTGAACAGTCAATGCCACACGACATTCAACCCATGTGGACTAGGCTTTAGGTTAGCTCAGTATAAGTAAGGATATCTAGCTTTAACATTTATCCAGTGAAAGAGCTTTCTGAGGCCAAAAAGTGATTTCTGAATTTTGGCCTCGATTACCTTTTTGTTTTCTTGCTATTTTACCTCTTCACAGTTTTTAATGTTTTGTTCCTGACAAACTTGTCTTTATATTTAACAAACACAAAAATACCAAGTCAACAAGGAAGGAAGCAAGGTCCTCAAGTCTGGCAATTGTGTGCTACTTTACAGTGATAGTGTGTTGCCAATTAGAAGTAAGAAAACAATAATAAAATCTTCTGAAAATCGTTTTAACTTATTTGGATTAGACCAGGTTCACACTGGTACAATTGTATGAGTAGTTTTTGTGCATTTTACTCATATTTTTAGCTGCAGTACCATTGACTTTTATTAGATTGTGCATTTTTGCAGCATTTTCAAAGATATGATATGCAGAACTTTTGGTGCACTTTCAGACATTGTGGTAAAAACACACAACCTAATAGAAGTCAATGGGACAGCAGCTGCAAACGCAGGTAAAAAGCACAGATACCACACATACACCCAAACTGCAACGCACTAGTGGGAACCCGGCCTTATTGTCCCTCATTTTTTTCTTGCCTTTTTTTTTTTCGTAACAAGAACGCTGTACAAGTGTAGTTTTTTGTTAATCCTAGATCTTTTAGCATCAAGTGATTACTTGAATGGAAAGAACTACCGATAAATATGGATCTCCTCATAGACCACCTCACCAGTGTTGATGGACCACTTCTTCTATACCACTGGGAGATGGTGTTGTGTGCAATGTATCTACCTCTGGTAGAGTGGTTTCTATCTATGATTCCAGAATATTGCAAATTAATGTATATGTTTGATATAGTTGGTGCAATATTTGGAGATCTTCATGTTATTGAAATGTTTTATAACCACTGTCACTTGGGGGTAGCTCTGGAATAACCGCCAGCCAGTTTGAAAAACAAAAACAGTTAATTTATTTTAATCACGGCTAAACAAAAAGACTTTGGCTTACTTCAGCCAAAATAAATAAACAGTCCAAATCCTGGTATTGATAACAAAACAGCAGGCTCACCACCAGTCTTTGGTCTCATACAGGGGTTAGGCTCCTTCAAAGTAAGGGTGCCAGGCAGGCCACACAGGGGGTTAGCAGCACGTGTCTCGGTTTGTCTGAGAGCTCATCCTTGCTGCACAGCTTGAGAGACTCTCTCTTTCACCCACTTCCTTGAGACAGGTGCTGATTTCTCTCTGCTGCCTTTGAAGCCTCCCTCACCTGGAACTTAACCCCTTTGGGACCAAAGTCCTGGTAGTCAGGGTTTGAAGGCTCTTCCCTCCCGAGTCTCTTTGAACCTTCAAAATATAACATTCGCAATCCAGAGAGTCCTGGAAGTTAGTCCTCTCCAGTCAAACTTAACCCGGGACACCTACCCTGCATGGGTGAGAATCCGTGAGTACCACAAAAGCTCTGCAAGTTTCCCCTTTCAAAGGACCACATCTCAAATATCAGGGAATGTACCAGCCATCCAGGACACATTCCCGGCGTCCTGTACACCACATTAAAGATAGATCTTTGAAGATGCTGAGTACAGGACTTTATTTCTTATGTATAAAGTGGCAGGTATGGAAAAAGTAAAGGCTCCTTTGGAACCTTACTCGTTAACCAAGGTACAAGTAAATAAAAACTCTAATACAAATATTTAAAATAAAGAAAAAAAATCTATATCGAATTAAAATTCTGGGTGCAAAGGCTTTTTAGCATGTTTCAAATAAATCACTTAAATCTACAATCTGTAAACATTTTGTCCACCTTCCCACCACTTTCTAACTCCTTCTGCCAGGATTTTTTGTTTCCTTGCCTTGTGAAGCCAGCTATTTTCACGAAAGTTGACCACGGGTCTCTCGCTGCCACCATTTCTGGATATGGGCGACAGCTAATGCAGCACTGTGGTGGCACTCCTGATTGCTGATCCCTTCAATTCCCCTCCATTGCCATGAGTCCCCTTCTGGATCCTAAGATGATTCCACCATTGCACATCCAAGAAGTGGTGTCCATGTCATGCAGGCAGTGATGTGGACACCCAAAGGATCTATGTAAGAAATAAACAGACTAGGAGAATACCTGGGGATGGAACATTATGTGATTGCAGGTTTAAGTAAGTAAAAAGAGATATTTAAACTATATGGTATGTATAGTAGAAAGGGTAGAGAAGAGGGAGATTAAATGCTCCAGCAGGAGCTTGTGACTTTGTCCTATGGAGGAGCAAATATGTTTGGTGTGCTAGATGTTCATTGAAATGAAAGAAGAAATTCTCCACACTTTATCTATGAAAGAGGATTTCTATGAAGAAAATGGGGGGGGGGGTTCCAGCAAATGCTGCAATCGCCTCAGTGAGCAGAGTCTCATATGTCCTGTGGATAATGCACTGATGTTGAAGGATACAACAGATAAAAAGTTGGAACTTCCTTTTAAAGACCATATGTATTTTGCAAGTTCAGTAGCGCAGCCGGTTCTTGCTGCAATTGGTGTATCTCAGTCCATTAAGGAACAGTTTGTGGAGATACCTGATTCTGCCTGATCAGCAGGCCGTCAATGGGCTGGTGTATCTGACGCACTATGTCTCAAAGTAGATGCTTTGAAACACTCTATCATTTAAGCTTTATGGCTTATGCTTGGACTAGTGCATTCGAGCAGAGTTCTGTGGCTGAAAATTTGATCAGCCGAAGCACTGTGTAAAAAGCTCTTAGCCATTTTTTTCCCCTTCATGGGGTACGGCTATTTAGAGACGATCTGGACATCCAAAAGAACCTCTAATGGGGAAAGCTCTCTTTTACTAGTAAAGAAGAGGTTCAAACATGTCTCCTTCAATCGTGCTTTCTCTCCTATGCCAGGGGCATTTGCCTCTAGGCAGTCTCAAAGGCCTCAACCGTCAGGTTAAAGGGAAAGTCCCCAAAGGCGGCACCAGGGTCAGAAGAGATCTTGGGGCAGAAAGCCCACAAAACAGAATGCTAAAGCCTTCTCATGAAGGGGCAACCCCACTCGTTCGGGTGAGTAGAAAGGTCCTGCCATTCTCAAAGATCTGGCAGGAACATTGTCAAGACAGATGGATTTCTGCAGTTTTTTTCTCTAGATTACGACTAGAGTTCAGAGAGTTTCCATCACCTCGTTTTGTTTTCAAGGATCCAGAGAAAAAGAAGTCTCCCTTTCTGGCCTCTGGATCAGCTATTATTCCAATCGGTGATATCAGAGTGGCACAGGGCACAGGGTTTGGCTCAAACTTTTTACGGTTCCAGAACCAAACAGAGAGGTAAGACCCGTTGTAAATCCTGAAGATCTGAATCAGCACTTAAACATCCGATCCTTTCATAATCTGATCAGCCAAATATTTCCCGCTCATCATAAATTTCTGCGTTTTGATATATAAAATTATAATTTCAGTTGTGACCCTGCCATTTGGTTTAGCCACAGCACCACGGGTGTTCTGAAAGATTCTGGCACCTCCTTTAGCTAGATTAAGGGCTCAAGGCATAACGGTCTTAGCCTATTTAGAAGATCTACTTTTAATAGATCATTCAGTCTCAGGTCTAAAACCAGAGTCTGGTCACAGCAGTAACTACCTGAAATCTCTGGGTCGGATACTCAACCTAGGAAGATTCTCCTTAAAACCAAGGAGATTACAGTACTTGGAGCTGGTTATAGATACCATACAGAAGAAGGTATTCTTACCCCAGACAAGAATCAGTTCCATTGTTTGTTTTTAACAAAATTTTACAACGTTGTCATATTTTTTTAAATGAGTCTGTGGTTTTCATGTATATAAACCCCCTTTCCTTTGGTGGTGTATTAATTAGTCAGTCATTTTTTGTAATAAAATAAATGTTGCATTGATTATAGTGTTCGGTGGTGACCTCCTTTTTGAGATCTATTCTCCTATTTTTTCTTTTTTTGAAATTGGGCCACCCGAACTACATTCCAGCATATGCTGTGAATGAAAGTATTTGCATTACTTAAATATATTATACAATGAATTAATTAAATCTTTGATAGATCCAGGCAATCTTTGTTATTTTTTTTTGTTTCCAATACAATTGGCTCCCAACGTAAGGCAGAACCTAAATTGGTAGTTGTTATCCAGCAAAAGGTAAAATCTTTATCCTGGAAGGTGTTAAACAACAGATGCCAGCCTTCTAGGCTGGGGAACAGCCCTGGAAGAAGATTCTGTCCACGGGAGATGGCCCAGGTTAGAGGACCTTGCCTATCAACTTTTTGGAAGATTCGGGCAGTACGTCTGGCCCTAGAATCTGGGACGGTCAGAATATGGGACTGTCCTGTCAGGGTTCAGCCTGACAAGGGCATGGCGGTGGCTTACAACAATCACCAAGGGGGCACGAGAGTCGTGCAGCCCAAAAAGAGGTGAATAATGTTCTAGCTTGGGCAGAACACAACATTCCTTGCCTATTGGCAATTTTTCATTTCAGGAATAGAGAATTGGCAGGCGGACTAATTGAGTCGCCAACAATTATTTCCGAGAGAATGATCTCTTCACCCCGACATCTTCCTAGCAATATGTCAGTGATGGGGTATTCTGGACATGGACCTATTCATGTCCAGATTCAATCAACTTTGTGTCGAGAACAAGGGATCCGCTAGCAGGCAGAACAGACGCATTAGTCTCCCTATGGGATCAGTTTTCACTGATCTAGCATTTCCTTCAGTTCAGTTCTGCTACTTCCACGCCTTCTCCGCAGAATTAATCAGGAACAAAGGGATGGTGATTCTGGTGTCCCCAGTGGGTCCCAGAAGATCTTGATTTACAGAGATCATAAAGATGGCAGTAGTAGTCCATCAGACTGTGCCATTATAGTTATACCTTCTCGCACAAGGTCCGGTATTTCCTCCTACCTTATGGACGAAAAATTTAACAGGTTTTACTGTTGAATCCCACTTAATAAAGGATCATGGGTGATCTCCTTCAGTAGTGTATACTTTGATTGATACCAGGAAGCAGGCTTCCAGAATCATTTTACTATAGGGTCTGGAAGGCATATGTTTCTTGGTGTGGATCCAGGGGTTGGCACCCCAGGAATTATGTCATAGGTAGGATCCCTGATTCCTGCAAATGGGATCTGAAATAAAGATGGCCTTGACTTCTATCAAGGGCCAGATCCCAGCCTTGTCAGTGTTTTCAATGGCCTCTTGCTTCCCAATCTTAAAGCATAGCTTATATAGGGGTTAACACAGATTATTCCCCCTATCAAGGCACCTCTAAATCCTTGGGATTTAAGTTTGGTTTTATCGGCTTTGCTGAATCAGCCATTTGAACTTTTAAGAGAAATTTCCTTTTGTCAAGAAAGATAATCTTTCTGGTTGCCATTTCTTCTGCTAGAAGAGTATCAGAACTAGTGGCTCTGTCTTGTAAAGAGTCATATTTGATCATGCATAAGGATGAGGTGGTTTTTTTGTCCTCATCCTGAATTCCTACAAAAAGTGGTAACAGGTTTTTTTCATTTAAACCAAGATATTATTCTTGCTTCTTTCTCCCCAGAGCCTCAATCTAGGAAAGAGAAAGCTCTACATTCTCTTGATGTAGTAAGAGCGATCAGAGTCTATTTAAAGGCGACCACTCAGGTTCGCAAAACATATGTTTTGTTTGTACTCCCAGAAGGTCCAAAATGTGGACAGGCAGAATCTACTATTTTCCAAATGGATTTCTCAAGTGATTTTTCAAGCTTCGACTTAAGATGTCAATTCTTCCTTCTTATGCTAGAGAACACTCATCCAGGGCAATTAGTGCCTATTGGGTGGTGCATCATCAGGTCTCTATGACTCAGATCTGTAAAGTCTTCGGTTCATATGTTTTCAGATTTTATCAAATCGATATTAAAGGTCATGAGGATATTGCCTTTGGGCACCGTATACTGCAGGTTGCAGTATGAGTACTCTGGCCTCCTATTTTTCTTTGGTTGTGTCTCCCTCCCTTCAGTTGCCATTGCTACGGAACATCCCACATAGTAACTACTATGGCTTTGTGTCCTCTGATGTAAGAAAAGAAAACAGGATTTTTAAAACAGCTTACCTGTAAAATCCTTTTCTTTGATCAGGGGACACAGAGGTTCTTAGTGTACACTTGTATTGCTTGGCTACAAAACTGGGGACTCCCTTAGGGGCGTGCCAGTGTCCATCACCTATCAGTGGTCCATATAACCCACATAGTAACTACTATGGCTCTGTGTCCCCTGATGTACATCAAAGAAAAGGGTTTTACAGGTAAGCTGTTTTAAAAATCCTGTTTATGCAAAGTTTTGTGGGAAAAAAATTACAACTTCAAAAAACACACAATGCTTTGTACTATATATACCTTGGACTGTCTACTTTCTAAAAATGTGTCATTTGGGGGGGGGGGGGATATTTGTATTGTCCTGGCTTGTTAGGGACTCAAGAAATGAGACAGACCATCAGTACATCAGGTGTGATCAATTTTCAATGATTGGCATCATAGCCATCATAGCCTGTATAACTTTCACAAAGATCAAATAATATGCACTTATTTGGGTTATTTTTACCAAAGGTATCCAGCAGTATAAATTTTGGCCAAAATGTATGAAGAAAAATTACTAATTTGCAAAATGTTATAACAGAAACGAAGAAAAATGCATTTTTTCACAAAATTTTTGGTCTTTTTTTCATTTTTAGCGCAAAAAATAAAAAACCTAGCAGTGATTAACTACCACCAAAAGAAAACTCTATTTGTGTGAAAAAAGGACAACACGTTCATATGGGTACAGTGTTGCATGACTGAGTAATTGTCATTCAAAATATGAGAGCACTGAAAGCTGAAAATTGGTCTGGTTAGGAAGGGGTTTAACCACTTCCCATCTGACAAATGAATATACGGCTGGTTGGGCACACTCTCCTTCTGAATGGATGTTCAAGAATGTCCTTCAGAAGGAGGGGGATCACGTGTGTGCCCGCGCAGTGACATGATCCCAATGCGCTCGTGTCACCCGGACACGACGCATCTCCGATCGGCAGGAGGGCTCTGTGATTGGCCCTCCTGATCAAATGATGGCCATGTCCAATCACAGCCAGGATGTGATGTAAACACAGAGCCGGTTGCTAGGCAGTTGGCTCTCCTCTCCTCACATGGAAGTTGTCGGTGAGGAAAGGAGAGCAGATCTCTGCGGCCGGCTGGTGATCAGTGAGTATGAGCTGTTTTTTACAGCTTTTTACTCACTGATCAGCAACCTAGTGTAAACACACATGTAAACACACACATGTCTCCAAAACACACATGTCCCCAAAACACATGTCCCCCACATATGTCCCACTAAAATCACATGTCCCAATGATTATCTGCACACATATGTCCGTGATTACCTGCACACATCTGTACATGATCATTTGCGTACATATGTCCGTGATCACACAAACCAATTATTATACACGTAACAGAATTTTTTTTAGCAAAAACATGTAGCAGAATAAATTTTGGCTTAAATTTATGACAAAATTCGATTTTATTGGATTTCTTTTAAAATAGAAAGAAGAAAATATAGTTTTTTTTCCAAATTTCCTCTCTTTTTTCGATTATATCGCAAAAAATAAAAAAACGGAGTCGTGAATAAATACCACCAAAATAAAGCTCTGTTTGTGCGAACAAAATGATAACAATTTCATTTGGGTACAGCATAGCATGACCGCGCAATTGTCATTGAAATTGCGAGAGCGCTGAATGCTGAAAAATGGTCTGGGAAGGAAGGGGGCGAAGGTGCCCAGTATTGAAGTGGTTAAATGCCCTGTGGGAAAGTGGTTAAAAATTATTGTTTTTTACATTTTTTTTTTAAATTCATACATGTCCCCCAGGGCAGTACCCAGACCCCTATACCGTTTGTATGCCCAATAACTTGCATCCAAGCCCTCAAAATGGGCACTTTTGATTTTTCCAGTTGGGACCCATAGACTTCCGTGAGGTTCGTTATTCGTTATTCATGATGTTCAATAGTTCTGGTGCGTACTGAACATGGGTTCATTCTGCCCATCTCTATTTGTAAGCTATCCTTGCCCCTGGACAAAATCCTTGCTATCTTTCCCTAATTTCCCCCCTCTGTGGACTCTGTCACCCACATACAGTCTTGCACCTCATCGCCCCCACTCTCCTTACTGTTGGAGTCCACTTGACATTAAGCTGCAGATAGAGGAACATCACTGGCAATTTCTACTCCCTGCCTCATGTGTCCACCTCACCCCATCCCATCCGTTTTCATAGTGCTCTCTTTCTCAACATCAAATAACAGGAATTTTTGCACATCCTCCTGCAACAAGTGATTAATAGTGTGCTGAAAAAATTCTGACAACTCCCCTATGCCAGTTTGGTGATAAATGATGGACTTCGCAAAAGAAGAGTTGGGGTGGAGAATAATAAATAGCCTACCACACTATAATTCACAGTAATGTAGTAAAATATAGCACTGTATAAAAAACTCTAGATTACTGTATACTCCAACACAAACTGACAAATGCCTGCTGGTAAAACTACATTTTTATAGTGAGGGGGCTTGTATATAACATCATCTTCTATTATTGGCCATTCTAAGGCATTCTAAGTTCAGGGGTCAGGAAGTACACTATGGTTAGTTGCTTTGGCAGCAAACGATCGCATTATTTCACAGTGTCTGTGATTAGGTGAGATTTGCCATGAACTCAACCTCAACCTGAAGCTCATCTCTAACTAGTGCTGCTCATCGTGGTCACTTTGCCTAGGAAATAGCGCTAACTCCAGTTTAACATCCCCTGGCATATTAACACAAATTAAATGTTAGAGTGAACATTTTATAATTGTAAGTTCTATGAGAAGCTCCTCATCTTCTCACTAAGCTTTACAGCATTCATTTTAGTGTGTTGTGCATAATACAGAAAGCTCAATTTCCAGCTGACAAATCTGAAGAAAGGGTATAAATTGTGGTTCCTGCCCACAAGATTGAAGGCACAGCAATAGCAAACACTATTAAAACAAACAATTATAGTGACTCCTGCGCCACCAATAAAATGGTAATGATATAGTGACTTGGTTAAATTAGCTGCTGGCTGCTAGCACCTGAATGTGTCCCCACACCTAAAAAAGATGAATGAAAAAATGTGCTGCACTGCTAACAAAATATTTCAATTACTGCAAGTAAATTAACCGAATACGTGTCTAAATTTACAAATAAAACTATATTATAAAATAAAATCTAACTATATTATAAAACAATACATGATATGTGTACAATCTAAATCACATACTGTATATTACATAAACATAATGGCAGTTCATGTCTTAAAAATATGCAAAACACAAATTGCATTTTTTGAGATGCGATAATGCATTACTTTAATTGACAATTGCACGCTCGTGCGACGCTATACTTAAATAAGATTGATGTCCTTTTTCCCCACATATAGAGGTTTCTTTTGATGGTATTTGATCACCTCTGTAAACTAAAGGCAGAATAATGTGCAAAACCAAAGTGAACAGCTAAAGCAAATCCACGCAGACCAACAGAAGTTGCCAAACATAAAGTGTTCCCACACAAAAAGCAATCAAATAAAAATAAATATGTAGCGCTAACTGCAGTAAGGAAAGGTGAGTGGTCAAGCTAAATAAAATAAACAAAAGAATCAGCAGTGTATTTGATCACCTCTGGTTTTTATTTTTGGGCTATAAACAAAAAAAGCTATTTTGAAAAATAAACAATATTTTTTACTTTCTGCTATAATACATATCAAATAAAAAAAAATGTCTTCATCAATTTAGGCCAATATGTATTCTGCTACATGTTTTTGGTAAAAAGAAATCCCAATAAGCATATATTCACTTGTTTGTGCAGACATTATTGCGTCTACAATATAGGGGATATTTTTATGGCATTTTTATTTTTTATACATTTTTTTACTTGTAATGGCGGTGATCAGTAATTTTTAGCAGGACTGCGTCATTGCGGTGGACAGATTGGACACCTAGCTGACACTTTTGACACTTTGTTGGGAAGTAGTGACATTATTACAGTGATCAGTGCTAAAAATATGCACTGACACTGTATAGATGACACTGGCAGGCAGTGTGTTTCTAATTGTGTGGGGGGCAGGCTCACTGCATTGACACTAGATCAGAGTGTCCATGCCTGACAGCAGACTGCCGGTCTGTCTCTATGGGGTGGCTCCCCCTGTGGCCCATCAGCGCGTGATTGTGGCTCCAGTGGCTCGCACAGCCCCCCCCCCGTGCCTATTGAAAAAATCAAATACAGGTACATGCTTTAGCACAATAGAACCGTCTTGCTGCAGTATATGTACGTCAGGCTTTGGGAAGTGGAAACAACTTATAGTGATCAGTCTCTTCTTAACCACTTGCTGCCCGCCATATAGCAATATGACGTTGGCAAAGTGGTTGCAATATCCTGACCGGACCTCATATGATGTCACCAGGATAATGATCACGGTGATCATTGTTGTGGCATGTCAGTGTGACACACCGCAACTCCGATCTAGGTAAAGAGTCTCTGAAGGGGAATCTTTACCCCGTGATCAGCCATGTCCAATCATGGCTGATCACGATGCAAACAGGAAGAGCTGTTGATTGGTTTTTCCTAACTCGCATTGGACAGATGCGAGTAGAGGAGAGCCGATCGGCTGCTCCCTTGACAGGGGGGGTCTGTGCTGATTGTTTATCAGCATAGCCCCCCCTTGGATGCCCACCCTGAACCACCAGGGATGGCCACCACACTGGACCACCAGGTATGCCACCCTAGACCACCAGGGAAATGCCAATCAATGCCCAGACAGCTGCCACTCAGTGCCATTGAAAAATGCCTGCCAGTGATGCCTATCAGTGAAATCCATTGCCAGTACCCATCAATGCCCATCAGTGCCCAGAAGTGCCATCTATCAGTGCAGCCTTTCAGTATCCATCAGTTTTGCCTATCAGTGCCCACCAGTGCCACCTATGAGTGCCCATCAGTGCCGCCTATCAATGCCCATCAGTGCTGCATATCGGTGCCACCTATCAGTGCTGCCCATCAGTGCCCATCAGTACCGCTTATCAGTGCCCATCATCAGTGCCATCTCATTGATGCCACCTCATCTGGGCCGCCTTATGAGTGCAGCTTATGTGAAGGAGAAAACTTACTAATTTACAAAATTTTATAACAAAAACAAAGAGACTTTTTTTTTCCAAAATGTTTGGTCTTTTTTTATTCGTTTAGCATAAAATAAAAACCACAGAGGTGATCAAATACCAAAAGAAAGCTCTATTTGTGGGAATAAAATGATAAAAAGGTAGTTTTGGTACAGTGTAGCATGACCTTGCAATTGTCATTTAACCACTTGCCGACCGCCGCACGACGATGTACGTCGACAGAATGGCACGGGCAGGCATAAGGGCTTACATGTACGTCCTTGCCTGCCCGCGGGTCGGGGGCCCGATCGGGCCCCCGCCCGGTGCCTGCGGCGGTCGGTATTCGTTCGGGAGCGATCCCGGACGAGGGGACGGCCATTCATTCATGGCCACCCCCTCGCGATCGCTCCAGACGAATGAAAATGTCCCGTGACATCACTTCCTCTCCTGTAATGTAAACACAGGAGAGGAAGTGATGTATTCTCTCCTCCGTGTCGGTATTTTTCGTTCCGGCACCGAGGAGAGAGCATCGGTGAGTTGCACAAGCACTACACTACACAGTAGAACATGCCAGGCACACTCACACCCCCCCTTTACCCCCCGATCACCCCCCAATTACCCCTGCCCCCCCAGTCACAGTGACACCAATTGCTTTTTTTTTTTTTTTTTTTTTGCATTGGTGTCATTTGTGACTGTAATAACTGTTAGGGCAGTTAGGGTTAGCCCCCTTTAGTTCTAATGTGCCCCCCTAACCCCCCCAATAAAGGTTTAACCCCGTGATCACCCCCCCCTCGCCAGTGTCACTAAGGCTGGGTTCACATTGCAGCGGTTTATGAGAACGAATGTGATTCGCACCGCACTGCAGTGCAAATCACATCCGATCTCTGTGCGATTCGAGTTCAGCCATACAGATAGTATGGCTTAATTCGTGTCGCACCCGCCGCACCCGCCGCAAATTCACACGGGACCCTTTTTTTGGTCCGCAGCAGAATCGGATCGCATGGGTGTTCACACCATGCGATCCGAGTTTGCAGATCGCACTGCGATATGCGAACTGATCTGGGGGTGTCATTAACATTTCACTGACACTCCCAGCAGTTCGCATAGGGCAGTGTGAACTGCCGCCGGGAGGCATGCGATGCGGGAACCCGCCGCGGATTCATGGCGTTCCCGCATCGCTCCAGTGTGAACCCAGCCTAATAAGCGATCATTTTTCTGATCGCTGTATTAGTGTCACAGGTGACGCTAGTTAGGCAGGTAGGTATTTAGGTTCGCCGCAGCTTTTTATAGCGCCAGGGACCCCCATATACTACCGCATAAAGCCCCCTGATTTCCCCCTAGTTAACCCTTTCACCAGTGATCACTATATAACTGTTACAGGTGACGCTGGTTGGTTAGTTATTTTTTTATAGTTTCAGGGCACCCGCCATTTATTACCTAATAAAGGTTTAACCCCCTGATCACCCGGCGGGTGTCATTTGTGACTGTAATAACTGTTAGGGCAGTTAGGGTTAGCCCCCTTTAGTTCTAAGGTACCCCCCTAACCCCCCCAATAAAGGTTTAACCCCGTGATCACCCCCCGTCGCCAGTGTCACTAAGGCTGGGTTCACATTGCAGCGGTTTATGAGAACGGATGTGATTCACACCGCACTGCAGTGCAAATCACATCCGATCTCTGTGCGATTCGAGTTCAGCCATACAGATAGTATGGCTGAATTCGTGTCGCACCCGCCGCACCCGCCGCAAACTCGCACGGGACCCTTTTTTTGGTCCGCAGCAGAATCGGATCGCATGGGTGTTCACACCATGCGATCCGAGTTTGCAGATCGCACTGCGATATGCGAACTGATCTGGGGGTGTCATTAACATTTCACTGACACTCCCAGCAGTTCGCATAGGGCAGTGTGAACTGCCGCCGGGAGGCATGTGATGCGGGAACCCGCCGCGCATTCGTGGCGTTCCCACATCGCTCCAGTGTGAACCCAGCCTAATAAGCGATCGTTTTTCTGATCACTGTATTAGTGACACAGGTGACGCTAGTTAGGCAGGTAGGTATTTAGGTTCGCCGCAGCTTTTTATAGCGCCAGGGACCCCCATATACTACCGCATAAAGCCCCCTGATTGCCCCCTAGTTAACCCTTTCACCAGTGATCACCATATAACTGTTACAGGTGACGCTGGTTGGTTAGTTATTTTTTTTATAGTTTCAGGGCACCCGCCATTTATTACCTAATCTCACTAGTGTACCCCTAAATTTAGGGGTGTCTACTTTCCAAAATGGGGTCATTTGGGGGGGGTTTGTGCCATCTTGGCATTTTATGGCCTTCAAAACTGTAACGCCCTTAGAAAGCCTGAAGGCGGTGCTTGGTTTTCGGGGCCCCGTACGCAGCTAGGCTCCCAAAAAGTCCCACATATGTGGTATCCCCGTACTCAGGAGAAGCCGCAGAATTTATTTTGGGGTGTCATTTCACATATGCCCATGGCATGCGTGAGCAATATATCATTTAGTGACAACTTTGTGAAAAAAAAAAAAAAAAAAAAAGTTTGTAATTTTCCCGCAACTTGTGGCAAAATATAAAATATTCCATGGACTCAACATGCCTCTCAGCAAATAGCTTGGGGTGTCTACTTTCTAAAATGGGGTCATTTGTGGGGGTTTTGTGCCATCTTGGCATTTTATGGCCTTCAAAACTGTAATAGGTAGTGAGGAGTGAAGTCAAATATTTACGCCCTTAGAAAACCTGAAGGCGGTTCTTGGTTTTCGGGGCCCCGTACGTGGCTAGGCTCCCAAAAAGTCCCACATATGTGGTATCCCCGTACTCAGGAGAAGCAGCAGAATTTATTTTGGGGTGTCATTTCACATATGCCCATAGCATGTGTGAGCAATATATCATTTAGTGACAACTTTGTGAAAAAAAAAAAAATTAAAGTTTGTAATTTTCCCGCAACTTGTGGCAAAATATAAAATATTCCATGGACTCAAAATGCCTCTCAGCAAATAGCTTGGGGTGTCTACTTTCTAAAATGGGGTCATTTGTGGGGGTTTTGTGCCATCTTGGCATTTTATGGCCTTCAAAACTGTAATAGGTAGTGAGAAGTGAAATCAAAAATTTACGCCCTTAGAAAGCCTGAAGGCGGTGCTTGGTTTTCGGGGCCCCGTACGCGGCTAGGCTCCCAAAAAGTCCCACATATGTGGTATCCCCGTACTCAGGAGAAGCAGCAGAATTTATTTTGGGGTGTCATTTCACATATGCCCATAGCAGGTGTGAGCAATATATCATTTAGTGACAACTTTGTGTAAAAAAAAAAAATATATATTTTTTGTCATTATTCAATCGCTTGAGGCAAAAAAATAAAATATTCAATGGGCTCAATATGCCACTTATCAATTTCCTTAGGGTGTCTACTTTCCAAAATGGGGTCATTTGGGGGGGTTTTGTACTGCCCTGCCATTTTAGCACCTCAAGAAATGAGATAGGCAGTCGTAAACTAAAAGCTGCGTAAATTCCAGAAAACGTACCTTAGTTTGTAGATGTGACAACTTTTGCGCAAACCAATAAATATACAATTATTGACTTTTTTTTTACCAAAGACATGTGGCTGAATACATTTTGGCCTAAATGTATGACTAAAATTGAGTTTATTGGATTTTTCTAATAACAAAAAGTAGAAAATATAATTTTTTTCAAAATTTGCGGTCTTTTTACGTTTATATCGCAAAAAAAAAAATCGCAGAGGCAATCAAATACCATCAAAAGAAAGCTCTATTTGTGGGAAGAAAAGGACGCAAATTTTGTTTAGGTACAACATTGCATGACCGCGCAATTACCAGTTAAAGCAGCACAGTGCCAAATTGTAAAAAGACCTCTGGTCATTTACCAGCAAAATGGTCCGGTCTGAAGGTGGTTAAATAGTGACAGCACTGAAAGCTGGAAATTGGCCTGGGCAGGTACAAAAGTGCCCTGTATTGTTGTGGTTAAACATCCAGTAATGAAAATATGTTGCTTCTTCCATGCTCTTAAATGTCCCACACCAATATGGATATAGGCGTGCTCCTAAAATGATAAAACGTGCCATCTCAAAACTCTCACCTCCAATCAATAAAAATTGCGCTTGTATGTGATCATCCACCAAGATATCTCACATTTATGGACACTGCGGAACCTCTTGTTCACTAGGGACTCTCCTGCTGCAATGCACAATATCCCTTATAGAACTCTAACTCTAAAACAGACTACTCATGCGGTTATACTCATGTTGGAAAAGAACATATAAAAGCTTCCCATAGTGTAGTATATTAACATGTGCTGGTTTATTATAATAGAAATGCAGGGGGCGGAGCCGGCAGCCGGAGCCATGGTGGTGTGAGGAGAGAGCTCCGTCACAGCGGACTTTACACAGCGTCTCACAGCGAACCTGCATGCCCATATTCGGTATCCTCTGGCAGGGGAATACCTCAGGCACACACTGGTAGCCATGAACAAACGAAAGGAGCGAGAGGGGCCACGTAGGCTGACTGACTTCTTCCTGCCGGCGACGAGCAGAGAGGCCCAAGATGGCGCCCGCGAGGTACACAGTGCAGCGGCCTCCCCGGGACATGCTGCCCACGCAGACCGACCGGACCTGGGTGAGTCTCATCACTCGCACTCCCCGCTACCCCCCTCCCCATCCATAAGCCCAGTTAAGCAAAAAAGAAGGCTAGGGGAGAAGGGGGACACCCAGGCAGACACAGAAGCTGAAGGGGAAGATATGGAGGATTCATCTATGGCTACACAGCAGTTAGATGCCTTCCCTACATCAGGGCAACCCATCTTGGACACCACTATGAAAGAAATGTTACAGATACTGAGAGGGGCCCTGCAACATGATATGGCTACGTTTGTGCGTGCCACTAAGACAGAACTATCAGCAGTCAAAGAGAGAGTAACATATGTGGAAAACAAAATGGAGGAATTCACATTAGCTCACAATGAACTGGTTGATGCTCACTTCGATGTTGAGATTGAAATTGAAACTATGCGCCTCAAAATGGCGGACATTGAGGATAGGGCACGCAGAAACAACGTGAAATTCAGAGGAGTCCCTGAGACTGTGAAACCACCTGAACTTACTGCCTACCTTCAAAAGCTTTTGATTACCGCCCTACCAGAGTTAGGGCCGGCTGATCTTATTATTGATCGAGCGCACAGACTACCCAAGCCCTCCTTTTTATCTGAGCAAGTCCCCAGAGATGTAATCGCACGAATCCACTTCTTCCATGTAAAGGATCAACTAATGCGATTTGCTAGACAACACCCGTCTCTCCCGGACCCCTTCACAGGGATTGCTCTCTACGCAGATCTATCGCAAGCTGCACTCGCGGCTAGGCACAACCTAGTCCCCATCACCAAGATTTTGCGTAACCATAAAATTTTGTATAAATGGGGTTTCCCAGCTAAACTTATTTTGGAACTGCATAATGAAACACATGTGATTGCTTCCATAGAGAAAGGTATGGATCTTCTCAGAAAATGGCACCTCCTTCCTACCAATGGAGAAGCGGCGGATCCGGACCCTCTTCATGACAGAAGGAACTATCATCGACTCAACAGAAGAAACAGATAAGTACAAGTTTGGCACCATAGTGATTTGCTATTGAGTCTCCGGCTTGCACTATTCTCTTACCCCTCATACTGGTTATCGCCCAAGTGCCTACGCTGATGTAATTGTCTAATCAGGCATCGGTTCACTTAAGCACCCGCTGAACGGCTACTGTTGTACGTTTCTTTCCCCCATTCTATTATCGCAGGATGAATCCTGCACACAGTTCACTGGACCTTCCTATGTTTGTTCTCCCCAAGTTAATTGTTGACCGCTTGTGGTCCGACTCCCTGTTTCAGACTCCCCAACCACATCTGTCAGTGTCATTGACACGTACTACCCTCATGAGCGTTACTACCAACTCTTTGGCTCTACTCCTACCATTTACACTTGGATGGCAACGAATAGCCCTACTGCTTTGGAATGAACATTAAAATTATGTCTCACGGGGGCGTGACCGGAAGTCGACCCGGATGGCAGCCTAAGTCTCCTGCTCTCCCACCAGCCTCAGCTATACCGCACCTAAGGGGAGAATCCAGCTCCATCCGATGGGGAAATCTAGGGCCACACGGTCCTCCAGCTCCAGGGGACCTCCCGCACCGTCGTTGGGCACTGCCACGGACCTCCGATCCTTCTTTTCCACGACGGAGCTCCCGACCGACGGACCTCCCAAAATGGCGCCGGCGGCTGCAGCCGCGCCGGCGCGGGCTCCTTCTCCAGCCTGCAGGGCCCATCCGCACATCCAGCACGGACCGAGGGATCGAGGACCACCGCGGATGACATCCCCGGGCCCGGAGGCCTTCGGTGCGGTGAGTCAAACCCCGGTCCCGCCCGCCACCGAGGCCGCCCAGCTAGGCCTGCGGCCTACCACGCCGCCGCCAGGGCACAAGACCAGGCCCTCCCTGGGACCCTCTCTAACCCCATGCTGCACGGCACCGCAGTCCCCCCACCGCACGTCCGCGGTTTTAGACGCCGGCGAGGAGTTTCTGAGCGGGACCGGACAGATCAGGGAGGGGGGTGGACTAGGCCTGGGGCCCTCTGGCAGTAGGTCCCCCCCACCTCCGGACACTCAGTGCTCATTGGCCTTGCCCAGGCTGCTCCGGACGCCCCCGGACTCCAGTGCTGGGTCCGAGGGGTCCCCCCTTTCTTTTGCAGCCGAGGACTTTCCTGCCCTCCCCCCCCTGAGGAGCCCCTGATCTGGGCGTACCGGGGGCCCGGGGGAATGGACGGACCCCTGCTGAACCCTGACTCGGGGTCGCCCCCACCTAAGTCCCAGAGGCTGGGCACCTCGGGGCACCCCTCCCCCCCACGTGATTGCGGGGAACGACCAGGGATGACGGCTTATCCGGGGGGGTCCGCAGCCCTTCCACCCCAGGATACCAGGGGACGACACCAGCCACCTCCCTTGGCCCGTGCTTCAGAGTGGCCGGGGGTCTGGGATTCTCTCCCTGAGCATGCCCCCCCCTCACGTACTGCAGGCCCCGTGGACCCTAGACCACTGTCGCCACGTCATCACACAGACCGGGACGACCCGGGAGACATGACCACAACACCACCGTACCCTCAGTGGCAACTATACTTACAAGCGATCCCTACCAAAGAGGATTTTAAACAACTGATTGAAGATGTCAAATCCACGTGTCGGGCGGAAATACAAACGCTCCACTCGGGCCTTAAGCACCTTGCGGACAGGGTGGAGATGGCTGAAGAGGAGATACAAGAAACCAAAATTGCGGTCCACAAAACCCAAACGCAAGGGGCTGAACACCATCTGCTCCTGAGAGATATGCAGCGCCATGTGGAGGATTTAGACAATAGGGGGCGCCGGCACAACATCAGAGTGCGTGGGGTTCCGGAGTCGGAGGGCCCAGAGGACGCTCAGATTATCTTGCAGGAACTATTCAACACTCTCCTCGGAGAACCCCCCACTAAATTTATTGAGATAGATAGAGCTCATAGGGCCCTACGCCCCAAAAATGCTACTTCTGGCCCCAGGGACTTTATTTGCAGAGTCAACTCGTTCCACCTCAAGGAGGATATCCTGCGACAAGCCCGTTTAGCCCGTGAGGTGACTTTCCGGAACCACCCAGTGCAACTCTTTCCGGACCTCTCCTGGATTACGCTGCAAAAACGTAGACTTCTCCAACCCTTGCTCCGTACCCTGCAAGACGCCCAGATCCAGTACCGCTGGGGTTTCCCATTTAGCCTCACTGCCAAACATCAGGGTAAATCGGCCTCCCTGAGGTACCCTGAAGATCTGCCGACTTTTTGTGAGGATCTGGGCATCCGCCCACCCCGGCTTCCCGATTGGGACCTCATCGCTACTCAACCCACCCCTCCGACGCTGTGGCAAAAAGTTCCCCCACGCCAACGACCCAGAAACCGGGAAACGCAAAACAAACCTAAGAGGCAAGGCCCTGGCTGAGGATCCCGGCCCTTCATCCCCCTTTTTCTCTTTTCCAAGTGACTCTTAACTTTTCTCATCACTGCCTGGTTGGCCCTCCGCGACCTGTTGCCGGTGGAGATGAAGATTTGCAGCGTCCCGGACCGCTCAGCGGCGTAGTGCTCAGACGTTGTTTTGCCCTGGTTCTAGTTGCACTCATTACCCTTTCCCCTTTGGTGCCTTTTCAACAATCAACCGCACTTAGGCTGCTGGTTGGGAGATTCGGGAGAGTGGGTTCCCCCTTGCTCTCACGACCCTCCCTCTAACCCTTTTTTTTTGGGTTGTTTTTCATATTTAGTTACTTTATTCATCTTATTTATACTTTAGTGATTTTGCTCCTGTTCAAGTTTTTACACATATTAAGCTCCTCTATTCCTCCTTAGGACCTGAATGAGGAGACCTGGACTCCTATGCGGCCGCCAGGCCCAGGCCTTGTGCGCTGGGTCTGGTGGCCCCCTGGGAATCCGTGTAGTCCCGGATAACTTTTTTACCCGGGGCCGTATATTGCCCTATGTTTGGTCCGGTTATGGGCCCATGTTTTCATTGCAATGCCTTTTTTGTTGTACTAATGTTTTTCTCCCTTCTCTCACTTTCTACTTCCCCCTCTCTTCTCTCCTCTGTCATCCTTCCGCTGCCTGCAGGGATCGGACACGTAGTGGCGGGGCCCTACGACCGGAAAGCGTCTGCTCCTGGCTCCTGGCGGTCCATCTTGGACGTGGTGGTCGGGTAAGATTTACTAAACACAGACCGCTCCCCTACCCCCCCCCACCCCCCCCGGACTTGACTGATGGCTAAGATTCTATCTATGAATGTTCACGGCTTAAATTCAAACAGGAAACGGCATCTGGCACTAAGGGAGTTTAAACAGTCGGGAGCGGATATTATCCTGGTTCAGGAAACGCACTTTGACAGGGGGGGATCTTTTGCCTTCGCCTCCAGGAGCTTTCCGCTTGTGTATCTATCCTCGGGGTCCCACAAGAGAGCGGGGGTGGCTGTCCTGATCCGACAAGGAGCACCCTTTACCTATGTTGATCACTACAGCGATCCTCGGGGGGGTTTCCTGATACTTAAGGGTACATGGCAGTCACGGCCGATCACCCTGTGTACGCTATACGCCCCTAATGTCCATCAGCATAGCTTCCTCTCCAGGGTTTTTGCGCGGCTATTTAAGGAAGACCACGGTTATTTGGTGGTGGGAGGAGACTTTAACCTGGCTCACTCGGCCACGGCTGATCGGCAGACAGCGCCCACCCGCGTGCCCTCGCCTAGAGCCCTCCGGGATTCGAGGCTTTTTCGGCAACTCACTCGCCGCTATGCACTGTTTGACGCGTGGCGAGCTCTCCGGCCTGGGGATCGGCAGTACACATATTACTCAGCCCCTCACCACATGCACTCTCGGATTGACTATTTTTTCACTAATAATGCTACATTGAGAGCGACGCGTGCCGCATCTATTCTGCCGATCTCCTGGTCGGACCATGCCCCGATCTTACTCACCCTAGATTTAGGCCCCCCGATAACTCGGCCATATAATTGGAAGCTGAACACTTTCCTTCTTCAGCACCTTCCCTCTCAATCGGAATTAACCTTGACCCTGCGTCACTATTTTGCTGAGAATTTGACCCCAGACGTCCCCCTCTCCACTGTGTGGGAAGCCCACAAGGCGGTGATGCGGGGTAGATGCATTGCGCTTTCCTCGGCCTTGAAGCGTGACGTCGCGGCCACCAAGCTTAACACCGAGAAGGAACTTAGACAGTTAGAGCAGAACCTGCAGGCCTCACCGACGGTACCACTCCTTAGGAAAATTGTTAATTTGCGAATGGCGCTGGCGGACCTGGCGCTTCGCCGTGTTGAGAAAGCCCTTCTGAGGATCAAACAGACATACTATGACAGGGGCAATAAAGCACACTCCCTTCTAGCGCGGAAGCTCAAAGACAAAACCCTTCTCTCTGCCCCACACCAGATAAAAACTAGATCTAATGCGGTTGTCTCCCACCCCAAAGACATAGTTGATACGTTTGCGGGCTTTTACGCGGAGCTCTATAATAGTCCTGACATCCCTAGCAACCCTGTGTCGCTGGAGGTCTCACAGCGTATACAGCAGTACTTGTCCGACAGCGCCATTCCCAAAATTAGAGATTCGGACTTGCTCATTTTGAACAAGCCTGTCACGGAAGACGAAGTGGGAGAGACCATTCAATCCCTCCCTGCACATAAGTCCCCAGGCCCAGACGGGCTGCCCTACGAATATTACAAAGCATTTTCCCCCCTCTTAACTCCGCATATGAGCAGACTCTTTAATGCTTTTCTACAGAAAACACCCGTCCCCTCAGATATGCAACGTTCCTTCCTTACCTTAATCCCCAAGCCAGATAAGGACCCCATCCACTGTGCGAATTATAGACCCATTGCGCTGCTGAACGCGGACCTAAAAATTTTTACTAAATTGCTATCCCTGCGCCTTAACAAGGTCCTACCCTCTTTGATCCATAAGGACCAGGTGGGCTTTGTCCCCCTCCGACAAGCGGGGGATAACACCCGGAAGGTGATAGACCTGGTCGAGGTGGCGAACAGGGAGGGAGTGCCGTCCCTGCTCCTGAGCTTGGACGCAGAAAAAGCATTTGATAGACTGGGTTGGCCCTTCCTCTTCGCCACTCTGACCCACATAGGGATGGAGGGACCTTTTCTGCGAGCCATACAACATCTTTACTCCGACCCGTCCTCTCAAGTGAAGACTCCCTTTGCCACCTCTTCCCCTTTTCCATCTCCAACGGCACGCGTCAGGGATGCCCGCTGTCACCCCTACTATTTGCCCTCTGTATTGAACCCCTGGCGGCGTCTATCAGGCGGAACCAGGCTATAAGAGGGGTTCCGGTGCGAGGCCAGGAGTTTAAGATCTCGCTATTTGCAGACGACGTAATTCTCACTCTTACCCAACCCAGAATATCCCTACCCAACCTGCATATGGAGCTGGATCGTTACAGTGCGCTATCGGGTTACAAACTTAATGCGTCGAAATCCGAAGCCCTTCCGATTAACATTCCACCGTTGGAGGTGGAACACCTACGATCCAACTTTCCCTACCATTGGAGGTCCACCTCCCTTCGATACCTGGGGGTAAACATCACCCCAACCTATACCTCCCTTTATCAGGCAAACTACCCATCCCTCTATGGAGATATTAGGCGTCTCTTGCTAAAGTGGCGGAAACACCAGATATCTCTGCTTGGTAGAATAGCCTCTGTGAAGATGGCTATCCTCCCGAAACTCCTCTACCTTTTTCAGACCCTCCCCATTCCAGTCCCCTCCTCTCACCTGAAAAAATTGCAAAGGGACCTACTTCGATTTGTATGGAATCATAAAAGGCCTCGTTCGGTCATGACCGCCTCCAAATCGGATGGGGGGTTAGCGTTCCCGGACCTAGTCAGATATTATCAGGCTGCCCAACTCCGCGCGGTCGCCTCCTGGACTACCCAGAGGCCTCACAATCGTTGGTCGGAAATTGAATCCCGGTGGTTGGCCCCTACACACCCTAATAGTATGCTCTGGAGTGCGGCGGCAGCGATTCCTCAGTCCCAATTGTTGGGCCCTATGTCCCACCTGCAGAACCTATGGCGTAGGTCTTCCAAGGCATTTGCCCTGACCTCAGCTAAATCGCTCCTGACCTCTTTTATATCCAACCCTCGAGTGCCAGATAGCCTATCTCGCCAGATGCAACACCCCTGGTCCTCCCGGAACCTTTTCCAGCTGAGATCTCTGGTGGATCCCAGATCTAGGAGACTACTGACTTACACTGAACTCCAATCCCGGTTTGACCTCCCCCGGCAGAGCTTCTATAGTTACTTACAAATCCGTCACTTTGCCCAGACCATCTCCTCAGACCTCCGTTTCTCCCCGCCTACCATGTTTGAAATAGTAATCTCATCAGGTACGGCACAGAAGGGGATGATATCGGATATTTATAAAATAATTAACGCCTTTCCTATGGGCCCTAACGGCAAACATGCATATATGCTTAAATGGGAGGAGGCTCTGGGTGAAGTGTTCACGGAGGAGCAATGGCGGGTGATTTGGTCGCAGGCATCCAAGAGCTCCATGTGTACGCTCTACCGGGAGAACGCATACAAAATATATAGTATAGTCCCTTTCTGGACGGAAGTCCGTACGCTCTTGGCCAGTATCCTGGACCAACCCCTGGACTTACACCCAAAGCACTTTTTACTGGGAGTCCCTTTCCCCAAATTGTCCAAATCCCTACAGAAATTATCCCGCCATATCCTGACCGCAGCGAGGTGTCTGGTTGCTCTCCACTGGAAAAAAACACACCCCCCTACCCCGGACGCATTATACGCCCGCATCAGAGATGTGGAGCTTATGGAGAAGATGACCGCCAGGATACGGGACCGGCTGGAAGCGCATGACGTAGTCTGGAACCCATGGAATCTTAAGGACGATCGACCCTGACAGGCAAGCGGAAGTTTTCGGATGACTACCCACCCCTACCCCCTCCCTTTCCTCTCTACCTTTCTTTCTATCCTTAGGTATCCCTTTCCTCTCTCTTTTTATCTATCTTCTTTCTTTTTCCCTTCTTCCTTTCTCTTATGCCTATCATTCTTCCAGACCCCCCCCCCCCTGAGGGGGGGTGTTTGTTTGGGTTAAAGTGTATTATAAGTGTCTTACATTATTCGTTGCCACACGTATCCTCGGATTGCAACTCTGGTTTGGCGGTTAAGTCTTGAGGATAGGTCTATTACTGGTTGGACTGTATCCCTGTTTTACATGTGTTGCAGAACATGCTGTCTGTGAATAGCTCTACCTGGCCTGGCTTGTACCTGCTCCAGGTGGCTGTATTACGTAGGCCAATATGCTTTTATGGTATGTTCTCCCCTGTAATTTTTCTGATCCCTTTCTTCCGCTCCCCCAATGCTGAACTGAAGTGTTTGACGTGTAATGTTTCACTTTAAAATAATAAAAAGTTATTTGACAAAAAAAAAATTATGTCTCACAATGTGAGAGGCCTTAACAGCCCCCACAAGCGTAGAACACTCTGGAAATCTGCTATCGACATGCACTGCGATATTCTTTGCATACAAGAAACTCACTTCCCCAGTGCTAATCCACCTAGATGCACGCATGGCAAATTCCCCCATATATTTACTGCTAATGATCTGAAGAAAAAGAATGGTGTATTAATAGCTGTGAAGGACACTGTCACCTTTTCTTTGTTGCAAGATTACGTTGACCCCCGTGGTCAGTATATTATATTGATTGCTGAAATTAATCACTCTATATATACGCTAGTAAATCTGTATGCTCCAAATGTCAGATCTGCACGCTTTGTCCGCAAAGTCGCGCATAAGGCGAAATCTATGCAAAAGGGTAGCCTAATCTTATGTGGTGATTTTAATATGGTACTGAATGCTGATCTTGATTCCTCCTCTGTAGCCCTCAGGCAGCGCCCCTGTCTAGACAGCTTTTGCCATGAAGAAAGACTCTTTGATCCTTGGCGCTGCACCAGGGCTACGGAGAGGGACTACACGTATTACTCTGCAATGCATAACAGTTACTCGAGGATTGATTATTTTCTCACGGACATGCATGTACTACAAAATGTGGTTAGATCGGATATCCACAACATCACCTGGTCAGACCATGCACCTGTAACAATGGAAGTTGTGGACTTTAATAAGACTGCTAGCAGGCCACTCTGGCGTAACAATACTTTCCTCCTGTCTCGCCCCATTATTAGGGACGAAATAGAAGCGAAGGCCAAAGAGTTCTTCCAACTAAATGATACTGGGGAGTCCTCCCCTGCAATGGTATGGTGCGCTCACAAGGCCTTTGTCCAAGGTGTCCTCATACAGATAGCTTTGAGAGAACGCAAAAACAAAACCCGCCGCATAACACAGCTCCAAAATAAAATTGCTGAATTGGAAAGTCTACATAAAAACCCGACTCTCACTTCCCCCACCCTACTCCAACAACTCACTCAATGTCGTGAAGATCTACGGCAAGAGATTAAAGCTGACCACGACTTATACTTTAAAAGACTGAAACTATCCTAGTATTCACAAAATAATAAGACTAGTAAGCTGCTGGCTTCTCAACTTAAAAAAAGACAGGCTAAAGCTAACCTACCGTTCATCAAGCACCACCATTCACAACAGACTTTTCACAACCCTAAAGACATAGCGAACGCCTTTAAAGATTACTACCATTCCTTGTATAACCTTGACCAGGACCCTGACACTCACCAACCCTCTGACACAGAAATTGATTGTTTCCTTGGTACTCTGAAGTTGCCAAAAATAGATACCCCCACACTGAATGCTTTAAACTCCCCCATCACTTGTGAGGAAGTGACCGCAGTAATCAAAACGCTGCCCATGCATAAATCCCCAGGAGCGGACGGCTTCTCGGCCGAATACTATAAAGCACTTACGACTATTTTGACCCCCAAACTAACGACTGTCTTCAATTCTGCTATATCCACAGGCTCCTTTCCCAAAGAAATGCTACAAGCTATCATAGTTACGACCCCAAAACCAGGCAAAGACAACTCCCTCCCCCAGAACTTTAGGCCAATCTCACTCCTGAACTCCGATTTAAAAATATATGCTAAAGTACTAGCAAATAGATTGATGAATGTTACCCCTACCCTATTGGGTTTAGATCAAGTGGGCTTTGTTAAAGGCAGACAAGCACCTGATGGAACAAGACGCATGATCAACCTCCTACGATACTCTGAAGTTAACAAACTCCCTAGCGTATTCCTAGCCTTAGACGCAGAAAAGGCCTTTGATAGGGTACACTGGCCATATCTATCTAAGACCCTTCAAAAATTCGGGTTATCGGGCCAAATTCACACAGCTATCATGTCCTTGTACTCTCATCCATCAGCAGTCTATAACTCGGGCCTTCTATCTGACCCCTTTAAGCTAACTAATGGCACAAGACAAGGGTGCCCACTGTCCCCCATAATCTTCTCGCTTGTCATAGAACCATTAGCAGAGAGTATCAGGAGCGCGGCAACTGTGAAAGGTATTCAGATAGGTGCAGAAACCCATAAAATAGGGCTATTTGCTGATGACGTCATTCTCACTGTCACAGACCCTATCACATCCCTTACTGAAATTCAAAAGTTGATAGGTATCTTTGGGAAAGTATCCTTTTATAAGGTTAATACTAATAAATGCTATGCACTGGGGTTGCACTTATCATCGGATACCCAAAACACACTAAAAAATATCTTCCAGTGTAACTGGAACCCTCCCTCGATTACATACTTAGGGGTACAGCTTTCCCCCTCAGCTTCTGACACATACCTTCACAACTACCCTCCCCTGTTGGAAAAACTAGCTGAAGAAATGAGCCACATAGCTAAATTACATCTCTCCTGGGTGGGAAGAATAGCGGCTTATCAAATGCAAGTATTGCCTAAACTACTATACTATTTCAGGAAGTTACCAATCCCTATACCCTGCAAGTTCTTTGCTCAACTAGCCAAACACTTAAACAAATTCATATGGGCAGGTAAAAAACCTAGACTAGCCTTAGCGAAACTCTACAAACCAAAGTACCTTGGTGGAATGGGTCTCCCTAACGCCCAGGCTTACTATCATGCAGCTATATTGGACCAAATGAAATACTGGTTCTCCTGTCAATCTGACAATAAATGGTCGAACATAGAACGTACTGTCACCCCTGGGCACGATCTCCCAGCTCTAGCTGTGGCGGCTAGCATTCACCACAAACCAATTATCCCCAACTACCCCACTATACAAGCCACGATTAAGGCATGGTCGAGTCTGACTCAAAGTAGAATCACTAACGTGCCGATGAGCAAACTACAAATTCCATTAGCAAGCTACCAATACCTCATACCCAATTTCTCAACACATCGCTGGAAACAATCAGGCAATCACTTCCTTGCGCCCCTTGACGAACAAAGAGACTTAGCTGACAGTTATAGGCTATACCAAATTAAGCACCATAACGTGTCCAATTCTACTAATCCTATAGAAATTCCGCAAGCACTGTGGGACTTCCTTCTAAACAAAAGCTCCAACTGCAGAAAGGGGATATCGCTTTTCTATAGACTAGCAAACCCTCTGTATCTGAACTCCAAACTGCCCTGCATGTTAAACTGGGAAAGGGAACTGAGGAAGGAATACTCATTCTCGCAATGGCATATGGCACTAAAATATAGTGGGAAATCCTCTGCCTGTATAGATCATTGGGACAATGCCCAGAAAATACTCCACCGATGGTATCTAACTCCGCTACGCATCCATAAAATGCATACAGACGCAACTCCTCTGTGCTGGAGGAACTGCCAGCACATGGGGAATCTTCTCCATACATTATGGAGTTGTGAAATGATCACCCCATATTGGAAAAAAGTAGAATCCCTGATCAGAGACATCACACAAGCTAAGTGTAATCTCGACCCAGGTTTGGCTCTCCTTAGCCTCTCGATAGAACAATTCCCCCCTTTGATGCGAAAAATAGTGATTAATGTCCTTTATGCTGCCAGAATTTCGCTGACAAGACATTGGAAGTCCCCCACACCCCCCTCTCTAGAGGAGGTAATTACCAGAGTAAAGAATATATACCTTATGGAAAAGCTGTTAGCATACAAAGTAGGAGCAACCCCGGGTTTCCATAAATACTGGGAGGCCTGGGATTCCTACAAATACGCCTCTCCACATTTGTGATTTGGATCATAGATGTTTATGCTGAATTATACCTTGAAACTAAGTTGCCAGAATTCGGAACACGCTACATCCAGCTGCAGTGTAAGTAGAGGTAACCTCACCCATCTTAGCCCAGGAGTAGTACCCAAAGAGAAAACTATATCTCTGTTGTATTGAAGTTTCTTATTTCCTGTTTTCCCTATGCCTTATGAACAAGTTTTGCTGTACTGAGTAATAAAACTAATGAGATGCGTACTTACTTGAGCCATCGCCCTTGACCCTCGGTAAGGTCAAAGGATACTAATTCTCGGTTAATCCTACTCCAGCGCTAAGCCTGCTCACAGTGTGTACCCGTATGGGGTGACAGGCTAGGCCTACTAGTAGGCCATTTGAGGTTTTCAACCTATAATAGTTCTAATAGGATACTACTGTTACTTTTTTTTTTTTTGTGAGTATGCGGACAACTGTCTTAATTGTGTACAATAATGCTACATCTTTCCATGTCTAATGTTTCATACTTGTATCATACAAAATCTAATAAAAATCTTTGGTTAAAAAAAATAATAGAAATGCACTTACAATGTAAAAACTTTTAGAAAGCCATAATAAAATGACACCATGTACTCACTCACTCCTATGTCACTTCTGGTCCACATGTGCTTCCACTCACGCCCTACGTGTTACATCACAATCATGTGACTTTATCAGGAGACTAATACATAAATTAAATATTTGGTTAGTAGCACAGCCTCTTTTTTCATTCATCAATAGCAAACACTACACAGTGGAATTGATTTACTAAAGGCAAAGTAAAATGTATTTGACCTTGCAAGGGAATTTTCCCTTAGTTGAGTGAATGTGTTAAAAATAGCTAATCATGTGCAAGGGGGGAAATTTTGATTTTTGCTTGCATGTGATTGGATGATGGAAGCCAGCAGAGCTTCACCTCATTCATTAAGATACTGTAAGTGTAAATTTAATTGCTAAAGAACAGCATATTTTCTTTTAGTAAACCAACCCCAGTGTTTGTGTATCCTGAACACTGACCACTTTTGCTATTCACCCTTTTTGCAGGTCTTCCTGCACTGACCACAAAGTGCCAAAGTGATCTCAACTCACCCACTTGTCCCTAGTTCTGTACATTTATTCTGCAAAATTCTACCCCGTATATGCTGTTTTGTACCATCTCTGCTCAACTCTGAACCATTCTGCATGCTGTGATGTACACTTCAAAATAGCCCCAAGTGCATTACTTTCCTCCAGATAGTTCCATTCTATAAAAAATGGCAACTGACCCATGGCACTCTTTTTGTATCTTTCGTTTGTGTATTTTTTTTGACAGCTCTCCAAACATACATGCATCATTTGATTTTTTGTCGATTAAGAATAAACTAAAGTTGAAGTTTATTCTGTGTCAGTGGAATCTATGCCGCCATGAGGTTTAACATTTCATTTAGGACACAGTGTGGTTTACTGTTCAAGTAGATACTGTATAATATCAGTAACTCTCTGAATATAAAGCTATCTTTCCTGGGGCTGAAACTAGGGATGGAGGGGGCCCCTTCATTTCAGAGGGGGAGGGGGGCAGGGGCCGCTGCCTCAGGTGCTGCATTGAGAGGGGTGCCACTGTCCCCATGCTCTAGGGGGTCCATAGGGCCTCCCTCTCACACCTGGGAAGGAGGGGCAGTGAAGATGGCATTTACTAGAACTGATTGACTGTATTTTCCTCATGCAGCAGGTGAAAGCCAGCTCCTCTCCCTTCCACTGGTATTCAACAGCTGCAGGAGGAATAAACAGCTAATCGGTTTTAGTAAATGCCACCCCTCCTGTCCAGGTTCCATTTTTTCTTTTCATTTACCAGCCCCTTCCTTTTCATTCATAATGGAGACATAGTAAACTGTATTTACTAAGCTTCAGTTTGTGAATGAACAGGAAGCCGCTCAGCACAGAACACCCCTACTAATCCACATGGAGGTGATACTTGAAATCACTTTATTCAATTCTGAACCTCTGTGGCAGATTAGAAGGGAAGCTGCTGCAACAAAAAAAAACAGCCCAGCGGGGCGGGTCCTTAATAAGCCACCCATGACTGTAGAGTCATGACTGCTAGTGTAACCTCTCTTGAATTAACCTGCACTAACAATCCCAACCCAAGTTTCACGTCCTTTGAAATGTTTACTTCTCCCTTTTTGGGATGGCTGAACCCATGTATCAAGACCTCATAGAAATATATGGGGTCATTCGCAGAAGCAGCTCCTTCTTTGCTGGAGGAGAATGAAACATTGCAACCTTGGGGATGGGGGTTGGGGATTCCTGGTACACCCCAAATGGCTTGTAAACCGTAAATAAGGGGAGCTTTTAAAACATTGGCTGTACCACCGTGTGCCTGTCAGCAAACATATAGTTACTAACACACCAAAATTCTCAAAGACAGCATTTTTAACAATCACATGAGCATTTTGTAATGTTCTGGTAATTGCTGATAACTACTGTATATGCATTAAATCTTTGCAGGGATGTGGCGCTAGTACAGAGGTAAAGAAGAAGTTGGGATGGGAGATATCAGCGCAGGTTATTTCATATGTGAGGTGTGAATTAGAGAAGTTTGCATTAGGCTGTCATGAAATATGCTAGCTGAATCTTTCTATTATGTTACGGAATGAAAAATGGAACTCCATGTCAGGTGGACTACGGATCCCAGTTGCCTCTTGGGGAGGCTTCTGTTTTTAAAGCATAGAATGAGCATCTTTCAAATCTAGGATTTATTTATTTCCCAGCTGGTAATGAGTATTCATCCACAATTTCACAATCATTGTATATTACACATTTAAAATTATATAAATATTAATTTAAAAGAACTGTAAAAAGTAAGATTATTAAATGTTGCTCTTATCTGGCTATCACATTTTTCTTTGCAGAAAAAGATCTTTTTGGGGCCGAACCATTTGATCCATTTTGCTGTGCAGTGGGAGATTTCCCTCCTGATATTCAGTCAAAACTTGATGAGATGCAGGTAAGTCTTTAAATGTTTATTTATGAATTAAATGTCTTTAGGAATTTTATAATTTTAGGTTTTATCTGTAATTCAGGACTGAACAATCATTTAGAAATATATTTGCATGGCTCTGTAATTAAAACATGTACACACCAGCTCTATTGAATGGGAGTGCCAGGTGGTAGGATTCTGGTTCAGTCACCCATGCTTGTGGATTTACAGATCTTGCCAATTATTCCTGCAGGTAATCAGTACAATTGTTTAGTTTTAGCTGAAGTTACTTTTAAAATTCTTAGATATCTTATGCCCTGTACACAAGGTCCGATCAGATTATGTTGTCAGAAAATCCGATCGTGTGTGGGCTCTATCGGACTTTTTCCGTCAGAAATTCTGACTGAAAAAGTTTGAGAGCTGGATCTAAAATTTTCCGACAACAAAATCCGATCAGATTTTTTCCGATCGTTTGTAGAGAATTTCTGACAGACAAAGTGCCATGCATGCTCAGAATAAATTACGAGGCGAAAGCTATTGGCCACTAGCCTCTACGCCAGGGATCTCAAACTGGTGGCCCTCCAGCTGTTGCGAAACTACAAGTCCCATCATGCCTCTGCCTGTAGGAGTCATGCTTGTAACTGTCAACCTTGCAATACCTCATGGGACTTGTAGTTTTGTAACAGCTGGAGGGCCACCAGTTTGAGACCCCTGCTCTACGCAGTCCCGTCGTATGCAACGAACATCACCACCGACAACTTTGTCCGACCGTGTGTATGCAAAACAAGTTTCGGCCAAAATCCGACAGATTTTGTGGTCGAAATGTCCGACCGTGTGTACAGGGCATTAAACATTAGAAGTAAGGCAATAGACTGATGTAATTGGTGTAATCTCAGGTCATCATTCGTCTGCTTAATCACCTCTTCTTTGACTGTATTTTACAACAATCAGATAAATATTCTTTGGAAAGAAACAGTCATGCAATCACAGCACACATTTGGGTTTACTAACGAAAGGAATAGAGGCTGCTTACCTAGTAAAGTGGATATTCACTGCTAGTGTATGTTCACTTTGCAAAGTAACTGTCAGTAAATAAGGTGCACCTGTGGTCAGAATATCTGACCATGTGAAAGGGAAATAAAAAAATTGTTTTTTTTTGCTACCACTTGATTGAGCATTTAGAAATAACATATCTCTACATATCCACTAACATTCATTTTGCGATGTGAATATTAAATCTATTACATGAACGGGCATCTATTCCTTTAGTAAATCAAGCCTACCCTGTATATGTAAAGAAAAAAATAATTACTGCTCTATCAAAAATAGATAAATTATGGATATGTGCAAAAAAGCAGCAACTTTTCATGAGATACACACATTAACAAACGCCTTTCAAAATAGTAAGTTAAGCTAATTATCTTAAAATATGAATTAAATCAATAAGAAATAACAAAAAATAAAGTCCATCCAATGTAGTGACCTCAGTGTGGCAATAACTAATATTACACCCAAGAAAACCTGATGTGAGAAAAAAAAGGATGACTTCCACCACTAGATTTACTGCAGCTTACCAACTTCCTATGATCTCCTATTATGGGACATCACAAGCGCTTTTGGCTCAATACCCAGCCAGGGCCTTTAATGGACACAGCAACAGTCACAGCCAAAATGTCTTCATAAGCTTCCATCACTCATATAAGCTCAATGACACAGGATCCCCATGAAGGAATAAAAAGCTTCCATAGTGTAAAATCTTAGGATGTTTTAATAATAAAAAAGGTGTAATGCACTTACAATTATGTAGATAAAATAGAGCATAGAAAACAAGCCGACGGGCTCAAAATTGCAGCCCGTCAATCCGGGATCTGCGCGAACGCGGTGACATTGGTACGTTGCTCCTGCCTCCGCGTTTCATCACACGACAATGACGTTGTCCAGGGCACCAGTGAAAGGCTTAAGAATGACCCTACAATCAAAGTAATACTTTGAATCTGATGCTGCCTATGATCTTCAAAGGACTCATCTATTCATTACTTCCTCTCCTTCCACCACTGTGATAGAAAGCATAGGGCTCTAACATGTAAATAGATCACACTGTTTACATTTGAGATCACTGTGATTGGTTTTCACAGAAATGAGCACAGAGCCACTCTGATGGTTGCGTGCCTTTTGCCTCTGCTTTCCACAGAGTGAAGTTTTAAAAAATCTACTTAAAATAACTGCTTACCTTCTGATTGTTATACTATAACAGCCCGAAGTTGACTGGTTAAAGCATTGCAAAATATGTGGATTCTATATAAGTCCTGGGGATCATAAATATTTGTGTATTTTATGTGTAGGAAACAGGTGCATTGAAAAAAATGCAATAAGTATGAATTCTTTATTTCCAGATATCTAATAAATAATTTCCTTTGTTGTCACTGATTAAAACCTGTCTTAATTATTATGTCTCTGTGGTTTCTCCTTGTGCTTTCATGGAACTATAGCGACAAAGATGGTTAGTATTGTACATTTTGTTTTACAGAAAACCTAGATTAACATGCTTTTTGGCACATATCATTTTCGCTTTTGATGCTGTGATTTTTTTTTTTTTAATTAATGCAGCTGGGGTGTTCATATTTTTCTAAGATAATTTATGACTTATTTTACATATTTTTTTATCATGATACCTCTGCTCCACCTGATTGGGCAACAAGTAGAAGCATATCATTGTATATATTTATAAATCTTTTTTTGTAGTATTATATTGTATTATTGGGATCTGCAACTTGGTTACAATTTGTTTCTTTATATAACACTTAGAGGTTGATTTACTAAACCTGGTGACTGCAAAATATGGTGCAACTGTGCATGGTAGCATAGCCATGGCAGCTTCTAACTTTAACTTGTTCAATTAAGTTATGACAAAAAAAAACCTAGGAGCTGACTATTCAGAGCTGCACCAGATTTTGCACTCTCTAATTTTAGTAAATCAATCCCACAGACTTCAAAAGTTTCTAATGGTTGATCTAGTAAAGTACATTTTAAATCAAAATCTCATTCTGTGGGTCAATTTGTTAAAACTTAAAAAAACACCTGCTACTGATGGGGACATGCGGTCCATTTCCATCTGATCCATGAGACAGATGGCAAATCGGATCACCATCCCTCTGTTTTTTGCAAGCAGGATTGGATCATATGGCAGCGGGTGTCAGTATGTGTCCACTGACATCCGACACTCCATAGGGATCCTGATCGGACAGCCCGTGTGAAAGGGCCCTAGAATAAAGTACATATTTAAAGCTTTTTGCACCTTTATGCATTCCAAATGTGTTTAACCTCCCTGGCGGTACGATTATTTTGGATTTTAGGTGCTAAAAGCGGTACCATTATTTTGCATGAAAATTTGGCGTTTTATATTGTAGTCCTGCAATTCTTAGGAATAACTCTCTTAAATCTGTCCAAACCAGAGTCTAGCAGACATCCCAGGCATGATAAAGTTTGAAAAATTAAATCATAAATTATAATATAATAAATAATTATAAATAATTGTACCAAATAATAATATAACAATAATAAAAATTATTCAATAATGTAATCAAATCAAAAACACTGAAATTTGCTCAGTTGCAGAATTGTCACTGTCATTACTTTTCAGTATTTGATGACGGATCTCCCCACAAATCGCTATCGCTCAATTCTGCGAGTGATTCTAATTTATTATCGCTGTTTTCTAGCTGGTCTAAAATAATTTTTGATGTACAGTGACAGTTTTGGTTGCTATGGGCAATCTCCAGTTTCCAGGCATAAACAACAGTTTTTATTATATAAAACTGCATGCAGGACACTGGGCAGACCACTAGGGACAACGGGGATGTGAAATATTTACATACAGCAATGTAATCTGTAAGATTACATTATACTGTATGTTTACTGTTTATTTCACTTTTTGAATTTGGCGCCGATCTCCGTGCCCGTGCGTCGCAACGCTCGCAGGGCACGGAGATCGGCGATGTAAGGCATCGAGCGAGACACGGCTCGCTCGTACAGCGGGGAGACAACGCTGGATCCGAGGGAGAAGGTAAGTAAACCTCCTCCTGGATCCAGCGATGCAGTCCCGAGTCTGACTCGGGGATACCGCTCTTGGTATAAAAAATCCACCCCGAGTCAGACTCGGGAATACCGTCAGGGGGGTTAATGCTCCCCTGGGATTGGCAACTCAAAGCAAGCCCCATTCATCTTCATAAATTAATAATTAAACAATAAATGAAACACAATGCTAGGTGGAGAACTACTCTTTTGCTAGCGGAGGAGCCCGGTTTTCTCCTTCCTTGTTGTCGCCGTCCAGGGGTCTTCTTCCGACTTCGGGGGTCTTCTTCCGACTTCTCCGTGCTCTTTGGTTCTTCTGCCAGGCTCCTCCGCTATCTTCTTCCAGCTCTTTTAATAGCGTTGGCTCGGTCTTCTCATTCGCCGCCGCCACTTCTTCTTCTTCTTCTTCTTCCTTCTTCTGCTTCCTCCTTCTCTTATTCTCTTCTTCTGATGTTGAAACAACGCTGTCTCCAGCTGTAACGCCAGGGATGCGTTGTGCGGCGACTTATATAGGCATAAGGGGCAGGGTCACCAGATGATGTCACATGGTGACCCCCGCCCGTATGTGTCACATTCCCGGGTGATGCTGGGGCATGCAGCCTGGTATGGTTGGGGGGGGCGTTCGCTTACCCCCACCCCCTTTCCCGACTGGCCAGGCTGCATGCTCGGATAAGGGTCTGGTATGGACTTTGGGGGGACCCCCACTCCATTTTTTGGCATAGGGGTTACCCTTAAATCCCATACCAGGCGACGAGGCTCGCAAAGTGTCAATCTCGCCAATGGAAGCAGCGACATTGACTTCCTTCGCTAGTCCCATCATACCTGAAGTCACATTCAAAATGAACAGACTTTAGTCCATGTGCGGGTAAATCTGTTCATTTGGAATTTCCGACGGACCTGCACCTAGTCTACTGGAAAAGTCCATTTGTGTGTGGGCAAGTCCACTCGTTCGAAAAGTCCAGCGGACCTCTGCTGGAAAGTCCGGCCGGATAGTCTGATCGTGTGTACGCAGCATCACAAGTATCTGGGGACTGGAGCAAGAACACTGAGGTGTTCTATAGGAGGGGCTAAAGCCGCCTCTACTTTTTGAGGAGACGGAAGTCCTTTAACATCTGCCAGACAATGCTGAAGCTCTTTTATGAATCTGTGGTGGCCAGCGTTCTCCTGTATGCAATGGCATGCTGGGGAAGCAGACTTAGGGTGTCCGACCCCAACAGACACAGTAAACCGCAAGGCCAGTGATGTTGTTGGATTGGAATTGGAGTCTTTAACAACAGTGCTGGAAAGGAGAATGTTGTTCAAGGTATGTTCAATCTTGGACAACTCCTCCCACTCACTTCACAATATGCTGGTCAGTCTGAAGAGTAACATCAGTGACAGATTGTTACAACCACGATGCACCACAGAGCAACACAGGAAATCATTTTTACCTGTGGCCATCAAGTTATATAATTCTTCTCTGTGAGGGCTGGAGGTGAAGATTTTATTCTGATTTATGATCAGGATGGTATGTTGTTTTTTAGTATGTTGGTATTATGTTAATTTTTATTTGGGGTAATGTTAGAGAAAGTGGTGTATTTGCAGTTAGTAGTTAGATTTTTTGTTAATTTAATCTGTGTTATTTATTCTATGTTGTATTTTAATTGCATGGAAGGTTTAATTTGTAGTGCAGTTTTAATTTGTTGTATTTGGTGCTAATGGCTGTTATTGGTAATTCTGTTGTCTTTGTATCTTGTTCTGTTCATTGTTGTGATCTTGTGTTGTCTTTGTTAAGTGTGTTTGTGTCGCAACAATTTCCCAATTTCCCTTTGGGATTAATAAAGTATTCTGTAAGCATTGAGGGAAGCCTTTAGCTACAGCTAACAGTAATGCAAGACAAACCTTCACTTGGATTGTGCCTTGGATTACTAATGCAAACGCCTGTAGCAACTCTGCAAATACAAGTGCTACTCACTTCAAATAAATTTCTTGATGAGATTAGTCTTTTTTTTTTAAGAATATTTTTTTTTTGAGTTTTACAACATTCTGAGCATATAGATACCTCCCAACCTTTGAACTTCAGAATGCTTGAGGAAGGAAGTAACCTTGCATAGCATGCCACAGCAAATGAGGGTGTGGTCAAACTGTTGGCAATGGGAGGTGCTTAAGGGGCATCATTAAACTAAATTTGAGCTTCCTTGTACCTATAAAATATGCTTTTACCAAGGTTCCAAAAGCAAGAGTCTCATGGATACATACAAACCCCAGTACATTCATTTAAATAAAAGGATAAAAGCGTACAGGGTTTTGGAGTGCATTACGTAAAGAGTGCAGGGTTCTGGAGTGAGCTGCATACAGAGTGCAGGGTTCTGGGATGAGCTACGTACAAAGTGCAGGGTTCTGGGATGAGCTTCCTACAGAGTGCAGGGTTCTGGGATGAGCTTCCTACAGGGTGCAGGGTTCTGGGATGAGCTACATACAGGGTGCAGGGTTCTGGGATGAGCTACATACAAGGTGAAGGGCTCTGGGATGAGCTATGTACGTGGTGTAGGGTTCTGGGATGAGCTATATGCAGGGTTCTGGGACAGAGATCATATAGTGTACATACACTGATAGTGTAGAGATCATATATACACTGTACAAACACACAATAACCTCAGAACCCGAACCCTTACAATGCTCCTCTCCTGCCCTAATCTTTAGCCCCCCACCCTCCTCAAAGCTTCACCATTGTACCAATGGTTACCTTTCTGGCTCATTGAAATAAAATGATAAAAGGGTGCAGGGATTTGGAGAGCATTACGTACAGAGTGCAGGGTTCTGGGATGAGCTACGTACAGAGTGCCGGGTTCTAGCATGAGCTACATACAGAGTGCAGGATTCTGGCATGAGCTGCGTACAGATTGCAGGGTCCTGGGGTGAGCTGCGTACAGAGTGCGGGTTTTGGGATGAGCTGCGTACATAGTGCGGGTTTTGGGATGCGCTGCATGCAAAGTGCAAGGTTTTGGGATGAGCTGCATACAGAATGCAGAGGTTTTGGGATGAGCTACGTATAGGGTGCAGGGTTCTGGGATGAGCTATATACAGGGTGCAGGGTTCTGGGATGAGCTATGTACAGGGTGCAGGCTTCTGGGATGAGCTATGTACAGGGTGCAGGCTTCTGGGATGAGCTATATATAGGGTGCAGGGTTCTGGAATGAGCTATATACAGGGTGCAGGGTTCTGGGATGAGCTATATACAGGGTGCAGGGTGCAGGGTTGTAGCACAGAGATCACATATAAACTGTACATACACTGATAGGACAGAGATCATATATACACTGTACATACACTGATGCTGTAGAGATCAAATATACACTGTACATACACAGCAATAACCTCAGCAACCTCCCCTCCGCCCCTCAACTCCTCTCCTCTGCCCTAATCTTTAGCCCCCCCACCATTCCCAAACCATCACCATAATACCTATGGTTACCTTTCTGGCTTATTGTCAGCTCCAGAACTTCCCCGACCAGGTAGGAGAAAGGGTATCACGCTGCTACAGCTCACCACGTGCTTCCTTCCCTTCTCCTGCCATTGAACATGCTACACTCTTCCCGCACTTGTCCACTAATCAGAGCAGGCAGGCTGTTGCAGGATCCGGGAGAATTCTTACTTGCACTTTCTAACACAGAAGCCAGGCTTCTGTGTTTTAAAGTGAAAGCGCTGAGCTGTGAGCACACATCTAACCATGGCTGAAAACAATGATGCGGGACATAACTTCTTCACAGTGGGACCTCGGGACAAAGGTGCAGATGTAGGAATGTCCCGCCCAATCTGGGACTGTTGGGAGGTATGCATACATTATAGTGAGTTTACATATATGAGGCAACAATGAAATTACTTCTTAAGTACAACATGCACGGAACCTAGTCTCATTCTAAAGAGGAATCATGGTAAATAAATTGTTCAAAATAAGAATAACACAGCAAAGCCTTTTATACTGTATTTCTTTAATGTAAGTATATACATTGAGATAAATACATTTTTAATAAGAACAGACACATCTGTAGACAACTCGATGAAATATGTCTTACTTCTAACAATGTAACAGTACAATACTATAGGGTTGATTTACTAAAGGAAAATATACTATGCACTGAAAGTGCACTTTCGCTAAGAGCTTAATAAATGAAGTAAAGCTTCATTTTGAAAAGAATACTTAGTCACATGCAAGGAAAATAAAAAAAAAACAGCATTTTTGCTTGTACATGATTGGATGTTTAAAAAATCAGCAGAGCTTCCCCTCATTTTAGAGCTTCCCATCAGATCTAGAGCAAATGCACTTGCAGTGCACAATATATTTGCCTTTAGTAAATCTACCTCACAGTTTGTAGGATGTTTTGTTCTTAAGTTCAAATAGCAGAATATTCAGTTGTTTAGACTGGACTAAGCCCCTGTACACACGGTCGGAGATTTCCACAACCAAATCCGTCGTATTTTGTCCGTCGGATCTTGTCCGAAACTGTTGCATACACAGTCGGACAAAGTTGGCGAAAAATCCGATCTTTCATAACGTGATGACGTAATTTCGTTACGATGGGACTACATTCAGGCTAGTAGCCAATAGCTTTGATGTAGGAATTTGATCTGAGCATGCGTGGCACTTGGTCCGATCAAAATTCTCTACACATGATCGGAGTATGTCCGATCGGCCCAGTTGGTCGGGAAATTATTCCAACATGTTGGAAAATTGGGTCAGACGGATATTCCGACGGAATCATACCGTCGGATTACCACACACAGTCGGATTATCCAAAGACACGGTCCGATAGGACACATTCCGACGGATTCTCCGACCGTGTGTACAAGGGCTAAAAGTCTGTTTAATTCTGTGAAAATACACTGCTATTTTCAGCTCTGCTTTTGAAAACACTAGTTGCCCAGTTATTATTTCTATGCAAAGGCTCCAACACTCTCCTACAGGTCAGGAGTAATTACTTTTCTTTAACCACTTATGGACCGCCCACCACATATATACTGTAGCAGGGTTGGCCCTATTGCCATATGTCATTTCATGCAGGAGACACTGCGGGCATGTCCAGAGGCTGCAGTATGGGGGATCCAATGCGTGGGTCCGGCAGCTGCGATGTTCGCCGGCCACCTACGATTGCTCCTCAGAGAGGCAGAACAGGGATCTGCCTTTGTAAACAAAGCAGATCCCCTTCTGACAGGAGAATACAGAGAGATCATCTGTTCCTAGTGATCAGGAACAGCGACCTCTCTGTACTCCCAGTTATTCCACTCCCCCCACAGTTAGAAACACCTCCTTAGGACACACTTAACCCTTTTATCGCCCTCTTGTGTTAACCCCCATTTTTAGCTCTGATCAATGTAATAATGTCATTCGTCCCAAAAAAGTGTCAAAAGTGACCGATCTGTCTGCCTCAATGTCGCAGTCCCAATCGCTGATCACCACCATTAGTAGTAAAAATAATAATAATAATAATGCCATAAATATATCCATCAATAGACATCAATTTTATTTGGGTACAGCATTGCACGCCTGTGCAATTGTCAGTTAAAGTAACGCAGTGCTGTATCGCAAAAAATGGCCTGGTCATTAAGGGGGTAAATCCTTATGGTCCTCACGTGGTTAACTTCTCTACCTGAATCATTGTTCAGAATGTGCTGAGACCAGTGACAGGCAGAAGATTAACATTTTAGAACGAGATCAGCAGTGTGTGCTACATACTGTAGGAGTTGCATGAGCTGCCTGGAGCCTTCAGTTGCATTCAGGCCTTCTGATTACAGTTGATGGAATGGATGAAGCTGATATATCACAGGCTGTTTTTATATAATGTGAGTTGTTAAATGAATCTAATTAGAACTGTTCACTATGTTCTATGTTACTAATATGGCCAGATTTTAAAGAATATTCATAGAAATGGTGATGAGTACTTTTTAGTAGCTCTTTCTGCCTTTGCAGAAATGTAACAGATTTCCAGCATTTCATTAATATAACATAGATAGGGTTTCTGTGCCTTTTATCATGCATCATGAGAAACATGCCAAGAAATATATTTATTCAGTACAATCATGTTTTTCGTATGTGCTGTCTCAGAAATGGGAATCATCACACTGCAAATATTTTCCCAGAGTTGTCAAACTTCCTCAAAGTGGAATTTCACCCTCTTAATCAACTTAGAATTTTTCTGATCCTTATGCTGCTAGCATTAGTAAATAGATAGGAAAGTATATCATATGTACTTGTTTTAACATTTTTTTACACTGGTTTCCTGAGCTAAGGGCAGATGCATTCAAAGAAGTACAGTAAATGCTACATGAATCATCTGCCCTTATTCAAGATGGCCACAGCTAGAAATACTAGGGATTGTTTTTTAAAGTGATTTTTCAGCAAAATAAAGCATTGAGAAATTGATGGATGAGGGAGTTTGCTTTTAATGTTAAAGATTCATTGATAAAAAAACAAAAAAATATCTATGCTAGACTACACACAACTAGTAATTATGTGCAAAGCAGCCACTGTACAATTGTAATACAAATTGTGGAACTCTAAAGCAATGACAAACAATATTAAATCAAATGTAAATCCATAACAGTCCATATGTGATTAAATCTTCTCACTTGCGTCCTTGATCAAGCATAAATGTGCAGATACAATTACCTCTTGAATTGTTATAATAAATAAAAAGCCACATGGTGCATACAACCAAACCTGAAAGGAATTCCACCATAAAACCCCTGAAGCAATGGCATCTTACCAGATGAGATGGACCATAATGTTATAAATGGTTAAACGCAGTGGCAGCCAGTCCGTAAGGGGCGCCCCCCACTGCACTATGTGGGGCGCTGGACTAATAGGTTTCTATTATGTCCATAGTTTTTGTACAAGTACATGATTGTGATTTTAGCCAATAGCGAATCAATATTCCCAAACCTGGTGTAACACGGAAGCTGTGGAGGGGAGCTGTGTCAAGGGAGCTGTGACTGTGGTAAGTGCGGAGCCGATGATGTTTACATTCATCCTTTGAATAACCTTTATCCTTATTCAAATGCATAGTGTGAGCTTCACTTGTAATGAAGAAAGTATTGTAGCAGGTACTGTACATCAGGAAGGGGTTGTAGTAATAATATGAAAAGGCTGGCTCTAGCCTTAATCAAACAGTCTGGCTTCGTAATCTAGGTACCAATACCCTTACAGTAACGTAAATTATACACGTAATTGCAATTGAACTGAAGGTGGACACTATACCTACTTGTCTATACCACATACCTATGCACAGACTATGCCACTCACTATATAAATGCACACTAGGATTGACATATTATATGCATACATGTAGTTATAGATTTAATGTTTTCAGAAATGGAGATTAGCAAGGATCTGAATTTACTGCAGCATAGTCAGATAAGAATAACATGTTGGGGGTAGGGGTGGTTAATGATCAAATGTAAACAGATAATAGATCTGGCAGACAACCATTGAGCCAAATTGAATTTGCATTTCTTACATTATACATGAGTTTGTATTAGATGTTCTGAGATATTATAGGAAAGCGTAATTTAGAAACGATAGCCCAAATTCCAGATTAAAAGTGACCTTATATAATATAATATAATATAATATAATATATAATTCTGCTTGAATTAATTTGAGTCTTGTAGTCCTGGGCCATAATGCTTGTAGCAGAGTGTACATATGTGTCTGTCTCTGCCTGGAGGGGTGTGTTTGCACCCACCAAAAAATGTATAGCACCAACTGCCACAGGTCAAACAGGTTTTGGTTATATATTCTCCCAATGGCTCCCAGTGCACGGACAAGCATCACACCTCTGCCTGTGAAGATAAACACCAAAGAAAAAAAATATACACCCATGGTGAAAGTATGTTAAAAACGTAATCCTTTTATTTAACAAAAAAGATAAAATAGTAACATGGTACAATCACACTCAATGATAAACTGAGCCACCTCAGACAAAGGCAGTAGCAGGCTGATGGTTTAGTGAACAAAAAATCTGTCTTGGACCATTCTAACCCATTCCCTGACGGCCTAGTTTCAGGCAAAACATGTAGGTCGCAGCTTGTACATGACAACATCACACACTATTGCCAGTTGTAGCCGTCATTTTGTTTGCTAAAGGCCGCAATTTCAGAGTACATTACAATAGTACACAATGAAAGGCATGTAACAAAGCCTTTCATTGTGTACAACTGTCATGTGATCTGCTGTGATTGGCCACGGCAGTGATCTGGGGTACACAGCAGGTGACAGATTGCACTGGAGCACAGCCATATCCTGGGAGGACGTCATATGACACTCCAAACGCAGGTCACAAACACAGCACATTTGCGTGAAATGAATGGAGTCAAATCACACTGCGCTGAACAGCATGTGAATTGCACATGAGAGCAGAGCCTCCTGGGTGGAGCCCTGAGCTATGTCCAAGCCTTCATTATAAGGGCTCTGTGCATTTGAACGCACACCTTGCTTTTCTTAAACAAGTTCTGGACACCAGGCTGGAGATTTCTTCCCCCCCAAAGCACTTTGAAATGTCCAAACTATGGGACCCAATCCAGGAATCCAGAGAAAGCTGTAAAGACAGCTTTCTCCACTCACAAGCATTACTCCAGAGTCTTGAACTCCGCATTCACAGCTTTCTCCACTTATAAACATTACTCCAGACTCTCTAACTCTGCATTCTTACTTTACGCTTTTTACAACTGTTTACACAGTGGCAGGGCCTCGCACTGTCACTATATTTATATAATGTATATCTAGTTTGTAGATAAATTGTATTTCATACTCTTTTCTAAAATTATTGCTTCACCCACGCCTTTTACAAACTGATTTCTAAAGAGATAGGAGGATCTGCTCTGCCTTCATTATAACCAATTAGTGCAATTACAATGTTCTAGTAGGTGTCTGCATTCCATTAAAAGGAGAGTCTTATGGTGGTTCTTATCAAAAATTAAACTCCAGTTGCAGAGTAATTTGCAGCCATTCTGCCTGCCCCTCCTCTCTTCTTATCCGATCACAGAAGGCTTTGTATTATGTGAACCAATTTACAATATACAAAGTAATAAAGGTGTAAAAAAATACTGAGCTGTGAAAAGATGTGTTCTACCCAGCTGCCAACACTACTGAAGACTACACAGTAACATGCAAAAATTAAAACAAAAAAGTGTGGCGCTTAGGTGGCAACAAACCACATGAACCAGTAAGGCACTAATTGAAGCAAAGAAAAAAAAATACATACACTTCAAAAAAAGAAAATATGTGTAAATTCCGTTATATATCCAGAGATCTTACTCCCAGGTGGAAGAGTGCATGAACCTCATGCACACAAAAGGTTAAAGTAAATAATATTAATTTAACATATACAGTCCATCAAGTGAACGTCTAACAGTCCTTGAAATGTGTAATATCAATCACAATTCCAAACCTGAGGGGACGTAAAAAAAGGTGAAATTCAACTTCTGATGTGTAGAATAATACCACCACCACCGTGATAAAGAAGGGGAGAGGAGGCTTACCAAATGACGTGGACTCAGAGGAAGGCTTGCACCTCTCGAGTCATATGGGCCTGTAGGTTAGCAAACCAGATAATCATACATCTAGTGTGTAATCTCCCGCAAGTCTTCAGGTCATGAAATCATCTGTATCGATCCTCCTATAGTGCTCATCCCACGAAAATAGAGGGCTCAGGTATCAAAGACCATGGAAGTAGAAAACTAGCATAGCGTGATACCGTTTTAACATCCAATTTATTAAAAAATAATAATAAAATTACACTCACATTTGGTTCAATCGTAATAACATAGTCAGAAAGTAGCGATGTCTGTAAGGGGGTCCAACCGACGCGTTTCAACTAAACAGTTGTCCTCAACTACAAAGTAAATGAACAGCAGAGGGGAGGGCAGGCAAATCATTTGCTGTGCAGGAGAGCTCATCTTTCCCATCAGATCGCTTGGAGTGTAGCAATAGCTGTAAAAAATGTAAATCATGAATAATAGAGATAAATCCACAAGGTGGCTTACACATCCCTGGACTTAATCTCTTTTAAACCAGCATATTTTTAAAATTGCTTTGATTTCTGGAGTTCCATTTTAAATAGCACTGAATTACTAAATGACTTTGGAACAGTGATATATGTTTCCATAACAGCAAATTAATTAATACAGGTTGGACACTTCCTTGGCCCCAGCCTATGACTAGACAGCAACAACACCAATAGGGTCTTCTCTCTCTTCTCTCAGCCTGTTCCTTGGCACAGGTGCATAAAGCATAGCCTGATTGGCTTTGAGTGCCGACAGTCCTTTTCATAGTCTGTACAAGGGATTGCAAGACGCTCTCACAGATTCTTACATTTGTTTCATTTAAAAAAATATTTTATGATTTTATGAATAGTAACTGCATTGAATAATGTTTCTGTCTGTCTGAAATTCAGCTTTAACTTAAATATCATATGGTTAAATACATGTTTATGTTATTTCAACCTCAACTTCCCCCATTTGACAAGCTTAACTGGAATACTATATATGTGTGTACAGCACTGCTCCGCAGGGATTTTTCTTTAAAAATGTACAGTTCTTTGGCCTTTTGTTACTAAGTACGGCCTCCACAGCACAGGAATGTTAACTGTAGGCCAAGCCACATGATTTATTTTCCTCTGTAGGCAACCCAAAACACATAATTTAATTTTACTTAACACATGCTTAACATACTTATGATATCCACTGGCTGTAGTTATCATGAATAATTGGATCAGTGACAATAGGCCTTGAAGTGGGCACATTCATTATTCTTTGTCATCTCTGACTGTAATGTTTGGCAATTTTCTTTTGGACTTTCTGTGGAAATCATGGTGACAGACTTTCGTGATTTTATATCTGAAACAGGTGGCAGTGAAAGATCATAGATACATTTTAGGGGATGGGAGGGCACAAATAAGTACTGGGGAATCATATTTAACCGTAAAGTGTATCTAAATACAAAAACTAAAATTTTATATATCGCATCTTATTAATTTATGGTGCAGTGGTTGCATTCATTTTATTTTTTTCAAACTTATTTTGCTTTATTTTCACCTGGTGATCCATCAAATAACAACTTACCATCCCTGAATGGCTAGGTCTCTCCTCCACCGTGTCTATGGAGAGGCCATGATTGTTACCTTAGAATGCTCTCCTGATACAGTATGGGCTACAAACATTTCAGTATCTCTTTATCTTCATTACATGGGGGCAAGGCAAATTGGTAGTTTACAGAACACAGCTAGGTAGGAAGATTATTGGAAGCAGATGAAGGAAGTGACAAGGACACAACAATTGCACTGGTGGTATGAGTGTGTTTTATAATATATATATATATATATATATATATATATATATATATATATATATATATATATAATATATAAAACAAACTCGTACGACCAGTGCAATTAGTTGCAGCTGCTGTTCCAAACCAGTTAGGCTATGTAATACTCAAGTGACCCACAGAAATGTGTGTAAACAGCGCTTGCAATTGCAAATCAACAAAATAAAAGTAAAAAGAAATCCTAAAATAGTGAGAATTGTTATACAGTGGTGTGAAAAAGTGTTTGCCCCCTTCCTCATTTCCTGTTCCTTTGCATGTTTGTCACACTTAAGTGTTTCGGAACATCAAACCAATTTAAACAATAGTCAAGGACAACACAAGTAAACACAAAATGCAATTTGTAAATGAAGGTGTTTATTATTAAAGGTGAAAAAAAATCCAAACCATCATGGCCCTGTGTGAAAAAGTGATTGCCCCCCTTGTTAAAACATACTATAACTGTGGTTGTCCACACCTGAGTTCAATTTCTATAGCCACACCCAGGCCTGATTATTGCCACACCTGTTCACAATCAAGGCATCACTTAAATAGGAGCTGCTTGACACAGTAAGGTCCACCAGAAGATCCTTAAAAGCTACACATCATGCCGAGACCCAAAGAAATTCAGGAACAATTGAGAAAGAAAGTAATTGAGATCTATCAGTCTGGAAAGGGTTATAAAGCCATTTCCAAAGCTTTGGGAATCCAGCGAACCACAGTGAGAGCCATTATCCACAAATGGCGAAGACATGGAACAGTGGTGAACCTTCCCAGGAGTGGCCGGCCGCCCAAAATTACCCCAAGAGCGCAGCGACGACTCATCCAAGAGGTCACAAAAGACCCCACAACAATGTCCAAGGAACGGCAGGCCTCACTTGCCTCAGTTAAGGTCAGCGTTCATGCCTCCACCATCAGGAAAAGACTGGGCAAAAATGGCCTGCATGGCAGAGTTCCAAGGAGAAAACCACTGCTGAGCAAAAAGAACATCAAAGCTCGTCTCAATTTCTCCACAACACATCTTGATGATCCCCAAGACTTTTGGGACAACATTCTGTGGACCGATGAGACAAAAGTGGAACTCTTTGGAAGGTGTGTGTCCAAGTATATCTGGCGTAGAAGGAACACTGCATTTCATAAAAAGAACATTATACCAACAGTAAAATATGGTGGTGGTAGTGTGATGGTCTGGGGCTGTTTTGCTGCTTCAGGACCTGGAAGACTTGCCGTGATAAAAGGAACTATGAATTCTGCTGTCTACCAAGAGATCCTGAAGGAGAATGTCCGACCATCTGTTCGTGTACTCAAGCTGAAACGAACTTGGGTTCTGCAGCAGGACAATGATCCTAAACACACCAGCAAGTCCACCACCGAATGGCTAAAGAAAAACAAAATGAAGACTTTGGAGTGGCCTAGCCAAAGTCCTGACCTGAATCCTATTGAGATGTTGTGGTATGACCTTAAAAAGGCCGTTCATGCTCGAAAACCCTCTAATGTAACTGAATTAGGACAATTCTGCAAAGATGAGTGGGCCAAAATTCCTCCAGGACGCTGTAAAAGCCTCATTGCACGTTATCGCAAACGCTTGGTTGCAGTTGTTGCTGCTAAGGGTGGCCCAACCAGTTATTAGGTTTAGGGGGCAATCACTTTTTCACACAGGGCCATGATGGTTTGGATTTTTTTTCACCTTTAATAATAAGCACCTTCATTTACAAATTGCATTTTGTGTTTACTTGTGTTGTCCTTGACTATTGTTTAAATTGGTTTGATGTTCCGAAACACTTAAGTGTGACAAACATGCAAAGGAACAGGAAATGAGGAAGGGGGCAAACACTTTTTCACACCACTGTATATAGTGTACTGTGGTGCCAATATGCATATTAAAACAAAACCCATAATCGTACTTAATTTTAAATGATGATAGTGTGAATGATGAAACAAATACTCAGTTCACAAACAAAGCATAATAGAACATAATAAAGTGCTCAGTCCCAAATATTGTTGATAATCAATATGACAAGCCCATACAGCTGTATTAAAGTGCCTTGTGCTATCTTTAACTCCAATGTTTGTGCCACCACAAATTTATTTTGTAGTCTTGTAAAATTACTGACAGGTCTGCTTCCAATTACGTATAGTTTATCTTACTTTTGAGTTGGCCCATTACAGAAACTGAAGGATGTTGAAAGCAAGCTTTCACAGGCATGGGTTTAATTACAAGGTGTTCACTTTGCAAGGGGAATTTTCCCTTAGCCTAATGTATGAAGTGAAACTCTGACTTCCATCAACCAATTATGTGCAAGCAAAAATACAGTTTTATTTTCTGTGCATGATTGGCCATTTTTTGCTAATTTCATTTTCACCTCATTCACTAACCCAGGAGAAAATTCCCTTGCAATGTGAAACTTCCATTACAAAGTAAACAGTCTATTTGCCTTTATTAAATCAACTCCATGTCTGCTGTTTTAAGATTATTTGTGGAAAGAGATCTTAATTAAACATGGTAATGTACAGTTATTTTTCAAAATAGTCTGTAGAGGAAAAGAAGGGAGGCAAAACTTTAGTTGTGTCGTCTTCTATGTTTTGCAACTTTTAGCACAGAGGTGAGTAGATCCTGAGTATGTGCAAATTTTTTGCCAGAGGAAACTATTCTGGAAATTACCCTTTTAATGACACTTCTTGTCAAATAAGGTTGGCAGTGTTTCACGTTTTTAAGCTCTCTGTTTAGGATTTCCAGTAGTTGAGATCCAGATGCATGATTGCTTCAAAGCTTTGCCTATAAATCTCCGTTTCACACAGCTGACTCCAGGGTTGCTCCAAACACGATTGCTCAAACTCCAGTTCTGTTTGTTGGCAGGTCTGTTCAGCTACAGCTATTTTTGTTTCAATTATCTGCAGACAATTAATGCCTTTATTGAAATTGGAACATAAATATAACAGACCCAATGTAAGTCCTTTTGATGAAATATAATGCACACAACACAAAGTAGATTATGTTTAATCTCATGTATTGGGTTTACAGGTAGACACAAAAACAAATGTCAGAGAAAGTCAAGAAAATGCAAACATATCCAAGGAACACTGACATATCCAAACCCACACTTATAGGTAAAGTATACTATATAAGTATGACAACTATCAGAAATAAACAACCCATATTTGCATAAAATAGGAAAACAACCATTGTTACATAGTTCGATCAAGAATGTATAATGACCAAAACACAGATCATAAAAGTAGGGGAAAAAACAGATCCTATAGCAATATATTGCAGGTAGGACATTGACAGATGACCATGTGTGAAACCGAGCACCTCTGAAAACCAGAAAAGCAATAGAGTGATAAAAATAATAAGTCCAGAAACAGAAAAAGAGGATAGATAGAATAGGAAAAGAGAGATTTGTAAAAATAAAAAAACAAAACACAAATAAATAAAATGGGTAAGTGGAGGTGAGGGGAGAGGGATGAGAGGGCCAATGGTACCTACATAACACAACAGAAGGGCAACAAAAACTGTTGGGGGAATCCCGGAATTACTCAGAAGGCTAAACCGTAGTAGTAATAACTGTGTTCAAAGTAGATGAGTACTGGAAGTGATTCCAGACAGTCTACATGATACTTTGAGAATCAGATTTGTCTTCATCCCACATTATCATATTTTCCATATGTTCAATGTGATTTATTTCACATGTCCAGGTGGCTAAGGTTGATGGGTTAGATTGGCGCCAGCATCTGGCAATAACAGATCGAGCCGCAGTTAGGAAATGTGTAAGGAGACTTTTTTTTATCTATTTGTAGGAGCCTGGCATCAGAGAAATTACAGTAAGCCGGGGCTGGTTAGGGCATGCATCACCCACCAGATGAGCAAACAATTGCAATATATTGTCCCAAAAAGGGAGGCAAGTGCCCCAGATATGAATCATGGTGCCAGGGACCTGCAAACAGCACCAACATGTGTTGGGGATTTCAGAGTCGATTTTGTAAACAAAGAAGATTATACAGTATAATATACATACATGCAAAAAGAGGTGTATTTAAAAAAGCAATGAAACTACTTCCACCATATATTATATAAAAAAGATTCACAATTAGGATTTGCCTGCTCCTAGTTTTTTTTAACATTTTTTATTGGATAGGTTTTGTAGCAGAAAGTAAAAAAATATTGTGTTTTTTCAAAATTATTGGTCTTTTTTTATTAATATATCACAAAAAATAAAAAACCTAGTGATCAAAAGACACCAAAAGAAATCTCTATTTGTGTGAAAACAATTATATAAATTTTGTTTGGATACAGCATTACATGGTTGTGCAAATACCAGTTAAAGTAATGCAGTGCTAAATAGCAAAAAGGGTCATGAAGGGGGTAAAATCTTCCAGAGTTCCAGTGGTTAAGACATTGTACAAATGAATGTATTATAAGTGGGTCCCTATTACATGGGTGATCTGATCTGTTTTTTAGGTGGATCTGATCAGAAGGTCTATGTATTCTTATGGACAGGTAGGTGTAAATGGACATGTGTCTGCTTACACCCACCTAGCTCCAGGTCTGATCAAGTCCGCAAAAAAAATAAACAGAAGGGGATCCGTCGTCTTCCATTTAGTCAGATCAGATTGGAGGGTAGTCAGGTGTAAACAGAAGGCAGAGTCTAATTATTCCTGGCATCCCATAGAGCAGAGTAGGCTCTGTCCATGTCCGCTCAGCAGAGGATCTGTGAGCTGATCTCCAGCTGATTAGAACAGAATCCGCCCTATGTGAAAGGTTCTTAAGATGATGCAAATTAGCTGTTCGTTTTTTAGGAGCAGCGTTTATAATGCTTAAAGTGAAACAATAAAAATGAATTATTCCTTTTAATAGCATGCCTGGGGGGGGGGGGGGTGTCTATAGTATGCCTGTAAAGTGGCACTGTTTTCACAATCAGCCGCTAGTGAGGCGGCTTTAAAAAGGGTAAAACGACCCGCAAAGCGCCGCTGCCGTGGCGTTTTGCTGGCAGTTCAGCATCGGTGCCCATTCAGTTCAACGGGCAGGACTGGTGTATACAGCGCTTCTTCACTGCTCCAAAGATGCTGCCTGCGCGACTTTTTTTACCGTCCTGCCAGCAAACCGCTCCATTGTGATAGCCCTCGGGCTTTCACGCTGGAGTGAGAGGAGAGGCTCTTTACAGGAGCTCTGCAGGCGCTATTTTTTAGCGCTGTAGTGCCTGTAAAGCACCTCAGTGTGAAAGGGGTCTAAGACAAAAAAGCCACATGGTTGGCCTTGAAATCATGGGTGCTGTCTGACCATAACGTACCCAAAGACTCCAGTTTTTACCGTTGGCGTGAAACCTTATTCTGCATTGTTCAGAGAACAATGCATACCCAGATTATACTACCATTCCTGAGGATGGGAGATTATCTGCAGACACACCATAGCCTCCCCAAGTGTTGATCAGGCACGCAAGAAACACGAGCGCACATCCACCATAACCAATAATGTCTTTGCAGAGTGAACACATCCTCCCAGACAAATGTCTGTGCATTGCACAGGGGCCCTTCGCTGGCCGACAACTTCTGTGCATCCTCAAGAAGCTTTCCACTACCAAATGGGTCTCAACTGGCATCAGTCTGCCCCAGTCTGCTCTTTAGAGCGGGCTGCAGGAGAACTAACACTGGGAGACACTGTAACAATGCATATTAAATATATCTTAATAAAATGTCCACAACACTCTGGATGTAACTTTAAGGCCCCCAAATAGCTCACCAGATACTAGTGCCAGCTCTGTTCTGGATGCTGTATTGTTTATTCCACACTGTGCCTGTGCTTTACTTCCCAATCATAAAATGCAGGCTGTGGAATGAAGATTTGGTTACCCAAAATGTTCTCTGAATAATGCTGCACTGAAAATTCTGTGATTGGTGGAGAGATCGGTCACATGACTTTAATATATTGTGTGATCTAAATCCTCCTCACATTTATTTTCTGCTTCATTCAAGTCCTAAAGGATCCAAAACACATTTTTATGAAGCCAGGGATCAGAGCTATCTCTCAAAATACCCACCTGATTTTATGAGCCATAAGTAGGTTCATGTACAGCATGTGCGATAATTGTTGCACTTACTTTTTTAAAACTCCATGTTATGAGAAACTTTTGCTTGTATTTTACAAATGTTAAAAATCTTTCTTTTAAAGGAGTACATATTTTAGGTTTACTTGCCTTTTTAGCAGGATATAAAAAAGGAAATACTGGTGGGGCTTACAAAACTTTAATATTGGTTTAAAATAACATTTGTTACAATAGCAAATTTATAGTGCTACATGCTTATACTAAGTAATGTTATTCATTTTATTCTCTATCTTATTTGTGGCTAGTTCATATGTTTGTTACAAGAGCAATTTGTTCCATTTGGCAGTATTTAGTTTTAAATGCTAAAACATTTTTTCAGCTGCTATGTGATTTAACAAAAAATATATGTAGGGCAGATAAGGGTTTTTTTCACCAGCAAATATTCAAAATTTATATTTTAATGTATGTGTATTATTTGGGGTAAAACTAAGAAAATGGAAATATAAGCAAATCTCTTCAATCTTAAATTTTCAGCATACTTTTAGAAGTCATGTTTATATTTAAATAAAAGTCTAAACTAATGCAATTCTTTGTTAACAATATATGGTATTCAAGATAAACTGCACCCCCACTTGAATTCCCACCACTGCACTCTAGGACAACCTAACTCTGGTGTGTACAGCTGCCACTTAATGTGATAAATCTGTGGATTAGTATTTAAATCTCTATTTAAACCAAAAAATTGTGAAAAAAATAGTGGCACTAAATAGAACCAATCAAAAGTGTACCCTTACCATTTAGAAGTGTACATTGTATCAACATGTAATAAAAATGAATACATAAATATAAACACAAACATAATATGCATTATATCCTTCACTTCACCCTTGTGCCAGGTGAAACAAACTTCTTATTCAGAAACCGCTATCTGTTCAGTGAAAAAAAGAAAAAATGTGTCCATAGAAAAGGAAAACAAAAATAAAAAGTAAAACAGTCCCAGTGATGATTTCAGTGAGCTGTTCCTATATTCCACACCTCCATGTATGTGATCCCGCTCCCTTCACACACCGCACTCACCAATAGATAATGCCTTACACTTTCGTGTTTGGCTGACACACTTTAAGCCACATACACCGGGCTAAATATGCTCTCCGACCTCCACTGTATATGCGAGGGAATTCTCCACATGTAAAATAAGGAAAGGTGCTCCATTAGTGTTTTCCAGTAAAAACACTTTAATTCACACTTAAAACTCTTCCACCATTACACTCACATTAATCCAGTCAAGATTTAGCACAGCAAAACGTATCACAGCAGCAAAATCTTTCCACAGCAAAGCAATTCCATGCAGTATTCTACCATTGTATGGCAGTCACGGCGGACCCAAGGTTTGCAGTGTTTAAATTATTCTCACCACCTCTCCAGCCCTGAGCCTCTCCTCCTGGTGTAAAGTCATACGCCACGCGTTTACTGATTGCCGTGTAGCCAGATCCCCGACATGTTTCGTCACAAGGACTTAATCATGGGATCCATGACCAACATAAAACGGTAGAATACTGCATGGAATTGTTTTGTTGTGGAAAGATTTTGCTGCTGTGACACATTTACTGGATTACACTATTGGAGCACCTTTCATTATTTTACATGTGGAGAATTCCCTTGCATATACGGTGAAGGTCGGAGAGCATATTTAGCCAGGTGTATGTGGCTTAAAGTGTGTCAGCCAAACACGAAAGTGTAAGGCATTATCTATTGGTGAGTGCAGTGTCTGAAGGGAGTGGGATCACATACACAGAGGTGTGGTGGATGGATATAGGAACAGCTCGCTGGAATCATCACTGGGACTGTTTTACTATTTATTTATGTTTTCCTTTTCTATGGACACATTTTTGCTTTTATGCAATTCTTTGCCTGATTTCTGGAGTGTTTAATTGATCTCAACAAATACACACTTGTATATAAATTTCCAGGTGAATGTAATACCACAGGAACAAAAGTAATTGCTCCACAATCATGTTATGGGCCTTCACTTGAACTTAGCAATTACATTTAACTGAAATGTGTGACCTGCTTCTTCAGACTCCTCCTTTATTGTCCTTATAGTAAAAGAGGGTGGAAAGTAAATTGACACATTTAATTATTATTTGTCAGAAATGTATTTGCAAAGAAAATATGGTAGAGAATGGGTAAAGTATACTTAGCCTTTAATGGGAAAAAAATGGACTTTGCTGTTTGGAGCAATCAACATCTTAGCAGATCTGTGTAACTTCTTTTGGTCAAAGAATGAGCGGAATGAGACAGATACATAGATACCTACAGTTTTCATAATATTGCTTTGTTACATGATCACCATCTAGTCAGAACACTCAGTTTCTCTCTGGTAAAGACAGGACATGCTCATGGAATGCAACACTATGGGGACATTTAAGACAGTAGTTCTACAGCCTATTGTGGCACCCTGCATGTTGAGTGGTAGATCTAATCTCTATGGTCATTAAATGACAGGTAATGGTAAAATCAAGTGGCTTCTAATGTCTATATCAAGTTACCACTCAGCTGACACTGGTTTATTTTTTGTGTTTCAGGAGGGGTTCAAAATGGGACTGACAGTAGAAGGAACTGTGTTTGGCCTTGATCCTATGGATAACAGAAGTTGAATCTATGGATACAAGGAGCCACAGGCCTGGCCCCTTTCTCTTCACATATGTGCCAAAATATGAGAATATTTTTTGTCTCGCCTCGGAAAAAGTTCTGCAAGATACGTGAACAGACTGCATTTAAAACTTTAATAAAGTTGGTGGTGCATCATAAATGGAACCATCAACCTTTTTCCTATGCAGAAAAAAGAATTTAAATCCTTGTATACTGACATAATGCCTGTTTATAGTTAGTTTGTACACATTTCAAAAACTGATGTCACAAATGTCCATTCAGTATTTGGCATTGGCAAAACTCTAACAACAATTTGTAAATATTTTTACAGTTTTAAGCAGAGCTTATTCAGATGTACACGGATGAGTTTTTACGAATGATGGTTTTTGTTTTTTTTTTGTTACTTTTATGTATTTAAATCATTGTCTGTGTAATAATTAATATTTTTATACTGGAAAATATTTCTATCTCAACTGGTAAATCTTCCACTGGCAGTAGAGGGGTACATAGTTTGTAGGTAATGGAATAATAAAATGGTTTTGGTTTGAATACAATACCAAATTGTGTAAAATTGTGTAAACTCACATTTGTGTGCATGCACAACACAAAAATTGTGTGCATTCACCTACCATCTCCTTTTAAACCCAATGTATCTATATTTTCTTTTATTTCTATTCAAAACATATACTGGAACATTTATTAGTCCTTTTGTCTCCTTTCTGTGGGCAGGAATAATGGAATTTACAGTGTGCGGTAATGGTGAACCTTTTTTCACAATGTGTACCAAAGAATAGGGAAACTTAACAACAAGTCTGAGCTAGAGAGTCGGGCCTATCAGCGCAGAGATCAAATCATTTATTCACATTGTATTGTCACGATGTAGTCTATTATGTGCCACAAAAGGCAAAGACTACATAATATATATTATTACAGCAGTAGTAAAGGGTAAACTTTTTTACCCAATGCATTCACAGCATTAATATGAAAAAAAATGTCCCAGTACCCATCACGTTCCCATACAAGAAAAGTGTGCTTACAAGGAAACAATATACATTATATGTAGGTGTAATCTTTTAAATTGTGACAATGGGTATGGGGAGAGGATCCCCTGCACGCTATCACAATGGGGGATCCAGATGTCAGGAGATCACAGGTAACATATAACATATTGCTAAACACGAATTTAGTCTTTACAGATCCATGCTTGGATAGTTAACTGAAGAGTAATAGAAGTGTTGAAATACTTTTCCTGGAGAAAATGTTCCTCAAGGTACCTTTTTATACTGGTCACATGTTTGGACACCTATGAAGTGATCATGTAATCTCTGCTGAAGTGGAGTTATGGAGATTTAATGTGCCGTGTGTTCCCCCTAACAGAGCTCATGGTATCGTGTGATTTTTTTTATTTTTTTGGTTTTGTTTTGTTTTGGTGACTTGTTACATTTTTCAGTAGGCATACACATGGATGTTTGGAAAAAAATAATCTTGTCTTTACGCTGGATTACCAGTGCTTTGCTACCACCAGCAGGCAAGTAATTAAATCCTTTTTCTTTAAATTGGAGTGTGCAGAATGTAGCGGTAAGCACAACAACAGTAGTAGGTCATATATGATGCATTCTGTACAATTTCAAATTTTTTAATTCAGGAGGTGTTAATGGTTGGTCATTTGTTTATTGGTAATGCTGGGACTATGCGGCAGTTTAGATAACCCATCGGCATCCTTTCCAGTTCTATAGCTTTCATCTAACATCTCAATCTCTGCACTGAACCATGCAAAAGTGTTAATTTTACAGTGCTCGCTGCTGCTGCTGCTGCTGCTAATCTGCTAATCTGCCTGTACTGCTGTTTTCATGTTGCTGGCAGAAGAGGGAAAAGATCTATTTAGAATTTTTCTAGTCAACTTCCCTAGACTTAGTGGCCAACATAAATCAAAAAGAAATCCTAAGTGCTACTCCTATAACATGATAATGGAAAGCCTAAAAAAATTGCTGACACTAATCACAATCCAGTGTATCTGTACATTTCTTAAAACTAAACACACTAAAGTGCATATATAGTGAAAATATATAAGTATTCTGATGATACTACAAATATCCCTTCATATGTGAAACCAATACTAAACATGCAGTGCACTTATTGATTATTCAAAGAAATTAGTCCATAAAGTCCTCACAATGTAAGTGCTTCATAATAATTGCTCAAAATTAATCCACTCCTCTGTGCTCAAAAAGGATCCAGGATGTGTGTCACCACAGGTGCTCCCCGCCTGCAGGAATATTATCATCTGAATTTGTACCCAATGTAGCCAAACTGTATATGGCAAAGTGGGAAGAGGAAGGACTGTTGTGTAACCCTGACCCTGAATTGATATTATATAGATGCTTTATTGATGACCTAATTATGTTTAGGAATTGTAGCATTGAAGATCTAAGAACACTTTTATCATTTGTCTTGAACATGAATGATCAGAGTATTATCCTTACATGGGAAATAAGTAAAGAAAAAAATCATTTTTTTGGATTTGGAAATAAGTATTACCAGCCAGGAACTATATACCACAACTTACTTTAAAGGGACAGACAGGAATTCATACATCCCATTCAACAGCTGTCATCATAAACCATGGGTGTTAAATATACCCAGAGGGCAGTATATGAGACCTTGAAGTAATTGCACACTGGAGGATTTTGAGATACAATCTAATTAAATATTGCCTCCCCTGACTCATTTTTGTGGTTCTGGGTAATTCAGCTATTTCACACCCAGAAGCCTTATATTTTAAGGAGAGCCTATAGTTTTATAAGATTTGCTAAAAAGCCAGTGGTGGGCTAAAGAGTAGAAACCATTAGGCAGTTGATCTTTTCCCCAGGAAAAACGTATTATGCCCTTTTCCACACTGTGTATCCTTAAAGAGAACCTCTAGGCTCCCCCAAAAAAATAAAAGTCGGAAGTTACAAATACTGTAGCTGCTGACTTTTAATATTAGGGCACTTACCTCTTCAAGCACCCAGCGGTGTCCTCACCTAAGCCGATTCTTCAAACGCTATTGGGTGCTGGTGCCGCCATCTTGACTAAGGGAGGGGGGAGGAAACAGGCAGAGCTTCCTCTTTTGGGTGGAGCTAGACATTTTAGGAGAGGAGCAGAAATTTGCTTCTCCATACCTGACCCCTTGACGACTGTTCTAAAAAAAAAAATCTTAGATAGCATTGGAATCATTAAGAAGCAAAAAAGAGAGGTAGAGGTGCCAAAAGTTCACAGATGGCATCTGCACAGTAGGGGGCAAGCATCAAGTAGGAGAGATAAAGTAAGGAGAGACCCACATAATGTATGAAGTAGGAGCATAGTGAATCTATCAATGCAGTTCCTAGGGAGAATGCTCTGTGTTTTGATTGGCTTCTATGTTTTTCAAAAATACCTGAGCCCTGAAATCAAAAAAGTGAGTCCACACAACATTTTTACATTTTTAGAATCAAAACCAGGTGCCTTTATTTGCCATAAAAACTCATATGCTACTCTTTGATTAAGCTTTACTTTGTTACTGAGTAGGGATGAGCTTCGAGTTCGAGTCGAACTCATGTTCTACTCGAACATTGCCTGTTCGCCTGTTCAGCGAACAGTGAACAATTTGGGCTGTTCGCAGCAAATTCGAAAAGCCGGAACACCCTGTACAAGTCTATGGGAGAAATCTAAAGTGCTCATTTTAAAGGGTAATATGCAGGTTACTGTCCTAAAAAGTGTTTGGGGACCTGGGTCCTGCCCCAGGGGACATGGATCAATGCAAAAAAAAGTTTTAAAAACGGCCGTTTTTTCAGGAGCATTGATTTTAATAATGATTAAAGTGAAACAATAAAAGTGTAATATTCCTTTAAATTTCGTAGCTGGGGGGTATCTATAGTATGCCTGTGAAGGGGCGCATGTTTCTGGTGCTTAGAACTGTCGCTGCACAAAGTGTCATTTGTGCAGGAAAAAAAGTCTTTTAAAATCACTTGCGGCTAAATTGTCGGGTCTCCGTAATACAGAGAACACTCAATGAGTGTTCTCTGTATTAGCCGACAATTCATTCATTCATTGATTAAAAAAAAAAAAAAGCGTGGGGGTTCCCCTAAATTCAATCAAAAGGCCCTTCAGGTCTGACATGGATATTAAGGGGAACCCCGTGTCAAATTAAAAAAAAAAATTGACGTGGGGGTCCCCCCAAATATCCATACCAGACCCTTCAGGTCTGATATGGATATTAAGGGGAACCCCGCATCAAATTTTAAAAAAAATTGACGTGGGGGTCCCCCCAAATATCCATACCAGACCCTTCAGGTCTGATATGGATATTAAGGGGAACCCCGCATCAAATTAAAAAAAAAATTGACGTGGGGGTCCCCCTAAATATCCATACCAGACCCTTTATCCGAGCACGCAACCTGGCAGGCCGCAGGAAAAGAGGGGGGGACGAGAGAGCGGCCCCCCCTCCCTCCTGAATCGTACCAGGCCACATACCCTCAACATTGGGAGGATGCTTTGGGGGTCTGTGACCCCTCAAAGCACCTTGTCCCCATGTTGATAAGGACAAGGGCCTCATCCTCACAACCCTGGCCGTTGGTTGTGAGGGTCTGCGGGCGGGGGGCTTATCAGAATCTGGAAGCCCCCTTTAACAAGGGGACCCCCAGATCCCGCCCCCCCCCCTGTTTGAAATGGTAAGGGGGTACAAAAGTACCCCTACCATTTCACAAAGAAAGTGTCAAAATGGTTAAATAAGACAAACACACTTTTGAAAAATTCCTTTATTAAAAATAAAAAAAATAAAAAAAAAATTCCAGCGGTGCTAATCCACTCTTGCTATCCAGCGACGGGTCTCCGGGGTCCAGCGATGGATGATCATATCCAGCGATGGGGGATCTCTCAGTCCAGCGCTGTCCATACCTCCTTCTTCTGTCTCCACTGCGGAGACACTGCAGAGAGCCGAGCGCTGACATTTCTTATATTGGGAGGGCGGGGCCACCCGTCACCTGACCCCGCCCCTCTGACGCAGGAGAGGGAAGCCAGGGGTTCCCCAGTGACGTGTGGGTGACCCCGCCCCCTCTGATGTAACGCAGGTTTCCGTTACATCAGAGGGGGCGGGGTCACCCACACGTCACTGGGGAACCCCTGGCTTCCCTCTCCTGCGTCAGAGGGGCGGGGTCAGGTGACGGGTGGCCCCGCCCTCCCAATATAAGAAATGTCAGCGCTCGGCTCTCTGCAGTGTCTCCGCAGTGGAGACAGAAGAAGGAGGTATGGACAGCGCTGGACTGAGAGATCCCCCGTCGCTGGATATGATCATCCATCGCTGGACCCCGGAGACCCGTCGCTGGATAGCAAGAGTGGATTAGCACCGCTGGAATTTTTTTTTTATTTTTTTTATTTTCAATAAAGGAATTTTTCAAAAGTGTGTTTGTCTTATTTAACCATTTTGACACTTTCTTTGTGAAATGGTAGGGGTACTTTTGTACCCCCTTACCATTTCAAACAGGGGGGGGGCCGGGATCTGGGGGTCCCCTTGTTAAAGGGGGCTTCCAGATTCTGATAAGCCCCCCGCCCGCAGACCCTCACAACCAACGGCCAGGGTTGTGAGGATGAGGCCCTTGTCCTTATCAACATGGGGACAAGGTGCTTTGAGGGGTCACAGATCCCCAAAGCATCCTCCCAATGTTGAGGGTATGTGGCCTGGTACGGTTCAGGAGGGAGGGGGGGCCGCTCTCTCGTCCCCCCCTCTTTTCCTGCGGCCTGCCAGGTTGCGTGCTCGGATAAAGGGTCTGGTATGGATATTTAGGGGGACCCCCACGTCAATTTTTTTTTTTAATTTGATGCGGGGTTCCCCTTAATATCCATATCAGACCTGAAGGGTCTGGTATGGATATTTGGGGGGACCCCCACGTCAATTTTTTTTTTAAATTTGACACGGGGTTCCCCTTAATATCCATGTCAGACCTGAAGGGCCTTTTGATTGAATTTAGGGGAACCCCCACGCTTTTTTTTTTTTTTTTTTTAATCAATGAATGAATGAATTGTCGGCTAATACAGAGAACACTCATTGAGTGTTCTCTGTATTACGGAGACCCGACAATTTAGCCGCAAGTGATTTTAAAAGACTTTTTTTCCTGCATAAATGACACTTTGTGCAGGGACAGTTCTAAGCACCAGAAACATGCGCCCCTTCACAGGCATACTATAGATACCCCCCAGCTACGAAATTTAAAGGAATATTACACTTTTATTGTTTCACTTTAATCATTATTAAAATCACTGCTCCTGAAAAAACGGCCGTTTTTAAAACTTTTTTTTGCATTGATCCATGTCCCCTGGGGCAGGACCCAGGTCCCCAAACACTTTTTAGGACAGTAACCTGCATATTACCCTTTAAAATGAGCACTTTAGATTGTGAACGTTCGAGTCCCATAGACTTTAATAGGGTTCTAAAGTTCACACGAAGTTTAGGTCTGTTCGCAGGTTCTGGTGCGAACCGAACAGGGGGGTGTTCGGCTCATCCCTATTACTGAGTCTCACTTTCTTTGATAATGACTAAGCTTCTACAATTGTGTTATGTATACCTCTTCTATAGTCCAGTGCTACTACATCCATAGGTCTCTTCAGACACAGAAGTGACATTGTTGTTGGTGAAAGGAACCAAAGTGTATGGTGGGGGAGATGGACATCTGATTCTATGCTACCAAAAGTGTCAAATGTCAAGGAGACTGACAAAGCCTGCAACACTGGAATAAATGTAGGATAGGGCACACATTCTGCTGTATAGAGTATAATTGTAGGACACTTTAATTTAAACTGTTTTGTGGGCTGACAGGTTAGCTTTAACAAAGTAAGCACTGGCACACATTAAAAAGTAGTATAATATTAATTAGTATTATAATCTAATATTTTATGATATTGTTTTGCAACTACAATTTTGGGGTGATCAATCCTTATTTTCAAATTCCTGTATCATAAGAAGTAGCAGATATCTTTCACATTATAATTGCCTTTCATGCTGAAGGATGGCCTATTGCAGGGATATGCAATTAGCGGACCTCCAGCTGTTTAAGAAATACAAGTCCCATGAGGCATAGCAAGACTCTGACAGCCACAAGCATGACACCCGGAGGCAGAGGCATGATGGGACTTGTAGTTTTGCAACAGCTGGAGGTCCACTAATTGCATATCCCTGGTCTATTGTGACAACATGACTGGCTGCAGAGAACGCTTGTTCGATAGATCTATCATCAGTGCTTGGTTTTTTTAACTAAAAATGGGGCAGTGTCTTTCTTCATATTGATAAAATTTGTGCAGACTCTTCATATAATTCTCCAAATTATTGGCTTATATATGACAGTATAAGCTTTGGTCGCTAATGATAACAATGCACCAAAGGGCATACTGTACACTAGATCGTTTTTTACATTCACAATCAGTACAACCAGAGAATCAGAAAAAAATAACTAATTGTATTAATAACTTAGGATGTAAATGGTCTTTGTATTATTTATTTTACTAAAGATATGCTTAAAGAGGTTGTAAACTTCTGAAAATCAAAAAAAAAAAAAAAAAAACCCTGCAAGACAAAGGCATAATGAGCTAGTATGCATTGCATACTAGCTCATTATTAAGTACTTACCTTAGAACAAAGCTATTGCAGCAGTCCCTGCACACCACTGAGATGCTGTGATTGGCCTGGGCCATGATTTTGCCACTCCTGCGCATGCGGCATGGCATGCACCAGTGGGCCGTTCCTTCAGAACGCATGCGCCAGTGATGACACTGACTGCATGCAATGTAAATCTCTCCTAAACTGTACATGTTAAGGAGATATTTTCACTACCTATAGGTAAGCCTTACTATAGGCTTATCTAAAGGTGTATGTCTGCAGAGGAAGTTTACTTCCTCTTTAATGCATAGTTTTTGTTCCCATTGAGATAGAGTTTTGGTAGTTATTTGTAGAATCAATACCTATCACTTTATCTATAAGAAATTAAATCAAAGATATTATTGGGTGATTTATTTAATGTGAATAAAAAGCAAAAGAGATCTTGGACTTTTAGGCACCACACAACTCATTGTTTACAGTCTTAAAATAATCATGTTACTTGTAGATTGTTTAAAATATCTAATTCCTAAGATCTGCTTAAAACATGGGATGCCATTAATGCTGAATATTGAACCGCGAACAACCTAAAATGATGCACCTCTCTGATTATCACTGCCCAGCTACACAGTTTTATATACACCAGACTAAAAATATAAATTTATATCAGAGCCTGTCCTGTTTCTAGTTCCACAGTAAGTTAAGGGCAGCTTGACTCAAAACATTTTGCAGTCAATAAATGCTGGTTAATCAGGAGTATCATTGGAGATGAAACCTATGAATGATCTTACACATATCTCCATCACATACATCCATAAAGAACAGATTCCCAATAGTCATTCACATTATTATACAGTACATATGTATACATTATTAGGTTGTTTTAAAGTGTACAATGGCTTTCTTCACAACAATCCCAAAACCTAGAGTGCAGCCAAATATTACCTCTTAATGGCAGGTACAGAAGCAACCAGGAAGCCAGGGGCATCTCCAGGATGTCTATGCAAGTACAGTTAGAGGACAATCACTGTATCTACATCCATACATATCTGAAGACCAACTCAAAAAAAGGAAGAAAACCAAAATCCTGGTTCTCTGTAATTTTGGATGTTACAGAAACATGACGAGACAATCATCAGATTCCTTTACTGTTAAAATCCTATATTTAGTTACACAATTGATTAAAAGACAGCCTATTAAAATATAAAAAAAAAATCTCAAATGATCACAATGACAATGAAAGTAATAGTAATGACCAAAATAGATTTAAAAGAAACAAAACTGTGAATAGATCTTAAGTCAGCCAATGTGCTTCAGGGCAGTGCTACTATCTCAGGACAGGGTTGTGATGCAATAATATACTAAATGTAATAAAAAGAACAATATAAGTAAATATATCCTTTTATAAGGCACAACTGCATAAAAGATACCATCAAAGACCTTAATATGCATGCTCTCACATGTCAGAGAAATTCATCAGAGGATTTTTATGCAAGGTGGGTAGAGTAGCACACTGTTAAAGTGGTTGCAAACCCTTACAAACCACTTTGACCTACATGTAAGCCTAGATTAAGGCTTACCTGTAGGTCCAAGAAATATCTCCTAAACCTACACGGTTTAGGAGATATTTACAAAAAGACAGGCACCGCTGTCTACGGCGCATGCACCGTAAACAGCGGCGCGCAGGCGCACTGAGCACGTCGCAGATCGCGGCGATATGCCGCTCGTGTCGGCTCTCGTGCGCATGCACGGGAGTGACGGCATCGTGGTTCTGGCAAATCACAGTGCCGGAGCAGCGAGACCCGGAAGTCGCTCCGGGATACATGGCAGCGGTGAAGATAAAGGAGGAGCACCGCTTCGGGGGCTTCGTTCTCAGGTAAGTTATTCATAATGAGCTAGTATGCTATGCATATTAGCTCATTATGCCTTTGCCTTGCAGGTTGACTTTCTTTTTTTTTTTTTAAGTGCCTTTACTTCCTCTTTAAATCGCAACTATAACTTCACTGGGGCAGTAGATATAGTAATAAACATGAACTCTAGGAGGATTAAGAATCTAAAAATACCTTGGTTAATGTGATCATAGACATGTTGGCAGCCTATTTCTAATCTAGTTAGGATGCCTTCAATCTGCGAGAAACACTATAGTGTTGGTTCAGGAACTATACATGAAAAAAACATTACACTCATATCTAAATGGCCATATCAGTCTAGCTAATATACCGAATAAAATATAAAGAAAAATACATTGGATGGCAGAAAAGGAGGAGGGGGGAAGGGGGGTTGTGGGGAGGGGAGAAGGAAAGGGAGAAAAAAAAGAAATTGGAGGGAAGGAAGAGGGAAAGGGGGAACAGGAAAGAAGCAGGGAATGTGAAGGAGACAGGCGAACAAAGGGGGGACACAAACAAGTATATTATATTTCCAGTTTGATGAAAATAAAACTGCAGCTAGGCAGTGATAATTAGGGGGGGGGGGGGGGGGTGCACAATTAGAGGCTGCTTGCAGGTGCAATACTCAACACTAACTACATCCTATGTTTCTAAGGAATTTTATGTGGAATTCATGTGAAATTAGGTATTTTATACTTTTATATATAAATAAAACAAAACATTTGTGTGGTACGTTAATACAGGGAGCATAGTTTAACCACCCTATTATTACTGTACATTCATAAATGGGCAGAATGGTGGACATAAATCATGTAAGAAGGCTTTGTGAATGAAAGGATCAGATTTAACATATGAAGGGAAGCAGTAAATTCAAGGTGGGGAGGAGGGTTAATACATATGATTGGGATCTTTTAACCCTTTTACAACCTCCAGTACATCTCACCTCCATCCTGGGTCTGTAGTGACCTGCCTTTACCTCTTATCCTGCACATTAACCCCCTCATCTCCATTATAATACTATATGTGACCTGTACATTAACCCTTTCATCTTGTCTTTCCTTTGTATAGGAGCTATACAATAATGATGTTCTGTATCTAGTGCACCATTACCAAGAATACTTTTTAAACGACCACAATACCAGCATGTTTCTTCATTTATAAAGATTGTGGCAACGATGAGATCACATTGAAGTATCTACTTTCCAGAAAGGGTCATGACATTTTTATTTGACATGTTTTATACTAGAAATTAAGGTAACAGGATTTTAAATACCACAATAAAAATAATTTGTCTCAAAAAATATAAAATTATTTTAGATACAGTATTGCTTGATTGACAATGAGTAATTGGCAGTCAAACTATTTCAGCATTGAAAAATGGCCTAGTAATGATGGAATATCCCAGATAGCAAGGATAACTTGCCACACAGTGTGGCAGGGTTGAATTGTAAGTCTTGTTAAGTCTTGTTAAGTCTTGTAAGTCTTGTTAACTTGCTGCACATTTTCACTGGCAAGTTGTACACTTGCAGTGCACTAGTTGATACTTTTCCAAATTCAGCAACAGTGACCCCTGTGGTAGCATGACTATTGCATATAATTTAGAGCAGTCTTCAGAATGTTTGATCTGAACTTTCCAGATCAACTTTTGAAAGAAAGTTGATCTGGCGTAATGCAATGTAGACTCGCTGCAATTGGGCAACAAACTGGTGAAGCCTGGAAAGTCTAGCAATAGCTTAGCAAGTCATTTTTTTTTGCAGCTTAATTGATTGCGATCTGGAATATACAGTCTAGTAGCCAAGAGCTTAGGAGAAAAAAATAAAATAATAAAAAATAAAATATATAAATAAAAATAAAAAAACTGGTAAAAAAGAAAAGTCACATTATCACTAAACCAGAAATATTATTGATTAGTAAATCAACTCTTTCCTGGAAGGTATATTTAATTGTATTAATCCAACTAAATCCTTTACATGGACATTAGTAATAATTGTATACATGCAAATCGCTATAATGGTTGTTAAAGCTTTGCTTCGTAAAATATATTTGGAATTAAAAAAGGAATCAGGAAGGTAATGAGTGAGCATTACTTTCAGACATATATTGTCTATTATTGTTATAGATCACCCATAATGCTGTTGTGTTGTTTTTATTGTCATTACTTCGTTCTAAAAAGCATTTGGCATCATGTATCTCTGTTTTACATAATTTTTTCATTTCATTCATTATGTTAAACATATATTATGAAAAACATATAGTGTGCATATCTTTTCACAAATCACATTCTATATTTTTTACTGAAATACATTAAAAACAACCATGATTTACATGGTATGCATATGCATAGTGTTCAACTGTTGTAATGATAACGTAGCACTGAATCCACAGGGTAACATAATAAACCCACATACTCATTTATGTATGGCATGGAATTTCTTGGCAATCAGTTTGGTCAATATCAGTGTTTTGTATATCAGGACCTCAAATTGGTAAAAGGTGACAGCATATATTGTATAATATTGCATTAAAATGTTTCATTTGATATCACTGAACAATAAACCTATAGCATTTATAACTTTTCAATGGACGTTTTACTTGATTTTATTGTGAAGTCAGTGTTTTTAATCTCTGAAAAAAATATTACCCTTTCAAAATAGATTTGACACATAACACAGCTACACAAAGGATTGTATTTAGTAGTGGTAAAATTACTTTGTAATTTCAATCTATAGGCAAAAAAAAAATAATCATTCTTCCATGTAACTGTGGCAATGGGTTTTAGTATCCAGGTATGTATAGCATGCTCCCCAACCCCAGAAGAAGAATTTCTTGCTCATGGGATTAGCTTAGACTAGAAAAGCTTTTAGGTATCCCCAAGTCTGTTTGTAAATTTTTTGCAGTGGACCTCTCTTCTTTGGTGATATGAAGCCCATGCAACTTCAGGAACATTGGAATGCAGTTTTCTTTTTTTACAAGATTTGTTTATGGTAGTCATTAACTATAAATATAGCAGACAGATCCCCCCACACCTACTAGACAGTGAGGAGAAGATTATGCAATAGCCTATCTCATTATTTACATAAATTGCTAAAATCTTTGAAATGCCTGCAATTGCTGCAGGGAGAGGATTGCTCCCCCTCCATAAAAGTAGAGTGCCAGTAATTGCATTAACGTGTCACTAAACCATACTTGAGAAAAAATAATCTCAATCCTCCTTTTTTTTTTTTACTTTATCTCTTTATTAATTTCCTTTCAATTTAAACAAGGCATACAACATTCCCTTACAAAAAAAAGTAAGAACATAAGTAAAAAAGACCATAAACCCCTTTTAAACCTTTCTATTCCCAACATTCACCCCTCCTTCCATTCCCACAAACATTCTCCTCTCCCTGTTTACCTGCCTGGTAACCCTTCCACTTTTAAGTGTAAATACCTTTATTCATTTTCTCGCACCACAACTTCCAAATCTTATCAAATTTTTTTATGCCTCCCTGTCTTATATATGCTACCCTTTCCTTAACCACTTCCCGACCAGTGCACGACGATGTACGTCGACAGAATGGCACGGGCAGGCATATTGGAGTACATGTACGTCCAATCTTCAATGCCGCCCTGCCATCGGGAGCGCACCACCGGCGGCGCGCTCCCGCGCTGGTCGGGACCCCCGTAAGTCCGGTCGCGGGACCCGCGGACTCGATCGCCGCAGGCATACCCGCGATCGTCTCACGGGACGGCTGAATGGAGGAAATGCCGTGTAAACAGCATTTCTCCATTCTGCCTAGCAACTAGTGACGCTGATCTCTGCTCCATGTGATTGGAACAGAGATCAGTGTTCACTAAATGAAAGCCCAACCCCCCACAGTTAGTAACACACCCCTAGGAACACTTAACCCCTACACTGCCACCCACTGGTTAACCCTTTCACTGCCAGTGTCATTTACACAGGAATCACTGCATTTATATAGCAGTGATTACTGTATAAATGACAATGGTCCCAAAAATGTGTCAAAAATGTCCAATGGGTCCCCCACAATGTCGCAGTCACAATAGAAATTGCTGATCGCCGCCATTACTAGTAAAAGAAAATAATAAAAAATTATAAAAATGCTATAAAACTATCCCTATTTTGTAAACGCTATAACTTTTGCGCAAACCAATCAATACGTATCGGCCTAAACTGAGGGAAAAATGTTTTTTTATATATTTTTGGGGGATATTTATTATAACAAAAAGTAAAAAATAATGCGTTTTTTTCAAAATTGTCGCTCTATTTTTGTTTATAGCACAAAAAATAAAAACCGCAGGGGTGATCAAATACCACCAAAAGAAAGCTCTATTTGTGGGAAAAAAAAGGACGTCAATTTTGTTTGGGAGCCACGTCGCACGACCGCGCAATTGTCAGTTAAAGCGACGCAGTGCCGAATCGCAAAAAGTGGTCTGGTCTTTGACCAGCAAAATGGTCCGGTCTGAAAGTGGTTAAGGATTACCCCATTCATGTTCTGCACCCACTCCCCACTGGTAGGGGGTGCAGAGGACTGCCATTTCTGGGCTATGAGTTTCCTGGCTTGAAAAAGGCACCTTAATTTTGCTAATTTAATGTCTTTGGGCTCACTACCTCCATCTGTCCATCCCAATACACATCCCAGGGGTTCCATCTCTACTACCAACTCAAATATCTGAGCTATTGTTTCCACCACCTCTCTCCAGTAGCAATGTAATTTAGGGCATCTCAAGAACATATGTATCATATCCCCCTCTGTCCTTCCACATCTAGGGCAGGAGGCGTCTTGCCTTCGACCAAAACAGAAAGAGTTTCTTTGGAGTGTAATATACTCTGTATAGTAAGAATAGATGAGACAACTTTTGAGATGAAGAAAGGGACACCCAAGGTGCCAACCCAAGTATCCTCTCCCATTGGGCTTCCGAGATACTTCCCAAATCTGTTTCCCATTTCTTTCTATACAGTTGTCCCTGTGTTCTTGCCCAGGTCCTCTTATTCAGACTTACATACATTTTGGATATTAAACCTTTCCCTGGTTTCACTCGCAATATTTCCTGGATTACCGGTATCTCACACCACTCTGTTGCGATCCCCCCGAACTGTTTTTCCAAAGCGTGTCTAACCTGCAGGTATCTAAAAAAAAGACTTATTCGGAATTGCAAACTGTTCACTTAGTTCCTGGAATGATTTCAAATTACCATTCTGGTAGATCTGATGGATAAACTTAATGCCTCTACTTTCCCATTCCTTTATTTGCCCTATTTTTTGTATCTCACCCAGGTTGCTGTTAGCCCATAGGGGGGAGTATTCAGTAAACCCCCTATATCCCAGTATTTCTTTAGCTGTTTCCCACACCTTTATCATCAAACCTAGGGTAGGAATACCTCGGATAGAGATCCCTGACTCCAGGGCCTCTACCAACGGCCTACCCAAAAATTGTTCAAGGGGTGTTATCTTTTCGTATCCACCACCCTCCATGTCCCCTCCGCCCAAGTGTTGTAACTGAGCTGCTAAAAAGTAACTAAATGGGTGTGGGAGTGCCACTCCCCCTTCATTGTCTGAAGATTGCAAGGTCTTTAGGCTAATACGTGCTTGACCCCCCTTCCAGATCAATTCTCTGAATATGGAGTTGATCTTATAGAACCATTTCTTGTAAATCCATATTGGAGAGTTATATAGGATGTACAAAAGTTGCGACAAGAGTATCATTTTAATTAAGTTGCATCTGCCTGCTGTTGATAAAGGAAGTTTCTTCCATATATTCATTTTATCCTTGAATCTAGTTAACAATGGGACTAGATTGTTCACTATATACTGTTTAGGGTCTTTGGCAACCCAAATACCCAAGTATTTCATTTGGCTCACTATTTGTAGACGTGCAGCTTCTTGGGGTAGAGGACTATCCAGGGGATCAACTGGTAGTATGCAAGATCTCCCCCAATTTATCTTTAAACCCGAAAGGCCTCCAAAGTTTTTAATTCTGTGCATTACTTCCTCTATTGAGTTCTGTACATCTCCGAGAAGCAAGAGAAGGTCGTCTGCAAATGGCATTATTTTTTCTTCCTCCGCCCCTCTCCTATATCCTTTTATCTCCACATTTGATCTAAGGGACACGGCAAGGGGCTCAATCGCCAGGGCAAAGAGGAGGGGAGACAGAGGGCACCCCTGTCTCGTCCCCCTCATCAGTCGGATTCCTGCAGAGGTAGCATTGTTTATTCTTACCCTTGCTTCCGGTGAGCTGTACAACAATTTTAACCATTTAACAAAGACCGGTCCTACCTGGAATTCTTTCAGAACTCTCCACAAGTAGCCCCATTCTAAAGTATCAAAGGCCTTGGCGGCATCCAAAGAGAGGATAGCTCTCTGTCCATCCCCGTCAACTGGTATTTGCAGATTTAGATAAACCCGTCTTAGGTTTATGCTCGTAGATCTACCAGGAATAAAGCCCGATTGGTCGGGATGAATTAATTTCTCTATCACTCTGTTTAGTCTAGCCGCCAAGATCTTTGCTAAGATCTTTACATCTAAGTTCAATAAAGAAATGGGTCTGTATGAAGCAGGGTTAAGGGGGTCCTTGTTTTCTTTCAGTATCACTATTGTAGTAGATTCCATCATAGAGGGGGGAAGCTCCCCCTTTGTTATCGACCAGTTAAAAACATTTAGCAATTCCAGAATTAGCACCTCGCCAAAATGGTGGTAGACCTCCACCGGCAGACCATCAGGGCCTGGGGATTTTTGTCTCGCCATTTCCTGTACAGTGCGCTTTATCTCTCCCAACTTTATAGGGCCATCAAGAGCGGCTCTATCTTCCTTGGAGAGGGATGAGATTGTCAATGTCCTAAAAAAATCCTCCATTCCCTCCCTTTCCTCCCCCTGGTTGGAGTGGTATAGGTCCTCATAATAGGCTCTAAACCTCTCCAATATAACTGACTTGTCTGTGGATATCTTACCCTCTATTGTGCTAATCCTTGACACCGTAGATGGTGGTGAATTTGTTCTCGCTAGATGTGCCAGCATCCGTCCTACCCGTTCACCTTCCCCGAATGCTATTTGTTTCTGAAAAATATATTTATTTTCAGCTTTCCCTAGCATTATAAGGCGGTATTCCTGTTGCGCCTTTACCCATAGCCCCAAATTATCAGGTGTTGGATCCTTTATGTACTGATCTTCTAAATATACTACTCTTGTTAAGGCATGTTCTTCCTTTTCTCTTGATTGTTTTTTAATTTTAGAGATCTGCTGAATCAATAGGCCTCTAAGGTAGGCCTTCAATGTATCCCATACAATCCCCGGCGAGGCCGTGCCCTTATTAAAGTCTACATATTCTCTCAATGCATTAAGTACTTCACTTGGTTCTCCCATGAGCTCCAACCAGGAACGGCTAATCCTCCACCCCCGGGAATGGTTTCTCACTCCTATATCTAGAAAGGCTATCATTGCTGAATGGTCAGAAAGACTTCTTGGCAGATATTTTATCTTATTCACTAGTGCAATTGCCTTGTCATTCCCCATAATCATATCTGTCCTTGACAGGGTCGAGTGTGGAGTGGAGAAACACGAGAAGGACCAGGATTTTGGGTACTGAATTCTCCAAAGATCCTTCAGGCCCAATTCTCCCATAAACTGGGATAGGTGACCCTCAGTTGTACCTCTCTGTTGCATTACATGGGGAAACCTATCAATTGTTTTGTCAATGACCATATTAAAATCTCCCATTACTATTAGTGGAATTCCCGGTTTATCCAACACAAACTCGACCAGTTCATACAGAATATCTGTAGAAGAAGGTGGTGGTATATACACATTGGCCAGGATCAGTATCTTATCCTCAATTTTACAGTATAAAAAAATATACCTCCCCTGCTCGTCTATCTTAGACTGGAGGCAATTAAATGGTGTCCCTGCTTTAATCAGAATACTAACCCCCCTGGAAAAGGAGGTGTGAACTGAATGGTATTGAAGGGGAAACTCACCCCAGCCCAGTTGTGAGATAGAAACGTTGGTGAGGTGAGTCTCCTGCAGGCAGAGAAACATAGCCCCGTTTGACTATTAGGCTATTAACATAACCGCTGCCTTTTTCCTTAGGTCTCCCAGACCTCTAACATTCCAGGAGTATAAGGTAAATCTTCCCCTTTTTGACAATGTAGTTTCACTCATTAATACTTATAGTGCTTATACATATTATAAAATTTGTGTAACTCACCTTTATTTTTTAATCCTTTTAAACTTTTGTGAGTGCTTTTTATTTGTTGTTTCACTATGATTGAATGTGGCTTATGTAATACTCCACTCCTTCAAATATACTTCTTCCAATCATCCCTACACCTTACATACCAGCTAATCCTTGCGTGAATTTCGTGAATTACGTGAGGAGAAGGGGGACAAAGCTCTTTTGGTCTTACTTCTTCTGTGGGTCACAGACGTGCACTACGTTCTGCACCCCTATAAGATACCCAATTTCAATGTCAGGATCCACCCATATGCCTGAGCCAGCTAAGAGACAGCACAGCTCTCTAGGAAAAACTGGAGGGGTAGAGAGCCGGTGACTAACATTTACCAGCTCTCTGGTCACTGGACAAAGAACTGAATGAAAAGTGGTCTTTGCTCACTCAGTTCTAAGTGTAGAGGTGATAGGGGACAGATGCAACATCGACTTGATGCTACATCACCTAGGTGAGTAAGATTTAAAAAAATACATATGTTGAATAAATATATGTTCAAAAATTTAGTAGTTAATTGTATGTATAACTCTTTCCTTTCTTTGCTAATATATGTTTAGCTGCCCCCCCCCCCCATAATCACCTAAGCCCTATCATGATCCAGTGATGTGAATCAGAGCCTCGGATCTCCAGGGACTCTCCCTCCTTATTGGCTCCCGCTGATGTCAATCACAGCCAGTGCACCAATGAGAAGAGCCACAGCTCCATGTCTGAATGGACACGCAGAGCAGTGGCTCAGGAGCAAGCTTGCTTGGGTGCCTCTAGAGCAAGCTAGCCAGATGAAAGGGCCAGGAGCACCGGCTGTCTGGGGCTGCTGCTCTGTGCAAAACCATTGCACAGAAGCAGGTTTTCTACTCGCCTACTTGCATTTTGCGAGTGTAAAATATTTGCTTGCGAGTGTGGGGCTGTCTCAGAGGGGGCTGGCGAGCCCCGCCAGCAGGTGGGGTTGAATGTGAGCCATTCTCCCAGCCAGGGGAAGAAAGAGGAGAGCCAGTCGAATCATCAGATTGTGGGTAAACACTTTCATTTGAATTGCCTAATGATCACGGCGCTCACATCACACAGACCCGCCACCTTTGATAGACAGACCACTGATCCAATGCCGGGATGTGTGACGTCCATCAAAGGCGCTGGGCCAGAAGGTGGGACTGTGTGACAGTGAGCACCGGGAACACTGAGCATTTCTGTTACAAAACTGTTACAGAAGGCAATCCCCACTCTTTGATGATCCGGCCGGCTCACCTTTTCCTCTGCACAGGTGAGCCTACATTTATTGATGGGTACAGGTCAGACTTTCCTCTGCACAGGTGAGCCTACATTTATTGATGGGTACAGGTCAGACTGCATTGATGAGCACAGATCATGCTGTATTGATGGGCACATGCAAATGTCCTGCTTGTATATATCAATTATAACAATTAGCCAAAGTGTAACTCTTGTCCTCAAATGTGTTTTTTAGACTTATCATCCTCAAATGACAGAGCAAAGGTTGGTCAAACAAGGCAGATTAAATGTGCCTGTATTTCCTGCTTTTTTAGTATGACCCATATGGCTGAGAATTCAAAAGTACTAATTTTCATTCTTCCTGAAGATCTAATCGTGCTGAAAATGTCAAATGATGTTGTTTTCTTATAATGATCGGAAGTAAGCACATGTTCATTTCACCAAAACCAAGTTAGTAAATCATCTTTATCTTGTGATCTGTATGTAGATAAGGAACAAAGTGGCTTACATTTTAGTAATAACCAGATGAATGTTGGTACAGGTGTACCACTGTCTGTTCAACAGAACCGGGTCTAACGACCAGCTTCTGTTAAAGTGGTTGTAAACCCTTACAAACCACTTTGACCTACAGGTAAGCCTAGATTAAGGCTTACCTGTAGGTCCAAGAAATATCTCCTAAACCTATATGGTTTAGGAGATATTTGCCCGAAAACAGGCACCGCTGTCTACGGCGCATGCGCCGTAGACAGCGGCGCGCAGGCGCACTGAGCGTGGCATTCTCAACTACGGAGCTGCCGCGCGCGTCGGCTCCCGTGCGCATGCGCGGGAGTGATGTCATCGCGGCTTTGCCGAATGACAGCGGCGGAGCTGCGAGACCCCACCAAGAAGATTGATGCGGCAGACTACAGGGGACAGCGGCGACTTCGCTGGCTCCTGTGTCAGGTAAGTGACACATAATGGACTACTATGCGATGCATAGTAGTCCATTATGCTTTGCCTTTGCAGGGAGTGAAAGAGGAAGTAAACTCATCAGGGTTTACTTCCTCTTTAAGTGGTCCTTCTGGAAAACCAGCATTTTATCCATTGGATGCAGTGCTGATTAGCATATTCTGCCAGAGAGAGAGTCCCCACTGTCAGAATACTGTACAATAATGCAGTCACCTACTATAAAGTGCATAGATCAGACAATAACGTGCATAATATTAGTGCAGTCCATAGACAACTAAATATGTGATCTCCACTTTCTTCTAAAAGCACCAAACTGTGTGTGTAAACTTCCACCTCCTTGTAACATCATTGTGCTCACAGAACTCTCACCCTCTTGCGTAATCAATTGCACCTTTTGATTACTCTAACATTCTTTTGTGGTGATGGTCCCTTTAAGGTGCCTTCAGCTGCGCTTATCCGTATGTCAGTGTGAGATAAAACATTTTCCCATGGTGCAGTATTTCAAATCAGCAAATGTATTCAACAAATACTAGCTCTTACATCAATTTTGAATAAGAAACGCCTTGGTGTATCAAGTATAACTCCTGTTTGAGGGTCTCCTACATCACTTCCCTTCCAGGATGCCCTATGCGTGACATCACATCATGTGACTTCTTTAACTCTTCCTCCGTGATGGTCACATGACATGGCATAACGCATAGGCCATAAGAGCTAAATAAATTTGAGAATTTTAGATTGAATCTGAGCTATAGCTAATTTACGGAGAGGGATTGATAACAAACAGAACAGTTTGGGTAACACCGTCATTTTGACCGTGTGTATCCTCCTGAGCCATGAGAGATCATGCATAACCCACCCCGAAATGAGATCCTCTAAGCAACAAAAGAAAGGTGGTTAGACAACTCTATATAGTGAGGTATAAGAAGCAGACCCAAATATGACAGATTTCCATCTCGCCATCGAAATGTAAAGCAGTACACACCTGTGAAAATAGTGGGTCAAGGATATTAACATTAAAATCTATGGACTTAGTCCCATTAACTGCTAGCCCCGAAATGCCACCAAAGTCCCGTAATGTCTGCAGAATGATAGGGAGGGAAGGACATCATTCCCAAGTAATGCGCATTTGTGTTCCCAAGATTCCAAATGAACCCCCTAAATTCCGGATTGGCACAAATGACAATGACAATTTGGCATCTGCCATATATTTTGCAATGTTGACTGTCTTCTCCTATTTTATACAAGGAGGAATAGAATTTCCTAAAGACCTCTAGCACCATTTTAAGAGTGAGATGAGTCTGAACAGCGCAAATTTGGGATCCCCACTCACACGCATTTTAGGATTTATCTGATGAGCCAATAAGGAACCAATTTTGTCCTTATGCATATAAAAAGGCATAGAGGCCCATCATTCCTTTCCGCTCTTGTTGTCAATTCTAAGTTAAGTTTCGACCACATCTGGTCAATATGTTAAAGTACTGAGGGGTTCTGGGAGCATTTGTGGGTTTTAAACAAAGACTGTAACTCCCTCCCAAGAATTTGAATGTGTTCCCAATGGGCTTTATTCAGTTAGGAGGAGACCTGTATAATTTTGCCTCTTACTATGGCCTTATGAGCAGCCCAAACTGAAACCGAAGAAACATACTCTGTCACATTATTCTAAAAATAATGTCATAGGCTAAGTTTAATATCCTCACACCAACAGTGAGGTGCCCTAGCAGGTACTAAAAGAGCTAGAAGGGAGGCAGATGCTGAGGAGTGGTCAGACCACGCCACTGCTCGAATAGTGGCTTTGCAAAGACTTGGGACCAGAGTATAGGAAGCAAAGATATGGTTAATGCTAGACTACGGTGAGTGCGGGGCACAATAAAAAAAGTATTGTTCCAAACAGAGGGGTTTGATTCCTGCTACCTAAATTAAAGCTATGGACCAATTTAGCCATGCGTGTGCCAGTTTTAGAGGACCTTTTAAGGACAGCACGCGAGGGGTTAGATTTATCAAGACGTGAACCAAGGGCTAAATGAATGCCCCCCCCCCCCCCCCCCCACATGATTTGTCAAAGTATGCAACAGTTTACTCATAAACACGGAATGGCAAGAGTTTGGGGCATAATATGAAATTAAGGTAGAGATCTGTCCCCCCCCCCAATTAACCACTACAGTTGGTAGCACCTTGTGAATGAAAAAAAAAAAAGATATATCAACATAGGGGATGTTCAAGAAAATACGAAAAACTATGGGCTCCATGGCTGGATGTCCCTATGCTTGCCACAGTAGATCTGGTCATGGACAGGCTGTTAGGGTTGAAGGTTGTATGATACCCGATTTTAGTACATTGCTCACACTGCTCTGATATATCTATATTCATAGTAATAATTTAATTGCACTGGCTTTGGTTTTACTGGCATGTATTTTGTGGACCAGGGATGTACTGGTTTTGGCTGATTTTAAACAATAACTGAAATGTACTGCTTGGCTATGTAGTACTATACTGGCATTTAATAAAGTTTTCTTTGGATAAAAAAATAAAGAAAGAAACCTTCAGATGAATGCTGCAGCAAAACTTTCTTGCAGAAGCCTCTGAGTATGATCACAATGCAGCATCTGTCAGAGAACTGAAGACTAAATTTGTGATGGCTGGGAGACCCTCCAGCCATTTCTAACTATCCTGGAACACAGCTTTTTACCAGTAGAAACTGTGGTGGGGCACTGGGATAATTCTATTTACTCTGTGTCTTAGTCCCTAGTAGGGCCGTCTTTAAGGCAGGGCAAAAGGGGCAGCTGCCCAGGGCCCTGTCATTGTTGTGGGGCCCAAAGCAGCTGACTCATACTTGCCAACTATCCCAGTTTACTTTCCCTTTGTCTCTTGAAGTTTTAGTCCTGTGCTGCTACTAATGCTGCCCAGGTCTGCCCTATTGTTGTGTACAGATGACTCACCTGCAGACCTGTGTTTACATGTAAATACTGGCATTCATATGTAAATAGCAGTCACATGCATATGCAAATAGCTGAGGCCAATGGCATTGATATCTAAATAAAGGCAGCGTTCATAGGTATATCATGCCCCCCTGCAGAGAAGAGAAGATGTGCTGTAACTTATCGCAACCAGTGATCAGAATTACTGCACAGTAATCTCTAGCAGCCAATCAACAAGCAGAAATGTGCTGTAACCTCTAGCAACTAATCAATGATCCTTAAGGAGTGCTGTAACCTCTAGCAACCAGTCAGTAAGCAGTAATGATATGCTGTAACCTGTGGCAACCAATCACAATCCCTGCCTGATCTGATACAGTAAACTGATTATAAGTCTAGCTGCTATTTATTTTGTCTCAGAGAAGGTGGAGAGCGAAATTGCATGGGGGGGGGGGGGGGGGGTCCAATCAATATTAAAGACGGCCCTGGTCCCTAGTAGCTTCTAATTTGTTATGCAACTGGGTGCCTAACTACCAACAGCCAATCCAATGCCTTACCTTGCTCTAACCTATGCTGGATATTGAGTCCTGAGTTAAAACTAGCTATAGAATCTCAGATCAGAAGGGACAGGGTTAACTAAAATAACAGGAACTACACATAAACTCCATTGCAATAAACAGATTCACCTACTAACATTCAGTAAGGTGATCATTAAACATGCACACTGTGTCATCGCAGGGCTAGCGTCATGACGTAGGACGCAGGTTCTGGGAGAGGAAGCAGTTGGAAGCCGGTCGGAGCGAGAGGATGGCGTGCTGTGCGAGGGACAGCTGGAGTAGTGAGAGGCTCCAGCTGGAGGAAACATCCATCCCGGCTTCATCTTAGACGCCACCGCTCCGGAGACCGGCCCCCTCCCCCCCCGCTGGAAGCCGCATGGGAAACAAGCAGGACGAAGATATAATCCAGGCTCCCCGTGTCCCCGCTGTCTTTTCTCTCTCCCCCCCTCGCCGTTCGGGACACCGCTAGTATATAGCGGTGAGAAGAGCTCCTAACCATCGTAACCCTCAACGAAGGAGAAGATCGAAACCAAATGGCAGCGTGGAGCAGATAAGCAATGATGATTTTGGGATTTTGTAGTTTTGATCATGCAGTTGTGCTGAAGGTTTTAAAAGTATTTGAGTGGCCATTGCTTGAGGTGCTGGGTCAGGGGAGTGAATGAGCATTCCAAAAATAGCTGTGTGATTATGCAAAACCTAAGTGCGGATCTGTGGAAAGTTGCAATGGTAATGACATCTCACTTGAGGCTTTAATTGAAATCCCAGCCTGTTTGGGCAACACTGTGGGGGACTATACTAAATATATGGAGTGCAAACTCTTCTCAGACCCTAAAAAGAATAAGACACGGCGGCTGAGGGGGATATCTAATTCAATGTTTCTTTTTTTTTTTTTTTTTTTTTTTTTTTTTTTTTTTTTGTTTTCCTTTATCTTCAATATCTGATGATCTGATATGAGGTGGACATGAGGTGGTAAAAACGGGCTAGGGGGCTCCGCTGGTGTGTGTCTCTCTCTGTGTGCTCTTTTGGTCTTATTGGCCCGGCTAAAAAGCAAATTATCCTGTATGTTCGCTTTAATAAGTGCGGTGGAGTCCTATACCCTAATTGTGCAGTCTTAAAAGACCCCCCCTTAAAACCTAGGAGTACAGGAGAGGGTGGAAGGTGTTATCTAAGGAGGGCACAACGTGGTGGGGGTCCCATCTCACGTATTGGGAGATAATTTAAAATCCTTAATCTTTGTGCAATAAAATGAATAAATCCTCCAAACAGAATGGGCGGAGAGGGGGCCTTAAAACCCCAAAAAGTACAACTGACAGCACAATTAAGCAATATTTGACCCAAGGAGGAAGCCCAAAAGGAGAGGGGGCGGAAGAAATACCCTCGAATACAGGAAAAAAGAAGGGTCAAGATAAAAAACAGGAGAAAAGTAGGGAACACTCAAGGGATGATCTAACAACCGAAAGCGAAATGGAATTGAGTAGAGATGGTGAGCACCAGGGAGTAGACTTGCCTCTAACTCAGCAAGTCCTGAGAGAAATGCTATCTAATCTTGAAATCGCAATTAAATCAGAAATTGCTTTATTGCGAGGAGATCTGGGCCACCTATTAAACAGAGTGGAAGAAGTGGAGTCTAATATGGAAAAGCAAGCCCTAGAAATAGAAAGAGTAAAAGACCATATTAAATTAATCAATCAGAATCAGAGGAAAATCTTGTATCAATTAGAAGATCAAGAAAATAGAAATCGCAGACAAAATCTAAGGATACGTGCAGTTCCTGAAAGCAAGCAAGAAGACCTGAGAGAGATTGTCAAAAATATATTTAATCCACTCCTGGGCAGAGGAGAGGATGGATTCCCCAAAATTGAAAGGGTCCATCGTGTAGGTAGATTAAGGAACGGAGGATCAAATAAGCCTCGGGACATTATTGTAAAATTCAGATTCTCTGAAGACAAAGATGAGATATGGTCAAAATTAAAGGGGAGAGAGATCTTAAATTATGCAGGGGCAGATCTACAAATTTTCCCTGACTTAGCCGCAGAGACTTTGACTCGAAAGCGGCTTTTGAAACCGCTGTTGGAGCTGATGAAAATGCAGAACATTCGTTATAGTTGGGGGTTCCCGGCCTGTCTTATAGGATTTAAGGATGGCAAGACAGCTAGGCTGCGCTTTCCAGACGAGTTGCTGGATTTCTGTGAGAGTTTGGGTATTCAGGCACCGGCTTTGCCAGGCTGGATAGAAGGAGACCCGGGGGTGTTGGGGGGAGGAGGGGGGTGGCGGGGAGGAGGGGAGAGAAGTACGTGAAAGTATGTCTAAGTATCTGTGTGGCGGGGGGGGGCTGGTCTGGCCACCCCTCCCCCCCCCCCTTGGAAATACCTTGGGGGGGGAGGAGGGGATGGGGAGGCCGAAAACTGCTCTGTACCCTAGAATCTATGGGACTTATCGAGGGTCGGGATTACCGGATCACTCGGTGAGCCAAGGGCCAGATCTAGGCCGGGGGACGGGGGGTGGGGGGACAGAGTGGGAGGAGGCGGGGGGAGGGGTGGGTGGAGGGGAGGGATGGGGGGGGGGGGGAGGGGGAGGGGCAGGGGAAGGGAGGGACAGGGGGAGGGGAGGGAAGGAAAACCTATGGTAGAGGAGGCAAGAAAGATACTTTCATTAGGTAATCTAGAATCTTAATAATGCAAGCCATAAACTTTATGTCATATAACGTCAAAGGGTTAAACTCGCCTAGTAAGAGGCATAAGATATTGAAGGAATTGAGGTTTTATAAAGCAGAGGTAATTTTTTTACAGGAAACCCATTTCTCTCATAGGGCTAATATTAAGCTATATTCAAGGGAGTTTCCTGTGTGGTACTACGGGGATGCGATAACAAGTAGAGGAAGGGGAGTAGCTATTGGTTTCTCAAAGAAGATACAGTTTAATTTAGAAGATAGAATGGTTGACCCGGAGGGAAGGTACCTAATTTTGAAGGGTAAATTAAGAGATACGGAATGTACACTGATTAATATCTATGCCCCTAATAGGGACCCTACAAAATATTTAGAGGGCCTCCTGGGGAAACTAAGAGATTTTGGGAGAGGGCCAGTAATCTTGATGGGGGACCTGAATTTTTGTGTCGATCCGGGAATGGATAGTACGTCCAGGGCACAGGGGACTAGTAAGGTACAATTAAAAAGAATAAAACAAAAATTTCATAATTCTCAATTAATAGACGTTTGGAGAGTACAGCATCCAAACGAGAAAGATTTCACGTTCTACTCCCCTGTGCACAGGACGTATTCCCGGATTGACTATATCCTTGTAGACCATAGAATTCTGGAAATGGTGGTAGAGACCTCGATTGGGGTGGCCTCACTCTCCGACCATGCTCCCGTTAAGATGAAGCTGCAATTAAGGGGAGGAGAGCGTAAGCCCTTCACCTGGAGGCTAAATGAAGGTTTGATTCAGGATGCAGAGGGAGAGGAGAAGATCAGTAAAGAATTAGAACAATATTTTTCGATCAATAATACCGGACATATTTCAAGTCAGAATTTATGGGAAGCCCATAAAGCCTACATTAGGGGGATCTTGATATCAATGGGGGCTAGAAGAAAAAAAGAGAGATCGGAAAAAATTAAAACATTGATAGAAGAAATATTTAGAATAGAGCAGCAACATAAAAAACACCCGAATCAGGATAAGGAAATTTTTCAAAAATTAGTAATCAAACGGGAGGAATTAAGAACCTTGATGGAACAGGAAACTCAAAAAACGTTTAATCAATTAGCTAGGGATAGGTACTATGGGGATAACAAACCCACTAAATATTTAGCAAGAAGACTACAGAGGGCTAAATCCAGGAACTACATAGGGAAAATTCAGTCAAGTAAAGGGGATATGGTTCATGGAACAAGTGAGATCGCGGAAATATTTAGGGGATATTATGAAAAGTTATATGCAGTTGACCCGCCTATAGGACTCAAGGCTGAAGAAAAGGAACTAAAAATAGAGGAATATTTGGAGAGAGCCCGATTGACAAAAATTTCAGAAATAGAAATGGAAATCTTAGAGAAACCCATCTCAGAGGAGGAATTAAATAAGGCTCTGATGGATTCAGCATCTGGTAAAAGTCCAGGACCAGACGGGTTTTCTGTATTCTATTTCAAGAAATTTAAGAAACTACTAATTCCCCATCTATGTAATTATCTGAATAATCTAGGGGTCGAGTATGAACTGAGTGAAGAGGCGAGGACCGCTACTATAACGGTTTTACGGAAGGAAGGGAAAGAAGAGACTTTGTGCTCTAATTTCAGGCCTATTTCGTTATTGAATGCCGATACAAAGCTGTTTGCAAAAATTTTGGCCAGTAGAATGAAGATTTTAATGAAGTCATTAGTCCATCCAGACCAAGTGGGTTTTGTATCCGGAAGGGAGGGGAGGGATAATGGAGTGAGAACATTGCTCCTTATGTCCAGGGGTGAGGGGAGAGGGGCCCCGAGTCTACTCCTGTCGATAGATGCCCAGAAGGCCTTCGACAGGGTGGACTGGGGGTTTATGTTTAGAACCCTGGAGATAATGGGCGTGGGACCCAAAATGATCCAAAGGATTAAGACGCTTTACTATCACCCAATTTCTAGGATTAAGATCAACGGTACGCTTTCTTTACCTTTTGAGATGAAAAATGGCACAAGGCAGGGGTGTCCTCTTTCACCCCTGCTGTTTGTGCTATCCCTAGAACCTCTTCTTGCCTCGATTCGTAATGATCCACGGATCAGAGGAATCTTAATAGGACAAGAAGAGCATAAATTGGCCGCGTTTGCTGATGATGTGCTATTTTATATTAGGGAGCCAAGTAATACGATGCCTAAATTAATGGAAGCTCTAGCACATTATGGCCAACTTTCGAATTTTAAAATTAATATAGCCAAATCAGAGGTACTTAATATCAATACGGGCGAACTGGAAAAAAGGGGGCTCCAAAAAAAATTCTGTTTTCCCTGGCGAAAGGCGATAAATTACTTGGGAATAAAACTTACAATCCCATTAGAGAAATTATTTAAATTAAATTTTGTTCCATTACTAGATGAAATTAAAACAGAATGTAATAGGTTGGTTAATAGACCCTTGACTTGGTTAGGACGTATTACTAGTCTAAAGATGTTCATTGTTCCTAAGATTCTTTATAAATTCCAAATGATCCCCATAGAGATACCGAAGTTCTTTTTTTCGAAGATCAAGACCCTGTTAGGGGGATTCATTTGGAATAAAAAAAAGCCTAGAGTCTCCTTCAATATCCTGAAGCGAAGTAAACTTAAAGGGGGACTTGCGGTACCAGATATACAACAGTATTACAATGCTATCGTACTGTCGAGATTAATAGAGTGGGTAAAAGTTAATAATGAGGAAAAAAGATGGGTTAACATAGAGAATGGGCTGAGTAAAACACAGTTAAATAAAATAGTTTGGAATCCGCCTAAACACAGGACATTGGATATTGGCACTAGTATATTAACACAAAACACACTTAGGGTTTGGGATAGGGTTTATAAGCATTTAAATAAGCAATACAATTCGCCACTTTTAGAATTAAAAGAAAATGAATATTTCCCGCCAGGGTTAAAAATAAATAGCGGAAATTGGTTGAAAGAAAAGGCATAGGTGCGGGATATTATAAAAGGGGGAAAGATTTTGACACTACACGAGATGAAACATAAAGGGGATCTAGGTAAAATAGACGAGTGGAGATATCTCCAGCTGGCTCACTTTGTCAGAAGCCTACCGCAGCCATTAAAAACAGAAGAGGAGTGGTCACCCCTGGAGAAGCTTTGCTTAGCGGAAGACTCCAGGGGAACGATCTCTAAGCTGTATGGGCTCCTGGCTGAGGAAGGGGAGCTGGAGAGTCTACCCTATATGCAGAAATGGGAAATGGATATGGGAACACTATGTGATAATAGCACTAAGAGGAAAATTTTTAAACTTATACATAAATCTGCAGTTGATAGCAGAACAGTAGAAATGAATTATAAACTTATTTCTAGATGGTACGCTACCCCAGAAAAAATACATAAAATAGATCCAAGTAAATCCGGGGATTGTTGGAGAGGATGTGGGGAAGTAGGAACAATGGCCCACCTGTGGTGGAAATGCCCCAAAATAAAGGAATATTGGAAAAGAATATTATACCATATAAGAGAAATTACAAATATCTCAATCCCCGAGGATCCATGGGTGGTCCTATTTCATGGTACGAGGGAGGAAACGAAAAAATATCAGAATTCTTTGGTGCCACATCTTTTAAATGCAGCCAAGAGACTGATACCAAAGAATTGGCAAAATGTGGAAAGCCCAGCAACATGGGAATGGATCAATACCGTGGAAGAGACTTACCGGATGACTAGGCGAAGGGAAAGCCAGGAGGATAGGGGACAGACAGGAGTAGAGCTATGGCATGAGTGGAAAAAATTCAAAAAATCATGGAGCTACGCAGAGCATATTAGATTCTGAGAAGGTTGGATCTTCTACGCATAGGTGGTGGGAGAGGGAGGGTGGGGGGAGAGGGGGGGGTGGGGTGTAAGAGAGTGAAGAAGGGGAGAAATGGTAGGGTTGAATTACATAATGTTTTCCCTTTGTTTGCTTTGTTCTGTTGGTATACCTTTCCCTCTGGATAAAAGTAGCTTTTTCTTTTTTGTATGTGGAGGGGGAAAAAAAAGAAAAAAAGAAAAAAAAAAAAAGGAAAAAAAAGGGAAATCTATGTTTGAGATTTCAATTAGAAAATAAATGCTACAATGATGTGGAGATGAGGATAACGTATATGAACGTTAATCTGATTGGACCTCATGAATAATTCGCTGAAGTAGCAAAAAAACGAAAAAAAAAAAAAAAAATGAAACATGCACACTGTATTACAGAATCTATCTGGCATGTTGCTTGTGGCATAACAACTAGGGGGCAAATATATTTCTGTCACCAGTCCTCATATATATCAATCACACATATATACACACACACACATACAGCGGGTAAAATAAGTTTTGAACATGTCACCGTTTTTCTAGGTAAATATATTTCTAAAGATGCTATTGACATGAAATTTTCACCACATGTCAAGAATAACCCATGCATTCCATACATACAAAGAAACCAAAACAAATAAGTTCACAAATTGTTATGTGTAATAAAATGGAATGATACAGGGAATACGTAAAGAAAGGGAGGTGCAAAAAGGCATGGAAATCCAAGACACAAAATTAAATCTATCAGTAATTGGAAAGCAATCTTGCCTCTTGTCAGAGCAAATTAATATCAGCTGGTTCAGTCTCAACTGATGGCCTATAAAAAGATGTCTAATTACCAAGGTGTCCCACAAGAAACACTTTATGATAGGGTAAAGCAAAGAGCTCTCTCAAGACCTTTGCAATCTTATCATTGCAAAACATACACATGGCATTGGTTACAGAATGATTTCTAAACTTATGAATTTTCCATTGAGCACTGTTGGGGTTATAATCCAGAAGTGGAAAGAACATCATTTAACCATAAACCAGCCATAACCAGGTGCTCCTTGCAAGATATCTAACAAAGCATGAAAAAGAATTGTCAGAGGAGTTGTCCAGGAGGCAAGGACCACTTGTGGAAAGACCTGGAATTAGCAGGTACAATTGTTTCAAAGAAAACAATAAGTAATGCACTCAACCACCATGGCCTGTATGCACGCTCCTTTAAAGTTTGCCGCACAACATTTAGAAAAGCCTGTGAAATACTGAGAGAATTTAGTCTGATCAGATGAGACCAAAATTGAAGTCTTTGGGTGCCATAATACACACCATATTTGGAGGTAAAATGACCCTACACATCACCCCAAAAACTCCCCCATACCAACAGTGCAGTTTGAAGGTGGGAACATCATGGTGTAGGGCAGTATTTCAGCATACGGTACTTGAAAGCTTCATATGATTGAAGGATGGTTGAAATAAAAAATGTACTGAGACATTCTTGATAAAAATCTGTTGCCATCTAACAGGATGATGAAGATTAAACAAGGGTGGACATTTCAGCAAGACAATGATTCCAGACACCAAGCCAAGAAAACTCTCAATTGTTTTTTTTTTTTTAAAGAAAGAAAATAAAGCTGCTAGAATGGCCCAGCCAATCACCTGACTTGAATCCAATAGAAAATCTATGGAAAGAACTAAAGATTAGAGTTTATAAAAGAGGCCCACGGAACCTTCAAGATTTGAAAACACTTTGTGTGGAAGAATGGGTCAAAATCACACCTGAGCAATACATGTGACTAGTTTCTCCATACAGGGGGCGATTTGAAGCTGTAATTGCCAACAAAGAATTTTGTACGAAATAGTTTGTTAGTGTGTTCAATACTTTTTCCCTGTGTCATTCCATTTTATTACACATAACTTAATTTCTGAACTCATTTGTTTTGACTCCTTTGTATGTATGGATTGCATGGGTAAATGTGGTAAATGTAATGTCAATAGCACCTTTAGAAATATATACATTTGCGTAATAGTCTCTACTTCAGGCCTGGATAAAAATACAGCAGCAGCATGCATGGTCCGGTGATCCAGTCCTGTGCCTATGTCCTTTAAACTCCCCTTTATATAATATCACAGTCCTCCAATGGGAAATTCTGACTCAGCTAGCAGAGACAAGTACCACCTGTCTATAACCGACTAACTCTGTGGTAACAAGCAATAGCTATTTACAAATACAAACAGTAGAGGGCAGAAAATCCCTACAAAAGAAAGCCTAAAAAAAGAAAATTAATGCAGCCATTATCTAAGAAATAAGCTGCTAAATCATAAAGGTTTGCTTTTGCTTTTAATGGCGTTTTAACCACTTCGCGCCCATGTTATAGCCAAAAGATGGCTGCAGCGCAGACGCTATCTGCTGGGAGGCCATCCCTTTAACTTCCCCTCTGCGTGCCGCCGCGGGTGCACATCGGGGAAGTTCTGTGCTGGCCTTGTCCCCCGGACACAGCCAGTCACAGATCGCTGTAAACGGCCAATCACAGCAGCCGTTTACAGCGCGATCGGCGGGCCTAATGAGAGATGATCTCATATGTAAACATAATCAGTTTTAAAAGTTTTATATCTTTGTTACAAGGAATTATTGTCGGGCATGTCTTTTGTTTATGACATTTCACAACGTGCTGAAAAATGAGTGTGTTGGCAGATTAGTCACAGAAAAATCTGTTACTTGCATGGTAGTGCTGTATTAACCAATGAGAAGCTCTGGGGTCTCACATGGTGCATATTATTTCCATGTAAAAGACCACTGGACACACAATTAATATTTATATAGCTATTCATGCTAGTGAAATGAAAACAAATATGTGCTCCTTATTGTCTAAAGCTTGATAGATTCTCAAAGCAGATATATCTATAATTAATTACACTAATCAGAACAATTTACAACAATAATACAGCACCTACAATGCATAATAAAGTAATAATGACACAATAATCAAATAAAAACAGATCTGCAAAAGTAACTAACTTTTAAGAGAAACACTTTGGAAATTTTAGAAATATCTCTATCTGTTCAAATTTTCTTATGGTGTGATGAAAATTTATGTATTCTTTGCATTTAAAACATACAGTATATAAAGGCTATTTAACATAGAAAAATCAGTAATGTGTGCTAAAAATACCATAGAGGAAACTGGATTTGTTATTATGCTTTATTAGTGACTTAGGAAACCCTGCTATTCCATTATCTGTAACTGATATCATTTCATATCTTTAGCTGAGCGATTCTTGGTTGATTGGTTGATTGACTGGTACAAGGTTTGCTTAACTGATATTTGAGCAATGTACTGAAAGTGCTTTATACCCTAAACTTATGATACAGAAAATTGTGTTTTCATTGTTTGGAGATGTAAGGTATTTCACGGATTGCTTTTGGATTGATGATTGTTTTTGTTTTCTAATTAAGAACAGAAATATTGTTAGACTGAAACCTCAGTTTATTTGCAGGATCCAAGATATTCACTTATGGTTTGGAATTGAAGCATATAAAAGTTGTATATAAATGCTCAAAAATTCCAGAGGCTGGGCTTGCAATACATGACAGTATAAAGCCTAAAATAATGGCTGTTTGAATCTGTGTACGTCAGCTTTGAAATGTTTCTTTTATATTAATCACTAAATAACAAAGTCTTTAACAATGTTAACATTTCCTTGCATGTCTTCCAGTTCATTTACACACAGCTGAAAAGAACAGCTTAGTTATTAAAACAATGGATATAGTCACTGATAAAAGCCATATTGGCTAATGTGCTTATTCTTCATTAACCCAAGGTACTGATAAATTGAGGTATTACTCTAGTGACATTACACTAGCTCACTGGTAGCAGACACTGACTAGGGATAGGCGAATGTTTTTTTTCCGATCATGAGTTCAGCCCGAGCATGAGTTCGGGATGAACATTGGCGGTTCACACATTCGCCGAACAAGCGAAGTATTTGTCATTCAACCATTTGTTCGGCCCGCCGAACAACCATAATGCACTGTGCCGCTGCACAGTGCATTGAAAGCCCTGATTGGCTGAAGCAATGAAAGCTTTGCCCAATCAGGGTACAGAGCACTGTCAGAGCTGGATGGACTTGTGTCTTTTTTCAACCTGACTAGCTATGTAACTATGGACACTGTCATGATGATTCTATCCAATCATGGCTCATTGCTGTTATTCCCGCCCCACACTATAAATGTGTTCTTTCAATAATGCCCATTTTCAGTGTAATATCAGCGTGGAGAGAGATAGAACAGGGCTCTGTTCAGTGCTATTAGACAGTTAGTGTGCTATTCTGATTCTATTGTCAGTATACAATATCAGTTATGTGTGAATCTAGGGATAGTGCAGTCAGTGTGCGTGTAGTGCGACCATTCATCTTTACATTAGTGTGAATGTAGGGATAGTTCAGTCAGTGTGAGTGCAGTGACTGTTTAGTACAGTATATTTCAGTGTGTTACATGTCCTTTAATGCAGTACATTTCTGTGGGTTACTACATGCTTAACACAGTATATTTCAGTGCGTTACTGCAAATTCAATGCTGTATATTTTACTGCAAGTTTAATGCTGTATATTGCAGTGGGTTATTTTCCGTTTAATGCAGTACAGTACAGTGCTTTACTGCAAATTTAATGCCATATATTTCAGTGCATTACATTCCGTTTAACACAATATAGATCAGTGTGTTACTGCAAGTTCAATGCTGTGTATTTCAGTGCGTTATCTTCCGTTTAACGCAGTATTGTTCAGTGTGTTACTGCAAGTTTAGCATTGTATATTGCAGTGTGTTACATGCCATTTAGTTAGTGCACGCTTAATGCAGTATATTTCAGTGCATTACTGCAAGTTTAATGCTATATATTTTAGTGCGTTATGTGCCGTTTAATGCAGTACATTTCTGTGGGTTATTACATGCTTAACGCAGTATATGTCAGTGCGTTACTGCAAGTTTAATGCTGTATATTGCAGTGGGTTACTTTCCATTTAACGCAAGTACAGTGCAGCATGTTTCAGTATATCTCAGTTTCAGTATGTTTCAGTATATTTCAGTACGCTACCTTCAATTTAACGCAGTATAGTTTAGTGCATTACTGCTAGTTTAATGCTGTATATTGCAGTGGGTTACTTTCCATTTAACGCAAGTACAGTGCGTTACAAAGACAGTGCGTTACTACTGCGTTTAATACTGTATATTTCAGTGAGTTATCTTCCGTTTAACGCAGTATAGTAAAGTGTGTTACTGCAAGTTTAATGTTGTATATTGCAGTGCATTACATGCCATTAACGCAGTACATTTTGTGGGTTAGTGCACGATTAACGCAGTATATTTCAGTGCATTAAGTGCCTCTTAACGCATTACATTTCTGTGCATTACTACATGCTTAACGCTGTATATATATATTACTGCAAATTCAACGCCGTATATTTCAGTACGTTACTTTCTGTTTAACCACTTCCAGACCACCGTACGCCAATGTATGTCCTCACTTTGAGGACAGATATCATTGATATGGAAGCAGCTAGCTGCCATAACCCCGGTATCCCCATATTCGGCCGGCAGTCCGGTACAAGATAAAAGTGGTCTCTGTGGTGGATTCTCTCTGAGATCACTTTTATCGATGGCGGGAGAGGGCCCCCATCCTGCCGCGATCCGGTGCCCTCCACCTCTTACCGGAGCCATCGGCAGCAGAAGAGGCAATCGGCACCTTCCTGTGGCTGTGCATGGAGACGAGTGAGAGGAAGATGGCCCCCACCCACCTCCATGACACTGCAGGGCAGAAGAGATGTCAAAACATCACTTCCTCCCATTGCTCTTAAAGGGCCATTTTGTTTTCATTTTTTTAAATGCCAATTTTTTTTATTGCATTTTAGTGTAAATATGAGATCTGAGGTCTTTTTGATCCCAGATCTCATATTTAAGAGGTCCTGTCATGCTTTTTTTCTATTACAAAGGAGCATCAATCGTTTCAAGAAACTATTAGGTAAGCACCTGAATGACCGCAACATACAGGGATATACAATGTAATATTGATATATAATCTCACACACATGGGTTGGACTTGATGGACTTGTATCTTTTTTCAACCTCACCTACTATGTAACTATGAATAAAAGTGACACTTTTTTTTTAAACAGTGTAAAAAATAAAAAATAAAAGGTAAAATAAATAGGGGAAAAAAAGTTTTTAAACACGCCCCATCCCGTCGAGTTTGCGTGCAGAAGCTCCCACATATGAAAACGGTGTTCAAACCACACATATGAGGTATCACCGTGATCGGTATAGCGAGAGCAATAATTCTAGCTCTAGACCTCCTCTGTAACACAAAACATGCAACCTGTAGAATTTTTTAAATGTCAGCTATGGAGAGTTTTAAGGGTAAAAGTTTGTCGCCATTCCACGAGCGGGCGCAATTTTTAAGCATGACATGTTGGGTACCAATTTACTCGGCGTATCATTATCCTTCATAATATAAAAAAAATTGCGCTAACTTTACTGTTGTCTTATTTTTTAATTCAAAAAGTATATATATTTTTTTTTAAAAGTGCCCTTGTAAGACCGCTGCACAAATACGGTGTGACAGAAAGTATTGCAACGACTGCCATTTTATTCTCTAGGGTGTTAGAAAAAAAATTATAATGTTTGGGGGTTCCAAATAATTTTTTAGCAAAAAAAATGTTTTTAACTTGTAAACACCACATCTAAAAAAGAGGCCCGATCCTTAAGTGGTTAACGCAGTACAATTCAGTAAGTTACTGCAAGTTTAATGCTGTATATTTCAGTGCGTTATGTTCCATTTAACCCAGTATAATTCAGTGCGCTACTGCAAGTTTAACGCTGCATATTTCAGTGGGTCACATGCCATTCAACGCAGTACATTTCTGTGCCTTAGTGCATGCTTAATGCAGTATATTTCAGGGTGGTACGTGCAGTTTAACGCAGTACATTTCTGTGTGTTACTACATGCCTAATACAGTATATTTCAGTGCGTTATCTTCCATTTAACATGGTATAGTTCAGTGTGTTACTGCAAGTGTTAGTGCCGTATATTGCTGTGCGTTACCTTCTATTTAACGCAGTATAGTTCACTGCATTACTGCAAGTTTAATGCCATATATTTCAGTTCGTTATCTACCATTTAATGTAGAAAATGTTCTGTGCGTTACTGAACATTTGACACCCCTTATTTTGCCATGCGTCAGTGCAGTTTTACTGCAGTATAATATAGTTCAGTGAAATGTGTCCATGTAGTGAGTATTCAAGTTAAACTGTACCAAACACCACTTTTATGTATCCATGTACACATTTCCACATCTATATTACATTTTGTTAATAAGCCCCCCCCCCCAAATCATGTCTGGGAGGACAACAAGGAGCGGCAGATATTCCCATGGCACATGGGGGGGGGGGGCAGCAGCGTATGTGTCCACAGGCAAAGGTGGTCAGTGCTCAGGCAGGGTATTATTTCCTCTGTTTAGTGATGTTGCCCATGCTATCCACCCACAGCATGCAGAGACTGGTGCACAGTCCACTGCAACTGCCAGAGTGACTGAACGTGCCTCCTTGTCCACAGCTATTCCTGCCATAGCCCCAGCATCAGCCATGGAGGAGTCAGCTGAGTTATTTGAACACAGCGTCACCCACTTACTCCTTGATGATGCACAGCCATTACTTGATTCAGATATTGGTTTTGAGGTTGATGTTGAGGAAGGCAGAAACATGAGCCTACAGAAAGGGGAGAACACTGGTACACAAATTGGCAGTCATGTTCCTCTAGCCGCAGTGTATTGCCCGATGATGATGAGGTCATTGACAAGACTTGGGTGCCAGATAGAGCAGGGGAGGAAAGACACACTCCAATGAGGCAGCCATCATGGAAGAGTAGAGAGCAACCACCCTATTCCATCACATTGTGGAGCTGTTATCTCCTGGCCCACAAGGCATTTAAACTCCCACCACTCAGCCTGTTGGCAAGAGCACCTGAAAGACACACAAAAGGGGTGCAAATCTGTTCCTCCTAACTCACCTCAGTCTGCCCCCTCTACACCGCATGATCTCTTAGCAGCCTCCAATGACAGGGTTGATGGTAAAGCGCAGGGTGTCCGAGGTCCTTGCAGCACATCTGTCGGCAGTACACCACCAGCTGTAGACTGTAGCCGTCAAATTTCTCTGCCCCATCTGCTGCAGTGAAAAAATAAATACAGTCACTTCCATTCACATGCCCAGTGTCTAAATGCAAGCTTGTCAAAGCTATTAGGTCTACAACTTCTGCCTTTCCATCTGGTGGATCTTGCCCCCTTCTGTGAATTTGTAGAATGTGCTGTACCACAAATTGTTGCTATCCCAGTCTCTATTTCTTTTCATGTAAGGCCATTTCAGCTCTGTACCATCACGTGAAAGGCAATGTTGTGGCATTGTTGGGCAAGGCAGCCACCCGCAAAGTCTATGTTACCACTGACACATGGTCCAGCAAGCATGGTCAGGGACGATATATTTTGTTCACAGCACACTGGGTAATTCTGCTTGCAACTCGGAAGGATGCAGGACAAGTTTCAGTGCTGTAGCTTGTTGTGCCCCCATGTCTCCATAGAGCTAGTGGTGATGATGCAAGATATGTCAGCTCTACCCCCTCCTCCTCCTGCTCTTCTGAATTGTCCTATGAACCACAAATACCCCCTAAGCGTTCAAGGGGCTATTCAATGAGTCAGGCTAAAAGGTTCCATGCAGTGCTTCAGGTGGTGTGTTTAGGGTACAGGAACCACACCAGAGCAGAGATTCTTGCAGCTCTGCAGGGGCAGGCCCAGAAGTGGTTCACATCATGCCAGCTGGAGCCAGGAAAGGTGGCGTGTGATAATGGCACAAACCTCCTGTCCGCCGTTTGACAGAGAAAGTTGACACATGTGCCATGCCTGGCACATGTCTTCAGTTTGGTGGTACAGCATTTCCTAAATAGGTAACTAGGGTTGGAAGATCTGCTACAGCAGGTCAGAAGAGTCTGTAGCCATTTTAACAGTGCTCATTTGGCTGAAATTCAGCAGAAATTCTACCTACCCGTAAACTGCCTAATTTGTGATACCAGGTGGAACTCTGCTTTGTCAATGCTGCAGTGTCTGCACATGCAGCAGAGGGCTGTCAATGAGTACCTGTGTGACTATGGCACAACGACAGGCACAGGCTGCTCATAAAGGATGCATGCACTGTACTGTCACCATTTGGGGAGGCCACAACAGGCCATGGACAGTGAGCCATGACAATGCATGCATCAGTGACACAATCCCTGTTGTGCTGGAGCAGACTCTGCGTGGCAGTATGGACAGGCCACTTGAGGCAGAGCAGCAGGATGAAGAGGAGGACTTACTTTCCTCTCAAGGCTCACTTTGTGCAGACACCATTGTTCATATGCCACAGAACACAAGAGGAGAGAGAGGAGGAGGATTGTGGCAGTTTCTGAGGCATTAAAGCAGAGGAAGATATACGTCAAACAGTAAACAGTAAGAGATGGTTTTCCATCCCCAGAACCCTTGGGAGTAGTACGTGGCTGATAGGAGGCAGCTCCAGATACTGTAATCCTCAGCGACCCCGAGGAGTCTTTTCATGCCGTCACAAATTTGGGCTCCCTCATGTTTCAAAGCCTGCGGAAGGATCCAAGAATACATGGTGTAAAGGAGAAGGATCACTATTGATTGGCAACCCTCCTTGACCACTGTAACAAGGGGAAAGTCTCAGAACTCATTCCATCCTCAAAGGGGGGGCAGCAGAAGAAATCTTTCATCTTCTGCTCGAGAGCGCAGAAGATTAAATCGCTTGAGGACACCTTAAAGAGGAGTTTATCGAATGCTTTTCCCAATTCTGGTAGGTTACAGTGTCATGAAAAATTTAGTTTTGAGAGTTTCTGTTGGTCAAGAGAGGAGCGGTGGAGAAGACAGCTGCCTAAGTTATGTATTTCACAATTTTTTTAGTCCTTGCTGCCCAGAGCTGTCAGCTTCCACGTCGCATTGGCATTGTCTGCATCACATGGTGGACAATTATCTAGGGGTAAAAACAAAGCTGAGAGCTTTCCAGTCGATGATCCACTAGCTTACTGGGTCATGAGAATAGACCTGTGGCCAGAACTTGCCCAGTATGCAATTGAGCTGCTGGGCGGCACTGCATCCAGCCTGCTTTCCAAATGGAATTTAGTGCTGCTGGAGGTTTTGTTACTGATAATAGAAAGCATCAGTCCAAAGGCTCGGTAGACTGTCTGACATTTATCAAAATGAATCAGTTCTGGATTACCAGCAGCTATGAAGCCCCTGATGGCGATGTTGCTGATTAAGTGTTTTTGGGATGTGGAGTCTCTGCAGGACTTCTAGGCTGCCTAGCATTGTGGGTGTCGATTTAATCTTGAACACTTTTTTTGGTGTAGGTTTCATGGGCACAATTAACCCCAAAGAAAGAATTTTCCTGCACCTGTTTGAACTGTGTATATCATTGCAATTTTTGACAGCAAGGCCAATTCTTGCTTTCATCAAGAGCACCTCTATAGGGTTATGGTGTGAAGGCACCAACAACACCCAAAGACCATTTTTTTCACATGTGACAATTACATATTATTAAAATTTTTGACAGCAAGGGCAATTCTTGCTTTCATCAAGAGTACCTCTATACGGTTACGGGATGAAGGCGCCAACGACACCAAAAGACAAGTTTTTCCACACCTGTTTGACAGGTGCATATCATTAAAATTTTTGACAGCAAGGCCAATTTCAATAGGGTTATGGTGTGAAGGCACCACCGACACACAACGATCAATTTTTCTTCACCTTTTACTTCTATTCAAAGTCTGTGGAAGGGACCTCAGAATTTTTCTAAAACATCTCTAATCATGTTCCCAGTGCACTACATTGTGGCCTCATCATACAGACTCGGATTTTTTTATTTTTTGGCTTTATAAATGCAATTATTGCTGCAACTGCTTCTTTACACAGTACAGATGTAACACTTTACAGGTAGACTAAGGGGACCCCCAGCCACTATATTTAAAGGAATTTTTCATTTTTATGCGTTCACTTTAAATTCCAATAAATCACTGCTCATTTAAAAATTATGTTTTTTGCAAACTTTTTTTCATTGATACATGTTTCCCAGGGCAGTACCTGGACCCCATACCCATTGTATGCCCAATTACTTGCATATAAGCCTTCAAAATGGGCACTTTTGATTTTTCACCTTCCATAGACTTCAATGGGGTTTGTTTGTTGGTTCTGAACTTTCATGATGTTCGAAAGTTCTGTTGCAAACCAAACAGGGAGTCATTCGGCCCATCTCTACTGAAGAGGAAGTGTCCTTGGTATAGGATGAGCAGTAATGGGGCAACCAGGTGAGGACTACAAAGACAAGTGTGTCTTGCCTACAGTCAAGTATGGTGGTGGGAGTGTCATGGACTGGGGCTGCATGAGTGCTGTCGGCATTGGGGAGCTACAGTTCATTGAGGGAACCATTAATGTGAACATGTACTGTGACATACTGAAGCAGAGCATACATAGTTATATAGTCAGGTTGAAAAAGACACAAGTCCCTCCAGTTCAATCACAAAAAAATAATAATAATAATAATAATATCATACAATCCCATATACCCAATTCTATACCCACAGTTGATCCAGAGGAAGGCAAAAAAACCCAGCAGAGCATGATCCAATTTTCTAAAGCAGGGGAAAAAATTCCTTCCTGATCCCCCGAGAGGCAATCAGATTTTCCCCGGATCAACTTTACCTATAAATGTTAGTACCCAGTTATATTATGTAAACTTAGGAAATAATCTTGGCCCTTCTTAAAGCAATCCACTGAGCTGGCCAGAACCACCTCTGCAGGGAGTCTATTCCACATTGTCACAGCTCTTACTGTGAAGACACCTTTCCATATTTGGAGATGAAATTTATTTTCCTCTAGACGTAAAGAGTGCCCCCTTGTCCTCTTTGTTGACTGTAAAGTGAATAACTCGACACCAAGTTCACTATATGGACCCCTTATATATTTGTACATGTTGATCATATTCCCCCTTAATCTCCTCTTATCAAGAGTGAATAAATTCAGTTCCTCTAATCGTTCCTTATAGCCGAATTCCTCCATGCCTCTTATCAGTTTGGTTGCCCTTCTCTGCACTTTCTCCAGTTCCCCGATATCCTTTTTGAGAACTGGTGCCCAAAACTAAACTGCATATTCCAGATGAGGTCTTACTAATGATTTGAACAGGGGCAAAATTATATCTCTCTCTCTGGAGTCCATACTTCTCTTAATACAGGAAAGGACTTTGCTCGCTTTGGAAACCGCAGCTTGCCATTGTATGCTATTATTGAGCTTATGATCTATCAAAACCCCCAGATCCTTCTCCACTATGGATTCCCCCAGTTGTACTCCCCCTAGCATGTATGATGCATGCATATTCTTAGCCCCCAAGTGCATAACTTTACATTTCTCAACATTAAACCTCATCTACCACATAGTCGCCCTATTAGACAGAGCATTGAGGCCGGCTTGTAAATTGGAGACATCCTGTAAGGACGTTATTCCACTGCATAGCTTGGTGTCATCTGCAAAGACGGAAATGTTACTTTTGATCCCAGACCCAATATCATTTATAAAGATATTAAAAAGTAAGGGTCCCAGCACTGAACCTTGGGGTACACCACTGATAACCTTAGACCATTCAGAGTAAGAATCATTAACCACTACTCTCTGAATTCTGTCTTTTAGCCAGTTTTCTATCCATTTACAAACTGATATTTCCAAATCTGTAGACTTTACCTTACACATGAGCCATGTGTGCAGAACTGTATCGAACGCTTTTGCAAAATCCAAGTATACCATGTCCATCGCCACCCCTCTGTCCAAGGTTTTACGTACCACCTCATAAAAAGAAATCAGGTTTGTCTGACAACTTCTGTCTTTCATGAATCCATGCTGTCTGTTGCTTAAAATATTTTTTTGCTGCAAGAACTCGTCTATGTGGTCTTTTATTAATCCCTCCACTATCTTCCCAACTATAGAAGTTAAACTAACGGGTCTATAGCTACTTGGTAAAGACTGTGTTCCTTTTTAAATATAGGCACCACATTGGCCCTGCACCAATCTAGCGGTACTATTCCTGTCATTAATGAGTTCCTAAAAATTAGATACAATGGCTTTGAAATTACATAGCTCAATTCTTTTAGGATCCGTGGGTGGATGCCATCAGGTCCAGGTGTTTTATCCACCTTTATTCTGTCCAAATAATTCTGGACCATAATCACTTTTGAGCCATTGTGGATTTGAGGCTGCGTCACTACCACCCCCATTATGGACATGAGCTCCCCCATGCTCCTTTGTATACACAGAGCTTAACAAAGTATTTAATAAGTTAGCCTTCTCTTTGTCCCCAGTCACCCACTCCAGATTATTTTGTAAAGGGCCTACATGCTCAGACTTGACCTTTTTACTATTAATATATTTGAAGAATTTTTAGGGGGTCTGTCCTATCTTTTGCAATCTGTCTTTCATTTTGAATTTTTGCATCCTTGATTTCCTTTTTTACATATTCTGTTATATTCTTTGTAACATTTAAATGGCACTGGCGTTCCTTCATTTTTATATTTTTTAAAAGCTCTTTTTTTATAGTTTATAGCTCTTTTAACTTTGGCCATGAGCCACATCGGTTTTATTTTTAGCCTTTTAAACTTATTGCCCATGGGAATATACCTTGCCGTGAGATCACAAACAGTCTTTCTGAAGACATGATCCCCTCCCTTTGTAGACTGGGCCGCAGGGCAGTATTCCAACATAACGACCCCAAACACATCTCCAAGACGACCACTGCCATGCTGAAGAAGCTGAGGGTGAAGGTGATGGACTGGCCAAACATGTCTCCAGACCTTAACCCTATTAGCATCTGTGGGGCATCCTCAAAACAAAGGTTTAGAAGCGCAAGTTCTCCAACATCCACTATCTTGGTGATGTTGTCATGGAGGAGTGAAAGAGGACTCCATGCCCAAGAGGGTTAAGGCAGTGCTGAAAAATAATGGTGGTCACACAAAATATTGACACTTTTTGAGGGGACAGAAAATGTACACAAGCTGTACACTCACTACTTTACATTATAGCAAAGTGACATTTCTTGAAAAGATCTACTAAAATATTTACAGAAACATATATATATATATATATAGAAAGGCCAGTATGGTGGCCTGAAATTATGGGTGGAGCCCGGTGGTATATAAGCAGCCGTTCGCCCATCCTTCCTCGTCGGTTCCGGTGCGCGATACCTGATACGTCAGATATCAAGGGCCGACTATCCAGACCAGACGCAGTGAGCCGTTCGTCAGCTCCCGCGTTATTCGTCTCCAATTTTTTGACAAACCGTCTCTCGTCCATCAGCATCCGTAGGTTCACCGTCGGATTGTCGTCGTACCCATCAAATTTGTCGCTACGCCTCGGGCCGGCTGTCGCAGGTAGGGCTTCGGCACCCTCTTTTCATTATGTTTTCGATGTACCGTCATCATGCTTGTACTCACGAGCCGCTCGGTTCTTTCATATCGAATGTTTTCGGTGGCCTCGTACGCATGTCACTATGTTCTACTTTGCGATGTAGTCGTTATCATCGTTCGACACGTTCGATTACGCCACGTCAGGCGATTCATTCACAGGTACGGCATTCGAAACCGTTCGTCTGCCCGAGCATTTCTATTTGTAGCGGTCGAATCGTTCGACTCACAGCGACTGCTTGTTACGACAAGGCAAACAGTCCGCACGTTTCGCTTGGTCTGCTCCAGTTCGAATATGTCTCTTCGTTCATGCAATTGTGTTAGGTGTTTCATTTCATCTCGTTTCATTCATTTCAGTCCCAGTCATTTCTACTGTTTCAAAATCATTTCTGTCACTAGTCGCGCTCCGGCGCGAATCCTGTCGCACCTCCGGTGCACCGATTCGCTTTGAAGTGCCCCAGGGTTCGGCCTCATTTCTGTACATGCTCCAGAGACTGAATCACTCGCAGGATCACGCACGGTCCCTGATTCTGGTCTTTGTCATGGCATACCATTTCTGTCACTTATTACGCTCCAAATCGAGCCTTGTCGCATTCCTCTATGCACCGGTTCGTCCTGGTGCGCCCAGCTGCTACGCCTCATTTCGGTACATGCTCCAGAGACGGATTCTTTGGTAAACCTACAGATCAGTCGTTGAATCCTGTCTCTGTCATGGGACATCATTTCTGTCACTTATTACACTCCAATTCGAATCCTGTCGCATATTAGTTATGCACCGATTCATTCTGGTGTGCCCAGCTGCTACGCCTCATTTCAGTACATGCGCCAGAGACGGATTCTTTGTTGCTACCATCAGTCCAGTCGTTGATTCCTGTCTCTGTCATGGGATATCATTTCTGTCACTTATTACGCTCCGATTCGAATCTTGTTGCATTTATTGGATGCACCGATTCGTCCCGGTGTGCCCAGCTGCTACGCCTCATTTCAGTACATGCTCCAAAGACAGGATTCATCTGTTAGGTGCATGGGCTCGTCTTCTGATTCCAGTCTTTGTCATGGGTTTCATTTCATTTCACCTATCACGTTCCGGTACGAATAAATCACATTCACGGTCCAATTCGTCCCGGCGTGCCCCAGGAATGGCCTCATTTCAGTACATGCTCCAGTTTCCGTTTCGTGCTCGGTCGCAAGTTTGTGGCATGGCGATTCGGATCTCTGTCATGGCAGATTTACTCATTTCACGGTCACGTATCGCTTCCCGCTTCTAGTCCAGTTGATTCTTCAATGTTGGATTCTTATCGGGGGGCCCTTGCTCGTCAGCCTCATTTCACGATAAAAGAGAAAAAAAAAAAAAAGGGGGAAAATATATATATAATAAAAGGGGGTAGGGGGGAAGAGAAGAGAAATTTCATCTGTTTCTTTCATTTGTGTCATTTTCATCTCATGTCTGAAGTCTCACCTCCACTGTTAGCTAGCCTTCATCAGGTGCGAGTCTCAAACAAAAAACTTCACCTTCATCTCCTCAGGTCAGTCGAGTTCAGTAGGTCCAGCATGCACCTGGTCGGACGGTGCCTCCTTCGGTAAGCATAAATCATCTAGGGGGAAAACGCCCTTCAGCAAAGCATCCTTCCTTAAAACAGGTATTTCTGTAGGAGTCTCCAACCAGTTATAATCCATGTCACCCCTTGTAGGTCCGTATTAGGAGAAAACCCGGATCAGAGGGCGTAGCCTCATCAGACCCACGTTCTGTTACCATGTCCCAGGCTGACAGCGAGGACCTCACGGCTCCATTGTCTCCATCCGTTTCGGAAAATGGCAGTCAAAGGGCCTTCAGAGCGTGGACCATTCCCAGGCTGACAGCCGAGCTGAGACGCAGGGGCGTCCCCTTTCCAGCAACAACCAGAAAGGCAGAGCTTTTCCGGCTCCTGTTTCCTCCCCCCGCGGTGGTGGAGGCTTCGGCTCAGCAGGCCTCATTGGGCTCCATCGCCTCCTCTATCTCGCAGCTCCACACCCTGGTGTCGTCCCTCACAACCTCGATGTCTGATCTACAGGGCCGAGTGGCCCTCCTCGAGACCCACCCCTCTGTTTCTCCGCCAGTGCCAGCATCCCAGCCAGTTGTTAGTCTTCCCGCAGGTATCTCCGGAGGTGCACCAATAGTGTACCCATCTCATTTGGTGTCAGCAAACATCAGAAAAGACATATTAGAGGGCAAAGACGTCAATTTGGCTTCTCTTCTGATCTCGATTCACGAGCTGGCAGAGAATAAGGCGTATACTTGGGGGGACGTATCAGTGGTCCTCAAAGCCAAGGATCCCAGACTAGACAGGAAACTCTCTATCACCGAGTTTTCCCTGGCCTTCGGCATGATGAGGGACATCATTTGCTCAGCCTCCCCTGGCAGAAGGGAGGAGCTAGATCGGTACCTCCATGTGGTAGTTGACCTGGGGTACAAGTACGGCGGGTTTTCATTCTATGACTACCACCGCTCCTTCTCCGCTAGAGCAGCTGCCAGGCTCTCCCAGTTCCAGACCCCTACGGACTGGAGCACCATGGACACCGAACTGTTTTGCCGCCACTTCGCGGGGCTACGGTCCCCTCTGTGTGCAATATGCCAGTCAGCAACACATACTGCGGCCTGGTGCGCTACCTCAGTGGCAGCCCCTCCCTTCGACGGTCCATCTACCTCGGGTACCGCTCAGGGCCTGCAAGCACCAGCTCGCCCGCCGCAGACCGATAAGCTAGGGCGCCCAGTTAAGACCATGGGCGGTGCTCCCATCTGCAACAACTACAACAGCGGGTCGTGTAACTTTAGTCAGTGTAGGCTGCTCCATGTGTGCACCCAGTGCCATAGAGCTCACCCCCGGCTCATGTGTGAGGTCAAGCAGCTCAAAAGGTCCTGACTGAGCCGGCTCAATGTCGCATGGCTTAGTGTCTACCTTTCCAGTCACCCTACCCCCTCACTGTCCACCTTCCTCGTCCAGGGCTTCACAGAAGGTTTTCACACTGGACTTATCTCTCTCCCTCACTTCACGCACGAATGCCAGAACCTACGGTCAGCAGCCACGGATGAACAAGCCATCGACCAACTGCTGCAATCTGAGCTAGATCAGGACTTTGTCATCGGCCCTTTTGAACAGCCCCCTTTCAGCACCTGGCGAGTCAGCCCTATTGGGCTTGTCAAGGGCAAGTTCTCTAATAAACTCAGATTGGTTTATGATTTGTCAGCGCCTCATTCCTCCACGGTTCCCAGCCTCAATTCTCTTATTCCCTCTGAGGAGTTCTCCCTTAAATATGCATCGGTAGACATGGCCATCCAGGCCATTCTTAAAACAGGCACAGGTACCTGGCTTTCCAAGGCCGACATCTCAAACGCTTTTAAACTTCTTCCCATCCATCCGTCCCTCTGGTGCTGGCATGGAATCAAGTGGAGGCAGCGCTACTACTTTGCCACTAAACTCACGTTCGGGTCCAAGAGTAGTCCTTGGCTCTTCGACACCTTCGCGCAGGCTCTTGCTTGGATCTTGTTACACATAGCCCAGTGTCAGGAAGTCATTCATTATCTGGATGACTTCCTGCTGATAGAGCCACCCGGCTCTCCTCCACGAGATCTGGGTAAGTTGAGGGTAGTCTTCAATAATCTTAATGTCCCCATCGCCGAGCACAAGGTGGAGGGTCCGTCGCAGGCTATCACCTTCCTCGGGGTCAGCCTAGACACTAACACTATGCAGGCCAGCCTTCCCCCGGATAAACTGACCCGCATCAGGACGGTCCTGAGGGACTTCACTCATGCCAGAACTTGTACCAAGAGACAACTTCAGTCCCTTCTTGGTATGCTTAATTTTGCTATGCGCATCATCCCCCAGGGGCGCTCGTTCGTGTCACGCCTGTTAGCCTTGTTATCCCACTCTCAGGACCCGGAGCAAGTACTCAGCCTGGATTCCGCGGCTATGGCAGACCTAGCCATGTGGGAGGAATTCCTATCTTCTTGGAACGGAGTGTCCCTGTTCGTCCCCTCCGTGTCCGCCCTTTCACCTCGGGTGGTGACCGACGCGGCGGCCTCCACGGGCTTTGCGGCGATCTTTGGCAACCTCTGGCTCGCAGCCCCCTGGCCTCCACAGATACTGGCTATTCCTGGCTTCACTGAGACGTCCTCCCTGTTTGAGCTATATCCCATTGTAGCCGCTGCACACACCTGGGGCCGCAGCTGGTCGGGCCAAACGGTGGTCTTTTCTACAGATAACCTGGCCACTGCGGAGATTGTTAATAAAGGCAGGTCCAGGTCTCTACAGATTATGTCCTTCCTGCGGCGACTGACCCAGCTCTCATTATTGTTTCAGTTCAACCTTCATTGTTCCTTTGTTCCCGGCAAATTTAATCAGGCGGCGGATGCTCTCTCCCGCTTTAACTTTGTTTCATTTTTTGATCAGGTACCCGGAGCCGAACCAACATCAGCAGCTATCCCGGACTGGTCTCAACTGATCTTGGATTAGCCCCACACTTGTCAGCAGCAACTCAACTCATCGATCACTCCCTCTCAGACAATACCCGCAAGGCCTATCAGTCGGCCTGGAGGGCCTTTAGTCGCTTCGCATCATCTCACAATACAGAGTCCTCCCGGGTCAAACAAGTCCTTGCCTTCCTTTCCTACTGCCATTCGGACTTGGCATTATCCTTCAACACAATCCGGTTGTACTTGGCCGGGGTACAACACTTCACGTCCCTCCAGGACCCTACCAAGCCCTCCTTATTTACCTTTCACGCCGTCCGGGCTCTCATGCGCGGCATTCAGAAACGTCGGCCAGTTTCCAGCGTCAAACGGCTGCCTATCACAGGCGAAGTGTTCAGGGACATGTCAGACATTTTGGCCTCTTCACCTTTCGGTCTCCATGTCAGTGTCGTCCTGCAAGCAGCCATACATCTGGCCTTCTACGGCTTCCTGCGGCCAGGCGAATTTACCTGCAGTAGCCCCTCGGCACGTATGCTGTGCAAGCACCATCTAGTCAGGTTCGAGGACCATTTCATCTTGCACTTAGCGGTTTCCAAGACACAGCAGCTTGGCCCAGGTACGGACATACATTTCTATAAGACCTACAACCGCTGGTGTCCGGTTACTGTCCTCTCACGCTTGTTGACCCTTTTGGCCGATCAACCAGGGACTGGCCCACTTCTACCCTTTCACTCAAAACCTCTCAACGCAGCCCAGTTCATGGAGCATGTCAGGATACTCCTGGGCATCCTTCACCTCAATCCTGCGCACTACTCAGGACATTCATTTCGCATCGGGGCAGCTTCAACGGCCTCCCGCCAAGGGGTCCCGGTCCATGTTATCAAAAAGTTGGGTAGATGGAAGTCCTCCTGTTTTGCACGTTACGTACCCAATCCGCAGATTGAGATGGCCCAGGCCTTTGTCAAGCTTACCCAGTAACAGTCTGTGTTCAATAAAATGCTTCCCCTACCTGAGTGTTTTGCCCCCTTATTTTGGTATACCGTACGTTAGACCAGGGCACACTTTCAGGTCCATTTCAAGTAAGCGAGTTTATGTTATCCTTGTCTTTCATCCTTATCCGTATCGGTCAGAGGGCTCTACACCATAAATAGAAAGGCCAGTATGGTGGCCTGAAATTATGGGTGGAGCCCGGTGGTATATAAGCAGCCGTTCGCCCATCCTTCCTCGTCGGTTCCGGTGCGTGATACCCGCCCACCCGCCCCTTTATCAGGCCTTTACTCTAGCACACTCCTCATATGAGTACTCATTTCACCCATTTCATATTTATTTCATTTTAAGGTATGCCCCCTTATTTTGGTATACCGTACGTTAGACCAGGGCACACTTTCAGGTCCATTTCAAGTAAGCGAGTTTATGTTATCCTTGTCTTTCATCCTTATCCGTATCGGTCAGAGGGCTCTACACCATAAATATATATATATATATATATATATATATATATATATATATATATATATACACATATTATTTATTTATTTTTTAGCAGAGACCCTAGAGAATAAAATGGCAGCCATTGCAATTTTTTATGTCACACAGGTTTTGCACTGTGGTTTTTCAAATGCAATTTTTTGGGAAAAAAAAATACACTTTAATGAATAAAAAAAGAAACAAAAACAAAGTATATACTCAATTTTTGTATATAAAAGGTGATGCTACACCAAGTAAATAGATACCTAAGATGTCATTGTTTAAAATTGAATGCGCGTGGAATGGTGCCAAACTACGGTACTTAAAAATCGCCAATAGGTGACATTATAAAAATTTCGTCAGGTTACCAGTTTAGAGTTACAGGGGAGCTCTACTGCTAGAATTATCGGTCTTGCTCAGACTTTGCGAAGATTCCTCACATGTGTGGTGCGAACACGATTCACATATGTGGGCAAAACCTCTGCATGCAAACATGCAGGGACAGGAACGCTTAAAAAAATTTTTTATTATATATTTGATTACATGTTATTCATTTTTGCATTGTCCCTTTAAAAAAAAATGTTTTTATCACTTTTATTGCTATCGCAAGGAATGTAAACATCCCTTGCCATAACAATACAGCATGACAGGTCCTCTTTATGGAGAGATCTGGGGTCTGAAAGACCCCAAATCTCTCCTCTACCTTTAAAAGTAAAGGATCAAAAGATTTTTTTTTTTTTAATCTTTAAAGCGAAACTCCACTTTTGTTGAGAAACAAACATTCCCCTCTGGGAGATCTATGTACATTGCAAGGGTTATAACAACAATTGTTGCAGATTGATTCATACCTTTTGCTATTCTGAAGAAATCCCTGTGTGTTTATCTTTGACTCTATACTGAGTGGGTCTAATGGGAGTGGTTTCATAATTATCAGCTGTGGCAGCTGCAGGGCACGAGTGAGGAAAGCTGCTGGGCGGCATCCCTTTAGACGTGTTCCTATTGGTGGTGTCTCACCAAAAACAACATTTTTGTTGCAGGGGATGCCACTCCCCGAGCTGTGATCAGCAATATAAGGGAAATTGCTGGGATAGTTCTGATATCATTACCCGTTTTTGGCCAAATTTGATCTTATGCCCATATGTAGGCAATGTTACTGCCCTTTTACCCCCTTCCTAGGTCTGCTATGTAACAAATAGGGCCAGGTGGCATCAGTGGTTGCTAAGAACATTGCAGGTGCAGGCACCTGCTGCTTCCTTTTCAACAATTGACAGCATGAAGATGCAATGCTCATCTGAGTTGAGAAGAAAATGTTTGGTCCAAGGCCGGTACAAGGCAGGGGCGGAAAGGGCGGATACCCTGGGTGGGACAATTTACTAGAGGAAGGGGGGCGCAGGTGAAGTGGCTGGACTGTACACACAGGCTGCGCTAGAATACTGCACAGCCAGTCAGAGCTGCTATGATGTGCCATGCGCTTCTGCACCCGGCACAAGCAAGGATGAGCCCTTCACTTCCCTGTCAGGCGGAGTAATCTCCGCCCGACTGCCATTTCCTAATCCTATCCCGCCCTGACATCACTGAGAGGCTGTCTGGGAGGTGGGAGTGTAAAGGAGCATAGAGTGCTGCCGGAGCGAGTGTGATCTAGAGGAGGAACCAAGCAATAGTAAGCCATCTGCAGATGGATTTGTTAACTCCTTTTTTGGGGGGCGGTTTAGATATTACCAATGGAATTTTTTTTAATATGCATGAAGGGTAGTTAATGTGATGTCTGTGTTCGCTACAGTGTGACCCTAGGCTGAAACAGGCATTGATGGGTACATTGCGGTGCTTGTAGCTGCCACCCCATCGCAGTATATGTACTGTGAAGGGTTGGCAAGTAGTTAATTACCAATCGTATTTATGATATGCAGCATGAAGGGGTTAATGTGTATTGGCAGTGCTGCATTAGTTACAAGTGGCGGTTATTTAACCCCATTGGGTTGCAAATACAATTGGTAATTAACCACTTGCCAACCCGTCACAGTACATATACTGCGATGGGGTGGCAGCTACAAGCACCGCAACGTACACCTAAAAATGCCTGTTTCAGCCTAGGGTCACACTATAGCGAACACAGACATCACATGTGATTTGCACCCACACTGCTGATCACATGCAATATCTGTGCAATGCGAGTTCAGCCATACATGCAATATCTGTGCAATGCGAGTTCAGCCATACAGGTGTATGGCTGAACTCGCATTGGATTTGCACAAAAAAAGATGCACTAGAATCAGATTGCATGTTTGCATGTTCTCACCAATGCAATCCGATTCCTGTCCGAATCCACAGTTCGCACTGCAATCTGCGAACCGATCTGGGGGTGTTATTAACATTGTATGGACACCCACAGTGGTTCGCAGAGGGCAGCATGAACTGCCTGCAGGGGAGATGCGAAGCAAGAGCCGGTGCTGGAATCACACTGGTTCCCACATTGCTACAGTGTGAACCTAGGCTTAGGGTTTCGGGTGCACAGAATTAACCCCTTGGATGCCCCTAGATATTAACCCCTTCTCAGCCATTGTCATTAGTACAGTGTCGGTGCATATTATTAGCACTGATCAGCGTATAAAGCTACATTCAGAACCTAGGCATTCCAGAGCTTCTTTTGGGCAACAGGCGTTCAGCAATTTTGTCACGATTTGTTGGGGGACAATTGCCACAAAATCGCACCATGGGATCGCAAGCGTGTCTGTGTGTCAATTTGGGAATCGAAACGAAAATCAGAAGGGAAAAATATGTCCACTCCCTTTATCGCTATATCTAATATGGAGAACACATTGCTCAGAAACCTAGGGTATAAGTAATGTCATCGCATTGTCTTCCTATCATAGAAAACTGATAGACTTCCAGATGCAGATCAAATTCTTCCTACTTATGAGTACAGTGGTAGTGGTGGTGCAGTGTCAGAGAGTAGTGTTTTGATCTGATTGAGTGTCGCAAGCATTTAGCTACAAGGTGCATGTCTCTTTTTTAAAGCTGTGAATGTAGGGGGACAGTCTACAGTTACATTTAAAAGCACAGTTGTCTTTTAACCACTTGCCACCCACCATATAGCAGAATGATGGCGGCAAAGTGGTTGTGATACCCTGACCAGACGTCATATGATGTGATGTGATTAGGATAAGACAGCCGGCATTCGCCCACGGTGGCACGCAGCATGGAGATCAGCGGTGCTGTGTGTCAATCTGACACACCACAACTCTAATCGTGGTATGGAGCCTCTAACTGAGGCTTCTTACAACGTGATCAGCTGTGACGAATCACAGCTGATCATTGTGTGAACCAGGAAGTGCCGGTAAATAGCTTTCCTCAGTTCACACTGACAGGGAGAGCCAATCAGCGGCTTTCCCTGCCAGAGGGGGGTCTGTGCTGATAATCAGCACGTTGACTATCAGCACAGCCCCCATCAAAAGGTGCCCAACACCTGCCAGCCTGTCCCCTTAATAAACGCCTGTCAGTGCCCACAACAGTGTCAATCAGTGCCCCATCAGTAATACCTGTCAGTGGCCCATTAATGTGCCAATCAGTACCACTCAGTAATGCCTGTCGGTAGCTCCTCATCAGTGCTGCCTATCCAGTGCCACCTATCAGTGCCCATCAGTGCCACCTATTAGTGCCGCCTATCAGTGCCCATCAGTTTTTTTTTTTAATTGTCTGTATTTTTTTGTTTATAGTGCACAAATTAAAAACTGCAGAGGTGATCAAATACTACCAAAAGAAAGCTCTATTTGTGGGAAGAAAATTATAAAAATGTTGTTTGGGTACAGTGTTGCATGACCTCGCAATTGTCATTCAAATTGCAACAGCGCTGAAAGCTAAAAATTGTCCTGGGCAGGAAGGGGGGAAAGCGGAAGTGGTATGGAAGTGGTTAATGAAAGATTGCCTTGTTTCTTTGTTGGAGCCATGATGTAAATGTTGCCTCATGTTCATATACATCGGCAGTTTGAAGATGGATAGCTCAGTAAAGGCAGCAGCTGCTGCCACAACCGAGGTATCCATCTTTAGAGCCAGCAGTTCTGTTTACGATAATGGTGGTCTTTGCAGCGGCTTCGCCGCTAGATCACCATTATCGGCGGTGGGAGAGGTGCCACCCCCCCTTCTCTCCCACGCCTTACGCCACTCACTGGAGCCATCGGCAGAGGCGGAGGTGATCGGGTCCTATCCGTGGCTGGGTATGGAGAGGAGTGAGGCTAAGATGGCCCTCACCCATCAACATACCATAGCAGGGTGGAAGCGATGTCAAAACGTCACTTACGCTTATTCCTCTTAAAAAGGTACATTTTTTTTGTTGTAATTTTTTTCAAATTACAATTTTTTTTATTGCATTTAAGTCCAAATATGAGATCTGAGTACTTTTTGACCCCAGATCTCATATTTAAGAGGACCTGTCATGCGTTTTTCTATTACAGGGGATGTTTAAATTTAGAATTTTTTTTTTAAAGTGTAAAAATAAATAAAATCAAGTAAAATAAATAAGAAAAAAAAGGTTTTTTTTAAGCGCCCCATCCCGACGAGCTTGTGCGCAGAAGTGAACGCATATGTGAGTAGTGCCCGCATATGAAAAGGATGGTCAAACTACACATGTGAGGTATCGCCACAATTCTAAACCCCTGTACACGCGGTTGGACATTCCTGATGGATTTTGTGTGTTGCAGACACACGGTCGAACAAAGTTGACGGAAAATCCGATCGTTGGGAACGGGAGGACATTCGTTCGTTGCGATGGGATTACGTTGTGGCTAGTTGCCAATAGCTTTGGTCTCGTAATTTGATCTGAGAATCCGTGGAACTTTGTCGGATCGGAATTCTCTACAAACGATCAGAAAAAGTCGGATTTTCCAACAATATAATCCGATCGGACCTCTTCCGTCAGAATTTCTGACTGTGTGTACAGGGCATTAGAGCGAGAGCAATAATTCTAGCCCTACACCTCCTCTGTAACTCAAAACATGCAACCTGTAGAATTTTTTAAACGTCGCCTATGGAGATTTTTAAGGGTAAAAGTTTGACGCCATTCCACGTGCAATTTTGAAGCGTGACATGTTGGGTATCAATTTACTCAGCGTAATATTATCTTTCACAATATAAAAAAAATTGGGCCAACTTTACTGTGGTCTTATTTTTTATAAAAAGTGAATTTCTTACAAAAAAAAGTGCACTTGTAAGACAGCTGCGCAAACACTGTGTGACAAAAAGTATTGCAATGACCGCCATTTTATTTTCTAGGGTGTTAGATAAAAAATGTATAATGTTTGGAGGTTCTAAGTAATCTTAGAGCAAAAAATGTGTTTTTAACTTGTAAACACCGAGTCTGAAAAAAGAGGCCTGGTCTTTAAGTGGCTAAAGACAAAGAGAAAATAATGTTTAGAAAACCCACGTAATTAAGGCTGTCCCCTCAATCAAAATATGAAGGATTATACAGAGGCTTGAAAACCACAATGATTTTGCATAATGGCAGCTTAATTATAGTAGATTGTGTAAGACCAACAAAATGAAAAAACAACAAGACAAAAAGCAAAGCGATAAGCCAAGGCCAATTACAAAGACTAAAAGCTCATTATGTGCTCAGTACATGACTGAGGAACCTGCAGAATGCAGAGGCTGTGATTATCTATAAAACATAAAACGCTTGAACAATCCCTCCTTACAAAATGACCAGACGACACACTTTATTTGGAGTCGAATGGCCATAGCAGCCTTTTATTACAAACCATTAAATACAACATTCACAAGAAAACAAGTTTAACCACTTGCCGCCCGCCCTATAGGCAATTGACGGTGGCAAAGTGGTTTCATAATCCTGATCGGACGTCATATGACGTGATCAGGATTATGAGCCGATGCGTGCCCCCGGGGGCGCGCATTGCGGCGATCGTTGTTGCGGGGTGTCAGTCTGACACCCGGCAACTACGATCTCGGTAAAGAGTCTCCGACGGAGACTCTTTACCACGTGATCAGCCGTGTCCAATCACGGCTGATCACAGTGTAAATGGGAAGAGCCGGTGATCGACTTTTCCTCACTCGCGTCTGTCAGTCTGTCAGACGCGAGTAGAGGAGAGCCGATCGGCTGCTCCTCTGACAGGGGGGGTCTGTGCTGATCGATTATCAGCACAGCCCCCCCCGAGGATGCCCACACTGGAACACCAGGGACGCCACCAGACCACCAGGGAAAAGGTAATCCTCCCTAGACCACCAGGGATGCCAGTCAGCACAATGGATGCCAATCAGTGCCCATAATGGATGCCAATCAGTGCCCACAATGGGCATCACTGATTGGCATGCATTATTGTTTGGCACTGATTGGCATCCATTAGTACAGTATAACACCAATGCCGCCTATGAGTGCCCACCTGTGCCGCCTATCAGTGCCCACCTGTGCCGCCTATCAGTGCCCACCTGTGCCACCTATCAGTGCCCACCCATGCCCATCTGTGCCGCCTATCCATGCCCATATGTGCCGCCTATCCATGCCCATATGTGCCGCCTATCCATGCCCATCTGTGCCGCCCATCCATGCCCATCCGTGCCAGCTATCAGTGCCAATTTGTGCCACCTATCAGTGTCCATCCGTGTCGCCCATCCGTGTCGCCCATCAGTGCCGCCTATCAGTGCCACATATCAGTGTCCATCAATGCCACCTCATCAGTGCCACTTCATTGGTGCCACATCATTGGTGCCACATCATTGGTGCCCATCAGTGTAGCCCCATCAGTGCCCATCAGTGAAGGAGAAAACTTACTTATTTACAAAGTTTTGAAACTGAAACAAAAAAAAACATTTTTTTTTTCAAAATTTTCAGTATTTTTTTATTTGTAGCGCAAAAAATAAAAACCATAGAGGTGATCAAATACCACCAAAAGAAAGCTCTATTTGTGGCAAAAAAATGATAAAAATTTCATTTGGGTACAGTGTAGCCCAGTATTGAAGTGGTTAATGCATATAATACAGTCAATGCATAACAAATAAACCAACCTCAGCTTATGCCCGGTCTAAGGTCTTTGAAGACCTATATACTCACGATTAACTGGTAGTAACTGCCACACAATTAAAGGCCCCCCAGCCACAACTACGCCAGCTCAGGGACAATTAACCACTTACATACTACCAGATACAACATAATACCCCAATGTTATCACCGTTTTGTTAGGAAGGGACATCCATACCTCAGATGGGCCCGACCCACAATATTCCACAAATATTTAACCAAAACCACATTCAAAGACCCAATAGACCCCCTGCCTGCTGCTATGACAATAAAATAAGGACTAAGGTCTTAGAGAGCCTATATACTCATGATTAACCAGTTGTATCTGTCATCCAATCAAAGGCCTCCAACTGCAACTACACTGGCTCAGGGACAATTAACCACTTATGTACTACCAGATACAACCTAATTAATACCCTGATGTTACCAACGTATTGCTAGGAAGGGACATCCATACCTCAGATGGGCCCAACCCACAATTTCCCACAGTTATTTTACCAGCACTGCCTTCAAAGACCCAATAGACCCTTTGACACAGCACACGAGCGTGACACCTTACGCACGTGTTGCCCCCCAAACCAAAAGGCCCGCTGAATACCCTGGTGCAAAAAAACTTGATATCTCCTAGTTCACCTTTATCATGGCTTTGTTGATCTTTTCAACAGAGCGAGCCATATGCAACACAGACCTGGCAACTATATCTGACCACACAACTTAGCCCGACCCAACAGATAAAGTAATGAGAAGAACAGTTGTCTGCACTCCAACCAGCGGACAGACATTTCCTAAACTCCGCCCTAAATGGAATCAAGACATTGCTGTCCCTTCCGCATGCATAAAGAAAACTCCTGGAAGATTTGACCAAAACCGTGAAAAAAAAAAAAAAACATACAGGGCAAACTGGAGAAGAGGGAACCCCACAACTCAATCCAAGAACCTCTCCCTGACTAATCAATGTTATATTTTCTTAACAGAATACCCAAGTAATGTCCCGTAACCACACATCCTGTACGCTCAAACCACCCTCACCATGTTTGTTACGGCTTACCAATTCTTCCACCTGAAAAGCTCCAAAAAAAAAAAAAAAAAAAGGCCAGCACAAAGACAGCCCAGAACAAGGTAACCTCATAGGTGGAAGAAACACATGTACATCATTGTCCTTACGAGAAAACCTCCCATCCTCGTTTACTAGATCGCTTCATTCCTGGCACACTCTGCAGTATGAGGACCAAGTTGACTCATATACTGAATGATGAATTGAGAGCTTTGAATCGGCAACGCTCCACAGCTGTTTGAGGCATGGGATTTCACGCTGCTCTGCTTCAATTGCCAACTGATGGAGTCTGTCCCACTGGAAACGAGACAAAGCATCAGCCAGGAGTTATCAACTCCTGGAACCTGCACAATTCCATGGAGAGTACAATGGGAAAACAGTTCCCGAACAGCCAAATTACGAACTAAATTAACCTCCCTCCATTCCACTGGCCAACCAACTCTCAGCACTTCAATGACCCTGATAGCAGGTTCTATAACCAGCAGTGCCTGTCGCAGCAGTGAACAGGTCTAGATCAAAATTGGAAATCACCTGCTCCAGCCAAAGAGATAGACCATTGTAAGAAACTAGAAATGAATCCCACACTCGCTGATCCCGCCCCAGCCCAATATAAGGATGTGGCAGCTTAATGCCAGTTGTAGCAGCTGCCAGTCATCTACAAAAAAAAAGGTGGTCCATGGGCATACTGCAACAAGCAAAATGCAATTTGCCCAAGAGAGATTACACAGCATGAAGTTGATTTTTTTTTTTTTTTGCTTGGCCGGTGCCAGAAACCATCCCCTTCAGATTTTTTACGTTTGTCCAAAGGCAAACAGTGTCGATGGCAATACCCAGAAACCACTACTCAGTGGCTGGGCCCTCTATCTTGTTAGGGGCCAATGGCACACCAAAAAAAACTTAAAAACATGATGGACAGTGACCAAATGTGAATAGATAGTACTTCCAGCAGGCAGACCCTATGCACAAGAAGTCATGAATGACTGAATTAGGCCCAAAGCATCCCAAACCGCCCATTCCTAAAAGGAACTAAACATTTCAAGCAACAAGAAATGGCGCAGACCATTGGTAAACATCTATCAACAACATTCTGCCCTTGCTATTTGCACCCCAGCAGATGGCAACAACTAGGATGTACAGGCAACCAACGAAAGGCTGCAGCAATATCAGTTTTGACCAACAACGTACCTTTACCAGACCTAGGAACCCACGACACTGCCATATCAAAAGAAGTGTAGGACACCATGCAAAGCTCTGGATCAATGGCATCATTCACTAAACCCCCTTTAGAATGCGACAAGGGATGAATGCGGCGTAACTTATTTGGTTTATTTTTTGGGGATCATACCCAAAGGGGAAATACTGGCGGTGAATCAAAAGGGGGCTAGCCATGTGACCCAAAGTAACTAATTTGAAAAGTTTTCCTGTAAACGACCACTGAGTAAACGAGATGACTGCAAGCTATCAGCCATAGGAGGAACAAGCAACTGGCACGGTATCAGAAAAACCTTATGAGAAACCCAGCAGCAACACACAAGCTGCCTTCCTGTTAGAATAACGCTTTGGGAAAGGCGCATCTTTTCTACCTTCACTTCCCTCTTTCCAGCATCACCTCCTTTTCCTATTCCATGCTTGAAGCGTCTGGACAGCGCATGAGACCCTCCATACCCTGAATAGTCATGACGGAAACAGCACACGGTGCCAAACTTGCAAGACTTGGCATTGAATTGCCAACATAACCCCGTACGATTTGTGGCCAGTTGTGAAGAGGCTGCTACCCCCTCTGCCCCACCCTGAAAGGGAGGAACTGAACAGTGTGGAGACGACATCCGTTATTTCCAGAGAATGATGTTTTTGTGGTTCCACTGCAAAGAGGGCCGGACTGCTTTGCGCTGAAAAAATTGCTTGTCAGAGCGAAACCAAGCATCCCCACCATAGACTCGCTGGGCTTCGCCGATTGAGTCCAGATAATAAAATAAAAAGGGGGAGCAATTCTCAGCGGCCTTTGACCCAAAGACACTAGTTAAAATTGCACATGCCTGCAACCAGTTTGAGAACATATGGGTAATCAATCGATACTGACGTTTTCTTCCTCCTTACATCCATCTGTTCTAACTGTAAAGTTAAATTTCTCCAATGGCAACAAAGAAATACATTTCCACATACTCACTCTTCGATATATGCTCCTTCACTTCCGGTTTTAGATGCGCACCCAAATGCCCTTCAAAACACACATATACATTGCATTTTTGCAGCATTTGCCAGGCGTACCCAAGTGACTCCTTTGTCAGCCGCTTTGTTGTCCGAAGCCTTACGAATACTGTAGTTACCGCAGATGCTGCCAGCCATTGACTGGAGGAATCTGATGATCCCACACCCGATCCCTGCTGAGCTGTCAACTAAGCCCCCCGTGCAGTTACCGGCCCCAAGTCTGAGTTGAGTTGAGTTGCATCTTGATATAGCACAGTCTTACTCCGTAGGGTCCTTACAAACACATACAACATACACAGATACTAGGGCCAATTTATAGACAGGATGTGATTAACCTATCAGCATGTCTTTGGAGTCTGGCGGGCGCCTGCTGATGATGTCAGCAGCCACCGTCTCCACACCAGAACTCCGGGTGCTCCCTCTCCATCCTCGCCAGCCGACGCCTGCCTCCTTCAATCTGTTGCGCACGCTCTGCGATGCCTGGACACAGGGAAAAGCTGCCGCACACATTTTCTGTCACTGGGGGCCCTGGGCACTCCCGAGACCTGGCCAGCACCTGCCGCTCTGCCACTCCCACGATGGGCTGCACTAGTCATAGGCAGGGAGCCTGTATAGCCAGCCGCACCAGCACTCAGAAGGCCTAGACCTCTTAGCACATGCATGACTAAACAAGGGCCCAGGAAAGACCTGCCTGGGCTCCTGCAATAAGTCTGATAGTTTGTCTCATGGCCACTCAGAGCCTCTGGCCACAGCCACAGCTCTAAGCTGGGACAGCATGTTGTCCGAGTCACCAACCTTTTTTTCTGTCTACAGGTGAAGTCCAGGAACAAAGGAGAAAACTGTCTGATGCTGTGATGAGCTCTGACCGATCTGTGACACGATCCCCCTGTTAGCAGAGTATTGAAATTATGCTTGCAGTAATACGGCTTATCAATGTTTGTCTTTACAGAATGGAGAAACATGAACACAGGAACAAGGAGCAGCCAAGTAGAGGATAGACAAACATTCTGTTATATCATAGATAACATAACTATACACTATAATACTACAGCGCCACCTGCTGCCTAGACAGGCATAATGCATATGCAGTATATAGTCAGTTTATAAACAAACAACAAACTTTTCAACACCCCCCTCCTCTCTACCCCCTACAGGACACACCCTCTGCCTTGAACTCTTCAATCTGCCAAACAGACCACAGCATATCCAAATCACCCACTAATACTCCGCCTCTTCTGCAGGCCCCAGTCATGCTGGCCCTCCTCCTAGTTTTACTCAGCTGCAGGCCATGTACTGTCTGGGTTGTAATTGATATTTTCTAAAGAAAATATCACTACAGTAAAAATGTCTCCTTTACATTCCACAATTATAGCCTTAGCGAAATAACATACATACATAAAACATACACAGATAATATAGAAGCTCGTTAGCAGGTTGTCACCCCAGTCATTAAAGTAATATTATAATAATATAATATTATATTGACTCAAAGGCCCATTGCAATTTCAGTTTATACAACCGTTGTTATGGCAGTTATCATTCAAGTAGCTAAATGGAAACCACCTGTTTTCCAAAGTACTTAAAGGAGTTGCTGTGCTGTGTATGTGGCTAGGATAAATACAAGATTGTTTAGTGATTGTCGCTCCTAAATATGCCACATCCCTAAATATAATAGAAACAGAATGAACCCTTGGGCTGGGACTTTTAAGACACTCAAACCATATAAATTCCATAAAAATAGAACAATTTATTGAAAAACATGATTAAAACTGTATAACAAACAGAATGACGTGGAATTGACAGAATACGCCAGAAATGTAAATATACAGAGTTTTACTGTCGATTGATGTCCTCAACCCAACTCGGTTCGGAGTTTGTATCCATCTCCCTCATCAGGGATGAGAAAGGAATCATACATCCAAAACTTAAGCACAGCAAATCAGCATACAAATGGCTTATATTTATTGCAGAAGGTATATAAAGCAAAAAATAGGGAGTCAGAGAATAGATTGTCCTCTACTTACAGACATTCCAGTAGTGTATACATATACTGTACATTCCATGACAGGTTTAAAAGCAAAACATGTTCTCTGGGAATCCTTGATCACCTTGCTTGCGGTAGGTTTTAGTTATACTACTATCTACAAATTAGATCGTAACATAAAGCTTCAGGGAGGCTTCTGGGGGGGACCAAACCCCTTAATAGTGTAGATTCAAAACCACAGCCGGACCCTACAAAGTGAAAAAAATATGGTAAGAAACAAGACAAATACTGTGATACATAGAACCTAATGATGTTGCCTCTGAAATATATTGAGTCCTACCTGTAATTGGAGGCCTGCGGCCTAAGATGGGGGGCTGAGGGGATCTGCCAGTGTGTTCAAAGGCATACTGAAAAAGTATAATGTGTATAATATAAGTAAGTATAATTGTATGGATGTCCCCAAAAGACTCAAATTCCAGTATATATTAACCTATTCACAGCAATAAAGGTGTATATGGTAAAAAAGTGATTGTAATTAGATACCAAATATATTTGATCAATATGTATTGCACGCAGCTAAGCCAGAAGGCGATATGCGTGTATATTCTTGCAGTTATCCCTAAATGGTCCCCCATGGATTGCCAATAGTTAATACGTACAAAGTTATTTATGCATACCAGTATATGGGCTAAACATCTGCATCTTTACTTAAAGATATTGTATAAGTATAAATATAAAATATGTATTTTGAAATATCTACGGTCAGTATGTCCATAATTTGATAAAGCAAAAGTTGCAAAAAAATATATTGAAGTTAAAACTTGGTGATTGCCCCAAATAAGCCATGCTGCCAACCATGAGTTCAGACCCATTAAAATCATATACAGTGCCCAAACATTGTACTTGCCTAGTGGAGTGTGGATCCTGTGTAATGGATGAAGGTAGTGTCCAACATCAGCCCTGAATTAGAAAGCGCAAATAGCCTTTCTTTAAAAAATTTCTCATCCTCTATGTGCCGCCCACCAAGATTGGTGACAGCTGTGTGCAAGTGAGGGGAGGAGGATAGGATCCCGTCTGATGAATTGCCCCCTGGGCAGTCCGCGCGCCGCTCCTCCACACCACGCATGCGCAAATGACATCATCGTGCACGCACAGCTGAGTGATGCCACACGACAAGTATCCCACCGACATGGCAGGCTCCATAGAAATGGCAGCTGCCTCTCAGCGAAGCCAAAATGAGGCAGAGGAGGGAAGCCTCACTAGAAATATCATCTAGTGGAGAAAATTGGTACTGGTTTTAATAGCAATTTATGTAAATTGTGACGTCTAATACACCATTGGAGCAAGGATAGTGAAGGAGCCCAAGACCATGTTGTACATATAGATACCCAGAATTGCATATAGAAACAACTACATGTAATGATGAAGAGGAATTAGACTTACACGTTCTAGGATAAAGGCTACTCTTATGCACTGTTCAAACTGTCAGCCAGAGAATAGATTATCAGGAATATGTACAGTTATGATTGAAAACTAATCTTGCTCTTTAATACGATACCAAGTGCTGGTATCCTGCAAAAGTGTGACCAGATATGTGAAGCTGCACAGAAGACACTCAGATTTTAAGAAGAACACAGTCAGACCACACAGCACCAAAACCATATACAGGTAAAGTTTAATCACATGTGACAAGTAAAGCCTAGTGAAAAAAATTAATTTACAAAGCCGTCCATATCTCTGCCCCAAGTTACATCACTAACCTAGTCCCAAAATACCAACCAAGCCGCTCTCTTCGGTCATCCCAAGACCTCCTTCTCTCTAGCTTCCTTGTCACCTCCTCCCATGCTGGCCTCCAGGATTTCTCCAGAGCTTCTCCCATCCTTTGGAACTCCATACCCCAATCTGTCCAACTGTCCCCTAATCTGTCCATCTTTAGACGATCCCTGAAAACCCTTCTCTTCAAAGAAGCCTATCCTGCTTCTAACTAACACTGTTGTACTTCCTCCATCAGCTCATCCCCCCACAGCTATTACCTTTTGTATCAATTGCCCCTTCCTTTTTAGATTGTAAGCTCTAACGAGCAGGGCCCTCTGATTCCTCTTGTACCAAATTATAATGTAACTGTAATGTCTGCCCTCATGTTGTAAAGCGCTGAGCAAACTATTGGTGCTATATAAAACCTGTATAATAATAATAATAGTGAAAAATGACCTACTGTAAATATCATGTCAATCATTACGGGGATCCTGGCAGAGTACACAATGCCATGCTAATCTACTCATAGGCACGTCCATCACAGATACTGATACCTAGTGGCCTATTTAAACCTGGGCCCTGCATGAGATAATTGCTGAATGGTCTTTCAGTTTGAGTTCCTTTTATCCTTGATCCTGAATCTACATGACACTGTTACTGACCCAAGTATCATCTGACTTGCTTCTGGATTACCCAAGCCTGTCTAGGTTTCCTGTTTACTTATGCTACTGACGTCAGCCTGGGCTCTTGACCAAGATTTTGCCTACCGAATCTGTACATTGCTGCCTGCACATTACCAACCTCTGCTTGTCCTTGATGCTGCTCTTGATTTAGTGCCTTCCTGCTTGACTGTTATCGAACTCTGCTTGTGACCCGGCTCTGCTCTCTTCTGAACTTGGTTATGTCTGGGTGCCCTCACTGCTTTCTGCTTATCTGAAGCCAGCACTCCTAAGTTCAAGTCCTCAGTACCAGCTTCCTGGCACTTGTAACCTTCCATTGCCTTGGGAGCCCCTGTCCCAACTTTCAGGGATGTTTAGATGGAAATTGTGCAATAGGCCACTCATCATATTAAGCTCCTCATACAGGTATGTGACACTAACAATCAAATGCAAACCTATTAAAGCAAGGGGAGTGACTAAAGCTGGGACAAACAGGCGGTGCAAGGGACAGCTGGTAAGATGGGTGAGAAAAGGGGGACGAAGTGGGAATTTTGTACAAGGGAAAAGGTAGGAGGCATCAGGATCTGGGTAACAGATACATGCAGATAGAACAAGGCAACAGGTACAAGGCAGCTGGGTCAGAATAACAGGTACAAGGCATTGGTACATAACACAAACAGGATCACTGGTATAAAAGGCAGTGGGCTTAGGAGGTTTAGGCACACACGACAAGCACTGATGCACTATGGAAAATGAGAGGAGGAGCTAAATACTCTCCCATCAGCCAGACTCAGGTGGAGAATAATTATGGGATCTGTTGGCTGCTGGAAGACACCCACTGTTAGACACAAGACTACCAGTCTGGGAACCACAGTGCCACCAGCAAGTGATCCAGTTCCTAACACTTATAACCTATATTTGTATGCACAGCTAAACCTGAAGTCCGGGCAAGCTGCTTAGCACACAGAATAATTACATAAGGGAGATATATTACCTGCTAAAGGATTTGTATTTCTGAGATTTACACAGCATTTTAGTAACACAGGCTTTTCCTCCCCATCCCCACCCTGTGAAAGGAGAACCAACAGGCTTCTCGTCAGTCTGTCATTCTACTTTCTTCTACCATAAGAAGCCTGCTTATTGCATCAAAACACAATGGATTCACTTGTGTTGCTTTTCTTGACCCCAGTCTAAGCTCTGCTATAGAAAAACTGCAAGAGGCTGATACCAGGTTAATTGTTAATTAACATACACTTAATTATGTATTTATGAATTTAGAACTTTTATTGCATCCTAGAGTTTCGTTTTAAGATAAAAACTCCCACCAATTGACAGTGCAGACCTTGTCCACGTTCTGTAAAACATATATGGCTGAAACAGAAGCCAAAACTGTCAGCAGCTCACAGCCCCAGCCCTAGACATAAAAAAAAACTGTACAGAATGTACATGCAGTTAGTTTAATGTCAGGCACCTCCTAATAAATTGAGGAATGGAGTAATTCATAATTAATTGTGCACTATATAGCATGTGTAAGTTAGAAAGCAACATCACAAATGAGGCTAATGCTCCATGCACACTGAAGCTCAAAAAAGCTATTTCTGGACGCCAGATTGCTGGCAGAAAACGCTGGTTGAAAAACCTGCTTTTAACAGCGTTTTATACTAGCGTTAATGAGCGTTAATGAGCGTTTTACAGCGTTAGCGTTAATGGGCGTTTTTTATAAAAATACACAGAGGACACTCCAAAAATCCCACAATGCATTGAAAAATAGAATGCCGAACACTAATGAACGAGCGTTAATGAGCGTTAATGAGCGTTAATGAGCGTTTGTCGTTTTTTGCCGCTGAAAAACGGCACTTTGAACGCGAATTTCTGGCGTTCAGAAAAAAGCCCATAAACTCCACTGCTCATTAAAGCTGAAAAACGTCCATGTGTGCATGGACACATAGGCTAACATAGAGTGGAGTTTATGGGCTTTTACAAAAAATGCCCAAACTCCAATAAACTGCAGTTTATCAGCTTCAGTGTGCATGGAGCCTTATTGTTTATGAGAAATACATACCAGAATCCATCTTTTTCACAGCCACAGCTAATTTGTTACCAAGTAAACTCGTTATACCCAGTGGTCACTAAAGCTTAGCAGCCAAGACCTAATTAAGCAGCAGTAAGTATTGATTTGTTTTACTATAACTCTGTAACTAATTTGTTAGTATGCAGTGGTGGTTTGAGAATCAGAACACACACACACGTGTGCTCATCCCTAGGTCTCTGCTGCTACCTAAATATTCTCACATGAAGCGAGAGAATGTAAAAAGATATATTGTAGTCATAAAGCAACAGCTGTAAAAAATTTCATTTGCCATTACTTTCTATTCCAGTAACAATGGTCACAAGGGTACATGGAGAGGCTAAATCTTCACAGCAGGGTCACAGAGCACACAAACACAGAGGACAATAAAAAATTGACAGGAATCTTGCTGTTTCCTTCTATAAACCAAACAAAAATCGTTTTAGCTAGAGACACACCTTAATCACAGCTAAAAAAAAAAATTCGGCTGAGCTTTTATTTTGTTGAATGTAAAACTCATCCAAAATGACATCCTTGTTGTTTCTTTAATCTTTAGGAATAGGATGTTCCAGGAAAATATTATAGCATAATTACTTAGGATCTTAAACAGAGCCCTTTTTTGTGAGTAGAGTTGTAACAATTAAGATGTGTTATTATAAAAAAAAACAATTGTGAAACCATAACAGTATCTTGGTATTGCATGTGATTTTAGTTAAAATTTAATTCTTATTAATAGATGAATAAATCATTCAAACTGTACTCTTTGTCCCACAATATTCATGAAAGATTCCATAAATAGGGATATCTCCAAAACGTCATAGAAATAACTGAGCTTAGCTCCTTGGGGACTTGAATTTAAGTAAACATGAGTGTATAGATTTTAAGGAGTCAGAACTTACAAAGAATTTTCACTTCAAGGTATGGTTTGTTGAGAAGCAGTCATTTTACTGGTAAACCTAATTGTGTGAACTTTATAGGTAGTCCATCACAAATTTACAATGTAATTCATTGCTCTCTATCCCAAACAAAAGCAAGCTTTGTAAGAAAATGCAGGCAGCCCTGGTTACCCAGAGAATCCCCACCCTCTGTCATTGTACTAATAATTAAGTCTCATATTTCCTTATTAGGTTAACTATTTTCTCATTGGAAACAATATATAGTGGTTTTGTAGAAGTTTCCTGAATGATTGTTTTTAGTTTGGTATAAAATATTGCTTATTAATACTATGTATTCTCCATCTCAGCCAGCAAGTGACACTCTAGACTCCTTTTCACATGTTTTCATCTGTCTTTTTGCCACCCTGTTCAGAAAACCACACTATCCCAGGGTGAAATTCATCATAGTGCCTAATCTTTTATCTGGCAGCTTAGACCAAAGTTTTATTAATACAAACTAATGGTCCGAATTGGTAGTATCTGATGTGTTTTCTCTTCAGCTAATCATGGTGCTCTGGGACTCCTTAGTTATAAGGTAGATATTTATTTGTAAAAACACATAAAAAATGTCAGTAATGTATAAACATAAAAAAGTGTAACTACATTTTAATTGCAATAATGTTTTTTGTTGTTTTTGTTTTGTATTTGGGGCTACTGTGCACTCTGCTGCACATTATAGTCCACTGGTAAGTGATTCTAGAAACGATATTTCATATATTTACAGTATTGCAGTGAACATAATCAAGAATGTTCTATGTGCCCTAGATGCTTTATTAACATTTTATGTTTTTTTTTCATGTACACTCTAGTCAAAACTAAAAAATACATCTAGAGATTTATGCTAATTTCTTATGTTACATTTTTTTTTAAATCATGCAAATATCCATCTGTGATAAACAGTAATGACCACTATAATTGCAACTAATAGAATTGAGTAAACGTTCATCTGTGGAAACCAGTGGCAACCAATTCAATTCATAAAGTTCTGCAAGTATCCATGTGTAATACTTAAATAGAGTTCATAATATTGTGCAAATGTCCAACTGTGGTAATCAATAGCACCCACTGATCAATGTTCAAAACACCAATATTCTACCAGGTGTCAACGATATACCTGACACCTTCAGTGGGTAAACTCACTGGATCAAGCTGACTTTAACAATTCAATACCGGGCCTATTCTGGCACTTCTCTCCTACATGTAAATATGATAATTTTTTGCTAGAAAAATACTAGAACCCCAAATATTATATATGTTTTTTTTTAGCAGATACCCTAGGGAATAAAATGGTGGCAATTGCAACATTTTATCTTGCACGGTATTTGCGCAATCATTTTTCAAATGCCTTTTTTTTTTGAAAAAAACTATTTCATGAATTAAAAAACAACAAAACAGTAAAGTTAGCCCATTTCTTTTGTATAACATGAACGTTGATGTTACACTGAGTAAATAGAAACCTAACATGCCACGCTTTAAAATTGCGCACACTCATGGAATGGTGCCAAACTTCGGTACTTAAAAATCTCCATAGGTGATGCTTTGAAAAATTATTATTATTATTTTTTTTTAACTTAATTTTTTTATTTTGGCACTTTTTTTTACTTTTTTTTATCACTTTTATTTCTATTATAAGGAATGTAAACATCCCTTGTAATAGGAATGGTGTGCGACAGGGCCTCTTTATGGCTGGAAAGCATGAGATCGTGAAAAAAAATTCAGCGATCTCATGCTGACAGCCGTGATCACGGCTTTGTTTACTTCTGGGCACCTGGCCGTGATGTCATAACGTCGCACCCGGGTCTCCGACGGACATAGAGATGACTGGTGACCCTCTGGAATTGAATAGATACCAGTGGACATTCATATTTATATTGAGACTTTCTGCCACTGTTATTTTTCTTTATATTTTTATTTTACATTTTTTCCTCACTTTAATTTGTTCACATAGTGTACAAATTTGATGTGGAGTTGTACTCTAGCGCTGCACTTTATATTTTTATTTATTAATCAATTTTGTTTTGATACAACATCACATGACCGCGCAATTGTCAGTTAAATCGTAGAAGTGCCATGTCGCAAAAAATGGCCTGGTTATTAGGAAGTAAATCCTTCCGGAGCTGAAGTGGTTAAATACCCCTCCAGTGATCACAGAAGTACACTTATGTAAGAAAAAATATGTACAAATACTTTATTTTAACAATAAAATATTAAAAACACATGTCAAATTGTGATGGCTTGCATACTGATACCATCAAAATATTATCCACTACAAACATGTATAGCTGTTTGTCAAGATGAGGAACTAGGGTCAATGAATTTTGCGAAAATTACCGCTTCTTCAGGACCTCTTAAATGTACATGATCACACAAGTGGATTATTTTTCTGAGATTTAAATTTATATACTTTTCATACATCTTGTAACTAGACCACACAGTGTACAAAGATGTACTGGTGGAATATCCAGTGAGGTACAGTCTTTCCAGCCCATGGAAGAAAGATCCTCCCTAGGGTAGAGCTCTTTATACAGAAAGACCCCAGAGTTTACACATGGTGTGGTAGTATAAGGATCAAGCCGAATCTCCAAAAGAGAATCCACTTGTGTGATCATATACATTTAAGAGGTCCCGAAGAACCGGTCATTTCCGAGAAACGCGTTGACACTAGTTCCTCATCTTGAAAAACAGTATACATGTTTGAAGTGGATAATGTTTTAGTGGTATCAGTATGTTAGCCATCACAATTTGACAGATGTTTTTAATATTTTATTGTAAAAATAAATATTTTGTACATATTTTTTCTTACATAAGTGTACTTTTGTGATCACTGTAGGGGTATTTAAAATGCTACTATCTACCTTTTGTTGCAATGTAATTTGCAATTAAACTCACCTGTATCAATTAACAGGTGCTATCAATATAGAAATCACACCGGCAACCAGTTAACATGGTGTATAAATTGACTCAACCTTTCTGTTGTGTGTCTCTGTGTGACACACAGAGAATGAAAAAGAGAAAGAACAGCAAATAATTGCCTGAGAATTTGAGAACAACGAAAGACAAAAGAGAAAATGTTTTAATGATTGCAACAAAGGATTGTTCGAATGGTGGATAAAGAACCTCCAGACAAATTCAAGCTGACCTTCAGGGCACAGGATACAACTGTGTCAGCTCACACTATACGTTGCCATCTGAATGAAAAGAAAAGCTATGGAAGGAGACCCAGGAGGGCCCCACTGTTGACACAGAAACATAAAGCCAGAAAGTAGTTTGCCGAAACGTACAATGAGGAAGCCAAAATTCTTTTGGGAGAGTGTGCTGTGGACAAACTAAACAAAATTAAAGCTTTTTGAGAAATCCCATCCTTCTATTGCTTTCAGAAAAATAAATGAGGTCTTTAAATAAAAGAATACAGTCCCTACATGTAAAAGGGCAGAGGTTCACTGATGTTTCTTTGCTGCTTCAGGCAATGGATGTCTTAACCGTATGCATGGCATTATGAAATCTGAAGACTACCAAAGAATTTTGGGGTGCAATGCAGGGCCCAGTGTCAGAAAGTTGGATCTTTGTCAGAGGTCATGGGTTTTACAGCAGGACAATGACTCAATGTACACACCAAAGAGCACCTGCAATGGTTTAAGACAAAGCACTGGAGAGTACTGAACTGATTAGCAATGAGTCCAGATCTAAATCCCATAGAGCACCTGTGGAGAGATCTCAAAACAGCAGTTGGGAAAATAAACTTCCAATCTGGGAGACCTGGAGCAGTGAGGCAAAAGAAGAGTGGTCCAAAATTCCAATGGAGAGGTTTAAGAAACTCATTGATGTTTACAGGAAGCCATTGATTTCAGTTATTTTTTCCAAGTGGTGTGCTATCAAATATTAAATTGAGGGTGCCATTGTGCCAATAGTTTTGTCCTGTCCATTTTTGAAGTTTTTTGTGGAAGGTGTCAGATTTGGCTCTTTTTTTTTGTGTCATACCAATACAAAACAAAAAAAATAAACATGAGAATGCCTAAACATTTCAAATTGGAAAAATGTTCTGTGTGAAGTGGTGCATTATTTGACAGAATTGCAGGGGTGCCAATATTTTTGGCTATGACTGTATGCGAGCACTTGTATGAGCTAACATTACACTTTTCTATGATATATGCTTTTGACCATATGGCTTCCATGTGAGCTCTTCCTGTAGAATTAATTACAAAGCTACAGTACTGTGCAAAAGATTGTTAGGCAGGTGTGAAGAAATGCTGTAAATTAAGAATGCTACAATATATGTTAATTGTTCATTTTGATCAATTTACAAATGGACAGAAGAAAAATCTGAATTAAACCAATATTTGGTGTTACTACCCTTTGGGTTCAAACCAGAATAAATTCTTCTCAAATTCTTCTGTACACACGATCGGATTTTCTGACAACAAATGTTGGATGTGAGCTTGTTGGCTGAAAGACTGACTGCGTGTATGCTCCAGCGAACATTTGCTATCGGACTTTCTGCCACCAAATGTTTGATAGTAGGTTCTCAAATTTTCCACCAACAAAACTTTGTTGTCGGAATTTCTGATTGTGTGTACACAAGTCTGACTCACAAAAGTTCTCGTATGCTCGGAATCAAGCAGAAGGAGACGCACTGGCTGTTGAACTTCCTTTTTCTCAGCTCGTCATACGTCTTGTACGTCACCATGTTCCCACGTTTGTAACATTTGTGTAACTGTGTGTGCAAGACAAGTTGAGCCAACATCCTTTGAACAAAAATCCATGGTTTTGTTGGAAAGTCCGATCGTGTGTACGAGGCATAACACTTGCACACTTTGTACACTTGGAGTCAGGTGTATGATTAACTTATTGTACCAAACAGGGGCTAATGATCATCAATTTCATATGTAGGTTTAAACATAGACCTTATCTAAAACAGAAACAGCTGTGTAGGAGGGTTAAAACTGTAAGAGGAACAACCAAACTCTGCTATTAAGGTAAGGTTGTGGAAAACAGGTTCATATCACATGTCACAGGACACCATAGCATGACTGAGCACAGCAACAAAACACAAGGTTGGTATACTACATCAGCAAGGTCTCTTCCAGCCCAAGATTTCAAAGCAGACTGTCAAGATGTGCTGTTCAAGCTCTTTTAAAGAAGCACAAAGAAACAAGCAACACTGAGGACTGTAGACATGGTGGTTGTCCAAGTTAACGTAATGCAGCAAATGAAAGACACATCATGCTTAATTCTCTTTCACATGATAAGATGTCCAGTAGTGCCATCATCACAGAACTGGCAGAAATCAGTGGGATCCAGGTATACCCATCTACTGTCTGGAGAAGTCTGGCCAGAGGTGATCTTCATGGAAAAATTGTGGCCAAAAAAAAACATACCTGCAATGTGGAAACAAGGCTAAGCGACATAACTATACACAGAAACATAGAAACTGGGGTGCAAAAAATTGGCAGCAGGTGCTATAGACTGATGAGTCGAAATTTGAAAAAAAATGCAGGAAGGCATGTGATCGGCCCCAAAGTTATTCTGTAGCAGGACAACAGGCCCAAGCATACAGCCAATGTCATTCTGAATTATCTTCAGCATACAGAACAAGGAGTCCTGGAAGCGATGGTTTGGCCCCCACTGAGCCCTGATCTCAACATCATTGAGGGAGTGCATGAAGAGACAGAAGGATTCATTGCAGCCTACATCCACATAAAATCTGTTGTTAGTTCTCCAAGATGTTTGGAACAACCTACCTGCCAAGTTCCTTCAAAAACTTTGTGCAAGTGTACCTAGAGGAATTGATGCTGTTTTGAAGGGAATGGGTGGTCACACCAAATGTTGATTTGATTTGTATTTCTCTTCTTTCAATGTACTTTTTATTTTGTTAATTGATAAAACAATTAATTATCAACACTTTCATTTCTGAAAGCATTTTTAAAAAGGTACAGCATTTTTTCACACCTGCCTACAACTTTTGTACAGCAGTGTATATTGCTGTCAAGTCACAATTTACACATAGAAAGCTACCCGTGCTTCATGCTGAGAACACATAAATCTACATTCTATTGTGGAACTAGAAGTGTGCAGCTGTACATTTTCCTGATTTCAGGACCGTGCTGTCACTGACAAAACTATAACTAATGTACTAAAGATAGTATATGGTTCTTTGCTCTAGAAAATTATGTTTTCAGAGAACAAATAATAAGTGCTTTGACTAAGGAGGATGAGTGATATATAAAAAAAAAAAATAATAATAATCAAACTTTCTATCTAGATTGAATCTAGTAAAATTTTGTTAAAGATAATCCATATGAACCTAGTTACCTTGTCGAATCTTCCAGTTGAACAGCCAATATTACATATTTGAAAAAGGGCATGCCCATTGAATAAAAGTTTCTATTTTTTCAAGTCATCTTGCACAGTTGAACAATCATAGTTATTTTTTAGCTGGACTGACAGAGCACACATGTTCATTATCTCAAACCAAAAATAAGACCTTAAACACACATTTAATCACCGGGATTTGCATTTTTTTTAAATATTGGGAGTTGTTTATATTATGTGCTGTTACTCTGGGTAATAGCAGTATACTACCAAAACAACAATGAAAAAACTGCCAAACCCCAAGACTGTGTAATGACATGAGTATGGGGTTAAAACCAATGTTGTGGTATAGAAGTCTTTATATATTTTATATATATATATATATATATATATATATATATATATATATATATATATATATATATATATATTTGTTGTAAACTCTCCCCCACAACTTTGCCCCATGTAAATCAGCATAAAAAAACCCTAATGAACACTGCTTGTAGATATATCCTTACTTGCATAGTAAGGTATTAATCCTTTTTGTTCTTTAGAATGACTTCACTGAGCATGCTCAGATCTCCCATGATTTACGGCATACTATGTGCTTGTCTATCTATTATCAGGACTTCCTACGGCACAACACTAAAATTCCACGAGACTGCATAATCACTCAGAGCTTCCCATGTGACATCACATGGAGTGGACAAAAAGGCATTGTACAGTAGTGATGGACGAACTTCCGACGGGACGTTTCGCGAACGCGGCCGATAGTTCGCGAACCATAACGTTCGCGGCGGGCCCCATTGACTTCAATAGGAGGCGAACTTTGCAAACCTACAGGTCAAATTTGCAGCCACAAAATAATTACTAGCTGTGCACACATAGTCCCACCACATGGGCAATGACATAACACATGTATGAGGTGAATCTGGGTTTGACAACTACAAGCATTCTTTTTTTATATGTGAAATTGTTGTGACAATTCAGGACTGTGGAGCGCATGAAGGCAATGGAGGAGAGGGAAGGTCAGGGTAGGCAAAGAAGAAGGTGCAGGAGATGATCACCAGCAGCGTGACATACAGCAATGACACCTGCACCGTGATAGAGTGATCTGACACCAGCACCGTGATATACAGCACTGACATCAGCAGCGTGACATAAAGCACTGACACCAGCACCGTGATATACAGCACTGACACCAGCACCGTGGCATACAGCAATCTGACACCTGCACCGTGATAGAGAGCACTGACATCAGCACCGTGATATACAGCACTGACACCAGCACCGTGATATACAGCACTGACACCAGCACCGTAATATACAGCACTGACACCAGCAGCGTGGCATACAGCAATCTGACACCTGCACCGTGATAGAGAGCACTGACATCAGCACCGTGATATACAGCACTCACACCAGCACCGTGATATACAGCACTGACACCAGCACCGTGATATACAGCACTGACACCAGCACCGTGGCATACAGCAATCTGACACCTGCACCGTGATAGAGAGCACTGACATCAGCACCGTGATATACAGCACTGACACCAGCACCGTGATATACAGCACTGACATCAGCAGCGGGACATACAGCAATGACACCTGCACCGTGATAGAGTGATCTGACACCAGCACCGTGATAGAGAGCACTGACATCAGCAGCGTGACATAAAGCACTCACACCAGCACCGTGATATACAGCACTGACATCAGCAGCGTGACATACAGCAATGACACCTGCACCGTGATAGAGTGATCTGACATCAGCAGCGTGACATAAAGCACTCACACCAGCACCGTGATATACAGCACTGACACCAGCACCGTGATATACAGCACTGACACCAGCACTGTGATATACAGCACTGACATCAGCAGCGTGATATACAGCACTGACATCAGCAGCGTGATATACAGCACTGACATCAGCAGCGTGACATAAAGCACTCACACCAGCACCGTGATATACAGCACTGACACCAGCACCGTGATATACAGCACTGACACCAGCACCGTGATATACAGCACTGACACCAGCACCTTGATATACAGCACTGACACCAGCACCGTAAACAGCCCCAGGAGGAAGTCAGCACAGCACAGGGATGGTGGGAGCCCCTCATAATGAGCATAGCACAGGGATGGTGGGGGGCCCTCATAATATGCACAGCAGAGGTACAGCCCCAGGAGGAAGTCAGCACAGCACAGGGATGGTGGGAGCCCCTCATAATGAGCATAGCACAGGGATGGCGGGAACCCCTCATAATAAGCAGCCCCGGTAGAAATATGATACCGCTCAACCTCTTCAAACAGGAGGGTACAGGCATATAGTACGGTGTACTTTTTTTGGACAAGGAAGTGAGCCAAATGAAGAAAGAAGGTCTGTGTGCTCGATTAAAAAAATTGTTTCTAGACATATACATGGTCTACTGGTCACATGTGTTGAATTCCTCCGAGATCCATGCCTCATTCATTTTTAGAAATGTGAGGTAGTTAACACTGTCGTGAGCTAGGCGAGTACGCTTATCGGTCACGATCCCCCCTGCTGCGCTGAACGTCCTTTCGGACAGGACACTGGACGAGGGGCAAGCCAACAGTTCGATTGCAAATTGGGCAAGCTCTGGCCAGAGGTCAAGCCTGCCCACCCAGTAGTCCAGGGGTTCATCACTCCTCAGAGCGTCCACATCGGCCGTTTACCCGATGTAGTCGGACACCTGACTGTCTAGGCGTTCCCTGATGCTGGATCCGGATGACACCCGACGATGGGTCGGCTGAAAGAATGACCTCATATCCGAAGTCACCAACACATCTTCAAACTGGCCTCTTCTTGCAGGCACTGTTGGATTGGTACCCGCAACTCCTTCTCTTGGAGTGGGAATTGCTCCTCTGCCAGCGCACGCAAAAGCAGAATGCAGCATTTCTCGAAGCAAGGCCCGGAAGTGCTGCATTCTGACAGCCCTCTGTGACAGCGTTAACATTTCCGCCATTTTGTGTTTGTAACGGGGGTCTAAGTACGTTGCCACCCAGTACTGGTCCTTGACCCTTATGCTTTTTATACGGGGGTCCCTATTAAAATACTGGAGCATGAAGGCCCCCATTTGCACTAAACTGGAAGCGGTGTGGTGGCCTGACTCCTGCTCATCATCCAGGATAATGTCGTCCTCTTCCTTCTCCTCTCCCCATCCACGCACAACAACAGGGATCCCAGAAAGGTTTAAAGCATGCTCTTCTTGCTCCTCCTCATCCGCCCTGGCACCATCCTCCTCTGACTCCTCTTCAGACTCCTGTTGTTCACTTGTCTCAGATAGAGTAGCCCCCCTGGGAATTCATCCAGCATTGCGACTTTCTCATCTTCCTGCTCCTGCTCCTCCACAGCTTGATCAATGACACGACGCAATGCACGCTCCATAAAGAAGGCATAAGGTACCAGTTTGGTGATCTCCTCAAATGGCCGCAGAAGTCTGCATGCGTCGCGCATGAGCAGCCACTGGCGCGGTGAAAAAAAAACCCAGCTCCCCAGAACCTGTTCTGCCGCAGAGTTCATACAGGTAGACGTTAACTGCACGTTTCTGCTGGAGCAGCCTATCAAGCATATAGAAGGTTGAGTTCCATCGCGTCGGGCAATCGTAAATAAGACGTCTGACCGCTGAATGTCAGCAAGGCGAGCCATGGCCGTGTAAGATCTTCTGAAATGGGTCGAGATTTTCCCTGCCTGCCTCAAGATGTCCTGGACCCCAGGGTATTTGACAACTAATCGCTGCACGACCAAGTTTAAGACATGTGCCATGCATGGCACGTGCGCAATTTTGCCCTGTTTCAATGCGCTAAGCAGATTGGCACCGTTGTCACACACCACTTTACCAACTGTCAAATTGAGCGGTGTTAGCCACTGATCTACCTGTGAACGCAAAGCTGAAAGGAGTGCCGGGCCAGTGTGGCTCTTGGCTTCCAGGCACAACAGACGCAGCACGGCATGGCAACGTCTCACCTGGCATGTCGAATAGGTTCTGGGGAGCTTGGGCGGCGCAGCAGAAGAGACGCTAGCAGCGGAAAAGGAGGAGTCAGCAGAGGAGGAGAGGGAGGAGGATGGAGTAGGAGGAGGAGGAGGAGAAGAAGAGCCAGGCCTGCATGCAATCCGTGGCGGTAAAACCAAATCTACATGGGTGCCACGGGTTACATGCTTGACGGCTGTCAGAAGGTTCACCTAGGGGGCAGTAAAAGTGATATACCTTCCCTGCCCGTGTTTGCTAGACCACGTGTCTGTGGTCAGATGTATCTTGGCACCAACACTGTGTGCCAGAGATACATTCACTTGCCGCTGAACATGGCCATATAGCTCTGGGATGCCCTTCTCTGAGAAATACTTCCTCCCTGGGACCTTCCATTGTGGTGTTCCAATGGCCACAAATTTTCGAAAGGCCTCCGAGTCCACCAGTTTATATGGCAGTAGTTGGTGGGCTATCAATTCTGACAAGCCAGCCGTCAACCGTTGGGCAAGAGGGTTATCCGGCGTCATCATTTTTTTATGTTCCAACATTTGGCCCACGGAAGCCTGCCTTTTTGCAGAAAAACGTGAGCTTGGCGTGATGGAAGGTGGAGTGGAGGACAATTGTGAGGAGAGAGGAGAAGGAGAAGTAGAAGACGAGGCTGGACGGTGAGAGCCTGGAGTGTGGCTTTGTGTGTTCCCTTGCTCCCACTGGGCTCGGTGATGGCTGCTCATGTGCCTTCTTAAGGCGGTCGTCCCTAGGTGAGTGTTGGGCTTACCGCGACTAATGCGTTGACTGCAAAGATTGCAGATGGCAACGCTATTGTCAGCAGCGGACACGTTAAAAAAAGCCCACATTGTGGAGCCATGTGCCGGCATCCTGGGAGCACCAGATGTGACCGTACATGGTCGATGACTCGCTCCTGATACATTTGCAGTCTGCTTTGTCCCTCCTGTGCAATGTAAGTTATTCCTGCATCTCCTCCCTATCTGCTGGTCCATATCTCCCTCTGAACTCCCCTCCTCTTCCTCTCTTGTGGGCACCCACGTGACATCACTAGACATGTCATCATCGACGTCACCTTCCCCACCGCTATAAGTAGAGATCTCGGAGTAGGCAGCAACACCCGGGACCAACCTCCTCCTTGGGCTGATCTGGGTACTGTCGTCAGACTGCTGAGTGGCGGTTGTTGCTACCTCCTCTTCCTGATCCAATACCAAGAGTTGCTGTGCATCAGAAATGTCTTGATATGGATCGGAAAATAATTCCTGTGACTCAAGCGGAAGGTATGTGGTGGTGTTAGTGTCTTTAGGGGTGCACATAGCAGAGAGAGTGAAGAAGAGGGTGCAGAGCGAGAGGATGAGGAGGGTGCAGAAGAGTAAGGCTGAGTGAGCCACTCAACCAAGTCTGGTGCGTCCTTTAAAGTAATTGAACGCACCTTCTGCAACTTCCCACTTTGGCTCAAGCCTATTGCTCCTGCCCTACCCCTACCACCCCTGCGGAAAGGCCTGCCTCTTCCTCTGCCTGTCATTTTTTAAATGACCCTGTGACAAAACTCTGTCCATATACTGATAAAGGACTGCTGCAGTATAGGGCAGCAGTCAGCAGTAGTGCACCTCAACCCTATATATTGTGGACCTATACCAGTCCTTAAGGAATAGCAGACTGTACCTCACTCAACAGTATGTACTGTAGTACCCTATACCTTACCAGTCCTTATAAGGACCTTTGTGGAACAAGTAGGTTGTGAATGATTAGCAGACTGTACGTCAGTCCCTATACTGATAAAGGACTGCTGCAGCAGAAGGGCAGCAGTCAGCAGTAGTGCACCTCACCCCTATATATTGTGGACCTATACCAGTCCTTAAGGAATAGCAGACTGTACCTCACTCAACAGTATGTACTGTAGTACCCTATACCTTACCAGTCCTTATAAGGACCTTTGTGGAACAAGTAGGTTGTGAATGATTAGCAGACTGTACCTCTGTCCCTATACTGATAAAGGACTACTGCAGCAGAAGGGCAGCAGTCAAGTATAATATTCTTTCTATATTTGGAAGAAAGAATATTATACGTGTACAAGCCTATTACCATACCAGTCCTGAAAAGATCCTGTGTGGACCTAATAGTAACAGTTACTGATTAAACTGACTGTCCCGCACTGCCTCACACACAGCTTCCTGCCTGTCCCTATTTAAACTGACAAAACAGAGGCTGCTGGAACAATAACTTGAATAGTACTTTTGTGGACCTAATAGTAACAGCTAATGATTAAACTGACTGTCCCTGCAGCACACAGCATCCTATCCCTCCCTCTACACTGACAAAAGACAGGCTGCTGCAACAATCACTAGCGCAGCAGTGCCTCCAACCTATATCCTGAACTACACCTAACACCTATACCAGTCCTGAAAAGAACTTTTGTGGACCAAATAGCTAGCGATTTGGGTCACTGCAGTCTCTCCCTGCTCCACACAGCAACCTCTCCCTATAGTGACAGAAGAAAGAATGTAAAATGGCCGCCGGATCGGGTCTATTTATCAGTTGGGGGGAATGTCCAAGTGTCCATGTGCTGTAATGTCTCAATTGGCTGTCCTGTACCCCATGATGGATGTGTCATCATAGGTCAAAGTTCTTTTACACAGTAAACACGGAAGTCCGCCGGGCGAATGGCGGCAATAGTCCGCCGATCGGGCGGACGGTGAACAGCCGAAATTCGCCATGAAACGACCGCCGGGCGAACTGTTCGGCCATCCCTATTGGACAGCATTACTGCAGTCGTATCAGCTGAAGCTGATAAGACTGACGTATTCAAATACTAGATAATCGGCACAAGTAAATACTATGAGATAAAACAAGTCAACTATGGCTCTATGAGCAGGGAAGCAGGGTTGCCATAGAAACGTTGGATTGAGAAGGAGGCTTGGTTAACAGTACAGGAAGTGCTCAATGTAAGGGCAGAAATACACTCTGCTGTGGACTCAGAAAACAATACTTAAGATGGTACTGCCTTAACCCTGGAAACAAGTTTTTTAAAGTTTCTTTAAACAGTAAGTAATTTGCAATTTGGGCTGGATTAGCCCCTGTACACACGGTCGGAGAATCTGTCGGAATGCGTCTTATCGGACCGTGTCGTCAGATAATCCGACTGTGTGTGGTATGCATCGGACTGATTCCGTCCGACCCAATTTTCCAACATGTTGGAAATATTTCCCGACCAACTGGGCTGGTCGGACCTAATCCGATCATGTGTATAGCATTTTGATCAGACCAAGTGCCACGCATGCTCAGATCAAATTCCTACATCAAAGTTATTGGCTACTAGCCTGAATGTAGTCCCATCGTAACGAAATTACGTCATCACGTTCTGAAAGATCGGATTTTTCGCCAACTTGGCCCAACCGTGTGTATGCAACAGTTTCGGACACAATCCGTCGGACTAAATCCAACGGACAAAATCCGACGGATTTGGTTGGCAAAATCTCCGACCGTGTGTACAGGGGCTTAGAGTGACTATAGTTTGACAATTACTTATTATAATGGACTAAATGAAGAAGCATCAGAGTGGGAGAGTTTACTTCCTCTTTAAATTAGAGGAAAAATGATGCTGCCATTATTATGAAGATGTAGCTCACATGTTCTGTGTTTGGAACATTGGAACAATATGCAGTATCTCATAAAAGTGAGTAATTTTAAGTGTGACTTTAAGTGTTCAGTGCTTGTGAACAAAAACGCTGGCGATTTGAAAAATGCATTTGTTTTGTTATAATGAGAAACACATACTAATGTGGCTAAATCTATATACTGTATCTCACAAAAGTGAGTACACCCCTCACATATTCACAGATATTTTATTATATTCTTTTATGTGACAACACTGAAGAAATGATACTTTGCTACAATGTAAAAGTAATGAGTGTACAGCTTGTATAACAGTATAAATTTGCTGTCCCCTCAAAATAACTCAACACAGCCATTAATGTCTAAACCGCTGTCAACAAAAGTGAATAAACCCATAAGTGAAAATATCCAAATTGGACCCAATTAGCCATTTTTCTTCCCCGGTGTCATGTGATTCATTAGTGTTACAAGGTCTCAGGGGTGAATGGGGAGCAGGTGTGTTAGATTTGGTGTTATCACTCTCACTCTCTCATACTGGTCACTGGAAGGTCAACATGGCACCTCATGGCAAAGAACTCTGAGGATCTGAAAAAAAAAAAAATGTTTCTCTACATAAAGATGGCCTAGGCTATAAGAAGATTGCCAAGGTCCTAAAACTGAGCTGCAGCACGGTGGCCAAGACCATACAGCAGTTTAACAGGACAGGTTCCACTCCGAACAGGCCTTGCCATGGTTGACCAAAGAGGTTGAGTGCACATGCTCAGTGTCATATCCAGAAGTTTCTTTGGAAAATAGACGTTTGAGTGCTGCCAGCATTGCTTCAGAAGTTGAAGGGGTGGGGGGTCAGCCTGTCAGTGCTCAGACCATGCGCAACATTCTGCATCAAATTGGTCTGCATAGCTGCCGTCCCAAAAGGAAAAATGAAGCCTCTTCTAAAGATAATGCACAAGAAAGCCCGAAAACAGTTTGCTGAAGACAAGCAGACTAAGGACATGGATTACTGGAACCATGTCCTGTGGTCTGATGAGACCAAGATAAACCTTTTTAGTTCAGATGGTGTCAAGCGTGTGTGGTGACAACCAGGTGAGGAGTACAAAGACAACTGTGTCTTGCCTACAGTCAAACATGGTGGTGGGAATGTCATGGTCTGGGGCTGCGTGAGTGCTGCTGGCACTGGGGAGCTACAGTTCATTGAGAGAACCATGAATGCCAATGTGTACTGTGGCATACTAGAGCCAAGCACAATCCCCTCCTTTCAGAGACTGTGCCGCAGGGTAGTATTTCAACATCATAATGACCCCACACACACCTCCAAGATGACCACTGCCTTGATAAAGAAGCAAAGGGTAAAGGTGATGGACTGGCCAAGCATGTCTCCAGAACCTAAACCCTATTGAGCATCTGTGGGGCATCCTCAAATGGAGGAGTGCAAGGTCTCTAACATCCTCCAGCTCTGTGATGTCATCATGGAGGAGTGGAAGAGGACACCAGTGGCAACCTGTGAAGCTCTGGTTAACTTCATGCCCAAGAGGGTTAAGGCAGTGCCAGAAAATAATGGTGGCCACACAAAATATCAACACTTTGGGCCCAATTTGGACATTTTTACTTAGGGCTGTACTCACTTTTGTTGCCAGCGGCTTAGAAATCAATGGCTGTGTGTTATTTCTCTGTATAATTTTTGTATTCTTAGCAAATACAGAAACTAAGCTCTTATTGCCAGCCTCGATATTGTTTACGAATAAGTTAAAACCCAACTCCAAGAATACTAAAAGTCCTCCCGTGCAGTGGGTCTGTGCCCAAACTGCAAGAGTTAACTGCTTGTTTCTGTCTAGGGGATGGGAAAAGCACTTTTACTTAAACGATCCTCCACTTTCCTGGTAGACAGTGCTCCCCTATGCTCCAACAGTAAACCGTCCCCCAGCATCCCTCATGTCTAATGCAGGGCTATGGACCATAAACCACTGGAGTGTATGGGAGAAGAGTTTGGTCCAACAGTGTCCATGAGAAAGTAAAACCACCACTTCTCCAAATGTAAGTAGCATTTGATTGTTTCTAAAAAGATTTATCACCCCTACTGCACCAGGTTACTGTTCTATTTGTATTTTTGTGCCATATAGACATTTCCTATTCCTTTATGTAAATCTTTTTTTTTTCCAAATCTTACCAGCAATTATCCTGAAAGTGACGGTGCTTTCTTTTTTCTTTGTTTTATGTTGTACCCTAAAGGCTAGTGCTTTTACTACGGTTGATATGATGCAGGAAGAGGCTGCAGATCACAATGGTGTTATTGGTAACAGTACATTTAAAAAGGCCCAGAAGGTATGCAAAAGTACAATTTTTTCATACTCTCAACCTTGAACATCATCTAAATTTTCTTTGCCCCAGGGGACATTAAAATTTATGTTTTACATATTTTTGACTGTATGTGATGTTCTTAAGGTTAATAGTCTGTTAATTCGAACTCCCAGTTATACCAACGTTTTTAATACTGTTTAATATGTTGATCTAGATGAAGCATTTCCTCCCAACTATGTTCATCTTTGTACTGAGCCTTGACAATCTTTGTTTAGGGAAACATAGATCTGCACTGTTGTATAACAGTGGCCCCTTAAAGTAATACTAAATCTTGGTTTATTTTTCTTTAAAAATAACAAACTTGTTATACTTACTTTCTCTGTGTAATTGTTTTGCACAGAGCAGCCCAGATCCTCCTCTTCTTGGGTCCCCCACTGGTTCTCCTGACCCCTCCCTCCTGTCAAGTGCCCCATAGCCTATGGGGGCTCCCGAGCCAAGCCGCAGCTCTTTGTGTACATTTAGACACAAATCCGCGGTTTGGACCCACCCCCTTTCTTTCCTTATTGGCTTACTGACTTTGACAGAGGCGGGAGCCAGTGGCGCCACTGCTGTGTCTCAGCCCATAAGAAGGGAAAGTCCTGGACAGCAAAGGCACTCGTGCACATTGCTGGATCGAGATGGGACTCCAGTAAGTATTAGGGGGGCTGAGGGAGGCTGTTTCAAACAAGGATTTTTATCTTAATGCATAGAATGCATTAAGATTTAAAAAAAAAAAAAAAACGTCTGGATTTAGAACCACAATAAACAAGGTTTATTTTACCTGTGTCACTAAACCCACATCATAAAAAGCTATCAGCAAATGCTGTATTACATGCTGTTCATACTCATGCAGTCTTCATGAGATTAGCTTTCTGTATTCTATTAAAAAAAAAAAAACTGGTTGATCCTGTTATTTCCACCTGCTGTTCATGTCCCCAATTCAGCTAGGGATTTTGCAGCCATGGTGGCAAATCTGCACATGCTCAATTTTCTGTGATATTCTATGCTGAGCATTTCCTCTCTATCACATCTAAGAAGCTCATGTGACTATAGGGTTACACGTGGATGTATACACAGTGGTAAATGACAGCCCACTACCTCTCTCTCCTCCTCCATGCCCACTAACCAACCGCACATGTTATTTCCAGAAAATGATAAGATCTGATTTCAAATATATAAATGTGTATGACAATTTAAAACAGTTTATTGTTATTTATGTTTACTCTATTCCAAAGGATGAATAATGATGAATGAAGCTCCCCCTGCTTATGTTTCCCTGCAGAGAGGATGGGAAAGATCTGGGTCATGTAACAGCTGTATATCGATTAAGAAAAAGGTACTTCAATTTTTTAAAATTAAAATAATTATAGTGCCATCATCCACATACAGAAAGAGAAGAGACAATGTAAAATTAAACAGTGTGTGTTTAGTATCACTTTATTGAGGGCTAATTTAATTACCCTTTAAACCAGAGTCCGCTCCAAACAAATTTTGGGAGTGCTGTGCTGGTACTGGGAGTGCAAGGGGAGAGCTAATGCAACACATATGGGTGGGCCAAAAAAGGAAATGTAGTCAGAATGTGGGCATGGTGGGATTTCATTCATTGTGTATACAATCTATCTTTTACTGTGTCACCTTTCCCACTCTGGATAAAAAAAAAAAAAAATAGGGTCTGGGGTGCACTAAAGAGATTGTGGGAGTAAAATATGGCCCAATGATAACTCCAGCAAGTGTAAGGGCTACCAATGGTAACTAGGAATAAGTTCCCAGCAACAATGCCTAGCATGTTTTAGGGCTAGCAATAACCCCCAAATGAATAATTCCCCAACTTGGCACAATAATAAACACCCAGCATGGCACAACAGCTAGCCCCCTGTAAGGGCTTACCTAGGTTGGAGTCCATGGTGCAGAGCTGTACGCTCACCCTTGCAAATAGACACAGCCCATGGTAACAAAGAGATAAGCTACCTGGGCTGTGAATCTGTGCACGGGGGGGGGGTGACAGGAATTTGCCAAAGGTTTGTCCAGGTAAAGCCATAGTCAAGGATTCCAGAAGTCAAAATAAACGATAAACAAGCCAGGGTCAGAAGCCGGGGTCAGTCTTGGAACACTGTAACAGGAACACAGGCATACTTAGGCAAAACAAGAGCCACCGGAACCTTTGGCAATCATAGAGACAATGAACCGACAATGCCCTCAGAGTGAGGCAGTGTTTTATACCCAGCTGATTGAATAAACTGCCTCAGCTGAACCAGGAGTGACAGGTACAATCAGAGTATCGCCCTCAGTACTTAAAGGGGTTGTAAAGGTAAATGTTTTTTCACCTTAATGCATTCTATGCATTAAGGTGAAAAAACATCTCACACTGCCGGCGCCCCCAGTCCCCCCGTTTTACTTACCTGACCCCTCGAAAATCCCGCGCTCGCCCCCGCCGTCCTCTTCGCCGCTCAGCCTGGCCGCTGATTGGCTGGAGTGGATGGATTGAAAGCAGCGCAGCCATTGGCTCACGCTGCTGTCAATCACATCCAATGACGCAGCGCGCCGGGGGCGGGGCCTTGTGATACAGCGAGCGGCTATAGCCGCCGGCTGTATCACGGGAGCGCGCCCGCAGTGCTTCTCACCAATGCGAGGGAGCTCGCATTAACGTGAGAAGCACCTGCGGGAGGAAGCTGAGACAGCCGCCGAGGGACCCCAGAAGAGCAGGTTCGGGGCCACTCTGTGCAAAACGAGCTGCACAGTGGAGGTAAGTATGACATGTTTGTTATTTTAAAAAAATAAAAAATTTTACTTTACAACCCCTTTAATGAAGAACTAGGCATAGCTGGAAAGCAGGCTGAATGGAACTGAGGTGTGGCTCAGAGGGAAAGTAACAGGAGCACTAAACAGGCAGTCATAGGTTCAATACCTATTTAACCACTTACAGACCGGACCATTTTGCTGGTCAAAGACCAGACCACTTTTTGCGATTCGGCACTGCGTCGCTTTAACTGACAATTGCGCGGCCGTGCAATGTGGCTCCCAAACAAAATTGATGTCATTTTTTCCCACAAATAGAGCTTTCTTTTGGTGGTATTTGATCATCCCTGCGGTTTTTATTTTTTGCGCTATAAACAAAAATAGAGCGACAATTTTGAAAAAAACACATTATTTTTTACTTTTTGTTATAATAAATATCCCCCAAAAATATATAAAAAAACATTTTTTCCCCCAGTTTAGGTCGATACATATTCTTCTACATATTTTTGGTAAAAAAAAAATCGCAATAAGTGATTATTGATTGGTTTGCGCAAAAGTTATAGCGTTTACAAAATAGGGATAGTTTTATGGCATTTTTACTAGTAATGGCGGCGATCAGCGATTTTTATTGTGACTGCGACATTATGGCGTACACATCGGACATTTTTGACACATTTTTGGGACCATTGTCATTTATACAGCAATCACTGCTATATAAATGCAGTAATTCCTGTGTAAATGACACTGGCAGTGAAGGGATTAACCAGTGAGTGGCAGTGTAGGGGTTAAGTGTTCCTAGGGGTATGTTACTAACTGTGGAGGGGCTGGGCTTTCATTTAGTGAACACTGATCTCTGCTCCAATCACATGGAGCAGAGATTAGCATCACTAGTTGCTAGGCAGAATGGAGAAATTTCAATCGTGGGTATGCCCGCGGCGATTGAGTCCGTGGGACTCAAGGCCGGACTCATGGGGGTCCCGACCGGCGGCTCGCTCGCGATTGGAAGTACATGTATGTCAATATGCCTGCCCGTGCCATTCTGCCGACGTACATCGGCGTGCACTGGTCCGGAACTGGTTAAGCCACTTGGGGCATGACCACACCTGGCCATTTGCATGGCATGGTAGGGACTGTGAAAACCCCAGCATTGCTCAACAATCAACCACCAGCACTTCTCAACAATCATCCCCCAGCCATGCACAATATGTATCTCCAAAACATGCACAATAATTAATTCCTAGCATGCACAACACTTAGCCCCCAACATTGCACAACAATTAACCCACAGCATTTCACAATAATTATCTCCCAGGATTGCCAATAATTAACACTACACAATAGTTCACCCCCAGGATTCACTGTGTGCATCCTTTTTCAATAGCTTTTATTACAGTTTTAAAGAGGAAGTAAAGGGAAAAAATAAATAAATTAAAAAACACACCCTGCAAGGCAAAGGCATAATGAATAACTTACCTGAGACCGAAGACCCTGAATCGGTCCTCCGTCTTCCTCTTCGCCGCTGCCATGGATCCCGGAGCGAGTTCCGGGTTTCGCGGCTCCGGCGAATCACAGGAGCCGCGATGATGTCACTCCCGCGAATGCGCACGGGAGCCGACACTCGCAGCATATCGCCGCGATCTGCAGCCTGCCCAATGCGCCTGCGCGCCTCTGTCTACGGCGCATGCGCCGTAGACAGCGGTGGCTGTCTTCAGGTAAATATCTCCTAAACCGTATAGGTTTAGGAGATATTTCTTGGACCTACAGGTAAGCCTTAATCTAGGCTTACCTGTAGGTCAAAGTGGTTTGTAAGGGTTTACAACCACTTTAAGCATAATACAAAAACTTATACTTGAACAATATCAGATAATCATTAAAACGAGGATGCGATTACCAAAGTGATCAGAGTGTTTAACTACTTCCCACCCAGCCAATGTATATATATGGCCAGTAGGGATGAGCTTCGTGTTCGAGTCGAACGTACGTTCGACTCGAACATTGGCTGTTCGGGCGTTCGGCGAAATCCGAACTCTTGGTCCGTTCGCGTCAAAATTCGTATGGCGCGCGTGGATCACAATGCGCTGCGATGGCGCAGTGCATTGCTGGCTCATGATTGGCCAAGCATGCACTGTGACCCCACATGCTTGGCCAATCGCAGCGCCAGCAGCGAGGAGAGCCATGATTGGCCACAGGCATCCTGCCTGTGGCCAATCATAGCTCAGGCTGTGTAGTGCACGCCCCACACTATATAAGGCCGCCTTTGAGGCGGCCTCGTGTAGTGTGTTGGCATCTGAAGCAGTGGGTGTTCTGTGTACCTTCAACACAGTTACACACCAATCGTTTTTGGCTGATTTCCTATCTTGCTCTTGTGTAGTGGTTATTGTCTGTGCCCTGACCGCAGTATACACCACTACACTATATTCACCTCACCTATATAGCTAGCTAGTGATCTATCTTTAACCACTTAACAACCGCCCATTGCCGATTAACGGCTTCAGGGCGGTTGTTTAACTCTGAGAGGCCGTTAATTAACGGCCTCCTAGAATTCTGCTCTCGCGCGCCCCCTGGGGCGCGCACTCGAGAGCATCCGTGACCGCCGGGTCCACAGGACCCGGCGCATCACGGATCACGGTAAACGGCCGCTCGTCGCGGCCGTTTACCACGTGATCGCTCCGTCAAACCGATCGGTACAGCGGAGGGGAAAGAGATCGGTGTCAGCAGCGATGTGGGCTGCATCTGCAGTGCCCACATCGCTGCTCACCGAATTTAACCCCTCAATTCCCTGCCAATACTCTGCAATACCAGTGCATACTCTGCAGTACCCTGCCATTACTCTGCAGTACCCCCCATTACTCTGCAGTACCCTGCCTTTACTCTGCAGTACCCCCCATTACTCTGCAGTAACCCCCATTACTCTGCAGTACCCTGCCATTACTCTGCAGTACCCCCCAATACTCTGCAGTACCCGCCATTACTCTGCAGTGCAGTACCCTGCCATTACTCTGCAGTACCCTGCCATTACTCTGCAGTACCCTGCCTTTACTCTGCAGTACTCTGCCATTACTCTGTAGTACTCCCCAATACTCTGCAGTACCCTGCTATTACTCTGTAGTACCCCGCCAATACCCCGCCAATACTCTGCAATACCAGTGCATACTCTGCAGTACCCTGCCATTACTCTGCAGTACCCCCCATTACTCTGCAGTACCCTGCCTTTACTCTGCAGTACCCTGCCATTACTCTGTAGTACTCCCCAATACTCTGCAGTACCCTGCTATTACTCTGTAGTACCCCGCCAATACCCCGCCAATACCCCGCCAATACTCTGCAATACCCTGCCATAAATTGCCATACCCAGCCATACTCGGAGATACCCAGCCATACTCGGTGATACCCTGAAATACCCAGCCATAGACGCCCCCCACCCCTCACCGCCCTCCGATGCTTCTACCAACTCGCCAGTACGATCAAAGCCAGAATCTTTTTTTTATTTTTTATTTCAGGCTTCCCAGCCTAGAGGTGAGATGTGGGGTCATATTGACCCCCAGATTTCACTGTAAAGAGGACCTGTCACCCCATATTCCTATTACAAGGGATGTTTACATTCCTTGTAATAGGAATAAAAGTGATCAAAAATATATTTTTGGGGAAAAAAATGTCAAACTAAAATAAATAAAGTAAAATGAACAATAAAAAAAAAAAAATTAAAGCGCCCATGTCCCCATGTGCTCGCATGCAGAAGCGAACGCATGCGTAAGCCCCGCCCACATATGAAAACGGTGTTCAAACCACACATGTGAGGTATCGCCGAGAACGTTAGAGCGAGAGCAATAATTCTAGTCCTAGACCTCCTCTGCAGCGGCGCGATCCTGATGCGCTCGTGTCACCAGGACACGGCGCATCTCGGATCGCCAGGAGGGCTCTGTGATTTGCCCTCCTGATCACATGATGGCCATGTCCAATCACAGCCGTCATGTGATGTAAACAAACAGCCAGTTGCTAGGCAATCGGCTCTCCTCTCCTTTCACGGAGGAGAGGAGAACAGATTGCTGCAGTCGGCTGGTGATCAGTGAGTATGAGACGTTTTTTCCAGATTTTTACTCACTGATCACCAGTCATGTGTGTAAATACACATGTCCCCAAATAATAAACATGTCCCCAAATAATAAAAACACATGTCCCCCACATATGTCCCACTAAAATCACATGTCCCAATGATTATCTGCACACATATGTCCGTGATCACCTGCACACATCTGTACATGATCATTTGCGTACATATGTCCGTGATCACACAAACCAATTATTATACACTTACTGGAATTTTTTTTACCAAAAACATGTAGCAGAATACATTTTGGCTTACATTTATGACAAAATTCGATTTTATTGGATTCCTTTTAAAATAGAAAGAAGAAAATATTGTTTTTTTTTTCCAAATTTCCACTCTTTTTTTGCTTATATTGAAAAAACAAAAAAACTGAGTCGTGAATAAATACCACCAAAATAAAGCTCTATTTGTGCAAACAAAATGATAACAATTTCATTTGGGTACAGTGTAGCATAACCGGGCAATTGTCATTGAAAGTATGAGAGCGCTGAAAGCTGAAAATTGGGCTGGGAAGTAGTGATGGCCGAACGGTTCGCCCGGCGGTCGTTTCGCGGCGAATTTCCGACATTCGCGGTCCGCACGTTCGAACGCCTTTTTCCGTCGTTCGCCGCGGCGGACTTACGTGTTTAATGTATACAAGAACTTTAACCTTTGGTGACACGTTTATCATGTGATACAGGACAGCCAATTGAGACATGACAGCACATGGACACTTGTACATTCCCCCTAACCTATAAATACACCCGATCCGGTGGCCATTTTACATTCTTTCTTCTGTTACGATAGGGACAGGTTCCTGTGTGGAGTAGGGAGAGATAAACCACTAGCTATTTGGTACACAAAAGTTCTTTTCAGGACTGGTATAGGTGTTAGGTGTTGATAGGTTTGCTGTGCTGCTGATTCTTGCAGCAGCCTGAGTGTCTTTTGTTAGTTTAGAGAAAGGGAAAGGACGGTGTATGCTACAGGGACAGCCAGATTAGTCTTTCATCATCATCATCATCATCATCATCATTAGCTGTTACTATCAAGGTCCACAAAAGAGCTGTTCCAGTAACCACTAATCGTTCTCTTTTTTTGCCAATTTGTATAGGGACAGGAAGGAAGCAGTGTTGTCAGGCAGTGAGGGTAATTTTAAAGACTTGCTGTTATTATTAGTTCCACAAAGGTTCTTTTCAGGACTGGTATCAGTGGTACAGTAATAGGCTTGTACATGTATAATATTCTTTCTTCCAAATATAGAAAGGATATTATACTTGACTGCTGCCCTTCTGCTGCAGTCTGCTAAACATTCACAACTCACTTGTTCCACAAAAGTTCTTATAAGGACTGGTAACTTGGTATAGGGTGCTACGGTACATAGGCTTGAGTGCGGTACAGTCTGCTGTTCTGTAAGGACCGCTATCGGTCCACAATAGATAGGGTTGACGTGCACCACTGCTGACCGCTGCCCTATACTGCAGCAGTCCTTCAGCGGTATAGGGACTGACGTACAGTCTGCTAATCACTAACACACAACCTGCTTGTTCCACAAAAGTTCTTATAAGGACTGGTAACTTGGTATAGGGTGCTACGGTACATAGGCTTGAGTGCGGTACAGTCTGCTGTTCTGTAAGGACCGCTATCGGTCCACAATAGATAGGGTTGACGTGCACCACTGCTGACCGCTGCCCTATACTGCAGCAGTCCTTCAGCGGTATAGGGACTGACGTACAGTCTGCTAAACACTAATACACAACCTGCTTGGTCCACAAAAGTTCTTATAAGGACTGGTAACTTGGTATAGGGTGCTACGGTACATAGGCTTGAGTGCGGTACAGTCTGCTGTTCTGTAAGGACCGCTATCGGTCCACAATAGATAGGGTTGACGTGCACCACTGCTGACCGCTCACCTATACTGCAGCAGTCCTTCAGCGGTATAGGGACTGACGTACAGTCTGCTAATCACTAACACACAACCTGCTTGTTCCACAAAAGTTCTTATAAGGACTGGTAACTTGGTATAGGGTGCTACGGTACATAGGCTTGAGTGCGGTACAGTCTGCTGTTCTGTAAGGACCGCTATCGGTCCACAATAGATAGGGTTGACGTGCACCACTGCTGACCGCTGCCCTATACTGCAGCAGTCCTTCAGCGGTATAGGGACTGACGTACAGTCTGCTAAACACTAATACACAACCTGCTTGGTCCACAAAAGTTCTTATAAGGACTGGTAACTTGGTATAGGGTGCTACGGTACATAGGCTTGAGTGCGGTACAGTCTGCTGTTCTGTAAGGACCGCTATCGGTCCACAATAGATAGGGTTGACGTGCACCACTGCTGACCGCTGCCCTATACTGCAGCAGTCCTTCAGCGGTATAGGGACTGACGTACAGTCTGCTAAACACTAATACACAACCTGCTTGGTCCACAAAAGTTCTTATAAGGACTGGTAACTTGGTATAGGGTGCTACGGTACATAGGCTTGAGTGCGGTACAGTCTGCTGTTCTGTAAGGACCGCTATCGGTCCACAATAGATAGGGTTGACGTGCACCACTGCTGACCGCTGCCCTATACTGCAGCAGTCCTTCAGCGGTATAGGGACTGACGTACAGTCTGCTAATCACTAACACACAACCTGCTTGTTCCACAAAAGTTCTTATAAGGACTGGTAACTTGGTATAGGGTGCTACGGTACATAGGCTTGAGTGCGGTACAGTCTGCTGTTCTGTAAGGACCGCTATCGGTCCACAATAGATAGGGTTGACGTGCACCACTGCTGACCGCTGCCCTATACTGCAGCAGTCCTTCAGCGGTATAGGGACTGACGTACAGTCTGCTAAACACTAATACACAACCTGCTTGGTCCACAAAAGTTCTTATAAGGACTGGTAACTTGGTATAGGGTGCTACGGTACATAGGCTTGAGTGCGGTACAGTCTGCTGTTCTGTAAGGACCGCTATCGGTCCACAATAGATAGGGTTGACGTGCACCACTGCTGACCGCTGCCCTATACTGCAGCAGTCCTTCAGCGGTATAGGGACTGACGTACAGTCTGCTAATCACTAACACACAACCTGCTTGGTCCACAAAAGTTCTTATAAGGACTGGTAACTTGGTATAGGGTGCTACGGTACATAGGCTTGAGTGCGGTACAGTCTGCTGTTCTGTAAGGACCGCTATCGGTCCACAATAGATAGGGTTGACGTGCACCACTGCTGACCGCTGCCCTATACTGCAGCAGTCCTTCAGCGGTATAGGGACTGACGTACAGTCTGCTAAACACTAATACACAACCTGCTTGGTCCACAAAAGTTCTTATAAGGACTGGTAACTTGGTATAGGGTGCTACGGTACATAGGCTTGAGTGCGGTACAGTCTGCTGTTCTGTAAGGACCGCTATAGGTCCACAATAGATAGGGTTGACGTGCACCACTGCTGACCGCTCACCTATACTGCAGCAGTCCTTCAGCGGTATAGGGACTGACGTACAGTCTGCTAATCACTAACACACAACCTGCTTGTTCCACAAAAGTTCTTATAAGGACTGGTAACTTGGTATAGGGTGCTACGGTACATAGGCTTGAGTGCGGTACAGTCTGCTGTTCTGTAAGGACCGCTATCGGTCCACAATAGATAGGGTTGACGTGCACCACTGCTGACCGCTGCCCTATACTGCAGCAGTCCTTCAGCGGTATAGGGACTGACGTACAGTCTGCTAAACACTAATACACAACCTGCTTGGTCCACAAAAGTTCTTATAAGGACTGGTAACTTGGTATAGGGTGCTACGGTACATAGGCTTGAGTGCGGTACAGTCTGCTGTTCTGTAAGGACCGCTATCGGTCCACAATAGATAGGGTTGACGTGCACCACTGCTGACCGCTGCCCTATACTGCAGCAGTCCTTCAGCGGTATAGGGACTGACGTACAGTCTGCTAAACACTAATACACAACCTGCTTGGTCCACAAAAGTTCTTATAAGGACTGGTAACTTGGTATAGGGTGCTACGGTACATAGGCTTGAGTGCGGTACAGTCTGCTGTTCTGTAAGGACCGCTATCGGTCCACAATAGATAGGGTTGACGTGCACCACTGCTGACCGCTGCCCTATACTGCAGCAGTCCTTCAGCGGTATAGGGACTGACATACAGTCTGCTAAACACTAATACACAACCTGCTTGGTCCACAAAAGTTCTTATAAGGACTGGTAACTTGGTATAGGGTGCTACGGTACATAGGCTTGAGTGCGGTACAGTCTGCTGTTCTGTAAGGACCGCTATCGGTCCACAATAGATAGGGTTGACGTGCACCACTGCTGACCGCTGCCCTATACTGCAGCAGTCCTTCATCGGTATAGGGACTAAGAGTTTTGTCACAGGGTCATTTAAAAAATGACAGGCAGAGGAAGAGGCAGGCCCTTCCGCAGGGGTGGTAGGGGTAGGGCAGGAGCAACAGGCTTGAGCCAAAGTGGGAAGTTGCAGAAGGTGCGTTCAATTACTTTAAAGGATGCACCAGACTTGGTTGAGTGGCTCGCTCAGCCTTACTCTTCTGCACCCTCCTCATCCTCTCGATCTGCACCCTCTTCTTCACTCTCTGCTATGTGCACCCCCAAAGACACTACCACCAACAACACGACCACCACCACCACCACCACATACCTTCCGCTTGAGTCACTGGAATTATTTTCCGATCCATATCAAGAGGACATTTCTGATGCGCAGCCACTCTTGGTATTGGATCAGGAAGAGGAGGTAGCAACAAGCGCTACTCAGCAGGCTGACGCCAGTACCCAGATCAGCCCAAGGAGGAGGTTGGTCCCCGGTGTTGCTGCCTACTCCGAGATCTCTACTTATAGCGGTGGGGAAGGTGACGTTGATGATGACGTGTCTAGTGATGTCACGTGGGTGCCCACAAGAGAGGAAGAGGAGGGGAGTTCAGAGGGAGATATGGACCAGCAGATAGGGAGGAGAAGCAGCAATGACTTACATTGCACAGCAGGGACAAAGCAGACTGCAAATGTATCAGGAGCGAGTCATCGACCATGTACGGTCACATCTGGCGCTCCCAGGACACCGGCACATGGCTCCGCAGTGTGGGCTTTTTTTAACGTGTCCGCTGCTGACAATAGCGTTGCCATCTGCAATCTTTGCAGTCAACGCGTTAGTCGCGGTAAGCCCAATACTCACCTAGGGACGACCGCCTTAAGAAGGCACATGAGCAGCCATCACCGAGCCCAGTGGGAGCAACGGAACACACAAAGCCACACTGCAGGCTCTCACCGTCCAGCCTCGTCTTCTACTTCTCCTTCTCCTCTCTCCTCACAATTGTCCTCCACTCCACCTTCCATCACGCCAAGCTCACATTTTTCTGCAAAAAGGCAGGCTTCCGTGGGCCTAATGTTTGAGCGTAAAAAAATGATGACGCCGGATAACCCTCTTGCCCAACGGTTGGCGGCTGGCTTGTCAGAACTCATAGCCCGCCAACTACTGCCATATAAACTGGTGGACTCGGAGGCCTTTCGCAAATTTGTGGCCATTGGAACACCACAATGGAAGGTCCCAGGAAGGAAGTATTTCTCAGAGAAGGGCATCCCAGAGCTATATGGCCATGTTCAGCGGCAAGTGAATGTATCTCTGGCACACAGTGTCGGTGCCAAGATACATCTGACCACAGACACGTGGTCTAGCAAACACGGGCAGGGAAGGTATATCAGTTTTACTGCCCACTGGGTGAACCTTCTGACGGCCGTCAAGCATGTAACCCGTGGCACCCGTGTAGATTTGGTTTTACCGCCACGGATTGCATGCAGGCCTGACTCTTCTTCTCCTCCTCCTACTCCATCCTCCTCCCTCTCCTCCTCAGCTGCCTCCTCCTTTTCCGCTGCTAGCGTCTCTTCCACTGCACCGCCCAAGCTCCCCAGAACCTATTCCACATGCCAGGTGAGACGTTGCCATGCCGTGCTGCGTCTGTTGTGCCTGGAAGCAAAGAGCCACACTGGCCCGGCACTCCTTTCAGCTTTGCGTTCACAGGCAGATGAGTGGCTAACACCGCTCAATTTGACAGTTGGTAAAGTGGTGTGTGACAACGGTGCCAATCTGCTTAGCGCATTGAAACAGGGCAAAATCACGCACGTGCCGTGCATGGCACACGTCTTAAACTTGGTCGTGCAGCGATTCCTTGTCAAATACCCTGGGGTCCAGGACATCTTGCGGCAGGCAAGGAAAATCTCGGCCCATTTCAGAAGATCTTACACGGCCATGGCTCGCCTTGCTGACATTCAGCGGCGACACCATCTGCCGGTCAGACGTCTTATTTGCGATTGCCCGACGCGATGGAACTCAACCTTCTATATGCTTGATAGGCTGCTCCAGCAGAAACGTGCAGTTAACGTCTACCTGTATGAACTCTGCGAAAGAAACGGTTCTGGGGAGCTGGGTTTTTTTTCACCGCGCCAGTGGCTGCTCATGCGCGACACATGCAGACTTCTGCGGCCATTTGAGGAGATCACCAAACTGGTCAGTCGCAGCCATGGCGCCATCAGTGACATGGTACCTTATGCCTTCTTTCTGGAGCGTGCATTGCGTCGTGTCATTGATCAGGCTGTGGAGGAGCAGGAGCGGGAAGATGAGGAAGTCGCAATGCTGGATGAATTCCCAGGGGGGGCTACTCTATCTGAGACAAGTCAACAACAGGAGTCTGATGAGGAGTCAGAGGAGGATGGTGCCGGGGCGGATGAGCAGGAGCAAGAAGAGCATGCTTTAAACCTTTCTGGGATCCCTGTTGTGCGAGGATGGGGAGAGGAGAATGAAGAGGACGACATTATCCTGGATGATGAGCAGGAGCCAGGCCACCACACCGCTTCCACTTTAGTGCAAATGGGGGCCTTCATGCTCCAGTGTTTTAATAGGGACCCCCGTATAAAAAGCATGAGGGTCAAGGACCAGTACTGGGTGGCAACGTACTTAGACCCCCGGTACAAACACAAAATGGCGGAAATGTTACCGCCGTCGCAGAGGGCTGTCAGAATGCAGCACTTCCAGGCCTTGCTTCGAGAAATGCTGCATTCTGCTTTTGCGTGCGCTGGCAGAGGAGCAATTCCCACTCCCAGAGAAGGATTTGCGGGTACCAATCCAACAGCGCCTGCAAGAAGAGGCCGGTTTGAAGATGTGTTGGTGACTTCGGATATGAGGTCATTCTTTCAGCCGACCCATCGACAGGTGTCATCCGGATCCAGCATCAGGGAACGCCTAGACCGTCAGGTGTCCGACTACATTGGGTTAACGGCCGATGTGGACGCTCTGAGGAGTGATGAACCCCTAGACTACTGGGTGGGCAGGCTTGACCTCTGGCCAGAGCTTGCCCAATTTGCAATCGAACTGTTGGCTTGCCCCTCATCCAGTGTCCTGTCCGAAAGGACGTTCAGCGCAGCAGGGGGGATTGTGACCGATAAGCGTACTCGCCTAGCTCACCACAGTGTTAACTACCTCACATTTCTAAAAATGAATGAGGCATGGATCTCGGAGGAATTCAACACATGTGACCAGTAGACCATGTATATGTCTATAAACTATTTTTTTAATCAAGCACACAGACCTTCTTAATTCATTTGGCTCACTTCCTTGACCCAAAAAAGCACACCGTACTATATGCCCCTACCCTCCTCTTTGAAGAGGTTGAGCGGTGTCATATTTCTACTGGGGCTGCTTATGATATCCCTGTGCTGTGCTGACTTCCTCCTGGGGGTTCTTATTATGAAGGGATCACACTATCCCTGTGCTGTGCTGACTTCCTCCTGGGGGTTCTTATTATGAGGGGATCACACCATCCCTGTGCTGTGCTGACTTCCTCCTGGGGCTGCTTACGGTGCTGCTGTCAGTGCTGTATGTCACGGTGCTGCTGTCAGCGCTGTATGTCACGGTGCTGCTGTCAGCGCTGTATGTCACGGTGCTGCTGTCAGCGCTGTATGTCACGGTGCTGCTGTCAGCGCTGTATGTCACGGTGCTGCTGTCAGCGCTGTATGTCACGGTGCTGCTGTCAGCGCTGTATGTCACGGTGCTGCTGTCAGCGCTGTATGTCACGGTGCTGCTGTCAGCGCTGTATGTCACGGTGCTGCTGTCAGCGCTGTATGTCACGGTGCTGCTGTCAGCGCTGTATGTCACGGTGCTGCTGTCAGCGCTGTATGTCACGGTGCTGCTGTCAGCGCTGTATGTCACGGTGCTGCTGTCAGTGCTCTGTATTACGGTGCTGCTGTCAGATGCCTCTATCACGGTGCATGTGTCATTCCGGTATGTCACGCTGCTGGTGATCATCTCCTGCACCCTCTTCTTTGCCTACCCTGGTCCCTGACCTTCCCTCTCCTCCATTGCCTTCATTAGCTCCATAGTCCTGAATTGTTAGAACAATTTCCCAAATAAAATAAAAATGCTTGTAGTTATCGATCCCAAATTCACCTCATACATGTATTATGTCATTGTCCAGATGGTGGGACTACGTTTTACCCCCTAATAATTACCACGTGGCCGCAAATTCGACATGAAGGTTTGCAAAGTTCGCCTCCCATTGAAGTCAATGGGGCCCGCGGCGAACGTTCGGTTTCGCGAACGTTTGGGTCCGTTCGCATTTCGCGTTCGCGAAACGTCCCGTCGGAAGTTCGTCCATCACTACTGGGAAGGAAGGGGGCGAAAATGCCCAGCATTGTAGTGGTTAAAGATGTATAGGGGTGACAATCCATTGCAAATTAGCTTTGAATTTTTTTTTTTAAAGATTTGCCCTTGCATATATTTCCATAGGGTTTCAATTCAAAGTGATTGTAAATGCAAAGTTTTTTTAATATTTTAATAACAAACACGTTTATACTTACCTGAGCAGCCCCAAACCTCCTCTTCTGACGCCTCCTCTCTTGCAAGTGCCTCCATAGGAAGACATTCCCAAACCTCATTGTCTGCGTCAATAGACACAGACAGCAGGTATCACATACCAGGTGCTCAGGTGCTGGAGGCCAATGGAGAGAGGGCTTCCTTTGGAGCCAAGTTCCAGACTCCCCTTAAGGTGAGAGAGAAGGAGGAGTCGGGCACAAAATAGTAAAGTCACTCGGATAATAGAGTAGTCAACACAAGTCAAGATTAGAACCAGGTTTAAAGCAGAGCAGACAAAGTCAGGTGGAAGCCGGGTCAAACACGAGAAGAAGTCAGAGGTTATCTGTGAGACAAGTCGGGGTCAGGAACTGAAGATAGGCAGACCGGTCGGCAACAAGCCGGGTCAGAAACTAGGGAACACAGGAGCAAGGAATCACAGGAATACAGGTAACAAACTGAGATCAGTCATCAACTTCAAGCACTGATACACTTCCTTGTAAAGGGCCATGTGATGTGCTGCTGGGGATGCTGGGTTTTAGAGCCCTTCTCCTGTTGTTGGTGCCCTGAGAGATGCTGGGTCCTAAAGAACGGCAGGAAGTCGGCACTGCACTGCTATAATCGCAGGCAATGAGACATTGTCCCTATGCGCGGCTGCAGAGATCGGGAAATGTCTCACTGCCTGTGATTAGCGCAGCACAGTGCTGACCTCCTGGCGGGCTTTGCACGGGGGCTGTGTGAACACGCCGGAGCTCATCTTTACTTATAGCAGAGGAAAGAAGCAGCAGACAGAAAAGAGATTTGGTGCTCTAGGTTGAGACAAGCAGACACTATAGAAGATATGCTTATATGCTGTGTTCATGTTTCATGTCTGAAGTTTACAACCACTTTAAATGACAAAATATACAGCATATCAAATGACAGACTCAAAAAGTAGATGTATCACCAGCTCCTGAAGAGCACACGCTATGTGTTTTTCAAATTTAAGGTTACACCTGAACTACAGTTTGGTTTGGGTACAATTGTCTAAATTTGGACTTCAGCATCAGTCTGACTGGACTATGAGATGTTCAGCCTGACCACAGGGGGCACTGTCTCTTCTGGCAGGCATGGAACTATGGTCTGGTTGGGTGTTTAAGTTACTCTCTCTCGGAGCCCGTCCAGTGGGAGTGGCGCTCTTGTTGTGCTTTCTGGGAGAGGGTATTTAAGATGCGGATGTCACATGGTTCGGGGGTTCCCGTCCAGAAGGATGTACTGACTTCATGGTCCTGGTCCTCCTGATCAGCCCCCAGGAAGGCTATGGCCTGGGGTGCGGATCCACCCGATCTTGTTGTCTTGGGGCTGGCTAGCCCGAGGCAAGGAAACTAAAGGAGGATTCTGCGGTGCTTGGGAGAGACCCAGTGATTTCATGCTATCCAGGGAGGACTCTTCAGAAGAAGGCCACGTACTGGTTGGTTTCTTAGCAAGAGCCTGGAGGAGCTGAAATACCCAAGAGAATCCGATCTCGTGGATCCAGGTATCACACGAGTGTTCTACAAGTTTCGTTTTCCTACGTGTTCTACAACAATGTCTGTGGCAGAGACTTATCCTTGTATGTTCTACAACAACATTTGTGGCAGAGACTTGTTCCTGAGTAAGCACCTTGTTGGCTGCTAGGCCTTGTGAGAGAGGGACTGTCCAGCTTGAGTGAACATACAGTTGCGAATGGCTAGTCTCTGGACAGTGGCGGCCCATCCCCCCCTCCTGTAGTCACCAAAGAAAAATAATAAATTTTATTTTTAAACTGTCCCTTTAAAAAAAAAAAAAATCTAAAAAAGGCCCTTAAGTGCACTGTGTCCGGGCACCGGACGCAGTGCACTATGGGAAGTACCACGTCAATGCAATCATGAGATTGTATAGATTTTAGCCCGCCTTGTGGCGCAAACGAAAGTACCGATTAGTTTCCGCCCGTAGAATCACTACGGGTGGGAGCATTGTTGTTTAAATTAGAGGTTACTTCCTGGTTTTACAAACAACGGAAGTGACCTCACAGCTCCGTTCTTTGCATGGCCCGAGCGAAGCTGGAAGCAAGGTAAGAGCCTTGCAGCCCTGAGGCTTTTTGTTAGTACTGAGGAACATTTGCCAGCTCAGCTGCCTAGCTGATATTTAATTTTAGTGTCTTTGTGCAGTCCTGCTTTTGCACATAACCATGTCAGTATTCCTAACCTCCCTGACCTGCTCCATAAAGCCATGACAATGCTTTCTCCTTGCTATACATCCCTCAATTACTTCCCAGACTGATTTATCTCTGTGCACTTTTCTGGACATTGTCCTCTAGTCATCCCTCATCCCTCCAACAGATAATATCTTCCTTTTGGTTTCTTTTTGTCTGAGTTCCTGCATTAGTTTACTGCCCTTGCATTCTTGTCTGACCCTGCTTATTATGCATTAAATTCTTATACTTCTTCCACTGCTTGACTTCTTGCACAACTATTAGTCATAAGGACAGAGTTTAACCACTTGACCACTGGTGACTTAAACCCCCTTCCTAACCAGACCAATTTTCAGCTTTCGGTGCTCTCACATTTTGAATGACAATTACTCAGTTATGTAATACTGTACCCATATGAAATTTTTGTCCTTTTTTTCACACAAATAGAGCTTTCTTTTGGTGGTATTTAAGCACTGCTGTTTTTTTCTATTTTTTGCGCTATTAAAAAAAAAAAAAAAAAATTCTCTGTTTCTTTTAACATTTATTGCAGACTATTGCACAGTGTTGCAGAGCATTGCACAGTGTTGCAAAGTATTGGCAGAGTATTGTACATTGTTGTAGAGTATTGGCAGAGTATTGCACATTGTTGCAGAGTATTGCACAGTGTTGCAGAGAATCGGCAGAGTATTGCATAGTGTTGCAGAGTATTGCATAGTGTTGCAGAGTATTGCATAGTGTTGCGAAGTATTGTATAGTGTTGCAGAGTATTGGCAGAGTATTGCACAGTGTTGCAGAGTATTGGCAGAGTATTACACAGTGTTGCAGATTATAGCACAGTATGGCCAGAGTACTGCAGATTATTGTCACTGAGCAGCGCTGTGGGCTCTTCACATCCAACCCACAGAGCTGCTGCCATCTCTCCCCCTCTCCCTTCTCACTGTACAGATCGGTACAGAGAGGGGAGGGAGGAACCGGTGTCATGACGTGACACAGGTCTGTTTACAAGTGATCACTCTGTCACTTGATGGAGCGATCACGTGGTAAAAGGCCGCTATCAGCGGCCGTTTACCGTGATCTGTGCTATTCTTCATACACACACACACACACACACACACACACACACACTCACACACACACACACATATATTATACAACATGTCCGATAATATTCAAGCATTGAGCTGTTTGTGCTGCTGAGGGACTGAGGAACCATTGTCATATTGTCATAGGCATGGACAGGACATCCTGAGACTTGTAGTTCCACAGAGATCAGAACACTATAGGTTTGTTATTTGTGAACATGCGCTTTAAGTGATAATACCTTGTGTAGATCTGCTGAGTTATGGATTCAAGTGGTATTGAAACCAAAAGAAAACATGTAAGATATTGCATTATTCCAGTCCCTAAATATGTTGACTGTATTAGTTTTATTTTTTTAGTCTTTCTTAGCATAAACGTACATGATGTACAGCCTGGTATATGATGTACACAGGAGATGGAGTGGGTGGATTCTATAAGGGGTGTGGCTTGTGAAAAGTGGGAGTGGTCAAAAAGGAAGGGCAGGATCTGGCGCCCACCATCTTAAAACTTCACCAGCCGCCACTGTCTCTGGATGCAGTCAAAGTAAGCAAGTTCTTCAATATTGACTTTGACACTAATGCCGCGTACACACGATCAAACAATCGGGTGGAAAAGTCCGGTAAACACAAGTCTCTTGGACAATCCCCCCGTGTGTAGCCTCCGGCGGACTTTTTTTACCTGAAAGTACGGCAGACTTAGAAAGTATTTTTTCACTCCAATCTTCCCGCCGGACTTGTATTTCGGCGGACAATCCGGCCGTGCGTATGCGTGTACTTTTGAAATGACCGGACTTTTCCCGCCCGGAGAAAAGTCCGCTCATTTTGAGCACGTCTCCAGGTAGGCGGGGCTCACGAAGGATGCGTCGCTGGCCCCGCCACCTGGTATGGACTTGAAGGGGAACCCCAACAATGAAAAAATCGGCGTGGGGGTCCCCCCAGGTCCACATCAGACCCTTGTTCGAGCACGCTACCCGGCTGGCCAGGAAAGGGGGGGCGAGCGAGCACCCTCCCCCTCCTGAGCCGTACCAGGCCGCGTGCCCTCAACATGGGGGGTGCCTCCAAAGCTCCTTGTCCCCATGTTGATGAGGACAAGGGCCTCTTCCCGACAACCCTGGCCGTTGGTTGTCGGGGTCTGCGGGCGGGGGGCTTATCGGAATCCGGGAGCCCCCTTTAATAAGGGGCCCCCGGATACCGGCCCCCCACCCTATGTGAATGAGTATGGGATACAATGTACCCCTACCCTTTCACCTGTAAAATAAAGTAAAAAAAAACACGAATCAATCTTTCATCCATGCTAAAATGGACACTATAGATAAAAACCAGATGACAAAGTTTGATATCATATGGAAACCCTGGATTAAATATTATACGTCAGATAATATTGACAATCGAGTTTTATTGTTATGGTGATTAAGATTTTTTATAGAATTACAACATTAGATGATATATAAAACCTCCTCCGGAGAATTATTCCCTCCCCTTCCCCTCCTATATACCTTTTATGTTCTTCCCTTACTATAATACTTACTATAAACATACTTTAGAAGTTATGGCCAAAACTTTAAAATCATATATTTTCTTTTAGACATATTTATATTTTCTTGGGATTAAAATGTTTAAAACTCAGCTATAAGAACGCTTTCAAATTCTAAAAAATATAAGGCCATTTATTGTCATTCCCACGAGAATATCTTGAAATTCTTCTTTGCTTTGTATCATCCGTACTTCAATATGTCTACTTTTTATTTCTGGTATCACATAATTTGTCTTATATTCTGTACATGTAATTTATTTTAACATAAAATAAAATAAAAATTTTTGAACGAAAAAAAAAAAAACACAACACACAAGATAAAATAGTTTATTGCACAGCTCCGGGGGTCTTCCGTCTTCGGGGGTCTTCTCGCTGGACTCCTCCGCTATCTTCTGCTAGCTCTTTTACTAGCGGAGGAGCCCGGCTTTCTTCCTCGCCGCCGCCCTCTTCTTCCGACTTCGGGGGTCTTGTCCCCCTCTTCGGTTCTTCTGCCGGGCCACCGCGCCTTCTTCTAGCTCTTTTACAGGTGGTGGCCTGGTCTTCTGTCGCCGCTGTCGCCATCGCCTTATGTTCTTCTCTTCTTCTCTTCTTCTCTTCAGATGTTGCCTCGTCGCATCCTCCGCTCACAATGGCATAGACACGACGTGCGGCGACTTATATAGGGACATCGTCGAAGTCGGAAGAAGATGGAGGTGGCAAGGAAGAAAGCCGGGCTCCTCCGCTAGTAAAAGAGCTAGAAGAAGATAGCGGAGGAGTCCGGCGAGAAGACCCCCGAAGACAGAAGACCCCCGGAGCTGTGCAATAAACAATTTTAACCCTTGTGTGTTGTGTTTTTTTTTTACTTTTTTTTACAGGTGAATGGGTAGGGGTACATTGTACCCCTACTCATTCACATAGGGTGGGGGGCCGGGATCTGGGGGCTCCCTTATTAAAGGGGGCTCCCGGATTCCCATAGGCTTCCCGCCCGCAGACCCCGACAGCCAACGGCCAGGGTTGTCGGGAAGAGGACCTTGTCCTCATCAACATGGGGACAAGGTGCTTTGGGGTGGGAGGCTGCGTGGCCCCCCCTTCCCCAAGGCACCCCCCCATGTTGAGCGCACGCGGCCTGGTATGGCTCAGGAGGGGGGCCACTCGCTCGCCCCCCCCTTTCCTGGCCGGCCGTGTAGCGTGCTCGGACAAGGGTCTGATGTGGACCTGGGGGGACCCCCACACTGATTTTTTTCACCGTTGGGGTTCCCCTTTAAGTTCATACCAGGTGGCGGGGCCAGCGACGTCTCTTTCGCGGGCCCCGCCTACCTGGAGACGCGCTCAAAATGAGCGGACTTTCCTCCGCGTGTGTGGGCGAGTCCGTTCATTTCAAAAGTATGGCGGATAGTACGGCGGACTTAGTACGCCGTATTAGTCCGCTGAAAAAGTGCCGTGTGTGGGCAAGTAGCCTGTTCGGAAAGTCCGGCGGACAGTCCGGCGGCAAGTCCACCGGACTAAGTACGCTGGATAGTCGGCTATGTGTGTACGCGGCATAAGAGTAGCTGAACTTCCTTTCCAACCCTCTGATCCCATTTTAAGAGACTGTTCATTATCTACGTTCTTGCAAATAAAATCCATTTAAGTGGATCTGTCGTCAGTCTCTCAAGTTACTGGGCCATCTACCACGGGACATCCCTAGACGTGCAGTGAGGAGAAAGAAGGTAATGGTAAGTCCAATCTAACCAGCAGCTCCTTCGGGGGTTAGTGCTACTTAGAAAAGAAGAAAAAGAAGAAAAAATACCAACATTTCATCCTGTATGCCACAAGTGCTCAACCTGTGGCCCTTCTGCCATTCCAGAACTACAAGTCCCATGAGGCATTGCAAGGCTAACAGTTACAAGCATCACTCCCAAAGACTAAGGATGCTGGGAATTGTAGTTCCGTAACAACTGGAGGGCCACAGGTTGAGCCCCCTTGCTATATGCAAATATCAGAGTGTGGCGTGAGTGGCTAATGGTCATGAAAGGATAAATGAAGCGGCCAGCTAGATAGGTAACACATGCAAACCAACAAAAGGAGCAAAAAGTCAGTGACCCTCAGGAAAGAGGATTTATTGTCAAACCCATTTATTGGTAAAATTTGTTCTGGCATTGTGTAATGTATGAAAGAGTTTTTCAATAGGCAATATGGAATCAATTCTAGATTTAACCTGTGTTAGAGGAACTTGTGGGAGTGATATAATCCATTGGACTGCTGCACAGATAGTATGAATCAACTGTTCCTACAAGTGGGTGACTCCCCTGAGGGGAAAATAATAGGCAATTTGTCATGGTTAGTGCAATAGGTCTACCTATCATGGTAGCGGAGAATGATTGAATTTTTTGCCAGACTGAGTGTATTCTGTCATAGGACTACAAAAAATGTGGTTGTGTCCCGGGAATGGGACAGCCCCTGAAACATGTGAAAGGGACTGCTGTAAAAAATGGCATGGAGTCTCATTGGGGTTAGATACTACCTTGTGAGCAATTTTATAGCTGTTTAACAAATTTAGAGAGATCTGGTACATTTACAGAGATGGTTAAACAATCATCCCAATCTTCTGTGATACATTGAGAATCACAATCGACTTCCAGTTTAACGATATGCGGGACTTTGGCCAGGGAGCATGCTAAGACATGTGGTTGTAAAGATCTGAAATGACATGAAGTTCTGGCGATTTTTTTCATAAATAGTAAGAGGAGAGTCACATGTCAAAGAGTAGTGTGTAGAATAAAAATTACAAATCTGTACATAGTGAAAATTCTCAAGTTGGGGAGCCCGTCTAGATGTTTGGAGAGATGTGAAAGTAACAAAGGAGGTTTTTAAATAGAAATCAGACCAAGTATATGTTTTTGGGATGTCCACCAAGAGAAGTTTCCACCTCTGGTGAAGCTTGGAATGAAGGCAGGATTTTCCTAGAAAGGAGGCCTGAGGTGGGGTGTGGAAAATCAGAGCATATTTCTGTTTATACATGGACCAAATTTGAAGGGACTGTGCAACCACAACATTTTTGAGTTGGCCAATTGTCCTTCACAGAAATATTTTTAGCCCAAAGAAATCCTGGGAGAAAATAGTGATTGCCTTTCAAATCTAACCCAGGGAATTTTAGAGTTACATATGTTTCATTAGGCCTTCTGGGAGAAGCTGAGAAGCGAGATAATAAAGCCAAATGCAGGGGAGGCCCAATCCTCCTTTGTGTTGGGAGCGATATAGGACTAGGATTTCCAGAATCGAGGTTGGGAATTAGAACTTATACATGTATTTATTTCAGACTGTATTGAATCCAGAAAAGATTTTGTTAGACCAATGGGAAGGGCTCTGAAAATGTAAATAAGCTTTGAAAGAGCATTCATTGGTATGGCCTTACTCTACCTAAAAAGGAAATGTGGTACGTATTCCACAGCTTGAGCATATTTAGGATTTTGTTGATGAGTGGGGAATCATTTTTGGAAAACAGAGGTGGCAAGGGCCAAGTGGGGCTCCCAGATAGGAAAAAGATGGTGGAGACCATATGAAAATGAAGGAGAAATAATTATAACTGATTGTACAGGTTTCTACAGTGCTTTTCTAATATTAATGACATATTGTTGACCTCATCTTTCACTTATGCACCGTTATATTTTTCAAACTTTTTTACAAGCTATGCAACATTAAGCAATTCAGGAAGTAATAGCAATAATTTTTCCCTGCTCAGTCAACAAGTTATAATATACAAATGTACAGATGTTATAATATACAAATGTACAGATGTTCCAACAGATGTTTTCTTGAGAAAAGATAATACTGTCCAATTGGTTATTTGATGGAAAGGGTGAATTAACATTAACCTTTCTTAAAACATGGTTCAAATAGCTCAGATGCACCCCTGAAAAGAATAAATAAAATTAAGTATTTTTAATGCTTTCTTTTACGTAATAATCCAACATTTCAGAATTAGTTTCTGTAAATTCAGTTTGCAATGAACAATAAAAATGATTTTGGCTGACAGATGACTTCAATATATGTAGTGATACCTAAATTTCACATTGGAGACAAATTTCATATTGATTAGCTGCCTATATATTTTGAAGGCAGTGGATATATGCTTGAATGTGGAAGAGAAGGAATGGGCAATAAAGCTTAGATAGCTTTTAGTGTCCCTCTTCCAATATGGACATTATGCAGCTGGGTCCAATATCTGTCAAATGTGTTTGTCACTGTTGATGGCTACATCTGGTACACCTGGAGGACACCTGCACAAATAAAAGAAGAACTGAACCCCCCTATGGAAAGATGTCCTAGTGGGAAATGAACCCAGAATTATGGAGCTGCATGTCAAGGTTGTGGAAAACTCGAAAGATATCTTAGTGGTGTGTGTGTATTGTTTATTACTGTTAAATGCGTCTCCTTCTTCATAACAATAATATTAATAATAATTAGGGATGAGCTTCATGTTCGAGTCGAACATACGTTCGACTCCAACATCGGCTGTTCGTCCGTTCGGCGAAGTCCGAACATTTTGGTCCGTTCGCGCCAAATTCGTGTGGCGCTCACGGCCCACAATACACTGCGGTGGCGCAGTGCATTTCTGGTTCATGATTAGCCAAGCATGCACTGTGACCCCGCATGCTTGGCCAATCGCATGGCGCCAGCAGCGAGGAGAGCCATGATTGGCCACAGGCAGGATGCCTGTGGCCAATCATAGCTCAGGCTGTGTAGTGCACGCCCCACACTATATAAGGCCGGCCAAGCGGCGCCCTTGTGTAGTGTGTTGGCGTCTGAAGCAGTGGGTGTTCTGTGTACCTTCAACACAGTACACACCGATCGTTTTCGGCCGATTTTCGATCTTGCTGTTGTGTAGTGGTTGTTGTCTGCGTGCCCTGACCGCAGTATACACCGCTATATTCACCTCACCTATATAGCTAGTGATCTATCTTTTATAATAGAGCTTGCAGTCAGTAGTGTTAGGAGCTTGTGCGTGCTGTCTGCGTGCTCTGTACCCAGTACATACCACTATATCCACCTACATAGCTCTTCTCTATTTGAGACCACTTGCCATCTGCAGGAGTTATTGGAAGTTGTGTGTGCCTCCAGCACAGCACAGTATACATCTGTATATACCCCTTTATCTCTGGTTTTCTATAATAAAGGCATCTGCAGGAGTTAGTGGGTGTTGTGTGCCTCTAGCCCCATATACACTACCCAACTGCTTTTTTACCCAACTCCCTTCAGGCCATTACCATGTCTGGAAGGCCAGCAAGGAGTGGCAGACAGGCGCGAGCCGATAAAAGAGGGCAAGCAGGCTCTGTGTCTAGAGACAACAGTGCTGGTCGTGGACGCGGTGCATTGTCATCAGCACGTGGCCATGGGACACGCTTGTCCTTCTTTTCGGCAGCTGGACATGTTGAGCCGCAACATGCCAACGACTTGGTAGAGTGGATGACCAAGCCCTCTTCATCCTCCTCATCCTCTCTCACCCAGTCTCAGGGTACTAGCAAAGCAGCTGCCAACGCATCGTCTTCCCTCCTCTCAATGTCATCATCAGTGACTCCTTCCCTAGACCCACCACGTCCTCCTGAGGAGTCTCCTGAACTCTTTGAGCACAGTGTTGGGTACATGCTCCAGGAGGATGCCCAGTATTTTGTGGGCTCTGATGATGACACTCAGCTAGTGGAAGGCAGTAGCGTGAGCGCAGAGAGAGGGGATGCTCAAGAAGGACAGCAATCTGGCAGTCATGTTCCACAAGCTGCATCATACTGCCAGGTTTGCTACAGCGATGAAGAGGGAGGGGATGATGAGGGCACTGACTCCACGTGGGTGCCTAGAAGGAGAGAGGAGGAGGAGGAGGCACATGTCCAACGAGGCAGGATGCCCTCCGGGGGCCAGCTTAGGGGCAGCACACCGACTGAATCACACCGCAGAGCTCCGCCTGTGCAGGGCACTGCCTCTGCGCGTTATTCTAAAAGTTCTTTGGTGTGGGCCTTTTTTGAGACGAGTGCATCAGATCGCACCGCTGCTATTTGCAACATATGTCGCAAGCGTATCTCGCGTGGCCAAAACATCAGCCGCTTGGGCACCACATGCTTGACCAGACATATGTTGACCTGCCATGCAACTCGTTGGCAAGCGTACCTCAAAGACCCACACCAAAGAACAAAGCGGACCTCTCCTTGCTCCTCATCAGCTGGCATCTCCAACCCCACTAGACCTTCAGTCCTCTCTGAAACCTGCTCTGAGAGGAATGAAGGTGTAGAATTAGGTGTGTCACAGCCAAGTGCTTCCGGGAACTCTGCTAGCGGTACACCCACGTCCGATTATAGCAGGCAAATGTCCCTGCCCCAGCTGCTGGTCCGGCGAAAGAAGTTCACTCCCAGCCATCCACATGCCCAGCGGTTGAATGCTAGCTTGGCTAAATTGCTAGCACTTCAACTGCTGCCTTTTCAGTTGGTAGACTCGGCCCCCTTCCGTGAGTTTGTACAATGTGCGGTTCCTCAGTGGCAGGTCCCCAAACGCCACTTTTTCTCTACCGACATGTGGAAGGCAATGTCCTTGCCTCGCTGGACAGGGCGGTCAGCGGTAAGGTGCATATTACCGCTGACTCATGGTCCAGCAGGCATGGACAGGGACGTTACCTGTCTTTCACGGCCCATTGGGTCACTCTTCTGGCAGCTGGGAAGGATGCAGGACAAGGTGCAGTAGTGTTGGAGGTTGTTCCGCCACCACGCCTCCAAAATGCTACTATTGGTTGTGACACACCTCTCTCCTCCACCCCCTCCTCTTCTTCTTCCTCCATGGCCTCTTCCAGTGCTCTGTCCTCAGAACCAGCGGTGCTTCGTAGGCGTTCCAGGGGCTACGCAAGTACACAGGCAAAACGATGCCATGCCGTGCTTGCGCTGGTTTGTTTGGGGGACAGGAGCCACACTGGGGCGGATGTTTTGTCAGCTCTGCAGGGGCAGGCCGAGAGGTGGTTGACGCCACACCAGCTTAAGCCAGGAATGGTGGTTTGTGACAATGGCACCAACCTCCTCTCCGCCCTCCGACAGGGACAACTGACCCATGTGCCCTGTGTAGCTCACGTCCTTAACCTGGTGGTGCAGCGGTTCTTGGGCAGGTACCCCGGCTTACAGGATGTCCTGAAGCAGGCCAGGAAAGTCTGTGTGCATTTCCGCCGATCATTTAATGCCTGTGTTTGGCTGGCTGAGCTCCAAAAGGAGTTGAACCTGCCCAAGAACCACTTTATATGTGACATGCCCACCAGATGGAACTCAACGTTGGCCATGCTGCAGCGGCTGCACACGCAGCAGAGGGCCATCAATGAGTACCTGTGCGACTACGGCACCAGGACAGGGTCAGGGGAGCTTGGTTTTTTCTCACCACGCCAGTGGGGCATGATCAGGGATGCATACACTGTCCTGTCACCGTTTTAGGAGGCCACAAGGATGGTGAGCAGTGACAGTGCATGCATCAGTGACACTGTACCTCTTGTCCACCTCTTGGAGCATACGCTGCGTGGAATAATGGACAGGGCACTTGAGGCAGAACAGAGGCAGGAAGAGGAGGACTTCCTTGCCTCTCAAGGCCCCCTTTATCCAGACAGTGTTCCTGCTGTGCCACCCATCACACAGGAAGAGGATGAGGAGGAGGAAGAGGAGGAGGAGGATGATTGTGTCAGCATGGAGGTGGAGGCTGGCACTCAGCATCAGCAGCAGCAGCAGTCTTGTAGGGATGATTTACAGTCCCAAGAAACACGTGGACTTGTACGTGCCTGGGAGGAGGTAGCTGCGGATCATGTTGTCCTTAGTGACCCAGAGGACTCCGGACCGAATGCCTCAGCTAACCTACGCTGCATGGCCTCCCTGATCCTGCAAAGCCTGCGGAAGGATCCTCGTATTCTTCGGATCAAGGAGAGGGACCATTACTGGCTGGCCACTCTCCTTGATCCACGGTACAAGGGTAAGGTTGCCGACCTTATCTTGCCATCGCAGAGGGAGCAGAGGATGAGACATCTCTGGGAGGCCTTGCAGAAAGGTCTGTGCAATGCGTTCCCAGAGACTGGGAGGTTACAAACTCCCGGTCCTGGACAACGTGTTGCTGAGGCATCGGTCAGAAGGAGCAGTGGAGAAGGTGGCCGTCTGACTGATGCTTTCAGACAATTTTTTAGTCCGCAGCCCCAAGGTATGATCAGTTCCAGCACCCATAGCCAGCGTCTGATTTACATGGTGCAGGAATACCTAGGGGCAAGGTCAGACTTGGATACCTTTCCCACCGAAAATCCTCTGGCTTACTGGGTCTTGAGGATGGATCACTGGCCAGAGCTTGCACAGTATGCAATTGAGCTACTGGCCTGTCCTGCATCCAGCGTTCTTTCGGAACGCACCTTCAGTGCTGCTGGTGGCTTTGTTACCGATCACAGGGTGCGCCTGTCCACCGAATCAGTTGATCGACTGACCTTCATCAAGATGAATCAGTCTTGGATCACCCACAGCTACCAAGCACCTGAAGCTGATGTAACAGAACAATTTTTTTTAAATATCACATCCCTTCAAGACTGCCTATGCTGATGCTGAGTGACTGTCCTGTTATGTTGATTGTCTATCCTCTTCCTCCTCCGCTGATATGTTGGAAGAACATTTCTGGTTCTGGGTGATGCCATTAGCCCAATTTTTCTGCCCCTGTTTAACAGGGGCGTTTAAGTACAATTTTTGATGCAATGCTTTGCAGCAGGGCTAATTCCTGCAATCAAACAAGAGTATATGGGAGAGGTTGCAGTGTGGTGGCACCAGCACCAGTGCCTGAGGCCCAATTTTTCTGCCCCTGTTTTACAGGGGCGTTTAATTACAATTTTTGATGCAATGCTTTGCAGCAGGGCTAATTCCTGCAATAAAACTAGAGTATATGGCAGAGGTTGCAGTGTGGTGGCACCAGCACCAGTGCCTAAGGCCCAATTTTTCTGCCCCTGTTTAACAGGGGCGTTTAAGTACAATTGTTGATGCAATGCTTTGCAGCAGGGCTAATTCCTGCAATAAAACTAGAGTATATGGGAGAGGTTGCAGTGTGGTGGCACCAGCAGCAGTGCCTGAGGCCAAATTTTTCTGCCCCTGTTTAACAGGGACATGTAATTACAATTCTTGATATATTTCACAGGAGGGCCCCTTCCTGTGCCCACCCAGAGTAACGGTGAGGACTTATAGTGTTGTGGCACCAGCACCACAACCACCAAAGGTCAATTTTTCTACCACTGTTCAACAATGGCATGTAATTACAATTCTTGATATAATCGTTCACAGCAGGGCGCTCCAGCGCCCACCAAGAGTCACTTTGAGGGCTTACAATGTTGTGCCAAAACCAACACCTTGTTCCGCCATTTCTGCAGAGCATATAGGGCAGGCCCCTACTTTCAAACATCCAATTTACAAACATCTCCTACTTGCGAACGGAAGGAGACAACAGCAAGTGAGATGAAAAAAGATGGACGACAAAACAAATTATACAGGGGTGATAACCCTTCCCTATGTTTTCCAAAAAGCTTAAAAATAGTTTTTTTGACTGGAGCTACACTTTAAAAATGTACCAGTTGAAAATTACAAACAGATTCAACTTAACACAACAAACCTACACAGTCCCTGTCTTGTTTGCACCGCCTGTATACTGCTGTTCTGAGTATATAGGGCCTGGGGGCCACACGCATTTCCTTTTTTTAATATGGGTACAGGGTTCCCCTTAATATTCGTACAAGACCCAAATAGGCTGGTAATGGGCAGGGAGGGCTACCCATGCCATTTTTCTCAATGATTTTCAACCATATTGCAGGAACCAGATATAACATTAAAACCGCAAGCAGTTTTAAATGGTGTTATTTCCGTTTAATGTCATTTTGTGCAGGGACTGTTCTAAACACGGGAAACACGTGGCACTTCACAGGCATACTACAGACACCCCCCAGGCACCATATTTAAAGGAATATTTCACTTTTTTTTTCCACTTTAATCGTCATTAAAATCAGTGCTCCCGCCAAAACGGCCATTTTTAAAAACATTTTAGGCATTGACCCATGTCCCCTGGGGCAGGAGCCAGGTCCCCAAACCCTTTTTAGGACAGTATCTTGCATATTAGCCGTTAAAATTAGCACTTTTAATTTCGAACGTTCGAGTCCCATAGACTTCAATGGGGTTCTAAAGTTCGTTCGAATTTGGGGTCCGTTCGAAAGTTCTGGTGCAAACCGAACCGGGGGGTGTTCGGCTCATCCCTAATAATAATAATAAAAACAACAACAGCAACCATGTAAGTCTTAAGTGGTGTGTGAACCAAATCATGAAAATGACCTATACTAAGATGTACACTGTTGAACACTAATTCACCACTGCATGAATCTGGCCACTCTGTGCACTGGTAATAATGGGATTTCCCTCTGTATAGTATAAAATCTGACCAAGGCTTATCATATTAATTGATTTAGATACTACATTTACCACTTGGCGACCACCCACCCACAATGTACTGCGGGTGATTGGCTGATGTAGGCAAAGCAACGCACCCGCACTTCTTCTCCTACTTCCAGGTTTAGGGCTTGCACATGCGCGCCCATCCGCCTGTCTCCCATTGTGATTGTAAACAGCGAGAGCCTGTCAGCAAGTCTTGGCCAATGATTCACGGCTGGGACCTGCTGATCGGTTGTGTGCAATCACACCTCAGTGCTCTTTGTCGGTAAACAACACAATGCTATGTACAGAGGGAGTGATCTTTCAGTTTCTCGTTCTTGCAAAGCAGTTGGTAAAAAGCAGCACACTTTACACACATTACACATAGTTAGGCACATATTTAACCCCTTGAACGCCCTAGATGTTAACCCCTTCCCAACTAGTGCCATTAGTACAGTGAGAGTGCATCTTGCATCATGAGTTAGTGTCAGATTTCCCGCTGCACTATCACAGACCCATTATAAGTTACTAATCGCCGCCACTAGTAGTATATAAAAACATTTTTTTCCAGTATATATACTACAGTTTGTAGCTGCTACAACTTTCACACAAACCAATCAATACACATTATTACATAGTTACATAATATTGGGATTTATTGGATTTTTATTTTTTATCAAAAACATGTAGCAGAAAACAGTTTGGCCAACATTTATAAGGAAATTACATTTTTAACCACTTCACACCAAAAAAATGTCCCTGTATGTTGGTTCTTTGATACTAGCTAGCTGCCATAACCCCAGTATTTTCGGGAACGCTGTGCGTTTTTCTTTAGGTTAAAAGTGGTTTCTGCAGCGAATTTACCGCAAGATCACTTTAATTGGCGGCGGGAGAGGTGCCCATCCCCCCCTGCCGTGCTCCTGTCGCCTCCACCGCTTACCAGACCTACCGGTAACGGCGGAGATCCTCTCTCGTGGGTGCCTGGCTGCCGACTGTGGAGGGGATGGGAGGGCAGAAATGATGTCAAACGTCACTTCCGCCCATAGCTCTTAAAGGAGAAATGTTTTTTTTTTCTTTTGCAATATTTTTATTTTATTTTTTATTACAATTTAGTGTAAATATGAGATCTGAGTTCTTTTTGACCCCAGATGTCATATTTAAGAGGTCCTGTCATGCTTTTTTTCTATTATAAGGGATGTTTACATTCTTTGTAATAGGAATAAAAGTGACCCAGATTTTTTTTTTATTAAAAAGACAGTGCCAAAATAAAAAATTAAAAGTAAAATAAATAAATAAGAAAAAAAAATTGTTTTAAAGAGCCCCGTCCTGACGAGCTTGTGTGCAGAAGCGAACGCATACGTGAGTAGGGCCCGCATATGAAAATTATGTTCAAACCACACATGTGAGGTATTGCCAGAGCAATAATTTTAGCCCTAGACCTCCTCTATAACTCAAAACTGGTGACCTGTAGAAATTTTTAAACATCGCCTATGGAGATTTTTAAGGGTAAAGGTTTGTTGCCATTTCACAAGCAGGGGCAATTTTGAAGCATGACATGTTGGGTATCAATTTACTCGATGTAACATTATCTTTCACAATATAAAGAACATTTGGGCTAACTTTACTGTTGTCTTATTTTTTTTTTAAAGTGCGCTTTTAAGACCGCTGCGCAAATATGGTGTGACAGAAAGTATTGCAATGACTGCCATTTTATTCTCTAGGGTGTTAGAACCTCAAAACATTATATATTTTTCTAAGTAATTTTCTATAAAAAAAATGATTTTAACTTCTAATGTGTAAAAAAGAGGCTTGGTCCTTAAGTGGTTAAAATATTTTTATACGATATGTTTCATAGCAGAAATAAAAACTATAGTTTTAAAAAATAATAATAATTTGTTTTCATATTGCAAAAAAACTGAAAACATAGTGGTGATCACATACCACCAAAATAAAGCTATATTTCAGTGAAAAAAGATAATATAAATTTTGTTTGGGTACAGGGTTGTATGACTACGCAATTACCAGTTAAATTATCGCAGTGCTGGATAGCACAAAATGGACTGGTCATGAAGGGGGTAAAATCTTCCAGAGCTCAAGTGGTTAATATAAGGAGTATTGGGCATTTTACCTTAAAATCCTTTGCCTTCTAAAACTTAAAGTGGTTGTAACCCTTAGATATAAAATAAGAACAAAGCATATTCCTCTAATCCAGAATACTAATGCTGCGTACACACGTATCTGCGTATCAGACTATCCGGCGGACTTAGTCTGGTGGACAAATCGCCGGACTGTCCGTCGGACTTTCCGAACGAGCTACCTGCCCACACATGGTACTTTTGCGGTGGACTACGTTTGCTGGACTATCTGCCGTACTTTTGAAATGAACGGACTCGCCCACACACAGGGAGGAAAGTCTGTTCATTTTGAGCGCGGCTCCAGGTAGCCGGGACCAGCAAAGGAGGCGTCGCTGGCCCCGTCACCTGGCATGGAGTTAAAGGGGAATCCCTACACCGAAAAAACGGTCCCCCCCAGGTCCATATCAGACCCTTTTCCGAGCACGCTACCCGGCCGGTCAGGAAAGGGGGTGGGGACAAGCGAGCGCCCCCCCCCCCCCCTTCTGAGCCGTACCAGGCCACGTGCCCTCAACATGGGGGGTGCCTTGGGGAGGGGGGGCCGCGCAGTCCTCCCACCCCAAAGCACCTTGTCCCCATGTTGATGAGGACAAGGGCCTCTTCCCGACAACCCTGGCCGTTGGTTGTCGGGGTCTGCGGGCGGGGGGCTTATCGCCCCCCCCCCACCCTATGTGAATGAGTATGGGGTACAATGTACCCCTACCCATTCACCTGTGAAAAAATGTAAAAAGACACAACACACAAGGGTTAAAATAGTTTATTGCACAGCTCTGGGGGTCTTCTTCCGTCTTCAGGGGTCTTCTCACCAGACTCCTCCGCTATCTTCTGCTAGCTATTTTACTAGCGGAGGAGCCCAGCTTTCTTCTTCGCCGCCGCCCTCTTCTTCCGACTTCGGGGGTCTTGTCCCCCTCTTTGGAGGTCTTGTCCCCCTCTATGGTTCTTCTTGCCGGGCCACCACGCCTTCTTCTAGCTCTTTTACAAGCGGTGGCCCGGTCTTCTGTCTCCGCCGCCGCCTTCTGTTCTTCTGTTCTTCTCTTCTTCTCTTCTTCTTCTGCCGTGTTCCTGTCATTGTGACCAGAGACAGCGATGAGGCAACAGCTCAAGAAAAGAAGAAGAGAAGAAGAGAACAGAAGAACAGAAGGCGGCGACAGAAGACCGGGCCACCACGTGTAAAAGAGCTAGAAGAAGGCGCGGTGGCCCGGCAAGAAGAACCGAAGAGCGGGACAAGACCCCTGAAGTTGGAAGAAGAGGGCGGCAGTGAAGAAGAAAGCCGGGCTCCTCCGCTAGTAAAAGAGCTAGCAGAAGATATCGGAGGAGTCCGGCGAGAAGACCCCTGAAGATGGAAGAAGACCCCCGGAGCTGTGCAATAAACTATTTTAACCCTTGTGTGTTGTGTCTTTTTCAAAAATGTTCACAGGTGAATGGATAGGGGTACATTGTACCCCATACTCATTCACATAGGGTGGGGGGCCGGTGTCCGTGGTCCCCCTTATTAAAGGGGGCTCACGGATTCCGATAAGCCCCCCGCCTGCAGACCCCGATAACCAACGGCCAGGGTTGTCGGGAAGAGACCCTTGTCCTCATCAACATGGGGACAAGGTGCTTTGGGGTGTTGAGGGCACGTGGCCTGGTACTGCTCTGGGAGGGGGTGCTCGCTCGTCCCCACCCCCTTTCCTGACCGGCCAGGTAGCGTGCTCGGATAAGGGTCTGATATGGACCTAGGGGGGGACCCCCACGCCGTTTTTTTGGCGTAGGGATTCCCCTTTAACTCCATACCAGGTGACAGGGCCAGCGACGCCTCCTTCGCTGGTCCCGGGCTACCTGGAGCCACGCTCAAAATGAGCGGCCTTTTCTCTGGGTGGAAAAAGTCTGTTCATTTCAAAAGTACGGCGGACTAGCACACACACGGCCGTATTGTCCGCCGGACTAGCACACACACGGCCGTATTGTCCCCCACAAATGCGAATCCGTGGGACAGATTGGTGTGCAAAACTACTTTCTTAGTCCGCCGATCAAACAATCCGGTGGAAAAGTCCGCCGGACAATCCGCCCCTGTGTGGGCTCCGGCGGACTTTTCCACCGGATTGTTTGATCGTGTGTACGGGGCTTAAGTGTCATTTCTATCTATCTACAAAAGTCACTTTTCTCCACCCCCTGCTTCTCAGAGTGAGAGATCCTGTGTAAATTCTGCACTTTGAATGGATGTAGAGATGCAAAGACTGCAGATAAACAAGTTCAACCTGTGTAGGATTATTTTTATCTCTGTGTATTGCCTGAGGCCAGTCACGTCACTGGGCATATGTAAGGGTTTACAACCACTTAATAAAACCAAACAGTCTATATACTGAATATAGCTCAAGTCCCCCAAGGGAGCCAATAAAGGGAAAAAATGGACCCCATTCAGAGGCATAACTAGAACCTTCAGGGTCATGATGCAAGAAAACTTGAAGGACCCCCCTGACCCCCCTCTTTCTTCTGAGCCTTGGGGTTAAAGTCCTGGGAGGGTGTCCATGGATATCCTCCCAGAATCCTGCCTCCCGTGTACCCCCTAGGGCATGCATTCCGTGTGTTCTGTGACTGCTGTTTCCTTCAGACACAGCTGATCATAGATCATGGTAAAGAGCCAAACACAGCGGCCTTTTACTATATTATCAGCTTATTACGTGTAAACAGACTTGCCTTTTATCAGCAGTCCTTTCCTCTCACACTGTGATTGTGTAAGAAAAGGAGAGCCATCAACTGGCAAGACTGTCAGTACAATGTTTACACTGCTCATCAGTACCCAGATTATCAGTGCCTCCTATCAGTGTTTTGCCAATCAGAGCCGCCTATCAGTGCTGTTTATCAGTGTTTGTCAACGCTGCCTATCAGTGCCCATCAGTGCCACCTATCACTGCCACCTTAGTGCTCATCAGTGTCGACTATAAGAGCCGATTAGTCTCAACAATGCCGCCTATCAGTGCCCCATATCAATGCTCATCAGTGCCACCTAGCAGTCCTGCCTATCAGTGGAGGTTGGTGATATTTTTTTGGGGGGGGGGGGGTGTCAGCAAACAAACAACCCAGCCGCCCCCCTCCCCCCATCATCCAACACTACTTACCCCATCCAGGTCAAGGGAGGCCTCCCCACTGCTTCTTGGGCAACTTTGACAGCTTCCCCACTGCTTCTCCTACCAGCCAATCCGGTTGCTTTTCATTCCGGCCAATCGGGTCTTAGGACTCATTTTCTGATTGGCCAGGAGGAGAAGGAGGAAGACATTAGCAAATATTAATTTGCTAATGTCATACAAGTGGTTGGGCTCTGATCACTGAGCCTAAAGCCCACCCATTTTGAAGCCAATTAAAACCTCTGGCTCTGATCATATGCTTCTAAAAAAAACAAAAAACAAAAACAAAAAAACTCATAGAAATCCATGCGTACGGCACCTTGCATAGAGAATAAGGTCTAGGCACATGGGTATCAGGGGGTGGTGCCCCTGCGCCCGTATGAGCGGATGCAATTGCTATGAGTGCCACCTATCAGTGCTCATCAATAGCGCCTATCAGTGCCACCTATCAGTGCTCATCAATAGCGCCTATAAGTGGCTCCTCTCAATGCTCATCAATGCCACCTATCACTGCTCATCAGTGCCACCTATCAGTGCTCATCAATGCTGCCTATTAGTGTCCATCAGTGCTGGCTATCAGTGCCTCATCAGCAGGACTCTGAGATCTCTCTCTCATACAGCCCAGAGCCTGTACTGACATTTCCCCTTCCCTTGCACAGATAGGAGAGAATCGGTCTGCTCCTTTCCCTCCCGCCCGTCTCTTCCCATGTGTGCACTGCCAGAAGTGTAAAGCCCAGTAGCTGAATGATCTGTGAATGGGGGTGAGTCAAAGGATTCTCTTCCCCATTCACAGATGGGACTTAGAAGACTTTTTCTTTAAAGTGTTTGTTACCCCAACACTTCATATTCCTGATATGTGCCTGCGGCACCATATACTTGTTTAAGAAAGTATCATGTTCTGTTTGTATTGTTTACTTTTACAGTATGTGAAATCCCTGGTGTCCCTGCTAGTCCCTCTGATTTACTATTATAAACTGACCACACTAAGCAGGAAAACACACTGTGGTCAATTCTCTAGCTATGATGGGAACTGTTCTTCTGCAATGATCAGACTTGCCCTGATTTCCCCCCCACTATGCAGCCATTTACAAGGAAGCACAGTGTGCTGCTTCTTCTCCTCCCCCCAGCTCTTATGCAACTGAGAACAGAGGGAATGTGATACTTTATAAAAAAAAAAGGAAAAAAGGTATTTATGTTTATTTATATCTATAACATTTTTTTTGCTTTTCATTTCTATTTTAAACTGAATCGGTGTTGTGTTACAAGGTGATCATTTACATAGGCGTGCGCAAGGGGTGTATCAGATGCACACCCTAATCACTGTGCGGTACCAATGCCCCCTACTGCCTGGGCTTCCCCTATGTTGGCCCCTCTGCCCTGCAATGCTGCTAGCTTCCTTCCTCTCCTCTCCTCTACCCACAGTTGCTGCGGGGATGTTGAGTGAGAGAATGGGCTAATAAATATGTAATTTACCGACCCCTTCCTTTTCTAAATGAACACAGTGAATGCATTTGCTCATTGTGTCCATTCATAGCTGAAGCATAGTAAACTGTGATTACTATGCTTCAGGTGGTGAGTGAACAGGAAGCCCCTCAGCACACAGCACATCCCATTCATTCACTGCCCCATGCAGCTGAGGCTGTAGTGAAAGGCACGTGTGTCTGAGCTTTGGGGTGCACACCCTAATGCAATGGCCTGCGCAGACCTATGATCATTTACAATCACTTTGCACCATGCACACTGGGCATACAAAATACTGTTTATACAGGTGTTTCACATTTTTTCTTCAGCCTGTATAAGTTAAGCAGCTCTATGTAAGCTCAAGTGTTCATGCGCATTAGGGAGTTTACAGGCAAATCTTTTTAAGAGGAGCATTTGGGCAGAAAAAATGCTTAAGGAGGAGTTCCACTGGTTGTTTAGCTTATTAAAAGTCAACAGCTACAAAAAGTATAGCTGCAGACTTTTAATAAACAGACACTCACCTGTCCCATGGTCCAGCTATGTGGCCGCCCAATACCTTCCAATACCTTGCTCCTCTCCCCTGCCTCCCTGCGGCACCGGCATTTTTGTACGTGTGGGCACCCGACTGTGACAGCTCGCGGCTTCAGAGCCGGGTGATCGCTGCACTCTGTCAATGGCCAGGCAATCTTCTGGGACCTTTGATGTGTCTCATAAGATTGCAGAGAGGGGGGGGGGGGTCGCCTAGAGGGAGTGGAGGAGTCCCCTAGGCGGCCAGAATATGGAAGGAGGAAGTGGGACAGAAAGTCCCTCTCAAAACCCGCTCCCTCCCAAAAAATGACACGCCAATTGTGGATTTCTTAAAGCGGAAATTCCACTTTGGGGTGGAATTCCACTTTAATGCTCATAAACACACATAAATGTGGTTTTTAAGAGCATTCAACATTTTCAAGTGTAGCACCCTGGCAGGGTTGCTAACAAATTTATCTTGCAAGATTACTAGTGTAGCAGAGCGTCCCAGAGAGAGCCAAGAAAAATCCTGTTCTGGGTTTATACGTCTCCCAGGCTCCTCGCGTACACATTCAGAAATCTCTGATCCATGATCCAGTTCGGGTCTTGGTCCTCTTCCCCAGGCTAATTTAAGCTCACCTGAGCAGACAGCCTTTGCTCTCTGCCTGGGACATACAGACAAAGTTGGTCTGTGAAGAGGAAAAGGTTGGTAAAAGCTGTTAAGCAGTTTATGTAGAGATTGACAAGCGGTAGGCTTGTTCAGCCTGGTAGTTAGGGGCTGCATATTGTATAGTTAGAGCCGAGACACGGCTAGGATTTGTGTTTTGCTATTTTTTGTCCTTTATTTGTTTTCTGGAATACTGTACAGCACCTATAAATGGACTTGTATATAAAACAGATAAACACAGCACTGTTTGTCACTACATCACTCGATTTGGTATCTGTGCCTGAGCAACTGCTCATCACAGGGAGCTTTGTACCTGCTACCTGTCCCCCAGGTTACATATGGTGGAGAATGCGGGCAGCTGTAGTAAGTTACTACTTAAAAGGCCAGTACCTAGAGTGACTAAACATGGAGGAAATCCTAAACAATTGATGATATCCAACGCTGCACAGCATCAAACAAACGCTGCAATTAATGCTGCACTACAGCAAGCTAATGCTATTGCACAGGAGCAATCGCAGAGGCTGTTTGAACAGCTAGCCACTGATGCCAAAACAGATAGGAAAACCTTCACTGAGGTTGTGGGGACGCTAGCACAGTGGTCACCTGCTAAAGTTGATGTTGGAGACAAGCCCTCAGCCATCCATGTGGGTCGTTTTCTTTCTAAGATGACTACAGATGATGATCCAGAGGCCTTTCTGCTAACGTTTGAATGGACCGCTGAGAGGGAAGGTTGGCCTAAAACCCAGTGGGCAGCACTGGTTGCTCCCTTGCTTTCTGGAGAATCACAGAAGGCCTACTATGATTTGGAACCAGCAGAAGTGGGAGACTATGAAAAGGTCAAACAGGAAATCCTGGCACGACTTGGTGTCACTTTGGCAGTTCAAGCACAGCGGGTCCACAGCTGGTTCTTTCAAGGTGAGAAGCCCCCAAGATCGCAGATGTTCGATCCAATTCACCTGGTGAGGAAATGGCTACAGCCGGAGTCCCTGTCTGGGCCACAAATAGTGGAGCGTGTGGTCATGGACCGCTTCCTGAGGTCACTACCAATTCCTCTACAGAAGTGGGTGAGTCAAGGAGACCCCAAATCAGCCTCAAAACCACCCTTACTGACCATGATGTTATAATCAACCCCAAGAACCAGAGGCTCGATCGTATAGAAACATCAAAATCATAATTAAATGATTAATTATAGAACAAAAGAATGAATAAATGGTATGTAATGACAATAATGGTGAACCATTAGAAATTTCAGACTGTAGCCGGAGACAATAGCCGGAGACCTAAACATCAGCTCCTAAATTCATACTGATTAATAAATAAATAAAACGGAGGGGGTCAAGCCCCCATTCTCCAATTGCCGATAGCAATAAACGAAAATAGACTCTGGACTGCCGCACTTCTGGAAAAAAATCGCCTTCCTTTATTTAAAAAATCACATCAAAAAGCAAAGAACACAGCAGACAAAATAGCTGATGTTTTGCACTAGCAGTAGTATGGGCTGGTGGGAGAGAACCCGCATCTTTGGATGTGATAGCCCCCGTCTCCTTGATAAAAAATTTTTCTGTTGTTATATAGACGACCTCCTGTTTATTACATCTAATAAGGAGGTCAATTTGGATCAATGGCTTTCATTTTTGAACGACAATACCTTGAATCTACAATTCACTGGCTATTTGCGAATAACTACCATAGAATTTTTAGATGTTAGTTTAACAAGTTTAGATGGTAAAATCATTACCAGTCTATTTCGAAAACCTACAGCAGGAAATGCTCTTTTGAGGGCCGATTCTGCGCATCCAGAATCCATTCGTGGTGTGCTCTATGGACAATTTCTTAGATTGAAATGCCTTTGTAGTACTCCTGAGGGTTTTAAAAAAGAAGCAATAGATATGAGCCAGAGATTTAAAGACAGAGGGTACCCAGATAAAGTTATTAACAAAGCTTTTCTTAAGGCAAGTACAATTCCCAGAGAATCCCTACTTATGGACAACATTAATAAGAGAAAATTTAAAAATAATAATTTTGCGTTGTCCTTTAAGGATGTTCCCATTTTTTCCACACCCTACAGCACAGAGTACACTAAGATCAAAAATATGGTCGTTAAGTATCTTGCAATTTTACTTACTGATCTTGCCTATCATGAGATTCTCTCTAAATGCATTAGGTCTGTGTCGCGTAGAGCGCCTACGCTGGGCAATTCTTTCACCCAGTATGTTTTCACACGCACAGTCAGGTTACCACTGGTTACAGTTTAAGGGGAATTTCAAATGTGGGGTCAAAGGCTGCAATTATTGCCATCACATTAGAAAGGTAAGCAAATATAATCTTGCACAAATGGAAAAAGCTTTGACATAACATCATTTATTAATTGCAACACTCAGTATTTGGTTTACCTTATCACATGTGAAGTCTGCCACGTCCAATATGTAGGTCGTACGACAGGTCGATTGAAAGATCGGCTATACAACCATTTATACGATAATGAGAAAAATAGATCCACCAATGTAGCCAAACATTGGAATTTGGTTCATTTTAATGACACGTCGAGCCTCTATATCCAGGGAATAGAAAGAATAGTCACCCCAAAAAGAGGAGGAGATAGATTCAGAGTGCTTTGCAAACACACAGTATTCTGGATCTTCTCCTTACATACGAGGATCCCGTCAGGATTGAATTTTGAGTGGGACATTTACCACTATTATGATTAAGTTCCATCCATATATATGCTCTTGTATTACAAAAGGATTTTTTGATTTTTTTTGATTGCAATGTCAGTATTTTTTGTTTGATGTTTCTAGAATTGGGATCATATCGGTCTTACAATCGCATGGTGTATGGTCATTTAGAGTGAGTTCCTTTTACATATAGCTAGCCATCTAGCTGCATATTATTATTCCCTACTACCATTTTTTATCATGTACTTTCATCTGTATATGGAAGCTGTTTGCAGCGTCTAAACACAGTTATACACACACATACGTAGTATTGCATTATCACCGTGGTTCTAAGCTCGTTGCTACTTTTGTCAGCCTTTTGGCTAGCACATGTCGAGCAATTGAACGCCAGGTGTTCGCTGAACTTATTTATTTATTCATTATGATTACATATTATATATATATTGTCTTTAAATAATACTGTATCAACATGTAAAAAAAATTACAGCATGAGTACATAAAATTTTACACAACACCCCCTTCCCTCCACCCTTTAAAATTCCACCTTCCCCACATTCTTCCTCTCCATCTCCAACACCACGTAAACTTTTGCCAAACACCAATCCACACAATCTTTCTCAGTCACCACCAGTTTATTCTTATACAATGCACACCTCGCCTCCCACATCACTTCTTTAAAAATTGCAAAGAACACATGTATTTTATGCCTATCCACCCTTCCACCACCTCACAACCATACACATCAGAGTCAAAAGTTAGTTGATCAATTCCCACCACCCTCTGGACAAAGCCCTCCAATGACCTCTTTAGCAAACTTGCATTCCCAAAAAATAACACGGATACTCTCCCTTCCACCACATCCTTCTCTAGGGCACTCCTCTCTCCTCACCAAATCCCTAGACTTTAAAAACTCCAGAGTAGGCAAACAATAATGTAGCGTCATCCACCCAATCTCTCTCTGTTTACTCATAATCCCCTTTGTTTTTAAACTCTGCCAGCATTCCTCAGCCTGCTTAGTCCTTAACCCCATCACATTAGAAATTAACTCCCCCCCTCCTCAACCATTTCCACAAACTTTCTTTCTTATTAGCTTCCGATTCCAAGTCTTGCAAACCATTCTTTTTGTAGAACAACTTCATTCTCAGATAGTATATAGGTGACACCAAGGCCATTGGTTTTCTCAAGTCCTTCTCACACCATCCCCACTTAAAAAGAGGCCAACCAATCAAGTATCTCATTAGGCTCGCCACTTTCCCTCCTCCCGAGAAGGCCTTATAGTGGACTATCCATGTCTGTACCTCCAAAAAATGTTCCACATTTGGGAAATTGTAGCCACCCAACTGTTCAATCTTCATCACAACTTCTCTGGCCTTTTTCTCCATCTTCGATCCCCAGAAGAAGATGAACAACAACCGGGTCACCCTCTGGGTCCATCTTTTACTCAGCGGAAAAACTACCCCAAAATACAGCAATAAAGTTAAGATCACAGCCTTCACCACCAAAGTTTTCCCAGATAAAGACAGCCTCCTTGTCTTCCAAAGTTCCAGCTTCTTAGTCACTCTTTCCACTCCCTTTTCAGTATTTGCTTGGCTTGCAAGATCCCTTTCAAATTGGATCCCCAACACATTGATCTTCTTCACCTCCTTCAACCTACTTTGAGAAATATCACATGTAGCACTCAAGGCACATACATTACTTTTTTCCCAATTGACATTTAGGCCAGACATACCCCCAAAGATTTTCAGCTGGAGCTCCATCCTACTCGGGTCTCTTGCTAAGCTGCACAAAAAGGCCACATAATCCATATAGCTCAAGGCCTTGATGTTACTCCCATTGCTCCCAGGTACGAACATTCCTTTGAAGGCCTTATCCAGCATAAGGTGTTTCACCAAAGGCTCCATCACACAAATAAATATTATTGGAGACAGAGGGCACCCCTGTCTCACCCCTGATTTTATTATTTTCACCCCTTATTTTCACTGCATCAGTCAAGTTCCCGTTGACTAAAATTCTGCTATTTATATCTCTATACAGGCATTCAACCATCCCCAACAGGTCTTCCGGAAATCCCAGGCTCTTCATTACCACCAACAGGTAAGTATGAGACACCTTATCGTAAGCCTTTTCCAGATCAAATCCAGCAACCGCAAAGGGTAGATTGTTACTCTGTGCATAAAAATAAGATCCCTCAGGGGAATCAGGTTGTCGGATATCCTCCTACCCGGAACCACACAGACTTGCCATTATCCAATCACTTTACTGATCACTTCCCTCATCCTATTTGCTAGTAACTTAGCTAGAATTTTATAGTCTACATTCAGTAGAGTAATCGGTCCCCAGTTCTTCACTTCACGTGGATCACCTTTCTTATACAGCAAAGTAATGATACCCTCCTTCATGGATTTAGATAGTGTCTTATTTTCCATACAGACCCTGATGACCTCAAGCACTTGATTCTCCATCACCGCCCAAAAACGTAAGTAGAATTCTGCTGGCATTCCATCCCCTCCAGGTGTCTTATTTTTCTTCATGTACTTGAGCACATCTTCCACCTCCACTTCTGATGCGGCATCCAACACACCTTCCATTTAATTTGCATCCAGATTCGCTTCCACCACTTGACAATATTCTTTAATCACCGCTGAAGCACCCCTACCACCTCCATACAAATCCTCATAAAAGGTTTTATTGACATCTTTAACCCTATAACCATGTACTTCCTCCTCTCCCTTCAGTACAGTACACATAGTCTTCTTAGGCCCAAAGGATTTTTTAAAGAAATACCTTGAGCAACTCTCCCCCTCCTGCATCTTCTCCACTTTTGCACGGAACACGCTCCCTTTAGCTTTCTCCTTTATTATCACATTCCTCTGTTCCCGCACTTCTTTAATTTCATCATCCACCTCCAGACCCATCTTTTTACATTTGAACAGAAAATGTAATCTATTCACTAGACGCTGCTTCTCCTCATGTTTCATTTTTGCTTCATCCCTTCCCATCCTCCTGAAAAAGCACCAATCCTCGTCTTCGCCCAGTCCCACCACTCCGGCACATTCTTAAACTCATGTTTCTTGAAAAGTAAAATCTCATAAAAAGACTAAATTTTTTTACAAACACGGTTAATCTCAAGCATAGAACAATTCAGTTTCCATTCACCTCTTCCAAAATCCACTCCCACCTCCAAGTCCACGCACCCAGAAATTATTGAGTGGTCCGAAAAGACTACAGGGTTCACCTCATACCCCTGTACTGCCAAAAAAGAAGAATACAAAATAAAATCGATCCGGGACTTAACAGTTCCTTTATCGGAGTGAAAAGTAAAGGACAAATCCCCCCCTCCACCACCACAGCCACATCCTGTAGATGGAAATCATTTACAATGTCATTTAATAGTTTAGAAGAGACATCCACTCCACCCCCTTCACCACCACCTTCTCTTTCCTCATTCTTTCTCACACAATTAAAGTCACCCATTAGAACTGTAGGCATTCTTCCAGGCAAACATAATTTAAGCACATTCAAAAAAGCACATCTGTCTTTTTTATCTGCAGGCATATACCAGTTGATCACACAAAACTTTTTATGTAGCATTTCAAAAATAGCCACCTGTATCCTCCCTGGCACCACCACTTCATGAGACACACACCGTATATTATTATTTTTGACCAGGATCCCCACTCCTTCACTTCTAGACCCACATACAGGAGATATTCCACACTTCCATTCCTCACTTGGAATTCTTTCAATACCACACTCCTGCAGACAGATGACATCAGTTTTAAGTCCGCTCAAATGTTCTAGCACCACAGCTCCCCTCCACCCAGAACAAATACTCCTCACATTAATTGAACTGAATAATAAAGCCATAAGAAAAAATAAATTCATTACAACACCAGCCATCATAATTCCTAAATTTGTTACATTTCTTCTGCATCCTCCTCCAGATGCTCACACACTTTCACTTTCTGTCGCCTCCTAACAACATGAGAACTGGCGGATTCCTCATCATCCCCCATCATCAGGAAAGGGTAGATCATCTCCATCCTCCCCGTCATTACCCTCTTCCCGAACTCTTTTATACTGTGGTAACCCCTCCATTTCTGCAATTACAAGTCTCTGCCCACATTCTAAGCTCCCTTCACTGTCCACAGTTTGCATATCTTCATCATCTTCACCACTAGATGACAAACCACTCATAATTTCGGAAAGCATCCCTGGACTCACTATGGTTGATGGCACATTCTCCGCTGTCAACCCAGCGTCCTTATCTTCTCCACTCAAAGGATCTTGTACTCGCTCCATCTCTCCACCTCTCCCACTCTCAGAACTTTCAGGACACACTTTACTTGTCACCCCTGCAGTGGTCTCCGGGTGGGTCCTCGTACTCCCAGCAACCGAGACAACACCCCCTCTCTCCACCATTACAGTAGGTTCTACAGGTGCAGCTTCACTGATCAGACCCTCCAGGGGGGCAGCCCGTGGGTCTGCAGAAGCAGGTCCCACAGAGCCCTCTTTCCCCGGCTCAACCCTAAATCTTGGCTGATCCTTCTGCTTCGCCATTCTCCTGCTCACCTTCTGCTCCAGCTCCGCCATCATTTTAGCAGATCTGACCTCTTCACACTGTTTTGCCAAATGTCCTGGGCTTTTACAAATATCACAGGTCCTCTTCCCATTCCTCAGTTGGATGATCGTTTCTCCCGCAAAAACTACATTTAAGCTCCTGCTTACAATCATTGCTTGTATGGCCATATGCAAAACATTTTCTACAGAAGCTGGGTTGTCCTGGGTAGTACAAGAACCCCCTCTCCCCACCAATTTTGAAGGTTGCAGGTGGTCTTCTCACTCCCCAAACACAGAATGGATCGGTCCGAAAACATTAAAAAAAAACTATATTTCCCTGACCATATCTCAAATTTATTCATTACTTTGTCACCCCCCTTTAGATCCTCACAATATTTCTTGAGAAATGCCCTTATCAAGTTCACATCCGCGAAAGGGTTATAAAGGTGCACTATGATAACTTTCTCCTTTTGCATAAACAGGGGGGTTAATTTAAAAGGTTATTACCAGATCCACCATGCCAAGTTTTCTCGTATCCTCGAAGACATTCCAACATACCTTGTTAGAAGAGAATGTTACATCGTAAATGCCTTGTTGAGCAAAATCTTGCAAACATATAACATCCTTTACCTTAAGACCAAGGACATCCACCAACAAATCGTCCACGACAGTCCGCAAGGAAATTTCCCGCTTGTACTCCGGCTTCACCTGGAACCGTATAGAGTTCCGAAGACCACGGGACGCCATTTTGGCGCAGTAAAAGCACCGATCGCTCCTGAAACTCTGAAGGGTACCCGGAAGCTCCCTCACCGCCGAACTACTGTGCCTTGTGGGGCTACGACCTACCAATCGCCTTCTCGTAGACTTTCAGCAGCATCCTGCCCAAGACCAGCAGGGGATGTACCAGTCAAGGAAACACCCCCAGGCCAAGAAGAACTGGTGCCTTCCATCAACCCTTCAACCACGACACTTGATTGTAGCCAAAAGGCAGAGAATTGCACTCACCAGACTCCTAATAATCGATCGCCTTAGTGAATAAATCCAGCTTTAATCTTAGCAACTAAAGGACATCAGTGTGAAATTGCAGCGCCTGATTCTGAACATTCCAGATTGAACATACCCGCAATCCTCTTATTCACTCAAGCATGTAGAAGGAAAGGAATCCTCATAGTGTAAAACTGCTAACTTTTATTATTCCAAAAACACCCGACCCTTAAAGCGGGAGTAAACTCAGTTTCAAAAAACACTTACATTCCCGGGAAGGCCGAAAATGCTAACTTTCACATTGGTTGTGCTCTCAACCAAACTTTCAAACCATCCAATGGCTGATGTCATAACTGATCACATGTGCAGCATTATGGCCAGAGGCGGCTCTAGGCTTTGCGAGGCCTTAGGCAAATCTGAGACATGAGGCCCCATTCACATCCATAATGGGAAAAATAATTCAAGCAATAAAAATTAACTGTATAAATTGCATATATTAAGAGTTTTAAATTCTATGAACTATGAATTCACTGTTTATAGAATTTTCTCTAACCAATTCTTCTTTAATAAAATATATATATTACATATTTTTCCTTTGACATGAAGGTCAGGTTAATATAACCCAGCCAGCACAGAGTTCCCCCATATATCAGAGTCTGCAGGATTCCCCCTTGCAATGCAAAGGAACTCTGATATAAAGGGGAATGCTGCGGATCATGATACAGGAGATGATCAGAGACTGCAGACATAGTACAGGAGATGATCAGAGACTGCAGACATAGTACAGGAGATGGCCAGAGACTGCAAACGTGATACAGGAGATGGTCAGAGACTACAGACATGATACAAGAGATGGCCAGAGACTGCAGACATGACACAAGAGATGGTCAGAGACTGTGTTGACATGGTACAGGAGATGCTCAGAGACTGCAGACATGGTACAGGAGATGCTCAGAGACTGCAGACATAGTACAGGAGATGATCAGAGACTGCAGACATGATACAATAGATCAGTGGCGGCTAATACAGCCACTGTGCCCATCAAGTGCAGTCACTGTGCCCATCAAGTGCAGCCACTGTGCCATCAAATGCAGCCTCTGTGCCCATCAAATGCAGCCACTGTGCCCATCAAATGCATTCCAACCCCTTTGTGGCAGACAGCATCTGTTTGATTGGGGGAGGATATGTGCTAGGGGGGGGGGGTGGATTTCATATCCAAGCCCCCTTGTATCACAAGTCCTAAAGTCCCCCCAGCACACAGTGGCGCCACTAGGGTTGGTGTCACCTGGTATGGTAGAACATGGTGTCACCCCCCTGCACTTAGCAGGCTAGTGTGCTGGTGAGGATCTCCCTCCTTAACCTGTCACAATGGATGGAGCAGGGATGGGATTGGGGGGGATAGAGCTGGAAAGGGACTGGGGGAATGGATGCAGCCAGAATGGGAATGGGGGATGGATAGAGCTAGGATGGGATTGGGGTGGTAGATGGAGCCGGGAGGGGATCAGGGGGATGGAGGGAGCCAGGATGGGATTGGGGGATAGAGGGAGTGGAGATGAGATCGGGGGGATGGAAGGAGCAGAGATGGGATTGGGGGGATGCATGGAGCTGGGATGGGATCGGGGGGATGCATGGAGCCGGGATGGGATCTGGGAATGGATGAAGCCGGGATGAGATGGGGGGAATGGATGGAGCCTGGATTGGGGTGGATGGAGCTGGGATGGGATGGAAATTGGTTTGGATCGGGGGGGTGGATGGAACCGGGATGGGATTGGGGTGGGGTGGATGAGCAGGGATATTACGGGGGATGGATGGAGCTGTGATGGGATGGATGGAACCGGGTTGGGATTGGGGTGGGGTGGATGGAGCCGGTATGGTATGGGGGGATGGATGGAGCCGGGATGGGATTGGGGTGGGGTGGATGGAGCCGGGATGGAATCGGGATGGGGTGGATGGAGCTGGGATGGTATGGGGGGATGGATGGAGCTGGGATTGGATCGGGGGATGGATGGAGCCGGGATTGGATTGGGGGATGGAGCCGGGATGGGATTGGAGTGGGGTGGAGGGATCAGGGGGATGGATGGAGCTGGGATTGGATCAGGGGGATGGATGGAGCCAGGATTGGGGTGGGGTGGATGGAGCTGGGATGGTATGGGGGATGGATGGATATCCTCTCCCCCAAATAGCTCCAAGTTCACTCTGCTTGTCCCCCCTCCCTCGTCCTCTTCTTTATGCCCCCCTCCCCTCCAAGGCTAATGTTTAGATTACACAGATATCAGACCAGCGTGGCTCTCGGGAAATGCTTTGACTCGTTCCCTCCTCCTGTGCTGTGATGTTTTCCTGTACACAGTAGAGAAGGAGGGGCGGGTTCAGTTCGCTCCGCTCCGCAGTGCACTGTGTGTCAGGCAGCTGGGGAGAGATCCCGGCTGCAATGCACAGCGGAGTGGAGTGGAGCTTGCGGCGTGCGGGAACGGAGACACCCCGCACAAGCCGCGGAAATCTGATTCGCCGGGACTTCAGGCCAAGAATGCAAGGCGGTCCCGGCGAATAATGGAGCTTGCGGTATGGGCAAATTAGGCAGTCGCAACTTGCGAGGCCCCTGCGGGGGGGCGAGGCCTAAAGCGACCGCCTAATTTGCCTAATTAGAGAGCCGCCTCTGCCGCTGACTCATGGTCCAGGGACGTTACTTTTCCTTCATGATTAACTGGGTAACTCTGCTGGCAGCTGGGAAGGATGCAGGACAGGGTTTAATGTTGTTGGAGCTTGTTCCGCCACCATGCTTCTAAAATGCTAGTGGTGATTCTACCACAGTTCTCTCCTCCACCTCTCTCCTCTTCTTGTTCCTCTATGGCCTCTTCTGCAGATGAGTCAGGCTAGCAGTCAGGCTAAAATATGCCATGCAGTTCTTAAGTTGGTCTGCCTAGGGGACAGGAGCCACATTGGGTCAGAGATTCTATGTGGCTGGGAGTAGTTACGGATAATGTGATCTTTAGTGACCCAAAGGACTCAGAATCAAATGCCTCTGCAAACTTACACTGCATGCCCTCCCTGATTCTACAAAAAGGACCCTAGGATTCGTGGTATAAAGGAGAGGGATCATTACTGGCTGGCAACCCTTTTTGATCCACGTTACAAGGGTAAAGTTGCAGAACTCATCCTGCATTCGCAGAGGGAGCAGAGGATAAAACATCTTCAGGAGGCCTTGAAGAAAGGTTTGTGTAACGCATTTCTAGACCCTGGAAAGTTACCATCTCCTGGTGCTGGACAACTTGTTGCTGGGGCTTCGTTCAGTCAGAGGAAGAGCAGTGGAGAAGGTGGCTGGCTGACCGATGCATTTTTTTTTTTTATAATCACATTTTCTTTATTACAAAGTTACATAGTTACATAGTAGGTGAGGTTGAAAAAAGATACAAGTCCATCAAGTCCAACCCATGTGTGTGATTATATGTCAGTATTACATTGTATATCCCTATATGTTGCGGTCATTCAGGTGCTTATCTAATAGTTTCTTGAAACCATCAATGCCCCCCGCTGAGACCACCGCCTGTGGAAGGGAATTCCATATCCTTACCGCTCTTACAGTAAAGAACCCTCTATGTAGATTAAGGTTAAACCTATTTTCTTCAAATTTTAATGAGTGGCCACTAGTCTTATTAAACTCCCTCCCTTGTTGTATCCCTATTGTGGGACAAATTCCAACATACAACATACAAATACACATTGCACAGTGTATCTATATAAATCCTTTCATTAACATACACCACACTACCCCCCCCCCCCCCCCAAGAAAACACACCTGGTCCTTGATCATGTCCTCTTCAAAAGATAGAAAGAAAGAGAAAAAAGGCCCACCCTCTTACTTACCCATAACCAAAATTAAATTTGTGCAAAACATTATTCAAAGTATAATTAACCCTTTCATGACTAAGCCTATTTTTGGAATTTGGTGTTTACAAGTTAAAATCCATATTTTCTACTAGAAAATTACTTGGAACCCCCAAACATTATATATATTTTTTTAACAGAGACTCTAGAGAATAAAACGGCGATTGTTGCAATATTTTATGTCACACGGTATTTGCGCAGCGGTGTTTTAAATGCAACTTTTTGGGAAAAGGTACACTTTCATGAATTAAAAAAAAAAAAAACAGTAAAATGATCCCATTTTTTTTGCATAATGTGAAAGATAATGTTACGCCGAGTAAATAGATACCAAACATGTCACACTTTATAATTGCACGCACTTGTGGATTGACGACAAAGTACGGTACCTAAAAATCTCAATAGGCGACGCTTTAAACATTTTTTACGGTTACCAGGTTAGCGTTACAGAGGAGGTCTAGTGCTAGAATTATTGCTCTCGCTCTGACGATCGCGGCGATACCTCACATGTGTGATTTGAACACCGTTTACATACGCGGGCGCGACTTCCGTATGCGTTTTCTTTGCTTTGCGAGCTCGCGGGGACGGCGGGCGCTTTAAAAAAAAAATTTTTATTTTTTTATTTATTTTATTTATTTTAAAATTACTAAATTGTTTAAAATAAAAAATAAAAATTTTGATCACTTTTATTGCTGTCACAAGGAATGTAAACATCCCTTGTGACAGTAATAGGTGGTGACAGGTACTCTTTATGGAGGGATCGGGGGTCTAAAAGACCCCCCACCCCTCCTTTACACTTCAGTGTATTCAGATCGCCGAAAACGGCGATTCTGAATACCGCATATTTTTTTAAAACCGGCGCCATTGGCAGCCGAGTAAACGGGAAGTGACGTCATGACGTCGCTTCCGTGTTTACTATGAGGAGACTGGAACGAAGCCGATTACGGCTTCGTTCCAGTTCCTCCCCAGCGGCCGGAGGCATCGCAGCAAGAATCGGTGCTCCCGATCGAGCGGGAGCACCGGTAACAGCGGCGGGAGGCGGCGGGAGGGGGGGACGTCCCCTCCCGCTCCTCCGGCATAACAGCCGAGCGGCTTTTAGCCGCATCGGTTGTTATGGCTGGAAAGCCAATCGCCCGCTGAACAAAACAGTACCGGGATGATGCCTGCAGGTGCGGGCATCATCCCGGTATACCCCCCGGAAGCCTAGTACGCAGATCTGCGTACGCTCGGCGGGAAAGGGTTAAGAACAGGTCTTTACAGCACCCTATTACGTGTGTCAAACAACCAAAAATACAATAAAAAAGGGTATCATTTCGAATTACTATTTTCGTGTCCTATTAAGTGTTTTAATTCAATATAATCTCACTCTACTATTTCATTTTTATACCTCTCCACCTTTCATTTCAATCTACCCTTCTTTATGTGATTCCATTACGTGTTGCCCATCCCGTGCCTAATTTATTATTATAACTTATCCTCTTCCTTTAATGACATCAATCATCCCTCCACTGTGCAAAAAAAATAAACAACATAACACAAAAAAAGGAACCCCCCAACTCCTCCCAACCTCCCCCACCAGACGCATCCCATGGAATATCCGATCCATAACAAAACATTGCCCCCTAAAGGGTTTAATCCACCCCTATTTCTGAGGAATAATGCGGCCATCCTGCCCATGTATCTTTACATTTATTCTGTTGGTCTTTAACCATATGTATCCATCTCTCCGCTTCCATTATTTTTTCTACCTCCCTTTTCCAATCCATTATAGTGGGACATGCAGACTGTTTCCAAAATCTAGGTATTAATATTTTGGCTGTATTTAGCAAATGGGGAATAACACTTCTCTTATGCCGCATATACATGATCAGAATTTTGGTTGGAAAAGGCTATGATGGTTTTTCCAATGGGATTCCGCTCAAGCTTGTTTTGCATACACACGGTCACACCAAATTCCCACCGCCATGAATGCAGTGATGTACAATGCGTAAGACAGGACTATAAAGAGGAAGTTCAATAGCTAGTGTGCCACCCTTTGGTCTCCTTCTGCTAATCTCGTGTTTATCTCGTGTCAGTAGAAGTTTTGTGAGAGACGATTCACGCTTTTCAGACTGGTGCTTTTCAGATCGTTTTACTGCTCTTCAGATTGTGCTTGTGTGTTTGTATCTGGTTTTCAGTGCGTGTAGTCGGTTTGTATCTGTTTTTCAGTGCGTTCTTGTCTGCTTGTTTCTGATTTTCAGCTTACTCTTCACAGGCCTTGCTGTTCTTCAGTGCTTTCTGTTAGTTCGTTCTGACCAGCCAACCATTTTGAAGCCATGTTGCGGTTACTTACTCGTCATAGAGTTCTTGCTGTGCGGGGGCTTGTTGTTGGGGTTCTTACTTTGACCCAAGCCCAGTCCATGAACAGGGTGGGGAGGAGTTCATGGACCAAGAATTGGTTGCTCCAGCATGCTGCGTGAGATTCAGGAGAATAACCCTGATGATTTCAATAATTTTTGCCGGATGACAGACCCTATTTTTCACTGTCTGTTGGCTTTGCTGACCTCTTATATTATGAAGCAGGACACTGCATGCAGCAAGCCATCACTTCCGAGCAGAGGCTAGTCGCCACATTGCGGTACTTGGCAATAGGGAGAAGTCTGCAAGACCTCAAGTTCTCGACAGGCATCTCCCCCCAGGCTCTGGGGATCATTTTTCCAGAGACCTGTTCTGCCATCATTCAGAAGGCAGAAGCAAAAGGCAGAAGACACTCCTCCCTGCAGAAGGACTATATTAGGGTAAGTTGTATCCTTTAACATCACATTCTATGTATTTAATGTTTGCTAATGTATTGTATTTCTTTAATCATTCCTTAATTACCATGATTGGAATATGCTGTGAATGTCCTCTTTATCCTCATGAATGCTGTAATCTTTTAATGCTCCTTTTTTGTCCTTCATGCATATTTGCCTTCACTAACCTCCCCAGCATGCTATCCTGGGCCCATACACACCTACAGCCTAGTCACTTAGCAATGTATTTTGTCAGCTCCATTGTAGTGCATAACCCTAAACACCTCCTAAAATGTGTACAAATGTTATTGTTGTCCTTAAATTCATGCAGAGTGGCAGAGGCTTTTTTTGGGGTCCAAAACTCATTTAGCACCCCCCAAATTTTTTCCAATGGGCCATCAGAGGGTATGAGGAATCTGATCAGTGGACCTTATATTTTTGTATTTAAATACGCCTTAAAATGAATGCTAAACAGACGTGGGCCAAGAATGTTTGTGTCTAATCTGCTTGCAATGTTATGTGCAAAAGTACAACATTTTTTTGTTTCTATTTTGACTCCTCAGTTTCCTTCAACACCATAGGAATTGCAGACTTTAGCCTCCCATTTTGCTCAGTGTTGGGACTTTCCTAACTGCGGAGGGGCAATCGATGGGAAACACATCCACATCATCCCACCACCCCACTTGGGGCATACTATTTTAACTATAAGGGGTTTCATAGTATCATGTGGCTTGGGATTGCCACCTGCAGAAGAGAATGTCGAATGACTCCCATTTTTTTTTATCGCTGATGAAGCATTTGGTCTTGGTGATCACATGATGAGACCATTTTCCCAGAGGACCCTCACCCCAGAGAAGAGGGTTTTTAATTATCGGCTGGCCAGAGCCAGAAGAGTATACCTTTGGGATAATGGCCAGCCGGTTCCGCCTATTTCTAACGGCAGTAAATATGGCGGAGTACAAACTTAACCACATCATATTATCATGCTGCATACTGCACAACTTTTTAAAGCAAAATTCTCCTAATTATGTTGCCTCAGTTGGGCCTGAGGCCGGACTAGCTTGCCCCCCAAAGCGCTCATGAAGTGCATCAAAAATATGTTGAATATTTTATAGGTTAGTGGGCCAGACACCCAGACCCCACTAAACTAGTTTCCACCTACTATGCAGCCCTAATGCCTGACTTTAACCCCAGGTTTCATAAAGCACAAGCAAAATGAAACATCTCTGGACATGTCTTTGATGGACGAAGACTGGTCAGAATTCAGTGATACATAAAAAACCTCTGTTATTACCTTCAGGCGCCACATCATTCATCATTCAGATTAAGATCTTTCATCAGGCCCACCTCACCTTGGCCAGATTGCACAAGATGGGCCTCTTGCCCTCAGCTGCCTGTTTTTGTGGCTGTGGCCAGGAGGCCGACTTTCTACATTGCTTTTGGGCATGCCCAATGGTCCAAGATTTCTGGAAAGAAGTGGGTGCTTTCACCTCACTGACATTGGGTCTCCCAAATGTACTCCACCCAAGGAATTGCCTTTTAGGCAACTTTGCTGATTTACCCATATCGTCCCATGCCAAGAGACTGCTCCGCATACTCCATTTTTATGCCAAAAAAACTATTCCAATGTACTGGAAGGGTGCACAGACCCCTCTGAAATCCTTCTGGATAAAACATATTACATAAAACATATTAATGATTCTATCCCACTTTATAAACTGACTTTTGAAAAAAGGAACAAAACCTTTCACAAATTTTGGGGTAGATGGTTGGCTAGTCTGATAACTCTATCCCAGCGCTGATTATACCACTCTGTTGTCTATTCATGTGCTGTGACCCAAAGATTTCTAATACTTGGTCACACGTTCTTGCCCTGACTTGGTAGCATATTTGCATTTTATACCATTATGCCTATGTTAAATCTTTTGCACTGATGTCTGTGTAATTTTCTATGATTGAGTATACTGCCTGAAGTTGTATACCCCTGTATGATCAGACGGTCTGATACTGCTGTTTTTTTTTGTATTTTGTTGTTTGTGTTTTTTTTTATGTTTGTTGGTTAACCTAATAAAAATAACTTTAAAAAAAATTAATGATTTAACAAAAAGTGTTTGACATATCAATTGACAGTAGGGGCCACAAATGAGTGTGACAAGAATGAAAAATGCTGGGGTCAGAATGATAGTCTATTTCTATTTATTAACATTCAATTTGCAACAGTCATGAGCTGAAAATTGTGTGTGATTGATGAAGCAAAAACTACATACATACACAGGAAGACCTCAGCCAGGACGAGGCTCTGGAATGTGGCAGACAGGAGGAGGCAGGGATAAGTGTCTGCCAGGAGTTGGCGGGGCCCTGTAGCCTCACCCAATCCCAGGTGCCTCCCCTCCGCCTTGCAACAAAAAGGGCCAGGAAGGGGAGTAACGTAGATGAGGCAGCACTGGTCCTCATTAAGGAGGCTAATGAGACCCTGAACCCCCCCCCCCCTCGACACTGAAGAGGCTTATGGTTGCTATATAGCTGCAAATTGCAGAAAATGGAGGAGGGACATCACCTCATGTGTGAGAAAATTATTTTTGAGGCCATTCATAATGGGCTGGGTGGCTAAATGAGTGATAACAAGCACTTATGTGCTCTCGCCCATCCTCCTCCTCCTCCTGCCACAAGTCCACCTCCAGAGCCACAGCCTCCAAGGAAGGCTGCAGGGAAGGCTGCAGGGAACCATGGAGGGAAGGCTGCAGGGAAGACAAGAAAGGGGGAATTCCGCCAGCAAAAGTCTGATGGAGCATACACAGTGTTGCATTTTCCAACCAAAAACACACATCAGACTTCTGCTGGTGGGATTTCCGTTCGTGTGTACGCAGCATTATACAAGCTGTACACTCACTACTTTACATTGTAGGAAAATTTAATTTCTTCAGTGTTGTTACATGAAAAGATATAATAAAATATTTAAAAAAATGTGAGGGGTGTATTCACTTTTGTGAGATGCTGTATATTTTTTGTTTTTGCGATATTTCAGCATATTGCCTCAAAAGTCCCCACCAAAGAAGAGAAAACAAAAAAGTATTTAGGGGGAAAAAAAGGAGAAAAAAAAGGGGGAGTAAGTATATTTTACTTTTTAGGTCCCATAGAATTGCATTGGTGATTGTGAAAATGCACAATACGTATGTTTTAATGCACATTTATGCACCTTTTTAAGCTGATATGTGAGTTATTTCAAAAACCTTGGAATCTTCAAGGCTGTAACAAAACACACATAGATGTACATAAAAAATGCACAAAAACATGGTGCTCAGTTGTGAATGCAGCCCTAATGGTACACCTTCAAAGTACACTTAAAAAAAAAAATGGAAACAATTCATAATAATATGTTATTGACTTTTACCACTTTCAAATTTATAAAGCTCCAAATTATGGAGGAAAATAGCCATACTCAAGAGAGAATGGCAGAGAATGCAGGAAATCAATGCTTCTTAAGAAATATTAAAGCTGAAAAGTCGAAGCAGAGACAGTCTAGAAGACTGGAAAGAACATGTTTTGTTGTTAGATAAATTCTACAGGACAGATTTAACCACAGGCAAAGGGTTAAAGAGTACCAATATCTGATTTAATGATCATGCTACTGTGCTTGATTGCCCAGCAAACTCGCCTGACCTGAACCCCATTGAGAATCTGTGGGGTCAAGAGGACGATGAGAAACATCAGACATAACAATCAAGATAAGCTGAAGGCCACTATCAAAGCAACCTGGACTTCCATAACACCTCAGCAGTACCACAGGCTGATCGCCTCCATGCCATGGTGCATTGATGCAGTAATTTATGGAAAAGGTCCAAGTATTGAGTGCATACTATACTGTACATAGACATACTTTTTAGTAAGCCAACATTTCTGTGTTAACCACTTCCATACCATGCACCTTTCCCCCTTCCTGCCCAGGACAATTTTTAGCTTTCAGCTCTATCGCAATTTGAATGAAAATTGCGCGGTCATGCAACACTGTACCAAAACAAAATGTTATCATTTACTTTCAACACATAGAGCTTTCTGTTGGTGGTATTTGATCAACTCTGTGGTTTTTATTTTTTTTGTGCTATAAACAAAAAAAGACCAACAATAAAAACAAAAACTGATGGGCACTGATAGGCGGCACTGACAACACTGATAGGCAGCACTGATAGGTGGCACAGATGAGCACTGATGGGCATAGGTGGCACTGGATAGGCAGCACCGATGAGGAGCTACTGACAGACATTACTGAGTGGCACTGATTGGCACTTTGATGGGGCACTGATTGGCACTGTTGTGGGCACTGATTGGCACTTTTATGGGGACAGGCTGGTAGGTGTCTGGCACAGATTGGCAGCTGATGGGCACCCTTTGATGTGAGCTGTGCTGATAATCAATGTGCTTAATGTAAACTAATAGCAGTGTTAATGTCCACAGCTAGATAACCTTATGGACCCCCCGACTAGCTACAAGAGTCTAATCCCTACTCCATCTTGCCGTAACCCTATGTAATACACAATGCACATAATGCCGCAATGGTGTGTTATCGATCAATCTCAGGACGATGCCATGGAGCCATTACTTCATCACATTGTTAAAAACAACATATGCTAAACAAATACCAAATTACCAAACTTACTTTATTTATTGATGGCTATTTAATCATTGTTCGCATTATTAAGATAGCAAGGCATTTAATTATATATTGTGAGGGGTTAGCTGGGCAGCGGGTGTGTGTGACCCCCTGGATGGGTTCACAACACAAAATCAGGCACAGCAGACAGCGTTGTAGGTGCAAAAAACAAAAGATGCGGTTTATTTAAGCTACATGCAGTGAAACATATAACAGCCAAACAAAAATAAAACATGAAAATAAATCCTGGTCAGCTTGACCTCTAATTACACACTTAGATTCCCTGTTTAACAACTGAGTGCAGCCTTGTGCTGCACCAGTCCCTGTCTCTGTTGTAGAGGTTTGCCACACAGGCGTTAATTCACCGCACAGAACAGGTGTCACACTACCCAGTCTATACAACACAAAACCGGTTCCAGGATGGAGCATCTCCCTAAGCATGCTGGGGTTTTTTGTAGAGGTCTTAATGAGCCCACTTACTTCAGCTGGGCTCATTAACTCTTCCCCTCTAGTTGTACAAGTCTGCATAAAGCCTGAATCTAGGGCACACATATTTCCCATCCTGGATACAACCAGGTGACTTTACCTGCCTGCTGCCACATACCCCCCCCCCTCTTGTTTCAACCTTGGGGTTGTAACACAAGCAGTCAGACACGCATGTATCCGAGACAAAGCATCCACATTCCCCATTTTAACACCAGGGCGATGCTTAACTGTAAAGTTAAATTCCTGTAGGGCCAGGAACCACCTATTTACCCTTCTATTGGTCTCCTTGCTTTGAGCCATCCACTTTAAAGGAGCGTGATCAGTCACCAGGTCAAAGTGCCTACCTAGCAGATAGTACCGAAGGGAATCTAGACCCCACTTCACTGCTAAACATTCCTTCTCAATCGTGGCGTAATTTACCTCATGGGACTTCAACTTCCTGCTGAGGTAAATGACTGGGTGCTCTTCCCCGTTCCAGACCTGGGATAACACTGCTCCTAACCCAACGTCTGATGCATCAGTTTGTACCACGAAGTCCTTAGAGAAGTCTGGTGAGTACAACACTGGCTGGCTACATAAGGCTGTTTTTAAGGACTGAAATGCTTCTTCAGCCTCTGGGGACCATTTAACCATGACTGACTCTTTCCCTTTTGTGAGGTTGGTGAGGGGCACAGCCTGAGAAGCAAAATGGGGAATGAATCGTCGATAATAGCCAGCGATTCCCAGAAAGGCTCGTACCTGTTTCTTGCTGTTGGGACGTGGCCAACTCTGTATGGCCTCGACTTTATTGACTTGGGGTTTTATCACCACCCTCCCAATAGTGTACCCAAGATATTTGGCCTCCTCCTGTCCAATGGTACACTTCTTTGGATTGGCCGTAAACCCAGCTTCCCGGATAGAGTCTAGGACTGCTTGTACTTTTGGCAAATGTGAGACCCAGTCTGTGCTATGGATAATCACATCATCCAGGTAAGCTGCAGCATATTTCTGATGGGGCCTCAGAATCTTATCCATTTTCCGCTGGAATGTTGCCGGTGCATTCTGTAACCCAAACTTCATTCTCTTATATTGGAATGCCCCATCTGGGGTTACAAACGTAGTTTTCTCCTTGGCCGACTCAGCCAGGGGAATTTGCCAATACCCTTTGGTGAGATCAAGAGTTGTCATATATCGGGCTGTTCCCAGCCGGTCAATCAACTCATCTATACGCGGCATGGGGTAGGTGTCAAATTTTGTAACTTTATTCAATTGTCGAAAATCGTTACAAAACCGCCAGCTCCCATCAGGTTTGGGCACTAGTACGATAGGACTGGACCAGTCACTCTGGGACTCCTCTATCACACCCAATTCCAGCATCCTTTGAACCTCCCCACGTATTGCCTCCCGTCGGGCCTCTGGTATTCTATAAGGTTTTAGTTTTACCCTTTCTCCTGGCGGGGTGATAATGTCATGCTCTACGCCAGATGTTTGTCCCGGCAGCTCAGAGAAAATCTCTTTGTTATGAAGTACAAACTCTTTAACCTCCTGTTGTTGGGCTTTCGATAAGGTGTCTGTTATTCCAACCTCAGGAACTAAGCAATCAGGCTGTGCTTGTGACAAAGTCTCTGTGACTAGGGATTCCCTATCCCTCCAGGCTTTCAGCAGATTGACGTGATAGATCTTCTCCGGCTTTCGCCTTCCTGGCTGTCTAACCCTGTAGTTCACCTCACTAATTTTTTCAATTACTTCGTATGGACCTTGCCATTTGGCCAGAAATTTGCTTTCAACCGTAGGGACTAGCATTAAGACCCTATCCCCCGGGGAAAAGTACGGGTCTTGGCCCCACGGTTGTACACTCTCTGCTGTGCTAACTGCGCTTGGGTCAAATGTTCCTTTACGATTGGCATTACCTGTGCAATTCTATCTTGCATCAGGGCGACATGCTCAATCACGCTCCTGTGAGGAGAACTCTCATTTTCCCAAGTTTCCTTGGCGATATCCAGCAGCCCTCTTGGGTGTCTCCCATAGAGCAACTCGAAGGGTGAGAAACCCGTAGAGGATTGGGGTACCTCCCTAATGGCAAACATCAGATAGGGTATTAGACAGTCCCAATTCTTTCCATCTCTATCCACCACCTTCTTTAACATTTGTTTTAGGGTTTTGTTGAATCTTTCAACCAACCCATCTGTTTGGGGGTGATACACAGATGTACGCAATTGTATCACTTTGTACAACTTGCATAATTCTTTCATAACCCTGGACATAAAGTGTGTACCTTGGTCCGTAAGCAGTTCCTTACAAATACCCATGTGGCTAAAAACAAGAGATAGCTTTTTGGCTATGGTTTTGGCCGAGGTATTTAGAAGAGGAATTGCTTCCAGATAACGGGTGGCATAGTCCAATATAACCAAAATGTACTGATGCCCCCTAGCAGACTTCATTATCGGACCTACCAAATCCATTGCGATCCTCTCAAAGGGGACCTCAATGATAGGAAGAGGTACCAGCGGGTTACGGAAATGTGGCATAGGTGCCGACTTCTGACACACAGGGCAGGAGGAACAATAATTTTCTGTTTCCTTCATGACCCCAGGCCAATAGAATCTCTGCAGTACCCTCTCTCTGGTTTTCTCGGCCCCCAGATGACCTCCCAGAATGTGCCCATGGGCCAATTCTAACACTAACTTCCTGTAAGGTTTGGGCACTACAAGTTGCTCAATGGTTTCTTCTGCCCTTTGAGCCACTCGATACAGCAGGTCCCTTTCCATAGTGAAGTAAGGATAAGTGCAAGTCTTATCTGGGTTCACTAACTCGCCATCTATTTTCACCACATTTTCCCGTGCCTTTATTAGGGTGGGGTCTTTTAACTGTTCTGTGGCAAAAATTTCCCTGTGAACCTCAAGATCTGAAAACTCCACAGACTGCATGTTTTCATCTGAGGATGTTGGCTCCTCCCCAGTTTCTCGAGTTTCCCCCGCCAATACCGACAAGGGAAATTCAGGAGAGTCCTCACCACTCCCAGAGGAATTCTGGTCATCTTCCTGGTTTATAGGGGCACCAGTGGGGGGCTCAGGACAATCCCAGAGTTCCCAGAATTTTGGAAAATCCCTTCCCACAATAGCATCATGTGGTAAGTGAGACACTAATCCCACCTGATGAGAGAGGTTACCTTTGGGAGTCTCAAAAAACACTGAAGTTACAGGATACTCTCGGGTGTCCCCATGCACACAAATAACAGCCACCTTGTTCTTCCCAGAGAACTTTGTAGTAACTAATTCAGCTTTTATCAATGTTACCAGGCTACCTGAATCCAGCAACACATCAACATTTCTACCATTAATACACATTTTACATAAATGTTTCTCAGGTCCCCGAATGGCAGTGCATGCAACTGTCGCAAACAGCGACTGACGTCTCTCCCTTATAAAGTCACATTGCATAGGCTCATCCACAACTGGGCAATTGGCTGCAATATGTCCCTCTTGACGGCAGCGGTAGCAAATAATCTTTTTCGCTGCCTCTTGCAGCCTGGGCTTCCCGGGCTGCTCCCCCCAGACCTTAGGTAGAACTCCCACCCTCTCACTCTCTCCACCCTCACCCCTTGGAGTCATCTTACCCGCCACTGGGAATGATCTGGTCTTAGGGTGGAAAGTCCGTGAGTCCCTGGAAGAGGTGGTCAGGTTCTCTGTAGCCAAGTACCTCTCAACCAGATCCACAAGTTTATCTGCATTTTCTGGATCTCCATGGCTTACCCATTTTTGGATGGCAGTAGGAAGAGCTCTCAGGAAACGATCCATAACAACACGTTCCACAATGTTTGGTGCGGTCAAAATCTCTGGCTGCAGCCACTTCCTGCTCAGGTGAATGAGATCATACATTTGAGACCTGGGTGGTTTTCCAACCTGAAAAGTCCAATTATGCACACGCTGAGCCCGGACGGCCAGGGTAACACCCAGCCGTGCCAATATTTCTGTTTTTAGCACCACATAGTCTTTTGCTTGGTCAGGCTCTAGGTCATAATAAGCTTTCTGCGATTCCCCAGTTAACAGAAGGGCCACCAGTCCAGCCCATTGCTCCTTAGGCCACTTTTCCCTTTCAGCAGTCCTTTCAAATGTGGTCAAAAACACCTCCGGATCATCCTCTCCAGTCATTTTTGTCAGTAAACGGCTCACACCAAAGGATGCAGTATTATTGTAACCACTTCCTTCATTGGTCTGGGGATGTTGCTGTATTAATGTCTCTATTTGCTGTTGAAAACTCTGCTCTTGCTTCTGCAACAGGTCTATAAAGCGGGCTTCAGATTGCTGCTGGGCTTGTTGCTGAGCTTCCGAACTCTGCAGGTGAGCTTTCTGCTGAGCTTCCAGACTCTGCTGGTGAGCCTTCTGCTGAGCTTCCAGACTCTGCTGCAAAGTTGCATTTGTCTGCTGCTGGGCTGCAAGGCTCTGTTGTTGAGCTGCAAGGCTCTTTTGTAAACCTGCATTTGTTTGCTGCTGATTTGCATTTGCTAGAGCCAGCTGTCTCAGTATCTCCTCCATGCTGGCCTTAACAAAAAAAAAAAAAACTGCCCGCATTCTCCACCAACTGTGAGGGGTTAGCTCGGCAGCGGGTGTGTGTGACCCCCTGGATGGGTTCACAACACAAAATCAGGCACAGCAGACAGCGTTGTAGGTGCAAAAAACAAAAGATGCGGTTTATTTAAGCTACATGCAGTGAAACATATAACAGCCAAACAAAAATAAAACATGAAAATAAATCCTGGTCAGCTTGACCTCTAATTACACACTTAGATTCCCTGTCTAACAACTGAGTGCAGCCTTGTGCTGCACCAGTCCCTGTCTCTGTTGTAGAGGTTTGCCACACAGGCGTTAACTCACCGCACAGAACAGGTGTCACACTCCCCAGTCTATACAACACAAAACCGGTTCCAGGATGGAGCATCTCCCTAAGCATGCTGGGGTTTTTTGTAGAGGTCTTAATGAGCCCACTTACTTACTGTCTCCAAAATTTTCAACTAAAAGAGGACATAATGCGAAGAGCAAGAAGAAATTACAGGATTATTTTCAACGGTGAGAATATTATGTTATTCCAAGACCTGTTGCGGATAACTCTAAGGAATCGCAGGGCTTTACGTCCCCTACTCGAGAAGCTGAGAGACAGGGACTTAAAATACACATGGTGTTTCCCCTTTGCGCTCATTGTCTCAGCTAACGGCCATCAACATGTTTTGCACACACCGCAGACTTGCCTGATTTTTGCTCTGAACTGGGCCTGGACCTAATGGAGTTACCTAACTGGTACATGGATTTTTCTCTACCACCCTGTGACAGTAGCCCGACACACTCTCCACTCTCTACACCCGAGAAGAGATCTACTAAAAAAACAAAACATGGAAAGTCGAGAGGATCTAAAATCGGCACCCCAAACCCAAGATATGCACCTGAACGGGATCAAGTAGCAGACTAAGGCCGCGTACACACGGGCGGATTGTCTGCCCAACTAAGTTCGTCAGACAATCCGACAGACAGTCCGTTCAACTTTTGAATGAACGGACTTGACCACACACGATGAACAGACAGTCCGCTGAAAGCTTGCACGATGACGTATACAGCACGTACGACGGGACTAGAAATACGACGTCCAGGGGGGCGTGGCTTGGCGCGCATCGGGAATGGCCGCTTGAGACAAGAGCTCCAGGAGACCCACAGCCCGTAAGCTCTCCCTTCGGTCTATTTCAAGCCGCATCATGATGAAATCAGCTCGCCACCACACCAGGACGGGAACGGGAGCTCGCCGTCAATCCGGGACCCCCCATACTCGGAGTATACAGGACATTTTCACCTCACAGGCCCGAGCAGGCGGCAGCACACCTTCCAAGATGGCGCTGCCACGAGGCGAGGAGGATGACCTCAGCGACGGCTCCTTGTCCACAGCCGAAGACCCGGTAAGCGGGCTGGGGAACCCCAACCACCCCCTCACACTGGGAGACATGACCTCAATTGCGTCTGATATTAAGAATACGCTTTTCTCCGCAATTACCGATCTTAAAGCTGACTTGCTGTCTCTCACAGAAAAGATGTCTACCCTGGAGAAAGCTGAGAGCAAGCGGGACAGGACTGTACGCAGACTGGAAGCTACAGCAGCCTCACATGCGGTCCATTTAATTAACATTAATAGACACTTGGAGGACCTCGATAATAGGGGAAGGAGGAGTAATATTCGGGTGAGGGGGATCCCAGAAACTGTAGGCCCTGATCAGATTACTTCGGCCCTGAGGTCAGTGTTTAATAACCTGCTGGAAAACCCTATTGATTCCCCCATTGACTTTGTGCGAGCACATAGGGCTTTGAGAGCTAGACCCCTGGATTCAGCCCCTCCCCGAGACGTTATCTGCTGCCTCCAGAGTTTTCAGCTGAAAGAGGAAATTTTAAGTCAAGCCAGAAAAAACGATCGGATTGTATTCAATGAAGCGGAGATTTCGTTGTTTCAGGACTTGTCGCCTATAACCCTGCAAAACAGACGGGCGTTACGACCGTTACTAGAAGCCCTTCGTGAGAGAGGCATCGTTTATAAATGGCGCTTTCCCTTCGCTTTGCAAGCCACATTGGAAGGGAGACAGTTTTTGCTTCGGATCCCCGAAGATCTTCCGGATTTTTGTGCTGGCCTACATATCCCTTGTGCTGACTTGCCGGAATGGTATGCTGAGTTTAAACTCCCCCAACCTGAGCTCAGCCCTCCTACTACCCCTTTGTCCTCGCCAGCTAAACCTCCGCAAAAGAGGAGCAAAATCGGGCAACGCTCCTCCAGGGAAGGATGCCGTGCGCCTACTTACAGGAGACGCATTTTGCCCGTCACTCACACCCTAAACTCTGGCACAAGAACTACCCTCAGGTATTCTATGCCTCGAATTCTCAAGCCAAGACTAAAGGAGTTGCCATCTTAATTCATAAAGCAGCGGGGTTCACGGTCACACAAACACTAGCCGACCCTGACGGCAGGTACATATTTGTTAAGGGAACATGGGGCAATGCTCCGCTGACTCTGGCCAATGTCTATTTCCCCAACAGTGCGCACAAATCCTTTTGCAGACATCTGATAGAGGAACTGAAGGGTTTTGCCACGGGCTGTGTTATCTTGGGGGGTGATTTTAATCTCCCCCTCGACCCATCCCAGGACACTTCCTCTGGCAGATCGAGCATTCCTTATTGCACTCTGAAATACATTAAAAACCTTTTGCATTCTTTAACCTTAATTGATACATGGCGCACGTTGAATCCCAGTGGCAGAGACTTCACATGTTATTCAACGCCCCATGATAAATACTCTCGCATTGATTATGTTTTTGTGACTCAAAGGGACCTACAGAATTTAAGAGATGCTCGGATAGGCATACAGTCCCTCTCAGACCATGCCCCCATTTCCCTTTCCCTTGACCACCTTGGAGACAGGCCTAAGACGTGTATGTGGAGATTGAATTCGGCCTTGCTAACGGATCCAGAACTACTCCCCAAACTGACTGACGCTCTCAGACATTACTTCCTTGATAACACTTCCGAAGAGCTCTCCCCCTTGACGATTTGGGAAGCTCACAAGTGCGTCATACGGGGGGAGCTCATCCGCGCAGGGGCTTCTCGTAAACGGGTAGCCGCCCAACAGCTCCGCACGCTAACTGATAAGATAGCTCGTTTGGAACTTCGCCATAAAGCAACCTTAGATTCCCTACAGGCTCAGGAGCTGTTACAGACCCGCCAGGCACTTAGGGACCTGTTAGAAACCAGGAGCAGATGCACCCTTTTCTTGAAAAAAAGAATCTACTACGAGAAGGGGGATAAGGGGGGGAAGATGCTAGCTAGGGCATTGAAGGACGCTTCCCTAGCCAATAATATTTTGGCCATTAGAACAAACGACGGCACTCTGACTAATAGGACTGACAAAATTGCAGAAAGCTTCCATAAGTTTTACTCCCGTCTCTATAGTGTCCCTCCCCAGCATACTCCGGGGGGGCAGCTAGGTGATAGGACCCATATTATAAAAGACTATTTAGTTCAGAGCGGTATGCCGACTCTTTCCCCAGAAGCTGCTGAATCGTTGGAACTCCCCATCTCGTCCGAGGAGCTTTCGACAGCGGTTAAGAACCTTAAAGCGGGCAAAAGCCCGGGCCCGGATGGGTTCACGGCCCACTATTACAAGGTCTTTTTCAATCTTCTTGAGAACCCTCTTCTGAAGGTCTTTAATTCGCCCAACGAACCACGCAATCTACCTGAAACTTTTCTGGGCGCACATATAACATTACTGCCTAAACCGGGGAAGGATCCCTCGGTCTGCTCCAATTATCGCCCGATCTCCCTCTTAAATTTAGATCTAAAAATCTTGGCGAAAATAGTGGCGAATCGCTTACGGTCTTTTTTGCCTCACTTGATAGGCGCTGAGCAGGTGGGGTTCATGCCGGGGAGGGAGTCCAGGGACAATGTGACTAAGGCTCTAAATTTAATACACCTGTGTCGCACCACAAACGTCGAGGGCCTTCTCCTGTCTACGGACGCGGAGAAGGCCTTCGACAGGGTCGCGTGGGACTACCTGTTCCTAACCTGTGGCCACATTGGCCTGCGACCCCATATGTTCTCATGGATCTCCTCCCTCTACCAGAACCCTACCGCCCAACTCAAAATCAATGGCACCTTGTCAGAACGGGTATCTATTCACAATGGTACGAGACAAGGCTGTCCTTTATCCCCCCTATTATTTATTCTATCCTTGGAGCCATTTATTCGTACCATTAATAACACCTCTGCCATTGAGGGCTTCCGGGTTGGCCCGAAGACCTACAAGGTAGCTGCGTATGCAGATGATTTATTGTTTTTCTTGGTTCATCCTCATTCCTCGATCCCCAATTTGCTTAAGGCTTTTTCTGACTTTGGTTTTATGTCTAACCTCAAAATCAATTACACTAAATCGGAGGCGATGAATATTTCATTACCCCCGGCTTCGCTCAGTTTAGCTCAGCAGAACAGCTCCTTCAGGTGGGTTGCGGATTCGTTGACTTACTTAGGGATTCAGCTCACACCACAGCTCCCATCCATTTACACCAAAAATTTTGTACCTTTACTACGACGACTGGAAACTGACTTGTCTAAATGGTCACTTAAACATTTTTCCTGGTTTGGCAGGGCAGCCGTCATTAAAATGGTGACGTTGCCCAGGGTCTTATATTTGCTCCACACTTTACCTGTAGAGCTTCCAGTGAGTTTTTTTAAGCGTTTACATTCTATTTTGCGGAAATTTCTTTGGGCGGACAAAAAACCCTGCATTTGTCTGCGCACCCTGACGCGTCCTAAAACAGAAGGAGGCCTAGGGTTCCCCGACTTTAAACGCTACTACCAGGCGACACATCTCGCACGTATTATCGACTGGCACTGTCACGCCAACAGTAAGGACTGGGTCCTCCTGGAAGAAAATTTCTCACGAACGCCTCTTAAATTTTCGCCCTGGATCCCTTGGAACAAATGCCCAGCGGGCTTAACACAACACCCTTTAATTAAAACCACGCTAAAAATTTTCCATAAACTAGTGGCAGCACACCAGATAGCGTCTGTCCCAGGGCCTATGTCCCCCTTGACACAGAACCCAGACTTCCCACCTGGCTTGGAGCCAGGGTCCTTTTTATGCGCGGATTCCTCTCCTATTCTCATCTCCCATCTTGTTTCGGCGGGTCGGACGCGCATGTACAATGATTTGCGAGATGATGTCTCCCTGCGAGCGCTACCCTTTTGGAGCTATAGACAAGCTTGCCACTACATACTGACACCTAAGCGAAAAACACTGCGACGAGAGATTTCACCACCTTCGAATCCCTATGTCGTAAGAGCGAACCAGTGGCGAAAACTACGTCCGTTTTGTACGCATTCTTACACAATCTCGGGGATCAGGACACACCCAAATTTAGGGCTCAGTGGGAATCGGCCCTCCAAACCAGGTTTACGGACATGCAATGGCAGAATGCTTGTACTCTAGCACATAAGTGCTCCATTAGCACTAGATTGCAGGAGAATTCATATAAACTCCTCACACATTGGTATGCCACTCCGGACAAAGTGAAGAGGTGGTACCCGCTGTCCTCAGACCTGTGTTGGAGATGCGGCGAGGCTAAGGGAGATATGCTACATATATGGTGGGATTGCCCCAAGATATGTAGCTTCTGGGACCAAGTTCTGGGACTGATTAGGAAGATTACAGACACTAAGATGACTCTCTCACCAGCCTGTTGCCTACTTCACATATCTGACTTCCCGCTGGGAAGATATAAGAGATCCCTAACCAAACACCTTTTGATGGCAGCGAAATCGTTGATCCCCAAATACTGGAAATCTCAACTGACACCGTCGGTGAAAGAATGGTTGAGAGCGGTTAATTTTATTTACTCGATGGAGGAGACGCTCGCTATTGCAGATGAAACAGCTGACAGATTTCACACCACATGGGCCCCATGGGTACTTTTTAAGTATTCGGACGCCTTTTCTAGATCCACTGGGGGCTGATTATGATTATGATACTTTTTCACTGGACGGATTGTGGTTCTCCGGTTCTCACTCCCCCCCCCCTCCCTCCGGGCTCGGAGGGGTGGTGCCGACAGGTACCCTCTGTGGCCAGGGGGGCGGCTCCCCGGGGCCGCTTGGCCCTCTCTCACTTTTCTCTAACATGGCTCACACCTGCACTCTCTCCCTTTTTTCTCCTTTTTCTTTTTCTTATCGCTCCCTTCTTCTCTCCTTCTCTACTCCCTTCTTTGTTTGTTATGGTCAAGACCTTGAATACCTGGTTACTGGTCTCTCAGCGTATACTTGATTAATAGACATGTTCTCAACCTGCCTTTGTATAAACTAGGCATTGCAATTGTTTCCCTCCGAAGATGTTATACTGGTGCAAGTTCACATTTTCTTTTCTCTGGAGGACATGTGCAGATTCACTGTTTATCTGTTGTTATATTACTGTACACGGCGAGATGATGTAATCTTTGTTTGTGATTGTATCTGCTTCTTGACTCAATAAACTCTTTTAAATTGAAAAAAAAAAAAAAAGAAATACGACGTCCAATACACTGCAATGCAACCTTCGGCCGTGTAAATCCTTTCTGAGCATGCGCCATACTTAGTCCGTCCAACTTGCCTACACACGAGCGGACTGTCCGCTGAAACCAAGTTTGGAAGGACAAAACCAAGTTTGGACGGACAAAATTACGGAAATTCCGAAAGACTTAGTCCGCCAGACTGTCCGCTGAAAAAGTCCGCTGAAGCCCACACACGAGCGGATTGTCCGCTGAAACACGGACTAAGTTGGGCAGACAATCCGCCCGTGTGTACGCGGCCTAAGGATCAAGCAGTCCTCTCTCATGACACTACTGTGTATTGAAACCCCTTAAGGGCACAGATAGACATGTAGAAGCAAGATGTATCTGCTACCAACGCTTCCTTTAATTTTTCTTATTTTTTACTCTGGTTCTCTTCATGAGGTTCCTCTAGTTCAGCATTGTTTTTTTCCCCCATGTACCTTTCCTTTTTTTTGTTTTTCTCACAGGACATCACCTCTCCCCCCCCCCCCCCCAACCTTTCAGAGGGAATGATGTTTTTCATTCTTCATCATCGCATTGGTTGTACCTCTCAGATCAAGGACTGAGCACCCCCTGCCGGACACTGTTACATCACCGAGATGGGCTCTACACCATGAGACGACAGATGTCCATATCAGTTTGAACTTGTTTACAATTTTTGGCTTTAGACAGAAAACAGCTTAACTTGTACCATGTCAGAAATTCGTACTACTGGGACCGTAGCGGGAGGAGGGACTCTTAGCTGTCCTGGCGTTTTGAAGGCGATGACCACACTGGGGGCTAAGTTGGTATCACAAACATATTTGTTCAATAACATAGTGGAGTCTGGGAGCTTGTGGCCCACGGCCTCAGACTTATAGGGTTGATTAATGTTAATGTTAATTTTTCATATGATTTAATTATTTAGGTTGTGTGCCATTTGGAGACATGTTTGGCTTGTTGCATACTGTACTATTTTGCGGAAATTTCTTTGGGCGGACAAAAAACCCTGCATTTGTCTGCGCACCCTGACGCGTCCTAAAACAAAGTGTTCTGGGTCTTGCCAGAGACACTACAATTTTCCTAGATAGGACCCTATCTAGAGACAGACTTACACTCTCCTTAAGTTACTTATCTCTCCTTTTCCTTCTAGGGACTTTGGGTCAACCGTCTAACTACTCTTACACAGCTCCCTAAACAAAGCATACATTTTTCTGCTTTTCCTTTTTTTTATTTTTATTTTTTTCCTTTGAGCTTCTCTTTTTCCTTTTGATTCTATAGAGTGCACAAGGACATCACCTCTCCTGAGTCTGCATCATGGCCTACGCCTCCTTGGGCTGCAACCCTACAGTGATCTTGCACAATGTGAGGGAGTTGAATATCCCAAAAAAGCGTACCACGTTGCTCAGAGAAATCAAGAAATGTAACACTTCATGCTATTGCAGGAGACACAAAACTCGAACAAAAATTTCAAAACTCACCATGTACCTAGACTCACCGACTCAATCTTCACCAGGGCTTGTCATGTCACCAACAACCTTGCAAAATCTAAAGGGGTCTCAATTCTAATAAGCAAGAAAGCACAATTTGAGCTGACAGAACAATTAGTGGATACAGAAGAAAGGAACATATTTCTAAAAGGGAAATATGGGGGAATGCCCATCACCATAGCAAACGTACATTTTCCGAATAAGGCACACTTGACATTTTGCAAATACCTAGTTCATCAGCTACAGGGGTTCACAACAGGATGCTTGATTATGGGAGGGGATTTCAACATCCCTTTAAACCCACTAACGAACTCTAGACATGACTAAGTCACCTCCTAAATCCCAGACCTGGAGACTTAACTCCTCCATAATCTCAGATCCATCATTATTGCCTAAATTAAAAGACAGTATTAAAACTTTCTTTGAACGTAATAACACCCCTGAAATGGACCCTCTAGTTATTTGGGAGGCTCACAAATGCACAATAAGAGGGGAAACATTGAAAATGGGAGCATTCTGTAAAAGACAAGGTGAAAGGGGAATCCGGAAACTGACAGAATGCATTAACAAATTAGAAACCCTTCACAAAGTCTCTTTCAGTAGACTCTGCCAAGGAACTATTAGATTCTAGGAAAAAATTACATCAAATTTTTTTAACTAAAACCAAACGTTTCTTGTTTTTCAGGAAAAAGATTTATTATGAATCGGGTAACAAATCAGGCAGGACTCTGGCCAGGGCCCTTAGGGAACATACCTACAGCAACACTATTTTAGGGATTAAACAGACAAACGGCACACTAGATGTGGCCACGGAGGCTATCGCAGGACATTTCCACACTTACTACTCCAATCTCTACAATCTTCCACAACAACATAGACACCCAGACATGGAAGGTGACAGGGCTCAAATTATTAGGGACTTCGTAGACAAGAGTGGTCTACCTTTGTTAGACACTTTAGAGGCCACACCCTTGAAAACCCAATAGATGCTTCTGAAATTAGACACGTTATCAAATCTTTGAAATTAGGCAAAAGCCCGGTCCCAGACGGGTTTACAGCTATCTACTACAAAACCTTTATTGATCTCGTGACAGACCCTTTGGCGGCAGCCTTGAACTCCCTATCACAACCTAAAGAGGTAACGCCAGATCTACTCTCAGCCTTCATTACGGTTCTACTGAAGCCAGGCAAGGATCCCTCGGAATGTGCAAGTTACCAGCCAATTTCTTTATTAAACCTGGACATAAAAATATTCGCAAAAATTCTTGCAGATAGATTAAAACCCTCTTTAACCCTTTCATGACTAAGCCTATATTTGACATTTGGTGTTTACAAGCTAAAATCCATATTTTTTGCTAGAAAATTACTTAGAACCCCCAAACATTATATATATATATATATATATATATATATATATATATATATATATATTTAGCAGAGACTCTAGAGAATAAAACAGCGATTGTTGCAATATTTTATGTCACGCGGTATTTGCGCAGCGGTGTTTTAAACACAACTTTTTGGGGAAAGGGACACTTTCACGAATTTTAAAAAACTAAACAATAAAAGTAGCCCAATTTTTTTGCATAATGTGAAAGATAATGTTATGCCGAGTAAATAGATACCAAACATGTCACACTTTATAATTGCACGCACTCGTGGAATGACGACAAACTATGGTACCTAAAAATCTCAATAGGCGACGCTTTAAAAAAAAAATTCCGGTTACCAGGTTAGAGTTACAGAGGAGGTCTAGTGCTAGAATTATTGCTCTCGCTCTGACGATCGCGGTGATACCTCACATGTGTGATTTGAACACCATTTACATATGCGGGCGCGACTTCCGTATGCGTTTTCTTTGCTGCGCGAGCTCGCGGCGACGGGAGGGGGGCGCTTTAAAAAAAAATTCTTATTTATTTTATTAATTTTTAAATTAATAAATTGTTTAAAAAAAAAAAAAATGTGATCACTTTTATTGCTGTCACAAGGAATGTAAACATCCCTTGTGACAGTAATAGGTGGTGACAGGTACTCTTTATGGAGGGATCGGGGTCTAAAAGACCCCCGATCCCTCCTTTACACTTCAAAGTATTCAGATCGCCAAAAACGGCGATTCTGAATACTGTATATTTTTTTAAATCCGGCACCATTGGCAACCGGGTAAACAGGAAGTGACGTCGCTTCCGTGTTTACAATTAGGAGACTGGAATGATGGCACTTACGGCATCATTCCAGTCCCTCCCAGCCGCTGGAAGCGGCGGATGTGAGATCGGTGCTCCCAATTAAGCGGGAGCACCGGTAAGAGCGGCGGGAGGCGGCGGGAGGGGGACGTCCCCTCCCGCTCCTCCAGCATAACAGCCGAGCGGCTTTTAGCCTCATCAGTTGTTATGGCTGGAAAGCCAATAACCCGCTCTAAAAAATGGTACCGGGATGATGCCTGCAGGTGCGGGCAGTATCCTGGTATACCCCCCGGAAGCCGAGTATGCACATCTGCGTACGCTCGGCGGGAAGGGGTTAAATAAACTGATTGGTCTTGAACAAGTGGGATTTATGCCAGGGCGTGAGGCCAAGGACAATGTCATCAAATCCCTGCTATTAATCCACTCGGCCAGATCAAACGACACAGAGGGCCTTCTCCTGTCCACGGATGTGGAGAAGGCCTTCGATCGCGTGGCCTGGGACTACATGCTGGCTGCCTGTGGTCACATAGGCCTGGATCTCAGCCCTTTACCAAAAGCCCACAGCAAGATTGAAAGTAAATGGCACACTTTCCGAGAGGGTCCACATCACAAATGATACAAGATAGGGGTGTCCTCCATCCCCTCTCTTGTTTATTTTATCCTTGGAATCATTTATTAGATTGATCAACGCAGATCCTTCCATAAGCGGTTTCAAGGTGGCGGGCTGGGAGTTCAAGGTTGCCGCATTTGCGGATGACCTGATTTTTTTCCTAACCAAACCACATATCACTCTTCCTAATTTGACAAGAACGTTTAAACACTATGGCTATGTGTCTAATTTAAAAATAAACTATTCAAAGTCAGAAGCTATGAATGTGACCCTGCCGGACCAAACCCTTAATTCTACCATAGAAAATTCTCCTTTCAAATGGGACCCCTCGAATCTCATCAATTTACGACCTAAACTTTCTACCACTACTCAAAAATATTGAAAAAGACCTAAAACATTGGCATATAGGAACCTTCTCATGGTTCGGTCGAGCAGCCATCATTAAAATGACTGTCCTCCCCAGGCTCCTTTACTTGATATGCACACTTCCAATCAAAATACCGCAAAGAATGTTCCTCACTTTGCGCTCATTGTTCATGAAGTTCATCTGGGCACATAAAAAACCAAGAATCAGATATGAGGTGTTACTCAGGGCAAAGGAGCTTGGGGGGATGGGAATACCGGACTTCTGAAATTATTATCTGGCCTCACACATAGCAAGGATTATAGATTGGCACTGTCACAGGGACACCAACGACTGGGTAAACCTGGAAATGGTTGGCAACTCAATCCCCTTACCATGTGCGCCTTGGATACCTTGGTCTTCTTATCCAGATGACCTAAAACATCACCCACTAACCAGAACCACACTAAAGCTGATACACAAACTTCCCAAAAACATAGAGGTAACTTCCTCTCTGGGCCCCCTTACACCATTAAAAGATAACCCAGATTTCATACTAGGTGTAGGGAATCCTGGTCTTCGGCCACCAAGCGATAACAAACCACTCTTAGCTAGGGATTGTTACTCACATTCAAAGATTAAAAGCTTCCCTGAAGTGAAAAGAGATAACTTCATGAACAAACTACCCTTTTGGACATACTTACAAGTCCGAAGCTATCTTCAAAAACATGAAAAGTTGGATGACTTTACTAGACCCTTGACGGAATTTGAGTCTGTCTGTCTCATGGGTGGTCAGGTTGTCAGGTGAACCTCAATAGCATACGCGTGGTTACAGGAGGCTAAACCAGCAGATGACAGACTCAGGAGGCGGTGGTCAGAAGATTTACAGGTAACAATATCACCAAAACAATGGAGGGATGCTTTCATTTTAGCCTATAAGTGCTCCATTAGCACCAAAATGCAAGAAACAGCATATAAGCTGTTGACACAATGGTATCTAACACCCTCGAAACTGCACAAGTGGAACCCACAAGTCCCTAACGTATGTTGGAGGTGCCTGGGAGACACTGGTTCTCTTTTGCATATTTGGTGGCAGTGCCCTTTGATTACCCCTTTTTGGGATAAACGACTAAAATGAATCAAATTAATAACAGAGACTACACTGACGCTAGACGCCGCCTGTTGCTTGCTGCATATTTCAAACGGGTCTTTCCAAAAATACAAGCATTCACTTACCAAACATTTGTTAAGCACTGCTAAATCTCTGATTCCAACCCACTGGAAATCCTCATGGGTTCCATCCACAACGGATTGGCTTCATAGAGTGGCAGAAATTTATGAAATGGAAGACACCCTAGCACAATCCAATGAACGAGTGGAGAAATTTCATGAAACATGGCAACCATGGCTCATTTTCAAATACTCAAACGCCTTCTCAGATATTACTGCCGAACAAACTGATACTCCTGATCAGACTTGAAAAACCTGCCAACACTGATGAAACTGGTTCACTGTAAAAGGAAAGAGGTTGGCCCTCTTTCCTTCTTCCCTTCTACTTTTCCGTTTCCTCTCTACCCTTTTTTTTCCTCCTTTCTTCCTTTCCCTTTTCCCTTTCCTTCACTTCTCCTTTCCCTCTCCATTCTTCTCTTATTTCTTCCATATTTTCCTCGCAATGATGATCGACTACCCAGATAATAGCATTAGTTGAATTAATAGAGCTGTTTCCCAATCTAGATAAAAGGAGACAGTATTGAGATAAAGATCAGTAACATTCAGAGACAATAACCAGATTTTTGATCACAAGTTGACCACTGCCTAATTTTCTTATGTTCCAATCTGTTGTGGTAGAATACTGTTGATTGAATCACCTTACTTGTTACCTATGTTTAAAAATTAGATCGCATTGTGGTTTCTCTGATCTGTACTGTCTATTCACTTCAATAAACTCTTTAAGGGAAAAAAAAATAACCATGTTCCAAAGGTGAACTTGGCCTTTAAGTTGGCACAGTACAGTAAATAAACCTTGAACTTGAGATATTTGTATGTATACAAGACTGAGTTGGTGAGATCTGCTTTTTTTTTTTTTAAGGCCGCGTACACACGGGCGGACTGTTCGCCCAACTTTGTCCGCTGAAACTCTGTCCGCCCGTGTGTGGGCTTTCAGCGGACAGTTTGACGGACAAAGTCTTTCGGAAATTCCGAAAAACTGTCCGCTGAAACTTTGTTTGAGCGAACAGTCCGCCCGTGTGTAGGCTACTTTCGAAATGAGCAAACTGTTCCCGCTCGGAGGAAAGTCTGCTCATTTCGAGCGCGTGTGAAGGTAGGCGGGGCCCGCGACGGAGACGTCGCGGGCTCCGCCGCCTGGAATGGACTTAAAGGGGAACCCCAACGCCGAAAAAAATCGGCGTGGGGGTCCCCCCAAAGTCCACAACAGACCCTTGTCCGAGCACGCTACCCGGCCGGCCAGGAAAGGGGGGCAAGCGAGCGCGCCCCCCCTCCTGAGCCGTACCAGGCCGCGTGCCCTCAACATGGGGGGTGCCTTGGGGAAGGGGGGGCCGCGCGGCCCCCCCACCCCAAAGCACCTTGTCCCCATGTTGATGAGGACAAGGGCCTCTTCCCGACAACCCTGGCCGTTGGTTGTCGGGGTCTGCGGGCGGGGGGCTTATCGGAATCTGGGAGCCCCCTTTAAGAAGGGGGCCCCCGGATACCGGCCCCCCACCCTATGTGAATGAGTATGGGGTACAATGTACCCCTACCCATTCACCTGTAAAATAAAAGTACCCAAAAAAAAAACACAACACACGAGAAAAAATATTTTATTGCACAGCTCCGGGGGTCTTCCGTCTTCGGGGGTCTTCTCGCCGGACTCCTCCGCTATCTTCGTGTAGCTCTTTTGCTAGCGGAGCAGTCCGGCTTTCTTCCTCCCCGCCGCCGGCCTCTTCTCCCGACTTCGGGGGTCTTGTCCCCCTCTTCGGTTCTTCTGCCGGGCCACCGCGCCTTCTTGTAGCTCTTTTGCAGGCGGTGGCCCGGTCTTCTGTCGCCGCCGCCTTCCGTTCTTCTGCCGGGCCACCGCGCCTTCTTATAGCTCTTTTAGAGGCGGTGGCCCGGTCTTCTGTCGCCGCTGTCGCCGTCGCCGCCTTCCGTTCTTCTTCTTCTTCTTGTTCTTCTTCTTCTTCTCCAGGAGATGTTGACACGACGCTCTCTCCGGCCGGAATGCCAGAGCCGCCCTGCGCTGCCACTTATATAGTGACAATGGGGCGGTGTCACATGGTATATGTCACATGGGTTGGTCACATGGGTTGATGTCACATGGTGACCCCCGCCCCCTTACGATGTCATAGTCCCCATGTGACATCAACCCATGTGACCAACCCATGTGACATATACCATGTGACACCGCCCCATTGTCACTATATAAGTGGCAGCGCAGGGCGGCTCTGGCATTCCGGCCGGAGAGAGCGTCGTGTCAACATCTCCTGGAGAAGAAGAAGAAGAACAAGAAGAAGAAGAAGAACGGAAGGCGGCGACGGCGACAGCGGCGACAGAAGACCGGGCCACCGCCTCTAAAAGAGCTATAAGAAGGCGCGGTGGCCCGGCAGAAGAACGGAAGGCGGCGGCGACAGAAGACCGGGCCACCGCCTGCAAAAGAGCTACAAGAAGGCGCGGTGGCCCGGCAGAAGAACCGAAGAGGGGGACAAGACCCCCGAAGTCGGGAGAAGAGGCCGGCGGCGGGGAGGAAGAAAGCCGGACTCCTCCGCTAGCAAAAGAGCTACACGAAGATAGCGGAGGAGTCCGGCGAGAAGACCCCCGAAGACGGAAGACCCCCGGAGCTGTGCAATAAAATATTTTTTCTCGTGTGTTGTGTTTTTTTTTGGGTACTTTTATTTTACAGGTGAATGGGTAGGGGTACATTGTACCCCATACTCATTCACATAGGGTGGGGGGCTGGTATCCGGGGGCCCCCTTCTTAAAGGGGGCTCCCGGATTCCGATAAGCCCCCCGCCCGCAGACCCCGACAACCAACGGCCAGGGTTGTCGGGAAGAGGCCCTTGTCCTCATCAACATGGGGACAAGGTGCTTTGGGGTGGGGGGGGGCACGCGGCCCCCCCTTCCCCAAGGCACCCCCCATGTTGAGGGCACGCGGCCTGGTACGGCTCAGGAGGGGGGGCGCGCTCGCTCGCCCCCCTTTCCTGGCCGGCCGGGTAGCGTGCTCGGACAAGGGTCTGTTGTGGACTTTGGGGGAACCCCCACGCCGATTTTTTTCGGCGTTGGGGTTCCCCTTTAAGTCCATTCCAGGCGGCGGTGCCCGCGACGTCTCCTTCGCGGGCCCCGCCTACCTGTACACGCGCTTGAAATGGGCGGACTTGCCTCCGCCTTACGTGGGCGAGTCCGTTCATTTCAAAAGTTGAGCGAACTGTTTGGCAAACAGTTCGCTGAAACAGTCCGCTCGTGTGTGGGCAAGTCCGCTCATGCAAATTTTGAGCGGACTGTTGCGGCAACTGTTTGACGAACAAAGTTTCAGCGAACAGTCCCCGCGTGTGTACGCGGCCTTAGGCGGGAGAAAATGAGATTCAGGTCTTTTTTGTGTCTATTCGTTTTTGCATATTTTGTAATTTATGCATGTCAGCTGTTCTAGGATAGACCACTAGATGGAACTATCATAGCAAATAAGTATTTATTTCCTATTATTACCAGCTCTTAGATCCATACTAACCTGATGCTCCCATGGCCCTGTAAAATGGCATAGAAACTTCTCACTAAAAATAAACTTTTCACAAAAAATGGGTGTCCAGAGTACACGTGCTAAGCTAAGAATTAAGATGGTCATTATTCCTCATGATTGCTCCTGGCATATCCATGCAAGATCAAAGTATGGCAGGAACAACATTTAGAATAAACATGCAAATCCTGAGCAGGCTGATTAATAAGAGTTTGGATTACCTTAAAGATAAGATTTAACACGTGTAAAACACGGCATAAAGCCTAAAGATAAATGCATTATCATTAATAATAAGGGAGGTAAAATTAAGTACTGGGTTCCACAGCAGGTGGGTTCTCTACTGTGACATTGATAGAAATTAGAACATTTAGAGCTAAGTAATATCTCCCAATCAGAATAAAATCTTTATATATTAAGCCGGTGAAAAGTTTCACTTAACTATACATTTTCATTGGATATCTAGGAACTATACTTTGGAATAACTGTTTCATCATTCCAGAAATATAATTTGGAGGTCAAAAAGGCAAAAAAAATTATTTGATGGCTGTGTTCAATGATTTGAATGTCCTAATACATTCTTGAGTTACTAGTTACTTTAAAGTGGCTGTAGCATGCTCTGGAATCTAGAAGTAAAACTGAGTTATTTGTCACACATAACTTTATTGTTGATCTTGAAAATTGCCAGTAAGCTAGCAGATGTTCAGAAGAACATTCTAATGAGTCACTTGGCATTGGTGTCCTTTGACAGTTGCAGCCTAGGTTTCAACTGGAGAAACACTGTATTGAGGATGCTGGAACGTTATTCCTTAAGAGGATACATTAGTTACATTACAAATCTCAAGTTTATATCCATTAGCAATATAAAAAAAAAAATGATTTTGCTCTCTCTGGGTTTTTGGGGGATTACAGTTACTAAAGGATTATTAACTATGCATATTTCAGCCCACTCTCCCCATAAAGTAAGAACAATGTAGAAAATAAGAAAAAATAAATTGTTTTTTAGTAAAACAGTAGGGCACTCTTAGATTACATGTTTTAAATCTTAATGTTGGACTATAAAACATTCTCCAGTCTTGAATAATCACAATCCAATATGTGCATGTTTGTTGAATGGAAAAATATGTTTAAGGAATGTCATGCCTATTGGCATAAAATGTACATATGTGCACAAACAGCAACAGACATATTTTGCTTGTGAGGAAACAAAGCAAAGCAATTTAATGTAGTGTAAAACAGTGCAGATGGTACTTGTAATGCTTGTAATCATTGCTTAGCATAGACTGCAATACTTTGTTTAAAAGCTGTTGCAGAAACCAGCGCTCATTTAGATATGTTTAGCAATACTTACACAAACTGCACTGCTCAATTTGCCATCTTTTACATAATAATCATGACCAAGGTACATCATGGAAAAAGGAAGAACATTATATTGACTCTGAGATACAACAATATTTCTTCCGCTGAGGCATTATATACTGGCACGCCAAAGTGAACATTAGAGTGCACACAGTATTAAATAATACTGACATGTTTAAGATGGAAAGATACTCATTGATATGAAGGTTGTCACCTTGATAAAATAAGCTTCTGTTGATTATGGAGTACAAAAGTCTGACTAGATGGGTTCAGTAAGATTGTGGGTAGGGATGAGCCGAACACCCCCCGGTTCGGTTCGCACCAGAACTTGCGAACGACCCCTGCGTTCGGTACGAACGTTAGAACCCCATTGAAGGCTATGGGACTCGAACGTTCGAATTGGAAAGTGCTAATTTTAACAGCTAATATGCAAGATAGTGTCCTAAAAAGGGTTTGGGGACCTGCCTCCTGCCTCAGGGGACATGGGTCACTGCAAAAAAAAGTTTTAAAAACTACCGTTTTGGCGGGAGCACTGATTTTAATGACGATTAAAGTGAAAAAAAAAAGTGAAATATTCCTTTAAATATGGTGCCTGGGGGGTGTCTGTAGTATGCCTGTGAAGTGCCACGTGTTTCCCGTGTTTAGAACAGTCCCTGCACAAAATGACATTAAACGGAAATAACACCATTTAAAACTGCTTGCGGTTTTAATGTTATATCTGGTTCCTGCAATATGGTTGAAAATCATTGAGAAACATGGCATGGGTAGCCCTCCCTGCCCATAACCAGCCTATTTGGGTCTTGTACGCATATTAAGGGGAACCCCGTACCCATATTAAAAAAAGGAAATGCGTGTGGCCCCCAGGCCCTATATACTCAGAACAGCAGTATACAGGCGGTGCAAACAAGACAGGGACTGTGTAGGTTTGTTGTGTTAAGTTGAATCTGTTTGTCATTTTCAACCGGTACATTTTTAAAGTGTAGCTCCAGTCAAAAAAACTATTTTTAAGCTTTTTGGAAAACATAGGGAAGGGTTATCACCCCTGTATAATTTGTTTTGTCGTCCATCTTTTTTCATCTCACTTGCTGCTGTCTCCTTGCGTTTGCAAGTAGGAGATGTTTGTAAGTTGGATGTTTGAAAGTAGGGGCCTGCCCTATATTATAGCGGTATGTACTGGGTACAGAGCACGCAGACAGCACGCACTATCTCCTAACACTACTGACTGCAAGCTCTATTATTAACCACTTGACCACTGGGCACTTAAACACCCTTAATAACCAGACCAATTTTCAGCTTTCGGTGCTCTCACATTTTGAATGACAATTACTCAGTCATGCAACACTGGACCTATATGAAATGTTTGTCCTTTTTTTCCACACAAATAGAGCTTTCTTTTGGTGGTATTTAATCACCTCTCAGTTTTTTTATTTTTTGTGCTATAAAAGAAGAAAGACCGGAAATTCTGCGAAAAAATTAATTTTTCTTTGTTTCTGTTATAAAATTTTGCAGATTAGTAATTTTTTCTTCATAATTTTTTTTTTACTGGTTACATGTTTTGAGTTGCAGAGGAAGTCTAGGACTAGAATTATTGCTCTCGCTCTAACGTTCTCGGCAATACCTCACATGTGTGGTTTGAACACCGTTTTCCTATGTGGGCAGGGCTTACGCATGCGTTCGCTTCTGCATGCGAGCACATGGGGACATGGGCGCTTTAATTTTTTTTTTTTTTTTTTTATTGTTCATTTTACTTTATTTATTTTAGTTTGACATTTTTTTCCCCAAAAATATATTTTTGATCACTTTTATTCCTATTACAAGGAATGTAAACATCCCTTGTAATAGGAATAAGGGGTGACAGGTCCTCTTTACAGTGAAATCTGGGGGTCAATATGACCCCACATCTCACCTCTAGGCTGGGAAGCCTGAAATAAAAAATAAAAAAAGATTCTGGCTTTGATCGTACTGGCGAGTTGGTAGAAGCACCGGAGGGCGGTGAGGGGTGGGGGGCGTCTATGGCTGGGTATTTCAGGGTATCACCGAGTATGGCTGGGTATCTCTGAGTATGGCTGGGTATGGCAATTTATGGCAGGGTATTACAGAGTATTGGCGGGGTATTGGCGGGGTACTACAGAGTAATAGCAGGGTACTGCAGAGTATTGGGGGGTACTACAGAGTAATGGCAGGGTACTGCAGAGTATTGGGGGTACTGCAGATTATTGGGGGTACTGCAGAGTAATGGGGGTTACTGCAGAGTAATGGGGGGTACTGCAGAGTAATGGCAGGGTACTGCACTGCAGAGTAATGGCAGGGTACTGCAGAGTATTGGGGGTACTGCAGAGTATTGGGGGTACTGCAGAGTATTGGGGGTACTGCAGAGTAATGGCGGGTACTGCAGAGTAATGGCGGGTACTGCAGAGTATTGGGGGGTACTGCAGAGTATTGGGGGGTACTGCAGAGTAATGGGGGTTACTGCAGAGTAATGGGGGGTACTGCAGAGTAATGGCAGGGTACTGCAGAGTATGCACTGGTATTGCAGAGTATTGGCAGGGAATTGAGGGGTTAAATTCGGTGAGCAGCGATGTGGGCACTGCAGATGCAGCCCACATCGCTGCTGACACCGATCTCTTTCCCCTCCGCTGTACCGATCGGTACAGAGAGGGGAGGGAGGAACAGGCGTCATAACATGACGCCGGTTTGTTTCCAAGTGATCACATGAGCGGCCGTTTACCGTGATCCGTGATGCGACCCGGCGGTCACGGATGCTCTCGAGTGCGCACACCTCGGGGCACGCGAGAGCAGAATTCTGGGAGGCCGTTAATTAACGGCCTCTCAGAGTTAAACAACCACCCTGAAGCCGTTAATCGGCAATGGGCAGTTGTTAAGTGGTTAAAGCTAGATCACTAGCTATATAGGTGAGGTGAATATAGTGGTGTATACTGCAGTCAGGGCACAGACAACAACCACTACACAGCAGCAAGATAGGAAATCAGCCAAAAACGATTGGTGTGTACTGTGTCGAAGGTACACAGAACACCCACTGCTTCAGATGCTAAGTAACACACTACACGAGGCCGCCTCAAAGGCGGCCTTATATAGTGTGGGGCGTGCACTACACAGCCTGAGCTATGATTGGCCACAGGCAGGATGCCTGTGGCCAATCATGGCTCTCCTCGCTGCCGGCGCTGCGATTGGCCAAGCATGCGGGGTCACAGTGCATGCTTGGCCAATCATCGGGCAGCAATGCACTGTGCCAACGCAGTGCATTATGGTCCACGCGCACGTCACTCGAATTTTGACGCGAACGGCCAAAACGTTCGGAATTCGCCGAACGCACGAACAGCCAATGTTCGAGTCGAACGTACGTTCGACTCGAACACGAAGCTCATCCCTAATTGTGGGTGTCCAGTTATTTAAGCACAAAACTCTCAACCATTTTAGCAGCAAAAAAAAAGTAAATTTGGTTTAAAGTTGAAAGAAACAATTGAAAGAAACATGGATTCAAATTAAAGTGAATAAAATATAGAAAAAAATATCTGGATTGTTGCCAAACCTATTTTGCTGAATGTACACTGAAAAAATGCATTACTTAAAGCTTTGTTTGAGTGATTTGAAGATTTGAATGTGCAAGGGGAAATGTATCCAGGCAGAAAAATAGAAATCAGAGTAATGTTGGAGCATTTGGGTAAAAGATGATGATTTAATTCATTAAGGAAAGATGGCTGACATCTCTTGTACTGTATGGAGGTATCTACAGAATACAAACTGGTGACATTTCTTGTACTGTATGAAGGTATCTACAGAATACAAACAGTGAAACACTAGCATGAGTTTTGACAGTAGGAGAAGAAGGTGCTCTAAAATGTTCTTGATTATCATGCTGCAACATGAGGTGATGGTCATGGATGAATGGCACAACAATGGGCCTCAGGATCTCGTTATGCTATCTCTGTGCATTCAAAATACCATTAATAAAATGCACCTGTGTTCGTTGTCCATAGCAAACGCCTGCCCATACCATTAACCCACCGCTACCATGGGCCACTCGATCCACAGCGTTGACATCAGCAAACCTCTCCCTCACACGATGTCTGCCATCTGCCCTGTAGAGTGAAAACCAGGATTCATCCGTGAAGAGAACACCTCTAGAAAGTGCCAGACACCCACTTAAGTTGGTTACGATGACGAACTGCAGTCGGATCAAGACCCGGATGAGGACAATGAGCATGCAGATGAGCTTCCCTGAGATGGTTTCTGACAGTTTGTGCAGAAATTCCTTGGTTATGCAAACTGATTGTTGCAGCAGCTGTCTGGCTGACTGGTCTCAGATGATCTTGGAGGTGAAGATGCTGGACGTGGAGGTCCTGGGCTGGTGTGGTTACACGTGGCCTGCAGTTGTGAGGCCGGTTGGATGTACAGCCAAATTCTCTGAAACGGCTTTGGAGACGTCTTATGGTAGAGAAATGAACATTCAATTTAAGGACAACAGTTCTGGTGGACATTCCTGTAGTCAGCATGTCAATTGCACGCCCCTCAAAATTTACGAACATCTGTGGCATTGTGCTGTATGATAAAACTGCACATTTTAGAGTGGCTTTTTATTGTGGACAGCCTAAGGCACACCTGTGCAATAATCATGCTGTCTAATCAGCATTTAGATATGCCACACCTGTGCGGTGGATGGATTATCTCGACAAAGGAGAAGTGCTCACTAACACAAATTTAGACAGACAGATTTGTGAACAATATTTGAGACAAATATGCTTTTTGTTTACATGTAAAACGGAAAATTTATGTCAAATACTTACCGTAATTTTCCTTTCCTGATGGACTCCATGGCAGCCTACGTATGGGTTTAGTCCCGCCTCCATTACCCTATAGGACGACACTCCCATAAATCTTTGCTCCCTGCCACAGGCCGTGTTCGGTAACTATCCTACTCCAGCCATTTGGGAGGGAACTCCTGCTGCCATGGAGTCCATCAGGAAAGGAAAATTACGGTAAGTATTTGACATAAATTTTCCGTTTTCCTGACAGACTCCATGGCAGCCTACGTGTGGGAAATAACTCGCCAAGACACACCCGGGTGGGCAAAAAATGCTGCTTAACAAAGATTTATTTGATACCGTCAACTGACAAAACTTTAACTCCAAAATCAACTGAGGATAAAGCCGCTGGCTCAACACAATAATGAGACATAAAGGTGTGAATGGAAGACCACGAGGCTGCCCTGCATATCACGTCAGGAGCCACATGGCGAGAAGCTGCCCACGAGGTAGAAAGACTTCTGGTCGAATGTGCCGTCACCGCCTGAGGAGGAGCCAAGCCCTTTTCTCTGTTTGCCCACTGGATCGCTTGAACTATCCATGCTGCAATTGCCCTGACTGATGCTCTAGTGCCCTTGTTCTTTCCACAGAACAGAACGAACAGGAAGTCCGACTGCCGGAACGGAGCTGTAGCTTCCAAGTAGAGCTTTAAAGAGCGTCCAATGTCAAGAGGATGAATTTCTGAGGAATCCGAGGATCTGAATAAGGGTAGAGAGATTTCCTGATTATCATGAAAGACCGAAGTGACCTTAGGGTTTGACCCCAACATTGGAACTAGGACCACTCTGTCCGGAAAAAAGGTTAGGAAAGGCTCCTTGACTCCCAGAGCTTGAATTTCCGAAACTCGTTTCGCTGAGGTGACCGCCACCAGGAACGCGGTTTTCAAGGTAAGTTCTCGGATGGAGAGATCCTTACTGAGCAGAGAAAAGAAGTCCAGGACTAGAGGTAGATCCCATTTAGGGAATCTGGGTTTGCTTTGGGGTCTCAATCTTACAGCACCCTTAAAAAAGCTGCTGAATAAAAGCGTGGTTGGCCCACTGAACCCCTGTAAAAGCAGAAATAGCTGAAACTTGAACCCGAAGGGAGCTAACTGATAAAGGTAAGTCCAAACCTGATTGCAGGAACCCCAACACATCTTGAACTGTGGGTGAAACATAGGAACTGGTTCTGGAGGACACATAATAAACGAACTTGGCCCAGATTCGTTCATACACTTTATTAGTGCTTCTTCTCCTTGCACTTAGGAGAGTGGGGATGGCTTCCTTAGGACACCCTAGAGCTTCCAGCCTTCCCCTCTCAAGAACCAGACCTTCAACCGGAGTTGAGCCGGACATGGATGGAGAACCGACCCTTGGGAGAGAAGGTCCCGCCTGGACGGAAGAGGAACCGGGTCCCGAAAGCTGAGCAGGGATAGGAGAGGAAACCAGGGCCTGTTGGGCCAGTATGGGATTATTGCCAATACTTCTACTCCTTCCCATCTGAGTCTCTTCAGGAATTGGAAGATGATTGGCGTTGGAGGGAAGGCATATGCCTTGTGGAATCGCCATTGCTCTGTTAGGGCATCTATCCTGTAGGCCTGCAGATCCTTGAACTTTGAATAGAACCTTGTTAGCTTCTTGTTGAAACGAGAGGTGAATAGGTCCACTTCTGGAGACATCCCCAGGGATAGAACCCACTGGAACACTTCTTCATGAAGGGTCCACTCGTTGTTGTCCAAGTGGACTCGTGATAGAAAGTCCGCCTGGACATTGAGGACTCCGGGTACATAGGCTGCTGTTAGGTTGGACAGGTTCCTCTGGGCCCAACGCATTATTGGATCCACTTCCTTCAGCAAAGACCAACTTCTGGTGCCCCCTTGCTTCCTCACGTATGTGTCCAGCCTGAGGACTACGGATGCACCCACTATCAGATGTGGAAATGCCAACAGCGCTAGGAAGGCTGCTCGTAGTTCCAACACATTCGACACTATTCCCCGAGAGGGAAAGTCCCAAATGCCCTGAGCCACTTCCGACAGACAATGTGCCCCCCAGCCTTTGTTGCTGGCATCTGACGTCACTGAGATCCATTTGATTGGCAGAAGAGAATGACAATTCAGTAGATTCTCCTGACGAAGCCACCAAAGGAGGGAACCTCTCATGGTCTGAGTAACTTCGATGGACTGGGCCTTCTCTCCCGACCATTGACGGAGAAACCCCACCTGAAAGGGGCGCATCCTCCATTGTGCCCACTTCACCATCGGTATAGTAGACACCATGGTGCCAATGATCTTTAGGCAATGAAGAGCACTGAGACGAGATGAGGAGAGAGCTAGGTGGATCCTGTCTCGTATTACTGCAATCTTCTCCTCGGGTAGAGAGATGGTACCTCTTGCCGTGTTGAACAGGGCGCCGAGGAACACGAGAGACTGTGTAGGAACCAACTGGCTCTTCTCTAAATTCAGGAGCCAACCGAATTCTTTGAGGGTTGCAATGACTTGATCCCTGTGGCTCAAGAGACAATCCTTGTCCTGAGCGAGAAGAAGCAGATCGTCTAGATAATGATGAATCCGGATCTTTCTGACTCTCAACAAGGCTACAACTGCCAGAAGGACTTTCGAGAAAGTGCGAGGGGAGGTTGACAGTCCGAAAGGAAGGCAAGTAAACTGTAAATGGAACTGGCCAATGGAAAAACGAAGAAACTGTTGGAACTCTGTGGCCACTGGGACGTGAAAATAGGCGTCTTTGAGGTCTATTGAGACAAGCCAGTCCCCTGGCTGAACTGATTGTTGAATCGTGGACAGTGTTTCCATTTTGAACTTTTCCTTTTTTATGTAGCGATTTAGATGCGTCAGGTCTATTACGGGTCTCCATGTACCGTTCTTCTTCTGGACCAGGAAAAGAGGTGAATACATTCCCCTGCCGCGCTGGACATCTGGAACAGGAATAGCGGCGCCTTGATCCAACAAAGATTTTATGTAAGCTAGAAGAATTTGTCTTTTTTCTTCCGATTTTGGAATGGATGTGGGAACACATTTGAGTTTGGGTACACTGCTGAACGTCCACGTGTGTCCGGAGGAAACCGTCTTGACGGTCCAAAAATCCTGGATCAAGGCCGCCCAAACGTGTCGAAAGTGGAACAAACGTGCTCCTACCCGGACCGCCTGGACGGGCTTGATCTCAAAAGGACTTAGTCGGCTCCTTCTCCCCCATTGAACTGCTTTTCGCAGACTTCTTGAGAGATGTCTGTCTGGACCTCCAAGATCTGGAAAATTCTCGTCCAGGCATGTAAGTGCGTGCCTCCCTAGCACGATCTTGAACCTGCTTCCTAGGGAACGATCTTCTTTGACTCTGCAGGCGTCTATCCTGGGGAAGAAACCCCGACTTTCCCCCAGTGGCTCGAGTTATGGCACTATCCAGCTTATTGCCGAAAAGGGAAGAACCGTCAAAAGGAATACGACACCAAACCTGCTTAGAAGCAGGATCGGCCAACCAAGGACGGAGCCAAAGGGCACACTTGGCAGTTACAGATGAGAGCATAACTCGAGCCACCAGACGGATAATGTCGATCGAGGCTTCTCCCAGGAAAGCTGAAGCCAGTCTCATTTCCTGAATGGGAGAACTCCTGGCCAGATCTTCAGAAACATTCCTGAGTGAATCATCAACATTATTGGACCAAACCTCCATTGCTCTAGACCAGGGGTGTCCAAACTTTTTTCAAAGAGGGCCAGATTCGATGAAGTGAACATGTGTGAGGGCCGACCATTTTGCCTGACATTCTTTGAACCATTAAAATTCGGTCATTCGAGCATTCATACCTGGCCCAACAAAAATTCTTGTGCCTTTGTCGCGCTCGTTTGCCCGACACACAGACGAATGCTCTGTTCTTTAGGGGTACCGTTAGGTCTTAATGGTACCCCACACATTGGAAACATGGGGTGCTTTTGGTGCAGCGCAATTAAAAAAAAAAAAAAGCTCTGGGACTTCTTTCCCTGCATTTTTGTGGGTATGGAAGCCCATTGAAATGCATGGGCTGCCCTACACACAGCATGCAGCCATGCAGATGTGAGCCAAGGGCTTATTGGAGGGGCAGTAAAACTACATGGTTAAGCTGTTTTTACCACCCCCAACTTCTCCCCCTTTAGCTGCAGAGGGAGCAGCTGGGGGTGTACACATGCTGTGGCTGCAGCTGGAGGTATGCTCAGGGTGAATGGGCCTGCACTGCAACTACCCCGCAACTGTGTGGACTGCACAGTTGCGGTATAGTGATGCTACATTTACGGGCTTAAAACAGGTGGTAAGGAGGCAACATAATGCCTCTTTACCACCTTTCAAATGCCTCTGAAAAGCGATCTGTATATGGATTGCTTTTCAGAGGAGCAGCAATCCTGGCTGCTATCACACACACAAGCACCACAAAAGCAGTTCTGATGGTACAAGAATGGGGGGGGGGTCTGGATTAAAAGTAACACACATGCATACACATACACACAGACATACACACATACAGACACATGCATACACATACAGACACATGCATATACTTACATACATACAGACACATACACACACACATACAGACACATGCACACACGTACATACATACATACATACATACATACATACAGGCACATACATACATACAGACATACACGCACATACATACACGCACATACAGACATACATACACACACACACACACACATACATGCACACAGATACATACATACACACACACACACACACATACATGCACACAGATACATACAGACACACATGCTGCACACACATACAGACACACATACATGCACACACATACAGACAGACATACACGCACATGCACACACACACACACACAGACACACATGCACATACACACACACACATACATACATACATACATACAGACAGACATGCACACACACACACATATAGACACACATGCACACACATACATACAGACATGCACACACATGCACAGACACACATACATACAGATACACATGCACACATACATACAGACACACATGCACACACATGCATACAGACAGACATGCACACACATACATACATACATACAGACATGCACACACACACATACAGACAGACATGCACACACACACACATACAGACACACATGCACACACACACATACAGACACATACATACAGACACACATGCACATACATACAGACAGACATGCACACATATACATACATGCACACATATACATACAGACACACATGCACACATACAGACACACATGCACACACATACATACATACATACAGACACACATGCACACACACACACATACACATAAATAAAGCCTTTTTAAAACGAATCTAGCTTGTAGTACAGTACCTTTCCATTCCATTTCCTCATTCAGCCGGGTACTGCACTGTAGGGGGAAGCAGAGAGCACAGCACACTCCTCTGCACTTTACTTTCACTTTTGAAGCCGACGGAGCTTCACACAGTGCCGGGGATCGGCTCATTTGACAGCCCTGATCCCGCAGCACACCAGGCGGGCCGTTCAAAACCGGACTGCGGGCCGCGATTGGCCCGCGGGCCGGACTTTGGACATGCCTGCTCTAGACAGAGCCGCTAAGGCCAAAGCCGGCTTACAGGCCATGCCAGCCGTAAGGTAGATCCGCTTTAGGTCAGAATCAATTCTCCTATCCAAAGCGTCCTTAAAAGAGACTGTGTCTTCCAGGGGAAGGGTCACATGCCTGCCCAATCGCATTACCGCTGCGTCCACTAGAGGGGGAGACTCCAAATTCTTAACCTCTTCTTCCTTGAAAGGATAAAGTCTCTGAATCTTAGAAAGAAGAGAATTATTTTTCTCTACCTTACTCCACTCATCTGAAATCACTTCTCCCAGTTCTGAGAGGAAGGGGAAGCTAATACGCTCTTTCCTCAATTGTTTGAAAAATGTTCTTTGTTTTGCCGGGGCCACTACCGGCTCTTCCCAGTTCAGTGTTTCCTTAATGGCTTTGACCAAGGGAGGGAGCAGGGCAAAGTCAAAACCTGAACCAGACTCTTCCTCCTCAGATTTACTTTCTGAAAGGACAGCAGATGGATGGCTAGGCAACGAGGAATCCCAAGTGTCCTGGGCCTGAGCCTCCCTCCCCGGAGAACTTGTTGACTCTATGGGAGACAACTGGGGGGCTTCAAACTTCTTAAGACTGTCCTTAACCAATCTTTCCACCATAGACCTCAGCTGTTGGTCAGAGTCACTCCTTTCACCCGTCGCTTTGATATAACAGTCATCACAAAGGGACTTGTCAGCAGGAACCTGCGTCTTGCACCCCCAGCATACACCTTCAGCTCCGTGACTTGGGCGAGCTGTTGAAGGGCGGGAAGATTCCCGGCTACGGAGACTGGTTCTCGCAGGAGAATCATGTCGTCTGGACCTGGAAGAAGAATGCCGGCGGTGGGACTTAGACGAATCACTTCCTCGGTGAGAACTTCGTCGTTGAGTAGACCTAGAAGGGCTGTAGAACAAACCAGCAGTGTTAGTGGAACATTCCCTAATGTTCCACTGCTTCCCCCCCCCCCCGGCAGGTAACCCCAAAAGAAGTACCTTCTCCAAGGGGGCTGGCCACTAGCAGGCGGTGAGGCATCCACAGGATCCATCAGGGCTGGAGAAAAAACAGCCTAATTTAAATACAGAAAACAGCAAGCAGGCAGAGAAAAAAAAAACTGATCCCATAAAGACACATACCTTAAAACAGAAGAATCAAAGCTCAGGAATGATGCTGCAGGCTTCACAAACATCCCAGGGATACTACCAGCTGTTTTCCGTTTTTAAATTCGCCGCCATAATGACGTCACGATTTTCGTCACTAAAACGCTAGTGCGCATGCGCGAAGCCCGCACCGCGCATGCGCGAACCAAACCTCGTCCTCGCTCCGGTCTCGCGCATGCGCAGAACGACCGAGCGACGAACGAGGAAGTAACTGGGCGGCTGGAACGCACGGAAACCAGCCGCCCAATCAAGCCAGATACACCGCACGGCGCTGTATGGGGAGATGAAAAAACGGGGGGACACTGCACAAAAAAGAAAGCAGACAACAGACAAATACAGGCTGCCATGGAAAGAAAAACGGCTCACCACTCCAGTAGACGGACACCAGCCGAGGTAGGTCCCCACACATGCCGGACTTCTGAGAGGGGGGGAGGTTGGGGGCGAACAGTCACCTGCTAGTAGCAAGGTTCACGACTTAAAACGCGGTTTCACCTGTCAGTGACCAGGCATACACCTCTTCAGCGCCTCTTCCATATGCCCCTTTTCCATACTCCGCTAGTAGCTAGAGCTTATTGGAAATTTGCGACTTCCAAGTCGCACGGCCGGTCCGTAACGCAGAAAAAAGTAAGTCTTTAGGGTAAAAAGACACATGTTAAGTCCTATGGAGGAGGACAAAAAAAGAACACGGCCTGTGGCAGGGAGCAAAGATTTATGGGAGTGTCGTCCTATAGGGTAATGGAGGCGGGACTAAACCCACACGTAGGCTGCCATGGAGTCTGTCAAGAAATGTATTTTATTGGGATTTTATGTTATAGACCAACACAAAGTGGTACATAATTGTGAAGTGGAAGGAAAATGATAAATGGTTTTCAACATTTTTTACAAATAAATATGTGAAAAGTGTGGCGTTTATTTGCATTCAGCCACCTTTACTCTGATACCCCTAACTAAAATCTAGTGGCACCAATTGCCTTCAGAAGTCACCTAATTAGTAAATAGAGTCCACCTGTGTGTAATTGAATTGCAGTATAAATGCAGCTTTTCTGTGCAGCCCTTAGAGGTTTGTTAGAGAATCTTAGTGCACAAACAACATTACGAAGGCCAAGGAATACACCAGACAGGTCAGGGATAAAGTTGTGGAGAAGTTTAAAGCAGGGTTAGGTTATAAAAAAAATATTCCAAGCTTTGAACATCTCATGGAGCACTGTTCAATCCATCATCCATAAATGGAAAGAGTATGGCACAACTGCAAACCTACCAAGACATGGCCATCCACCTAAACTGACATGCTGGGCAAGGAAAACATTAATCAGTGAAGCAGCCAAGAGACCCATGGTGCAGAGATCCACAGCTCAGGCAGGAGAATCTGTCCACAGGACAACTATTAGTCATACACCACAAATCTGACCTTTATGGAAGAGTGGCAAGACGAAAGCCATTGTTGAAAGAAAGCCATAAGAAATCCCCTTTGCAGTTTGCAAGAAGCCATGTGGGGGACACAGCAATCATGTGGAAGAAGGTGCTCTGGTCAGATGAGACCAAAATTGAACTTTTTGGCCTAAAAGCAAAATGATATGTGTGGCAGAAAACCAACACTGCACATCGCCCTGAACACACCATCCCCTCTGTGAAACATCGTGGTGGCAGCATCATGTTTTCTTAAGCATCGACAGGGAAGCTGGTCAGAGTTAGGAAGATGGATGGAGCGAAATACAGGGCAATCTTAGAAGAAAACCTGTTTGAGCCTGCTAAAGACTTGAGGTTCACTTTCCAGTAGGACAACAACCAGGACCGCTGATAGGCCAGTACAACTGGCCCTGCTGTACTGTGCCTGACCAGCAGGGGGGCCCGGGCAACCCGAACAGCAAAGTCAATTTTCATGTAAAAAAAAAAAATTATTCTCCAGCCACCGATCATCCCATACCCTATGCACCTGAAACCCCCCACCAACCCAACCCCGCCGTTCGGTAAACTTTTTTTGTTTCTCTGTGCCCGCTCCTCATGCTGGCACATCGCACAAGTCCCGGCCAGCACATCCTATTATGGTGTTGTGGAGTGATATTCCTCTATCTCTCTCTCCACGTGAGAAGAAGTAGCAGAGTGAGAGGTGAGCAGAGAGAGCAGGGGCCGGGCAATCAAGATATTGTGGTCTGTGGACACTCAAGAACAGAGAGGAAGTGATCTCTGCTGGGGCCAAGGCAGCTAACAATTACACAGGTGAGGTGTATGCTTGCTTGGGGTGGGGCAATACTTACCCTGACAATACTCTGCAATACTTACCCTGACAATACTCTGCAATAAATACCCTGACAATACTCTGCAATACTTACCCTGACAATAATCTGCAATACTTAGCCTGCCAATTCTCTGCAATCCTTAACCTGACAATACTCTGCAATACTTACCCTGACAATACTCTGCAATACATACCCTGACAATACTCTGCAATACATACCCTGACAATACTCTGCAATACTTACCCTGACAATACTCTGCAATAAATACCCTGACAATACTCTGCAATACTTACCCTGCCAATACTCTGCAATCCTTACCCTGACAATACTCTGCAATACTTACCCTGACAATACTCTGCAATACATACCCTGACAATACTCTGCAATACTTACCCTGACAATACTCTGCAATAAATACCCTGACAATACTCTGCAATAATACCAAAAATACAATTTTATTTATTCATTAATGGTTTGTATTACATATAGATATTATAGAGGTCTGTTCTCATCTGAAAATAGTATTTCTTTTGGATAATCAAACCTATAACTGGCTGGAGAAAAACAAATATCACTTGTAGACAAACCTACACTTTGTTTCAAGGCGGGGTCTGGGGAGGGGCAATGGGTGGGGCCCAGGGGTGGGGCTGATGGAGGGACCAGAGGCGGGGCCAGGGAGGAGCTGAGGGGGCCCCACCAGGCAGGCTGTACGGGACCCCATGATTTCTATCAGCGGCCCTGATAACAACCCTAAACATACAGCCAGAGCTGCAATGGAATTATTTAGATAAAAGCATATTCATGTGTTAGAATGGCCTAGTCAAAGTCCAGCCCTAAATACAATCTGTGGCAAGACTTAAAAATGGCTGTTCACAGATGCTCTCCATCCAATCTGACAAAGCTTGAGCTATTTTGCAAAGAAGAACAAGCTAAAATGTCACTCTCTAAATATGCACAGCTGGTAAAGACATACCAAAAAACAATTGCAGCTGTAATTGCAGTGAAAGGTGGTTCTACAAAATATTGACTTAGGGGGGCTGAATACAAATGCATGCCACACTTTTCACATAATTATTTGTAAAACAGTTTGAAAACCATTGATAATTTTCCTTCCACTTCACAATTACCATATGTGCCACTTTGTGTTGGTCTATCACATACAATCCTAATAAATTCCATTTATGTTTTTTGGTTGTAACATGACAAAATGTGGAAAATTTCAAGAGGTATGAAAATTTTTTTGAGGCACTGTATATAGTTCACATTTACAAAACAAAACTGCCTATGCAGGGGCATCTGTGGATAAAAACAAACTGCAGCATAGACCAAAGTTGAATAATGCCCTTGCTAATAAGTTACTGTATGTATCTTCTGAAGTCTGACTAAAAAAACTGCCAGAGATCATATCGCCCCATCTTGCCTTGTTGTTAGGATGTTGCTATGAGACTCCTAGCTTTTACTGTTCACTAGGGATGAGCCGAACACCCCCCGGTTCGCACCTTCGAACTGACCGAAAATTCGTACGAACTTTAGAACCCTGTTAAAGTCTATGGGACTCGAATATTCAAGATCAAAAGTGCTAATTTTAAAGGCTAATATGCAAGTTATTGTCCGAAAAAGGGTTTGGGGACCCGGCTCCTGCCCCAGGGGACATGTATCAATGCAAATTTTTTTTTAAAAACGGACGTTTGTTCGGGAGCACTGATTTCAATAACGCTTAAAGTGAAAAAAAGGAAAATATTCCTTTGAATATCATGCCTGGGGGGTGTCTATAGTATGCCTGTGAAGTGGCACATGTTTCCCATGTTTAGAACAGTCCCTGCACAAAATTACATTTAACAGAAAAAAAATCATTTAAAACTGCTTGCGGTTTTAATGTAATTTCTGGTTCCCGCAAAATGGATGAAAATCATGGAGAAAAATGGCATGGGTAGCCCCCCTGCCCATTACCAGCCCCTTTGGGTCTTGTACGGATATTAAGGGGAACCCCATACCCAAATTAAAAAAAGGAAAGGCCCTATATACTCAGTAGTAGCAGTATACAGGTGGTGCAAACAAGACAGGGACTGTGTAGGTTTGTTGTGTTAAGTAGAATCTATTTGTAATTTTGAAGTGGTACATTTTTAAAGTGTAGCTCCAGTCAAAAAATCTCAACACTGTAAGTCCTCACAGTTACTCTCTGTGGGCGCTGGAACGGGCCCTGCTGTGAAATATTATATCAAGAATTGTAATTACATGCAGCTGTTAAACAGGGGCTGGAAAATTGGACCTTAGGCACTGGTGCCACAATACTGCAACACCTCACAGAAACACTAGTTGGAGAACAGGAATGAGCCCTGCTGCAAAGTATTGCATCAAAAATTGTAATTACATGCCTCTGTTAAATGGGGGCTGAAAAATTGGGCTTTGGTAACTGGTGCTGGTGCCACGACACTGCATCCTTTCCCAGATACTCTAGTTGGAGTGCAGGAACAAGCCCTGCTGCAAACCATTGCATCAAAAATTGTAATTACGCACCCCTGTTAAGCAGGGGCTGAAAATTTGGGCCTTAGCCACTGGTGGCGGTGCCCAGAACCAAAAATGTTCTGCCAAGCTATCAGCAGGATCATTGAGGAAGAGGATAGTCAGTCAACATAACAAGACAGTCACTCAGCATCAGCATAGGCAGTCTTGAAGGGATGTGACATTTCAAAAAAAAAATTTCGGTTACATCAGCTTCAGGTGCTTGGTAGCTGGTGGTGATCCAAGACTGATTCATCTTTATGAAGGTCAGTCGATCAACCGAATCGGTGGACAGGCGCACCCTGTGAACGGTTGCAAAGCCTCCAGCAGCACTGAATGTGCATTCCGAAAGAACGCTGGATGCAGGACGGGCCAGTAGATCAACTGCATACTGTGCAAGCTCTGGCCAGTGATCTATCCTCAAGACCCAGTAACACAGAGGATTTTCGGTGGGAAAGGTGTCCAAGTCTGACCTTGCCCCTAGGTATTCCTGCACAATGTAAATCAGATGCTGGCGATGGTTGCCGGAACCAATCATACCTTGAGTCTGCGGACTAAAGGATTGTCTGAATGCATCAGACGGCCACATTCTCCACCACTCCGTCTGTGACTGACCGAAGCCTCAGCAACACGTTGTCCAGGACCAGGAGTTTGTAACCTCCCAGTCTCTGGGAACATGTTGCACAGACCTTTGTGCAAGGCCTCCCAGAGATGTCTCATGCTCTGCTCCCTCTGCGATGGCAAGATAAGGTCCATAACCTTACCCTTGTACCATGGATCAAGGAGAGTTGCCAGCCAGCAATGATCCCTCTCCTTGATCCGCTGAATACGAGGATCCTTCCACAGGCTTTGCAGGATCAGGGAGGCCATGCAGAGTAGGTTAGCTGAGGCATTCGGTCCGGAGTCCTCTGGGTCACTAAGCACACCAGCGCAACCACAGCATGGCATCTTTTTACCTGCGTACTTGCGTAGCCCCTTGAACGCCCATGGAGCACCACTGGTTCAGAGGACAAAGCTGTATACTGTGCAGGGGGCAGAATACACCGACTGTAACTGCTGCAGCTGCCTGTGGTAGAGGAACAGAACAACACCAGCAATTGGGGTAGCTTCAGGTGTATACTGTGCAGGTGGCACAATACACCGACTGTAACTGCTGCAGCTGCCTGTGGTATAGGAACAGAACAACACCAGCAAATGGGGGTAGCTTCAGGTGTATACTGTGTAGGTGGCACAATACACCGACTGTAACTGCTGCAGATGCCTATGGTATAGGAACAGAACAACACCAGCAATTGGGGGTAGCTTCAGGTTTATACTGTGCAGGGGGCACAATACACAGACTGTAACTGCTGCAGCTGCCTGTGGTATAGGAACAGAACAACACCAGCAATTGGGGGTAGCTTCAGGTGTATACTGTGCAGGTGGCACAATACACCAACTGTAACTGCTGCAGCTGCCTGTGGTATAGGAACAGAACAACACCAGCAAATGGGGGTAGTTTCAGGTGTATACTGTGCAGGGGGCACAATACACCGACTGTAACTGCTGCAGCTGCCTGTGGCATAGGAACAGAACAACACCAGAAATTGGGGGTAGCTTCAGGTGTATACTGTGCAGGAGGCACAATATACAGACTGTAACTGCTACAGATGCCTGTGGTATAGGAACCGAACAACACCAGCAATTGGGGTAGCTTCAGGTTTATACTGAGCAGGGGGCACAATACACCACTTTAACTGCTGCAGCTGCCCGTGGCATAGGAACAGAACAACACCAGCAAATGGGGGTAGCTTCAGGTGTATACTGTGCAGGGGGCAAAATACACCGACTGTAACTGCTGCAGCTGCCTGTGGCATAGGAACAGAACAACACCAGAAATTGGAGGTAGCTTCAGGTTTATACTGTGCAGGAGGCACAATACACCGACTGCAAGTGCTGCAGATGCCTGTGGTATAGGAACAGAACAACACCAACAATTGGGTGTAGTTTCAGGTGTATACTGTGTAGTGGGCACAATACACCCACTGTAACTGCGCTAGGTTCAATCACAAGAAATGTAGACACTGTCCCTGTCCTTCTCTCTATAAACGCCGCAACACACTACACAAGGCCACCGCGCAGGTGCCCTTATGTAATGTGGGGCGTGTACTAAACCCCCTGAGCTATAATTGGCCACAGGCATCCTGCCTGTGGCCAATTATGGCTCTTCTCGCTGCTGGCACTGTGATTAACCAAGCATGCGGGTCACAGTGCATGCTTTGCCAATCATCAGCCAGCAATGCACTGCGATGGCACAGTGCATTGTGGGCCGTGAGTGCCACATGAATATGGAGCGTATGGCCCACAAAGTTCTGGCTTTGCCGAACGGATAAACATCCAGCTCATCCCTACTGTTCACCATCACAAGGGCAAGCTCTCAAACTTTGAGTTCAAAGCTACTGCATCAGGGGGACAAAGCGCAGGTTTAAAACAGAGACAAAGCTCACTTCTGTGATGGTGGAGGTGAACAATAAGAGCTAGGAGTCTCTTAGTAATGCCCTAACAACAAGTTAGGATGGTGATGATGTGATTTCCCAGAGTTTTTTGGTCAAACTTCAGGTACATAATTGGCCTAAACCCACAGAAAGGGTATTATTCACCTTTGGTCAAAGTTGCACAGTTACAGTACATAGGCAGTTTTTGGTAAAGCTGAACTATACCTCTGAAGCTTCCCTACAATAAAATGGCCAAACAAAAAACCAATTACAAAGCAAAAGTGGAATCAAGGTTTCAGTTTTGAAAATCACCAAAGACTGCAGGAGGTCATGGTAAGGTTAGCTAAGTTTACTCACAACTACTTAGGGCTCAGGTCTCAAGATACATTTCCTTAGAATACAAATTGCAGATAGGTAAACTTCAGAAAACAATCCATGTAAAGTATATGCAAATTAGCCTGTTAAAAGGAGACATTAGTTTAGGAATACCATTGTTATATTTTGATGAGGCCGGTATTCAAAAATATGCTATTGCTTTAAATATCCATTGGATGGACCCTTATTTATAGGCTAAATAATTTCTTCTTCGTTTTGGGAGAAGGGTTTTTACATGCATTTATCAGGAAGCATTAAAAGTGTCTCTGATGCAGGGGCGTACTAAGTGGGGGGACGGGGGGGCGGGCCGCCCCCGGTGCCACACACTGGGGGGGTGTCAGGCCAGCGCCCCCCCCGCAACTGAAGTGTCAGACAGCGCCATGCCTCGGGTTCGCAGCCCACACAGAGAGAGCCCGAGGCACTGGCAGTGGGCGGCATTGCAGGGGGGGGGGGGTGCGAGCAGTACCCGAGTGGAGTGACATCAGCCGGCTCAGTGACCCGGCACAATAATCCCCTTCTCTCTGTGGTCGCATCGCGCGGCCGTTCTGATCAGTCTCGGGCAGCGGCTGTCACTCACAGCCGAGCAGAGTGAAGCCGCCTCCCCCTCCTCCATGCACAGCACTGTGTAGACAAGGAGGGGGAGGCGGCTTCACTCTGCTCGGCTGTGAGTGACAGCCGCTGCCCGAGAGGGATCAGAACGGCGCGACGTGAGTCACGCGACCACAGAGAGAAGGGGATTATTGCGCCGGGTCCCGGATCACTGCGCCGACAGGTGACACTCCACCCTGGTGCTGCCCACACCTCCCCCCTGCAATGCCACTGCCTTGGGCTCGAGGTACACTATGGGTCCTTAGGGGAGGCTGTGCACTGTAGGGGGGTTCTTTACTGTGGTGGGTCCTGCACTGTAAGGGGGTCTGCACTGTAGGGGGGGTCCTGCACTGTAGGGGGTCCTGCACTATAGGGGGCCTGCACTGTAGGGGGGGGTCCTGCACTGTAGGGGGGGTCCTGCACTGTAGGGAGGTCCTGCACTGTAGGGGGGTCCTGCACTGTAGGGGGGCTGCACTGTAGGGGGGTCCTGCACTGTAGAAGGGGTCCTGCACTGTAGAAGGGGTCCTGCACTGTAAGGGGGGTCTGTACTGTAGGGGAAGATTCGGCACTGTAGGGGGGTCTGTACTGTAGGTGAGGATTCTGTACTGTAGGGGAGTCTGTACTGTAGGGGGGTCTGCGCTGTAGGGGGAGGGGTCTGTACTGTAGGAGGGTCTGCACTGTAAGGGGGGGGGGTCTGCACTATAGGGTGGAGGGGTCTGTACTGTAGGAGGGTCTGCACTGTAGGGGAGGATTCTGTACTGTAGGGGGGTCTACACTGTAGATGGGGGTCTGTATGGTAGGGAGGGGGGTCTGCACTGTAGGGGATCTGTGTAACATGCAGAGGGTCCAGAGCTGTGAGGGGCTGTGTAATGTAAAGGGGTGCAGAGGTGCAGGGTGCTGTGTAATGTAAAGGGGTCCAGAGGTACAAGGGCTGTGTAATGTAAAGGGGTCCAGAGGTTCAGGGTGCTGTGTAATGTAAAGGGATCCATAGGTACAAGGGCTGTGTAATGTAAAGGGGTCAGGAGGTTCAGGGTGCTATGTTATGTAAAGGGGTCCAGAGGTACAAGAGCTGTGTAATGTAAAGGGGTCCAGAGGTGCAGGCTGCTGTGTAATGTAAAGAGGTCCTTAGGTGCAAGGTCCTGTCTACTGTAAAGGGGTCCAGAGGTGCAGGGTGCTGTGTAATGTAAAGAGGTCCTTAGGCGCAAGGTCATGTGTAATGTAAAGGGGTCCAGAGGTGCAGGGCGCTGTGTAATGTAAAGGGGTCAGGAGGTTCAGGGTGCTATGTTATGTAAAGGGGTCCAGAGGTACAAGAGCTGTGTAATGTAAAGGGGTCCAGAGGTGCAGGCTGCTGTGTAATGTAAAGAGGTCCTTAGGTGCAAGGTCCTGTGTAATGTAAAGGGGTCCAGAGGTACAGGGTGCTGTGTAATGTAAAGGGGTCCAGAGGTGCAGGGCACTGTGTAATGTAAAGGGGTTAGGAGGTTCAGGGTGCTATGTTATGTAAAGGGGTCCAGAGGTACAAGAGCTGTGTAATGTAAAGGGGTCCAGAGGTGCAGGCTGCTGTGTAATGTAAAGGGGTCCAGAGGTGCAGGCTGCTGTGTAATGTAAAGGGGTCCAGAGGTGCAGGCTGCTGTGTAATGTAAAGGGGTCCAGAGGTGTAGGCTGCTGTGTAATGTAAAGAGGTCCTTAGGTGCAAGGTCCTGTGTAATGTAAAGGGGTCCAGAGGTGCAGGGTGCTGTGTAATTTAAAGGGGTCCAGAGGTGCAGTTGTGGGAAGGGGGGTACACAGTAGTGACAAAAAGATATTGAAGGATGCAGAGGTATGCAGGGGACACGGTGGGTGTTTTTACATTTTATGGTGGGGGGTTGCCAGATATAGGATCCGCCCCGGGTGCCAAATGCTCTAGGTACGCCCCTGCTCTGATGATAGTCTGTTCTCCTGTGAAGTCAGCTTATTTGTAGCTAAGTCTTATGTTTTAACAAAGATGGATGACTGCTGCGCTAATTATAATAAAAACAATACAATGATCAATTGAGCAGCCAGCACAATATTGATGAACAACAATGATTAACAGTATAAAGTAGGTGCAGTGCTCAAAGAAAAATAAAATCCAAGTGAAAGTACTCAGATGTATTTGGAAAACACACACTTGATGAAACATGCCTAAATGTGAACAGGAAGCAAAACCACCACCGGCACCTGAATAAACTTCTGCTTACCCTCCTCTTCTGACCCTCATCACAAGAGTCAAATAGGCACTGGATGTAATAAAACTGGATCAGGTGCTGGTTTATGCTGCTGGGAAGAATAGAGATGAGCTTTTGGTTCAGAATCAGAAAGAGCCAAAGAAATCTTTTAAATATACATTCTTCGCCACCTATTCCATCCACCAACATGCATGTGTCTATATAGACACTGCAGAGTGCTATGCAATGATAGGATTTTAGGACCTCTTCCAACAGTAGTCTACAGGGGCCTCCCCCTTTGAGACTTCGAGTAGCCACCAATGTTGTAGATCCCTCTAATAGGGTATCATTTTTTCACAATATAGTTTTTTTTTCCATGCAGTAAGTTTTCTGTCTGTAAAATTAACATTCAGGAGAATAGGAGGATCAATACTTTTCACTCTAGTTCTAGTTCTACTCACAAACATTTCCATAAAACCTTTTATAACTTGTACCACTAAGCATGTGGATTATCTTATATGGTGCCCTTGTGGCTTGGAGTATATTGGATGCATCATCCGTATGCGCCAGATTGGATTGAAGGAGCATGTGACCAATATTAAAATGGCTACCCTAAACATAGCTTCTCTAAGCATTATGACACCCATCACAATTGGAATCTGAAGGGAACAGTGTTCTTGGGTATAGATAAATTCACTGGCAATTGGAGAGGGAGTCACATGACCAGGGAAGTTTCCAAGCTTGAGACCAAGTGTATCTATAATGCTAAGACTTAGTCCCTTTGGTATGAATGTTGAGTGGGATGTGAATGCATTTATCAACAATGCTTAGTATTCGCTATTTACAATTTCTGTCTCATATTTTACATATTTTACATTTTGTATAGGTTATGTTTTGATATAGGAGTCTATATGAATCAGATTAGATTCATTGGGTGTTTTTTTTTATTATCATCAATGTTTTATGTTATATTAGCTAATCCATGTTCTATCCACAAGATGGCGCTGTTCCCTGGCATACTGCGTTTTTTAACTGAAGGGATTCACATTTCATTATATGTGATTTTTTATCTAGATTACATGTATTTTTATTTTATTAGTTCATCAATATGGCTGCTGGTACAATTTTTACCATATCCTGCTTATTATAGCTCTGTGACTACTGTTGTGGAGCGGGGTTTTTGGATGGTGGATAGCCCTTGTGGTTTCAATTCCTGTTGTGGCTTCCGCTGTTTGTAATGCAGTCCATTTCCTCCGCTAGCGCGCTGTCCCGCCTATATAATACACTTGAATGCCCATCTAGCCATGCCTATAATGATGTAATTTCATGACGAAATGCGCAGGGAGGAGCTTGTGACACGACGCACGTGTATGCCCGGCTCTGTGGCCATCTTGTTGGTTATGAGAGCTGGAAGCCAGTTATCAGCAAACAAATGATTTTTATATTTGGATCATGTGAGTGCAATACTTTCATCTTTTTTAATAAAAGAGATTAAAAAATACTGCACCATGAGGTTTACTCCCTTATGTTTTATGGATACACTTGTGTGGATTTAACGGTGTGAGTACTGGGTATGGAGTGCGAAAACCAGGGTGCTTATATCCATCTTACCTTACCTGATTGATCACGGTGTGCTGAGATGGAGGTTTTATTACATCCAATGCCTATTTGACCCTTGTGATGCGGGTCCAAAGAGAAGGGCAAGCGTCAGTTTGTTCGGATGCCGGTGGAAGTCTTATGTTTTGTATGAAATTTTGTTATAACAAGCAAATTGATGATGTACAATCTTACAGAGTAGCTTGGCACATTATAGCTAGGCTTTCATCTTCTGAGCAGAAACTGGCAATTGCTGAATATTGCTTGTCATTCTGTCCTCACCCACCACTCCCCAATCCCCGACCATTACTAAGTGTATTTTTTTTCCTGGCCATGAGATATGGTCTGTCTAGCTTCAACTGCCTGCTTATATTCCACAAGAAATGTTCATGTGTCACTGGTTACAGATTGAATAGGAATAAAATGAAAACAGTGGTGAAGATGCTAATTTTCTTCTGGGGCATCAGAATAAAGTGTTAAAAGATATATGTAGATTAGTGAACGTGCTGGTTGAGCAACTTAAAAATACCCTAGCAACATAGAATAAGAATAAAGAACCCTCAAAAAAGATGAAACCCCCCTAAAATAAAAGCCCATTTTTTATGGGGAAGCCTTGCAGCAAAAAAAAAAATGAAGGGAGAGCTGGCTTTAGAGCAGCCACAAAAGTGAATGAAAGACAAAAAAGCCCCCAATAATAAAAACAGAAAAAAAGGCAATAGCTTGATTGCCCAAGGAGCTAGTAATCAAAATTAAATAAGAAGGATAGGCTAGAAGCACTTTACTAAAGCCAGTGGCATATCATCCATGGTGCAAATCCACACAAATGGACCCAGAGCAAGAGGATGGGGCTCACTGTGCTCTGGCCTACACTGCACACACGGAGGAGACCAGACTGAGGCACTACAGCCATGCCTGTCATTGTCCACTCTCTGCCTCATGTCACAGAGGATCCTGTGTGACTCGATTCTCAGTTACACATAAATCCTGTTGCTGGTGCTGAAAACGACTGGCTGAGGGTGGGTACTGCTTCTCTAGGGGGATAGGTGCTGATGTCATCCATGCCTGCGAGAGAGAGAGATGTCTGGGACTTTGAGATGAGCTCTCTGAATTAAGGGAGGGAGGGGAACTGTGAGCACAGAGGATGGAGAGGCGTGCAGACTGAGCATGGGGGAACTGTGAAGACTGAGGATGGGGTGGGCTGTGCATACTAAGGTGAAGGGGGGACTATGAAGACGGAGGATGGGAGAGTGTAAGTACCTGTTGTAAGGTAAAGTCCGAAGTGGAGCTTAGGCAGAGGGTAGAGGCAAAAGCATAGTCAGGCAGGTGTGGTCAGCAACAAATCTGGCAGAAAGGCACAAAAACAGGATCTAGAAGAATAGCCATGGTCATACACAGTCTAGCAGAGGAAAGCGGAATCATCAGGCGGAAGTGTAGTTGAGAAATTAGGCATGGTACTTCAGCAGTTCACAGGAAGGCAGACACCCAAGGTAAAAATCCACAGAAATGGGCCCAGAGCACAGGAAGTGCTGCTGTTTAAAGGCTGAGCTAATTGCAGATTGGCTGCAGCTGGAAGGCAGATGGAGCTAAAGTTTCCAATGTGGCAGAAGCAGAGTATATGCTGCAAAGTCAGATATTTCTATGGCAGAAAGAATAGAGCTGCAGCACCATAATCAGTAGAATCCAGGTTCAAAACCACCCAGGTACATGACAGGAAGACTGTGAAGACTGAGGATGGGGAGGAACTGTGGAGACTGAGGATGGGGGCTGTGCAGACTGAGGATGGGGGGACTGTGAAGACTGAGGATGGAGGAGAAATGTGAAGACCAGGGATGGGGTGGAGGCATGAAGATTGAGGATGGGGGCTGTGAAGACTAAGAAAGGGGGTGGCTGTGCAGACTGAGGATGGAGGGACTGTGAAGATTGAGGATGGAGGAGAAATGTGAAGACCAGGGATGGGGTGGGGGCATGAAGATTGAGGATGGGGGCTGTGAAGACTGAGAAAGGGGATGGCTGTGCAGACTGAGGATGCACCATATACACTATATTGTACATTACAGACTTCTGCACTATATACATTATATTGAACATACAGGCTCCTGCGTTATATATGCTATATTGTACACTGCACACTCCTGTGCTATATACACTATAATGTACGTTACATAGTCCTGCGCTATACACACTATATTGTACATTACACACTCCTGCGCTATACACACTATATTGTACATTACAGACTACTCACAAAAGTAGTCTCAACAGTTTCCGGTAGCTGAGCAATCCCTGACTATTCTAGTGAAGTTCTTCTGTAAGGTAGGCTCAGAAAGAGTGTTAGCTTGATGTCTATTCAATGTACACATAATCATATGCAATAGAAGAGTTTTTTTTTTTTTTTTTTTTAATGATTGTGTTGAGGCTTACACATGTCTGTGAGACTTTGCTTGTGGCACAGCAGTCTAAAAATATTTTATGGGAACAAAAAGACTTTTATTTTAATTAACTAGGCCCCTTTAAGCCCCTTGCACTGTCAATACAATTTGAACATACTTATTATTCTCCACGGCACACTAAGCATGCCGCATTTTATTAAAAATAATTTTTTTTATCAAGCAATCGGTCTTATGCCGCATACACACGTATCAGACTATCCGGCAGACTTAGTCTGGCAGACAAACCACCGGACTGTCCGCCAGACTTTCCGAACGAGCTACCTGCCCACACACGGTACTTTTGCGGCGGACTTAGTCCGCCGGACTATCCGCCGTACCGCCGGACTATCCGCCGTACTTTTGAAATGAACGGACTCACCCACACACATGGAAGAAAGTCTGTTCGCGCACAGACAGGTGACGGATCACTGTCCCCAGGCAGCCTTTCCTGACACATTGGCTCTCACAGTAGCTACCCTGGACCTAGGATCGGGCTGTCATGTGACCAATAGGAAACAGATAAATTTGCATTTTTTATTATTGCAATAAATGTGCAGCATCACTGAACCTATGGCTGTTTTGTCCCCTCCATCTTTTAGAGTGAAAGAGCTTACTTAAAGCTTATCTATGATCAAAATGCAAAATCATATATTAATTTCCACATTGTATTTCAATGACTTCTATTCTGTTCCTATTATACTCTGAATGATCTTGATGTTTTGTAAACATACTTTGTGAAGATCACCACACATTTACTTCCTTTAATTCTCTCACGCATATTTATTATGCCTTGTTGATAGACATTGTTGTGTCACAGAATTCACAGAGCCTGTCTTCTGAACTACAGCGTTGCTGAGAGGAGGAGTTTCTGGAATCAGTACAGGAATCTCTGCTTGTAGACAGCAAGGTGCCATGGGATATGTAGTCCCTAGAAATTAAAAGTAAATAGCAGAGGGGAAGCTGCAAAGCATGCAGGGAATCCGGGAATTTGTGGAAAGAGAGGGCCAGCAGAAAGGCAGCATAAAAGGATGTTTGTCAAATAAGCATATATTAGACTATCAAAATAACTATGGTTTATTCTGCTATTACAATGCTGATGTTATAAACTGTATGCTGTGCTATTAGAATGCTGATGTTATAACCTGAAAGTGTATGCTGTGACCATAGAACCCCTTTAACAAAAGTCCCCTTATTGGCCAGTCTAAGCCTGCTAGCCATAATTCAAAGCCTCAAGTGCATTATGGTTTACAATTCTACTGGGTAAATATGCACATAAATTCACCTGAACTGTGAATCTCAAAACAGCAGGATTTGCCTCAAAACCATGGAATGGGTAGATACATTGTCCAATCAGCTACTAACTAACGACTTTTATTTTAGTTACCAGAGCAGCATTTGTATAGTTTTCCATGAGCGTGCTAGCTCTATTTTCTTTATTGAGAACATTACATCACTTCTATAATTAAAAACAGGACCTAACATTACATGAGAAATTAAACCACTTGAATGTCAGGAAGCTTCAAAAAGATGATTCATGTGAACTGCATATAAAAAAGCAAAAATACCAAAAAGTATTCCTTTGCATTTAAAATGGTTCAATTAAATTACCTTTACTTGTTAAATGGAAGATTCTGATTACTTTAACTGAACTACGGTGCCACTGAACTGCAACGTTTTATGAATTGTTGAAATATGAGGTTTATGTAAAATCTCTATTGACATGTAAAAATATATTAGATGGAGTATGATTAATATGTGTTTGTAATCTCTTGTCTCTCTGACTGCTACCGGGGGTGTTAAAAGGCATCCATTGAATGTCAAACCATTGCCAGGGTATATTCATTTCAAATGATAGAATATGCAGAATGAGGTAATCAGATTTTGGGAGATGTTGCAGCTGGGTTAGTTCCAAGTAATACTAAAGTCTCTTTTTTTTCTTTAAAAATAATAAACATGGTATATTTACCTGCTCTGTGAAATGGTTTTGCAAAAAGCAGCCCCGATCTTCCTCTCTTCGGGTCCCTCTTCTGTAAGGTACATGTGTCCACCCCATCTGGTAAGCGTGCCAATCTTATATTTTTTGACTGCACTTCATGATCAAGCATTTTCTTTAAGATTCATCATTTTAGACTTTACACTTGTGTTGGTGTTTACTTACACCGTCATGCTATATTGAATCAAGATGGACTGATATCCTATGTCATATTTTTTATATACCAATTGTCTTATGCCGCATACACACGATCAAACTATCCGGTGGACTTGGTCAGCCGGACAATCCCCCCGTGTGTGGGCTCCGGCAGACTTTTTTTCCCCCAAAAGTCCGGCGGACTTCGAAAGTAGTTTTGACTCAAAAATTGTCCGCCGGACTACGAGTCCGGCGGACAATCCGGCCGTGTGTGTGCGAGTCCACCGGACTTTTGAAATGAGCGGACTTTCCTGCACACGGAGAAAAGGCGGCGACGAGAGTGACACATCGCTGGCTTTGTCACCTGGTATGGACTTAAAGGGGAAGCCCTACGCTGAAAAAAAACGGCGTGGGGGTCCCCCCAGTTCCATATAAGACCCTTATCCGAGCACGCAGCCCGGCCGGTCAGGAAAGGCGGTGGGGACGAGCGAGCGGCCCCACCTCCTGAACCATACCAGGCTGCGTGCCCTCAACATGGGGGGTTGCTTTGGGGAAGGGGGGCTGTGCGGCCCCCCACCCCAAAGCACCTTGTCCCCATGTTGATGAGGAAAAGGGCCTCTTCCCGACAACCCTGGCCGTTGGTTGTCTGGGTCTGCGGGCGGGGGGCTTATTGGAATCCGGGAGCCCCCTTTAATAAGGGGGCCCCCAGATACTGGCCCCCCACCCTATGTAAATGAGTATGGGGTACAATGTACCCCTACCCATTCACCTGTGGAAAAAAAGTAAAAAAAAAAACACAACACAAGGGTTTAAAATAATTTATTGCAGAGCTCCGATGGTCTTCTTCTGTCTTGGGGGGTCTTCTCATCAGACTCCTCCGCTATCTTCTGCTAGCTCTTTTACTAGCAGAGGAGCCCGGCTTTCTTCTTTGTCGCCACCCGGGGGTCTTCTTCTGACTTGAGGGGTCTTGTCCCCCTCTTCGGTTCTTCTTGCCGGGCCTCCTCTTTCTTCCTTTAGCGCTTTTACTAGCGGTGGCCCGGTCTTCTGTCGCCACCTCTTCTTCCGACTTCGGGGGTCTTGCCCCCCTCTTCAGTTCTTCTTGCCAGGCCTCCGCTCCTTCTTCCAGCTCTTTTACTGGCAGTGGCCTGGTCTTCTGTTGCCACTATTGCCGCTCTCGCCGCCTTTTTGCCCCACTGGTGCATTTGGCTGCTACTGTCAGGGGGTTTTTCGCCTTCCTCTGGAACAACCATAGGTTAGCATACCCCTACCTCGGGCCTCCTTTCCATTTTTTACGCTATCCTAGGACGACTATTCCAGATCACAGCCAGACTTCTTTTCTAAGTGGAGACCTCCACCTTAAGTAAAGGCAGCTGGAACAGCCAGCAACCGAATACAACAACTCCTTCCGCATCCATATAGGCATCCCCTGATCAACTTGCGCGCTAATAGCCTCAAGCACGGCGGCAAGTCTGATACCTAGCCCCACCTCAGGATCAATACCCTGATCAGGATCATCATCTTAGGCCCATAGTACCATCAACAGCATCCACAAACCATGTGCTACTTCAAATACTCAGCTGAAGTTCTGCACAGACTAAGGAACATCAACACCACATTGCCATCTTCCATACAAAAAATACTTCAAAGAGAACAACTATTAAAAACCGGACGACAACCAGCTCCCAACCACAGGAAGACATCTACTCGACCACTACAATTAGATTGCGCCTTGATTAACGCCAGGTCTGCAGTCAAACATAGACTGGAAGTACACGACTTCATCATCGAGAACAATGTAGACTGCCTCTTCATCACTGAAAGCTGGTTAACCTCTGACTGCAACACCATCCTCACCGAATTGGTGCCGGAAAACTACAGGATCCTAACCGAACACCGGATAGGGAAAAAAGGAGGAGGCCTAGCAGTGATCTTTAAAGGTCACCTGGATCTCACTAAACCATCATCTCAGAACCTAGTGTCTTTTATGGAAACCCTGACGCTACATTTTCAACCAACACCCCATGACACCACTCATATTCTACTGTGCTACAGACCACCGGGACCAAAGTCCAATCTTCTTTCACCCCTCACGGAATCCTTTGCAATGCACACCCTAAAATTCAAAAATTTCCTGGCACTCGGAGATTTCAACCTTTGGGCAAACGAGCCTAAAGACCCCATCGCGACTGCCTGCATCAATCAACTAGAAGAACTGGGTCTACAGCAACTGATAAAGACTCCCACGCATGGGTCAGGACACACCCTGGACCTCATTTTCAAACAGAACATCGACGTCAACATACTCGACAACATAACTCTGCCATGGACGGATCACCACGCTATCAAATTCAAAATCACTACCAACATCACCAACGCAAAACGGAAACCTGTAACAACACACTGGACCAGATCGCATAAAAAACTGTACTCCGAAGCCTTCAAAACCACTCTGTCCAAAAAGATATCTACAATAACCTTAAACCACTCTACGGAGGAAACACTCAACTCCCTGAACAAGGCATTACTGCAATCAGCAGACTCGGTAGCACCAAAACGCAGGGCTCTCATCAGGAAGAAAAATGCTGGATGGTTTAATAGCTCCCTCTCCGTACTAAAGCAAGAACGCAGAAGAGCGGAAAGAACATGGAGAAGAAATCCCACTGAGAAAAACCTATTTAACTACAAAGGTCTGACAGAGAATTATCGGAAAGCAATCTTCAAAGCCAAAAAGGACCACTTCTCATATACAATCTCAACGGCCGCAAACCAACCACGGGAACTGTTTAAACTGGTTAATCAATCAATGAATCCGGTGTGCCTAGAACCCCCAGAAAGCGAATCCCAGGATTACTGTGACAAACTGTCGGATTTTTTCATCGATAAAGTCAAAACCATCAGGGAAACAATTTGTCAGAAGAAAACATCCAACCTCAGCCAGCAAATATATAAAGAGGATGTCCGCACCAACATACCGCAACCGCCAAAATTTTCACTATCCCCAATTACCGTAGACACCGCAAAAAACATCATTAATAAACTGCGTGACAGTACCTCACCTATTGACATCATCCCCACAAAACTACTGAAAGAATGCTCCGACATCGTGGCTCCAACCATAACCCACCTCATAAACCGATCATTCCACGAAGGGATTGTTCCCAGCATCCTCAAACAAGGCATTGTCAAACCTCTACTCAAGAAACCAAACCTGGACCCTCAGGATCCAAACAACCGTAGGCCGATTACAAGCCTCAACACCATTTCTAAGATCATGGAGAAAGCTGTAGTACATCAGCTACAACTTCACTTGGATACTCACAAACTCCTGGACCCGCTGCAATCAGGCTTCCGCCCGGGTCATGGAACAGAAACAGCTCTCCTCAAGATTTGGGATGACGCCCTCGAAGCAGCAGATGAAGGAGAGCCGTGTCTCCTCGTACTGCTAGACCTAAGTGCAGCGTTTGATACAGTAGATCACAATACTCTACTCGTCCGCCTCACAGAAGTAGCCGGAGTCCAAGACATAGATCTTCATTGGTTCGCGTCCTTCCTAGGAAATCGGTCACAGACAGTGAAACTAGGAAAATTCCTCTCCGAAACTCAGGCAGTCACCTGCGGAGTCCCTCAAGGCTCTCCGTTGTCACCCGTTCTCTTCAACATTTACATTCGCCCACTCCTTCAAATCATCAGATGCTCAGATCTCTGCTTCCACTCTTACGCTGACGACACGCAACTTTATTTCCGGATCAATGGAAAAAAAGATCACCAACAACAACTTGAAAACTGCCTCAAATCAATAGAGGACTGGATGACCACCAACTCCCTCCAGCTGAACCAATCAAAGACAGAGCTTCTTATCTTACACCCAAATCATAAGCCCGCAACCAAAACCTCCTGGTCTCCACCAACCGTCTTTGGGCAGACTATCTCCCCAAAGACCAAAGCGAAGAGTCTCGGGGTTATTTTAGACGCACAAATGTCAATGGATGCGCAAATAGGATCTGTAGTCAGTCGATCTCACCATCTGCTGCGCATGCTTCGCAGACTCATCCCTTTTATCCCAAAGAATGACAAAGCAGTGGTAGTTGGAACAATCATTAATTCACGACTGGACTACGCAAACTCGCTTTACATAGGATTACCACAATATCAACTTGCGCGATTACAACTGATCCAAAACACGGCGGCAAGGCTGATAACAGGAAAAAAACCCTGGGAATCCATTTCTCCTTCACTGAGGAGCTTACATTGGCTAACCGTAAAAAATCGGATCACGTTCAAGACCCTTTGCCTCACCCACAAATGCGTGCATAGAGAAGCTCCGCAATACCTAATGGAGAAAATAAATCATTACACACCAAACCGCAGTCTTCGATCAGCCAACAAAAACCTCCTCCTCGTGCCCAAAGCCCGGTATAAATCCAAGGGTGATCGGAGATTCGCTGTCCAAGGGCCTCGGCTATGGAATGCTCTACCAATCAACATCCGCCTGGAAGAAAATCACCTGGCTTTTAGGAAAAAACTCAAGACCTTCCTCTTTTAGCAGATGATCAAAGCTCGCCACAGCGCCTAGAGGCGATTCAGTTCGCATTGTGCGCTATATAAGTATTTCATTCATTCATTCATTCATCAGAAGATAGCGGAGGAGTCCAGCGAGAAGACCCCACAAGATGGAAGAAGACCCCCGGAGCTGTGCAATAAATTATTTTAAACCCTTGTGTTGTGTTTTTTTTTTTAACATTTTTTTCACAGGTGAATGGGTAGGGGTACATTGTACCCCATACTCATTCACATAGGGTGGGGGGCCGGTATCTGGGGCCCCCTTATTAAAGGGGCTCCCAGATTCCGATAAGCCCCCCGCCCGCAGACCCCGACAACCAACGGCCAGGGTTGTCGGGAAGAGGCCCTTGTCCTCATCAACATGGGGACAAGGTGACAAAGAACCCCCCATGTTGAGGGCACGTGGCCTGGTATGGCTCGGGGGGGGCACTCGCTCGTCCCCATCCCCTTTCCTGACCGGCCGGGCTGCGTGCTCGGATAAGGGTCTGATATGGACTCTGGGGGGACCCCCCTTTAAGTCCATACCAGGTGACGGGGCCAGCGACGTGCCAATCTCGCCGCCAAAGGCAGTGACATTGACTTTCTCGCTAGTCCCATCTACCTGGGGCCACGTTCAAAATGAAGGGACTTTCCTCCGTGTGTGGGCAAGTCCGTTCATTTTCAAAAGTCTGGCGGACTCCCACCAAAAGTCCGGCGGACTCCCACCAAAAGTCCGGCAGACCTAGTCCACCGGAAAAGTCCAGTTGTGTGAGGGCAGGTTCGCTTGTTCGGAAAGTCCAGCGGACCTCCGTTTCAAAGTCCGGCAGTTTGTCCCGAACAGTCTGATCGCGTGTACGCGGCATTAGTGATTTATTTAAAATTTTCACTATTTTCACTATTTTTTTGAGCACTAAACTATTATTTTATATCTATCACTTTGTGTCTAGTGGAGTATTAACCGCTCACCCATTTTTTCTATGCACAATTTTTTCTTCTGTTTATCAATTTGAGAGAGATAAGAAATCACTGCAGATATATGTGCCTAGGTCAAATTTCATGAATCGGGTTTGCATCCACTTTAAGCTAAGGAAGCAACACCTTCTTTGTCTCAGTATACCAGCTTCAAAGCCTTTCCTTAAAAAATAGTGGTGGCTCAATTTTGTCTTGCATAAGTTGCCTTAAGGTGCCTTGTAAACCAGTGCAGTTTGAATTTACTTACCTGCTCTGTGCAAAGTAATTGCTCAGAACGACCCTGAACCTCCCTCCTCTATGTCCAGTAAGTGCAGTGAGAAGCAGCTTCCCATGGGGGCACTGGTGTGTGCACGCTCCTGAACCTCGCTGCTGTGTCCATTGACACAGACAGCAGGACTTGGCTCCACCCCCCCACTCCCTATTTACTGGCTTTTGTTGACAACACTGGGAGCCAATGGCTCCCGATGCCCCAGCAAAGCCAGTGAGACTCAGGAGTGAGGGGAAGAAGCGCTACAGACATACACAGCACTGGATTGAATGAGGGCTCAGGTAAGTATAATGGGGGGTGAGGGGCCAAATTTTATGCCTAAATATTTTTAAAAATGTTCAGACTTTAGAACCACTTTAAGCTATCACCCAAGTATCTAAATGTTATTGCCGAGTTATATACATATACTGTAGATGCAGAAGCTTATTAATCATGTCATATTTAGCAGATATAAGTTAACAGGAATAGTTGCTAGATTTGTGGCATTTAGTTAAATGGTTATTATCATGTTTGTTCATCTTCAATCTATCAATCAATCTTTCATGATTGTTAATCTTCATATTGACATTATCTTATGTCTATCAGTTGTTTCTAATTTCTGTGAATATTTTATTTTGGCATGGCAGTATCTAACTTAGCAGGTTCGGAATGTATGGAGACAGTATGCACATATCAGTTTTGATATCAGGAGGCAGATCACGACATGAGACCTTGCTGGCTTTGTCTATGGGAATTTTTGTCAGGTAAAGTGCATAAGTTACAATAATAAATTACAGCGCTCACAATAAAACAAATAAAGTATATAACCATCAAAAAACTTGTCACGATTGTGTTTTCTGTATATTCCAAAATTATACTATTAGCCCTTGTACACGCAGTCGTAAATTCCAACGGAAAATGTCCGATTGGACCTGTTGTCAGATAATCCAACCGTGTGTGGGCTCCATCTGACTTTTTCCGTCAGAATGTCCAACCAACAAAGTTTGAGAGCTGGGTATAAAATTTTCAGACAACATGGTCCGATGCGCGTCAGTTCTGATCGTGTTTTTCATTCTTGGCCCAAATATTTTGGCCACTACTGTCTATTGATATGTGAATCACTTTCTAAAATCAGCAATTAGTGAGCAAAAAGCAAGTTAACATCATTCATATATATTTTTTTTTTTAAATTGTAATTTTTATTGGGAGAAATTTTACAGAATATAAAGACATACAGAACTGATAATAGACAAGGAATGTCTGGAACATACCGTATTGGAGAGACTGATATAACCTCATGGTGACTACAGGTATACAGTAGCAGTCAAAAATAAATAAAATAAAATAAAACAAAGCAAAACAAAACACATAAAGGAAAAAAACAATAGAAAAGTATTACGTAAAACAATATTAAAATAAAAAGAAAGACTGAGAGTAATCGTATATTTCGTAATGCAGAGTTTGGGGTCTTGAACCGGTGCTTCAATAACATGACTAATATCTGACAAAAGAGGGCTTCATACCACTATAAATTTCCTCAAGAGAGAAGGTAAGCTTCGAGTGGCCCTTGGGCCAGTAGAAAAAGACTTAAAGTACCGACATGATACAAAACATTGGGGAGCGAGGAGGCTAGAGAACACTAGGGGATAGCTAAAGACCGGGTGGCTAGGGGTACCAAGGGCACCAGCGGGAGCCCAAAGGCCAAGGTGTCCCAGGGGGCCCAAATCACACCAAACCGGTCAGTCCCATCTTCCACCATAGCCGTCAGATGTTCCATTCTGCGTATGTCCTTGATGGTTTGTATCAGCTGAGTCTGGGTTGGGGGCTGAGTAGATAACCAATTAGAGGGAATAGCTCTTTTAGCAGCAAGCAGAACATAGGAGGCTAATTTATTAGCTGCCTTCCCCAACTCCAGGAAGGGAAGGCCTAGGAGAAGGTGGACAGGATCCAATGGAATGGAGGTGTCAAAAACCTGCTGGAGCATGTGAGATACCATGGACCAGAAAGGAGTAATTAGAGCACATTGCCAGAAGATATGATAATGTGTTCCCTTGGTTTTCCCACACCTCCAGCACATGGGAGAAAGAGAGGGGTCATATTGATGAATAACCTCGGGGGTCCTGTACCAGAACAGTAGGACTTTATATGCTGTCTCTCTCTGTGCCACGCTTCTGGAAATTTTAGAGGTGGAGGACCAAATTCTGGACCATTGTGGGAGAGTGATTTGTTGATGAGTGAGCTGCGTCCATTTGTCCATGTAGGAGTGGGATAGGGCAATGAGAGAGGACCCCTGCTGAAGTATACGGTAAATACTAGAGATAAGCTTTGGTTGGTAGGGGCCCTGGGAGCAGAGCAGCTCAAAAGGTGTCGTGTGGTGAGGGAGAGAGAGGAGGAAAGAGTTGAAAAGTAGTGAGTTATCTGGAGGTATGAATACTGCATGTGGTTCGGGAGTTGACTGTCAGATTGGAGGGCCGAAAAGGGTTTAAGTTTACACGTGACAGGGTGAACGAAGTGGTGGAGTTGGAACAGTCCCTCTTTAGCCCAGGGAAACATACGAACATGCGAAAGACTGTCAGGAACTAAGGGATTAAAGAGCACATTAGAGAGGGGGGGACAGGGTGATGACAATGCAAATTTGGAAGAGCAGGAATGCCACAGTCTGAGTGTGAACAACATGGGACCAAGGCAGAGATCCAGAAGCCTGGGGTCCCCTATTGTCCCAAGCGACCACACCAAGGAGCAAGGATGGGTCGGATATAGGGAACCCATCTCAATCTCTGTCCAGCGATTCAGAGGTCTCAGGCAAGACCAAGACACTATCGGGCGCAAATGAGACGCCGGATAGTATTTGTAGACGTCCGGGGCACCCATGCCCCCCTGATCCTTGGGGGCAAAAACCACAGAACCAGCCACTCTATGGGCCCTGTCATTCCAAATAAATTTCAAGAACCAGCGCTTAAGTAACTTAATCTGTGACATCGGGATGGGGACAGGCAAGGTTTCAAAATAATATAACAGTTTTGGCATGATGGACATTTTTAGCACATTAATTCGGCCTATCCAGGACAGAGGAAGGGAGGTCCATCGAGATAACATACTGTTGATAGACTTAAACAAATGGATGTAATTGGTCGGGTAAAGGGAGGAGTAGGATGTCGTTAGCTGAACCCCAAGATATTTGAGGGACGATGTGCACCATCGGTAGGGGAATGTATTTTGCAGACGCAGAAGTTCCTCCGGGGGAACATGGAGGGGGAGGGCCTCCGTCTTTGCCGTGTTGACCTTATAGCCTGATAGGGAACTAAATTGAGTGAGTAGGGCATGCAGGAAAGGGAGGGAAGTGTGAGGACTGGTCAGAGTAAGGAGGACATCATCCGCAAATAAGGATAATTTATACTCCCTTTGCCGCATGGGTACCCCCTTGATATCAGGGTGAGATCTGATCAGGGGTTCTAGGCAGAGTATAAAGAGGAGCGGGGAGAGAGGGCAACCCTGTCTAGTCCCGTTTGTTATATGGAATGAACGGGAGGTGAAGGACACTAGTCGGACCTGGGAAGAGGGATTGGAGTATAGGGATTGTAGTGCGGAGAGAAAGGGTCCCCTTAAGCCAAATCTAGTGAGGGTTGCGAACATGTAGGGCCAGCTTAACCTGTCAAACGCCTTTTGGGCATCCAGACTGAGAATCAGGGCGGGGCGTCGAACCCTGTTCAGCATGTCAATTAGGTCTATAGTTCGCTGGGTGTTGTCACCCGTATGTCTGGTAGGAACGAAGTTCACCTGGTCTCTGTCTATGAGCTTCGTCAGGAATTGGGATAAACGGTTGGCGAGGATTTTTGTAAATAATTTTAGTCCGAATTTAAAAGGGCTATAGGCCTGTAGTTGTCTGGTAGGGTCGGGTCCTTGTCCTGTTTAGGTATGACCGTGATGAAGGAGTGTAGAAAATGTTGGTGAGGGTACTTACCTAGAAGTAGCGAGTTATACAGGGTCACTAGATGTGGCGACAGGATGGGGAGGAAGTGTTTTTAGTAGGAGTATGGGAGACCATCCGGACCTGGTACTTTGTGGGCGGGGAGAGCCTTAACGGTGTTGTCTACTTCATCCTTTGTAATGGGCGCGTTTAGTATATGCAGATCTGAATCTGACAACTGGGGGAGCTTTAGGCCCGACATGAACTCCTCAAAAGCAGCCACATCAAATGTAGGATGTTGTGTGGGGGTTAGGCAATTATAGAGTTTGTTATAGAAGTTGCCAAACACCTGGGACATTGTCTGGGGGCAGAAAGTGGGGGACCCGTCAGGGAGTTTGATGTGGTCTGGGAAGGCGTGATAGGGCCTTGGGTTAAGTCTAGAAACCAGCATCCTGTGGGGCCTATTCGAGTACTCATAGAACTTTTGTTTAGCCCACAGGATTGATTAGTCTATGTGAGACATGTCTAGGAATTTTATATGGTTCCTCAGGCCAGTGACCGTGCACAGCCGATCCACCGTGGGGGAGCGCGGCAGAGCCCTTTCTGCTCTGTGAAGCTCTAGGAGCAAAGAAGATTTCAAGAGAGCCGCATCTTTTTTCCTTCGAGAATCGAGGGCAATACATTGCCCCCGGAAGAAGGCCTTGTGGGCCTCCCAGAGGGTGGATGGGCTGGGCACGGAGCCTTTGTTCAGGAGAAAATATTCGGTCAGGGCCACCTCGAGTTTAACATTGGTTTCAGGGTGCTTGAGCAGGGACTCGTTGAGTCTCCAGTGACATTTCCTGGGGAAAGCAGCAGAGAGGCATAAATCTAGAGTCAAGGGGGCATGGTCCAACCAGGTTATCGCACCCAGGTCAGACTACACTGCGTGAGATATCAAGGGGGCCGTAATAAAAAAATAATCCAGTCGAGAGAACATCTTGTGAGGAGGGGAGTAAAATGAGTATTGCCTACCCGATGGATGTTTGAGCCGCCATGCGTTGAACAAGTGATGTGTACGAATACATTTCCTAAAGGAGGTAGCTAGGGTGTGTGAGGCCGGGGGTGGAGTGACATTAAATAGAGATTTCCTGTCCCGGGCGGGAGAGAGCACAGAATTAAAGTCCCCCCTAGAACTGTAAAGGGAGAAGAAAGCTTATGCAGACGCTCCAAGGCATCTGTGAGAAACTTTACCTGACCTGAATTAGGGGCTTAGATGTTCATGATCGTCATAGCGTTAGAGAGATAGGATCCCTGCAATATAATATAATGACCATGAGGATCCACTTGAGATGACCTAACCTGGAGAGGACATGAATTTCTTATTAAAATTGCTACTCCAGCTTTACTCGAGGGATTCGATGCCACATAAGACACCAGAAAATGTTTAGATGCTAATCTAAAGGAGCCCCCGGCCCGGAATTGCGTCTCTTGGACTAAAATCACATCCGCGCCGGAGGCCCTAAACTCCCTCAAGGCCAGCCATCTCTTCCTGATGGAGTTCAGGCCCTTTACATTATAGAAGACCAGTCGTGTCGGGGCAGTCAGGCCACTGTACTTGCAGGTCAAAGGGCGGAGGCCCAAAACAACACGGCTCAAGAGGGGGCCAGGGAGGGGCCCTAACCTGTCTATCAGCACATTATAATTAAAACAGATATTGCTAACAATAGAGTTAGTTGCAACATGGAAAGAAACACCTAAGGACATATGTACACATAAAATGCACATAACAGTTACCGGCAAATGCATTAGAGAAAAAACCCCAATAAAAGCAATAAAATAAAAAATAAAAAAATAAAAACCAAAACACCCAAAAAAATTAAAACAATAATATGAAAAAAAGGAGACACATATCAGTCCCCCAAAAAAGGAGTATGCGTGAAGGCCCAAAAAGGGGGCCACTGAATATAGTGATGCAGAGCAACCATAAGGCCAGCACGGCCTAAAAAAAACAAAAAAGGTCAGCAAGAAAAAACCTGAGAGGGTCAAACCCCTCAGGGGTCCTTGGCCGCAGCCCAAGGACTTGGTGGGGAGCATGGCAGTTCCCAACATGGGAGGGGGTCCATGACGTCCCACCCCGACGAACCAGAGAGGTCGATGATGTTGTAGGGGCTCCCCATGACCTCCGTAACAAAGTCAGTAGCCGAGGGAAGCAACCATAAACTTAAGTATATAGCAGAACCTTAGAAAAAACAGCCCAACTGGGAACTCTGAACTAGCGGTGGAACCGCGCAGGCCTGAAAACCAACTGCAGAGGCATACCTCACTCCACGGGGGGGGGGGGGGGGGGGGACCATCAAAGAGGTCACAATCCCTTGTGTGAGGCAACAGGAAAAAAAGAGTAAAATCCGAGGGGACCCCGACAGATCCTCAGGTGGGGGGTCTGGAGCGTTGAGAGCGTGGGGGTGTGGAGTAGGCCCTTGATCCTCACTTCCTTCCAGATCCTGGAAGGAAGTGAACTGTGTCTTGGGGTAGTCGTAGGTGCTTGGTCAAACTCTGCAGGGAGCGGGGGAAGGCCCGTAGCCTTGGTCAGGGCCTCCTTGCTTTCATAGAAGTGGAAACGTACCACTATATCACGGGGCCTAGCCCCTGCAGGGGGTTTAGGAGCCAGGGACCTGTGGGCCCTTTCCAGGCGCCAGTCTATGTCCACTATGTCCGGGGCCAGGGTGTTGAAGAGACCTAGAAGGTATGGCCTGATGTTATTGTCAGCTATCTTCTCAGAAACACCGCAGATCCTGAGGTTTTGGCGTTGTTCTCTGTTCTCGAGATCCTCCTGTTGGAGTTGTAGTTGGGAGACAGAATTTTTAAGAGTAGCGTTTTCCTCTTCAAGAGCCTGCACACAATGCAGAGTCTCATCAAATTTCGTTTCCAGGGTCGCCGTGCATTCCCCTAGGGCATCTATTTCCCCCCTAAGTTCTCTGGAGATCCTCCCCATCTCCTGGGCTATGTCCCTGGTAACTTGCTGAGCCAGGGTCTGGAGTTTGAGATCCATCAACTCAGGTGTGAGGGCCTGTGGAGGGGGGGGGGGGGTGGGGGCTGTCGGTATGGCCGCTGCGAGGAATCCTCCACCATAAGTGAACTGACATAGTCCTCCGGATCCCCCTGTGTAATCGGGGCCGGGGATGAGGGCCTAGTTAGGAAGCGATCCATATTGGAGGAGGGCCGCGGGGGTTGTGGGGGACAATACGCCGATCGCTGATCCCCGATTTTTCCCATGAAGTGCCTGGGAGGGATGAGGAGACTCGGAGGCTTACCCCTGGATCGATCTGTGCCAGCGTTAGCGTTGCAGGGGCCACGGATCGCGGGACAGGACCGGAGCTCACGGATTACACGTCCGCCATCTTGGAAATCCGCGCATGCGCCTCAACATCATTAATTTTTACTCCAAAAATATGTAGAACAATACTATACCTGGCTCAAGCTGGGCTCCTTCAGTTCTTCCTGTCTAGAAGGCCCAGGTTGAGCATCGGAAGACTCAGCAGGGGTGGAATGAAGCATAGAAGGACACGTGGAAGGAAGGGTAGAGAGGGATTTCCTGACCTCAGCCTGGTCTGACAGAAAATGCATCCTCTCATAGTACCACAGCCTGGGGACATAAACTTTATCTGTTGCTGCTCCAGTTTTCATGGACTTCAACACCTTCTTGCGCTCCCTCAGATATGTTCTCCTCAGGCCACCAATTTTATTTTTTAAATAGGTGATGTCTGCCCTGGGGACCACCGGCTTCACAAACTCCAGGAGTTTCTCCATCGCTGCCTGCATCTTTAATTTGTTGCTGTAGTGGGGATGTGTAGCTTGCCACAGACAGGGCAGCTCCCTGTACTTGTCGATGAACAGGGGGAGAAAGCTGTGGTCGTTAAACCCATCCATATTATTTTATCTGCAAGACACAACACAAGACAAACCCTAATGTCAGGCTAAACTCTCATAATCTTGTCCCAATATAGGCCTCAATCTAGAAGCAGTATAGGCTAGTGATGTACCAAGTTAAAATTGTACCTTTGTTTGAATGATCGGCGCATCAGCTTCTCCCTCTGCTCACAGATCGTACGTATGACACACGCGTGTTGCGTTTTATATACAGTGTGCATGCGTGAAACTCCGCCCGCTCCTGGCGTTCTTTCTAGTGGGGAGAGCACATGGCAGAGACACAGCAGGGGCATGATAAGAATTCCAATAACGAGGAGGAGGACGGGGAAAGCCCGGAGCTAGAAACGTCCCGATCCCAGAGGAGAAGATTTAAAGCCTCAAATATGTCTTTTGGAGAGATGTTGGAGATGGTGGACATATTGAAGAGGAACAACTATGATGGGAAGTATTCACCTTACCCAAACCCAAATGTCAGAAAGGCCAATCATGACTAAAGTTGTGAAGAGTCTTCAGAAGAATTTTGGGGTACAACTGTAATGGATGTGATCATGAGTGTTATAAGTGAAATGCCTATTTCTGGTACTCTTATAGATATAAGTGCTTATCTTTCACTATCAGCTATCAACCTTAATCATACTCATTTAATCATAAGTAAGATGTCTGCCAGCTTCTCCCTTCATGTGGAATGAAACTGCAAGGGTTAAAAAGAGCAACGTCAAAAAGAAGATTGCGCCTGTTTTCAGCACCATGAGACTACACCCAAGAGGAAGAAGGGGCTGAAAACAAGACGACCCTATATTTATATATTTACATATATATTTACATATATTTACATATTTATATTTATAGTTACAATACTCTGCTTTTCCCTTTTTAAGACATAGCCCAGTTAAAAAGCTTATACTCCGTCACAATAATGAATATGTATAATTTGTGGTTTGTACACGCTGTCTTTCATCTAATTTTTGATTTGATAGTAAGATATCCGGCTCATTGTATATCAGCTGGAGTTCAGGAAATAAAATAGAGAAGTATCTGAATACTGAACTGTGTCTGCGTCAGTGTTTGACTTCAAGTGGGCACACTTTTATATTGAGAATTAATTTGGCCAGGGGGACAGAAACAAAGGTACAGAGCGGTTCTAAGTATCAACTGAGGAAACGCTGGTCAAACCTGAAACTGAGGGAGCATGATCAGTACAGAAGGATCAAGCAAGTTCTTCAAAAAATTAAGTAGTTGTCGTGTGTTCATATTATTATTATTGCTTGCATACTGCTCCATGTGCTTTGATTTAATGTTGTGCAGTTTAAAATGGCCACTTTCATGTTCATAGGTTCAATCGTTCATAATAAACTTTGTTCGTTAGTCCACTCCAAAGACAATGTTTTGGCAAGTTGCACTTCACTACATTTGTTCACACAACAGGTAAGTATTCCAGCTTTAGAAAGTCAAAAATAATGTTTTCACCTTTGAACTCTGCCAAAAAACACAATTGTATGACACTTCCAAGCAATGTTTCATATTCCTATTTCTGCCCTCAAATATCTGTGTGCTAAGTATTCCATTTTTACATTCTCATAGGGGAGAGAAGACTCGGGACGTCTGGGGTCACCAGGGACGCCACACCTCCCAAAGAAGGGGAAATCCCAACACCAGAAGCAGAGGAGGAGGAGGAAAGCGAGATTGTAGAGATTGGTAAAATTGGCACCACAACAGGTGTGTCTGAGACCACAGCTTCTGGTAAGCTAATCAATGTATGCCTGCATATTTATAATACACAGTGTTTGTTTTTTTCGTGTTTTTTAGGTGATGTGGATGTTGTGGAAGAAGAATCGCATTTTACCAGTGAAAGTGCCCAGATCCTCATTGGGGAGATAATGGGGTGCAATCACGATTTAGAGAATATCCAGAAAAACATCAATGATGTTCAGCAAAAAATGAAGAACATCATTGATGTTTTAGGGAGAATCTGAAACACCCAAAACTAGCTAGCATCCATTTTACTTTTTCCAAAACACTTTTATATTTTTCGAAAAGCCATATTTGGAAGATGCACACAGTGTGTCAACATGTACTATCTCCCATCATGGGGGATCAATGTATGCGTTTTGTGGGTGCAACCCCTTCCTTGCTACTACTTTTTGATTCACAATTTGTGTGCATCTTCCAAATTTGGCTTTTACAGGGGTAACACCCCATGTGATGAAGGCAATATCAGCACAGTTTGTACATACTCATGTCTGATATTGTCTTCACTTTTCAAAGTTGAATTTTGTAAGTTCCTGTGTTCTGTATGTTATGCTTTGATACATGCCTGTTTACACAAAAACGGCAAGTTAGAAAAATGTTACCAAAAATAATGTATTATATACACCAATGTGTATGTATGTATGTTGGTTTGTTGTAAAACCCTTTTCTAAACGCACATGTGAATGTGCTTTAAGTAAAAAGTTAAATTATCAACAATGTGTGGCTTCCTTTTTCAATGCGCAAAAGCAGTATTTTTAGTAAAGTTGTTGTTTTCTGTGATAATGGGTGTTATTTACTAAAGGCAAATCCACTTTGCACTCCAAGTGCAGTTTCAGGTGCACTTTTGCAGTGCACCTGGAGTGCATAGTGGATTTTCGTTTAGTAAATAACACCCACAGTGCTTTTTAAATTTCCCCAATCATGCCATTTTCATGACCCCACATATTTCTGCCATGGTACTGAAAATGAACAATATTTTTGTCAGTAATGCACTACATACATTAACAACAAAAACAAGGTGTGTGTGTAGCAGACCCACAACATAATAAGGTTATCTGAAGAAGAGACTGTCACCCCATCTCGCTCTGAAATTGGGTTTGCACTGTTGTAGAAAAAGGCCCAAAAAAAGACAAAAAAAAATCTAGGAGAAACCTAAAACAAAGCCAAGCAGTAAATGAAAACAAAGATTATTGACGTTTGAAAGAAAAATTTATTAAAAAAATGCCTCTCTCACATTGTCTGGCATATCAATGGCCCCCCTACCCACAAAGTAATCCACATATCTTGTTCTGACCTCACGGGCGCTTTGGGGGGGGGGGGGGGGCAAGCCAGGATGGCCAGCTTCAAGGGCCGTCAGGTTGGCATTTTCAGGTAAGTCTGCATCAGGCCCAACTGAGGCCACATAGTTTGGTGAGTGTTTTTTCCAAAAATTGTGCAGAATGCAGCACGAAAGCACAATATGATTGAGTTTATATTCCGCCATGTGGATTGGAGTCAAAAATAGGCAGAACCGGCTGGCCATTATCCCAAAAGTTTTCTCCACTACTCTTCTGGCTCTGGCCAGCCGGAAATTAAAGATCCTCTGGTCCGGGGTGAGGGTCCTCATCGGGAAAGGCCGCATCAGATGGTTTGCCAGAGCAAACGCCTCATCTGCGATGAAAACGAAAGGGAGTCCTTCCACATTCTCCTTTGGAGGTGGCAAGCCCAGACTGCCACTCTGGAGACGCCAGTAGAACTCCGTCCACGTTAACACTCCACCATCTGACATCTGGCCATTTTTCCCCACATCCACATACAGGAAGTCTTATGTCGCTGATACCACCGCCAACATCATGATACTATTATACCCCTTGTAATTATAATAGTACAACCCCGAGTTGGGGGGTGGAAGATACAGACATGTTTCCCATCAATTGCACCTCCACAATTGGGAAAGTCCCAACGGCTGGTAAAGTGTGAGGCCACAGTCTGCCATTCCTGCGGCGTTGAAGAAAACTATGGAGTCAAACAAGAAAAAAAAATAGTCATTTTGCACATCAACATTGCAAGCAGATTAGACACAAACATTCTTGGCCAAGATCCGTATAACATTTTTGGAAATGAGTATTTAAAGCCAAAAGTATAAGGTCCCCTTATCAGATCCCCCCCCCCCCCCATCTGATGGCCCATTGCAAAAAATTAGGGGGGGGGGATGTTTTGGACAGGTAATCCTCTCCACTTCATTGAGAGCTGAATGCATAAATGATGTGTGATACTTTGGCCAGCCCCTCCTTACTTACACTATTGGCAGCCTACTGGACAGGTAAGAAGTGTCATAATACAAAAAAAAGGAAGAAATGGGAGCACATTTTGACATTCTGCTATTACCTATCAAGATAATTATAGGAGAAAGAAAAACTTTAAACAGTAGCATTTGAAAGTATTGAGGCAGGCCCTTGCACTACATGCTTTGGTGAATTCATCCATAAATATGACCACAAAAGAGGTAGGTATAGTGTGTATTGGGTTTGGCAAAGTCAGCAGATAGAGGATTGCTATTAGCTAACCTAGCAGTTGGGGGAGGGGGGTTCCTAATGAGTTTGGCCCACCAATAAAAAACCTCTGACATTCTGCAAGAATTTAAGCACACACATCACATTTGTACACATTTTAGGGGGTATTTAGGGGAAAACAATACTATGGAGCTGACAAAATACATTGCTAAGTGACTAGGCTATAGGTTTATGGGCCCAGAAGAGCATTCTGGGGAAGTTAGTGCAGGCAAATATGCATGAAGGACAAAAAAGGAACCCTAAAAGCTTCCAGCATGCATGAGGACAAAAGGGCACAGCATATCAATTACAGCATATTGCAATCATGGTAATTAGGGAATGAGGAAAGAAATACAATACATTAGCAAACATTAAATACATAGAATGTGATGTTAAAGGAGCAAATGTACCTTAATATAGTCCTTTTGCAGGACCTGTTTGATGGCAGAACAGGTCTCTGGAATAATGATTTCCAGAGCCTGGGGGGAGATGCCTGTCGAGAACTTGAGGTCCTGAAGACTTCTCCCTGTCGCCAAGTAGCGCAACGTGGCGATGAGCCTCTGCTCCGGAGTGATGGCTTGCCGCATGCAGGTATCCTGCCTGCTGATATAAGGGGACAGCAAAGCCAGCAGACAGTGAAAAATGGGGTCCATCATCCGGAGATAATTCCTGAAATCATCAGGATTATTCTCTCGGATCTCACGGAGCAAAGGCATGTGCGAGAATTGGTCACGCTGGAGCAACCAATTCTTGTTCCACGAACTCCTACTCACCTTGTTCATGGACTGGGCTTGTGTCAAAGCTAAAAGCCCAACACCAAGCCCCTGCACAGCATGAACTCTACGACGAGTACGCACACGAAACATGGCTTCAAAGCGGTCGGCTGGTCAGAACGGACTAACAGAAAGCACCGATAAACAGCAAGGCCTGAAAGAGCGAACTGAAAACCAGAAACGAGTGGATGATAAGCACTGCAAATCAAAGTGTACTATACGAAGATATAGTCCGCAATGACCAACAAATGCGAACTGATTACACGCACTGATAAGCAGATACGCACCGACAAGCACAAACTAAAGAGCAGTAACGATGTGAAGCACAAATCTGAAAAGCGCAAATCATCTCTAACCAAACTTCTACTAACACACGATAAACACAAGATCAGCACAAGGAGCCCAAAGGGTGCCGCACGTGGTGCTGAACTTCCCTTTTCTAGTCCCGTCGTACGCGGTTTACGTCACTGCGTTCTTGTCATCTGGAAATTCTGACAACTTTGTCCGACCGTGTGTATGCAACACCACTTCCGGACTAAATCAGTCGGAAATTATCCGACGGACTTTGTGGTCTGAATGTCCGACCGTGTGTACAAGGGCTAAGGCTTAATGTGGGACATTTTAAAACCTCTCCTGAACCATTTAACTTGACAGATAGTTACCAACGTTTAAAAACTTCAGTTTTGCCGCATTTGCATGCTAAACATGAGTTACTGGTGTACATGTACTGATAAGGTAACATCGAGGAGAGTTCAGGAGCAACTGAAAAAAATGCCCAACTGCTCCTAAATATCCATTTACCAGCAGCACAGTGTACATGAAGCCTTAAGGTGCTCTTGTGCTCCAAAAAAATTTCAAACACTGTATAAAGATACAATGCTTGAAACAGTGCAAACTTAATAAGTAAACAACAACATATAGGATTAAATTATATTATTGTAAAAAAGGCCCCAATATAAGTGCTCTTGTGCTCCAATCCACTGAAAAGTGCAACGTGCTTCAAACTTCCACTCTGTAATGTGACACACTCCCCTTCATTGTCCCCACTCACCTGATCGGATTTTCCGACTGGAATTGTTTGATGACGGGTTGTTGGCAGAAAATCAGACCATTTGTACGCTCCATCGGACAATTGTTGTCGGATTTTCCACGGACAAATGTCTGTTGTCGGATTTTCCGAGTATGAGTACACAAGTCAGTCGGAAAAAAAGTCCAAAGTACAAGCACGCATGCTCGGAAGCAAGGACAAGCCAGAAGTGGTCGGTCTTGTAAACTAGCGTTCGTAATGGAGAGTTAACATTCGTGACATGGCAAATTATGAAATCTCGAAATGCAGCTCACATTCCCTTCCTCTTTATTGGGATAATAATGAAGCTGCTTTGCTGGTGATACTTATGGAGTTATTGCAAACAAATGTTCAAAAACGCTTTTTTTTTCTAGCAATATCAAGAATAATATTATTAGGCTTGTTATTATTTTTTATTTTTTTTGGTGCAAGTTACCACAACACCATTATCCCGTAGTTTTTAAGATCAAATATACAACTATGTTGGTGTCCCTTATCAATTTTACAGTGTAACTGCCTACTCCCAAACTGTCATTTGAAGTAAAACACATAGCCAAGTATTATTCTCCACATTTTTTTTTATTAAAAAAAATTCCCTGCTGATAGCTGACTGTTAAAAAAATAAATTCACGAAAAAAATGGCATGGGGTCCCCCATAAACCATACCAGACCCTTTAGTCTGGTATGGGCATGCCAACATTTTTTTTTAAAATGGCGTGGGGTCCCCCCAAAATCCATACCAGACCCTTATCTGAGTATGCAGACCGGCAGGTCAGGGGGAGGGGATGAGCGAGCACCCCCCTCCTGAACCATACCAGGCCGCATACCCTCAACATGGGGGTGTGCTTTGGGCAGGGTTTTTTGACAAGTCCTTTAATAAAAATGTATTTTTCTTCCTCACTTCTTCTTCAGCTTCTTCCTCCATCTTCTTTTTCCCCTGCTTCTTCCTCCGTCTTCTTCTTCTTCCTCCGGTATTCTTCCGCCACCACTGCTCCTGACAAAAATAGAAAAAAGGAACCTCCATGTTGAGGGAATGCAGCCTGCTATGGTTCAGGATTGGGGGACGGTCGCTCATCCCCTCCCTTTCCTAACCTGCTTGGCTGCATGCTCAGATAAGGCATGGATTTTGGGGGAGACCTCACAGAATTTTTTTCTAAATTTTGGCGTGGTTGTGTTCTCTCCAAATCCATAAAAGACTGCCAATTTTTTTTCTTTACATTCAGCTGTCAGTGCTGAACAGTACTTGTGTTTTGGATGTGAGTCTATTACATACAAAACGCTGCATTTTGTAGGAAAAAAGCCCCCGACCCTTTCCAAAAACGCAAAGGCACAAAATGCATTGATGTGAATGTGTTCCATAGAAAAATAATGTTAAAAATGCTTTACTGCAAAAAGCATCAAAAAACACATTGGTCTGAAACAAGCCTTAGACAGTCTTCTGCAGCATTACATGTGCTAATCATAAAATGCAGGTTTTTTGTAATGTTACAGTAGATGGTGGGAAAGTATTTTCTTTTCTCAGAGGTGATGATAGATGTCAGCAATATTAGGCAAATAGCAGCGGGCTGATCTATTTTATATTGCTTTTTTATCAGAAACGTCTTTTTTCTATTTTTCCCTTTTTTACTACTTGTTATTTTTATTGCATTTTAAAATACGTGTTTAATTTGAACTTTGCTAAAAAAATATACCATGTATGTTGTATTGAACTCTTTTTCTCTTAAAAGTTACACTTGAAAAATTAGACTAGCTAGGCAACTAAAATAGGCAATAGGTATACTATATATAGTATATATAGGCACATGGACCGTGCCAAACACAATTCAATCCATAAAATGATATGGGTCACTTGATAATATAATGAACATCTGGTGAATGTGAAGTTGCACCTTTGGTCTCAAGGAACCCCAGAGCTTTTTCATTAGGTGGTACTCTAAATCTCTCTGAGACGTCTGTAAATTCAGATATTTAAAAAAGTGTACATAGCTTCAAGCATAAACAAAGCTCTTAAATTAAAGATGTATAAATAGGTTTTACATAGGAGAGCACAATGCTAAAAGCAATATTAAACTCAAAAGCTAACATTTAATATATTGCAGCTTACCAATTGTTAGATGTGGTGAGTGCATTCATTTTCCTTTTAGTTTTTTTTTCTTTGTTTTCCCTGGTGATCTGGCAAGTAAATCTGTTGGTTTTTCAGGGGAACAAGCACTCTTGCAGATGTAGCAGTTTAAGGGATGAGACAAACCATTTATCACTGACATGGGTGCTTACAATGATCATCTTTTTTATGCAAAACCTTTATCCCAAAAGGAAAAAAAAAACGGTTTCTGTAACTGCTAATAAAGCCTAGTAGCACTGGGGTTGTGCTACATACAATCATACTTGAATATATACATATATTTTTAAACCAGAAATTAGTGTAACGTTAGTGTAATATTTGTTTTTGGTGGACATGGCATATAAAAGGTATGTGCACCTGTTCATGAATGATTTTTTTTGTTTAGATAATAAAGGAGAATTTATGTTCGCGGTATTAAGACACATGGGGGTGGGAGAGGGTATGCTACGGTGGATTGCTGGGATATATGCCTCCCCACAGGCTTTAGTGAAGGTAAATGGAGTTTTTTCAGAACCATTTAAGATCTCAAATGGAACCCGCCAGGGCTGCCCTCTCTCACCCTTATTGTTTGTCCTTTCATTAGAACCACTATTGAATAAAATCCGACAAAACCCGGATATCCAGGGACTCCAAATAGGGGGGCATAACTACAAAATATCAGCATATGCGGATGACCTTTTGTTTTCCCTATCCAGACCACACATCTCCTTACCAAACCTTATGGAGGAAATTGTAAGATATGGGGAGATATCAAATCTAAAAATAAATTATACAAAATCGGAGGCAATGGGGGTAGCTCTGCCCATAGGGGTACAACAGACTATACGGCCTAATTATAGCTTTAAATGGGTGAATGTAGCACTTAAGTATTTAGGTACATATATACCAGATAAGATGGAAAAGACTTTTAAAGTAAATTTCCCCCCGTTACTACAGGAAATTCGGGTACTATTCGACAAATGGAAACAGGGATTACACTCGTGGTTTGCCAGATGTAATATTATAAAAATGAACATACTGCCAAAACTGTTATATCTATTTCAGACCTTACCTATAGATATTCCAACACCTTTTTTCCGCCAGATAGATACTCTTTTCACTAAATTTATATGGGCAAACAAACGACCAAGGGTCAATAGAAACATGATGAGAGCTCCTAAACGTTACGGCGACCTGGCAGTACCAGATATGTATAAATATTACCAGGCAGTACACATTGGCAGAGTGATTGACTGGTGTAGACATACAGAATCTAAATTATGGACAGAAATAGAACAAAAATGCAGTTCAATACCCCTACGCAGAGCAATCTGGTGTTATACAACATTACCAGAATTGCTTAAAAAACACCCACTTATAGGTCCAACGTTGCGGATAGGGGCTAAGATCTGTCGAAATCCTCAATTCTCTACAACAAATTCACCACTATTTCCCATTCTGGGTAACCCTAGTTTTTTACCGGGAATGGAACCAGGAGCATTTCAGGGACTTATAGAAAGGGGCTATACCCAAGCATCGCACTTTCTACAATTGGAAACATGGCCTTCGATAGCCACATTGACGCAACAAGGAGGTCGATATGAAATAATTTTTTGGGAGGCATTACAGTTGCGACATTTTTTTCAAACATTAGGACCGGCGACGAACTATCAAAGACAACTGACAAAGTTTGAGATATATTTTGAGGAGAAAGAGCCCCTTTCACGGGTAATCTCTAAGATATATGAATTGCTGAATGCCCCTCCAGAAGGTTTTAAAATGCCTGGAATTGAGAAATGGGAGAAAGACCTGGGAAAGACTTTTTCACCCACACAACGGCAGAAGATTATATATCTGGCATTGAACTCATCGATCTGTTCGCGGACTCAGGAATCTAATTATAAGATATTGACGCAGTGGTATTATACCCCGTCAAAACTCTGTAAGTTCTTTCCAGAGGCTTCTGACCGTTGTTGGCGGTGTAAAAAGGAACGGGGGACTTTGATGCATATATTTTGGCAATGCCCTAAGATAAGACAATATTGGCTAGAAGTACAAAAGATCTCTCAAAAATTTACATCATACCAGATCCCAGAAGACCCGGCCTTTTTTTTGCTTCACTGCACAGAAATACCTTTACAAGCATATAGGAAATCGGTGATATGCCATCTAGTTAATGCAGCTAAGGTAGGAATTGCACTCAGATGGAAAGACCCCAGACCACCTTCAATTTCAATGTGGCTAAATAGAGTAAGAAACGTAGGTGCCATAGAGGACTTAGTTCTCTCTGCCCAAGATAGAAAGGATCAATATGATGAAACTTGGAGATCTTGGAACTCATTTATGAATTCTGAGGAAGGGAAGAATCTGATGGGGAACATAGCAGAGGAGTGAGTCCGCACGTACTTGAATGCATTTGAACCCCCCTATGGGGGCTGGGAAGTACTTGTCTCTTGTGGGGGGGGGGGGGGGTGAGGGGATAGAGGAGAGGGAAGGGAGGAGGGAGGAGGGAGGGGTGGGGGATGGGGGTAAACAATAATAATAATTTTTTTTTTTCTCCGTTAGCTGGGGCAATGGGAAAATAGATAAAAGATGAGGGAAGTCTGGGGGAGTTATAACTGGAGGAAATAAGAATTATAATGGATAAGAATGGAATAGATAGATAATATATATAAATTGGAATATGCAATGTGTAAATGAAATAATTTGGTTTTATTTATATAAGAGAAGAGGAAAATGGAATATGCTCTATAGGATATAAGATATATCTATGTGAGAAATGAATGTCTTTGCTCCCCGTAATTGTTGTTCCACCCCTCTGGACTCATGTGATATAAATAAAGAAAGTTTAAAAAAAAATAAAAAATAAATAAATGAAGGAGACATTATATGATGTGAATTGGTCACTGAGACAGCATTACACAAGGTTAACAGCTAAAATTTGAAGCACAAAGGATTATAGAAATAATTTTCCACAAGTATATAAACGTGCTCACACACATTTTTATCATATCTTTGGGCACATTTGAACTTTCAAACATTCAAGAACCTTACAAAATGTAATTTACATATGTTCAACTTGCATTATCAAAAGATTTCTGGGAGATTACCGTATTTATTGGTGTATAACACACACCACAATTTAAGAGGGAAGTTTCAGGAAAAAACATTTTTTTCAATAAACCACTTTGAAGCAAAATAATGGTCAGTGAGCATCAATGCAGCTGGATTAGTGCCCATCTGCAGCCTCAATGTAGCCTAATCTGTGCCCATCTGCAGCTTCAGCACAGCCTTATCTGTGCCCATCTGCAGCCTGATCTGTGCCCTTTCATCAGCCTGATCCGCGCCCATCTGCAGCCTGATCTGCGCCCATCTGCAGTCTGATATGCATCCATCTGCAGCCTGATCTGTGCCCATCTGCAGCCCAATCTGTGCCCATCTCCCCCATCAATGCAGCTCACCATCTCTCATCTCTCGCAGGAAATCACCGATCCATCATCTCCTATTTAGGCCTCTTTCACACGACCGATCTGTTCAGGTCCGCCTGTCAGTTTTTTAGGCAGACCTGAACGGTTGCTCCGTAGACCTCTATTGAGCGTCGGATGTCAGCGGTGACATGTCCGCTGACATCCGACCCGCTCCGATCCGAAAAAGTGTGACGGAGGAAAAGCCTACTTTTCCATCCCTGTGCAGATCGGATCAGGTGATGATGGACTCTGTGGAGAGCGGCGATTTGACAGATCCGTCCCTGCACAGTGTGCAGAGATGGACCTGTCATCTTCCTGCTCAGCGGGGATCGACGGAGCGATCTCTGCTGAGCAAGCGGATGTCCACGGGGTGGATCATCACTTATCATCGCTCTCAGTCGGAAGTCACATACTCAGTCCCGCCTCCGCCATTGGCATTGGACCAGCTCCTGTGATAGACAGAACACTGGTCCAATGCCAGTGGTGGAGGCGGGACTATGTGTGTGACGTGAGAGTCAAGTTAGAGCCGAGTGGAGAGCTGAGTGGAGAGGAGATGATGGCTCAGTGAATTCCGCTGGCACATGTCCCCCTCCTCCGTGGTACACTGTCTGCGCATTACACGCACTCACGATTTGCTCCCTATTTTCAGGGGAAAAGGTGCGTGTTATACGCTGATAAATACAGTATTTGTTATGCGTAGAGTGGTATATTGTCAATTGATATACTTAAACAGGGCTAACGAGTGATAAAACTTTTATATATTCCACAGAATGAACTGGATTTATACGAGGTGTGTCTATTAAAGTGATTGTAAAGGCTCACTTTTTTTTTTTTTTAACCACTTGACCACTGGGGACTTAAACACCCTTAATAACCAGACCAATTTTCAGCTTTCGGTGCTCTCGCATTTTGAATGACAATTACTCAGTCATGCAACACTGGACCTATATGAAATTTTTGTCCTTTTTTCACACAAATAGAGCTTTCTTTTGGTGGTATTTAATCACCGCTGGGTTTTTTATTTTTTGTGCTATAAAGGAAAAAATACAGAAAATTCTGTAAAAAAATGAATTTTTCTTTGTTTCTGTTAGAAAATTTAGCAGATTAGTAATTTTTTCTTCATAAATTTTGGCCAAAATTTATACTACTACATATCTTTGGTAAAAATAAGTACAAATTGGTGGATATTATTTGGTCTTTGTGAAAGTTATAGAGTCCACAAGCTATGGTGCCAATATCTGAAAATTGATCACACCTGAAGTACTGACGGCCTATTTCAATTCGTGAGACCCTAACATGCCAGAAAAGTACAAATACCCCCCAAATGACCCTTTTTGGAAAGAAGACATTCCAAGGTATTTAGTAAGAGGCATGATGAGTTTTTTGAAGTTGTCATTTTTTCCCACAATTCTTTGCAAAATCAAGATTTTTTTTCCTTTTTATTTTTTTTTCACAAAATTGTCATATTATCAGGTTATTTCTCACACACAGCATATGCATACCACAAATTACACCCTAAAACACATTCTGCTATTACTCCCGAGTACGGCGATACCACATGTGTGAGACTTTTACACAGTGCCGCCACATACAGAGGCCCAACATGCAGGGAGCGCCATCAGGCGTTCTGGAGCACCCAGGACAATTCTGACATTTCTCTCCTACATGTAAAAATCATCATTTATTTGCTAGAAAATTGCATAGAACTCCAAAACATTATATATGTTTTTTTAGCAAACACCCTGGAGAATACAATGGTGGTCTTTGCAACTTTTTATCTCGCACGGTATTTGCGCAGTAATTTTTCGAATGCTTTTTTTTGGAAAAAAAACAGTTTTGTGCTTAAAAAAAAAAAAAAAACACAGTAAAGTTAGCCCAATTTTTCCATAATGTGAAAGATGAAGTTACGCTGAGTAAATAGATACCTAATATGTCACTCTTCAAAATTGCACACGCTCGTGGAATGGCGCCAAACGTCGCTACTTAAAAATCCCCATAGGCGACGATTTAATTTTTTTTTACTGGTTATATGTTTTGAGTTACAGAGGAGGTCTAGGGCTAGAATTATTGCACTCGCTCTAACGTTCGCAGCGATACCTCACATGTGTGGTTTGAACACCGTTTTCATATGTGGGCGGGACTTACGTATGCGTTCGCTTCTGCATGCGAGCACATGGGGACAGGGGCGCTTTAAAAAAAACATTTTTTTTTATTGTTCATTTTACTTTATTTATTTTAGTTTGACATTTTTTTCCCCAAAAATATTTTTTTTGATCACTTTTATTCCTATTACAAGGAATGTAAACATCCCTTGTAATAGGAATATGGCATGACAGGTCCTCTTTACAGTGAGATATGGGGTCAATAAGACCACGCATCTCACCTCTAAGCTGGGAAGCCTGAAAAAAAATAAAAAGATTCTGACTTTGATCGTATTAGCGATTCGGTAGAAGCAACGGAGGGCGGCGGGAGGGGGAGGGGGGGATGTCTATGGCTGGGTATTGCAGGGTATCTCAGAGTATGGCTGGGTATCTCAGAGTATGGCTGGGTATCTCAGAGTATGGCGTTGCAGAGTATTGCATTGCAGAGCATTGCAGGGTATTGGCGGGTGTTGCAGAGCATTGCAGAGTGTTGCAGGGTATTGGCGGGTGTTGCAGAGCATTGCAGAGTGTTGCAGGGTATTGCAGAGTGTTGCAGGGTATTGGCGGGTGTTGCAGAGCATTGCAGAGTGTTGCAGGGCATTGCAGAGTGTTGCAAGGTGTTGCAGGGCATTGCAGAGTGTTGCAGGGCATTGCGGAGTGTTGCAGGGTATTGCAGAGTGTTGCAAGGTGTTGCAGGGCATTGCGGAGTGTTGCAGGGCATTGCGGAGTGTTGCAGGGCATTGCAGAGTGTTGCAAGGTGTTGCAGGGCGTTGCGGAGTGTTGCAGGGCGTTGCGGAGTGTTGCAGGGCGTTGCGGAGTGTTGCAGGGCGTTGCGGAGTGTTGCAGGGCATTGCGGAGTGTTGCAGGGCATTGCGGAGTGTTGCAGGGCATTGCAGAGTGTTGCAGGGCATTGCAGAGTGTTGCAGGGTAATGCAGAGTAATGGGGGTATTGCAGAATAATGCAGAGTAATGGGGGTATTGCAGAGTAATGCAGAGTAATGGGGGTATTGCAGAGTAATGCAGAGTAATGGGGGTATTGCAGAGTAATGCAGAGTAATGGGGGTATTGCAGAGTAATGCAGAGTAATGGCAGGGTATTGCAGAGTGTTGGCAGGGAATTGAGGGGTTAATTTTCGGTGAGCAGCGATGTGGGCACTGCAGATGCAGCCCACATCGCTGCTGACACCGATCTCTTCCCCCTCCGCTGTACCGATCGGTACAGAGAGGGGGAGGGAGGAACCGGCGTCATAACATGACGCCGGTTTGTTTACAAGTGATCATTCCGTCATTTGACGGAGCGATCACGTGGTAAACGGCCGTTTACCGTGATTCGTGATGCGCCGGGTCCACTGGACCCAGCGGTCACGGATGCTCTCGTGTGCGCGCCCCAGGGGGCGCGCGAGAGCAGAATTCTGGGAGGCCGTTAATTAACGGCCTCTCAGAGTTAAACAACCGCCCTGAAGCCGTTAATCGGCAATGGGCGGTTGTTAAGTGGTTAAATAACAAACATGTTATAATTTCCTCCTCTGTGCAGTTGGTTTTGCACAGAGCAGCCCGGATCCTCCTCTTCTTGTGTCCTTCTTTGCTGTTCCTAGTCCCTCCCTCTTTTGAGTGCCCCATAGCCATCAGCTTGCTACAAGTTGTCACCCAAGCCGAGTCAGAGCTCCGTGTATCCATTCAGACACAGGCCCTGACCTGGCCCCACCCCGTCTCTCCCCTGATTGGCTGACTGACTTTGATTGACAGCCTTGGGAACCAATAACACTGCTGCTCTGTCTCAGCAAATTAGGAGGAGTGTACTGGATGGCTGAGGGGATTGTGGACAATGCTGGAGAGAGAAGGAGCTCAGGTAGGTAATTAGGGGGTGCTACACACAGAAGGTTTTTTATCTTAATGCATAGAATGCCTTTACAACTCCTTTAAATATGGAGACTGATTAAATAACTCACCCTTATTTATATATATTACAAATGTAATGCTTGCCCCCTTCAATATATTCCTCGTTTGCAATAATACATTGCTGCAGTCTTGTTTTCCACTGGTTGAAGGCATGGAGAAAATTAATTTCTGTCAGCTATTTCAACAAATTTGCAGTTTTCTTCTTTACAGCATCAACTGACTCAAAGTGTGTCCCTTTAACCACTTCAGCCCCGGACCATTTGGCTGGCCAAAGACCAGACCAATTTTTGAGATTCGCTTTAATTGACAATTGCGCGGTCGTACAACATGGCTCCCAAACAAAACTGACGTCCTTTTTTTCTACAAATAGAGCTTTCTTTTGGTGGTATTTTAGCACCGCTGCGGTTTTTATTTTTTGCACTATAAACAAAAAAAGAGCGACAATTTTGAAAATATATAATAAATATCTCACAAAAATATATAAAAAAAATATTTTTTTCCTCAGGTTAGGCCGATACGTATTCTTCTACATATTTTTGGTAAAAAAAATCGCAATAAGCGTTTATTGATTGGTTTGTGCAAAAGTTATAGCGTCTACAAAATAGGGGATAGTTTTATGGCATTTTTATTAATATTTTTTTTTTTTACTAGTAATGGCGGAGATCAGCAATTTTTATCATGACTGTGACATTATGGCGGACACATCGGACAATTTTTACACATTTCTGGGACCATTCACATTTATACAGCGATCAGTGCGATTAAAAAATGCATTGATTACTGTGTAAATGTGACTGGCAGTGAATGGGGTTAACACTAGGTGTTGCTGTAGGGGTTAAGTGTGTCCTAGAGAGTTATTCCAAATGTGGGGGGGGCTACGTGTGACACATCACTGATTACCGCTCCCGATTACAGGGAGCGGTGATCAGTGACAGTGTCACTAGGCAGAAAGGGGAAATGCTTGTTTAGGTTAGCGTTTCCCCATTCTTCCTCTCCATGAGACGATCGCAGTTATCCCCATGGACATGGAGTTCGTTGGACCCGCAATCCTACTTATGGAGCTCTCGGCAGTTGTGTGCATGCACCGCTGGTGGCAAATTCAAAGTGATGTATAGGTACGCTCATTTCCGCAGCAATGCCATTCTGTCGATGTATATCTACATGCGGCAATCGGGAATCGGTTAACCACTGATTTAACTTTTGGGAATTCATTCTCACATCCCCCGCTGAATCTTTTGTGCCACTCAAACGCACAAGATGGTTCATCATTCCCATAAGCTGTATTAAGCATTTGAAGACATTCTATTGGTGTTTTGTGCAATTTTACAAAAAATTTCAAATTGACAAGTTGTTCAACTCTTAAACAGCATTTTCTCGGCACACTACAGAAAACACAACCAAACTAAATGGCGACTCACAATCAACTGAACATCATAGAGTGTTGCTGTTTGTCATGTTCAAGGTCACCACGCATGCAGTTATAACCTGTTTTTATTGCTTTGTTTACTAGGTGGGATCACAGTCTCATTCTTTAATATACACCTTGTATACTACTAGAAAATGTGTGACTGTTTATTTAACAACTGAAACACATAAAAGAAACAAAACTGAGTTTAGAAGTATTAAAATAAAGTGAAAATGCTACGAAAATGCTCCTCTTACCAAAATATGTGAGTTATAATTTAACTAGAGATTAACTGGGTAGCAGCCAGTTACTGGAGAGAGCTTATGAGACTTGTCAGACCTGCAGAGAACTATGAGAGCTGCATTAAGTGTATGACAGGTGCATATTACCTAAAACAATGTCATTAAAGCTTTGCTCTACTAGCGACAGTGTCATGAGAACTTGGATAGTGCCAGAAGAGCTGAATTTCAGCATGAAAATGTCCATGATAGACCTATAAATTCTGTGTTTTACTAGAGGGTAGGGATGAGCCGAACACCCCCCTGTTCGGTTCGCACCAGAACCTGCGAACAGACCTAAACTTCGTGTGAACTTTAGAACCCTATTAAAGTCTATGGGACTCGAACGTTCACAATCTAAAGTGCTCATTTTAAAGGGTAATATGCAGGTTACTGTCCTAAAAAGTGGGGACCTGGGTCCTGCCCCAGGGGACATGGATCAATGCAAAAAAAAGTTTTAAAAATGGCCGTTTTTTCAGGAGCAGTGATTTTAATAATGATTAAAGTGAAACAATAAAAGTGTAATATTCCTTTAAATTTCGTAGCTGGGGGGTATCTATAGTATGCCTGTGAAGGGGCGCATGTTTCTGCTGCTTAGAACTGTCCCTGCACAAAGTGTCATTTGTGCAGGAAAAAAAGTATTTTAAAATCACTTGCGGCTAAATTGTCGGCTCCCCGTAATACAGAGAACACTCAATGAGTGTTCTCTGTATTAGCCGACAATTCATTCATTCATTGATAAAAAAAAAAAAGCGTGGGGGTTCCCCTAAATTCAACTACCAGGCCCTTCAGGTCTGACATGGATATTAAGGGGAACCCCGTGTCAAATTAAAAAAAAAATTGACGTGGGGGTCCCCCTAAATATCCATACCAGACCCTTCAGGTCTGATATGGATATTAAGGGGAACCCCGCATCAAATAAAAAAAAAATTGACGTGGGGGTCCCCCTAAAAATCCATACCAGACCCTTTATCCGAGCACGCAACCTGGCAGGCCGCAGGAAAAGAGGGGGGGACGAGAGAGCGCCCCCCCCCTCCCTCCTGAACCGTACCAGGCCACATACCCTCAACATTGGGAGGATGCTTTGGGGGTCTGTGACCCCTCAAAGCACCTTGTCCCCATGTTGATGAGGACAAGGGCCTCATCCTCACAACCCTGGCCGGTGGTTGTGAGGGTCTGCGGGCAGGGGGCTTATCAGAATCTGGAAGCCCCCTTTAACAAGGGAACCCCCAGATCCTGGCCCCGCCCCTGTTTGAAATGGTAAGGGGGTACAAAAGTACCCCTACCATTTCACAAAGAAAGTGTCAAAATGGTTAAATAAGACAAACACACTTTTGAAAAATTCCTTTATTAAAAATAAAAAAAATAAAAAAAAGATTCCAGCGGTGCTAATCCACTCTTGCTATCCAGCGACGAATCTCCGGGGTCCAGCAATGGATGATCATATCCAGCGACGGGGGATCTCTCAGTCCAGCGCTGTCCATACATCCTTCTTCTGTCTCCATTGCGGAGACACTGCGGAGATCCCAGCGCTGACGTTTCTTATATTAGGAGGGCGGGGCCACTCATCACCTGACCCGCCCCCTCTGACGCTGGTGAAGGGAGCCAGGGGTTCCCCAGTGACCCCGCCCCCTCTGATGTAACAGAAACCTGCGTTACATCAGAGGCGGCGGGTCACCCACATGTCACTGGGGAACCCCTGGCTTCCCTCTCCAGCGTCAGAGGGGCGGGGTCAGGTGACGGGTGGCCTCGCCCTCCTAATATAAGAAACGTCAGCGCTGGGATCTCCGCAGTCTCCGCAGTGGAGACAGAAGAGGAATTTTTCAAAAGTGTGTTTGTCTTATTTAACCCTTTTGACACTTTCTTTGTGAAATGGTAAGGTACTTTTGTACCCCCTTACCATTTCAAACAGGGGGGGCCGGGATCTGGGGGTCCCCTTGTTAAAGGGGGCTTCCAGATTCTGATAAGCCCCCCGCCCGCAGACCCTCACAACCACCGGCCAGGGTTGTGAGGATGAGGCCCTTGTCCTCATCAACATGGGGACAAGGTGCTTTGAGGGGTCACAGACCCCCAAAGCATCCTCCCAATGTTGAGGGTATGTGGCCTGGTATGGTTCAGGAGGGAGGGGGGCCGCTCTCTCGTCCCCCCCTCTTTTTCTGCGGCCTGCCAGGTTGCGTGTTCAGATAAAGGGTCTGGTATGGATTTTTAGGGGGACCCCCACGTCAATTTTTTTTTTAATTTGATGCGGGGTTCCCCTTAATATCCATATCAGACCTGAAGGGTCTGGTATGGATATTTAGGGGGACCCCCACGTCAATTTTTTTTTTTAATTTGACACGGGGTTCCCCTTAATATCCATGTCAGACCTGAAGGGCCTGGTAATTGAATTTAGGGGAACCCCCACGCTTTTTTTTTTTTTTTATCAATGAATGAATGAATTGTCGGCTAATACAGAGAACACTCATTGAGTGTTCTCTGTATTACGGGGAGCCGACAATTTAGCCGCAAGTGATTTTAAAAGACTTTTTTTCCTGCACAAATGACACTTTGTGCAGGGACAGTTCTAAGCAGCAGAAACATGCGCCCCTTCACAGGCATACTATAGATACCCCCCAGCTACGAAATTTAAAGGAATATTACACTTTTATTGTTTCACTTTAACCATTATTAAAATCACTGCTCCTGAAAAAACGGCCGTTTTTAAAACTTTTTTTTGCATTGATCCATGTCCCCTGGGGCAGGACCCGGGTCCCCAAACACTTTTTAGGACAGTAACCTGCATATTACCCTTTAAAATTAGCACTTTAGATTTCTCCCATAGACTTGTATAGGGTGTTCCGGCTTTTCGAATTTGCTGCGAACAGCCCAAATTGTTCACTGTTCGCTGAACAGGCGAACAGGCAATATTCGAGTAGAACATGAGTTCGACTCGAACTCGAAGCTCATCCCTACTAGAGGGATTGCAGCAAGAATGACACATTAACATTGAAAATGAAAGGAGAGATGCATGTTACCATGTATCCTCCCCCAGACTTCATTCCTTGTTATATCCAACATCATATGTAGTGACTGCTTCCAGAAGTACTTGAACAGATGTGGTAAAGGAGGTATGTGTTATCTGAGAGAATGCTGATGACACTGTTTCGGAAATGATACAAGGTGGAAAGGTGGGGTGGTGACATTACATTCTCCATCTCAATCAGAGGATGCCTGAATGGTACCTGCTTTCAACGGCAACCTCATGTGTTCACATTGCAGCAGGGCAGCCTTTTTCGACAAGAAACGTGGAAGCTAGAGGAGGTCACTGTAGTAGCAGTATCTACTACAATGATTTGCATCCACTAGGGGATCAACCAGATATTGTCTATCTATAGTTACATTGGTCCAAGTTGGACCAATATAACTATGTAAAAATATCCATACCTGAAATTGTTTAAGTTGTCTAATAAAAGGCACAGACAGTAGGTAACATTCACAAATAGAGTCTGACCGCACACCAATAGCCAGAAAAATGTAAACTCTTTTGTATAAAATCCAAGTACAAAAACATCACATCACAGCAGTAGTTGTTCATGCCTTTCACGTAGAATGCACTTAGTCATAACAGTAGTATGTGTAAATTACTAGAGTTACACCAGGTAAGTGAAAACAATCAAAAAGTATACTAAACAACAAGGCTATTACTTTAGTTAAGCTCAATTTTCAGTATGAAAAACGTATGTCCTATAGATTACCCTCCTGCGACACATTTGTTAAAGTTTGGAAAGCATGGGTTGACTGGTGCCCTTAATATTTCTTATTAGCATACAATTGGTTGTCACCTGAATTATATGCATAGGCTAGCAAGATATCTGTAATTTCTAGATATCTGTACTATCTTGATATTACAATGCATTTAATGTCCTGCAATATGAATGTTCTGTCCTGTAAGTCCCTTGAAAAGATACTGACTTTGATTTGATTTTCTATTGGACTTTTTCTCTGTACTGAAAATTTAATAAAAATGATATTATTTTTTTTTTAAAGTAGACTAAACCAGAACTTTACAGTGATGGGGAACCTACCCAGTAGTGATCTCTTATATTCTTTGATGCCTTTTTTATCTGAATCAGAGAAAAAACTCTATCAAAGGGATAATTTACCAATAGTGACCACCAGTGATGTAAGTAAAAATAGTTAAAATAAACGGAGTTACTTAACGCAGTTACTTTAGAGGGTAATAAGTAATTAGTTCCCAATACTTGGGCGGCGTTACCTCAATTAGATCTACTGCCCAGAAGGTCCCGCCATGGCCGCTCTGCCTGGCCATTTGTTCCGCCGCGGGGAGGGGGGCTTTCGCCCACTGAGATGAGAAGAGGCTGAGACTCAGAGAGACTGTCTGGACCGCCCCATCCCGCCCCGCCTATCCAGAGAGAGAATGTAGGGAGGCGGGGCGGACACTGAAAAATGAAGTCAGCTGACCAGCTGACACCAATCGAGTGAAGGGGAGGGTCTCTCTCTCTCCTTCCTCATGAGGAAAGGCATCCCTGGAGGCATTCAAGTAAGTGACTGATTATTCAAATTGCAGTGCAATTGATCCATCCCAAGTCCTCCACCACCTCTGCTTCTTACTGATCCCATCCCTACCCACCCACCATCACTTCAACAACAGAGGTGATGGGGGTATAGGGTAGGGATGAGATCAGTGGTGGTGGGGGATGGGATCAGTAAGAGGCAGAGGTGGTGGTGGTGGGAGAGGATGGCACCACCACCGCTGCCACCCCCCCCCAAGTACTACGCTGCCTGCCACCCCCCCAAGTACACCACCGCTGCCACCCCCCCAAGTACCACCGCTGCCACCCCCTCAAGTACCACCACTGCCACCCCCTCAAGTACCACTGCTGCTACCCCTTAAATACCACCGCTGCCACCCCCCTCAACATTTGGGTTCAAATAAATACCAAATGTTCTAAAATACTGTATATAGTGTTTTTATTCTTCAATCAGTTAATATAAACATATTTGATATTAAAGATGTTATAGAACGTAATTGCATTATAATATATTTAAAACAAGTCACAGTTACTTTGCTGAGTAACTAATTACTTTTCCAATGTAGTAATTGAGTTACTAACGCAATTACTTTTTGGGATAAGTAATTTGTAACTTAACTAATTACTTTTTTATTTAAAACATTTTATTGAGTTTTGAGATACAGAACAGAAATAAACAATTGCGGACGCAGCCGCCAGATGCAGTTAACATCAAAAGCGTATCCAAGGTTAGGTACAATCAGGTAAGAAAATTACATTCTATTCATGTAAATTAGGTTAAGTAGTATATGTTACAGTTATCTAATGATATATACGTTTGCAGTAACGATAACATTTGTATTTATTTCCGTATTCAGAACACATATCGGAGTAGATGGGGTGTCTTAAGTTATACAACAACATGGGATCCATTCTGAATACGTGCATATTCCGTTACAGATAGGTATATTGTGTGGGTTCCTATAACCTGGGACGAATATCAAGAGGCTGTAGAACCTCTTGTACAACCTTATTTATGCCTAGTTATAGTCCTACAGTCTCCCATCAGTGTATGGACTAGGCAATCCTTGAGTGTGTTTTATTAGACCTGTCTCTGCAGAGAATAAGCCAGAACTTCTACTCCTATGGGCTATTAAGTGGAGACTCGGGATCCTGGGATTCCACTCCCCCCCCCTCACCCCTACTGGGATCTGACTGTGAGAGGGGTGGGGAGCCCAAAAAAATTGTAAGGTATATATACAATTACCTCGTCCCATTATTAGTGAATTATGACAGCCCATCTGTCAACTAGAGATTTTGACATGAAAGGTTTGTTTGTACCTATGTCAGTGAAATTTGGGGACAATATGAGGGTTATCCACAGTTACTACCAATTGTTAATCAGGAGGGAGGGTATAGGAGGCTGGTTATAAGGAATAGAAAATAGTGAGGTACAGATGTCTGATAAGCATATCCTGGTGCATGTAGGTATCATCCCCCAGCTCAAGCCATTAGTTACGTAGAAGTGTTTTGTATTCCTCCGTTTGTTGAAACTGCAGCCAGCAGGCCCATGTATTTTGGAATTTATGTGAGGTTTCTTTGGCTTGGTGTATTAGGGCTTCCATCTCTGCAATTCTGGATACCCTCTGCAACCATACTGCGACTCTAGTTTTGCTGCGTTAATTAAGTGGTGCATGAGGAACTTCCTGTATTGTCTTTGGGGTAAAGAGGTGTGGTGAAGTAAGAATTGAGCTGGAGTAAATGCTGGCGTGTATGTCATGATTTTCGTGAGGCATGATTTTTCATGAGGCAGCTAACTTCGACCCAAAAGGGCTGGATTCGGTTGCATTCCCACCAGATGTGCAAGAGAGTTCCCCTGGCTCCCTCACACCTCCAACAAGTGGGAGGGACCTGGGGATAACATTTGTGTAAACGATCGGGGGTTCTGTACCAAAGTGAGTATATTTTGTAACCGTTTTCTTGTATCGACACGTTTAATGAGCCTCTGTGTATATTTAGCCAAATATTATCCCAATCCTCTTGTGTCAATGTTACGTTTAGGTCTTGTTCCCATCTCTGGACGTAAGGGTTTTCCGATTTAGAGGGCGTTGGGGATAGCATGGTGTATAGTTGGGAGATGATATGTTTAACAGGGTCCCTGCTATTGCACATGGTTTCAAAAGGGGTGAAGTCTCTGCTTCATTGTTGTGATGTGGATGTCTTAAGTAAAAAGTGACGGATTTGAAGAAATTGAAAGAACGATAATTCCCATTTGGGAAATCGGGATGTGAGGGTGGAGAAGGGGATCAATTCCCCCTGTTTGAAGAAAGCTCCTGCCTTCCTAGCGGCGAATGCCTTACCAAGAGTAGTTGGACAATTATGCAAGCCCAGAGAAAAATCTGGGTTTCCGTCCAATGGGGTCATTGGGCCAGGAGTTTGAGCAATGCGCGTCTTCTGGCAGATACCACTAAAGGTGTGTATGGTTGGGCCTATTAGGGGGTGTTGTAAGGTGTCTGGTAGCGTGGATCGAATGTTGATCCATGGTAAGGGGTATATTGGAATTGGAATTGAGGAGAAAGCACCCTCCAGTCTCACCCATGCCACCCATGCCAAAGTTGATTTGGAGATTGGAAATTTCATTGAACAGGGAAAAGTCCTGTAGTAAGTTGGGTATTGTGGTGATCGGCTCTGTGAGGAACAGGAGCATGTCATCGGCGAATGCCGCTACTTTGTGTTGGATATCTTTGACCTGTACCCCTTTGACGGATGGATTTTCCCTGATTCTTTGAAGCATTGGTTCCATAGTGAGGACTAGGGATGAGCCGAACACCCCCCGGTTCGGTTCGCACCAGAACTTGCGAACGACCCCCGCGTTCGGTACGAACGTTAGAACCCCATTGAAGTCTATGGGACTCGAACGTTCGAATTGGAAAGTGCTAATTTTAACGGCTAATATGCAAGATAGTGTGCTAAAAAGGGTTTGGCGACCTGCCTCCTGCCTCAGGGGACATGGGTCACTGCAAAAAAAAGTTTTAAAAACTACCGTTTTGGCGGGAGCAGTGATTTTAATGACGATTAAAGTGAAAAAAAAAAAGTGAAATATTCCTTTAAATATGGTGCCTGGGGGGTGTCTATAGTATGCCTGTGAAGTGCCACGTGTTTCCCGTGTTTAGAACAGTCCCTGCACAAAATGACATTAAACGGAAATAACACCATTTAAAACTGCTTGCGGTTTTAATGTTATATCTGGTTCCTGCAATATGGTTGAAAATCATTCAGAAAAATGGCATGGGTAGCCCTCCCTGCCCATTACCAGCCTATTTGGGTCTTGTACACATATTAAGGGGAACCCCGTACCCATATTAAAAAAAGGAAATGCGTGTGGCCCCCAGGCCCTATATACTCAGAACAGCAGTATACAGACGGTGCAAACAAGACAGGGACTGTGTAGGTTTGTTGTGTTAAGTTGAATCTGTTTGTCATTTTCAACCGGTACATTTTTAAAGTGTAGCTCCAGTCAAAAAAACTATCTTTAAGCTTTTTGGAAAACATAGGGAAGGGTTATCACCCCTGTATAATTTGTTTTGTCGTCCATCTTTTTTCATCTCACTTGCTGCTGTCTCCTTGCGTTTGCAAGTAGGAGATGTTTGTAAGTTGGATGTTTGAAAGTAGGGGCCTGCCCTATATTATAGCGGTATGTACTGGGTACAGAGCACGCAGACAGCACGCCTAACACTACTGGCTGCAAGCTCTATTATTAACCACTTGTTAGCCCAATGTTTGCATAAAGTGAAAGATGAAGTTATGCTGAGTAAATAGATATCAAACATGTCACTCTTCAAAATTGCACATGCCCGTGGAATGGCGCCAAACGTCGCTACTTAAAAAATCCCCATAGGCGACGCTTTAAATATTTTTTTACTGGTTACATGTTTTGAGTTGCAGAGGAGGTCTAGGACTAGAATTATTGCTCTCGCTCTAACATTCTCGGCGATACCTCACATGTGTGGCACATGCGAGCACATGGGGACATGGGCGCTTTAATTTTTATTTTATTTTTTTATTGTTCATTTTACTTTATTTTAGTTTGACATTTTTTTTCCCAAAAATATATTTTTGATCACTTTTATTCCTATTACAAGAAATGTAAACATCCCTTGTAATAGGAATATGGGATGACAGGTCCTCTTTACAGTGAAATCTGGGGGGTCAATATGACCCCACATCTCACCTCTAGGCTGGGAAGCCTGAAATAAAAAATTAAAAAAAAGATTCTGGCTTTGATCGTACTGGCGAGTTGGTAGAAGCACCAGAGGGCGGTGAGGGGTGGGGGGCGTCTATGGCTGGGTACTTCAGGGTATCACCGAGTATGGCTGGGTATCTCTGAGTATGGCTGGGTATGGCAATTTATGGCAGGGTATTACAGAGTATTGGCGGGGTATTGGCGGGGTACTACAGAGTAATAGCAGGGTACTGCAGAGTATTGGGGGTACTGCAGAGTAATGACGGGTACTGCAGAGTAGTGGGGGGTACTGCAGAGTAATGGGGGTTACTGCAGAGTAATGGGGGGTACTGCAGAGTAATGGCGGGGTACTGCAGAGTAATGGCAGGGTACTGCAGAGTATTGGGGGGTACTGCAGAGTAATGGGGGTTACTGCAGAGTAATGGGGGGTACTGAAGAGTAATGGCAGGGTACTGCAGAGTAATGGCAGGGTACTGCACTGCAGAGTAATGGCAGGGTACTGCACTGCAGAGTAATGGCAGGGTACTGCACTGCAGAGTAATGGCGGGGTACTGCACTGCAGAGTAATGGCGGGGTACTGCACTGCAGAGTAATGGCGGGGTACTGCACTGCAGAGTAATGGCAGGGTACTGCACTGCAGAGTAATGGCGGGGTACTGCAGAGTAATGGCGGGGTACTGCTGAGTAATGGCAGGGTACTGCAGAGTATGCACTGGTATTGCAGAGTATTGGCAGGGAATTGAGGGGTTAAATTCGGTGAGCAGCGATGTGGGCACTGCAGATGCAGCCCACATCGCTGCTGACACCGATCTCTTTCCCCTCCGCTGTACCGATCGGTACAGAAAGGGGAGGGAGGAACAGGCGTCATAACATGACGCCGGTTTGTTTCCAAGTGATCACTCCGTCATTTGACGGAGCAATCACGTGGTAAACGGCCGCTATGAGCGGCCGTTTACCGTGATGCGCCGGGTCCTATGGACCCGGCGGTCACGGATGCTCTCGAGTGCGCACACCTCGGGGCACGCGAGAGCAGAATTCTGGGAGGCCGTTAATTAACGGCCTCTCTGAGTTAAACAACCGCCCTGAAGCCATTAATCGGCAATGGGCAGTTGTTAAGTGGTTAAAGCTAGATCACTAGCTATATAGGTGAGGTGAATATAGTGGTGTATACTGCAGTCAGGGCACAGACAACAACCACTACACAGCAGCAAGATAGGAAATCAGCCAAAAACGATTGGTGTGTACTGTGTTGAAGGTACACAGAACACCCACTGCTTCAGATGCAAAGTAACACACTACAGGAGGCCGCCTTAAAGGCGGCCTTTTATAGTGTGGGGCGTGCACTACACAGTCTGAGCTATGATTGGCCACAGGCAGGATGCCTGTGGCCAATCATGGCTCTCCTCGCTGCCGGCGCTGCGATTGGCCAAGCATACGGGGTCACAGTGCATGCTTGGCCAATCATCGGACAGCAATGCACTGCGCCAACGCAGTGCATTGTGGTCCGCGCGCGCGTCACTCGAATTTTGACGCGAACGGCCAAAACGTTCGGAATTCGCCGAACGCACGAACAGCCAATGTTCGAGTCGAACGTACGTTCGACTCGAACACGAAGCTCATCCCTAGTGAGGACGAAAAGTATGGGGGAGAGAGGACAACCCTGTCTGGTTCCGTTGGACAGGGAGAAGGCATCCGACAGGTGACCGTTTATTTTGATTTTGGCCGACGGGGACAAATAAAGTGCTGTGATATACGCTAGGAGATATTCTCCGAATCCCACCGATTGTAAGGCTGCTAGCATGTAGTCCCAAGCCACTCTGTCGAATGCCTTCTCCGCGTCCAGGGAGAGGAAAAAGCCAGGGATGTTGCGAGTTGTCATCCAGTAATGCATATTGATAGCTTTTAGGGTGTTGTCGCGAGCCTCGCGATTTGGGATGAAGCCTACTTGGTCTAGTGAGATTAAAGATGGTAAAAGGGAGAGTATGCGGTTCGCCAAGATTTTAGCATAAAGTTTTATGTCCACGTTGATTAAGGAGATGGGCTTGTAATTGGGGACTAGGGCTGCATCCCTACCAGGTTTGGGAATAACTGATATATGGGCTTCAAGGATGTCAGAGTGTTTGGTGGGATCAGTAGGTAGTGTATTGAAAAATTCAAGTATAAATGGGCTCAAAGTTTCCGCAAACATTTTATAATACCCAGTAGATAATCCGTCTGGACCCGGGCTCTTGCCTGTTTTCAATTGTTTAAGGGCCGTCATCAGCTCCTCTCCTGTGAATGGAGAATCTAGGCTTGCCGCCGTGTCGGGGGAAATGGGTTGTGGGCTGTAGTGTGTCAGAAAATCTAGTATTTTCTGTTGTCTGTCTTTTGCAGCGGTCTCGGTGTTCGGCGCTGGGAGATTATATAGATTCTTATAAAAATGGCTAAATTGTTTCGCAATATCGGTGGGAGTTACGTGCTTGTTACCCTGTGGATCTAGGATATGATGAATGTTCGAAGAGGCTTGTTTCTTTTGGATTTCCCTCGCTAAATATTTGCTAGCTTTATCGCCGCATTCATAGAAAATGCGTTGTGTGAGTGCAAATTTGCATTTAATGATTTTACCTAATTCTGTGGTCAGCTCTTCCCTTGCTAACTGGAGAGACTTGAGTGTGGATTCCGTGAAGGATTGCTTATGTTTGGTCTCAAGGGTACGTATGCGCTCGGATAAGTCGTTTATGCGGGCCTGTCTGATTTTCAGTCGTTTAGCTGCTAAGACCATTAATTCTCCACGAACCACACATTTCTGTGCTGCCCAGTGTGAGCGGGTTCACATCGTCAGACGTGTTCTCCTGGAAATATTGCTTAGGGCATTTGTTAACATTTTGAACATTGTCAGCGTCGGTTAATAGAGAGTCGTCTAGACGCCAGGTGAACGGTGTGATAGGTGACCGTGGAAAGGAGATAGTAACTGCGATTGGGTGGTGGTCCGATAGAACCATAGGGTCTATAGACGCTGTCATAAGGGAATCCAAGTCATTCTGAGACATAAAAAAATAATCAATTTGCGTGTACTTGCGATGTGGGGGAGAGAAGAACGTATAGTCTCTATCTCGTGGGTGGAGGGTGCGCCATGTGTCATGTAGAGTTAGCGTCTGCAACTGTGTTTTGATCGTGCGCAACGCAACGATCAAACAGGTAATGCAAGACGTTCCTGAGGATGAGTCTACCGTTGGTGAAAGTGGTATATTGAAGTCTCCTCCAACTACCAGCATGCCCTGGCAGAAGGAGGTGAGCTGTTGAATCGCATCACAAAAGAATGGGACTTGTAGCTTGTTCGGGGCGTATAGGTTGGCCAGAGTGACAGTCCGGTTGTACAGTTTCCCTTTCAGAAATATATAACGGGCATTCGCATCAATTAGGGTATCTTGAATTTGAAGGGGACAGTGTTTGGAGATCAAAATTTAAACTCCTTTAGATTTGGCCTCCTCATTGGTGGCGTGGTAAACGATCGGATAGTATAAGGATTTTAATTCGGGCATGTTGTGTGATTTGAAGTGAGTTTCCTGGAGGAAAACTATATCAGCTTTAGCTTTTTAACTGGTTGCCGACCGCCGGCCGTCAAATGACGGCCAGGCGGCGCACCTATTGTGGCGGGAGGCCGTCATATGACGGCCTCCCGTTTAAACAGGGAATGCGCGCGATCGTGCGCGCGCATCCCTGTTTCTTCGGTGGCGGCGTGTCACGGAGACACCGCTCGCCACCGAAGGGGGTGAACAGCCATTCGTTATGGCTGTTTACCACGTGATCGCCCGTGATGAAGTCACGGCCGATCACAGATGGTCACACCCCGAACGTGTACGGCGCATGCGTGCGATCGCGAGCGCGCTGCGCGTGCACGTCGGTGGCGGCGTGTTCCCCGGGAACACTGCTCGTCACCGACGCTGGTAAACAGCCATTGGCCGGCTGTTTACCCACGTGATCGGCTGTGATCCTTTCACAGCCGATCACTAAAATGTAAACAAACCGCGGTAACGGGATGTTACCGGGTTCTTCTCCTCACAGACCGATCGTGTGCGAGGAGGAGATTGCGGTAACATCTCGTTACCGCATACAGTGTACACCAATCACACTGATTGCCCCCCCCCCAATAAAGAGGACCTGTCACCACCCCTCATAGTACCTGTCAATCACAGTCCATCAGAGTACCTGTCACAGTCCATCAGAGTATTTGAGTACCTGTCCCAGCCCATCAGAGTACCCGAGTACCTGTCCCAGCCCATCTGAGTACCCGAGTACCTGTCCCAGCCCATCTGAGTACCCGAGTACCTGTCCCAGCCCATCTGAGTACCCGAGTACCTGTCCCAGCCCACCTGAGTACCCGAGTACCTGTCCCAGCCCATCTGAGTACCCGAGTACCTGTCCCAGCCCATCAGAGTACCCGAGTACCTGTCCCAGCCCATCAGAGTACCCGAGTACCTGTCCCGGCCCATCAGAGTACCCGAGTACCTGTCCCGGCCCATCAGAGTACCCGAGTACCTGTCCCGGCCCATCTGAGTACCCGAGTACCTGTCCCGGCACATCAGGGTACCCGAGTACCTGTCACGGCACATCAGGGTACCCGAGTACCTGTCACGGCACATCAGGGTACCCGAGTACCTGTCACGGCCCATCAGGGTACCCGAGTACCTGTCACAGCCCATCTGAGTACCCGAGTACCTGTCACAGTCCATCTGAGTACCCAAGTACCTGTCACAGTCTATATGAGTACCTGTCACTGCCCTTCAGAGTACCCAAATACCAGTCACCAAACCATCAGAGTACCTGTCACCAGGCCATCAGAGTACCTGTCACCAGGCCATCAGAGTACCTGAGTACTTGTCACCAGGCCATCAGAGTACCTGAGTACTTGTCACCAGGCCATCAGAGTACCTGAGTACTTGTCACCAGGCCATCAGAGTACCCGATGTCCAGGACCTTCAAAAGTGTGATGGGTAGGAATGAAATGAGATGTGTCATTTATGCTCCTAGAACGCCTGAACGTACTACTTCAATGTTCGGCCTCTCTATGTGGCCAGGCTGTGTAGAAGTCCTACACATGTGGTATCGCCATACTCGGGAGGAGTAGCAGAATGTATTTTGGGGTGTAATTTTTGCTATATACATGCTATGTGTTAGAAATATCTTATAAATTGACAATTTTGTGTAAAAAAAATGCGTTTTAATTTTTTTCCACATATTCCAAAAACTTCTGGAAAAAAATGAACCGTTCAAAAGACTCATTATGCCTCACAGATTATACGTTGGGGTGTTTGCTTTCCAAAATGGGGTCATTTTATGGGAAATTCAAATGTCCTGGTACTCCAGGGCCTTCAAAAGTGTAATAGGTGGTTGAGAAACGAGATGCGTAATTTTTGCTCGTAGAACGTCTGAAGGTACTACATCAATGTTAGTGCTCTGTATGTGGCCAGGCTGTGTAAAAGTCTCACACACGTGGTATCACCGTACTCGGGAAGAGTAGCAGAATGTATTTTGGGGTGTAATTTTTGCTATATACATGCTATGTGTTAGAAATATCTTATAAATTGACAATTTTGTGTAAAAAAAAATGTGTTTTCATTTTTTTCCACATATTCCAAAAACTTCTGGAAAAAAATTAACCATTCAAAAGACTCATTATGCCTCACAGATTATACGTTGGGGTGTCTGCTTTCCAAAATGGGGTCATTTTATGGGAAATTCCATTGTCCTGGTACTCTAGGGACTTCAAAAGTGTAATAGGTGGTTGAGAAATGAGATGCATCATTTTTGCTCGTAGAACGTCTGAAGGTACTACTTCAATGTTGGTGCTCTGTATGTGGCCAGGCTGTGAAAAAGTCTCACACATGTGGTATCGCCATACTCGGGAAGAGTAGCAGAATGTATTTTGGGGTGTAATTTGTTGTATGCATATGCTGTGTGTGAGAAATAACCTGATAATATGACAATTTAGTAAAAAAAAAAAAAAAAATCTTCATTTTGCAAAGAATTGTGGGAAAAAATGACAACTTAAAAAAACTCACCATGCTACTTACTTAATACCTTGGGATGTCTACTTTGTAAAAAGGGGTCATTTGGGGGGTATTTGTACTTTCCTGACTTGTTAGTGTCTCAAGAAATGAGATACACCTGATGTACTGAAGGCCTCATCAGAAGTGATCAATTTTCAGTGATTGGCACCATAGTTTGTAGACTCTATAACTTTCACAAAGACCAAATAATATATACTAATGTGGGTTATTTTTACCAAAGATATGTAGCAGTATAAATTTTAGCCAAAATTTATGAAGAAAAATTACTAATTAGCAAAAATTTATGACAGAAACCAAGAAAAATGCATTTTTTTCACAAAATTTACGTTTTATTTTATTTATAGCACAAAAAATAAAAAACCCACTAGTGATTAAATACCACTAAAAGAAAGCTCTATTTGTGTGGAAAAAAGGACGCAAGTTTCATATGGATACAGTGTTGGATGACTGAGTAATTGTCATTCAAACTGTGAGAGCGCTGAAAGCTGAAAATTGGTCTGGTCAGGAAGGGGGTGTAACTGCACTGTATTGAGGTGGTTAAGGAGTAGAAGGAGTTGAGATCTTTTTTCAGGTGTATTTAAACCCCTTACGTTCAGGGAGTATAGCTTGACCTGGGGGGACGAGATCGCAATGTCCTTGCGTGGCATGATGATATGCAGTAATCTCACTAAGCAGATAAATAAGATTTAGATTAGTTTTGTGTAAAATTTAAAGGGGGAGAGGGAATAGGGAAGGGGCTAGGGGATAAAGTAAAAGAAAAGAAAAAATTTACTTCACTGAGGCGTACCGGAAAGGGAGGGGACCAGTCCCCCCTTTAGTATTTCTAATGTTCGGTCGGGTACAGTGCCCAGATGGGGGCCACCCCTATCGTCGGGGGTATTCCCCACTGGGCCCCTGTGTGGGGGTTGGACAATACCGTTCGAAAGGAAACTAGAATGTGATTGAACAAAGAATCTACTTCGCGCCACCGCCATCCATTTCCCTGATGTATATACTCCTCAGAGGACAGGGAGGTATTGAGTCACCATACATGTTATAACTCGATTTGTGAATCTGGCGAGAGACATGTAAACCCTGGTACCAGGGTATCATGCTAGATACATATGCGTCCAGATAGACCGCAACTCATGGTCTATTCAGACCAGTTATAGTCTATGGTATCACCTGCGGCTCTAGAGAGCCATAGGTCGGCAGTCATCCACCCCATAAATTATATTATCTCGATATTGTAGAGGAAAAGGAACATAAGTGTCATAGAGTATATAACAAAAAACTCTATATTCAACAAAACCTTGGCAGGCTGCAAACTGAAAGCAAGAACTGTCAAAAAACATATGATAATCAAACCAATAAAATAAACTATTTCCAAGCTTGGGATATTTTGCTGAGTCTCCCTGTATGACATATATCCCATTTCCACCCCATAGTCTAGCAGGTATCTATTAGACCCCTAAGGATAACTGGAGGGGTAATCTCATGAGAATACGGGTCTGAATAGTTTAGGCATAGTGTGTCCCTAGGGACATGATATACATGCCCTTGTTCCCCAGTTCAGTCACGAAGACTTGAAAAGGAAAGTACGTTCAAGTCTAGGTTTCTACTACATTTTGAGAGTATGGGCCCATAACGTGCCGTGTGCAGCGTTTGACAAGCAGGTCATAGGTCCACCACACCTCTACTTCTGATAGGCTTGTTGCTGATGTGTGGGTGTGACCAGTTTGTTGTGTCCTCATGTATCTGCTAGTGGGTGAAATGAGTACTACGCATGATCCAGGAGGGGGTGCTGGAAGGCCCAAGTTGGTGCAAAGGTCTCTACATTATGAGCGGTAGAGGCCCAAGTCCTCTTTTCGGTATGATCTTTGGGTTCTAAAGGATCCACACATCTAAAGAGGTGTGTAGTAGAACATGGTTTAGCAAAGTCAAACACATTAAAGTCTAAGGGTTGGGACCTTCCAGCACTCCCTCGATACATCCCCACCTCCCAATCATATTTATGCGTACAGTTGCAGATAGTAAACCTTAGTCAAGGTAGGTAAGTATCTAATGTTCAACAAGCAAAAGGTAAAGACAGTGTAGCGCTTCTATGGTGATAAGTGTAATCAACATGTATAAAAACAAGGGTAGTCATATAACAAAAATCATATGAATAATATAAATGGGTAAAGTAAAGTCCAATTAAAATAGGTATAAGCTTCCGTAATGTAGCTGGTACAGGAATGGTTGGACCGTTTCAAAGTAAGAGGAAGATCCTACTAAACGAATGTGTCCATGTAGATCAGCTTGTCTGTAAACATTAAGGAAGGTAGATAAATACTTCTTACCAACTCTGTTGGACTCACACAGTCGTATGACAGTTGAGTCAGTAAAGCTTGAGGTCTCAATCTGGGACCAAGGAGTGGATGGAGGAAGGTCCGTCGAACTGGTGGGGAAACTCCAAACGACTGTATGCCCAATGATGTATTTCACAGGTGTGACATCAGGATAGTTTCTAATCCAGCTCAGACGCGGCCCGTTACACACCGATACTCCAATCACCCCAAAGTGGAGGGGAAGATGTTAGGGGTTTAGACCAAAAAGGAAAAAAGAAAAAGAAAAAAAGAAGAGCTCCACATGGTGCGGGTCAGATGGTATAAAATGGTAATTTATTTAAAGTCAAAAAAATTAATAATGACTTAGTGATCACGAAGAAATGGAATAAAAATGAGAATAAAAGCAATGTAGGGTGCCAACGGCTAGCCCGACGCGTTTCGACACATATGTCTTCGACAGGGGCATGTTGGGGCCCACCACATTGCTAACAAATATATAGGGTGTCTGAAACAGTTCCGCCTACAAGGGGGCGGAGACTCCTGTCTCGGACAACCCCTTACAAGTAAGGTAAACAATCTGATCAGATCAGGATAAGCGTGTTCAAACATGATAGACAAATGCAAATATCGTCCAATATAACCTTCCTACTCATGCGAGCAGTTGAATTGACTTTAGTGACAATATAAAATGGATAAGAACAGCCATAGTCATAAATAAGTCACGTATGTTAATCTGGACCTCCTCGCACATATACGTCCAGGGAGGACCAATACACAGATAAGACACGTACAAAATTGCATCTAACACTAATACAAGGTGATCAACCATGTAATATTATTACTATATAGACTGTATTATAAAAACATCACCTGGAAGGACTTGTTCACGTTTATGTTGTGTCAAAGTGGATCTATGCAAGTCGAGGTGGTAGTATCTAGTGGCGATCAGTCATTGTGCAAGTTAGATGTGTCTTACTAGTTTACTGGCGGTGTACAGCCGAAAGATGTGTATGTGTAGCCATGGTAACTATTGTTGCGTGCTGTCCTATTACTTGAGATTCCGGTCAGGTGACTAAGAAAACGTCATGACGTGCAATATGACAGAGAAGCCTCTACCAATCCCTAGATGTGCGTATCATGTGACCAAGTATGGGGGGAGTAAGAAAGAACGTGCGTCCACGAGGTGGAGGCGTGCACGCATGGACGTCACGCAATATGTCCCTATGCAAGAATGTAAGGGAGGAGAAGGGCGTCAGAGTATCTAATGTGAAGGCACTTAAAACCTAGCAAAAACCTGATCTCATCTCTCTCAATAACGTCTATTTCATGTCAACTGGGGTATATTAGACTTATCCTTGATACCCCTGTCTGGAGATCGTGTGTCCTTGACTGTAACTGTACTATAGGGAAGTCTTTGGTCGCTGCTCCCCGAACAGTCACCCTGCAAAACCTTACACTTTTTCCTGGAAGAGGCTCAGCAGCGGGGAGGCAGTTAGAATCACAGAAGTGGGGATCTTCAGACTTGGGATCGAGACCAGGTATATGCCCGCTATATTTTGAGTCTTGAAAATCTATCATGTATACCTAGGGCTCCTGGTATCTCTACAGCATGTTAGTAGGGAGGATGCAGAGAAAAGAGAGGAAAGAAACAGCGAGAAGTTGGAGGTTAGAAAGTGAGTGAGGGAAGAGGCAGAAGGGGGAATGTTCCTGGACTTAACTGATGTAAAGGATCAATATTGTGGGGAGCGCCCCCAGGGGGACCGGGGTCCCGTTCCGCTCTCCTGGATCTCGGTGAGTCGGTAGGGCTGCCATCCATATAGGATTCCCTGCGAGATGCGTAGTGCCTGTTGCCCGTGGGGGATCTGCGTCTGCGATGTCTGGTGTTTTGGGCATCCATCGGTTCTTCCTGCGGTCTTCCCCTTCCCGGTTGCACTCGGCTCCTGAACCCTGCATACCACACCGGGATGTCCATGACTGTGATATCCATTGCCTCACAAAAGAGCGGGAGCTCCTCAGGAACCCTCAGTAATGCACTACGGCCAACAAATAAGCTATTATTGTCTCTATTTAAAGACACTTCCCTGAGCACTAGGCATCCCCTGATGAAGTCACGTGACCGTGACGAACACGCGTCGGGACGCTACCGGAAGTGACGCAATCGAGCTCGAGGCTCGTTTATACCCCACACATGAGATTTATATGTTTGTGAGTATTTTAACCATTTATCTGAATAAACTTCAATATTGTTCAAAATTACTACGCTATGGGGCTCCCTTCCTCCTTATCTGTTTAACCCCTTACATAACACCCAACCGCCGAGGTACCCCCCCCCATGCTGAGTACTGCTGAGCGACCATTTAAAGAGACCAACACGGCGCAATAGGCAGGAGACGTCAGGATTTGGGGACACAGGAACAAGACCTCGAGGGATAAGGATCACCAGGAATCCTGAGGATACATATGTTACATGCTGTTACCTTACAGCTGTAAGGTAAGGGGACACCCATATCTCGAGTACACAGGACCACGTGGGATATATTCACCATCACCACTACCACCACCGATTACATCGCTACTTTATAGTGCACATAATTCTAAACACCAGCACCGTATGCGATTTCCTTGTCATTTGCGATTTTCGATATAATCGCCACCGGTTGTCGCACAAGTTTAAATGGACACATTTTGATATATATGTCATTGTGCAATCTATATAATTTTTTATATTTGTTTATATAGTTTTCAATTATTGTGCACAACCTTTTTGGATTATCTCTAGAGAGATTTTATTTTTTTTCCCCTTTCTCTAACACTAATATTGTTTATGCGTTTTTTATTATTTATCTTCTGCCAATTTTGCACGATTGTATTTGCTTCACCGTACTTATATTATTTATTATATGGTAGAAAGACACCCACTGTCAGGAAAGGTTCCCTCCGCTGGTAATATCAATCATTTGGCATGCAGTACTGCGATCCACCAGCAGGTGTCTCCTGCTGGAATTATGTCATCTTTGGTCCGCAGTACTGGTGTCCACCAGCGGAGGGATCCTGGCAGTATGGAGCAGGTATTGCCCTCTGCAGTCAGGCGTCACATGACTGACAGCAGCCATTATAAATACCCGGCAAGTTCATATACACTTCGCCTTGGTATTGTCCTTGAGCCCTGATCCCTGTTACCTGATCCCTGTTACCTGATCCCTGTTACCTGATCCCTGTTACCTGATCCCTGCATCCTGCCTCCTGTACCTGTTCCCTTCTCCTTGTCCCCCCATCTGCTGACCTCCTATTTATGACCCCGGCCTGGCTTGACTACGATTCTGGTTCTCCCTTTTGTTACATTATACTGGTTTACTTGCTTATCTGCACTGTTTGGTTGTTAGTTTGTTCACTTAGTTTGTATTGGTGGTGTGTTCACATTTATATGCGTTTGCTTAATAAATTTACCTTCACTTATTTGTGTCTGGTTCACTTGTCGCAGTCACACAGTTCTGGTCACATCTGGTTCATGACAGAATACCAAGGCCATTCCTGACCAGAAGTGGCTGCACAGGGGAACCATTTGCTTCAGTTTGGTTGCAAACATGAATGCTGATGAGATCATTTATCTTTCTCTGCTGGCATCTGAGAGTGGTGATTATTGCCGCCAGGCTTTGAAAGGATGGTCTAGTGACCAGTTGTTTGCAGCTATGCGTTTGGCTCACTCCCTGGTTGATCAGGGTTATATATTGTTTGAGGAGGTGCAGACTTTCATCAAGATCTGTACTGAGCTAGCCCTGCCCTGTATCCCAGATGGCCGTGATGATTTCACTCCTCCTTTTGATATGAATCAGGTTGTATCTTTAGTATGGCTTTTTGAAGATGATCCTTCTGATTTTTGTGAACACTACTCAGCCTGTTCCCCACAGGTGATTGCTGAGTGCATTGTATCTGCTCAGTCTTTTGTTAGACAGGGAGGCTTAAAACTTCAGTTTGTACAACCCATACTTTCAGCATGGTCTGACATGGTGCAATCAGCCCCAGCCAAACAATCCACCTCTGCCATCAGATATGAGCCTACCCAAAAGTATGTTTCCCCATCAGCCATGTCAACCTCAGTTGCAGCCCAGTACACACTGCTCCCAACCAAATACTCCTATCCAGTCTCTGCTCCCTGTACTTACCCTGCATTCAACTCACCTGCCTCCTCTCCGCTGTCTACTAACCCACAAGTTCTTTCCCCAGCTACTGGTACCTCTTCTCTGCCATATCACAATCCTCCTTTCCAGTCTGCTGCACCCCTTATTTACAGTCCTGCAGTCACCTACAGAGCTTCAGTAGCTAAGCCAAAGAAAAAGCGAAAGTTTTTCCCAACCAAAATGATCTTACCATTAACCCAACCTGCCTCCACACCTACCAATCTGTCCCAGCCCGGAGTGCCAGAGCCGGAGTTCCAGCCTGACGCCTTCCAGCCTGATGTCCCGGCCTTCCAGCCAGACGCCTTCCAGCCTGATGTCCCGGCCTTCCAGCCAGACGCCTTCCAGCCTGATGTCCCGGCCTTCCAGCCAGACGCCTTCCAGCCTGATGTCCCGGCCTTCCAGCCAGACGCCTTCCAGCCTGATGTCCCGGCCTTCCAGCCAGCCGCCTTCCAGCCTGATGTCCCGGCCTTCCAGCCAGCCGCCTTCCAGCCTGATGTCCCGGCCTTCCAGCCAGCCGCCTTCCAGCCTGATGTCCCGGCCTTCCAGCCAGCCGCCTTCCAGCCTGATGTCCCGGCCTTCCAGCCAGCCGCCTTCCAGCCTGATGTCCCGGCCTTCCAGCCAGCCGCCTTCCAGCCTGATGTCCCGGCCTTCCAGCCAGCCGCCTTCCAGCCTGATGTCCCGGCCTTCCAGCCAGCCGCCTTCCAGCCTGATGTCCCGGCCTTCCAGCCAGCCGCCTTCCAGCCTGATGTCCCGGCCTTCCAGCCAGACGCCTTCCAGCCTGATGTCCCGGCCTTCCAGCCAGACGCCTTCCAGCCTGATGTCCCGGCCTTCCAGCCAGACGCCTTCCAGCCTGATGTCCCGGCCTTCCAGCCAGACGCCTTCCAGCCTGATGTCCCGGCCTTCCAGCCAGACGCCTTCCAGCCTGATGTCCCGGCCTTCCAGCCAGACGCCTTCCAGCCTGATGTCCCGGCCTTCCAGCCAGACGCCTTCCAGCCTGATGTCCCGGCCTTCCAGCCAGACGCCTTCCAGCCTGATGTCCCGGCCTTCCAGCCAGACGCCTTCCAGCCTGATGTCCCGGCCTTCCAGCCAGACGCCTTCCAGCCTGATGTCCCGGCCTTCCAGCCAGACGCCTTCCAGCCTGATGTCCCGGCCTTCCAGCCAGACGCCTTCCAGCCTGATGTCCCGGCCTTCCAGCCAGACGCCTTCCAGCCTGATGTCCCGGCCTTCCAGCCAGACGCCTTCCAGCCTGATGTCCCGGCCTTCCAGCCAGACGCCTTCCAGCCTGATGTCCCGGCCTTCCAGCCAGACGCCTTCCAGCCTGATGTCCCGGCCTTCCAGCCAGACGCCTTCCAGCCTGATGTCCCGGCCTTCCAGCCAGACGCCTTCCAGCCTGATGTCCCGGCCTTCCAGCCAGACGCCTTCCAGCCTGATGTCCCGGCCTTCCAGCCAGACGCCTTCCAGCCTGATGTCCCGGCCTTCCAGCCAGACGCCTTCCAGCCTGATGTCCCGGCCTTCCAGCCAGACGCCTTCCAGCCTGATGTCCCGGCCTTCCAGCCAGACGCCTTCCAGCCTGATGTCCCGGCCTTCCAGCCAGACGCCTTCCAGCCTGATGTCCCGGCCTTCCAGCCAGACGCCTTCCAGCCTGATGTCCCGGCCTTCCAGCCAGACGCCTTCCAGCCTGATGTCCCGGCCTTCCAGCCAGACGCCTTCCAGCCTGATGTCCCGGCCTTCCAGCCAGACGCCTTCCAGCCTGATGTCCCGGCCTTCCAGCCAGACGCCTTCCAGCCTGATGTCCCGGCCTTCCAGCCAGACGCCTTCCAGCCTGATGTCCCGGCCTTCCAGCCAGACGCCTTCCAGCCTGATGTCCCGGCCTTCCAGCCAGACGCCTTCCAGCCTGATGTCCCGGCCTTCCAGCCAGACGCCTTCCAGCCTGATGTCCCGGCCTTCCAGCCAGACGCCTTCCAGCCTGATGTCCCGGCCTTCCAGCCAGACGCCTTCCAGCCTGATGTCCCGGCCTTCCAGCCAGACGCCTTCCAGCCTGATGTCCCGGCCTTCCAGCCAGACGCCTTCCAGCCTGATGTCCCGGCCTTCCAGCCAGACGCCTTCCAGCCTGATGTCCCGGCCTTCCAGCCAGACGCCTTCCAGCCTGATGTCCCGGCCTTCCAGCCAGACGCCTCCCAGCCTGATGTCCCGGCCTTCCAGCCAGACGCCTCCCAGTCTGATGTCCCGGCCTTCCAGTCTGATGCCCCGGCCTCCCAGTCTGATGCCTTCCAGTCTGATGCCCCGGCCTCCCAGTCTGATGCCTTCCAGTCTGATGCCCCGGCCTCCCAGTCTGATGCCTTCCAGTCTGATGCCCCGGCCTTCCAGTCTGATGCCTTCCAGTCTGATGCCCCGGCCTTCCAGTCTGATGCCTTCCAGTCTGATGCCCCGGCCTTCCAGTCTGATGCCTTCCAGTCTGATGCCCCGGCCTTCCAGTCTGATGCCTTCCAGTCTGATGCCCCGGCCTTCCAGTCTGATGCCTTCCAGTCTGATGCCCCGGCCTTCCAGTCTGATGCCTTCCAGTCTGATGCCCCGGCCTTCCAGTCTGATGCCTTCCAGTCTGATGCCCCGGCCTTCCAGTCTGATTCCTTCCAGTCTGACGTCCCGGCCTCGCAGTCTGATTCCTTCCAGTCTGACGTCCCGGCCTTTGGGTCCGATTCCTTCCAGTCTGACGTCCCGGCCTCGCGGTCCGATTCCTTCCAGTCTGACGTCCCGGCCTCGCGGTCCGATTCCTTCCAGTCTGACGTCCCGGCCTCGCGGTCCGATTCCTTCCAGTCTGACGTCCCGGCCTCGCGGTCCGATTCCTTCCAGTCTGACGTCCCGGCCTCGCGGTCCGATTCCTTCCAGTCTGACGTCCCGGCCTCGCGGTCCGATTCCTTCCAGTCTGACGTCCCGGCCTCGCGGTCCGATTCCTTCCAGTCTGACGTCCCGGCCTCGCGGTCCGATTCCTTCCAGTCTGACGTCCCGGCCTCGCGGTCCGATTCCTTCCAGTCTGACGTCCCGGCCTCGCGGTCCGATTCCATCCAGTCTGACGTCCCGGCCTCGCGGTCCGATTCCTTCCAGTCTGACGTCCCGGCCTTGCGGTCCGATTCCTTCCAGTCTGACGTCCCGGCCTTGCGGTCCGATTCCTTCCAGTCTGACGTCCCGGCCTTGCGGTCCGATTCCTTCCAGTCTGACGTCCCGGCCTTGCGGTCCGATTCCTTCCAGTCTGACGTCCCGGCCTTGCGGTCCGATTCCTTCCAGTCTGACGTCCCGGCCTTGCGGTCCGATTCCTTCCAGTCTGACGTCCCGGCCTTGCGGTCCGATTCCTTCCAGTCTGACGTCCCGGCCTTGCGGTCCGATTCCTTCCAGTCTGACGTCCCGGCCTTGCGGTCCGATTCCTTCCAGTCTGACGTCCCGGCCTTGCGGTCCGATTCCTTCCAGTCTGACGTCCCGGCCTTGCGGTCCGATTCCTTCCAGTCTGACGTCCCGGCCTTGCGGTCCGATTCCTTCCAGTCTGACGTCCCGGCCTTGCGGTCCGATTCCTTCCAGTCTGACGTCCCGGCCTTGCGGTCCGATTCCTTCCAGTCTGACGTCCCGGCCTCGCGGTCCGATTCCTTCCAGTCTGACGTCCCGGCCTCGCGGTCCGATTCCTTCCAGTCTGACGTCTGCCTGCTGTCCAGCCTGATGTGCCCGCCTTCCAGCCTGACGTGCCGCTGCCCGCCTTCCAGCCTGACGTGCCGCTGCCCGCCTTCCAGCCTGACGTGCCGCTGCCCGCCTTCCAGCCCGATGTGCCAGCTTCCCGGTCCGATGTGGTTCTGTCTGCTGCCCTGCTTGAAGTGTCCATTACCCAACCTAATGTGACTTTGCCCATAGCCCAGCTTGACGCAGTGGACTTTCCCCAGCAACTGCTAGTTGGAGCGTCCGGAGGTCGCTCCTTTGAGGGGGGGTACTGTCAGGAAAGGTTCCCTCCGCTGGTAATATCAATCATTTGGCATGCAGTACTGCGATCCACCAGCAGGTGTCTCCTGCTGGAATTATGTCATCTTTGGTCCGCAGTACTGGTGTCCACCAGCGGAGGGATCCTGGCAGTATGGAGCAGGTATTGCCCTCTGCAGTCAGGCGTCACATGACTGACAGCAGCCATTATAAATACCCGGCAAGTTCATATACACTTCGCCTTGGTATTGTCCTTGAGCCCTGACCTGCAGCCTGTTTGATACCTGATCCCTGTTACCTGATCCCTGCATCCTGCCTCCTGTACCTGTTCCCTTCTCCTTGTCCCCCCATCTGCTGACCTCCTATTTATGACCCCGGCCTGGCTTGACTACGATTCTGGTTCTCCCTTTTGTTACATTATACTGGTTTACTTGCTTATCTGCACTGTTTGGTTGTTAGTTTGTTCACTTAGTTTGTATTGGTGGTGTGTTCACATTTATATGCGTTTGCTTAATAAATTTACCTTCACTTATTTGTGTCTGGTTCACTTGTCGCAGTCACACAGTTCTGGTCACATCTGGTTCATGACACCCACACGTATTTATTTTATAACCTCTTCCTAGCACTGGCACTTTATGTGATTTTTGTCAGTCACAATCAACCACTCTCTGCACAAAATTGATTCATTGAGTTAGTGACTGTTTTATGTATATTGTTTTTTATGGTGTAGTAGATATTTCCACAGACTTATTTACTGTCTAGCACTGGCACTTTTTATGCGATTTTGTTAATCTTAACAAATCGCATCAATTATCACTATATATTTTGTTGATTGCTTTATGTATATTATTTAATTCACGTTATAATGTAGGAGACATTTACACGGACCCACTCATTGTTCAGCACTATCACTTTATACGATTATGGCAATTCTAAAAAAATCGCATTGAGAATCACTAGGTTTAACTATTAGATCTTTTCTCGTTTATGCCCTTATATTCACTTGATGCTTATTCCAAACACTATTATGTTATAGTAGTGAGGGTCTCTTACCATTCCCTCACAAAACACGCACATTGGTTCCTTATACACCACCCTTCCAGTCTGGGCGGTAGTACACTTATCACCTAATAACCTTGGTGCCTATAGAATCTATTAGCCTTTCAGGCTAAATTTCCCAATTTAGTACTGCGCATCACTACTTCCTGCCTTTTTTTAATGCACTACGGCCGCGATAGGTAGCAGATAGACCAAAAGGGAACTTCCACTTGTACGGAATGCCTTTAGCACGGAGTGTATCCAACAGTGGCTGTAGATCTCTTCTGTGTTGAAGATTAATTCCTGACAGGTCCTGGTAAATGTGGATTGATGCGCCCTCATGTTCTAGCTGTATCCTGTTCCGTGCCTTTCGTAGGATTTCCTCTTTCAGCTTATAATCCACGAGGCAACACACAACATCCCGTGGGGGGTCAGTATCTCTCCCTTTGGGCCGCAAAGCTCTGTGAATTCTCTCCATAGCCACTGTAGACTGCGCTGGTTTATCTAATAGGTTGTTGAAAAGGCCTGTCACTGTCGCCTCTAACTGTTCTGCTTCCACAGATTCTGGCAGGCCCCTCACCCTCAGATTATGGCGCCTTCCTCTGTTGTCCAAATCCTCTAAATGACGCTGGAGGTCCCTCATCTGCAAGGTGTGAGTGTCTATTGTGGAACCGATAGTGCGGATGGATGAGCTTTGTTGAGCCGTTGTTATTTCCCCCTCATGGGTTTCTTTAATGTCAGCTGCCACAGCTCTGAGATCCATGAGGCTGGGATGGGAGGACTGTCTGGACGCTGTGTCCATGATTCACCGTTCGTAAGATCGGTGACAAGCCTCCGTTATCGCTGAGGGGATGGATGGCGGCGGGAGCTCAGCTCTCAAGCGTCCATCTCCCTCCGTGGTCAGGCCACGCCCTCCAACTAATTACTTTTTTAAAGTAAGATGACCAACGCTGGTGACCGCTAAGGTTTCATTTTCCTGGCAAGGAAAAACTGAAACCTAATGAGCATGTTCCCTGTTTTCTCAAAGTTTTATAAACACTTTTCACTGTGTTGGGTGTGTGGTATGTGTGCAGCTAAGAATTTCCCAGGAAGGTTCTTGCCACTGGAGTCACTGGAAACTAAAAGAAGAAACAATGGGTCACCATCTGACCAAAGCAGAAATATGATTTAGGTTGTCTGACCGCTTAAATCCACTATATATATTTCTCACCTAAAGTAACAACTTTCATTACCTGTGTCTCACACAATATGTGTACCAGCAAGGATGTATTTTTTTTTTTTATGGTGTCATAACTAACACTGTTATTTTTAAGTTCATTTGAAAACATGAGCGTGATGAAATTTGTGTTTGCATGCAAACTTCCATTTAAAGCCGACGTCTGATCTCATAAAATGTAAAACTGGCAAACACCCCCAGCTGTGCAGTCTCTTAAAAACATCTGGCTGTTTTCCTAACACCATCTTTCACAAAAGCTTTTCCAACATAATCAGATTTGCAGCAGTGAAATAGACTTTCCAACTATTACAGCTGAAAGAAATAAAGGGTTTTACCATCTATTTTTCTCGTTTTCCTTTTCTAATGTATTCATTTGGGAAAAATCCTACAGACATTTTCCATGCACTCTAGATGAGGAAGTAAGTCTGCAGATTTTTTTCCCCTTCCATCCTATTTAGTTTTAGGAGACATCATGTCTGAAATAGATAACTAATAAAATGAGCCAGATCTTTGGCATGCTAAATGATATAATGTTTTTGCAGTGTTATGTGAGTCTTAAAGTTAAGAAAATCATTTGAGTTTAAATAAATCCTAGTATCCTTACTGTATAACCTTATCCTTTTGGTCACTTATAACCTGGTGCTTTTTAAGACAATCCCTGAATCATTTAACAATATGATCTGAAATAATACAGAGCACATTAAAGTGGTTGTAAACCCTTACAACCAACTTTGACCTACAGGTAAGCCTAGATTAAGGCTTACCTGTAGGTCCATGAAATATCTCCTAAACCTATATGGTTTAGGAGATATTTACCCGAAGACAGCCACCGCTGTCTACGGCGCATGAGCCGTAGACAGCAGCGCGCAGGCGCACTGGGCAGGCTGCAAATCGTGGCGATATGCCGTGAGTGTCGGCTCCCGTGTGCATGTGATGGGGAGTGACGTCATTGCGGCTCCGGCGAATCACAGCGCCCGAGCCTCGAGACCCGGTAGTCGCTCCGGGATCCATGGCAGCGGCGAAGAGGAAGACGGAGGACCGCTTCGGGGGCTTTGTTCTCAGGTAAGTTATTCATAATGAGCTAGTATGCTATGCATAATAGCTCATTATGCCTTTGCTTTACAGGGTGTGTTTTTAAGAAATAAATAAATTGCCTTTACTTCCTCTTTAACAGTTATAAAGATCAGATCAGAGTATGGAACTATAATAGCTACAATCTATATTTGGTAGATTTGGAAAAATATTAATGGTTCAAATACCTAACCATAAGAGCTCATTTACTCAATGTGCGGTGACTGGCATTTTTCCACACTGGATTAGTGCCAGTCACCACAAGGGCACATAGAAAACAATAGTGTTGCATTTTTAATGCATTTTACATGCAATTTGTTTTGTTTTTTTCTCCATAGCAAACTGTGTATAGCTGGTTGTTAAGCAGCAGACTGGGAAGCCGGAGGCCGAGTCCTTAACAACCGATGAGTCATCAGCTGTTAGTGAGATTTCCCCACTGACTGCTGAATGTAAAAACAAGAATTGTTGGCAATAAAAAAAGTGACGTGGGGTCCCCCCCAAAATCCATACCAGACCCTTATCCAGGCATGCAGCCCAGCAGGTCAGGAAAGGGAGGGGACAAGTGAGTGCCCCCGACCCATACCAGGCCACATTCCCTCAACATGGGGAGGTGCTTTGGTGCGGTAAAACCAAGGAAGCTTAGACTTCTGTATGTAGTGTATCAATGCTTTACTAAACAGAAAAAAACTGCACATACAACTGTAGGATACACAATACAACACAACTCATAGCTTACAAAAATATGCCTACAATTACAAGCATGTACAATATGTACGTATTAAGTAAACTAAACAGTTACTCAACTTAGGGTTTAAGATGTAATGTCCTTCATGGTTCCTTGCTCAGTCCAACTCAAAAGTTCTTCAAAGTTCTCAAGCTCCTCGCATCCATGTCTTCCTCTTTGTCCTTCCAAGCACATCTCCTGTACGAACACGTTTCTTTCAAAAACTCCCCAAGCTACCTCCCACATCAGCTCCAAAACCTATAGAACTGGTTTATTTACATATCAATTTAGGGAAAGAGCCTCTAAACATACAGTAGGTGCCGCCGATATTGTGTTTCCAGCGCGATTCTGTCGTGCTGGATCCCAGCGACAGGCTTCTCTAACCAGCGCGATCCCGTTGAAAATGTAATTTTCCTATAGTAGCGAGTGAGCGAGAGAGCGGCGATAATGTCGCCTCACTAATGAAGCCTGCATGCCTTCTAGGGGGCATACCAGGCCCTTAGGTCCGGTAGGGATTTTAAGGGGAATCCCCTAAGCCGGAAAAAACGTCTCCCCCCCAAAATCCATACCAGACCCATATCCGAGAACGCAGCCCGGCCGGTCAGGCAAGGGGGTGGTGACGAGCGAGCACCCCCCCGAACCGTACCAGGCCGCGTGCCCTCAACATGAGGGTGTGGGTGCTTTGGGGGAAGGGGGGCGCTCACTCATGTACCCCTACCCATTCACCTGTGAAAAAAAATGTAAAAAAAAACACAACACACAAGGTTTGAAAATAATTTATTGCACCTGCTCCGGGGGTCTTCCGTCTTGGGGGGGTCTTCTCGCCGGACTCCTCCGCTATCTTCTGCTCTTTTGCTAGCTCTTTTACTAGCAGAGGAGCCCGGCTTTCTTCTTCGCCGCCGCCGCCCGGGGGTCTTCTTCCGACTTCATGGGTCTTGTCCCCCTCTTCGGTTCTTCTTGCCAAAGTCGGAAGAAGGGGCGGCGGCGACAAAAGACCGGGCCTTCGCTAGTAAAAGAGCTAAGGGAAGAAAGCAGAGGCCTGGGCTTTTGTCGCCGCCGCTCCTTCTTCCGACTTCGGGGGTCTTGTCCCCCTCTTCGGTTCTTCTTGCCGGGCCACCGCTTCTTCTTCCAGCTCCTTTACTAGCGATGGCCCGGTCTTCTGTCACCATCGCCACCGATGTCGCTGCCGCCACCGCCTTCCGTTCTTCTTCTTCTGGAGATGGTGACTCGACCCTCTCTCCGGCCGCAATGCCAGGGACGCGGTGTGCGGCGACTTATATAGGGACAAGGGGCGGGGTCACCAGTTGATGTCACATGGTGACCCCGCCCCATTATGATGTCACAGTCCCAGCATCCTCCAGGATTGTAACATCATAAGGGGGCGAGGTCACCATGTGACTTCAACCGGTGACCCGCCCCTTGTCCCTATATAAGTCGCCGCACACCGCGTCCCTGGCATTGCGGCCGGAGAGAGCGTCGAGTCAACATCTCCAGAAGAAGAAGAAGAACGGAAGGCGTTGGCAGCGGTAGCAGCGGCGGCGGCGGCAGCGGCGGCGGCAGCTGCGGCGACAGAAGACCAGGCCACCCCTAGTAAAAGAGCTGTAAGAAGAAGCGGTGGACCCCGAAGTCAGAAGAAGACCCCCAGGCTGCGGTGGTGAAGAAGAAAGCCGGGCTCCTCTGCTAGTAAAAGAGCTAAAAAGAGCAGAAGATAGCGGAGGAGAAGTGCAATAAATTATTTTCAAACTTTGTGTGTTGTGTTTCTTTTTACTTTTTTTTCACAGGTGAATGGGTTAGGGGTACATTTTACCCCATACTCATTCACATAGGGTGGGGGGCCGGTATCCGGGGGCCCCCTTATTAAAGGGGGCTCCCGGATTCCGATAAGCCCCCCGCCCACAGACCCCGACAAATAACGGCCAGGGTTGTCAGGAAGAAGCCCTTGTCCTCATCAACATGGGGACTAGGTGCTTTGGGGTGGGGGGGCCGCAGGGCGCCCCCCTCCCCCCAAAGCACCCACCCCCCCATGTTGAGGGCACATGGCCTGGTACGGCTCAGGAGGGGGGGGCGCTCGCTCGTCCCCACCCCCTTTCCTGACGGGCCGGGCTGCGTGCTCAGATAGGGGTCTGGTATGGATTTTGGGGGGAACCCCACACCGTTTTTTTCGGCGTAGGGGATTCCCCTTAAAATCCCTACCGGACCTAAGGGCCTGGTATGCCTCAGAAGGGGGAACCCATGCCATTTTTTTTTCATTTGGCGTGGAGTTCTCCCTTAGGATTCATACCAAATACAGTGCCTGGTATTGGCGGGAATCAAATTCGGATCCCCGCACCAGTGTGAACCCGGCCAGCGATGCTTGTCGCTTATTGGGAAAGGAAAAGAACCATTTTTCCTTTCCCGATGCGAGCCGGCTCAGCGCTGGCTCCAGCAACGGGGCTCACAGGGTGTCAATCTCGCCGATAGAAGCGGCAACATTGACACAATATCGCGGTCACCTACTGTATGCTCTTATATAATATATCTAAATATTATTGCAATAAAGTCACTATACACATGGCCACAGCAACACACAAGGCCAACTCCATTTTGCTTTTCTTTTGGCGTGGGGTTGTCCTCAAAATCCATACCAGACCTGAAGAGCCTGTTATGGATTGGTGGGGACCCCACGTTATTTTTTTGCCAATTTTTTTTTTGCTGATAAGTCTTGTTTTTACATTCATCTGGAAACTGGCTGACAGCTGATGACTTATCGGTTGTTAAGGACAAGGTGGCCAGCTTCTTGGCCCACTCCTTAACAACCAGCTATATACAGTTTGTTAAAGAGAAAGAAAATGCAAAACACATGTTCAAAAATGCATCTGAATTCCTGCATCAACCGCAACCACATGGATGTAAAACTCGGTTTAAAGTGTATCTAAAACCAAAACTTTTTAGCTTTGGATGGAGTAGGGAAGGTGTAAAAGAAATTTCAATTCTATTTAAAGATCGCAGTGCATTGATGGCTGCTGATTGGCCAAAGCATGCACCTGACCTGCATGCTTTGGCCAATCACAGCACTCTATATTGCCTTTGGCCAATCATGGCTCAGGGGGCTGACTCCACGTGCCACACTATGTAAGTCTGCATACATACTGTAGTTTTATGAATGAAAGCAGCAAAATGACATTTGTAAAAGGAAAAAATTGAATTCAAAACTGCTTGCGGCTGTAATGTATTGCCAGATCCCGGCAATATACATAAAAATCATTGAAAAAACTGCATGGGTTCCCCCCAGTCACGCACTATGGGACTGGTATGGATATTAAGGGGTACCCCACGCTAAAAATGTTTAAAAACATTGCGTGCCCCCCAATCCATAGCAGGCCCCCTCAGGTCTGGTATGGATTTTAAGGGGAACCCCAGCCCAAAATTTCAAAAAATAGCATGGTGGTCCCCCCAAATCCATGCCAGACCCTTAGCCGGAGCACACAACCTGGCAGGCCATAGGAAAAGGGGGGATGAGAGAGCGCCCCCCTCCTGAAACTTACAAGGCCACATGCCCACAACAGGGGGTGGGTGTTATGGAGGTTTTTTCTCTGGACCGTCGGAGCTGTCATCGAAGATGAATGGACATCATAAGAAACTTTTTTTTTTTTTACAAGAAGACTTGGCCCAAACTTTCTACTGTCATTTTTACCATGTTGACACTTTTTTGGTGAATGTGTAGGGTTACAATGTACCTGAAACCCATTCACATAGGGGGGCAGGATCTGGGGGTCCCCTTGTTAAAGGGGGCTTTCAGATTCCGATAAGCCCCCTGCCCGCATACCCTCACAACCACCGGGCTGTCGGGATGAGGCCCTTGTCCCCATCAACATAGGGACAAGATGCTTTACAGGGCTACTCCAAAGCACCCTCCCCACGTTAAGGGCATGTGGCCTGGTACGGTTCAGGAGGGGGGGTGCTCCGCATTTTTCTGTGGTACTGTTCTAAACATGGGAAAGATGCGCTACTTTACAGGCATACTAAGAACACCCTCTGCATGATATTTAAAGAAATATTTCGTTTTTATTGTTTCACCTTAAGCATTATTAACTGCTTGCCTACTGCCTCACTCAGATGTACATAGGCAAAAAGGCACAGGCAGACAAATGGGCGTACAGGTATGTCCCTTTACATTTCCACCTTTCGGGCGTGTGCACCACCAGTGGCCTGCACCTGCCGGATGACATGCGTGCTTGCCCGTGGGTCCCGGGAACTCAATGTTCTCCAGCGGCCTGCGATTGGGGTGTGAGGTAGGACGGGGAGACACCTTTGTAAACAGGGCATTTCCCTGTTCTGCCTTGTGTAATGACAGAGATCTACTGCTCTCTGTGATCAGGAGCAGTGATCGCTGTCATATCCTAGGTAGACCCCCAGTAAGAATCACTCCCTAGGACACACTTAACCCCTACATCGCCCCCCTAGTGGTTAAACCCTTCACTGCCAGTGTCATTTACACACTAATCAGTGCATTTTTATAACACTGATTGCTGTATAAATGACAATGACAATGGTCCCAAAATAGTGTCAAAAGTGTCCGATGTGTCGGCCATAATGTCGCAGTCATGATAAAAATCACAGATCACCGCTATTACTACTAAAAAAAATTATAATAAAAATGCCATAAAACTATCCCCTATTTTGTAGAAGATATAACTTTTGCACAAACCAATCAATATACTCTAATGCCGCGTACACATGATCAAACAATCCGGTGGAAAAGTCCGACAGATTCAAGTCCACCGGACAATCCGCCCGTGTGTAGACTCCGGCGGACTTTTTTTACCAAAAAGTCAGACGGACTAAGATTGGAGTTTTGCACATCAATCTGTCCGCCGGACTCGCATTTCGGCGGACAGTACGGCCGTGTGTGTGCCAGTCCGCCATACTTTTGAAATGAACGGACTTTTCCCGCCCGGAGAAAAGTCCGCTCATTTTGAGCGCGGCTCCAGGTAGCCGGGACCAGCGAAGGAAGCGCCACTGGCCCCGTCACCTGGTATGGACTTAAAGAGGAGGGGGGTCCCCCCGTAGGTCCATATCAGACCCTTATCCAAGCACGCTACCTGGCTGGCCAGGAAAGGGGGTGGGGTTGAGCGAGCGTCCCCCCTTCTGAGCCGTACCAGGCCACGTGCCCTCAACATGGGGGGTGCCTTGGGGAAGGGGGGGCCGCGCGGCCCCCCATCCCCACAGCACCTTGTCCCCATGTTGATGAGGACAAGGGCCTCTTCCCAACAACCCTGGCCGTTGGTTGTCGGGGTCTGTAGGCGGTGGGCTTATCGGAATCCTGGCCCTCCACCCTATGTGAATGAGTATGGGGTACAATGGACCCCTACCCATTCACCTGTGAAAAAAATGTAAAAAAAACACAACACAAGGTTTAAAATAGTTTATTGCACAGCTCCGGGGGTCTTCTTCCATCTTCGGGGGTCTTCTCGCCAGACTCCTCCGCTATCTTCTGCTAGCTCTTTTACTAGCGGAGGAGCCCGGCTTTCTTCTTCGCCATCGCCCTCTTCTTCCGACTTCAGGGGTCTTGTCCCCCTCTTCGGGGGTCTTGTCTGAAGATAGCGGAGGAGTCCGGCGAGAAGACCCCTGAATACGGAAGAAGACCCCCGGAGCTGTGCAATAAACTATTTTAACCCTTGTGTGTTGTGTTTTTTTTTACATTTTTTTTTCACAGGTGAATGGGTAGGGGTACATTGTACCCCATACTCATTCACATAGGGTGGGGGGCCGGTATCCATGGGCCCCCTTATTAAAGATTCCAATAAGCCCCCCGCCCGCAGACCCCGACAACCAACAGCTAGGGTTGTCGGGAAGAGGCCCTTGTCCTCATCAACATGGGGACAAGGTGCTTTGGGGTGGGGGACACCCCCCATGTTGAGGGCACGTGGCCTGGTACGGCTCAGAAGGGGGGCCCCTCGCTCGTCCCCACCCCCTTTCCTGGCCGGCCGGGTAGATTGCTCGGATAAGGGTCTGATATGAACCTAGGGGGGACCCCCATGCCGTTTTTTCGGCGTGGGGATTCCCCTTTAAGTCCATACTAGGTGACAGGACCAGCGACGCCTCCTTCGCTGGTTCCGGCTACCTGGAGCCGCGCTCAAAATGAGCGGACTTTTCTCCGGGCGGGAAAAGTCCATTCGTTTCAAAAGTACGGCGGACTGGCACACACGCGGCCGTACTGTTTGCCGAAATGCGGCTACCTGGAGCCACGTTCAAAATGAACGGACTTTCCTCCGTGTGTGTGGGCGAGTCCGTTCATTTCAAAAGTACGGCGGATAGTCCGTCGAAAAAGTGCCATGTGTGGGCAGGTAGCTCGTTTGGAAAGTCTGGCGGACAGTCTGGCGGTTTGTCCACCAGACTAAGCCCGCCGGATAGTCTGATATGTGTGTACACGGCATTATTGTGATTTTTTTTTACCAAAAATATGTAGAAGAATACATATAGGCCTAAACTGAGGAAAACATTTTTTTATATATTTTTGGGGGATATTTATTATAGCAAAAAGTAAAAAATATTGCTTTTTTTTCAAAATTGTTGCTCTTTTTTTGTTTTGGTCCAAATAATAAAAATAAAAAATGCAGAGGTGATCAAATACCAGTACTGAATCGCAAAAAATGGCCCGGTCATTCAGCAGCCAAATCTGAAGTGGTTAAAATCACTGCTCCTGAAAAAACTGCAGTTTTTTTTTTAATCTTGCATTGATGGGGCAGGACCCGGGTCCCCAAACACTTTCCATGGCAATAACAGGCATATAAGCCTTTAAAATTAGCTCTTTTTATTTTTCATGTTAGTGTCCCATAGACTATAACGGTGTTTGCGTGTTCGCACAAATTTTTGGCCTGTTCGCAAGTTCTGGTGCGAACTGAACAGGGGGTGTTCGGCTCATCCCTAATGCTGAGGGTATCTTTTTGAATTTTTTCTATACTGCAGTAGTTAATATTAATTTGAAACCACTGATCAGTAAGGCCTATGAGACAGGGCTTCTGCAGGACGATACGAGCGGCTACGTGATCTCCCCGGTTGACGTCAGAGGGAGATCATGGCATCTCCCGCAGAAGCCATCCATCTAGCAAGTCATGTGACCATCCACTGCAACACTATCATCTGAATTTTTAGTTACTAACAGAAATAGGCAAGAATGCCCTTTATCCACACTCATCTTTGCACTCATTATGGAACCCCTGGCACACTCAATCAGATCTTTTCCAAAAGTCACAGGAATCCAAATCCTGTATATGACTTTTCATAGACAACGTAATCCTTATCATATGCCACAATAAACAGAAACCTAATGTATCTTCTCCATATTCGGAGATGTATATAAGGTTAGCAAAGTGAAATCCCAAATTTTGGGCTTAAACATTCCCACATAACATAGATCCACCATTCTTTCTCACTTTCCATATTCATGGTTATCCAACTAAATTATCTAGGTATCCATATTTCACCCTCCTTGATGCAAGAATTCTCTATTACCTTAAAAGACTTTATCGATAGGCTACATGAGGAATTAGAGTCACTATGCAAACTGGAAATGCCCACAGTAAGTAGAATAGCATGCTTCAAGATGGTACTTCTCCCTAAAATGCTACAGCTCTTCCATACGATACCTATGCATTATAGATTTTGTTTACCAACCTACAAACTCTCCTTACTAAATTCATATGAGAAGAGAGAGAATAAGGAAGAATGGGAGAATAATTCTGTGTACACACGACCAGACTTTTCAACATCAAAGGTCCGACGGAATGATTCCGGCAGACCATTCGATCGTGTGTGGGCTGCAGCGGACTTTTGATTTGCAAAAGTCTGACAGACTTTAGAAATGGAACATGTTTCAAATTTTTCCGCTGGAACTCCGCCGGACCCAGTTCCTACCGAGAAATCCGCTCGTGTGTATGCTAGTCTGACGGACAAAAACCGACGTGAGGGCAGCTATTGGCTATGAACTTCCTTATTCTAGTCCGGTCGTACCTCATCACGTTCGAATCCGTCAGACTTTGGTGTGATTGTGTGTGGCCAAGTCCGTTAATTCGAAAAGTCCGTCAGAACTCTGTCAGAACTCCGTCAGAACTCAGTCGAAAGTCTGTCGGACCTAGTCCCTCAAAAAGTCTGGTCTTGTGTACGCGGCATAAGTGTATAAGGATTGAAGGCAGGGGGTAATACAGGGGAAGGGTGAAAATCAAATTGTGTAGCCTGTATAATGACATTAAGTGAGAAAAAACAGGTATTACATAATTCCTCTGATATCTGAACCATATGCATCAATCCAAGTTGACCAGATTTTGTAAAAAATTTTTAGACAGTTTCTGCTTTCATAAGTCAGCTTGCAAAGTGGCAATACAGCATTCACCGCAGCTTTCCCACTAGCCAGAGTGGAATAATTACGCAGTATACAGTGTATAAGAATTTCCCTCTGTGCACAGAACAGCGCATACAACTATTTTAGATATCTATTAGCTTCTCCATCCTCCATGAGGGCAAAGTCACAAATATGATTCACAGCATCAACCACGGACTCCCAAATGGGACCAATAAGAGGACACATCCATACCATCTGAATTATTGTAGCAGTAGAGGAGTTACATCTCATACACAGGGGACTCTAAGCATGGTAGATGGTAGCCAATCTTGGGGGGGGGTATAATAGAAGATAATAAACATTTTAATTGTATAAAGTGATATCAGTGATGTATGTAGCTACTGTACACTGTTTTCCCAGTCTTCATCAGAGAGGTCTGAAATATCTCCCTACCACTTTTTTCTAGTCCTAGCCAAGCATATGCTGCAGACAGCTGGAGTTGAAGTGAAGATAAAGGCTTTCCCACTATGCTAGACGTTAGCAGACACTCCATTGAATGAGGATGCAAGGTGAGTGGCTCTGGGAAGTGAGCTTTAACAGCATGATGCAGCTGTACATTTCTAAAATACATAGAATTAGTTATGGTATACTCCTCACTCAACACTGCAAAGGGGGCAATCCTCACATTTGTGATAATATCCTTCAGGGTCATGATCCCTCGTGTGGCTCACACCTGAGGATCCATCAGCTGGAAAAGATGGAGATGCTTTGGGCTTTCCCAAAGGTGTTGGTGAGGTGAAAATGTGGACTCCTTGTGGTACACCTCCCTAGCCTATGTCCATACCCTCATTGTCATTCTCATAGGAACAGTAACCAAGGGATGGGCTTGATACACCAGATTACTTAGTGCAGCATATGACCCCAGTAGCGGAGCCTCCAGGATCACTGTTGGGTTGTGTCTAGATTGGGAAAACCATCTCACTGTAACCGACACAGCTGCCCAGTAATAAAGTTGAGAATTTGGAAGTGCTTGAAATAAAAGCAGCTGAAGGATTTTCATGGCCAATCTAAGCGTCTTCCCTACCCAAACAATTGAGACTATGAAACCATACGATTTGACAAAGTTGGTTTTGGGTATAATTATCAGAGTTTCCCTAAATAGGTAAAGGAACTTAGGTAGAAATAACATTTTTATCAGGTACATCCTTCCGATCGGAGTCAACAAGAGGATTTCCTAGGATTGACATTTCCATGCAAACTGGGAGAGTAGGGGATTAATATTGTCATAAAGATAGGCTGTCTGTCAACCATCCACTTATCCTAAAACCCAAAGAAAGTGAACTTTACACCAGAACCCGAGGGATGAAGGGAAATGAGGAACAACCTGTCCCAGTTGATGTGAACCAAACTGGTCTATCATTGCCAATGCTGAATGTAGTGAGGAAGATGCCAGCACATAGTAAACAATCATCGGAATATAGTGAAATTTTTTTCTTGTAGTTGTCCAACCGGGAATTCCTGCACCCTGGGATCCTGACACAAGAGAATCGACCAAAGGTTTTTTTCACCAATGCAAATAAACCTGGAGAGAGCATGTTATTGACCAGCACACTTGCTGTAGGGTTTGTGTACAGCAATTTGAGCCAGGAGATAAAGTTAGGGCCAAAGCCAAAACACTCCAAAACCTTTCAAAGATAGTCCCATTCAACAGAATCAAATGCATTTTGAGCATCGAGTGAGGCCACCACCCCAGGTCTATTTGCTGTAGCCAGTGCTATATGAATAAACATTTGATTAATATTAATGTATGTGTTTCTGCCCTGCATAAATGCAGATTGATTCAGATGTATCAATTCTGTGATAACTACAGTAAGTTGGTTGGCTAGGATATTTGTTAGTAATTTAGCATCAATGTTTATGAGGGTAATAGGATGGTAAGAGGAATATACATCTGGATTCTTGCCAGGCTTTGGAACCACAACTATCACTGACTCAGACATAGTGGTTTGAAGACAGACTGCACTTGAGGAAGCCAAGAGCATTGAGTGAAGGCGATAGACAAGGTCCTCTGTATAGATTTGCTAAAATTCCACTGGGAACTCATCCAGGCCAGGGATCGTCCCAGTTTGTAAAGAGAAAATAGTTCTCTGCACTTCTTCAAGTGTCATAGGAGAGTCTAAGTGATCTTGATAAGTGGTTATAAGGACCAGAAAGCCCACTGCAGACAAATAAGTCCTAAGATCATCAGCAAAATAGGTCACTTTAGAGGTATACAGAGCACTATAGTAGGAGGCAAATCAGTTAGTAATTGCTGTGGAGTCAGTGAGCAGGTCCCCTGCTCACTGACCTGCTCACTGGCCTGCCAGGCCAACAGTCTACCATTGTGTTCCTACTGCTCAAAAATACGACGAGGTTGATGAAGTAGTCACTCCCTAGTCAGTGAAGTATGTAAGAAAAGAGTCTTAAAATCTTGCAGTCTACTGAGAATCTGTGGGTCGTTAGTTTGGGTATATCCTCTATCAAGGTATGAAGCATCTTGACCTTAGTCGGGTCTTCCTTTAGTTCCCTATGAACAGTTTCTAGAAGGGTTTAATATTGCCCTCTACTGAAGGCCTTAAAAGGCATCCCACTCTACAGCTTCCAATGCAGGGTCAGGCTTGATGCTCCAATATATTGCAAGTTGCTGCTTAAAGCCCAAATCCACCTTAGCATCTGAAATCCAAAACATAGATAACCATCATAACTTATCCAATAGATTCTCAGAAATAGAGATTTGTCACAATTAATGTGCTATCGTGTATTGGAACGTCTCTAAGCAGATTCATAAGATGCTTACCTTCTTTCAGTGGGGGTTACATGATAGCACATTAACTGTGACGATTGATGTTGGATCATTATATACTAATCTTATACAACAGGACATCTTATTAACCAATAAAAGAGCCCTTGATTCCAAGTCTGACCTCAAAAGGGAACAGAAGGGGGTCCTGATTGAGGCATTGGAGCTAGAAATTTCTAATAACTACTTTTGGCATGAGGGATCATGCTTCAAACATGTTAAGGGAGTGGCTATGGGAGCCAAATATGCTCCCAGTGTAGCAAACATACTTTACTAATGAGCCAATGGGAAGAGCATAGCATATTTGGAGTTCCTATACCTGAAATATCTTTATATAAAAGGTAGATTGACGATATCATCATCCTTTGGAATGGCACAATGGAGACACTGGAAACATTTTTGAGTAACATTGATAATAACTGTTATGGATTAAAATTCACAGGAAACTGGGATTTGTAAGAAATCAGTTTCCTTGATTTGGTCTTGGTGAAGGCAAATGGGGCGCATTCAAACCAAGACTTATTTCAAGGACACTGATAGAAACAGTTACATCCCTACAGCCAGCTGCCACCATCCTAGGTGATTGGGTGGGTTTCCAAAGGGTCAATTTATGAGAATCAGGCGTATGTCGGATTATTTAAATCAGTCAGAGATTGTGGTTAATAAATTCAAAGAAAAAGGATATCGAGATCAGGACCTTGGATCTATTCAATCACAAACTATAGAGATGGATAGAAAATTACTTTTGGAGGACAAACCCAAAAAGAAACCCGATTTAGATTTCATAGCCTTTTTGACTAATTTTAGCCAAGATTACAAAAGTTTAGAGAAGATAGTTATGAAACATTGGCCTTTACTGTTGAGAGACAGGACATTGTCAAAATTGTTGCCCAACTGCCCTAGGTTCATTTATCAACGTGCATCTAATTTAAGGAATATATTGGCTCCTAATATATTGAACCCCCCAAAAGAAAGTTGGCACTTTTTGGGATGTAACAGGGTTTTATTACTGTAAAAAATGTAAAGCATGTAAATTGAGAAGGAAAAATACTAGAAAGGTATTGAATTTTACATCATTCAGCACAGGGAGTGAATATAAAACTGAGAAGTGTATTACATGTAAATTGACCCATGTAACATTGAAGAGGCGGTAACTGTAAGAGTGCCATCTCTTCTCTCACAATGAAACTCAGTGGATTTATCAGCTTAGAACAATGAATCCCTTAGGGTTGAACATTGAATTGGATCTAAACTGTTTTTTGTCCAATTGGTAGTTATTTTATTTTTATCATCACACATTTGTTTATTTTTTTTTAATTATTGTTATGTTTATTTATTTATTTATTTATTTTTTTTTTTTCTTGTTTATTTTTTTTTTATTTTCATTTTCATTTTTATTTTTATTTTTGTATTTTTATTTTTATTGATATTGATTTATTTTTTTATTATTATTTTCATTGTATATTATGTATCACTTTTTTTTTACTTTTGTAGTCATGTTAGTTAATTAAGTTAATTTTTAAAGTCACTAGTGCTATGGTTATATTGTGTTAAAACCAGAATTAAAACTCGTCTTGTCTCCCCTGTGGTTTCTGCTCTGTCCACAGGGGCGGCATATTTGCCCCACCAACAAAATGGTCGCAATGCTAATTTGATTGGTCCTGTTAAGGCAGTGTTTCTCAAATCCAGTCCTCAGGCCCCCCCAACAGGTCATGTTTTCAGGATTTCCCTCAGATGAAACGGCTGTGGTAATTGCTAAGGCAGTGAAACTGATCAAATCACCTGTGAAAAATAATGGAAAACCTGAAAACATGACCTGTTGGGGGGGCCTGAGGACTGGATTTGAGAAACACTGTGTTAAGGGGAGGTGCTCTCGCCCTCTGTATTTAAAGACAGTTTAGTTAACCGGAAATTAGGTCCTTGATGATGCCCTGTGGGAGGGTGAAATGCGTAGACATAATTTCCAGTTCCTATTGATGTCACGTCTGGTTCCTATTGATGTCACTTCCAGTATCGTGAAACGCACGCTATGAACAGCCTTTCCAGTATTCACAGCACCATGTTTTTATGCCTGATTTTATCTTGCTTCTTGTAAGTATCCATTTCTATGCACAATAAATCCTTTTCATAGCGGTACTTCATTATTAGTCCATTCCTTTTCATTCTGGATAACTGTTATTCTGGCTGAGTATCTTTAACAAAGAAATTTTGTCTGATAATCTGATGCCAAAGCTGCCATTCCTGACCATCATTATTAAGCCTGAAGTGACCCCTAGACTGAATTTGATCCATGTGAGTGGGGGCAGAGAAGGGGTTGTTGTGGCACACCTTGAAAATTGTGGAGCGCTTTTGGATTTGAGCACATCAGTTCCTTTATTTGGCCTTTCACGTTTATTATCTATGTATTGTTTGCAATTTTACTTATACTGTGTTTGCTAGCGCTGTATTTTATATATTTGTATATGTTGTATTAGCACCTTGTGTACAGCAGCTGCACTTGCCACTTTATTTTTCCATTTTATGTTATTTTTCACACCATTAGCACGAGTATATATATTTAGAATATATTTTGTTATAGCTCCACTGTCTGAGTCGGCATTCTGCTGGTAGTGGCAGTGTGCTCTTCCTCCTCTTTCAGTGCAATCGCAGGGGCCACAAGGGAAAGGTGATTTGAGTCTGTGCATTACAAAGGTAAAGAGAAGCATAGCAGGCCAGGTAGAGTCCAACTGCACGCTAAAGATACTGGACTGCAGAGCCCCCCACCAAGCATCCGCTCCCTGTGCAATTTTAGACATGCCCCCCTGGTAAGTATAACTTAGCTGGAAGATGAGCCATACCCTATTCTTACTATCTGGCCTCATTGCTGGACCACACAATGTATTTATAAAACATATGGTCACTCTAAAAAGCCTCAGTGTTCCCAATCAAGACAGCAAAAAGCATTAATTTGGCAACCTTAATGGATGACCCCCTCCCTGTGCCTCATTGTCCTTCTATCAAAGCCTTATTAAACTAAATCATGACATTGCTTCCTTCACTCCACATCCACTCCCACAAAATTATCTAGAATTACGCATCCCACACCTACATTTTTCTTGCTTGACCCCTATAGGCATTAAACATCTACAAGCACTATTTATGGGGCATAACTTATTATCCTTTAATGAGCTTCAACTCCATTACAATCTTCCCCCTTTTTGAGCATTATAGATATATACAGATAGCATACCTCTGTAAAATTCAGAAAATCCCCCTGACAACTAACTTAAATACCATAAAATCTAGATTTTATGATCCAGGTGCACTTTTAAAAATGGGTATTTGCATCTCTAAATCAAATACGATTTGAAAGTGGGACCAAGACTTGGGCCTATCTTTCCTGGATTCCTCCTAGCGAGCAGCAATCTGGGCAATCTATAAATCCAGGCAGTGTACCAAATCACTGGGATATTTAAAAAAAATCTGCATTGGTGGTACATTACTCCTTATAGGCTCTCCAAGATGCATCTGGGCACTTCAGCAGAATGTTGGCAAAATTGTAACAGGCTCTCTAATACAAATCCTATGGTACTGCAAGTAGATCCGATCATACTGGAACCAAGTCTTTAAATGAATCACGGAATTTATTTCAATACATATTGCCCCCTCTGCAGGAATGGCATTTCTTCATAATAACATAGGCACTATCCCGAAATCGCTCAGATTTCATTGTAGAACTTCCCCCCGTCTGAGAACTATACCACTATATTTGTAGTGGTTGATCGTCTGAGCAAGATGGCACATTTTGTACCTTTGGAAGGAACCCCTTCTGCCTCTGAGACTGCCTCCATGTTCATCAGAGAAATAAAGTTGCATGGTATTCCTGAAAACATCATCTCTGATCGAGGGGTCCAATTCACCTTCAGATTTTGGAGGGCTCTTTGTGAAGCCTCGAACACCGCCTGTAAATTGATTACCACCCATATCATCAGATTTTACAAACTGGTAACAATACAGGTGGAATCTATAACTGCAAATCCCTGTCCTGAGAAAACCTGTGCCCTGTTCAAGGTGACATCCCTCTATAAGGACTTTTGTACAAAGGTGTTTGCGATGTATTGAAGTACACATGAGGTAGCATTACTTATAAACGTGTAGTGGCTATAAAGGCATAGCAACTGAACTTGTCACGTACCTAATGGATGAGAACAGAATGCAGATGGAGACCTCTCTTGCGTCCCTGACTCGTGGCCCCTGATAGAGAAGACAGGAGGCCCGGGAGTGCAAGGTAGCCTGAGTGCCTGGCAGGATCAACACCGAAGGTAAATCAGTAGGTTTCCAGAGGAAGCTGTAGCTGGATCAGCAGACTTGGCAGGAGACAGGAATTGGCTCGAACCAATAATCACACACAAGAACAGGTAAGTAGCTCTGAGTACAGATGTACAGGGAAGTCAGACAGGCCAGGTCAAACACAGATGGTCGGTACAGGCACAGGTGCAGGAGACAGGAATGGAGTCACAGGACAAGCCGGGTCAGTAACAGGCAGGCATGAATGGATCAGAGGATAAGGCAAGTGCAGAGTCGTTAGGCAAGCCAGGGTCAAGACAGGTAGATAGCAGAGGAGGTCACAGGTCAAGCCAGGTATACAGGAGGTCAGATCAGGTCAACAGATAATGCTCAGGAACACTGTAGATCAGACAGCAATGTTAGGGAGAAGCAGCTGTGTTTAAATAACCTGCTTGACGCTGGTAACCATGCGCGCGTACTCCGTGTGCGCGCACGCGCATAGGAGCTCACAATCGTGCACTGACAGGTGAGGAACTACTGTTCCCAGCCAGCTTTTCCTGACAGAACTGAAGTAATTAAAGAAAAGCACTAAGATAAGGATTACAAACCCTTTTTCTGTATGGCCAGGCCAAGCTTCTCAGAGGCAACAGATACAGTTTGATACAGTTCCCATTTTGGGAGCGACTGCTGAAAAGCTTACTGCTCAATAGGTATGAGCAGCAAATCCCAATGAAGTCAAATATAGAGCTTGATACTAAATTCTGGTCAATTGCAAGACTTATGCCCTGACATGGTTGGATTTTCCGACAGAAAATGTTTGATGGGAGCTTTTTGTTGGAAATTTACCTTGTGCAGGCTCCATCGAACATTTTCCATCGGGATTTCCGCACAAAATTTGAGATCTGGTTCTCAAATTTTCCAACAACAAAATCCGTTGTTGGAAATTTCTGATCATGTGTACATAATTCCGATGCACAAAGTTCCATGCGTGTTCGGAATCAAGCAGAAGAGCCGCTATTGAACTTAATTTTTCTCGGCTTGTAGTATGTGTTGTATGTCACCGCGTTCTTGATGTTTGCAATTTCCGACCAACTTTGTGTGACCGTGTGTATGCAAGAAAAGTTTGAGCCAAAATCCATCGTGAAAAATCCATGGATTTTGTTGTCGGAATGTCCGATCAATGTCCGATTGTGTGTACTGGGCATAATTGTCAACAAAGAGCTTGGGGAGCTGGGCACTGCTATACGGGACATTTAACAAGCAAAAAAAAATAAAAATGTTCAAAAATACAGTACAGCAGGGAGAAGATTATTTTAATCATCAAGTGAGACATGGGAGAAAAAACACCCATCCTTTAAATTACTGTACTTGCTTGGGAAGTGCGTTTAAGCTGTATGTGGTTTTACAGAACAGTATGATTTTTTAAGTTTGCATTAGCAACACCATTATCACATATTTTGAATGCGTAATTGGGTTTTAACCTTTACATTTATTCTGGCTTAAAGTGATATTAAAGGCTTGACTCAAAAAATCAAAAATAACAAACATGCTATACTTACATGCTCTGTGCAATTGTTTTGCACAGAGCAGCCCCGATCATCCTCCTGCCGGCATTCCTGGCCCTTCCCTCCTGCTGAGTGCCCCTAAAGCTGCTTGCTTTGGGGGCACCCTAGCAGGCTCACTCCCGAGCCACTGCCCTGTGTGTCCATTCACAAACAGAGTCGTGGCATGGCCCCTCCTCCTCTCTCTTCTTATTGGCTCACTGGCTGTGATTTAGCAGCGGGAGCCAATGACTCCCACTGCTGTCTCAGCCAATGAGGAAGGAGAGTCCCCGGAGAGCTGAAGCTCTTGTGAACATCGCTGGATCAAGGGCTCAGGTAAGTATTAGCATAGAATGCACTAAGGTGAAAAACCTACTGCCTTTAGAACCACTTTAAATACAGCAGCAACACCCAGTCTAAATAATTTCAACATGAAGAAAAGAAATGTTTTTGCGGTGACACCTGACTTTATCAATTAATTGATCAGTGGACGTAGCAGCCACCACAGATCTAAACTAGGAAAGAGTAAAGCCATCAACTTTCAACACATTGACCAGTAATAAAACTAATAAAACAATGTAATAGTATGATTTGTGAGCTTCTTTTTGTACTTTAATACAATGCATTGTCTTAAATGTTTAATTAAGGGCCATTTAACACGTATGTGCATAAAAACGTATACAGTATGTGGTTTATAAAAAAGCTTAGCAACTTTTTTACTGTGTTGATCTAAATTTTAGCACATCACATATTGCTTCTTTAATGTACTTTTAAAGTGGTTGTAAATCCACAAAAAAAAAAAAAACCCTGCAAGACAAAGGCATAATGAGATAGTATTGCATAGTATACTAGCTCATTATCAAATACTCACTTTAGATTGAAGCCCCTGCAGCGGTCCTGGAACACTTCTCTGCCTGGCGACATGTCTCCCGGAGTTATTTCCGGTATCGGGTGCCCCAGCCCTGTGATTGGCCAGAGCCAACAAGGCCTCACTCCGGCGAATGCGTGCAGGACCCGCCGGTTACGGCATGTCAGCCGAAGCAACGACACGAACGTGCCTTTGCTTCAGTGCGCATGTGCCGACATCATCGTGCAGGTTTAGGAGATATCCACGCTAGCTCCAGGTAAGCCTTATTATAAGCTTACCTGTAGTAAAAACTGGTTTGTAAAGGTTTAGAACAACTTTAATGCATTTTTTACATGTTTTCTGGATCATCACTACATCACCCACATATGTGGGTTTTGCAAGGAGAGTTGTGTGCTGTGATTTCTGCTGTAATGGAGTTTTCTTTTTTGATGCTTATCCAGCTCATGATGGCTTGGAGCCATATGCTTAATTGCAGGAGAAGAAACAAGAAATATGGGCACATTCTTTTTTTCAGCTCTGTGATTCAAAAGGACAATTTTGGATGCTATATGAAGAGCTAAGTGCACATCCTGAAGAATTCAGGACAAAATCAAGGATGCTATTTCAACATAAGTTTTCTTTAAAACAAGAGAGGATTAGGCTAGAACAGTATTAAACTAGGGTTAGGTTTAGGATTAGAACAGTATTAAGATAAGGTTAGAACAGTATTAGGATAGGGTTAGGATTAGTATTAGAATCCAGTATTAAACAAGGGTCAAGGTCAGGATTAGAACAATATTAAGATATGGTTGGGATTGGGATTAGGGTTAAAACAGTATTAGGATAAGGTTAGGTTTAGAATTAGGATTATAAGAGTATTAAATTAGGGTTAGGATTAGGATAAGAACAGTATTAAAATAGGGTTAGGATTAGAATTAGAACAGTATTTAGCTATGGTTACAGTTAGGATTTAGTAAACCAAGGATTAGAATATCTAGAAGTTTGTTATTACAGGATTAGTAAGGGATACCATTGTTACTTTTTTATTTACCTTAAACTTTTGATATCATTTTTTTAATTCAATAATGGTTTTATGCAAAATGTTTTGCTACTTGTGATTTGATTATCTTCTTGAGCTACCAAATACATAGTTGCTGCAAGAGGATACCAGCTTCCATGAATCCATACCTCCATGTCAGCATTTGATCGTCATCTCCATGTAAGTTCATAACAATTAGGGATGAGCTTCGTGTTCGAGTCGAACATACGATTGACTCGAACATCGGCTGTTCGCCTGTTCGGCGAAGTCCGAACGTTTTGGTCCGTTCGCGCCAAATTCGTGTGGCGCTCACGGCCCACAATGCACTGCGATGGCGCAGTGCATTGCTGGCTCATGATTGGCCAAGCATGCACTGTGACCCCGCATGCTTGGCCAATCGCAGCGCCAGCAGCGAGGAGAGCCATGATTGGCCACAGGCAGGATGCCTGTGGCCAATCATAGCTCAGGCTGTGTAGTGCACGCCCCACACTATATAAGGCCGGCCAAGCGGCGCCCTTGTGTAGTGTGTTGGCATCTGAAGCAGTTAGTGGGTGTTCTGTGTACCTTCAACACAGTACACACCGATCGTTTTCGGCCGATTTTTGATCTTGCTGTTGTGTAGTGGTTGTTGTCTGCGTGCCCTGACCGCAGTATACACCGCTATATTCACCTCACCTATATAGCTAGTGATCTATCTTTTATAATAGAGCTTACAGTCAGTAGTGTTAGGAGCTTGTGCGTGCTGTCTGTGTGCTCTGTACCCAGTACATACCGCTATATCCACCTACATAGCTCTTCTCTATTTGAGCCCACTTGCCATCTGCAGGAGTTATTGGAAGTTGTGTGTGCCTCCAGCACAGCACAGTATACATCTGTATATACCCCTTTATCTCTGGTGTTCTATAATAAAGGCATCTGCAGGAGCTAGTGGGTGTTTTGTGCCTCCAGCACAATATACACCTGTATCTACCCTTTATTGCTGTTCTCTAATAGAGCCATCTGCAGGGCTTAGTGGGTGTTGTGTGACTCCATTACAGTATACCCCTTTATCTCTGGTGTTCTATAATAAAGGCATCTGCAGGAGTTAGTGGGTGTTGTGTGCCTCTAGCAAAATATACACTACCCAACTGCTTTTTTACCCAACTCCCTTCAGGCCATTACCATGTCTGGAAGGCCAGCAAGGAGAGGCAGACAGGCGCGAGCCGATAAAAGAGGGCAAGCAGGCACTGTGTCTAGAGACAACAGTGCTGGTCGTGGACGCGGTGCATTGTCATCAGCACGTGGCCATGGGACACGCTTGTCCTTCTTTTCGGCAGCTGGACATGTTGAGCCGCAACATGCCAACGACTTGGTAGAGTGGATGACCAAGCCCTCTTCATCCTCCTCATCCTCTCTCACCCAGTCTCAGGGTACTAGCAAAGCAGCTGCCAACGCATCGTCTTCCCTCCTCTCAATGTCATCATCAGTGACTCCTTCCCTAGACCCACCACGTCCTCCTGAGGAGTCTCCTGAACTCTTTGAGCACAGTGTTGGGTACATGCTCCAGGAGGATACCCAGTGTTTTGTAGCCTCTGATGATGACACTCAGCTAGAGGAAGGCAGTAGCGTGAATGCAGAGAGAGGGGATGCTCAAGAAGGACAGCAATCTGGCAGTCATGTTCCACAAGCTGCAGCATACTTCCAGGTTTTCTACAGCGAGGATGAGGGAGGGGATTATGAGGGCACTGACTCCACGTGGGTGCCTGGTAGGAGAGAGGAGGAGGAGGAGGCACATGTCCAACGAGGCAGGATGCCCTCCGGGGGCCAGCTTAGGGGCAGCACACCGACTGAATCACACCGCAGAGCTCCGCCTGTGCAGGGCGCTGCCTCTGCACGTTATTCTAAAAGTTCTTTGGTGTGGGCCTTTTTTGAGACGAGTGCATCAGATCGCACCGCTGCTATTTGCAACATATGTGTCAAGCGTATCTCGCGTGGCCAAAACATCAGCAGCTTGGGCACCACATGCTTGACCAGACATATGTTGACCTGCCATGCAGCTCGTTGGCAAGCGTACCTCAAAGACCCACACCAAAGAACAAAGCGGCCCTCTCCTTGCTCCTCATCAGCTGGCATCTCCAACCCCACTAGACCTTCAGTCCTCTCTGAAACCTGCTCTGAGAGGAATGAAGGTAAAGAATTAGGTGTGTCACAGCCAAGTGTTTCCGGGCACTCTGCTAGCAGTACACTCACGTCCGATTATAGCAGGCAAATGTCCCTGCCCCAGGTGCTGGACCGGCGAAAGAAGTTCACTCCCAGCCATCCACATGCCCAGCGGTTGAATGCTAGCTTGGCTAAATTGCTAGCACTTCAACTGCTGCCTTTTCAGTTGGTAGACTCGGCCCCCTTCCGTGAGTTTGTACAATGTGCGGTTCCTCAGTGGCAGGTCCCCAAACGCCACTTTTTCTCACGGAAGGCGATTCCGGCTCTCTACCGGCATGTGGAAGGCTATGTCCTTGCCTCGCTGGACAGGGCGGTCAGCGGTAAGGTGCATATTACCGCTGACTCATGGTCCAGCAGGCATGGACAGGGACGTTACCTGTCTTTCACGGCCCATTGGGTCACTCTTCTGGCAGCTGGGAAGGATGCAGGACAAGGTGCAGTAGTGTTGGAGGTTGTTCCACCACCACGCCTCCAAAATGCTACTATTGGTTGTGACACACCTCTCTCCTCCACCCCCTCCTCTTCTTCTTCCTCCATGGCCTCTTCCAGTGCTCTGTCCTCAGAACCAGCGGTGCTCCGTAGGCGTTCCAGGGGCTACGCAAGTACGCAGGCAAAACGGTGCCATGCCGTGCTTGCGCTGGTTTGTTTGGGGGACAGGAGCCACACTGGGGCGGATGTTTTGTCAGCTCTGCAGGGGCAGGCCGAGAGGTGGTTGACGCCACGCCAGTTTAAGCCAGGAATGGTGGTTTGCGACAATGGCACCAACCTCCTCTCCGCCCTCCGACAGGGACAACTGACCCATGTGCCCTGTGTAGCTCACGTCCTTAACCTGGTGGTGCAGCGGTTCTTGGGCAGGTACCCCGGCTTACAGGATGTCCTGAAGCAGGCCAGAAAAGTCTGTGTGCATTTCCGCCGATCATTTAATGCCTGTGCTCGGCTGGCTGAGCTCCAAAAGTAGTTGAACCTGCCCAGGAACCGCCTTATATGTGACATGCCCACCAGGTGGAACTCAACGTTGGCCATGCTGCAGCGGCTGCACACGCAGCAGAGGGCCATCAATGAGTACCTGTGCGACTACGGCACCAGGACAGGGTCAGGGGAGCTCGTTTTTTTCTCCCCACGCCAGTGGGGCATGATCAGGGATGCATGCACTGTCCTGTCACCGTTTGAGGAGGCCACAAGGATGGTGAGCAGTGACAGTGCATGCATCAGTGACACTGTACCTCTTGTCCACCTCTTGGAGCATACGCTGCATGGAATAATGGACAGGGCACTTGAGGCAGAACAGAGGCAGGAAGAGGAGGACTTCCTTGCCTCTCAAGGCCCCCTTTATCCAGACAGTGTTCCTGCTGTGCCACCCATCACACAGGAAGAGGATGAGGAGGAGGAAGAGGAGGAGGAGGATGATTGTGTCAGCATGGAGGTGGAGGCTGGCACTCAGCATCAGCAGCAGCAGCAGCAGTCTTGTAGGGATGATTTACAGTCCCAAGAAACACGTGGACTTGTACGTGGCTGGGAGGAGGTAGCTGCGGATCATGTTGTCCTTAGTGACCCAGAGGACTCCGGACCGAATGCCTCAGCTAACCTATGCTGCATGGCCTCCCTGATCCTGCAAAGCCTGCGGAAGGATCCTCATATTCTTCGGATCAAGGAGAGGGACCATTACTGGCTGGCCACTCTCCTTGATCCACAGTACAAGGGTAAGGTTGCCGACCTTATCTCGCAGAGGGAGCAGAGGATGAGACATCTCCGGGAGGCCTTGCAGAAAGGTCTGTGCAACGCGTTCCCAGAGAGTGGGAGGTTACAAACTCCTGGTCCTGGACAACGTGTTGCTGAGGCATCGGTCAGAAGGAGCGGTGGAGAAGGTGGCTGTCTGACTGATGCTTTCAGACAATTTTTTAGTCCGCAGCCCCAAGGTATGATCGGTTCCAGCAACCATCGCCAGTGTCTGATTTACATGGTGCAGGAATACCTAGGGGCAAGGTCAGACTTGGACACCTTTCACACCGAAAATCCTCTGGCTTACTGGGTCTTGAGGATGGATCACTGGCCAGAGCTTGCACAGTATGCAATTGAGCTACTGGCCTGTCCTGCATCCAGCGTTCTTTCGGAACGCACCTTCAGTGCTGCTGGTGGCTTTGTTACCGATCACAGGGTGCGGCTGTCTACCGAATCAGTTGATCGACTGGCCTTCATCAAGATGAATCAGTCTTGGATCACCCACAGCTACCAAGCACCTGAAGCTGATGTAACCAAATAATTTTTTTTGAAATATCACATCCCTTCAAGACTGCCTATGCTGATGCTGAGTGACTGTCCTGTTATGTTGATTGTCTATCCTCTTCCTCCTCCGATGATATGTTGGAAGAACATTTCTGGTTCTGGGTGATGCCATCAGCCCAATTTTTCTGCCCCTGTTTAACAGGGGCATTTAAGTACAATTTTTGATGCAATGCTTTGCAGCAGGGCTAATTCCTGTAATAAAACAAGAGTATATGGGAGAGGTTGCAGTGTCGTGGCACCAGCACCAGTGCCTAAGGCCCAATTTTTCTGCCCCTGTTTAACAGGGGCATTTAAGTACAATTTTTGATGCAATGCTTTGCAGCAGGGCTAATTCCTGCAATAAAACAAGAGTATATGGGAGAGGTTGCAGTGTGGTGGCACCAGCACCAGTGCCTAAGGCCCAATTTTTCTACCCCTGTTTAACAGGGGCGTTTAATTACAATTTTTGATGCAATGCTTTGCAGCAGGGCTAATTCCTGCAATAAAACTAGAGTATATGGGAGAGGTTGCAGTGTGGTGGCACCAGCAGCAGTGCCTAAGGCCAAATTTTTCTGCCCCTGTTTAACAGGGACATGTAATTACAATTCTTGATATAATATTTCACAGGAGGGCCCCTTCCTGTGCCCACCCAGAATAACGGTGAGGACTTATAGTGTTGTGGCACCAGCACCACAACCACCAAAGGTCAATTTTTCTACCACTGTTCAACAATGGCATGTAATTACAATTCTTGATATAATCGTTCACAGCAGGGCGCTCCAGCGCCCACCAAGAGTCACTTTCAGGGCTTACAATGTTGTGGCAAAACCAACACCTTGTTCCGCCATTTCTGCAGAGCATATAGGGCAGGCCCCTACTTTCAAACATCCAACTTACAAACATCTCCTACTTGCAAACGGAAGGAGACAACAGCAAGTGAGATGAAAAAAGATGGATGACAAAACAAATTATACAGGGGTGATAACCCTTCCCTATGTTTTCCAAAAAGCTTAAAAATAGTTTTTTTGATTGGAGCTACACTTTAAAAATGTACCAGTTGAAAATTACAAACAGATTCAACTTAACACAACAAACCTACACAGTCCCTGTCTTGTTTGCACCGCCTGTATACTGCTGTTCTGAGTATATAGGGCCTGGGGGCCACACGCATTTCCTTTTTTTAATATGGGTACGGGGTTCCCCTTAATATGTGTACAAGACCCAAAGGGGCTGGTAATGAGCAGGGAGGGCTACCCATGCCATTTTTCTCAATGATTTTCAACCATATTGCAGGAACCAGATATAACATTAAAACCGCAAGCAGGTTTAAATGACGTTATTTCCGTTAAATGTCATTTTGTGCAGGGACTGTTCTAAACACGGGAAACACGTGGCACTTCACAGGCATACTACAGACACCCCCCAAGCACCATATTTAAAGGAATATTTCACTTTTTTTTCCACTTTAATTGTCATTAAAATCAGTGCTCCCGCCAAAACGGCAGTTTTTAAAACTTTTTTTTGCATTGACCCATGTCCCCTGGGGCAGGAGCCAGGTCCCCAAACCCTTTTTAGGACAGTATCTTGCATATTAGCCGTTAAAATTAGCACTTTTAATTTTGAACGTTGGAGTCCCATAGACTTCAATGGGGTTCTAACGTTCGTACGAATTTGGGGTCCGTTCGAAAGTTCTGGTGCGAACCGAACCGGGGGGTGTTCGGGTCATCCCTAATAACAATGTACATAAGGTTACTTAGAAAGGAAAATAATTATTGTGTCTAGAAAGCAGGAGTCTTTGCTGTCAGAATAAAAAATCATTAGGTAAGGGCCGGTTCACACTGCGGGCGATGTGAGGCGACACCGACTTGCCTCGCCGCGACCTGCCGCGACCTCAGCGGCGATTTGCAAATGACTTCTGTATAGAAGTCAATGCAAGTCGCCCCGAGGTCGCCCAAAAGTAGTACAGGAACCTTTTTTCTGAGTCGGAGCGACTCGAGTCGCTCCTCTCAGAACGGTTCCATTGTACAGAACGGGGGCGACTTGTCAGATCGCGGCGAGGCAAGTCGTGTCGCCTCGCATCGCCCGCAGTGTGAACCGGCCCTTAGTCTCCCTCTTCATGTAATAAAAATATATTTAAGGTTCTAAAATACTAAAATGTATGTGTAGCTGATGACATTTTGGACAAAGTGTCATTCATGTGTAAATTTAGTTTTTGCCTCAGAATGGTAATGGGGTTCTGAGGGTTAATTATGTAGGTTAACTTTGACATCAGTTTGGCTGGGCTGTGTTAGAGTTCTGCCTGGTCATGTGTACAGTGAGGTGCACATGACAGGCCAGAACCAGGCCTGGTTGGACGTTTTGGGTATCAGCTTCCTCTGAGCCAATCAGTGGGTGTGCCAGGCCCCACTGAGGAGTCTGGGGAAGGGTACTTAAGATGTTGAGGTCACTTGTTATGTGTGGTTCGTTCGTGAGGCCCTAGTGGTCTGTTCCTGTTTCCTGGGGCAGCTCGGGGTAGTCCCACGAGGGGTTCCGGTCACGGAGCATATCGATGCTCCACAACATGCTTCTGTTGGTTACCCCCCAATAGACCCGTCTGGTCTGGGGTAGGGATCCGTCTGTTCCCGAGTCTCGGAACAGGCTGGTCCGAGGCACAGTAACTGAGGGAGGATTCAAGGTGTCCGGGTGTGCTTTTGGCTTGGAGAGGCACCACAGCTTGTGAAAGTGACCGGGGAGGATTCTTCGGAGGAGGGCCAACAAGCTGGCATCCTGAGAAGTGCCTGGTTACTGAGTTGGGAAGGACATTGACAAATCCACGCTTTTTCCAGTACTATCAAGGAGACAGAGAATGTTCCAGGTACTGAGGAAAAGGTTCCTGTTCACTTTCAGTTACAACTTGTTCAAGGTCAGAGATTTTACAAGTTCTGGATCAAAGCGCTGACTGCGATAATCTCTGGCTAGAGATTTGTTCAGCCTTGAAGCACCCAGCTGCGAGTGGCTACTCTCTGGGTGGTACTAGAGACTTTGTTATGTCTGCAGTTCAAGGTGCCTGAGTTCTTCACCCTTGCCCTCTGTTCCCATACAAGACTGTGTTGTTGGATGTTACCCCTGCAAAACAAAACCTTTCAAAAGGACTTTATTGGTATCAGCGTCAAAAGTTGTTGGGTAGACGTGGAAGAACAAGCCAAGCGGAGGTAACAGGTAAGCCCAAAAAGTTAAGGCCGCCCAGCAAAGAGTTATGGCGGCTACATATGCATTGGTGTCTGTATCACATTATACCAAAAGAGAAATTTGATTGTCAGACACATGACAGACCTAACAAAACAACTATATGTATATAATAAAACAATTCACATATATAATTAGAACAAATAAAGAAATACGCAGTAGGTACTTTTTTTATTTAATTGCACCAAAAAAGAGAAATTTCTATTTGAACTTTCAGTGTGATCGTATGCATTCTTGTACATGGTTTTCATACAGAACAGCTAACATACCGATAACATAAAAAAAAAAATGTTAATGTACAGTACCTCTCCAACTACAAAAAGAACCCCATTTCTATAGGAACGTGAATAAACATATGCTTTTTGGCATAGAAGAATGTGCATATAGAACAGCTAACATGCTGACAGTTAACATTACAAAAAACATTTGTGAATGTACCTCTCCGACCACAAACAAATACATTGCCATAGGAACTTGCATAAACATGCTTTTTGACATAACAAAAGTCCATACAAAACAGCTAACATTTTTGACTGTACCTCTCTAACAAATAAAAAAAAAACAACTATAAATCTGTCAATACAGGGGCTTTCTGACTCACTTATGGGCTGGAAGTTGTAAGTATCACATCTTAGACCAGCAAAGTCAGGTGATTGTGTGGGTGCTGCCTGTCAGATAATTTGATCAGGAGGTACAGGGTAATTTAAATTTCCTGCATGTTGACCATAATACCTATCATGAATTTCATGCTGAGATGGAGCATTTGGTATAGTTGGGCAAGATATTGGGCTGTTTGGAAAAGAGCGGAAATTCTCATAGGGGCCATATTGTTGGCAAGGTGGTGGCCCATAATTAGTTCCAGGTGGAATGGAATTGAGTTGTAGAATGAACTACCTGATGGGCCTGGTTGTTTGGAAAAGTTGTGGATTAGTATTGTGGGTTTCAAATAGAGGAGGGTGGGAGGCTGTTTGCCTCTCAAAGAAAACAGCATGCAATAATTTTATCAGCATCTCACCCACCAGGTCGAGGGTGCCCACTTTCCATTTGAGGAAGAAGGGATTTGGCAAACAGGTGGTGTTCGCCTAGACCCCCTTTGTTGTGTTGCCATTATTTTTTCGTACAACCTCAGTAAATTGAGTTGCATTAGGTGTGTTATTAATATTTTTTAGCTTTTTGTGCTTTTCTTTTTGGCTGCATGGGTCTGGTTGTAGATGCCTACTCCTCCTCATCATACTCAAATTGGACCTGTGAACCATATAAAACGTCTTCCTTCGGTATGTTTTCAGCTTCATCCTCCCTTACAGGTTTCAATATATATATATATATATATATATATATATATATATATATATATATATATATATATATATATTAACTCCCTCATCTCTGTTGTTGGCTTTAGGAAACACAGATCAGCATAGAAGCAATAGACCCAATTCTTTTTAGCTGCTGCTCCACTATGTGTATTGTTTTATACCTTCATCTTTCCCCTGCATTTGACTTTCCTATTTATCCATCGTTTTCTTAGATAAATAACTGCATTTTTAATTTTTTTTTATTTGAGATATTTGACAACTGGAAATGCCTACAGCTCCATACATTTTGAAGTTTGTGTCAGAATATCAGTCAGGTAGTGAGAGATACATATGATCCCATGGGGAGATACCCAAAGGCAACCTGTAATGTCTGTCATGTACCAGGTAGCAATTGACAATGCCAATTTCAGGATGGGGCTATTGATGGAAACACAGTCAGTTGATTAAACCTAGTTATAGTAGTAGCCTTTATTTTAACTACAAAACATATTTTTGTCTTGTTCTTATGGCAGTTTCTGATGAAGAATATAAGTTTATTTTTGTGGCTATAAGCAGGTATGGCAGCTACAGTATGCAGACTTGGTCAATTTGGACAGCGGGTGAATAATACTCTAGATTTGTACAGCTAACCCTTTCTGGGACTGAAGGGGCACTAATACCATTTGTATTTGTTCACAAAAGAAAAAAAGGGAATTTGCACCACAGAACCTGCTGTATAATTATGGATTTCAGCTGAGAGTGCTGCTACTTCCTGCTAGTGATTCACTTAGTGAATCACTAGTAGGAGAAAAAAAATAGTGCAAATCTATAAAAAATCTACAATTGCATGGACCATTCTTAAAATGAACAATGATGAACTCCTAATTATTTATATATATATATATATATATATATATATATATATATATATATATATATATATATATATATATATATTATATGTATAAATATACAAGCACCTTCCTGCTCCGTGAGGACGTTACACAACAAAACTAGTAGAGCTTTGGATTACAGCCAGGAGCAGAGAGATGCAGTATCTCACAAAAGTGAGTACATCATTCATGTTTTTGTGACAGCATTTTTGTGTTTTTAATCCTGCCGCACAGCATCTCACTATCATTACCCTGCCTAGGTGTTTGTTACCTTCCCTGTCCCTCTGGTTATAGACTATCTGATTACTAAGAAGGTGATGACTAAAAACCTGGGAGGACGCCATGGCTGCAGATCATTCGGCCCAAGATGGCATACATTCATTGAGGGAACCATGAATGCCAACATGTACTGTGACATACTGAAGCAGAGCCTGATCCCCTCCCTTCCGAGACTGGGCAGCAGGGCATTATTCCAACATAACGACCCCAAACACACCTCCAAGATGACCACTGCCTTGCTAAAGAAGTTGAGGGTAAAGGTGATGGACTGACCAAGCATGTCTCCAGACCTAAATCCTATTGGGCATCTGTAGGGCATCCTCAAACAGAAGGTGGAGGAGAGCAAAGTCTCTAACATCCACTAGCTCTGTGATGTCGCCATGGAGGAGTGGAAGAGGATGCCAGTGACAACTTGCCCAATAGGGTTAAGGCAGTGCTGGAAAATAGAGGTGACCACATAAAATATTGACCCTTTGGGCCCAATTTGGACATTTGCACTTGGGGTGTACTCACTTTTGTTGCCAGTGTTTTAGACATTAATGGCTGTGTGCTGAGTTATTTGGAGGAGCCCGCATATTGGCACTGCTATACAAGCTGTAAACTCACTACTTTACATTGTAGCAAAGTGTAATTTCTTCAGTGTTGTCCCCTTAAAAGATATGAGAAGATATTTACAAAAATGTGAGGGGTGAACTCACAGTTGTGAGATACTGTATATTTATTAACAGTTGGAAGCTAAAAAAATGAACATTTCTATTTATGTTGAAGTTCATGTTGAAAGAAATATGTAGACTTACACTTTTCTATATCATTTATCAGCTAAAATTGAATATTCAGGGAGAAATTTTACAATTCATTATCTTCCACTGGAAGGAGCCCCGGGTCTTTTTTAATATGATTCCAAAGATGAAGCCAAGTTTATTTGAAATGCTTCCAAAAAGTCAGAGAGAGAGATTAAAAAGGGCAGTGCTATGACTAAACTTTCCCTGTAACAGAAAAGCCACATTTGTTTTTTATTAAAAAAAAGAATGTTTATTCTCTCAGGTTTTGAGTTTCCACGAAGGTCTCAATGAAGCACATAGTTACAAACAGCACCCATATTCTGTTGAGGTTTACTTATAGCTCTTTGTTACAAGCTTGCTAACTTCAAAAGACGGTAATAATATATGCTAGCATTCATAAGGATGTGTGCGGAGTTTTGAGAAGATTCGGCAAACTTGAATTGCTGGGCAAAAAGATGAGTCTGTATTTTTTCTGCTTGTTTCATCCATCAAAATTTTATTTCTGTAGCAAGAACACTGGTATGAAACACTATTGGAGGGATTATCCAGAACATTTGAGAGAAAAAAAATGGGAGAATATGTTTCACCAAAACAATGTATTATTTTATAGGAAATGTTATGGCCACTGGAATGCTGCTATGTGGATGCCTGAAGGCATGTTCATTATGTATACACCCATTATAATAAAAAGAAAACGGTAACAGTGCCTTCCATTGTAAAATGGAAGGCACTGCACATTACTGCTGCTACTGCTTTTGAACTAGCCCTTAAAATGTAACTTAAAGTGGAACTATACTCAATTCCACTTCAGCAACACAATGGGGTTTATTTACTACAGGCAAATCCACTGTGCACTTGGAAGTGCAGTTACTGTAGATCTGAGGGGGACATGGAAGAAAAAAAAAACAGTATTTTTGCTTGCACATGATTGGATGATAGAAATCAACAGAGCTTCCCCTCATTTCAGATCTACAGTGACTGCACTTTCAAATGCACTTGCAGTGCACTTAGAGCAGTGGCAGTGCGTCCATAGAGGGTGCATTGCATGAATCTATCTATTGTCACCGCTGCCACCCTTTATTCAGGTGTCCAGCCTTGTCGGGCACCAGATATCTGAATTACAATGGCGGAGTTTCTTTGGAAGCGCCTGATTAGAGCTGTTGACTTTAATAGGCATCCTGATTAGAGCCATGGGCTTCCAAAAGGCTAAACAGCAGGCGCAATGCTGTGTGTTCGCTGTTTACACAGTGTTGTGTTAGAGAAGGGAATACATCGCTTCCCTAACACTAACCAGCCTCTCAGCCAATCAGGTTGCCGGGTCTGTGTTACCTGTCACCTGATTGGCTGAAATCACAGGCGTTGTGATTGGAAGCCTACCAGGCGTCCAATCATTGCAGAAGACGAGAGGAGGAGCACGGGAGAAGACATCGGGGTTGAGATGAAATGGAGGACACCAGAAACCGCTTGCAGCCAGCCGCCGTCACCCACTGCATACTAGAGACAAGGTTAGTGCCGTTCAGATGGCAGGCGTGGGGCACAGTGGCAGCACTTGGGGCACAGTGGCAGCATTTAATGGGCACAGTTGCAGCATTTGGGGCACAGTGGCAGCATTTAATGGGCACAGTGGCAACATTTGGGGCACAGTGGCAGCATTCGATGGGGACAGTGGCAGCATTTGGGGCACAGTAGCAGTATTTGGGCCACAGTGGCAGCTTTCGATGGGAACAGTGGCAGAATTTGGGGCACAGTGGCAGCATTTGGGGCACAGTGGCAGCGTTTGATGGGCAAAGTGGCTGCATTTAAAGGCACAGGGAAGCTGCAATTGATGGGTTTTTTTTCAGAATTTTTCAGTTTGTTTGCGCCCCCCCCTCCAAAAATTTTGAGCACCAGCCACCACTAACTAAGGCCGCGTACACACGGGTGGACTATCCGTCCAACTAAGTCCGTCAGACAATCCGACAGACAGTCCGTCCTACTTTTGAATGAACGGACTTGACCACACACGATGAACAGACAGTCCGTCGAAAGCTTGCACGATGACGTGTACAGCACGTACGACGGGACTAGAAATACGACGTCCAATACACTGCAATGCAACCTTCGACCGTGTAAATCCTTTCTGAGCATGCGCCATACTTAGTCCGTCGAACTAGCCTACTCACGAGCGGACTGTCCGCTGAAACCAAGTTTGGACGGACAATATTACGGAAATTCCGAAAGACTTAGTCCGCCAGACTGTCCGCTGAAAAAGTCCGCTGAAGCCCACACACGAGCGGATTGTCCGCTGAAACACGTTTCAGCGGACCAAGTCCGTCAGACAGTCCGCCCGTGTGTACGCGGCCTTAGAGTGCACAGTGGGTTTGTCTAGTAAATCAACCCCCATGTCTGTGAGTTACCTCACCATTGAAATCTCCTATCTGGCTTCCTCTGTGTTCAACATCTTTAGCCATGTTGGCTGAGCACCTGAGATAAGGCTGCTACCTTTTCTTCAAGTCAAACCCGACACTTCAGCATCGCACAGCAATTTTTTTTTCATAGTATGCATAGATAAACTATGCATAGATGTTGCTATTAAATAACATTTCTAATCATAAGAAGTTAATCACAAGAGTCTCCCTTTACATCTGAGTCCACAGAGTTCCCCCTTTACATCTGAATCGTCAGAGTTCCCCCTTTATATCTGAGTCCACAGAGTTCCCCCTTTAAATCTGAGTCCCCCCTTTACATCTGAATCCGCAGAGTTCCCCCTTTACATCTGAATCCGCAGAGTTCCCCCTTTACATCTGAATCCGCAGAGTTCCTCCTTTACATCTGAATCTGCAAAGTTCCCCCATTACATCTGAATCCACAGAGTTCCCCCTTTACATCTGAATCTGCAGAGATCCCACTTTACATCTGAACTCACAGAGTTCCCTTTCCCTATAAGGGGGGGGGGGGGTGGGGGGACTCTGCAGATTCTGATGTAGGGGAGAACTCTGGGGACTGTAACATAAGGGATGCTCTGGTGTACGGAGAGGACTCTGATATAAGGGGCAACACTGTGGCCTCTGGTGCTCTGACCCTGATTTACCTTAGCATACTCACTTAGAGGCAAGAGAGAGAAGGGGAGGGGGAGACTTCAGTCACAGACAGGGATGAACATTGAGCTCACTCACCCGTTGGCAGTCAGCACCTCTCATCCAGATGTATCTGAGGCTGCTGGGCTTAAAATTTCCCATCCCCACTTTCCTTTTCTGAGGTACAGCACCGGGAATTGGAGTGTGGACAGACACAGAAGGGTAGGGGCAGGAGAAAGTGGTGCAGATCGGGCCCTCTCTCCTTTCCCATCTGTGTGTGTGTTTGGAGGGATTCCAAGTGCTGGCTTTGGGCAGTGTGAAATAGAGACAGACACTCTCAGCTTAGACAACTGCAGCCAGCAACCCTGCTGGGAAGCATAATGTCTGCACTACTCTCCTAAACTAAGAAAACAGAGCTGATATTTCTCCTAATTAACAAAAGGGGCCACAAGCCCCTTTGTTAATTAGGCTTGATTTGCCATCTTCCATGCCATATATGAGTGCTTAGTAGTCTGTTGTTCTGGATCCCACTGCTGGCTCCCATCCTCCTTCTCCTCTATGCAGGCTATGCACTTATATAGTATTCACTGTACAGGCAGAGAGAGACACATGAGTTGCCTGCCAGTTCACTTCCCATACTACACGTTTAAGCTAGGGAGGATCTGTGGCTGTTTTTTTTATACTACCATGATCCCTTTGTTAATTAGGCACAGATTTGCACCGGTTCTATTTTGCCGTAAAACAGAAAGCGGCGTGGGTGGGGCAGACAGACCTGAAACAGGTCAATCCCCTTTAATAGGAATCTGATGAGTGTTTGCTCTGAACTTATATGGTTAGGATGTTCGGCGTGGCTGAACCTGACAGCTTCTCACTGTCAGTGGTTGCTAAGGAAGCAGCAGGTACTTCCATCTTAAGTCCTTACAAACCAATGATGTCACCCAGGTTATTCACATACAGTATGCAAGAAAAAGGGTGGGGGATATCATTGCTTAAATATTGCCACATGATCAATTTTGTGCAATGATTTCACCACTACCCCCACCTCTGTCTTATATAATATTGATGATAGCTCACTGAGCTGTCATTCCACAAGTTGTGTGTTCTCGTTTGGTCATCAGGTTTTTCCTTTTGGAGGGCATCCGCCATGGGGATTGATGTGCTCCAAGTTTGTGAGACATTTTTTTTTTAAATAATGGACTTAATAACAGACTTGTGTTTTCATGTGCACTTTACATTTTTGTGAATGAGTATGGGGTACTGGCTTTTTACCTGTCACCACTGAGTGTATTATAGACTCCTCTGCCACCTAGGATTATGATCCTTTAGTGCAGGGATCCTCAAACTCAGGCCCTCCAGCTGTTGCAGAACTACACGTCCCATGAGACATTGTAAAGCTCTGACATTCATAGACATGACTAGGCATGATGGGAATTGTAGTTCCTGAACAACTGGAGGGCCATAGTTTGAAGACCCCTGCTTTAGAGAAACTGCTCCTAGGTAACCCTGGTATTGCAATAACCTTTATCCCTTGTACACACAATGATTGAATGAGTCTTATCGGACCGTGTCATCAGATAATCCGACTGTGTGTGGTATGCATCGGACTGATTCCGTCCGAATCTCCGTCCGACCCAATTTTCCAACATGTTGGAAAGATTTCCCGACCAACTGGGCCGGACGGACCTAATCCGATCATGTGTAGAGCATTTTCATCGGACCAAGTGCCACGCATGCTCAGATCAAATTCCTACATCAAAGCTATTGGCTACTAGCCTGAATGAAGTCCCATCGTAACGAAATTACGTCATCACGTTCTGAAAGATCGGATTTTTCGCCAACTTGGCCCGACCGCGTGTATGCAACAGTTTCGGACACAATCCGTTGGACTAAATCCGACGGGCAAAATCCGACGGATTTGGTTGGCAAAATCTCCGACCGTGTGTACGTGGGCTAAGACATGTGCACATTGAAATATATTTTTTGGGAATTTTTTTTTCGTCCGAAAAATAAATGTATTTGGTTACTCCTGAAATTTGTTTTTATTTATTTTGTTTCGTTAAAAATTGCATTAGTCCAAAAATCCAAAATAATTAAGGTCAAATCTGTCATTGAAGGCTTATGGTGTCTGTCGAATGTTCTAAGATTTGACGGAGCAGCTAAACTGTATGACGCCGCAATCGTACATGTCCGGTCAAATGTCCCGCCTACAAGCTATAGTAGAATTCTAATGTTGTATGACACTAGTAATAATTATATTTATTAATTATTATTACTAGTCAACCAACATTAGAATTCTTCTATAGCCTATGGGTGGAGCATTTGACCATAAATGTCCGCTCTCTGCGACTGCTTTGTCAAATCTTCATGTTGAATCTTTTCTCTCTATGTCGAATAATCTTGGACTAATAGAGTTAGGTTTGGCACATTCAACCTTTTTTGCTATTGTCCCGATAATGTTGAATCTTTTCTCTCTCTGTAGAATAATCTTGGGCTAATAGAGCTAAGGTTAGGCACATTCGACCACACGTTCAATGTATACAGATTGCTATTGTCAGTGTCATGTCGAATCTCCTATCTATATTGAACTGTTGTCACAACAAAAATAAAGCATTTGTTTGTCGGATATTTTGGTTTTAGTATACTGCAAGTTCATTATCATTTGTTAAAACGATAACGAAAATACCCAAAATTCGGAGGAAAATGCATTCGGACAAAAATGAATGCACATGTCTAATAACCTTATTCTTTGTTCTACAATGTTATTGTATTGTGCTACATTTACAGTATATGTCCTTGCCACTCCAACTATGTTGGCATTGTCAGTTTCTACTCTGCATCTATTCAATAAAGTTCAGGTTAAAGTCACCCTCTGACTGCTATTTATGCATCCTAATCAGCTAATCATGCATCTTGTTATCTTTGTCGCTAATCATGTTGCTGGATGACAAGTATTTGAAGAGCCAGAAGAATGGATAAGTGGTGCTGGAACTTTAGGATTAATCTTTGGTGTTTCTTCAAAATAACAAAATTATAATAAAATTGGTAAGAAAATGGCTATGGCTAAAACAGTTTTTCTCAAACTTTTTTTGTCTTGCGGCGCACCAAAAAGATTAAAAAAAATTCACAGCACACCTGAAAAGATTTAACAATTTTTGTGGTCAGCTGTAAATATAATATATACAAACGCAGCAGTCTTGTTTGATCCCCAATATTATATATCACTGATATATAGTATTGGAGATCACACAAGACTGCTGCTTTTATATATATATTATATTTTCCTGCTGATATAATATTGGGGAACGGGGATCAGACAAGACTGCTGCTTATATTTACTGCTGATATAATCACACATTGGTCCATCCATCCCCATCTCTTCTCTTGTCTTAAAGAGGAAGTAAACCCTGATGAGTTTACTTCCTCTTTCATTCCCTGTAAAGGCAATGCACAATGGACTACTATGCATCGCATAGTAGCCCATTATGTGTCACTTACCTGACACAGGAGCCAGCGAAGTCACCGCTGTCCCCTGTAGTTCCGAGCGTCCATCTTCTTGGTGGGTCTCCGTGGGTCTCGCTGCTCCGGCACTGTGATTCGCCGGAGCAGCGATGACATCACTCCCGCGCAAGCGCACGGGAGCCGAGACTCGCGGCATTGCCGTCATCGACGATGTCCCGCTCAGTGCACCTGCGCGCCGCTGTCTACGGCGCATGCGCCATAGATAGCGATGCCCGTCTTCGGCCAAATATCTCCTAAACCGTATAGGTTTGGGAGATATTTCTTGGACCTACAGGTAAGCCTTAATCTAGGCTTACCTGTAGGTCAAAGTGATTTGTAAGGGTTTACAACCACTTTAACTTCTTCAGCTCCACACCATGTAGGACAGCCAGGGACAGCGAGCACCTCTGCTCTGTTGTGGGCAGAACTGGAGGAGGGAATGAAGTCACGTTGAGGTGTGCTGTGCTCAGCACCTCATTTTTTGGAAGTGCCTGGCAAGGCACCTGTCCTGGCACACTGCTGGCAGCCAGGCCACAGCCTAATCACAATCTGGATTGATGGGGTCTGAACATCAACAAATGCAATTCACACGTAGTCCAGGCAGCACCGATGACCGTGTCATGTGAGGTCTGCACACTTGCTCAGTGAATGACAGGGAGACAAAACTATGCTGGCAGAGCCACGGAATCTCATGATGTGGCGCCGGCACAGCCACTGATGGGCCCGGCAAACAACATGAATGATCCCACGACTCACCTGCAATTCTCCTGTGCCGCGGCACACAGTTTCAGAAACACTGGGCTAAAAGCTCATTAATATTTACTTAAAGATATACTAACCACCTGCTTACTGGGCACTTATACCCCTTTCATGCCCAGGCCAATTTAAGATTTCGGCACTCATACATTTTGAACACCAATTGCACGGTCATGCAACACTGTACCCACATGAAATTTTTATTGTTTTCATTTTTTTGTATTATCACTGCTGTGTCTTTTATTTTTTGCTAAACAGGCAAAAAAAGTTTGAAAATGTGTAAAAAAAAGAAACGTTTTTCATATTTGGTTATAACATTTTGCAAACAGGTAATTTTTCTCCATCACTGATGTGCGCTGGTGAGGATGCACTAATGGGCAATGATAGGCTGCACTGATGAGGCAGCACTGATGGGCACTGATCAAGAGGCACTGATGAGGCTGCACTGATAGGTGGCACTGATGGGCACTGATAGATGGCACACAGAGATGGCAGTGATAGGCGGCACTGATGGGCACTGATATGTGTCACTGATGGACACTATTATGCGCCACTGATAGGCACTAATAGGCACTGGTATGCAGCGCTGATAGGCAGCATTGATGATTAGGCACTGATTGGCAGCACTGATAGGTGGCACTTATAGTTGGCACTGGTGGACACTGATGGGCACTGATATGTGGTACTGGTGGGCACTGATAGATAGCACTTGATTAGCAGAACATGCGAGTGCTAAGGGGACTGATGTCCCTCTAAATCCCTCTAACAGATGCCACTAGTTTTTTTTTTTTCACGCTGACAGCATGAAGAAGAGAAAATGATGACTGGCATCTGTTAATTTCCGTGGTCAGCTGTTATTGGCTGACAGCTCATCACATGATAAAGGGTCTGCTGTGATTGGCCCTTTACCAGATCTATGATCAGCCATGTCCCTCAGGGGACGTCCATGTATGCCCTCCCAGCAATTTAAGCCTGCGCTGTAGCCGTTTTTTGGCTTTAGCCTGGGCGACAAGTGGTTAAACCCTTTGTTTTTTTAGAGCTTTCAGTAGCTAATTTATTCACTTACTTGTATGCGGCTTCTTTATCCTTGACTATGTTCCAATTTAAGCCATTTATAAACAGCAATCCAGAAATAGACATGCACCTCTCATTATTTTTTTTTTATAATACGGCAGTGCATGGACACAATGTACATAGACTGGACTAGACTAAGGCTGGGTTCACATATATGCAAATTGGATGTGGGTTTCCCCCGCATTCCAATTCGCATTACAGCTGTGAATGGCTCTCAATGGAGATGGTTTATACAGGTCCGAGCCGCCTGCAGTCTTCATTTAAAAAGGGTCCTGTGCGGCTTTGTGCTTGATTCAGGTGCGAATTCAGGCAAAAATTCTTGGAAAGGTCTGGTATGGATTTTGAGGGGGACCCCCACGCTATTTTCTTTTTTATTTTGGTGGTGAATTCCCATTAATATCCATACCAGACCTGAAGGACCTGTATGTTTCCCCAGGCGATGGGATTGAGATTTTTGGATTGAAGGTTGAGTTCATGATCAAGGTGAGATAAAAAAAATGTATGAAATAATGAAATAAAATAAAATAATAAGTTAAAATTATTTTTGGATGCTGGTTGAAATGACTATAGTTATTGGAAAATGTCAACTGAAAATTTAATAAAAAAGTAAAGTAAAAAAAATAAAAATGACCATAGTTAGCACCTCATTTGTTATCAGAGGCCACCCCTCCATTATGAACACATCCCTACATTTATAATGTCATAAAGAACATAACTTTCACCTAAAGCATAAAGTTACAAAAAATATATATTATTAGCATTATGTTCTTGAATCCTACATTACCAATAGTTTTAGATTTTCTATCCATCCATCTTTCTTTTCTTTAGACTATTTTCGGTAGAGCTTGCCACCATCTGGCCCTATAAGGGAGTAATAGTCCATCATTAATAGAATTTGGGGGCCTGCCATGTCAACTATACTGGCTGTTTTTCATTCTATCACTTATTACACTGCTTAAAATATAAATATACTAAAAAAGTGCTATCAAATACAGTCCTAGGTACTTTGGGATTTTATAATTGTCCATCATTGGTCATTCTCTACTTTGTAATACATTATAAAGGCACCTTTGCTAATATCATCTGTGATTATGCACCCCATGCTCCTGATCAGGGCTGGGATTGTATTACACCTATCATGTGTGATGAGATATGTGCTTGTAGATCAAGGCACTTAAAATGCAAAAGAAATCGGGCCCAGATGGCCTATCTGCTCTGTATTTTTTTAAAAACTATCACTATATCAGCTCCATGATTATCTTCTTATTATAATGCTTTACTGAAAGGAAAGACATTTGATTCTGATACACACTACTTAATTGTGATGCTAAGATTCTTGCTTAGATAATAACAACTCACCTAAACACTGGTATAAAAAAATGAATAGGAAAAGATCAGCTTGACTTCATGCCCAGGAGACCAATAAGTGATAATATACACAGAATTTTACTTATTGTTCATGCTGCCAGTTCTAGAAAATACCTGATCACGGAAGGAATTCTGTCGGCGATTTTAAATCAATGCAAAATGTGGGACGCATTTGCGATGCCACTATTTCTTAATGGCATCCCAATCGCACCACAATTTTGCCGCAGGTGTCACATGGTAAATCATGCTGCAATCACAACGTGCGTGGCTTGTTGCTTCACTCAAAAAGGAACATGAGCTTTTTTTTTGGACGTCCGCATCATGTGTTGTGATTTACTGCAATTGCAGTGCAATTTACTGTGTGAAGATTGTGGCGTGATTGGGGTGCCATTAGAAGTAATAGCATCGCAAACGCATCCCGCTTTTTGCAGCAATTTTTAATCAGGTGTGAATATAGCCTTATAAAAATTGAACTTTGGTCCTCACGTTTGCGAATGGATAAGCCCCTTTATATCAAACTGCAATTATTCATACAGTACATTGGCTTCCACTCATCTTATTTAGACATTCAGAGAGGCACCAGACAGGGATGCCTTCTGTCTCCATTACCATGTGTACTTGCTATTAAACCCCTAGCAATTTCTTTGAGAAATAACATAAATATCAAAGGCTTTGTGGGTTATCACCATAAACTGTGTCTCTTTGCAGATGATGTCTTCATGGTTATAACAAACTCTCCTATTACTCTACCTTACTTACAGAGAGAACGGAATACTTTCCAAAATATATCTGAATTATATATTAATAATGACAAATCTAAATGCTCAATAATAATTTCCACGATGATCCCCTCTCTCATAACAAAAAATAAAAACTTTCCTTCCCTTGTATTTGCAACGTATTTAGGTATCTATCTTACTTACTCCTTATGATTCTCTTTATGATGTTAACTATCCTTTGGTCTTACGTCATTTACGCACCCTTCTTGAGAATTGGAAAATATACCAGATCTTGTGGTTTGGATGCATAACGTCAATAAAAATAGTCTTATTATCTAAATTACTCTATTTATTTTGTGTTCTTCCAATTAAGATACCTTCACACATATTCTGAACAATTCAGAGTCAGATATTTGCCTTTATCTGGGACAAACTTTAGACCCTGAGTTAAAGTGGTCGTTAAGCCACTGTGCTGTATTACTACAATCCTCTCTGGTTGGTAATGATAGGTGCCCCAGTGCATGTTATAGCTAAAAAAAATGCTGCTATATACTTTATTTCAGAGCATCCCTCGGTCATGTGAGTGCTGAGTGGTGCTCTGAAATAAGGTATAGAACTGCATTTTTTTAATAAAGCACACACGTTGGGCACCTTTCATTACCAAACACAAAGATGATTGTATGGAAATTCAACAGTATTCTTCATATTTATCTTCTTTCTTGTATTATTAAGTTTTAGAGATCCATGTCTATCATATTGACAATATCTATATTAATTAGGAGACTGATGCAGGTGATATTTGATGCTCAACCACAGGTGCGCCTCTTGCCCTCGCCTATCCACCCGGGATTTTGGGAACCTAATGCTGTGACTCCTCGTAAACCACACCGGGTCGGTTTGCCCTACTGGCCGGGGGTCTTTGCTGGAATCTGATGAGGTACTCTACACTGAAGATATAGGTCCAGGAGACACTGTGCAACACGGTGCAAGTGGTAATTATAAAGATAATATGATGTAGTTACAGTGATCAAATTTTATTATATCACATTTTGTGTGTTTTTCTTGTATGTACTTTAATTTATGCTACTGCTTTTACAGCGTACAAACCCTCTGAAGAAGAGCCGGCGGGGTCAAAACGCGTCAGTATTACCATCATTGTAGCACTTGACTATTGTACATTATTATATGTTGCAAATGCTCCCACTTGCGCTGGTGCTTTAATGTTTATATCTCCTGTACCACAGCTCTTATTTTAGCCAATTATCCTCCCACATTCACTATTTAAAAAACGTAGTTTTTTTTTTATATATATTTTGTCTAATAAAATTGAAGTTTATTCTTATTCTTTTGGAGCATTTTTTTCTTTAATTTTTTAAAATGATCTGCTGCCTAGAAAACCTCATATGGGGGAATTTACCTCTTTGTGGATTTTAATAAATGCCTTCATACTAGATCCTATATGCACTGAAATTGCTTTGTGGATACCTCCACGGTTCTGAAAAAGTTATTTCTAACCCCATTGCTAAACACTCTCTTTCAATTTGGGATCAATTCAAATACACCTTGAAACTTCTTGTCCCCTTATGCCCCTTTAGTTATAATTATATGCAACTAGATGTTTACGCAAGGGCATCTTTAACCGTTTAGATTCAAATGGTGGATCTCTAAAAATTTGAACAAATATTATGATCTAGTATCTTCCACAAATGTCTTTTGCCTTGTACACGCGGTCGGACATTCCGACAACAAAATCCATCGGATTTTTTCCGTCGGATGTTGGCTCAAACTTGTCTTGCATACACACGGTCGCACAAAGTTGTCGGAATTTCCAATTATCAAGAATGAGGTGACGTACAATGCGTATGATGGGACTATAAAAGGGAAGTTCAGAACCACGTGTGGCACCCTTTGGGCTCCTTCTGCTGATCTTGTGTTTATCGCGTGTTAGTAGAAGTTTGGTTAGAGACGATTCGTGCTTTTCAGACTTGTGCTTCAGATCGTTACTGCTCTACAGTTTGTGCGTGTCGGTGTGTATCTGCTTATCAGTGCGTGTAGTCAGTTCGCATTTGTTTGTCATTGCATGCTATATTTATATAGTACTCTTTGATTTTCAGTGCTTATTGTCCGCTCGTTGCTGATTATCAGTGTGTTCTTTCAGGCCTGTTTATCGGTGCTTTCTGATAATCCGTTCTGACCAGCCAACCGTTTTGAAGCCATATTGCATGTACCAACTCGTCGTAGAGTTCCTGCTGTGCAGGGGTGTGTTGGGCTGTGTTGGGCTTTTAGCTTTGACACAAGCCCAGTCCATGAATAGGGCGAGGAGGAGTTCATGGCGCAAGAATTGGTTGCTCCAGCTTGACCAATTCACGCACATGCCTTTGCTTCATGAGATCCGAGAGGATAATCCTGATGATTTCAGGAATTATATCAGGACGACGGACCCTGTTTTTCACCATCTGTTGGCTTTGCTGACCCCTTATATCAGCAGGCAGGATTCCTGCATGAGGCAAGCCATCACTCCGGAGCAGAGGCTAGTTGCCACGTTGCAGTACTTGGCGACAGGGAGAAGTCTTCAGGACCTCAAGTTCTCTACCTGTTCTGCCATCATTCAAGTCTTGCAGAAGGACTATATTAAGGTAAGTTTTCTCCTTTAACATCACGTTCTATGTATTTAATGTTTGTTAATGTATTGTACTTCTTTCATCGTTTTATAATTACCATGATTGGAATATGCTGTAATATGCTGTGTCCCTTTGTCCTCATGCATGCTGGAAGCTTTTAAACTTCCTTTTTTGTCCTTCATGCATATTTGCCTTCACTATCCTCCCCAGCATGCTCCCATAAACACCTATAGCCTAGTCACTTAGCAATGTATTTTGTCAGCTCCATAGTATTGCTTTCCCCTAAACACCCCCTAAAATGTGCACAAATGTTATGTGTGTCCTTAAATTCATGCAGAGTGCCAAAGGCTTTTTTTTTGTGGGCCAAACTCATTAGGAACCCCCCCTCCCCCAACTGCTAAGTCAACTGACTGCCTGAGGAAGGAGCACGCATGCTCCGAACGCGTGCAACGAACGTCATCACAGCGCGACCCTGCACGACCAACGAACGGACCTCCCTGACGCTGCGACACCGGGCCGTGAGACACTGGGAACCACCGGCGCCACCGGGCGAAAGAAACAGCTGAAAGAGGAACCGCTTCTCCCCGGGAGCCCTGTGATGTCCCCCAAAAGCTTTTCCTACACGTAAAACGTGATGTGCCTGAAACATTCCGATAGAGAGTGAGTGTACTACTTTTCAAATAAATACCTGTGATCTAAAATACTGCACTTAGGTTGGCGCTGTTTTTCTTCTTTTTTTTTTTTTTTTCTTCTGTTTGTATATCTTTTAAAGGTGCCTTCTACCCTTGAACATGCTGCCTACCTGCTTGTGCTAAGAAATCCTCCTTTTCCTATGGCTATCCTTATAACTATTGACTATTGACTATAACCTATGATTCTGTATCAAAAACCTGCCAGCTACCTATTGACTATCATCTGCCATATTTTCTGCCATATTCACTAAGAACTGCAAAAATTCTGTGGATCAGCAGATCTGAAACCCTAAATCTATTATACACCAAAAACCACAGCAGATACCCCCATTTCCCCATCCCATTCTTCTCCCCTCCGTTTTTTCAGTTTTTCCCCACAAACCTCCCCCCTTTTCCCCCCCTCCCCCCATCCTGGACATATATAATCCAGCAGCGCAACGCACAAAAAAACATTTTTGGTCAACTGATAACAATCCTCTTTCTGCTGACTTTGCCAAACCCATACACACTATACCTACCTCTTTTGTGTCCAGATTTATGGATGAATTCATTAAAGCATGTAGTGCAAGGGCCTGCCTTAATACTTACAAATGCTACTGTTTAAAGTGTTTTTCTCCTATTATTATCTTGATAGATTATAGCAGAATGTAAAAATGTGCTTCCATTTGTTCAGTGTTTTTTTGGATTATGACACTTCTTACCTGTCCAGTGGGCTGCCAATAGTGTAAGTAAGGAGGGGCTGGCCAAAGTATCACACATTATTTATGCATTCAGCTCTCAATGAAGTGGAGAGGGTTACCTGTCCAAAACTCCCCCCCCCCCAATTTTTGCAATGGGGCATCAGCTGGGGGGAGGAATCTGATAAGGGGACCTTCTACTTTTGGCTTTAACCCCCCTGACGGTCTTCCCGAGTCTGGCTCGGGGTGGAATTTTTGTACCATTAGCGGTAACCCCGAGCCAGACTCGGAACTGCATCGCTGGATCCAGGAGGATGTTTACTTACCTTCTCCCTTGGATCCGGCGTTGTCTCCCCGCTGTACGAGCGAGCCGTGTCTCGCTCGATCTATCACGGAGCCGATCTCCGTTCCCTGCGAGCGCTGCGACGCACGGGGACGGAGATCGGCGCCAAATTCAAAAAGTGAAACACACAGTATACATACAGTATAATGTAATCTTACAGATTACATTGCTGTATGTAAATATTTCACATCCCCTTTGTCCCTAGTGGTCTGCCCAGTGTCCTGCGTGTAGTTTTATATTATAAAAACTGTTCTTTATGCCTGGAAACTGGAGATTGCCCATAGCAACCAAAACTGTCCATTTACATCAAAAATGGTTTTAGTCTAGCTAGAAAATATCGATAATAAATTGGAATCACTCGCGCAATTGAGCGACAGCGATTTGTGGGGAGATCCGTCATCAGATACTGAAAAGTAATGACAGTGACAATTCTGCAACTGAGCAAATTCCAGTGTTTTTGATTTGATTACATTATTGAATAATTTTTATTATTGTTATATTATTATTTGGTACAATTATTTATAGTTATTTATTATATTATAATTTATGATTTCATTTTTCAAACTTTATTATACCCGGGATGTCTGCTAGACTCTGGTTTGGACAGATTTAGGAGAGTTATTCCTAAGAATTACAGGACTACAATATAAAACGCCAAATTTTCATGCAAAATAATTGTACCGCTTTTAGCACCTAAAATCCAAAATAATCGTACCGCTAGGGAGGTTAAATACTAATTTCCAAAAATGTTATACTGATGTTGGCCAAAAATGTTTGTGTCTAATCTGCTTGCAATGTTGATGTGCAAAATGACAATTTTTTTTTCTTATTTGACTCCACAGTTTCCTTCAATGCCACAGGAATGGCAGACTGTGGCCTCCCACTTTGCAACCCGTTGGGACTTTCCCAATTGTGGAGGTGTAATTGATTGGAAACACGTCCGCATCATCCCACCACCCAACTCAGGGTCCTATTATTATAATTACAAGGGGTATAATAGTATTGTGATGTTGGCGGTGGTGTCAGCTACCTACGAGTTCCTGTATGTGGACGTGGGGAAAAATGGGCAGATGTCGGATAGTGGAGTGATCACACAGACAGAGTTCTACTGGCATCTCCAGAGTGGCAGTTTGGGCTTGCCACCTCCAGAGAAGAATGTGGAAGGACTCCACTTCGTCTTTGTCACAGATGAAGCATTTGCACCGGGGGATCATCTTATGCGGCCATTCCCGATGACGACCCTCACCCCGGACCAGAGGGTTTTTAATTACCAGCTGGCCAGAGCCAGAAGAGTGGTGGAGAATGCTTTCAGTATAATGGACAGCTGGTTCCGCCTAATTTTGACACCCATCCACATGGTGGAATATAAACTGAACCATATAGTGCTTTTGCACAATTTTAAAAAAAAGTACTCTCCAAACTATGTGGCCTCAGTTGTGCCTGAGCCAGACTTTCCAGAATATGCCAACCCAACGGCACTTGAAGCAGGCCATCCTGGCTTGCCCCCCCAAAGCGCCCGCGAGGTCAGAAACCAATACATGGAGTACTTTGCGGGTAGGGGGGGCATTGATGTGCCAGAAAATGTCTGAGAGGTATTTTTTTAAATAAATTTCTCTTTCAAACTGCAGTAATATTTGTTTTCATTTACTGCTTGGGTTTGTTTTAGGTGTCTCCTAGCTTTTTTTTTGGTTTATTTTTTGGGCCTTTTTCTTCAGATTATATTATTATGTTGTTGGACTGCTACACCCACACCTTGTTTTTGTTGCTAATGTATGTAGTGCATTACTGACAAAAATATTCCTCATTTTCAGCAGCATGGCAGAAATGTGTGGAGTCATGAAAATGGCGTGATTGGGGAAAATTAAAAAGCACTGTGGATATTATTTACTAAAGGCAAATCCACTATGCAAAAGTGCACCTGAAACTGCACTTTGAGTGAAAAGTGGATTTGCCTTTAGTAAATAACACCCATTGTCACAGAAAACAACAACTTTTCTACAAACTGCTTTTGCGCATTAAAAAAGGAAGCCACACATTGTTGATAATTAAACTTTTTACTCAAAGCACATTCACATGTGCGTTTATAAAATGGTTTTACAACAAACCAACATATTTGGTGTATAACATTATTTTTGGTAACATTAATATAACTTGCTGTTTTTGAGGAAACAGGCATGTATCAAAGCATAACATACAGAACTGAGGAACTTACAAAGTTCAACTTTGAAAAGTGAAGACAATATCAGACATGAGTATGTCCAAACTGTGTTGATATTGCCTTCATTGCATGGGGTGTTACCCCTGTAAAAGAAGGGGCGGGGAATAGACTAGAAAGAATGTCAAGGGCGGGCGGACTTTCACACATGCGCACTGTATATAAAGCGTAACACGCGTGCGTCGTACGATCTGTGAGCGGAGGAAGGAGTAGCGGAAGCGCTGATCGTTCGATCAAAGATACAGTTTTAACTTGGTACATCACTGGCCTATACTGCTTCTAGATTGAGGCTTATATTGGGACAAGATTATGCGATTTTAGCCTGACATTAGGGTTTTTCTTGTGTTGTGTCTTGCAGAGAAAATGGATGGGTTCAATGACCACAGTTTCCTCTCCCTATTCATAGACAAGTACAGGGAGCTTCCCTGTCTATGGCAAGCGAAACACCCACATTACACCAACAAATTAAAGAGGCAGGCAGCGATGGAGAAACTGCTGGAGTTGGTGAAGCCAGTGGTCCCCAGGGCAGACATCAACTATTTAAAAGCGAAAATTGGTGGCCTGAGGAGTACATATCTGAGGGAGTACAAGAAGGTCCATAAGTCCATGAGATCTGGAGCTGCAGCAGATGATGTCTATGTCCCCAGGCTGTGGTACTATGACAGGCTGCCTTTTCTGTCAGACCAGAGTGAGGTCAGGGAATCACTCACTACTCTTCCACGAAGAAGACAAATTTATGGAGTAAAAATTAATGAGGTTAACTAGATGTGCTTATTGATCACTAATTGCTGATTTAATAAAGTGTTTTACATGGGGGGCGTAGCGTCCGAGCTCCAAGATGGACGTGTGAGAAGTGAGCTCAGCTCAGCCGCCGGAGAGAACTGACAACCCGAACGTCCATCAGTGACTAACGACCGAGCAGCCTCACTCGCTATATAGCGCAGATACCGAAGCAACATCCAGACATGCCGAAGAATAAAAAACGCCCACAAACACAGCGGAAACTCCCGAACTTCTTCGGAGCGCGTGGACCTCCACAAAATGGTGCCGGAGCACGAGAGGATCGCTCTGCGCACCAGGCCACAAACCTCGAGAAGGCCCTACACCACCAACTCCATCCTCGAGCTGCCTCTCTCAGTGAAACATCTTTAGGGACTGCCAGCCCATCCACAAGGAGCCCGGTCAAACAAAAACAGCGGATCTCCTCACCGGATGGCCGCGACATGGAGGTAAGCGGGTCCCCTGCTACAGGCCTCGCTCCATAGACACATACCTCTGACCCAATTGCGGCCTATCCCACCTCAGACCGGCCGGTCTCTGATACGGTCTTAAAGGAGATGCTGTTGTCCCTCAAGGCCTCCATACAAGCAGATATTACTGCTGAACTCACTTACTGCCATAAGGAAGTTTTAGCTCTGGGTAACAGAGTAGATCAGGTGGAAGGTAAAATGGGGGAATACACTACTTCCTTCAATACTTTAGTGGAGGCCCACAAGTCGCACGGGGAAGAAATCGCCTGGTTGAGAAACAAGGTGGCTGACCTCGAGGACCGGTCCAGGAGGTGTAACATAAAAATTAGAGGCATACCCGAGGCAATACCTTCGACCCAACTGCTGCAGTATGTGCACACACTATTTTCCACCATTCTACCTACGCTATCCCCTCAGGACTTAACAATTGATAGGATTCACAGGATCCCCAAACCTGCATTCCTCCCTGATAGCTCTCCTAGGGATGTGTTGCTAAAGATGCACTACTACCATGTCAAAGAACAAATTTTGGTTGCGTCCCGCAAAACTGAGAACAAACACCCACAGTACGCAGAGCTAATTCTCCTTCCTGATCTGTAAGGCATACCCTCCAACAGCGCCACAACTTAGCCACTATAACAAAGGCTTTAAGAAACCATAATATACCACACAAATGGCGGTACCCGTCGAAATTATCCATTTCCCATGAAGGGACCACTCACATAATCTCCACCCTGGCAGAGGGGATCGCAATTTTGTGACAATGGGGCATAATACCCGAGCAAGGCCTACTCGAGCCACAAGTCACACAACTTGGTTCCGCCCCTGATGAATGGCAAGTGGTCTCCCGCAAACGCGGCTACCAAAAAAGTCACCAATGGAACCACGTGAACCCACACCATAGACCATCCGGTTCTCTCCTCGGACACAAGGGCTCTACATTACATTGCATCCCTTGTTTTTTCCCGTGAAACATGCTACCTATGCAGCTACGTCTGCACCTGAATCGATTTCAAGATTCTTTTCTTAACATTATATTTGTTTTTGTTTATTACTGAGTTTACAGTTCCTATCCACTTAGCACCGGTCCTGCATGCCTCCACCAGATACCTCCTACTCCAACATCTCCAAGGAAATCCTGGCAGTACGTCATGAACCAACCTCATGGAGACAAGTCGATCCCAACACCCCTCAGAGGACACAGTGAGTAGGGATGAGCTTCGTTTTCGAGTCGAACATACGTTCGACTCGAACATCGGCTGTTCGCCCGTTCGGCGAATTCCGAACGTTATGGGCCGTTCGCGCCAAATTCGTGTGGTGCTCACGGCCCACAATGCACTGCGATGGCGCAGTGCATTGCTGGCTCATGATTAGCCAAGCATGCACTTTGACCCCGCATGCTTGGCCAATCACAGCGCCGGCAGCGAGGAGAGCCATTATAGCCATCATAGCTCAGGCTGTGTAGTACACGCCCCACAGTATATAAGGCCGCGCGGCGGCCTTGTGTAGTGTGTTGGCGTCTGAAGCAGTTAGTGGGTGTTCTGTGTACCTTCAACACAGTATACACCGATCGTTATCGGCCGATTTTTCAATCTTGCTCTTCTGTAGTGGTTGTTGTCTGCATGCTCTGACCGCAGTATACACCGCTATATTCACCTATATAGCTAGCGATATATCTATCTTTTATAATAGAGCTTGCAGTCAGTGTTAGGAGCTTGTGCGTGCTGTCTGAGTGCTCTGTACCCAGTACACACCGCTATATCCACCTACATAGCTCTTCTCTATTTGAACCATCTGCCATCTGCAGGAGTTATTGGAAGTTGTGTGTGCCTCCAGCACAGCACAGTATACATCTGTATTTACCCTTTATTGCTGGTGTTCTATAATAAAGGCATCTGCAGGAGTTAGTGGGTGTTGTGTGCCTCCAGCACAATATACACCTGTATCTACCCTTTATTGCTGTTCTCTAATATGGCCATCTACAGGGCTCAGTGGGTGTTGTGTGCCTCCAGTACAGTATACCCCTTTATCTACCCTTTATTGCTGGTGTTCTATAATAAAGGCATCTGCAGGAGTTAGTGGGTGTTGTGTGCCTCCAGCACAATATACACTACCCAATTGCTGTTTTACCCAACTCCCTTCAGGCCATTACCATGTCTGGAAGGCCAGCAAGGAGAGGCAGACAGGCGCGAGCCGATAAAAGAGGGCAAGCAGTCTCTGTGTCTAGAGACAACAGTGCTGGTCGTGGACGCGGTGCATCGTCATCATCAGCACGTGGCCATGGGACACGCTTGTCCTTCTTTTCGGCAGCTGGACATGTTGAACTGCAACATGCCAACGACTTGGTAAAGTGGATGACCAAGCCCTCTTCATCCTCCTCATCCTCTCTCACCCAGTCTCAGGGTACAAGCAAAGCAGCTGCCAACACATCGTCTTCCCTCGTCTCAATGTCATCATCAGTGACTCCTTCCCTAGACCCACCACGTCCTCCTGAGGAGTCTCCTGAACTCTTTGAGCACAGTGTTGGGTACATGCTCCAGGAGGATGCCCAGTGTTTTGTAGCCTCCGATGATGACACTCAGCTAGAGGAAGGCAGTAGCGTGAATGCAGAGAGAGGGGATGCTCAAGAAGGACAGCAATCTGGCAGTCATGTTTCACAAGCTGCAGCATATTGCCAGGTTTGCTACAGCGATGAAGAGGGAGGGGATGATGAGGGCACTGACTCCACGTGGGTGCCTGGTAGGAGAGAGGAGGAGGAGGAGGCACATGTCCAACGAGGCAGGATGCCCTCCGGGGGCCAGCTTAGGGGCAGCACGCCGACTGAATCACACCGCAGAGCTCCGCCTGTGCAGGGCGCTGCCTCTGCGCGTTATTCTAAAAGTTCTTTGGTGTGTGCCTTTTTTGAGACGAGTGCATCAGATCGCACCACTGCTATTTGCAACATATGTCTCAAGCGTATCTCGCGTGGCCAAAACATCAGCCGCTTGGGCACCACATGCTTGACCAGACATATGTTGACCTGCCATGCAGCTCGTTGGCAAGCGTACCTCAAAGACCCAGACCAAAGAACAAAGCGGACCTCTCCTTGCTCCTCATCAGCTGGCATCTCCAACCCCACTAGACCTTCAGTCCTCTCTGAAACCTGCTTTGAGAGGAATGAAGGTGTAGAATTAGGTGTGTCACAGCCAAGTGCTTCCGGGAACTCTGCTAGCAGTACACCCACGTCCGATTATAGCAGGCAAATGTCCCTGTCCCAGCTGCTGGACCGCCAAAAGAAGTTCACTCCCAGCCATCCACATGCCCAGTGGTTGAATGCTAGCTTGGCTAAATTGCTAGCACTTCAACTGCTGCCTTTTCAATTGGTAGACTCGGCCCCCTTCCATGAGTTTGTACAATGTGCGGTTCCTCAGTGGCAGGTCCCCAAACGCCACTTTTTCTCACGGAAGGCGATTCCGGCTCTCTACCGGCATGTGGAAGGCAATGTCCTTGCCTCGCTGGAACGGACGGTCAGCGGTAAGGTGCATATTACCGCTGACTCATGGTCCAGCAGGCATGGACAGGTACCTTTCCTTGTCTTTCACGGCCAATTGGGTCACTCTTCTGGCAGCTGGGAAGGATGCAGGACAAGGTGCAGTAGTGTTGGAGGTTGTTCCGCCACCATGCCTCCAAAATGCTACTATTGGTTGTGACACACCTCTCTCCTCCACCCCCTCCTCTTCTTCTTCCTCCATGGCCTCTTCCAGTGCTCTGTCCTCAGAACCAGCGGTGCTCCGTAGGCGTTCCAGGGGCTACGCAAGTACGCAGGCAAAACTATGCCATGCCGTGCTTGCGCTGGTTTGTTTGGGGGACAGGAGCCACACTGGGGCGGATGTTTTGTCAGCTCTGCAGGGGCAGGCCGAGAGGTGGTTGACGCCATGCCAGCTTAAGCCAGGAATGGTGGTTTGCGACAATGGCACCAACCTCCTCTCCGCCCTCCGACAGGGACAACTGACCCATGTGCCCTGTGTAGCTCACGTCCTTAACCTGGTGTTGCAGCGGTTCTTGGGCAGGTACCCGGGCTTACAGGATGTCCTGAAGCAGGCCAGGAAAGTCTGTGTGTATTTCTGCCGATCATTTAATGCCTGTGCTCGGCTGGCTGAGCTCCAAAAGGAGTTGAACCTGCCCAAGAACCACCTTATATGTGACATGCCCACCAGGTGGAACTCAACGTTGGCCATGCTGCAGCGGCTGCACACACAGCAGAGGGCCATCAATGAGTACCTGTGCGACTACGGCACCAGGACAGGGTCAGGGGAGCTCGGTTTTTTCTCACCACGCCAGCGGGGCATGATCAGGGATGCATGCACTGTCCTGTCACCGTTTGAGGAGGCCACAAGGATAGTGAGCAGTGACACTGCATGCATCAGTGACACTGTACCTCTTGTCCACCTCTTGGAGCATACGCTGCATGGAATAATGGACAGGGCACTTGAGGCAGAACAGAGGCAGGAAGAGGAGGACTTCATTGCCTCTCAAGGCCCCCTTTATCCAGACAGTGTTCCTGCTGTGCCACCCATCACACAGGAAGAGGATGAGGAGGACGAAGAGGAGGAGGAGGATGATTGTGTCAGCATGGAGGTGGAGGCTGGCACTCAGCATCAGCAGCAGCAGCAGTCTTGTAGGGATGATTTACAGTCCCAAGAAACCCGTGGACTTGTACGTGGCTGGGAGGAGGTAGCTGTGGATCATGTTGTCCTTAGTGACCCAGAGAACTCCGGACCAAATTCCTCAGCTAACCTATGCTGCATGGCCTCCCTGATCCTGCAAAGCCTGCGGAAGGATCCTCGTATTCTTCGGATCAAGGAGAGGGACCATTACTGGCTGGCCACTCTCCTTGATCCACGGTACAAGGGTATCTTGCCATCGCAGAGGGAGCAGAGGATGAGACATCTCTGGGAGGCCTTGCAGAAAGGTCTGTGCAATGTGTTCCCAGAGACTGGGAGGTTACAAACTCCTGGTCCTGGACAACGTGTTGCTGAGGCATCGGTCAGAAGGAGCGGTGGAGAAGGTGGCCGTCTGACTGATGCTTTCAGACAATTTTTTAGTCCGCAGCCCCAAGGTAAGATCGGTTCCAGCAACCATCACCAGCGTCTGATTTACATGGTGCAGAAATACCTAGGGGCAAGGTCAGACTTGGACACCTTTCCCACCAAAAATCCTCTGGCTTACTGGGTCTTGAGGATAGATCACTGGCCAGAGCTTGCACAGTATGCAATTGAGCTACTGCCCTGTCCTGCATCCAGAGTTCTTTCGGAACGCACCTTCAGTGCTGCTGGTGGCTTTGTTACCGATCATAGGGTGCGCCTGTCCACCGAATCAGTTGATCGACTGACCTTCGTCAAGATGAATCAGTCTTGGATAACCCACAGCTACCAAGCACCTGAAGCTGATGTAATGGAATCATTTTTTTTTGAAATATCACATCCCTTCAAGACTGCCTATGCTGATGCTGAGTGACTGTCCTGTTATGTTGATTGTCTATCCTCTTCCTCCTCCGCTGATATGTTGGAAGAACATTTCTGGTTCTGGGTGATGCAATCAGCCCAATTTTTCTGCCCCTGTTTAACAGGGGCGTTTAATTACAATTTTTGATGCAATGCTTTGCAGCAGGGCTAATTCCTGCAATAAAACTAGAGTATATGGGAGAGGTTGCAGTGTCGTGGCACCAGCACCAGTGCCTAAGGCCCAATTTTTCTGCCCCTGTTTAACAGGGGCATTTAATTACAATTTTTGATGCAATGCTTTGCAGCAGGGCTAATTCCTGCAATAAATCTAGAGTATGTGGGAGAGGTTGCAGTGTCTTGGCACCAGCACCAGTGCCTAAGGCCCAATTTTTCTGCCCCTGTTTAACAGTAACATGTAATTACAATTCTTGATATAATATTTCACAGGAGGGCCGTTCCTGTGCCCACCCAGAGTAACTGTGAGGACTTATAGTGTTGTGGCACCAGCACCACAACCACCAAAGGTCAATTTTTCTACCACTGTTCAACAATGGCATGTAATTACAATTCTTGATATAATCGTTCACAGCAGGGCGCTCCAGCGCCCACCAAGAGTCACTTTGAGGGCTTAAAATGTTGTGGCAAAACCAACACCTTGTTCCACCATTTCTGCAGAGCATATAGGGCAGGCCCCTACTTTCAAACATCCAACTTACAAACATCTACTTGCAAACGGAAGGAGACAACAGCAAGTGAGATGAAAAAAGATGGACGACAAAACAAATTATACAGGGGTGATAACCCTTCCCTATGTTTTCCAAAAGGCTTATAAAATTTTTTTTTTGACTGGAGCTACACTTTAAAAATGTTCCAGTTGAAAATTACAAACAGATTCAACTTAACACAACAAACCTACACAGTCCCTGTCTTGTTTGCACTGCTGTATACTGCTGTTCTGAGTATATAGGGCCTGGGGGCCACACGCATTTTCTTTTTTTAATATGGGTACAGGGTTCCCCTTAATATGCGTACAAGACCCAAAGGGGCTGGTAATGGGCAGGGAGGGCTACCCATGCCATTTTTCTCAATGATTTTCAACCATATTGCAGGAACCAGATATAACATTAAAACCGCAAGCAGTTTTAAATGATGTTATTTCCGTTTAATGTCATTTTGTGCAGGGACTGTTCTAAACACGGGAAACACGTGGCACTTCACAGGCATACTACAGACACCCCCCAGGCATGATATTTAAAGGAATATTTCACTTTTTTTTTTCACTTTAATCGTCATTAAAATCAGTGCTCCCGCCAAAACGGCCATTTTAAAAAACATTTTAGGCATTGACCCATGTCCCCTGGGGCAGGAGCCAGGTCTCCAAACCCTTTTTAGGACAGCATCTTGCATATTAGCCGTTAGAATTAGCACTTTTAATTTCGAATGTTCGAGTCCCATAGACTTCAATAGGGTTCTAAAGTTCGTACGAATTTGGGGTCCGTTCGAAAGTTCTGGTGCGAACCGAACCGAGGGGTGTTCGGCTCATCCCTAACAGTGAGTATGGTCCTACACATTACACCCTACTTTTGCTAAATGACCATCACCTGTGTGTCCATTAACACCAGGGGTCTCAACCACCCTGCCAAGAGACATTCTCTGTGGTCTGAAGCCCAAAAACTGAAGGCCGATATCCTGTGTGTGCAGGAAACCCACTTCCAACTAAACAACCACCCCCACTGCACACACAGGAATTATCCACATATATTCCTGCCACCCACTCCGGATAAAAAAAAGGGTGGTGTTCTCCTGGCAATTCGTGACACCATCTCCTTCAGCCTCAAAGACTCCTGGATAGCTGAAAATGGTCATTACATCATCATTCAAGGGGACATTAACTCTAAACCCTACACCATTGTGTCGGTATATGCCCCCAATACCCACCAGGTTAGATTCCTCAGCAGACTGCTCCGCAAAGTGAAATCCATCCAATATGGTAGTCTTATTGTAGGTGGTGATTTCAACCTGATTGTTGATCCAAAATTGGACACCTCTACCACCAGCCAGAATGGCAAAACATATATGAACAGAATCCTCCATGCTGCAGAACTGTACGACGTGTGGAGATGCACACCCGGTAACTAGAGAACCTATACCTTTTTTTCACATACACATGGTTCTTACTCAAGAATCGACATGTTTTTAACTGATAAGTGGACTTTACAGGATGTCTCCTCCGCACGCATTTACGACATTACGTGGTCGGACCATGCTGTTATCTCTTTATCCATCCATGAGAAGGGTGTCTCCCCCTCCCCACCTATCTGGTGCAGTAATGTTAGATTATTACAGGACCCTAGCACTAAGAAATTGATTTCTCAACATTTGCAGGACTATTTCCATGATAATGACCACTCTGTAGAGAGTCCACTTACACTCTGGAATGCCCACAAGGCATTTGTAAGAGGTATCCTAATTCAACTGGTAGCTAGAGCAAAGAAGCGATACACAGCGACCCTAGACTCCATCACTGCTGACATTCACAATTTAGAGTTGCTGAACATGGCGTCGCCCTCACAACAGGGAACTAAACAGCTCTTTGCACTTAGAGAGAAGCTAAGGGAGCACCTCTCCCAAAAGTATGACATATACCTCTGACGTCTACAGCTGACCTCCTACGCCAACGCGAATAGAGCAGGTAAATACCTTGCCAATAGGATTAGGACAGTATGTACCAAAACCAGAATTTCACATTTAATACACCCCACATCCCATCACAAAATTCTTAACCCTCAAGACATTGCAAACCAATTCGCACAATATTACAGCGAACTGTACAACCTTTTTTTTTTTTTAACAGAAACGTTTTTATTGGTCTCAAAAACGGATACATCAATACATCACAGCTTGTTTTTTCCACATAAATTACAGCTTAACAAGCGTTAGCTAGAAACAAAAGGAAAACTCACAAATCAGCAGGGCAAAATCATTCAGCAGCTTGTATCGTAGAGATAAATTCAGCAGTCACATTCTGCAGAGCCCATCCTCCCCCTACCTGATCCAGTATCCAGAGGGGTCAACACTTAAGTGTGGCTGTTACAAAGTTCCAGGCCGTGAAACCAAGCAGATATTCGGACTTCTACCCTCAAGCATAGCGAGGGGAAAGGGGGCCTCTAGAAACGGGGGGGATCCAAAAAAAAACAAAAAAACTTAGGACTATTCCAGCAGGAGCGGACAGGCTGTTGCCTCACTCCTGCACCCAGCAACCCCAGATCTTAGTAAACTTCTTTGGGCATTTATGACTCATATAAGTAAGCTTATACAACGGAAGGGCAGAATCTATCAAGGCCTTCCAATGGGATATACTAGGTGGGTCCGACTTCTTCCACTGCATAAGGATAGCCTTTCGGGCGTAAAATGCTGCATAGAACACAAACAGCTGTCTATGTATGTTCGGTGCCACCCTGTCACACACACCCAATAGTAAGACCACCGGATCCAGACCCACCGAGAGGTCCCCAACTTCGTTGATCTCCCGCACCACCCTCTCCCAAAATCGTTGTATAACCGGGCACTCCCACACCACGTGCAAAAAAGAGCCCACTGCAGTGGTACACTTCGGGCATCTATCCGAGTGTCCCGGGTATATTCTAGCCAGGCGTTGCGGGGTATAGTACGCCCTGTGAATAAATTTTAACTGCATGAACCTGTCCTTAGCTGAGATCATCAGTAGCAAGTATTGTTGTATTCCCTCCTCCCAATCATCAGTCGCCAGGGTGGGGAGGTCCCCCAACCATTTCTGGAAGAGGCCAGCTCCCCCCCCCGGGCGACTCCGCTGAAATCCTAAGGTAGAGAGATGAGAGAACACGATCCGCATCCGGGGCCAAGAGAAATCTCTCAACATTATTGGAGTGCAGGCTCACTCCTGCAGGAAATTGTGCTCTTAGGGCATGGCTTAATTGTATATAACGAAAAATCATTCTGGAGGGGAATTGACAGTCTTCTCTAAGGGAATCAAAGGGAATAAGTGAGCCCCCAGGCATCACCTGCTGCAGAGTAGTGACACCATATCTAGTCCATAAAGCAGGATCAGGGACCGACTGAAGATGCTTCAGTCGTGGATTCCCCCATAATGGGGTATGTGGCGACAATGCGGCGGGCGGATTCAATCGAGCCGCAACCTGAGCCCAGACCCGAAGCGTGGTTCGCATGGGGTAGTGACCTCAGGGCGAGCCTTCGGCCCTCTGTATACTAAGGTACTCAATTCATCATGGGAGCCCAAAACCGCCGCCTCCAAATTGACAGATGGGTTAGAGCGGATCTGCTTGAACCACCACCGCACTGTGACCACCACCGCCCAGTAGTATTCTTTTAGGCAGGGAAGGGCTAGGCCTCCAAGGGACAGGGGTAGTTGGAGGGTAGCTTGCGATATCCTTGGGGTCGCCCCAGCCCAAACGAAGGTAGACACCACCTGATCTATCTTTTTGAAAAAGGAATTTGGGATCGGAACTGGGGTATTACGAAAGACATATAGAAATTTCGGGAGAAACGTCATCTTAAGCAGATTGACCCTCCCCACCGGTGTGAGGGGCAAGGCTTTCCACACTTGGCACTTAGCCATCAGGCTCTGGAGGACTGGATAGACATTATCCGTTAGATACTCCTTGGATCCCCTCTGAACCTCTATGCCCAGGTAGCGAAATGTATCTACCGTCCGCAATGAGGTATGGGCGGATACAACCAGGGGAGCGGGGGACAGGGGAAATAGTATAGACTTGTCCCAATTGATACGTACCCCCGAAAGGGAGCCGAATTTGTCTATGAGCCTGAGGGCTGTGTCCAGTGTCGAGGAAGCATCCGGAAGATAAAGGAGAGTGTCGTCCGCATAAAGCGAAATCTTTTCACACACCGGTCCCACCCACAACCCCCCCAACTCCACTGAGTCACGCAACAGCACCGCCAGGGGTTCAATGGCCAGGGCGAACAGGCCCGGGGAAAGAGGGCACCCCTGTCTAGTACCCCTACCCAATGAGAAGCCTTCAGATAGTAGGCTGTCGGTGCGCACCCTAGCAGTGGGAGCCCTATAGAGCAGTCTAACCCAGGAGATAAATTGGGGTCCAAAGTTAAACCTCTCCAGGACTTTCCAAAGGAACTGCCACTCAACCGAGTCAAACGCCTTTTCGGCGTCTAAGGAGGCGACGACTTTCTGTGAATTTTCAGCGGCAACAAGGGAAATGTGAGTATACAAACGCCTGAGGTTTATGTCGGTGCCTTTACCCGGCATAAACCCCGTCTGATCACCCTGAATCAGTGTTAGAATGACCGAATTGAGTCGGGTAGCTAGAATTTTAGTGACAATTTTTGCATCTACATTGAGTAGTGAGATTGGGTGGTATGAGGAGCACAGACCCGGGTCCTTGCCAGGTTTGGGGATCACCACAATGATCGCCTCGAACATCGTAGCCGGTAGCTCCCCCTCCCGCAGCATGGAGAGCAAGAGGGCGTGTAGCTGGGGCACCACCGTTTCAGCGTCAGTTTTATAAAACTCAGCGGGAATCCCATCCGGCCCCGGGGTCTTCGCCGACTGGAGCGTAGCCACCGCCGTCTGTACCTCCTTAAGCGTAATGGGGGCATCTAATCTAATACGGTCCGCCTCAGAGAGCGCCGGAAGGGCCATACGGTTCAGAAAGTCCTCCAGTGCCTCAGGGGCGGCCGTGGCCCTAGATGTGTACAAGGCCTGATAGTAGTCCGCAAAACGACCATTAATTAGCTGCGGATTGGAAATCAGCTCCCCCTGCGCCCCTCTAATATGAGCGATAGGGGAAGCGTTCGATCGCTCCTTGGCCAACCAAGCCAGAAGCCGACCCGTCCGCTCACCCTGCTCAAATATGCGCTGGGATTGGTTGAGAAGGATTTTTCTAGTGGCGTCGGTGCGGAGTAACGAGATTTCCCTATGTGCTCTCAGGAGATCCGCATAGGTCGCTCCATCTCCCCCTTGCACATAACTAGCCTCAAGCCTCAACCCCCGCCCCTCCGCCACCTCCAATGCCAGTCTGGTGTCCCTCCTAGCTCTGGCAATGGATGTTTGATACTGCCCTCTAACAAAAGCTTTAAACGTGTCCCATAGTATAGGCGGCCTAGCTGTGTCATTATTATGTCCCCAGAAGGTCCCCAACTCCACTGCCACTTCCGGGGCTACCCGTTCATCAGTCACCCAGTAACCCGAAAGCCTCCATAGGGCCATCCCAGGTGGAAGACCCATCTCCAGCTGTAACAACAAGGGTGCATGATCCGATATGCCTCTAGGAAGGATTTCTATCCCAAGGGTGCGGGAGACCAACATATCCGAAGCCAACATCAAATCAATTCTGGAGAAAGTAGCATGTGTGGCAGAGTGGCACGTGAATTGCCTAACATCCGGACACTTCCATCTCCACACATCAGTCAGCCCGTACGTCCCCATCCACCTCAGCAAGGGGGAGTCCCCCGCTCCGCCAGCCTGCAATCTATCTACAGAGGGAGCAGGCGCCATGTTAAAATCTCCGGCCAGCAGCACCCCGGCCCCTGAGTATAGCGCCATAACGGGGGTCAGTCTATGCATGAGCTCCATGGTAGCCCCGGGGGGAGCATAAAGTCCAATAAGCAGCACCTCTGTGCCCTCACACACCGCGTGCAGGGCCACATACCTACCCCCCGGGTCTAGATGGAGATCTAGGAGAGTAAAGCGAAGGGACTTATGCACGAGAACACTAACCCCTCTAGAGTATGCAGAGTAGGTGGCATGATAATAAGAGCCCACCCAGGGTTTTTTGAGGGCCAATATCTTGCTCCCCACTAAATGCGTTTCCTGGAGTATGCAGAGGTGGGGTGCATATTTCTTAATATAAGTAAAAACCAAGGACCTTTTGTGTTTAGATTTCATCCCCCTAACATTCCAGGAAAGAACCTTCAAGGGTACCATGGCAAGTCCGTGGTCATAATTATCGGAGATCTACACATAACCCCTACCCCTATCAAAAAGATCCCAGGACCTATTCTATACCGGAACCCCCCTCCCCACCAGCGTAGCAGAAGGAGTGACATTCCATCCGCCAGAGACTGAAAACAATAGTGAAACATAACATATAATGCATATATAAGCCATACGCTGCGAACAAGAACATGACCAAAACCCCCACCCCCCACCTCCCCCCTCCCCGACACCACCCCCCAAACTTCGGCATGTCTTAGACCCAAAACATAGCTTCCCGGTAACAACCATGGGGGTGCGTGTAAAACCCAGCTCCATGAGAGTCCAGTCTTAGCACACCGACTCCGGCTCAGTCTACTTCAGGATAGACGATCCCTGCAAAGTTCAGAAAGTCTCCCGATCAAGGTCGGGGGCACATGCTTCAACCATAAACCCGTTACCAACCAAACAGAAAAATTGTCATGCGGCAGAGAAAAAAAGGAGAAAATTAATAAAAGAAAAAAGTAGAAAAAATCACGGGAACCTCGTTCCCTTTAACAGTGACATCACTTGGTCCCCTCGATGGTCGGGGAACCCCCCACCCCCAGTCTCGTAGGAAGGGCATGGAGAAGGGGAATAGACACCAGGTGTCTGCAGTCAAGAGGTGGCCGCCGCTAGGAAATCCCGTTAGTAGCTGCAACCGGTGCAACATGCAGCCAGTAACACGGAGGAGGCACTAGGCACCACGGAGCCATCTCAGCCCCTGGGCAGGGAGTCTAGCCACTGCGATGCATCCTCCGGGGATGTAAAGAATCGCACCGTCTCGCCGTCTTGGACTCTGAGTCTGGCAGGGAACATCATACTGTACTTAATACGGCGGTTCCGCAGGTTCAACTTGACGTGGTCAAAAGAGCGGCGCAATTTCTGCGTATCAACGGAATAGTCCGGAAATATCATAATTCGTACGCCCGCATGTTGTAAGGTCTCGGTCTTCCTCGCTTCCCGCAGGACCTGGTCCCGGTCCCGATAGTTCAGCAGGCGGAGAATAAACGTGCGTGGAGGAGCTCCCGGGGGACCCCGGGCAGTAGGCATTCTATGTGCCCTCTCCACCGCGAAAAATTGTGAGAACTGCGCACGTGGCAGGAGATCCCGCAGCAGCCGCTCCGTGAAGGCCTGGGGATCTGCACCTTCCACCCCTTCCGGAAATCCCACGATACGGAGGTTATTCCTCCGATTCCGGTTCTCTGAGTCTTCTGCTCTGCTTTCCAGACTTTTAACCCTGGTCAGCAGCGTTCGGATGGCACCGGAGTGCTCCCGCAGGGTGTCCTCCGCATCTCCCACCCGGCGTTCCGCCTCCGTCAGCCGGGCGCGAAAAGTATCCATGTCGCGGCGGATTAAGCCGACATCCATCTGCACCGACTCTATCTTACCCGTCAGGGCGGTTTGGCAAGTCGCGATCGCCTGCATAAGTGCAGCGAAGTTGGATTGCTCCGTCAAGGCAGGGTCCAGACACTCCGTCTGGGACGCCATGTGCTGCAGGGGCTGCGGGCCGGCGAGGAGGCCCGAATCAGTCTGGGGTTTAGATTTAGCCGCCGCGGAGCTCCTCCGGGAGTTCGACGAGCTCCGTCCTTTGGTCATCCCCTTCAGGGAACGATTGTGCGGGGACACACCGAGCAGGGCAGCCTGATTGCAGGGATCAAAGCAATAGAACAGGGCACTCAGCCGGAGCTCACTCACTGTGCGTCCTCTCAGTCGGCCATTCCGGACACGCCCCCCAGAACTGCACAACCTTAATACTGACCCACATACCGTACAGCCTACCATACCTAAAATACAACACTTCTTAAGAGATTTGAATCTTCCGCTGCTTTCAGAAGTACTTGACTCCTTGAACTCCCCATTTACTATCCCTGAAATAGAATCTATTATTGCCACGCTCCCAAATGGGAAATCCCCTGGCCCTGATGGGCTCTCCAACGAGTACTTCAAAACATTCCCCAACGTTCTCTCCCCATACTTACAAAGAGTCTTCACACAAGCAGCAGAGGATGCGTCATTTCCCCAAGAGATGTTGAAAGCATACATAACCACCTTCCCCAAACCAGGGAAAGACCCAGGGGCGTAACTATAGGGGGTGCAGCAGTTGCGACCGCAACCGGACCCTGTGATGCAGGGGGCCCATGCAGCCCCCTCTACATATGGCTGCTCTTTAGTTAAGAGAGTAGTGGTGCGCAGTACTAACTCAGGAAATATTGGCCTACAAAATCTGTAGATACTATAGATGCAGGTGTTTAAATGCTAGGTGTGTGGCCACCCAGACCAAAAAATGTATTGGGAGCTTAATATGTACGTTCTATGAGGGAGCGTGCGAAAACCTCACCACTATCACATAATAGTGTTTGGGATGTATATTGAAGTGATATAAAAAAAAAAAAAAAAAAAAAAAACGCTACCGGAAGTGACGCAATCGAGCTCGCAGCTCGTTTATACTCTATGCTTAAACTGTGTTTGTTTGTGAGTATCTCTTTGTTTCTTGAATAAATTGAAACTTTGTTCATAAATACTACACTATGGGGCTCCCTTCCTCCTTATTTGCTTAAATCCCCTACATAACCTGCTGAGGTAACCATCCCCTCCCCTATACTGGGCATCGCTGAACAACCAATTTAAAGTGACCACACAGCGGAATAGGCAAGAGACGGGGACACAGTAACAAGACCTCGTGGGATAAAGACCACCAGGAACCCTGAGGATATATATGTTACATGCTGTTACCTTACAGCTGTAAGGTAAGGGGACACCCATATCCTGAGTACACAGGACCACGTGGGATATTTTTCACTACTATCACCACCGACCAGATCGCTATAGTTCATATAGCACTTAACACCAGTACTGCATGCGTTTTTTACCTGATGCGATTTTGGATATAATCGCTATTGGTTGTCGCATATGTTGTATATGGACACAATTTTTACACACGTCATTGTGGAATGTATATGTCATATAGTTTCTGACCATTGAGCACTATTTCACTTGCATTATTGTTAGATAGTTTTTTTCACCTGTAACATTTATTTTTTATGCGTTTTTAATGCTGCGTTTTTCAATTTTTTTCTGTGCCAATTTTGCATGAATTTATCTCACTTCACTGCAGTTATTACCTAGTATAGGGTGAAGAGACACCCATACGCATCCAACTCAATTTGTCTAACACTGGCACGTTATGCGATTTCTTTGCTAATCACAAGTAGCTATCTCCTTTTTTTCTTTTTGCACTAAACTGTTTTTTAGTTAATAATTGTGTATTTATACATTGTTGTTCACGGTGTAGTAGACATTGCAACACGTTTATTGTATCACTTAGCACCAGCACTTTTTATGCGATTGGATTAGTCGCAACAAATCGCAATATATTTTTTATCACAATTCTTATATATTGATTTTACCTATGAGATGCTGTAAGAACGGACCTATTTACTGCTTAGCATTGCTATTTTAGAGTCCTATGCTCACCCTAAAAAATCACATCAGAAATTATTTAGTTTTTTACCACTATATTTTTTTTTTTTTTTTTTTTTTTTATATCACTTCAATATACATCCCAAACACTATTATGTGATAGTGGTGAGGTTTTCGCACGCTCCCTCATAGAACGTACATATTAAGCTCCCAATACATTTTTTGGTCTGGGTGGCCACACACCTAGCATTTAAACACCTGCATCTATAGTATCTACAGATTTTGTAGGCCAATATTTCCTGAGTTAGTACTGCGCACCACTACTCTCTTACCTTTCTTGATTCTTTGGGGTTCAGGTACCCCGTATTCAGTGTGTGCAGCGGCACTAAAAAACTAAAAAACTATTCCCCTTCCTGATTAGGCGCAGGAATAACTCCTATACTTTGCTCTTTAGTTGTGCATTCCCCGCATGACCTGTGTCCTCCGCCGGCTCCTCAGAGTACCCCTCTCCTGCTCCATGCATTGCCACTCAGTCCGATGTCTGTTCTCCCCAGCCAGAGTCCCGCCCACCCCGAGTCCGGCCCACTCTGCACTGCAAACTTTTCCCGGGTAAACAAACTTTAAGCACACAGATGCAGTGCAGCCCTATGAGAGCCGGCTCCCCGGAGGACACTGCAGGCTTGTCTGCCAGCCCCCCCTCCTCCCCGTCATACACAGATGATGAAAGGTCTTTCTGGGAGATATGCTGATCGCCCGTGCAGCACACTGGATGGAGCCCAGGCCAACATGGATGAGTGCATGGCCTACAGCTTGGTCATGGTGAGTGAGAGGACCCCATCCCGCACACACCATTACATACCCCCTCCATCTCCCCCTGGGGACAGGGACCCCTTCTCACGTGGGGACAGGGACCCCCACTTCCCCTGGGGACAGGGACCCCTTCTCACCTGGGGGCAGTAACTTCATCTGCCCTGGAGAAAAGGACCTCATCTCTTCTGGGGACGGGGACCCCATCCTGCCTAGGGACAGTCCCCCAATGGGGCACCTAAAAATAAATAAAAATACTGATACCAGTGGTGGAACTACAGGGCTCACAAAGGTCATACCTGTGACCACGCCCTGGAGTTCCACCTCCGGACTCGGAGGGAAGGGCCCTGGCTGGGGTTCAGGGGGGCCCTTCATGGTTTCTTGCATTGGGGCCCTGAAGGTTCTAGTTATGCCACTGGAAAGACCCCACCACCCCAAGTAACTTTAGACCTATTTCTTTACTTAATACAGACATTACGATTTACTCCAAACTGTTAGCCAAATGTCTAGAGGAGTATATACCATCTTTAATTCAAAGCAACCAGATGGGTTTCAAAGGCGGAGACAGACTTCTGATGCGACGAGACGAATTGTTAATATTGTTCATTATGCTGAAATGTCCAAAACGCCTTCTCTGCTGCTCTCCATAGACGCAGAGAAGGCGTTTGATAGGGTGGAATGGAGTTATATGAAAGAGGTGCTCCTTAAGTTTGGTTTCCATGGTCCTATCTCCAATGCAGTGTTGGCCTTGTACTCTTGTCTATCTGCTCAAGTACTGACCGCCGGTATGCTGTCCAATACTTTCTGTATTCCGAATGGCACCCGCCAGGGGTGCCCATTATCCCCCACTATCTTTAATCTTATGATAGAACCCCTGGCGGAGGCCATTAGATCACAGGTTGATGTCTCTGGCTTCAAATTGGGGTCTCGCAACCACGTTATTAATTTGTTTGCAGATGACGTCATCCTGATGCTAACAAATCCATCCCAGCCCCTACCGTTAATTCATGAAATTCTGCAAAATTTTGGAAAGGTCTCATATTATAAGGTCAACTTTGCCAAATCATTGATTTTGGACTTAGGAATGGACAAACGTACCAGAGACTAACTTCAACATGACCTCCCATACAAATGGAAGGAGAATGGCATACCGTACTTAGGTATCACAATAACCAACTCCATAAAAACTATGGTCACCACAAACTTTAGGCCATTACTCGCTAAGGTTGAAGAGACCCTTAAACACATAGCTAAGACCGAACTTGCATGGATGGGCAAATTAGCTGCATGTAAGATGCTGGTTCTTCCTCATACTGTACATGTTTAGGACCATACCAATCCACATTCCGACCCACTTTCTTAGAGCTATCTCCACTCTTCTGTGGAGATTCTTGTGGAAAGAGAAAAAGGCACGCTGCTCCCCCGTAACCTAATTCCTCACAGGCGTGCAGGAGGGGCAGGGTTAATAGACATTTACGACTACATGTGGTCCACTAGACTGGACCAACTCCGACAATGGTTTAGAACCACTAACACACCATTATGGGTTGAGCTGGAACAAAATATGGCCCGATACCTGACCTTGCAGCACTACTCATGGGAGACATATGGAAGCCTTGGGTTCTACGCACCACCTTCCCTACCATACAAACCTCCCTGCAAGCATGGAGGTTCTTCCTAAACCAGAACCACAACATCCTCCACACTATCGGTTATCAATTTCCTCTAAGCTTACTCGAAACCAGAATCCCGATGCTGTCTTTAAAACAGTTCCCTGGATATGGTATCCATACCATCCAAGACCTATTCCTCAATGACAAGGCCCTCACTAGTGATCAGATAATGGAAAAATATGGTCTCCCCAGTCATCATCTCTTCACGTGTATCCGAGTTGCACACTTTCTGAAACATAATCCTCTCCCAACAATTAAAATACCACCCACTGCGTGGCACTTCCTTACCCGCGAGCCCTAGACTAACAAAGGCATATCGATCTTTTATGCTCTTCTGCAGGACAAGAAGTCCTTCATGAAGACAAAACAGATCAATACATGGGAAGCTGACTTGGGGAATACATTCCCAGATGACCAATGGACGACCGCTTTTCGCAAAATCCAAAAAGCCTCACACTCTGTCAGTTACTGGGCCATGACCATTAGAATTACTAATAGATGGCAATACACCCCTTGTAGACTGATGAAAATCTTTCCACACACTTCGGGACTATGCTGGAGGAACTGCGGACAACCAGGACACTTACTCCATATGTTTTGGGAGTGCCCCAATCTATTAAGCTTTTGGAACCAAGTATTCCAACTCATAGCATCTCTCACTGGTATCAATACTCCTCCTAACCCAGCCCTAGCGATCCTACATTTAGGTATTGAGGGGTTTCCATACAACATGAGGACGGTAGTTTCCAACATTCTCCTGGCAGCAAGATCCCTGGTTTTACAACATTGGAAAACTGCCTCGACTGTGAACATTACCGACCTGACCAGAGTAGTTCATCAACACTACACCATAGAGCGAGCATTAGCTATAAATGCATTAAAATGTGTGCAATTTGATGTAATCTGGAGTATCTGGAGTGCTAAATACCGGAGGTTTTAAGTATTGTTGACTTTTTTTGACTGTTTCAGTGCTCAAGTTGAGTTTGTATTCTCATTCCTGATAAGATTTGATCTGTGCAGCAGTGTGTGCTAATGTAACTGTTTCTGTTGTTACGACTTGCTTTTGTTTTTTTGTTTTTTTTTCTCACCTTGTTTTGTTATATGCCCTTTTCCTTTTCTGTAACGTGAAAACTTCAATAAACTTCAATGATAAAAAAAAAGGGTTTTACATATCAATAGACAGTAGTGGCCAAAATATTTGGGACAAAAATGAAAAATGCTGGGGTCAGAATGATAGTCTTTTCTATTTGTTAACATTCAATTTGCAACAGTCATGAGCTGAAAATTGTGTGTGATTAATGAACCAAAAACTAAAAGTATGTCCCTTTTTCATACACAGGAAGACCTCAGGCAGAAGGAGGGCGTGGAATGTGGCAGCCAGGAGGTGGCTGTGGAATGTGGCAGCCAGGAGGAGGCAGGGGTTAGTGGCAGCCGGGAGGTGGGCAGGCCTAGGAGCCTGACAGAATCCCAGGTCCAGTGGATACTATAGGGATACTATAGGGGTGTCTCCATCTGTGAAACTTGAACAAAACAGCTAAGTATTCCAGATTTAGAAAGTATAAAAAATAACGTTATCAGCTTTTTTTTGCCAAAAAAGACAATTGTACGACACTTCCAAGCAATGTTTCATATTCCAATTTCTGCCCTCAAATATCGGTGTGCTAAGTATTCCTTTTTTACATTCTCATAGGGGAGAGAAGACTCGGGACGTCTGAGGACACCAGGGACCCCACACCTCCCAAAGAAGGGGAAATACCAACACCAGCAGCAGAGGAGGAGGAGGGAGAGGTTGTTGAAATTGATGAAATTGTCACCACAACAAGTGAGTGTCTGAGACCACAGCTTCAGGTAATAGATGTATGCCTGCATTTTTATAATACATGGTGTGTTTTTTGGTTTATTTTTAGGTGATGTGGATGTTGTGGAAGAAGAATGTTATTTTACCAGTGAAAGTGCCCAGATCCTCATTGGGGAAATAATGGGGTGCAATCGCAATTTAGAGAATCTCAAGAAAAACATCAATGAGGTTCAACAAAAAATGAAGAACATCACTGATGTTTTGGGGAGAATCTAAAATACACAAAACTAGCTAGCATTGATTTGAGATTCGATTTGAGATTCCTTTAAATTTCATACCTGGGGGGTGTCTAGCATCGATTTGAGATTCGATTTGAGATTCCTTTCAATTTCATACCTGGGGGGTGTCTAGCATCGATTTGAGATTCAATTTGAGATTCCTTTAAATTTCTTTCCTGGGGGGTGTCTATAATATGGCTGTAAAGTTACCCAGTGACATGTAAGTGTGACCCCGCCCCCTCTTATGCAACGGGGGTTTCTTGTTTCCCCGCCCCCTCTGACGCATCATGAGAAACCCCTGTTGCGTCAGAGGGGGTGGGGTCATCCGTACATGTCACTGGGTAACCCCGACATTCCCCCTTGCGTCAGAGGGGGCAGGGTCACCCGTCCACATGTCATAGGTGGCCCTGCCCTCGGTTATCTAAGAACTGCCATCTGAGTCACGCGTCATTCTGCCAGGCGGCTCCTATGGAGGAGGCTGTATGATGCATGGATCGTAGAAGGATTACATTGCTGGAATTTTTTTCTGCTTTGTTTTTATTAAAGGACTTTGTACAATGTACCCCATTACCATTTCACATGGGGGGCGGGATCTGGGAGTCTCCTTTGTTAATGGGGGCTTCCAGATTCCGATAAGCCCCCCACCCACAGACCCCCACAACCACCAGGCAAGGGTTGTGGGGATGAGGCCCTTCTCCCCATCAACATGGGGACTAGGTGGTTTGGGGGCTACCTCAAAGCACCCTCCCAATGTTGATGGCATGTGGCCTGGTACGGTTCAGTAGGGGGGGCGCTCACTCGTCCCCCCCTTTTTCCTGCGGCCTACCAGTTTGCATGCTTGGATAAGGGTCTGGTATGGATTTAGAGGGGGACCCCAATGCCATTTTTCTTAAAATTTGGTGCAGGGTTCCCCTTAATATCCATACCAGACCTGAAGGGTCTGGTAATGGAATTTGGGGGGGCGCCCATGCAATTTTTTTTTTTTAATTTTGGTTTGGAATTCCCCTTAATATTCATACCAGACCCAAAGGGCCTGGTAATGGACTAAGAGGAATCCCCATGCCATTTTTTTCAATGATTTGCATCTGTATTGCCAAGACCCGACAATTCATTATAGCTACGAGTACTTTTACAGTAAATTACTTTTTTTCCTTTAGAAATGACATTTTTTGCAGGGACTTTTCTAAACGCGGGAAACATGTGCCCCTTTATGGGCATACTCTAGACACTCCCAGGTACAAAATTTAAAGGAATATTATACTTTTATTGTTTCATTTAAGCATTATTAAAATCACTGCTCCCGAAAAAACTGAAGTTTTTAAACCTTTTTTCTGCATTGATACATGTCCATATATTGTATCAGACCAATCAAGGCCAAAAAGGTGTTCACAAGTAAATAGAAACAAAAATAAAAATAAAAAAATCATAAAGTCTCTAAAACACCGCAGTGCACATGCATGAACTTCAAAAGTGTGCCCGATCACCCAGAAGTAGATTGTGCTTACCAAATAGTAAGCAGTAAAAGCGATCGGCTAAACCCAGCCTAGGGCCTCTACGCTTACAGATATCCACACCTCGGATAGGGACCACAATTAGTTGAAAGCCGCGTCCACCAAACAAGGTCCGACCGCTGTCAGAAATGGCTCACCATAGCTTAATAGCTTAATACGTTCGAACAATATACAAAATTTATTCTTGGGAATAAAACGTACAAAAGTAGATCAGTAAAATGTAGTAAAATGAAGAAATTCCGGCCGGCATATACACGGAGCCTGTCCTCCCGTTTGGATGGCGTGGTAACGTCGCTACGTGCCTTCCCCCAGACGCGTTTCGACATCAACCGGACATTTTCAATGGGGAACAGGCAATGTAGCAACTCACCATCCTAAATAGGAGATCCAAGCCTCGTTCTGAGTTACAAGTAAATGGATCGATATAGCCATATTGACCATGGGCAAATTTTTCCTTACTCCCAGAGAACAAAACTCTAATATAGGTAAAAGAACAGAGTAAGAAAACAAAATAAAACTAAGGATAAACCTAAAGCATAATTTACAGTACAAAGGGTAAAATGTCGCTTTACTCATCACAGTCCAACTCCAAAAGACATTAACCCTGGGAGTAAGGGAAAATTTGCCCATATTCAATATGGCGTTTATCTATCCACTTTAAGTACCAGTCTGAAATACTCCTTCATTACCAGGCCATTTTTAAATTTTCAGCATGGTAATAGTTCGTCTGACAATTACTCTGTCATGCAATACTATACCCACATTTATTTTTTATATCATTTTTTTGAGACAGATGGAGCCTTCTTTTGATGGTATTTAGTAACTGCTGGGTTTTTTATTTTTTTACTATAAAAAGAAAAAACCAACAATTTTGAAAAAATATATTTCCCTTGCTTCCTATTAAAAGAAAAATGCCAGGATAGTACAAAAACCCTGAAATTACCCATTTTCAGAATGCAGGTATCCAAAGGTGAGCAAATTTTTTGAAACTATTGTAGCACTAACCCCCCGAAGGAGTTGCTGGTTATTTTTGGGCTTACCGTTACCTTACGCTTCTTCTTGTGACACGTCTAGGGGATGTCCCGTGGTAGATGGCCCAGTAACTTGAGACTGACAATAGATACAGTTGAATGGATTTTATTTGCAAACGTCAACCATTGAACAGTCTTTTAACTTGGGATCAGAGGGTTGGAAAGGAAAGTTCAGGTACTCTCAATGTCAAAGTCTATAAACGTTAAGGAACTTGCTTACTTCGACTGCATCCAGAGAATAGCCATTCGCAGCTGGATGAGCACTCAGGTTGGACAGTCCCTCTCTTACAAGGCCTAGCAGCCAACACGGTGCTTGCTCAGGGACAAAGTCCTTATTACCGACATTGTTGCAGAACACGTAGAGAAACTAAGTGCACTTGTAGGATACCTGGATCTTTCAGCCCACTTGGCGATATCCCCAAGACCGGATTCTTTCGGTTACTTCAGCCCTTCCAGGCTCTTGTTAAGAAAACCAACCTCACGCATGGTGTTCTTCTAAAGAGTCCTCCCCTGGAATGCTCCCAGACCGGAGACAGCACCCATCCACCTTGGAATCCTTCCTTAGTTCCCTTGCCTTTGGCTAGCCAGCCCAGAGGCATCAAAGTCGGGTGGAGACGCACCCCAGGCCATAGCCTTCCCGGGGGATGGTCAGGAGGACCAGGACCATATCCTCAGCACAGCATACTGGACCGGAACCCAGAACCACGTGACGTCCCTGTCTTAAATGCCCTCTCCCAGAGGGCACAGCAGGAAGGCCACTCCCACTGACCTGACTCAGAGAGGGAATAATTCAAGTGCCTAACCAGACCATAGTTCCACGCCTGCCACCAGAGACAGTGCCCCCTGTGGCCAGTCTGAACATCTCACAGTCCAGTCAGACTGACACAGAAGACAAATTTAGTCAAATTGGCCCAAACCAAACTGTAGTTTGGATAAAGCTTTAACTTTGAAAAACATAGTGCGTACTCTTCAGGAGCCCACCGCTACACTATTTTTTTAAATGTAATCATGCCCGCCATCATTATACATCAGTACTTTGAAGAGGGATATCATTGTTATGGCAGCAGCTATCTACCATAACCATGGTATCCTCTTCTTCAGCGGGCGGTCTGCTTTGAGATAAAAGTGGTCTCTGTGGCGGTTTTGCCGCAAGATCACTTTTATCGGCGACAGGAGAGGGCCCCTCTCCCGCCATGCTCTGGTGCCCTCGGCCGCTTACCGGAGCCGCCGGAGGAGGCAATCGGGTCTTGTGTCCTGTTAGGAATAGAGATGAGTGAGGTGAAGATGGCTCCCACCCGTCTCCATACCATTGCAGGAGGAAGCGTTGCCAAAACGTCATTTCCACCCATAGCTCTTAAAGAGACTTTTTTTTTTAAACATTTTTTTTTTTGCATTTTAGTGTAAATATGAGATCTTAGGTCTTTTTGACCCCAGATCTCATATTCAAGAGGTCCCGTCATGCTTTTTTAAATTATTGTTTGTATTCCTTGTAATAGGAATAAAAGTGACACAATTTTTTATAGTGTAAAAATAAAATGTAAAATAAACAAGAAAAAAAAAAGTTTTTTTAAATGTGACCCGTCCCGCCGAGCTCACATGTAGAAGTGAACACATATCTGAGCAGTGCCCGCATATGAAAACGGTGTTTAAACCACACATATGAGGTATCGCCACGATCATTAGAGCAAGGGCAATAATTATAGCCCTAGACCTCCTCTGTAACTGAAAACATGCAACTTGTAGAATATTTTAAACATCGCCCATGGAGATTTTTAAGGGTAAAATATTAGTCGCCATTTCACAAGCGGGCGTCATTTTTATAATTTTTTAGGGAGCGGCCAGAGCAAAATACTGAAAAAACACACACATTTAAAAAACAAATTCCTAGAGAAAAACAGCACACTACAGAAACACGGCATTTTCTTCCTCATATCATGTTTCTGTAATGAGCCGTTTTCCTCTAGCAATTTGTCTTTTAAATGTGTGTGTTTTTTCTGGATATTGCTCTGGCCCCGCCCCCTGAGAGACTATAAAAAGTCTGCCCCGTGTCCATACATTTTATGCTTGAAAAAGGAGTGCTGGTATTCTTCCTCCAATAGCGTGTATACTCTGAAATGCATTGCATAGCTGTGACATCACAGACCAACGCCACGCTGAGTTGTGCTTCTCAAGCCTCGTTCTGGCTCCGAACACACAGCCGTGTTATCTCCACACTACGAATGCCATACAAGCCTTGTGGACAGCATGGCGAGTGACAGGCTGTGGCCTCAGACTCCCCTATAGTTCTACTCTCAGAACCCACACCCGGCCCGACGGTCTCATCTTTGACCTCACCCAACCTCGGTGTGCCATCTGAATAGTTGAAGGAGAACCCGCTGTGCTCAATTATCCCACCCTATCCTCATTGGATCTGGGGTGGCGCCAGCTTTACATGGACTCGCTGTGACCTATACTCCTCCTCCTCCTCTCCAGCCCAGAGATGTATTTGAACTCAACTTTGCAGTTTTTTATGTGAGTGGATATTGTCTTTTTAATACATTATATATTCAGAGGTGCCCCTCTCCTTGTTTTTGTCTTTTTACTCCTCACCTGGTTGCCGTCACACATGCTTGACACCATCTGAACCGAATACATTTATATTGTTTTTATTAGACCACAGGACGTGGTTCTAGTAATTCATGTCCTTAGTCTGCTTGTCTTCAGAAAACTGTTTGTGGACTTTCTTGTGCATCATCTTTAGAAGAGGCTTCCTTCTGGGACGACAGCCATGCAGACCAATTTGATGCAGTGTGTGGCATATGGCCTGAGCACTGACAGACTGACCCCTTCAACCTCAACAGCAATGCTGGCAGCACTCATATGTGTGTAGCGCTCCCACCACTTTTAGGTGTGTGCTAGTTAAGTAAGTGTTAGGTAAATTTGCCAGGGCCCTGCACTTTAAATCCTGGTTGTTCTGTTAGGTTTGGATGGGCCTGGGGGTTCAGAGACCCCAGCAATGGATAGCAGGAACAAAACCTTAAGGCCTGACGATTCAGAGACTTCAGTGTTGGATGGTTCTACAACAAAAATTAAGTCACCATGTAACTACGGGAGATGTGGACCAGACATCCCAGCTTGGGATGATTCTAGCCATGTGGAGTGGGAAGTAGCTGCCAAGAGGATGGAGTAGACTGGGATATCATCCATGACTTTCCTGAACTGAGGATCACAGGAGTCAAGATAGGCAGGTGAGGCCTGGGGCTCCAGCATCCATTTACCACTGTGCATTTCAGAAGGGCATTGGTCAGTTCACTATGGGAAAGGAACTCTAACTACTAGAAGGAACCAGGAGGAAGAGGCATCTCATATTTCTCAAATAACCCTGTAACATACTACAACTAAGAAGAAAAAAAGTTTGTTTAAAATTTATGGACAGTTTGCTGTTGTGCTATTCGGGCAGGGGTGGAAGAACGGACAGAGTTAACAGAGTTAACAATAAAGATATGAACTAACTTTGCAGCTCCCAATGGAGTAGTGTGCTACGTGTGTATTTCCCAAAGCCTTTAGATATGACACTGAGGACGTGCACTCAACTTCATTGGTCGACCATGGCGAGGCCTGTTCTGCATGGAACTTGTCCTGTTAAACCACTGTATGGTCTTGGCCACCATGCTGCAGCTCAGTTTCAGGGTCTTGGCAATTTTCTTATAGCCTAGCCCATCTTTATGTAGAGCAACAATTCTTTTTTTCAGATCCTCAGAGAGTTCTTTGCCATGAGGTGACAACTTGAACTTCCCGTGACCAGTATGAGAGAATGAGAGCGATAACACCAAATTTAACACACCTGCTCCCCATTCACACGTGATAACTTGTAGCACTAACGAGTACCATGACACTGGGAGGGAAAGGGCTAATTGGGCCAAATTTAGAAATTTTAACTTAGGTGTACTCACTTTTGTTGCCAGCAGTTTAGACATTAATGGCTGTATGTTGAGTTATTTAGAGGGGACAACAAATTTACACTGTTATACAAGCTGTACACTCACTACTTTACATTGCAGCAAAGTGTCATTTCTTCAGTGTTGTCACATGAAAAGATATAATAAAATATTTACATATAAGTGAGGGGTGTACTCGCTTTTGTGCCCATTCACGAAACTGATCTTTCTTCTGCCCCTGTTGTTATAGAAAGGGGAGGGGCTAGCACTGTAAATGGTACCATTTGATTGGTGTGATGACCAATCACATCAATCATATGGTACCCAGTTCCTAGGACTGACTGGGTTCAGTGGTGGCTTTGTGTTTCCAGCTGTCTATTGGCACGTTGGAACACATTGATCACTCATGCCCGATGGCTATTTATCCAGTGACATTCATGAACAACATTGTAAATAAAGCACCGTTAAAAATGTATAACAGTAGATAAGTGCTTAATGACTGGTAAGCTCCAATACATTACATTTTTATTTTTGGTTTTAATCCTGCTGAATGCATAGGAGGTACAGTAATAACAACCAGGTAAAATATTTGCAAGCAAAAACTGATTTTGGCAAGACTGTACTTGGGAAATTATAAAATGTGGAATATAGAAGGTAGAATTTCCTTTTCTATTACAAATATATATTTCCTAAAAGGGTTCTGTAAACATTTAATGCTGAACCATGATCACTTAGTTGAAGAAACATGCACAGCCCTGAAACACGCAGTCATTACTTATACTTGGCAAGCTCAAATGTTACCATTACAGTAAAACTATCTATTGCTGCCAAAGTTCTTCCACTCCAAATACAGAACAAGACTAGCACCGGTACTGGACTCCTACACAACTTTTGGATGGTTTCAAGCTGTTACTCCATTTGCATCAACCTCTGCACATGTTACTTCTATTTTCCTTGACAAAACACAGTAAAACACTTAAGCCAAGCATAAAACTGCAAGAGCTCAATGATACATGATTTCAAAGATAAGCCAAAATATTTGATGAGAGCATACGCCACGTTTATGCATGAGTTCCATGGTAAGGAGCCAACAAAATCTTATCAGTCGTAATTATTTTTTTAAAAATTGCACAAAGATTATGACTGACCCACGTTTGGCTCTTAACAGACTTACTGTTTCCGGGAATGCACTGCACACATTTCTGTATGGAAAGCGTATATGCTGTATTTTTACAGTTCTGAATTAATTGAACTCAATATTCAATTGCTATAGGCATCTTATCAAACATATTGTATTGAATGTGATTGTAAAGCCTCAAGTTTTTTCACCCTAATGCATTCTATGCATTAAGATGAAAAACCTCCTGTGCTGCAGCCCCCCCCCCCCCCCCCAGCAATTCAGCAATGTGCACAAGCTCCAGCCACTGTCTCTCTTCTCATTGGACAGATTGATAGCAACAGGAGCTATTGGCTCCCACTGCTGCCAATCAAATCCAGTAACACGGAAGTCCCACTATCTGTGGCAATGGACAAAGCAATCCAGGACGAAAGCGTGGGACCACCCGATGAAGAGGAGGACCCGGGGCATCCCAGAAGGGGGGCATCGGGGCTGCCCTGTGAAAAATGATTGCACAAAGCAGGTACGGTACATATAGGCACGTTTGTTACTTTTATTTAAAAAAAAAAAACAAGGGTTTGCAACCCCTTTAAGGCCAAATTTAATATTCTCTCTCTGCCTCATAGCTAAGAAACCAGTTACACAGGTAATAATGAGACCCTTGTGTAAAAAAGAATTTGGATGTACCTCGACCTGGTATAGCACTAGTAATAATAATTCCTGTAAGCATCTCAATGTTTCATTTTTTTATCCTGACAGAAGTGGAACATCCAAGAATTTGGATGTACCTCGACCTGGTATAGCACTAGTAATAATAATTCCTGTAAGCATCTCAATGTTTCATTTTTTTATCCTGACAGGAGTGGAACTTTAAGGAACATGGTACATTTGCACACCCCAGACAATAAAATCAGTTTGTATTTTAATACCCATACACACAGACAATTTCCTTTCTTAGATAACCCTCACAAATCATTGAAACAAGCATTTTTTGCATGATTTTCAAATAAAACATTCGGAATGCTTTCTTTTTATTCTTACATAGTAATTAACTTCTAAAAGTCATTGCATTAATCCACAAGTCCCAACCACAATATAAATACACCTTTGCATATGACAAAATAATGAGTCATTTGATGGGAACCGTACTGTCTAATGGTGCACCATAAAAATGCCTATTATTGCTGTTGTAAAACGATCATGTTATTAAAAGGAATCTAACCATTTTTGTGTCTCATCATGCACGCAGAGGTTATGTACTATTTAGCCAAAATGACAGAAAGTGAAAATCATCTGTCTGTGGAGATAAATAATATTATTACACATCGTGCTTAGAAATATATTCTCATGAAATTCATTGTTCAAAACTTGGCTGGGCCTGTGGGATACTTAGGTGAATTTCAATCCTAATAGATTTTATTTAGTGAAACAGTTGTAGGGGAACAGGCTAAACTGGTATTGGCAACAGAAACCATGCACAAGACAGGGACACCCAGGAACAGTTCAAGCAAATTTGCATATCAGGCGGCATACAGTACCTTCAATGCAGGAGAGCTTTGTACAGCAAGTCCATAGCATAAAACAGACAAAACATCTGCCCTTCAGAGCTACTAACTAAACCAGTGATGGTGAACCTTGGCACCCCAGATGTTTTGAAACTACATTTCCCATGATGCTCATACACTCTGCAGTGTACTTGAGCATCATGGGAAATGTAGTTCCAAAACATCTGGGGTGCCAAGGTTCGCTATCACTGAACTAAACTAACCAAATTCACGTCAGCTTCTGAATATTGTGGTATCTCCTAATAGGTTCCTCAAAACAAACAGTCAGCACATGTACATTTTTACTGTTTTGAATTAGGATTCCTGGCCAGGAATCCTAATCCAGCAATCAGCTTCTTTGCACAGTCCTGATGAAGGGGGAATTATTTTGACCCCTGAAACATGTTGGCTGTAGTCTTGGCTGTTGTGAGCAGCCTTACCTGAGCCAGTTGTCTCTTCAAATGTTTCTTGCCCTCTCGCTACTTTTTTAAACTCATATCAAAGTCCCAGCACCTCTTGAATGGCCTTTTTTTTCATCAAGGTTTTCACATAGCAGCAGGTTTCCACAGCACAAAGAGCAAGAGTGAGAGAGTCCTCGGCATCAGTCAGTTTACATATATAAAGGCCTGTGACAGCTGTGGCTAATAATGAGGACTGGTTACCAGGTAAGATGTGCACCTATAAATGGTGGCTTTATCCCACCCAGAGCTTCACAAATCCTCTGGGTTCCAAGACCGAGAAGAAGACTTATTAGGATTCTGAGAAAACTAAATATTTGTCCTCTCCATATTAGTTGGAAAAAGAAGAATGGCTACACATCCAAAGGTTCCAAAAAAAGTGCTTTTATTGAAAATCACCAGGATACACCAGGAACACCAGATTTTAGTCACATGGACACATTTCACACATCCAAACTGTGCTTAATCATTACATTGGTATGTTACAGACTTTGATTCAATTCATTATTTTTCTCAAAACTCTATAAACAATATCCCCTAATGATAACATGAAAGAAGTTTGTTTGAGAGCTTTTTAAATTTATTAAAAATATAAAATTAAAAAATCACATTTACATAAGTATTCACAGCCTTTGCTCAATACTATGATGAAACATCTTTGCCACCAATTACAGCCTTGTCTTTTTGAGTATGATGTTATAAGCTTGGAACACCTATTTTTGGGCAGTTTCTCCCATTCTTCTTTGTGGGACCTCTCAAGCTCCATCAGGTTGGATGGGAAGTTTCGGTGCACAGCCATTTTCAGATCTCTCCAGAGATGTTCAATCGGGTTCAAGTCTGGGCTCTTCACAGAGTTGTCCTGTAGCTACTCCTTTGTTAGCTTGGCTGTGTGCTTATAGTCGTTGTCCTGTTGGAAGATGAACCTTTGCCCCTGTCTGAGGTCCAGAGCGCTCTGGAGCAAGTTTTCATCAAGGATGTCACTGTATGTTGCTGCATTCATCTTTCCGCTTGATCCAAATTAGTCTCTTGATTCCTGCCACTGAGAAACATTCCACAGCATGATGCTTCCACCACCATGCTTCACTGTAGGGATGGTATTGGCCAGGTAATGAGCTGTGCCTGGTTTCCTCCAGATATAATGCTTGCTATTCGGGGCCAAAGAATTCAATCTTTGTTTCATCAGACCAGATAATTTTGTTTTTCATGGTCTGAGAGTCCTTCAGGTGCCTTTTGGCAAACTCCAGGTGGGCTTTGGTCCACAATAGATCTATAGAGATCTTCCATGAAAAACAGCAAATAAAAATCAAGTGACATAAAATCAACTGTTTCCTTAAACATTTTGGGTTAGCCAGTGAATGTGGGAAGTACGGGTGCTGCAAAACTGGTGGGCTCCCAAATTGGATTGGAAAATGCAGCAGGAAGGGCATTATGTGCTCAACGGGCCTGTCTTTGTCTTCTTGGTGGCTGTGGGACACTAGTTGAGCAAGCCACTTCACCAGCTTCAACTGCCATGTATTACTGCAGTGCTGGATGTACGACCATGATGTACTAGGCCGCTGGTGCTTGCCAGTTCCCCAGAAAGATGAGCGGCACTAGTACTAGTTCTTGCACCTCAACAACAGCAGAAGAATGGGGCCGGGTATGCCAGACCTTGGCAAGGACCACCACTCGGTTGTCAGAGCTATTTGTCAGGGTGCTGCTGCTGTCTACAGGTTTTTTATTCTGAGCCTGAATCTGACAGATGGGTGGCTTTCTCTTCACTCTCATCTGTCATGCTCAGAAACATGTAGGCTTCTTCACTAATGTACCTTCGATTGAACATTTTGGCCTCTAAATTTAATGGTACAACTAGTAAGACTCACAGGAAAAAAGAGCACCTGTCAGCGACTGCTTCAAACGCTACCAAAAAACTGTTAGCGTTCACAGGGATCAGGCCTGACTCTGCGAATGCTTCCGTTATGTGTTTACTGTTTTGTAAGTGACAGTGATCGATTGATACTGCACTTGGGTGGGCTGGGCTGGGCAGAAGGGCTAAACGCAGGTGCTAGCAGGTATCTGCATTAATACACTCCACTAACACATGTTGGGAACATGCTCTAAAAGAATAATAAAATAAATTCCAACCTAGTACTGTATGCATAAACAGTGTTATTTATTCCATAAAGTAAAAAAATTATTGAACAGTCAAAGTTTAAAATAAATGATAGTGAACTTACCAGTAACCTCAGAGTGGATAAAGGGGAAACAATCATCCGGGAGACTTGCCTTGGAAATGGTTTAAACATCAATCACCATTAGGGATGAGCTTCCTGTTCGAGTCGAACATACGTTCGACTCGAACATCGGCTGTTCGCTCGTTCGGTGAATTCCGAACGTTATGGCCCGTTCGCGCCAAATTCGTGTGGCGCTCACGGCCCACAATGCACTGCGATGGCGCAGTGCATTGCTGGCTCATGATTGCCCAAGCATGCACTGTGACCCCACATGCTTGGCCAATCACAGCGCCGGCAGCGAGGAGAGCCATGATTGGCCACAGGCAGGATGCCTGTGGCCAATCATAGCTCAGGCTGTGTAGTACACGCATCACACTATATAAGGCCGCCAGCGCGGTGGCCTTGTGTAGTGTGTTGGCGTCTGTAGCAGTTAGTGGGTGTTCTGTGTACCTTCAACACAGTATACACCGATCGTTATCGGCCGATTTTTCGTTCTTGCTCTTCTGTAGTGGTTGTTGTCTGCGTGCCCTGACCGCAGTATACACCGCTATATTCACCTATATAGCTAGCGATATATCTATCTTTTATAATAGAGCTTTCAGTCAGTGTTAGGAGATTATGCGTGCTGTCTGCGTGCTGTGAACGCAGTATACACTGCTATATCCACCTATATAGCTAACTATCTTGCTAGTTTTAAATAGAGCTTTCAGTCAGTGTTAGGAGATTGTGCGTGCTGTCTGCGTGCTCTGAACGCAGTATACACCGCTATATCCACCTATATAGCTAACTATCTTGCTCGTTTTAAAGCGGAGGTCCACCCTAAAATGGACCTCCGCTCATCGGAATCCCCCCCCCCCTCCGGCGCCACAATCGGCACCTTTCAGGGGGGAGGGGGGTGCAGTTACCTGGATAATCCAGGTAACTGCACCCACTTCCGGGCTAGCTCTCTGCGGAACGGGGCATACGTTACGCCCCGTTCCGCAAGCGCCCGCCCCCTTCAGCAAGTGCCCCGCTGCCTGCTGGGAAACACACAGCTCCCAGAGGCAGCGGGGACCGTCCGGATTGCGCCGCGCGGCTCGCGCATGCGCAGTAGGGAACCGGGAAATGAAGCCGAAAGGCTCCATTTCCTGATTCCCATATCCAAGATGGCGGCGGGACCCGGCAGCCGAGCGAGCGATCGGCTTCGGGTGCCGACATTGCGGGCGCGCTGGACAGGTAAATGTCACTATTTAAAAGTCAGCAGCTGCAGTATTTGTAGCTGCTGGCTTTTAAAAAAAACAAAAAAAAACGCGGTGGACTCCCGCTTTAAATAGAGCTTTCAGTCAGTGTTAGGAGATTATGCGTGCTGTCTGCGTGCTCTGAACGCAGTATACACCGCTATATCCACCGTTATATCCACCTATATAGCTAACTATCTTGCTCGTTTTAAATAGAGCTTTCAGTCAGTGTTAGGAGATTGTGCATGCTGTCTGCGTGCTCGGAACGCAGTATACACCGCTATATCCACCTCTATAGCTAACTATCTTGCTCGTTTTAAATAGAGCTTTCAGTCAGTGTTAGGAGATTATGCGTGCTGTCTGCGTGCTCTGAACGCAGTATACACCGCTATATCCACCTATATAGCTAACTATCTTGCTAGTTTTAAATAGAGCTTTCAGTCAGTGTTAGGAGATTATGCATGCTGTCTGCGTGCTCTGAACGCAGTATACACTGCTATATCCACCTATATAGCTAACTATCTTGCTCGTTTTAACCTCCCTGGCGGTACGATTATTTCGGATTTTAGGTGCTAAAAGCGGTACCATTATTTTGCATGAAAATTTGGCGTTTTATATTGTAGTCCTGCAATTCTTAGGAATAACTCTCTTAAATCTGTCCAAACCAGAGTCTAGCAGACATCCCGGGTATGATAAAGTTTGAAAAATTAAATCATAAATTATAATATAATAAATAATTATAAATAATTGTACCAAATAATAATATAACAATAATAAAAATTATTCAATAATGTAATCAAATCAAAAACACTGAAATTTGCTCAGTTGCAGAATTGTCACTGTCATTACTTTTCAGTATTTGATGACGGATCTCCCCACAAATCGCTATCGCTTAATTCTGCGAGTGATTCTAATTTATTATCGCTGTTTTCTAGCTGGTCTAAAATCATTTTTGATGTACAGTGACAGTTTTGGTTGCTATGGGCAATCTCCAGTTTCCAGGCATAAAGACCAGTTTTTATTATATAAAACTGCATGCAGGACACTGGACAGACCACTAGGGACAACGGGGATGTGAAATATTTACATACAGCAATGTAATCTGTAAGATTACATTATACTGTATGTTTACTGTTTGTTTCACTTTTTGAATTTGGCGCCGATCTCCGTGCCCGTGCGTCGCAACGCTCGCAGGGCACGGAGATCGGCGATGTGATGCATCGAGCGAGACACGGCTCGCTCGTACAGCAGGGATACAACGCTGGATCCGAGGGAGAAGGTAAGTAATCCTCCTCCTGGATCCAGCGATGCAGTCCCGAGTCTGACTCGGGGATACCGCTCTTGGTATAAAAAATCCACCCCGAGTCAGACTCGGGAATACCGTCAGGGGGGTTAAATAGAGCTTTCAGTCAGTGTTAGGAGATTGTGCGTGCTGTCTGCATGCTCTGAACGCAGTATACACCGCTATATCCACCTATATAGCTAACTATCTTGCTCGTTTTAAATAGAGCTTTCAGTCAGTGTTAGGAGATTGAGCTACACTTTAAAAATGTACCAGTTGAAAATTACAAACAGATTCAACTTAACACAACAAATCTACACAGTCCCTGTCTTGTTTGCACCACCTGTATACTGCTGTTCTGAGTATATAGGGCCTGGGGGCCACACGCATTTCCTTTTTTTAATATGGGTATGGGGTTCCCCTTAATATGCGTACAAGGCCCAAAGGGGCTGGTAATGGGCAGGGAAGGCTACCCATGCCATTTTTCTCAATGATTTTAAACCATATTGCAGGAACCAGATATAACATTAAAACCGCAAGCAGTTTTAAATGACGTTATTTCCGTAAAAAAATGTCATTTTGTGCAGGGACTGTTCTAAACACGGGAAGCACGTGACACTTCACAGGCATACTACAGACACCCCCCAGGCATGATATTTAAAGGAATATTTCACTTTTTTCTTTCACTTTAATCGTCATTAAAATCAGTGCTCCCGCCAAAACGGCCATTTTTAAAACTTTTTTTTGCATTGACCCATGTCCCCTGGGGCAGGAGCCAGGTCCCCAAACCCTTTTTAGGACAGTATCTTGCATATAAGCCGTTAAAATTAGCACTTTTAATTTCGAACGTTCGAGTCCCATAGACTTCAATGGGGTTCTAACGTTCGTACGAATTTGGGGTCCGTTCGAAAGTTCTGGTGCGAACCGAACCGGGGGGTGTTCGGCTCATCCCTAATCACCATCCAAGGAAATGGAGGGGAGAAAATTCAGTTTCTAGAGGGGGAGCGTACTGGCTGCTGGCAAAGCCTGTCAGCTCCAGGTGGATGCTACGGCTGGATGGTGGTCAGCAGGATGGATAAAAAAGGCAACCTGTGTGATGTAAATAGCCCCAAAGGGAACAACCAAATCGAACAGGGTCAATACTCTTACACCTTCTGTGACGTCACTGCTGTGCCGGAGATGAAGGGGAAAGGTGTCCTGAAGTCAGTTGTGTAAGCGTCCACTGTTCTGTTGCCGTGACTTACATATTTTGCGCGCATGCGCTTTGTCAAAGTCACGGCCAGGACGGCAACAGAAGCTAGATATAGAGAGAGAGAGAGCTAATTATAAGCCTGAGGATAATTGTTACTCCCTCACTGCTCATTTTTAGGCTATAAAAAGCTCCATATGAGTGGTACAATTCATAAACATCAGAATAGACATAAAAGGCCATAATTTTGCAAATATATATTGTTGTGGAGCAATATAAGTGATTGTCATATATATATGAAAAGAAAACAAACAAACAAAAACAATCAAAATCAACGGTTCCTATGCAAAAAAAATAATAACATGATAAAGGGGAAAAAAAAATACCCATTACCATACACAAATTAATGCATGTAATAGTAATATGGGCAGCACAGGGGTGTAGTGGTTAGCACCCTCACCCAGCAGCATAAAGGGTTTCCGATTTGAATCTTAACCATGACACCATCTGCCTGGAGTTTGCATGCTCTCCCTGTGCCTGTGTGGGTTTCCTCTGGGTAATCTGGTTTCCTCCCACACTCTAAAGACATGCTGGTAGGTCAGTTGGAACCTGTCAAATTTGGCCCTGCATGTATGAATGTGTGTCAGGGACCCCAGCTGCAAGCTCCCTGAGTGCAGGGACTGACATGAATGCACAATACACGTGCAAAACAGCTCGCAAATTGACGGTGCCACATAAGCACCCAAAATAAATAAATAAATAAATATGTCTAATATAAAAGCCTATCAACATATAAATTTCCAAAAATTTAATTAGAGGAGATATATATATATATATATATATATATATATATATATATATATATATATATATATATATATATATATATATAAAAACACACACATGTATATAAACAACATATGAAAAAAAAAAATGAACCTACAATAAAATGTACGCAGGGTGGGCAATTAAATAAGAGTATTGATCTCAAGATCTTCAAAGGAGAGAAAATCTCTCATGGGCCATGAGTGTGCCCATCAGAATAGCCTCGATGGCAAGAAGCTGGAGGCATTTAATATCCTTTTTATGTTTTTTTTTTTTTTAAATGACGTGGAACGCTATGCTTATCACACCCTTTGTGTATAAGCCTCCGGTGTTCACCAATTCTTGTTCTTAACCACTTGCCTACTGGGCACTTAAACACCCCTCCTGCCCAGACCAATTTTCAGCTTTCGGTGCTCTCACAATTTGAATGACAATTACTCAGTCATGCAACACTGTACCCAAATGAATTTTTTGTCCTTTTTTTCCCACAAATAGAGATTTCTTTTGGTGGTGTTTGATCACCTCTGGGTTTTTTATTTTTTGCGCTATAAATGAAAAAAGACCGACAATTTTGAAAAAAACGCATTTTCTTTGTTTCTGTGATAACATTTTGCAAATTATTAATTTTTCTTCATACATTTTGGCCACAATTTATACTGCTACATATCTTTGGTAAAAATAATCCAAATTAGTGGATATTATTTGGACATTGTGAAAGTTAGAGAGTCTACAAGCTGTGGTGCAAATTACACAAAATTGATCACATCTGATAGTACATCAGTAGCCGATCTCATTTCTTGCGACCCGAACAAGCCAGGAAAGTACAAATAACCCCCAAATGACCCCTTTTTGAAAATAGGCATTCCAAGGTATTTAGTAAGAGGAATGGTGAGGTTTTTGATGTTGTAATTTTTTCCCCACAATTCTTTGCAAAATGAAGATTTTTTTATTTTATTTTAATTTTTTCCACAAAATGATCATTGTAATAGGTTATTTCTCTCATGTGGCATGTGTATACCACAAATAATGCCCCAAAATAAATTATGCTACTCCTCCTGAGTATTACGATACTACATGTGTGGGACTTTTCTACAGCCTGGCCACATAGAGAGGCCCAACATGCAGGGAGCACCATCACATGTTCTAGGAGCATAAATTACACATCTAACTTGTTGACTACTTATTACACTTCTGAAGGCCCTGGAGCACCAGGACAATGACACGTGACACCGACATGGCACTGATGACAGATGCCACTAATACGTGGCACTGATGACACGTGGCACTGACATATGGCACTAATATGTGCACTGATGACAGATGGCACTTATACGTGGCACTGATGACACGTGGCACTGATGAGAGATGGCACTAATACGTGGCACTGATGACACGTGACACTGATGACAGATGGCACTGATACCTGGAATTGATGACGCGTGACACTGATAACAGATGGCACGTGACACTGACAGGTGCCACTGATGACAGATGGCACTGATACGTGGCACTGATGACAGATGGCACTCATATGTGGCACTGATGACACGTGACACTGATATGGCACTGATGACAGATGGCACTGATGACAGATGGCACTATGTGGCACTGATGACACTTGGCACTGATGTGGCACTGGTGTGGCACTGATGAAAGATGACACTACGTGGCACTGATGACACGTGACACTGATGTGGCACTGATGGCAGATGGCACTTATACGTGGCACTGGGGACAGATGGCACTGAGGACAGGTGGCACTGGGGACAGATGGCACTGATGACAGATGGCACTGGGGACAAATGGCACTGATGACAGGTGGCACTGGGGACAGATGGCACTGATGACAGGTGGCAGTGGGGGCAGATGGCATTGACAGGTGGCAGTGGGGGCAGTGGGGACAGGTGGCAGTGGGGACAGATGGGCACTTTATTTTCGTTTTATTTTTTTATTTTTTTACACTAACCGCTGCATCTCTGCAGAGGTTCATCTCTCCCTACTCACACGCTGTCTGTGTGAGGAGGGAGAGCCGGCGATGGGAGATGATCTCATATGTTTACATATGAGATCATCTCTCATTGGGCACGCCGATCATGCTGTAAACGGCCGCTGTGATTGGCCGTTTACAGCGATCTGTGGCTGGCTGTGTCCGGGGGATATGGCCAGCACAGAACTTCCCCGATGCGCGCCCATGGTGGCGCGCAGAGGGGAAGTTAAAGGGAGGCTCCTGGCAGATAGCGTCCGCGCTGTAGCCGTCTTTTGGCTATAGCACGGGTGCAAAGTGGTTAAAGTACGTATAGTCCATCCGACATATAACATCTTGCACGGACAATGTAGAACATAAATCAAAAATTCAGTTGAACAATTAATGAATTGTTTAATCTGAAAGTTTTTACCATTGTTGGTCAAAATATTTTTACCACCGTGCGTTTTGAACTGGCAAGTCAGGCAACCTATCTTACTACATTGAAAGACGCCTATCATATGGTCAAAGTACGATCTTATATCGAACAAAGGTTTCTTGTTCAGCGTTACCATTTTACTGGGAGCTAGAATTTTCTTTACTGTGCAATTTTTTATAAAAGTAAATTGCGGAAAGGTGGGCAATATCAGGACAAGGCAAGGATCTAATAATAAAACTTTATAATGCTTACAAATTACATTAGAGATAGATTTGTACTTGTCATTATATGTCGTTATATGTGGTTATAAATCCGGCTGTGTTCTCAGATTGCTTCACCTTTTCAGTTGTAATTTTAAGGGGCAAGATCATTTGAAAGAGAAACACTTCCTCAATCAACTCAACTGGGTAACCCTTCTCTTTGAATTTAGATTTCATTTCAGATTACCATGAGCAGTATATTCCTCTTCAACATTTCGAGTGATGACAACTATCGTAGTGGAGGTAGGAATTCCCACTTGTAAGTTTTGTATGTTTTTTTTTGTAAAAATCACCTGTTGATCATAGGACCAAAGACCAGTTCATAAGGATCCATCACATATGTGAATGATAGTCCAAATGCATTGTTGTTACATTGAGTCACAAAGGAGGTAAACATGTCAGGACTACCACTCCAGATGAGCACAATATCGTCAATTTAACTCCCATAGAGTACAATGTGCTCAGCATATGGATTGTCCATCCAAATATGCCCCTCCTCCCAGTGGCCCATGGTAAGATTGGTATACACTGGGGTGAAAATGGCCCCCTTGGCCATGCCCTTAAGTTGTAAGAAAAATGTATCCAGAAACGTAAAATAATTGTGTGTCAACAGAATTGAATACTGTCTAACAAGAATTATGATTGTTTGGAATTAGTGTCTCCATGTTTATTAGGGATGAGCTTCGAGTTCGAGTCGAACTCATGTTCGACTCGAACATTGCCTGTTCGCCCGTTTGCCGAACAGCGAACAATTTGGGGTGTCCGTGGTAAATTCGAAAAGCCACTGAACACCCTTTAAAAGTCTATGGGAGAAATCTAAAGTGTTACTTTTAAAAGCATATATGCAAATTATTGTCATAAAAAGTGTTTGGGGACCTGGGTCCTGCCCGAGAGGACATGTATCAATGCAAAAAAAAAAGACACCCAGATCCTGCCCCCCGTTTGAAATGGTAACGGGTACATTGTACCCCTACCATTTCACAAAGTGTAAAAAATTGTTAAAAAAGACACAGACACTGTTGGGATAAGTTCTTTATTAAAAATAAAAAAAATAAAAAAAAGATTCCAATGGCCCACTCTTGGTGATCTCTTCTCCGGGGTCCAGCGATGGGTGATCTCTCCCGATAAAGTCCAGCGCAGTGCAACCTGTCTCCATTGGAGACACTGTGGGAATCCGATGGCGTGCGGGTGACCCCGCCCCCTCTGACGCAAGGGGAAACCTGCGTTACATCAGAGGGTGCGGGGTCACCCGCACATCTCTGGGGAAGCCCGGGTTTGCCCTTGCGTCAGAGGGGGCGGGGTCAGGTGACGGGTGGCCACGTCCTCCTCGGCTAAGACCTGTCAGGCTGCCGGGATTCCAGCAGTGTCTCCGGTGGAGACAGGATGCGCGCGCTGGACATCATCAGGATAGATCACCCATCGCTGGACCCTGGAGAAGAGATCACCCATCGCTGGACCCCGAAGAGATGATCAGCCATCGCAGGATACCAAGAGTGGATTACCACCGCTGGAATCTTTTTTTATTTTTTTATTTTTAATAAAGGACTTATCCCAACAGTGTCTGTGTCTTTTTTTACAGTTTTTTACACTTTCTTTGTGCAATGGTAGGGGTACAATGTACCCGTTACCATTTCAAACAGGGGGGGCCGGGATATGGGGGTTCCAGATTCTGATAAGTCCCCCATCCGCAGACCCCCAAAGCATCCTCCCAATTTTGAGGGCATGTGGCCTGGTACGGTTCAGGGGGGGCACTCTCTCATCCCCCCTCTTTTCCTGCGGCCTGCCAGGTTGTGTGCTCGGATAAAGGGCCTGGTATAGATTTTGGGGGGAATTCCACATTTTTTTAAAATTTGGTGTGGAGTTCCCATAAAAATCCAGCGGTGGGGGTGTTTTTTTAGGCACCTGATTAGAGCCAGAGGCTCTAATAGGCTTCAAAAAAGGTGGACTCAGGGTGCAGAGCATTATGCTCTGAGCCCACCCAGGTGTGTTAGAAAAGAAAATGAATATTTGCTTTTCTAACAATGAAACCGCCTCTCCACCAATCAGGAAGCACAGGTCTAATACCTGTCACCTGATTGGCTGAAGGCACAGCCAATTCTATTGGGCGCCTAGCAGAGATGCACGGGAAGCATGGAGGACACAGGAACTCGCCGCCATCACCCGCTGCCTGACCCACCACCAAGATGGGGTAAGTGCTGGTCAGACAGCGATCGGGTGGGGGGAGTCACAGTGAGGCTGCATTTGATGAGGCGGAGTGGATGCATTTGATGGGCACAGTGGCTGCATATGATGGGCCACAGTGGCTGCATTTGATGGGCACAGTGGCTGCATATGATGGGCACAGTGGCTGCATATGATGGGCACAGTGGCTGCATTTGACGGGCACAGTGGGGTGTTTGTGGCAAATTCGAAAAGTCACCCTTTAAAAGCCTATGGGAGAAATCAAAAGTGCTAATTTTAAAGGTAAATATGCAAGTTATTGTCATAAAAAGAGTTTGGGGATCTGGGTCCTGCCCCAGGGGACATGTATCAATACAAAAAGAAGTTTTAAAAATTGCAGTTTTTTCGGGAGCAGTGATTTTAATAATTCTTAAAGTAAAGGAATAAAAGTGAAATATTCCTTTAAATTTCATACCTGGGGGTGTGTATAGTATGCCTGTAAAGGGGCGCATGTTTTCTGTGTTTAGAACAAGGGGACTTCCCTATGGCTTTCCCCATGGTGTCAGAGGGGGGCGGGGTAGGTCACTTAAATGGATGACCCCACCCCCCTCTGACACCACGGATAAAGCCCTGCCCTCCGTTATATAAGAACTGTCACCTGAACAGAAGCGTCACACAGTGGGATACTCCCATTGAGGCGGATCATCCGGAGCAAGAAGCGGAGAAGAAGAAGCTGGAGGAAGATGCCAGACGAGAAGACCAGAGGAAGAATTGGAGGAAGATAGAGGAAGAAGCGGGGGAAGAACAAGATGGAGGAAGAAGAATAACACCGAAGGAAGACCAGAAGAAGATGGAAGAAGAAGCAGGGAAAGAAGAAGACAATAAAAGGAGTTGTCAAAAACCGTCTATTGTCTTTTTTAACATTTTTGACACTTTTTTGTGAACATTTATGCACCATTACCAATTCACACTGGGGGGGGGGGCTTCCAGATTCCCGTTAAGCCCCCCGCCCACAGACCCCTACAACCACCGGGCAAGGGTTGTGAGGATGTGGCCCTTCTCTCCATCAACATGGGGACAAGGTGCTTTAGGGGGCTACCCCAAAGCACCCTCCCTATGTTGAGGGCATGTGGCCTGGTACAGTTCAGGAGGGGAAGCCGCTCTCTCGACCCCCCCCCCTATTTTCCTGCCAGGCTGTGTGCTCGGATAAGGGTCTGATATGGATTTTTAATTTTGGCACAGGGTTCCCCTTTAAATCCATATCAGACCTGAAGGGCCTGGTATGGAACTTGGGGGGACCGCCATGCATTTTTTTTTTGGTTCTGGGTTCCCCTGTGGGGGAATCCCATGCCGTTTTTATCAATGAACAGTTAGGTGTATTGCCGGGACCGACAATTAATTTAAGCCGCGAGTCGTTTTAAATTTCTTTTTTCCTTTAGAAATGTCATTTTGTTGTCAGACTGTTCTAAACACGGGAAACATGTGCCACTTTACAGGCATACTATAGACACAAAAACAACCAACAGAATACAGCGCACCAAAGAAACTTATGATGTGATATGATGAAACATAAAAATCATTTATTAGATAAAGGTTTAAAAAAACAATGACAAAGACATCCGATCCTCCTGGGATCTTTAAAGCAAAAAATCCGTCAATTGTAACATAAAGTCACAGTGTAAAAAGGCAGATTGTTTGTGATAAACCTCCCCTATAATCAGTGTGATTCTAAAGCAACACAACTGCACAACTGCTCTACCGCCAGCCAGCTGTTACACCGGGGGAATAATGATTACATAAAATCCTCACCCAGAGAAGGGAAATTACTTATTTTTGTATCTTATCCCACTAAGTCCAAATTGGTAAATAACAGCACATTGATACGGACTATAGGACATCAATTTAAACAGCGAGTAGTTTGTCACATGGACCACTACCTTCAACAAAAGGAATGTTCATTTGTGCGCCAATTACTTTTTTGGTATACTATAGACACCCCAAGGTACAAAATTTAAAAGAATATTACACTTTTATTGTTTCACTTTAAGCATTATTAAAATCACTGTTCCCGTTTTTAAAACTTTTTTCTGTATTCATACATGTCCCCTGGGGCAGGACCCCAAACACTTTTTCAAGACAATACCATGCATATAACCCTTTAAAATGATCACTTTTGATTTTTCACGTTCATGTCCCATAAACTTTAACGGTGTTCTTGCGTTCGAACAAATTTTTTGCCGCATGTTATGGTGTTCGGGGGTGTTCGGCCCATCCCTAATGTTAAGTCCATGGAAGATTTTTATTTTGCCACATGCTTTTGGAAAATATATATATATATTTTTTTTTAAACAGTTGTCAATATAATGATATATTGTTCACCCATGCCTTGGTTTTATGTGGAATTACCCAAAAAACACATGTTTCTACTTCTCCCAAGTATGGGAATACCACATGTGAGAGACATTTTGGCAACCTAGCCACATACAGGAGCCCAAAATCCAATGACCACCTTCAAACTTTCAAGGGGCGTTAATTATGCATTGAATTTTCTATCACATTTTTGAAGGCCCTAATATGCCAGGACAGCATAAACGCCTCCCAAATGATCCCTTTTTGGAAAGTGGACACCCTAAGGTATTTGCTGAAAGCTGTGTTGAGTCAATGGGAGATTTTCTTATTTGCCATAAGCTTTTGGAAAATGACAAAAAAGTTTTATTTTTTACACAAAGTTGTCACTTTAAAGAGGTATTTCTCACACATCTCAAGGCTAAATATGGCATGACATCCCAAAACACATTTTGCTACTTCTCCTGAGTATGGGGACACCACATGTGAGACTTTTTGGGCCTAGTCATGTAAAATCCATGAAGCACCTTCAGGCTTTAAAAGGACATAACTTGTGCATACAATTTCCTGACTATGCATCACAGTTTTGGAGGAGTTAAAATGTCAGGATAGTACAAGCATCCCCCCCCCCCCCCCCCCCCACCAAAATGACCTCTTTTTGTAAAACTAGACACTCCAAGATATTTGATAAGAGGCATGGTGAGTATTTTGCAGATCTCTTTTTTTTTTTATGAAAAAAGAAAATAAAAAATACATTTTAGTTTTATTTCTTCCTTTTCCAAAAACTTGTGGCAAAAAATGAGTGTAATGAGCCAATCATAGTCAGGGTCACCCTGGGGACGACAAAGGGTATTGTCACTAAAATACATCAAATGCATTATTGTCTCATATCTCTGCCTGGCCTTTGCAGCAGAGAACATGGGCATATGAAGAATCATGTCTGTGGGCCAATATGACCGCAAATCATTCTTATTTGTATTGCCCATGTTAAGAGTTAGTCCCCAAAATGTTTAATTTTAGAACCTGTGATAGGTTTCCACTCAAAATGCCTGGCAAGGTATGAATTTGGGTTGGCAGAGAGGTACTGTTGGACATAAACATTACTTTGGTCCACAACCAATCATAGGGATCTTCAGTTAAAAAAACAGCTCAAAAAAGTCAAGGTGCGTTGTTAAATTGTCTGTTTCCACCTGAGCCTCAGGTTGGGCTATGAATGGGGGCATAATGAGTGATACTGAATTTGGGGCAGCCAAGTAGGGTTTGCAAGCACCTCTGGAGGGCTACCATGGGCTCCAAGGGCCTGTGCTCAGGTTTTTGGTGGCTGTGGTTGCATTATGCTACAAGGTCTAGCCACTTTACCAGCTTGTACTGCACTGCTGCTGCATACCACTTCACGATGAAATACTGCAGTGCTGGTGTCTAAAAAGCCAGGATGTTCTATGCTGATGTTGCTTGCCAGATCACCAAAAAGTTCAGCACTGGTACTTGCACCCTACTGCATTTGAGTTTCTAGCACCTCAGCAACATGGTATGCCTTGGTTTAGCAGGGTCCTAATCATATCGTCTGAGCTAGCTGTCAGGGTGCCACTAATTTCTATGGGTTCATATTGTAAGTCTAATTTTGAAAGTGAGGCTTCCCCTTTGCTCTCATATGTTGTGCTCAGAATTCTGTATGCCTCCTCACGGGTGTACCTTTTTTTGGACATTTTGGGCACTAACTTTATGTTTCAAACTTGTTATTAAAGTGGTTGTAAGTCCTTACAAGCCAATTTGACCTACAGGTAAGCCTAGAGTAAGGCTTACCTGTAGGTCCAAGAAAATAGATATTTTCTAAAAGACAGGCACCGCTGTCTACGACGCATGCCCAATACAGTGATAATATTGTACACTGGCACTGTACTAATTGCACTGGTTGGATGACATGGCAGTCAAAGGATTAGCTGTGGAGGGCAATCAAGGAGTTAAATGTGCCTAACAAGTGTATGCATGTGTATATGTGTACTGCTTATACAAGCATACCCCACTTTTAAGTACACAATGGGGTTTATTTACTAAAGCTGAAAAGTGAAAAATCAGGCTCACTTCTGCATAGAAACCAATGAGCTTCCATGCTTTATTACAAACGCTTAATTGAACAAGCTGGGGTTAGAAGCTCATTGGATTCTATGCAGAAGTGAGCCTGATTTTGCACTTTTCGGCTTTAGTAAATAAACCCCATTGTGTACTTAAAAGTGGGGTATGTCTATACTCACAGATCTGGCTTTATTCCTTCTCTAAACAAAAAGGGCTCAGGGAGGAAGAAACTGGCCAGATCCTATGTGTTTACAAACACACAGCGATCTGTGCTGTGATTGGCCACAGCTGATCAGCGGGTATACAGCATACTTATTGGCTGTAACCTGCTGGCACATGCATACAAACCTAAAAACCTGAAAACAGTCGGCGATGTACAGTTACGTTGCCTATTCTGCAGCTGCAGCCCATCCACAGTAAAAGTACTGTGAATACGTGAACGCAGATTCTCGTAATACAGGTTTCTCTAGCAGAAAATTTACAATGCCTTTTTGGGCAATTTTCATTATTTTCTGGGTTTTCACATTTATAAACTGATGTTTCATATTTTTTTCATTATTTGGATAAAATCTTTATATAAAAAAAATAAAAGTAGAAGTTACGTTTGTTCTAAGAGCATACTAAAAGTCTCTGCTGGGAGTGTGGAGGTAAGGCATCTACTATTCAGGTCTATTTTTAGCAGACCTGCTATTTGAACACAAATAGTTTATGTCTTTGTACAGAGCCCTACCTACTGGCTACAACTGATACATAGAAAATAACATATTATTTCATATTTCGCTGGCTAAAAAGAAATAAAAAAATAGACATTGCACACAGCAAGCAAGTTGGGAAAACATATAATAAAGATACATGTAAAATATATAATACCTTCTAATCAATTTCAAGAAGGTTAGTGTGGCCAAATTTACAAAAGGCAGTAACTTTTTAGTAACACTTCTGTCTTTCTCCATTTTGAGTGCAAGATCTAGGTATCTCTTTATTACATAAACTGGTAAAGTGCAGATCATTGGCACTTCTGAGTCTGAATGAATATATGGCAACACTAGGTTTAAAGTGTAGCTAAGAGCCCTTTCACACCAAGTCCCGGGTGGTGATGGCGGAAAAGGGGTGCTATTTTAGGCGCCGCTTTACCGACATTTTAGTGGCGCTACTCAGCCACTAGCAGGGCGGTTTTAACCCCCCGCTAGCACCCAAAAAGGGGATAAATCTGCCCGCAAAAGGCCACCGGAACAGCGTTTTGCCAGCGGTATCGCAGCAATGCCCCATTGATTTCAATGTGAAGCAGTGATGAGTTCACAGCTCCAAGAAGCTGCTGGCAAGACTTTTTGTGACGTCCTGCCAGCACACCGCTCCAGTGTGAAAGCCCATGGGCTTTCATACTGGAGGGAAAGGAGCCGTTTTTTTGCGCTTTTCAGTTAGTTTCTGAATGCCGTTCATCAACCAGCCATGTTGTGGAATCGGAGGAGATAACGTGTTATTTTCTATTGGCCTTGGTGGTATATATATATATAAGAAGGCCAGTATGGTGGCCTGAAATGATGGGAGGAGCCCGGATGGGTATTTAAACAGCCCATTCGGCTGTGTTCCTTGTCCGTTCCTGTGCGCGATAGTTACTACGTCATAGATCTAGGGCCGACTATTCGAGACCATTCGATAGAGTGAGTGTAGTGTTTGTGAGTTCCGTGTTCGTTAAAAGTCCTGTCTTCGTCCTCGTGTTACAGTCTGTTTTTGTCGTCGAGAGCGTTTGTGTATTTGTCTGAGTGTCGCAATACTCAAAACTTGCCGGTGTCGTACAACGCATCTGGTCTGGCTGTCGCAGGTAGGGCTTCGGCTCCCATTTCTCATTTCATGTTATTTCATGTCACTAAACTGTGATACGTTGAACTCACGAACCACTCACTGAAATGTCACCATCATATTTTCCGATATTGTTTCACGCATTCGTTACCTCTAAACATTTGTGCTCCTTGCTTCTCGAAAGAAGTCGTGGTCACCCATCCGTGACACCACATCGAGCATTTCATTTCACAAACCTTTCGCTATACCGACCAAATCACTGGTCTCTACTAAACGTCCGAATCGTTCTGATCATTTCGAAAATTCCCAATCAGACGTTCTAAGTTCTAATTAACCGGATCATTTCAATCATTTCATTTAATTTTATATCATTTCATTTCGGTCACGAGTCGCGCTCCGATTTGAATCTAGTCGCATCTCCGATGCACCGATTTGCTCCGGTGTGCCCCAGTTATCGGCCTCATTTCAGTACATGCTCCAGAGACAGAATCATTCGCAGGTTCAGGCATGGTTTTCAATTCTTGTCTTTGTCATGGCATATCATTTCTGGTCACCTATCACGCCCCGTTATGAATCCAGTCGCATTATACCGATGCACCTATTCGCCTCGGTACGCCCAGTTGTTTGGCCTCATTTCTGTACATGCTCCAGAGATGGATTCTTTACCGAATCGTTGGGCCAGTCGTTGATTCCGGTCTCTGTCATGGCGTGTCACTTATTACGCTCCGGTTCGAATCCTGTCGCAGTTGCATGCACCGATTCGTTCCGGTGTGCCCAGCTGCTTGGCCTCATTTTAGTACATGCTCCAGAGACAGGGTTCACTGTCAAATCATGAGTGCAGCCGTTGATCCCTGTCTTTGTCATGGGTATCATTTCGTTTCACCTATCACGCTCCGACACAAATAATCACGCCTGTGCACTAATTCGTCTCGGCGTGCCCCAGGACAGGCCTCATTTCAGTACATGCTCTAGAGTCCATTTCGTGCTCAGTCGCAAAGTTACGGCATGGCGATTCGGGCCTCTATCATGGCGGATTCACTCATTTCACTGTCACCTCCTACACCTCGGTTCAAACCCAATTGTTTTACAATGTTCGGGTTCTAGCCGAGGGGCTGTGCTCATTTGGCCTCATTTCACTAATTGCCTCATTTCAGTACATGCTCCAGAGTCCGGCTCGCTGTCAGTTGCTCCGGCGACACGACCGAGCTGTGCCTCTGTCATGGCAGATTCTCATAAAAGGCAACATTTCGTTTATGTTTGTTCCTCTCATTTCATTTAATTTCATTTCATCTCGAAAAAAAAAAAAAAAGAAAAAAGAAAAATAAAAAAATGATGAAAAGGGAAAAGGGAACAACACATCTTGTCACCTCACTCAAGTCACTATTTAGCCACTTATGTTTAAACAGGGCGGAACTCTCAGCAATTTTACTTTCATGTTCTTAGGTCAGTCGAGTCAGAGTAGGTCCACCCTGCACTAGTTTGGACGGTGCCTCCTTGGGTAAGGAAAATACATATGAGAGAACGAGGGGAGGAGGCGCACGTAAGCAGGAGTGCCCCTCCTCTCTAGTAGGTATGTATCCCATCAGAGATCACCAGCGAGTGTTGTAATTAATGTCACCCTGTATAGGTTCCGCTCAGAAGGAAAGTCAACCCTAAGGACAAGCTGATCCGCCCAGGCCTGGACTATTCCAGCATGTCTCTAGCCGGCAGTGAGGACCTCACAGCCCCGTTGTCCCCATCCCCAGCTTCAGAGGATGGCAGCCTGCGGTCCCCCAGGGTTTGGACTATTCCTAGGCTGACAGCGGAGTTGAGGCGTAGAGGCGTTCCCTTCCCTGCGACTGCCAGGAAGGCCAACCTCTTCAAGCTCCTCTTTCCACCTCCAGCCATGGCAGGCCCCAGTGTCCAGCAGGCCTCCCTGGAGTCCATCGCCTCTTCCATTACGCAGCTGCATGCGCTAGTGTCTTCCCTGGCTACCTCAGTCTCCAAGGTCCAAAATAGGGTGGTGCTCCTGGAGGCTCCCCTGCCCGGCTCTTCTCCTGGACCAACAGCACATGCAGTGGCTGTTCCTCCCACGGGTACCTCAGGAGGCGGGACCGTGGTTTACCCTTCCCATCTAGTCCCGGCCAATGCCAGGAAGGACATCCTGGAGGGCAAGGACTATATCCTAGTATAGTCTTACAGGCAGCCATACATCTGGCCTTCTATGGCTTCTAACGGCCAGGTGAATTCACCTGTAGCAGCCCCACAGAACGCACGCTTCGCAAACACCACCTGGTCCGTTGCGAAGATCATTTTACCTTACATCTGGCAGTCTCCAAGACACAGCAGATTGGCTCTGGTACGGATGTTCACTATTATAAAACCAATAATAGCTGGTGCCCAGTCTCCACTCTTACTCGCCTATGGTCCCTTCTGGCCGATCAACCAGACACTAGTCCACTCCTGCCGTTCCAGGCTAAACCCCTAAGTACGGCCCGGTTCATGGAACATGTTAGAATTCTGCTACGCATCCTCCACCTCAACCCGGCTCAGTACACCGGACACTCATTCCGCATCGGGCAGCCTCAACAGCCTCCTGTCAAGGAGTCCCGGATCACGTGATTAAAAAACTGGGCAGATGGAAATCTAACTGCTTCGCCCGCTATATCCCCAATCCACAAGTGGAGATGGCCCAGGCCTTCGTCAAGCGAACTGAGTAAATAAGTCAAATCAATAAAGCACAATCCCTACCTGTATGTTTTTGCCCCCTTATTTTGGTATACCGTACGTTAGACCAAGGCACACTTTCAGGTCTATTTCAAGTGGTAAGTTTTATGTTAACCCTGTTTGTCATCCTTATCCGTACCGGCCATAGGGCTCTGAACCATAAATAAGAAGGCCAGTATGGTGGCCTGAAATTATGGGAGGAGCCCGGAGGGGTATTTAACCAGCCCGTTCGGCTGTGTTCCTTGTCGGTTCCTGTTCGCGATACCCACCCTCCCATCCCCTTTTTAGGGCATTTCACAAAGCATCATACTCTTCACAAGAGTACTCGTTTCACTTAATTTCATCTTCATTTCATTTATCCTCATTTCTTATCTAGGGTATGCCCTCTTATTTTGCTATACCGTACGTTAGACCAAGGCACACTTTCAGGTCTATTTCAAGTGGTAAGTTTTATGTTAACCCTGTTTGTCATCCTTATCCGTACCGGCCATAGGGTTCTGAACCATAAATATATAAATATAATGATTATGTATACACATGCATTTGAACTATTCTTTAGTTGTTTTTGTGCTGTCATTTGAAGTTTTCATGTATATTTACTTTACATTATCTACTTGCTGACCGCCCCATAGCACATTTACAGCTACGGGACAGCTGCACTGTGCAGGATCACTATATACACATGATTCTGCACTTGGGGGTATAAGATGTGAGTGCAAGCTGCTAGCGGCTCGCTCCCACTGTGAAGCTACACAGCAGGAGCTTATCAGCGGGTCCCGCAAACCCAATATCGGCCATCACCCGCTGATCGTTCTGTACACAGGCAGAACAGTGATTTGCCTATGTAGACAAGGCATTTCTGTCAGTACAGAAGGCATGGATCATGAGTTCCTGTAAATCAAAGCACCTCCCCCACTATACTGAAACATCAGCTAGGCACACCTTTAACCCTTTGAATGCCCCTGATGTTAACCCTTCCCAGCCAGTGTCATTAGTACAGTGACAGTGCACATTTTTAGCACTGATCACTGTATTGTAGTGTCACTGGTCCCCCAAAAAGTGTCAAAAGAGTCAATTAGGTGTCCGATTTGTCCACCACAATATCGCAGTCCCACTATAAGCCACTGATCGCCACCATTACCACTTGGCCTCGGAAGGATTTACCCCCTTAATGACCAGGCCTTTTTTTGCGATACGGCACTGCGTCGTTTAACTGACAATTGAGCGGTCGTGCAATGATGTACCCAAACAAAATTGACATCCTTTTTTATTCACAAATAGAGCTTTCTTTTGGTGATATTTGATCACCTCTGTGGTTTTTATTCTTTGCGATATAAACAAAGAGCGACAATTAAAAAAAAATATATATATATATATATATATTTATATATATATATATATATATATATATTTATATATATATATATATATATATATATATATATATATATATATATATATATATAAAACACATTTATTCATCAGTTCAGGCCGATATATATTCTTCTACACATGTTTGGTAGAAAAATCGCAATTGGCGTATATTGATATTGGTTTGCGCAAAAGTTGTCACATCTACAAACTATGGCATAGATTTGGGGACTGTTTGTACTAGTAATAGTGGCGTTTTGCAATTTTTAGCAGGATGTGACATTGTGGCAGACAAATCAGACCCCAAATTACACTTTTTGGGGACCATTGACATTATTATATTGATCAGTGCTATAAAAATGCACTGATCAGTGTAAAAATTACACTGGCAGGGAAGGGGTTAACACTAGGGGTGATCAAGGGGTTAAGTGTGCAGCGGGAGCAAGAGTGCACCTCTGTCGGCACGGGCGTGCCTGCTCGCAACTCTTCCTGCACAAGCTGCCGTACAGATACAGTGATTCGCGCAGGAGAGCTGACCTGCTGCATTATATCTGCGTGAGCTGGTTGACTAGTGGCTAATTAAAAAAAAAAGTCAATAAAAATTCCATAAATATACACCATAATTTGTAGATGTTATAACTGTTGTGTAAATGAATCAATATACGCTTATTGACATTTTTTTACCAAAAATATGTAGCAAAATACATATTGGCCTAAATTGATGAAGAAATGCGATTATTTAAATTTTTTTATGGGTATGTTTTAGAGCAGAACGTACAATTTTTGTTTTTTTGTTCATAGCACAAAATAAAAAACGCAGAGGTGATCAAATATAACCAATAGAAAGCTCTATTTGTGGGGAAAAAAAGGACATATATTTTATTTGGATACATTATCACACGACCGCACAATTTTCAGTTAAAATAACAGTGCTCTATTGCAAAAAAGGGCCTAGTCTTGAAGGGGGGTAAATCTTTCGGAGCTGCAGTGGTTAAGTTATATAAGAACTTTGCTATATACTGTAAGTGTAGGCAACACGCACATGCAATATGTTAATATTTTACTATTTAGGGATACAGCTTTAGGCATTAAACCCTGTACAATATGTATAGATGTGGTTATATAAAGATTCAAAATTCCCATTTGCAGTATATTAGTCTTGGTTAAGATATTTCTAGATGAGAACACAGATGATTTTTATTAGTGGTTTTCACCAAAGGGAATCCCAATCTTCTCTTGTTTCTGTTTATAGAATTTGTTGTAGATACCTAGGGGGATGAAGAGTTTTCTTTGCTGTACAGGTCTCTGTGGAGGAAATACCCCAAATTATTTTCTCATTAAAGTATCTGGACAAGTTCCAGACTCTCCAGATTGTAAAACAGAATAATACAAAGAGAACCTGGCTATGTAAGGAATATGTGTAACCTCTGAGGACTGATTCACACCTATGCATTTTTAGTGCATTTTGCAGATCTGCACTACAGAATGTGTTCCATAGGAAACCATGTTAAATGGACTGTAGGGCAAATCTGCAAAATGCAAAAAGCACAAAAAATGCATAGGTGTGAATCCAGCCTTAGTGCAGGGCCGGGCATAACAGTGTGTCTAGTGGGACACAAAAAGGTTATGGTAATGTGAGGTATTAGGGGCGAGGAGGCAGCAGGGAAAACTGGGAGGATTGGCCGTATTTAGGCAAGGGGCGTGGCCAAGCTTGAGGCAGAGTGCGGAGGAAGAGAAAGGAGGAAGCAGTTTTTTCACACTGCTCCTCCAACATGGCAGAAATCGATGTTATCCTGGCCAGGCTGAGACATGCGGCGGCGAGCAGGGGACCCATCTGGCTACACAGCCAGGTTGTGGCCCTGATTGAGGATGAAGTGGGCAGATTGACACAGGGAGGTGAGGTGTCCCCACGCACGTGGAGGTCTCGGCCTCCGGCGTGATTTTCTCCAGGGCCTACAGCTAGGCTTATTCACCAGCCCAGGAGCCCACTGGGGGACCGATCGTCACAACCTGCAAAAAAGAGGCAGCAGCCGGCTGCAGCAGGGCCCAGGGCGGACTACACACCACCGGCCTTGCTCAGTGGGCAGGGCCATGGGCTGTCATGGCGCCGCTTCCCCACCCGCGAATTGTGGGACTGCCACACATGCGACCCCCCTGCGGCTCTGCATGATCTGAGGGGGAAGCCCGCAGGGGGAGATCAGCAGGTATAGCAATGCCTCCGGGGCGTGGCCTATCAGGACGATGGGAATCGAGGCAAAATGGAGGTAATAGTCCAGCCCAGGCCGGCCGGACTCCAGCAAGATCAGTGTGGCACGTCACAGCAGCAGGGGGTGGAGCTTTGAGGGTGAGACAGGCCCCACAGCAGTAAGAATACATGGCCTCCAGGACCTCTGCATCTGGGGGGCTTGCAACACCACTGGTCCCGGTTCAGGATGACAGGTTGGAAGGTGAAGTGTCAGAGGAGGAGGAGTGACGCAGACAAGAACCGTTGAGGAAGAACAGTGCGACGGCTGTTGGGAAGACTCCAAGTCCAGCCGATGACCCTCCTCCAATGCTGGTCCTGCTGATCTGTCGGTTCTGATGTCCTGCAATTCTTAAATGACAATGGGGGCGTAGCAATCGGATTACATCATTCGTAATCCGATTGCCATGCCTTATGGTTATTTAGGAAGTGCAGGACATCAGCGCCGACAAATCAGTGGGACGCAGCATCGGAGGAGGGTCTTCTGTGGGAGCGGAGGCAGAGGAAGAAAAACACCAGACAAAGAAGACAGAAGAAGAGTGAAAGAAGAAGGAGAAGACTGGAGGATGAGGATGCGGGAGAAGATGGATCAAGACCGGAGGAAGAAGCGGAGAAGATTTTTCATAAAAGACTGTCTACTGTATTTTTTAACACTACACTACTTTTTTTTTTGTGAATGGGTAGGGGTACAATGTACCCCATACTCATTCACATGGGGGGTGAGATCCGGGAGCCCTCTTGTTAAAGGGGGCTTCCAGATTCCAATAAGCCCCCCGCCCGCAGACCCCGACAATCACCGGGCAAGGGTTGTCGGGAAGAGGCCATTGTGCCCATCAACATGGGGGCAAGGTGCTTTGGGGTGGAGGGGCGCAGGGCCCCCCTGCCCCAAAGCACCCAACCAACCATGTTGAGGGCATGCGGCTTGATATGGTAAAGGAGGGGGGGAGCTTTCTTGTCCCCTCCATTTCTTGACCTGCCAGGCTGCATGCACGGATAAGGGTCTGGTATGGATTTTGGGGGAACCGCCCACGCCATTTTTTTAATTTTTTTGGCATGGGGGTCCCCTCCAAATCCATACTAGACCCAAGGGCCTGGTATTGACCTGGGGGGAACACTGACAGCTGATGACTCATCGATTGTTAAGGATGCGACGGCCAGCTTCCCAGCCCCCTCCTTAGAAACCAGCTATATACAGTGTAAAAAAAGGAAGAAAAATGCAATTCATTCCCCGGGCAGTGATATCACAAGGGGGCGTGGCATCTGTATGACAAAATCTGATTACCACGCTCTACTCTTTATTTAAGAAATGCAGTACATCGGCGCTGACAGATCAGCAGGACGCAGCATCGGAGGAGGGTCGTCGGCGGGAGCGGCAGCAGAGGAAGAAGAACACCGGACAAAGAAGACAATGAAACAGAGCAAAAGAAGAAGCAGGGGGAGAAGGAGAAGACCAGAGGATGAAAATGCAGGAGAAGATAGAGGAAGACCGGGGGAAGAAGCAGAGAAGAAGAAGCTTTTTAACAAAAGACTTGTCAAAGTGTCTAATGTATTTTTTAACACTACACTATTTTTTTTTGTGAATGGGTAGGGAATATAAAAAAAATGATGTGGGGGTCCCCCCAAAATCCATGCCAGACCCTTATCTGAGCATGCAGCCCGGCAGGTCAGGAAAGGGAGGGTATAAGCGAGCGCCCCCCTCCTGAACCATACCAGGCTGCATGCCCTCAACATGGGGGATGGGTGCTTTGGGGCAGGGGGACTCTGCGCCCCCCACACCAAAGCACCTTGCCCCCATGTTGATGGGGACAAGGGCCTCTTCCCGAGAACCCTTGCCCGGTGGTTGTCGGGGTCTGCGGGCAGGGTGCTTATCAGAATCTGGAAGCCCCCTTTAACAAGGGGGCCCCCAGTTCCTGGCCCCCCATGTGAATGAGTATGGGGTACATTGTACCCCTACCCATTCACCTGGAAAAAAAATAGTGTAGTGTTAAAAACTACAGTATACAGTTTTTGACAAGTCTTTTATTATGCAACTCTGGCGATCTCTTCTGACTTCTCCATTCTCTTCTCCATGCCGGTGCCTTCTGCCGGGTTCTTCTGCTCTTTTGCCCGCTCTTTTGCTAGCTCTTGCCCGGTCTTCATCGTCTTCTCATTCCCTCTTCACTTCTTTCGATGTTGATTAGTCGCTGTCTCTCGCTGTAATGCTGTGTGTGCCATGCCCAATGACTTATATAGGCATGGGGTGGGATCACCGAGTGATGTCATCTGATGACCCCGCCCCCTTATGATGCGACAGCCCAGGGCATGATGAGTCTGTGATGTCACAAAGGGTGTGGCCTCCAGATAACGTAATATGGTTGCCATGCCCCCATCGTTATTTAGGCACCAACAGATCAGTGGGATGCAGCATCAGAGGAGGGTCATCTGCGGGAGCAAGCGCCCCCCGAACCATACCAGACTGCATGCCCTCAACATGGGGGGTGTTTGCCGTGTGTTGATGGGCACAGGGGCCTCTTCCTGACAACCCTTGCCCAGTGGTTGTTTGGGTCTGCGGGCAGGGGGCCTATTAGAATCTGTAAGCCCCCTTTAACAAGGGGGCCCCCAGATCCTGCCCCCCCCCTTGTGACCTAATCATCCGGGGCATGATGAGTTTTCTGATGTCACGAGTGGGTGGGGCATCTGGATGATGTCATCCAATGACCACGCCTCATAACTATCTAAGAAATGCTTGTAATCGGCACAGACAGATCAGCAGGATGCAGCATCGAAAGGAGGGTCGTCGGTGGGAGCGGCAGCAGAGGAAGAAGAACACCGGACAAAGAAGAAGACCAGAAGAAGAAGTAGGAGAAGGAGAAGACTGGAGGAAGAAGCCATATTAAGCCTGGAGGAGGAAAAAGCATGGAAGAAGTAGATATTTTTAATAAAGGACCTGTCAAAAACGGTCTACTGTCTTTTGTCACACTACACTACTTTTTTTTGGTAAATGAATAGATGTACAATTTACCTGATACCCATTCACATGGGGTGGCGGGATTTGGGGGCTCCCTTGCTTAAGCACCCCCCATGTTAAGGGCTTGTGGTCTGGTATGGTTTAGGAAGGGGAGGGGTGCTCGCACATCCCCTCCTTTTCCTGATCTGTCAGGCTGCATGCTCAGATAAGGGTCTGGTATGGATTTTGGGGGACTCCATACTGGGTTTTTTTTCACAATAGCCAGCAATTTTTTTTACATTCAGCTGTCGGTGGGGAAGCTGATGACTCATCGGTTGCTAAGGATGTAGCTGCTGGCTTCCTAACTCTCTCCTTGGCAAACACATAAAAAAAAAAGCACTGCAAAATCGCTGTAAAAGCGAGGTTCTTGCATTTTGGATGCCGGTCCATTGAAGTCTATTACATGCAAAACGCTGCATTTTGTGGGAAAAAAGTCCCCGACCCTTTCCACAAATGCAGAGGCACAAAAATGCATTGATGTAAATGTGTTCCATAGGAACCCATGTTAAAAATATCCCTGCATTTCTGCAAATTGCATCAAAAAACACATTAGTGTGAATCGAGCCTTATGCTGTGTACACACGACTGGACTTTTGAACAGCAAAGATCCAACGGAACGAATCTACCGGACAATTCAACCGTGTATGGGCTTCATCGGATCTTTGCTGTCTAAAAATCAGACGGACTTTAGATTTAGAACATGTTTCAAATCTTTCCGACGGACTCAAGTCCAGTCGAAAAATCCGTTCATCTGTATGCTAGTCCGACAGATGAAAACCGACCCTAGGGCAGCTATTGGCTACTGGCTATGAATTTCCTTATTCTAGTTCAGTCGCACGTCAACACATTCGAATCCGTCTGACTTTGGTGTGATTGTGTGTGGCCAAGTCCGTTTGTTCGGAAAGTCCATCGGAAGTCCACCGAAAGTCCATCAGGAAGACCGCTCTACCTAGTCTGCCAGAAAGTCCGGTCGTGTGTACACGGCACTACATTTGTGACGTGACAATTAATAAAATGTCAAAATACAGCCCACATTCTTATCTTCTTTAATGGGTTAATAATGAAGCTGCTTTGCTGGTGATACTGATATAGTTATGCCAAACATATTTTAAAAGGCATTTATTTTGTACGATCTCAAAATTGTGAATCAACGCTCAAAAATTCTACTAACTTCTACTAACGTGAAATTAGCATAAGGGGCCCAAATGGTGGCGCTTGAGAAATGAACTTCCTCTATATAATTTCATAGTACGTCACTACATTTGTGGATAGTATGTTAGACAAAATCCTGCACACACACTTTTGACAAAAATCAGAAGCTCGGTCGTCCAACAATCAAACCGTGTGTACAAGGCTTAAGCGTGACAAAGCTCACTCACCTTACTATTTTTAGAGTCCTTTCACAGCAAGCCACCCTGGGCGTCGATGATAAAGCAGCGCCATTTTTAGGTTAAAATCGCCCTGCTAGCGGCCGAATAGTGCCGCTAAAAGGGGTTAAATTAGTCCGCAAAACACCATCAGAGCAGAGTTTTACCAGTGGTATTGCAATGCTGCCCCGTTGATTTCAATGGGGAGCAGCGGTGGATGAGCAGTGAGTTTTCACTGCTCCAAAGAAGCTGCTGGCTGGACTTTTTCTGACGCACGCCAGCACACCACTCCAGTGTGAAAGCCCTCGGGCTTTCACACTGGAGTGAATGGCGCAGTTTTTCAGACACTATACAGGCACTATTTTTAGGGCTGTAGGGCCTGAAAAACACCAGCAATGTGAAAGGGGTCTTAGCCACTCTAGAACAGGATGTGTGTTAGGGCTACAGAATACCTCCTCCTTCCCTCTTCTACATAACATGGGGAGAATGTGCTCTGTTTTAGATACAAACTGCATGCAAAGAATATGTATTTTTTTGCAGGTCTTTGTGTAGCACCACCCCCAAGGGAGCTGTTTGGTGATTGTTGGGTTCTCTGTTCTACGCCTCAACTCCAAGGAGACAGCCTAAGCCCTTCTGGCACACCTGCTAAGGTACAAAATTTCTGAAAATACTTTCAAGAATGCAAGTGAAGAAAGTACCAATATCCTGGCTGTGGATTGATATCAGAAAGAGACAGACACAACTGGTAATCATAAATGACCTAAATATATTATCACGGTTTAAAGCATAAAATTTACAACACATTTAAACCTTGCTACAAAGAATGAATATATTATAAAAGATAACCTTCAATGCTTAGCAACTGTAAGTATAGAAAAGGCAGTAATCTATATGCCCTTAACACAGGCGCTGAGAGGAAGGAGAGGAGACTTGTCAACTTCTCAGCTCCTTCTGGGATGCAAACACCCTTGAGAGGCACACATATAAAGAAAGAAATGGGTTACACAAGTACAGTAAGCACAGTTCTGTAATGTTATAGGTCCTGAGGTGAAGAATTGTAGTGTCTTCTGCTAGCAAACCATGGGGCCCTTGTTTTAAGAGTAGGTTTAAACAAGCTTGTGTGGAGCAGTAATCATCTACAATGTTCAGTTGGGTAGAAACTTTAAAATGACAAACTACTAGAGATGAGAAACTCAAAACAAGCATCCCGTGACACTAAAAAGGGAAATTGGTGTCTGCATGCAGTGTCAGTATGGCGTCAAGAAGGATGTTGGGGGGGCATGGCCTGCACCAGAGCTGAATGGCAGCATAATACCGGAGCTCCGGCGACACAGTGGAAACAGCGGCTAATATCGACAGAAAAACACTGGCCCCAAAACCTCGCGATCTACATCGGGCATCGCTGAGGATCATGCCACACAAAAGGAAAGGCTCATCCAAACCACAGCGCCTGATGGATGATTTTACAAGGCCGCAACATGGAGGTAGGCAATATGGCGCTGGATCAAATTTCCACCCCTGCCCATACTCTTCAGCTTAAACAACTGAACACTGACACATTGCCTTACCCAGACGAGCCACAAGACAACTCGCACTCCCCCTCTCCACACTCTCCCTCAGGAAGCCCGGTTAAGGCTAAGATGAGGCTGGATGGCGCTGGATTCAGTCCGTCCATGAGTCTTGTATCAGACTCAGGGGAGGATACTAGGGAACTCCCTGAGTCCATTACAAAATTCCCCACTATGAAGCCTGGGCTGGATACGGTCCTCAACTGTCAAAAGTGCGTGTGCAGGATTTTGTCTAACATACTATCCACAAATGTAGTGACGTACTATGAAAGTATATAGAGGAAGTTCATTTCTCAAGCGCCACCATTTGGGCCCCTTATGCTAATTTCACGTTAGTAGAAGTTAGTAGAATTTTTGAGCGTTGATTCACAATTTTGAGATCGTACAAAATAAATGCCTTTTAAAATATGTTTGGCATAACTATATCAGTATCACCAGCAAAGCAGCTTCATTATTAACCCATTAAAGAAGATAAGAATGTGGGCTGTATTTTGACATTTTATTAATTGTCACGTCACAAATGTAGTGCCGTGTACACACGACCGGACTTTCTAGCAGACTAGGTAGAGCGGTCTTCCTGATGGACTTTCGGTGGACTTCCGATGGACTTTCCGAACAAACGGACTTGGCCACACACAATCACACCAAAGTCAGACGGATTCGAACGTGTTGACGTACGACTGAACTAGAATAAGGAAATTCATAGCCAGTAGCCAATAGCTGCCCTAGGGTCGGTTTTCATCTGTCGGACTAGCATACAGATGAACGGATTTTTCGACTGGACTTGAGTCCGTCGGAAAGATTTGAAACATGTTCTAAATCTAAAGTCCGTCTGATTTTTAGACAGCAAAGATCCGATGAAGCCCATACACGGTTGAATTTTCCGGTAGATTCGTTCCGTCGGATCTTTGCTGTTCAAAAGTCCAGTCGTGTGTACACAGCATAAGGCTCGATTCACACTAATGTGTTTTTTTGCAGAAATGCAGGGATATTTTTAACATGGGTTCCTATGGAACACATTTACATCAATGCATTTTTGTGCCTCTGCATTTGTGGAAAGGGTCGGGGACTTTTTTCCCACAAAATGCAGCGTTTTGCATGTAATAGACTTCAATGGACCGGCATCCAAAATGCAAGAACCTCGCTTTTACAGCGATTTTGCAGTGTTTTTTTTTTTTATGTGTTTGCCAAGGAGAGAGTTATGAAGCCAGCAGCTACATCCTTAGCAACCGATGAGTCATCAGCTTCCCCACCGACAGCTGAATGTAAAAAAAATTGCTGGCTATTGTGAAAAAAAAACCAGTATGGAGTCCCCCAAAATCCATACCAGACCCTTATCTGAGCATGCAGCCTGACAGGTCAGGAAAAGGAGGGGGATGTGCGAGCACCCCTCCCCTTCCTAAACCATACCAGACCACAAGCCCTCAACATGGGGGGTGCTTAAGCAAGGGAGCCCCCAAATCCCGCCACCCCATGTGAATGGGTATCAGGTAAATTGTACATCTATTCATTTACCAAAAAAAAGTAGTGTAGTGTGACAAAAGACAGTAGACCGTTTTTGACGAGTCCTTTATTAAAAATATCTACTTCTTCCATGCTTTTTCCTCCTCCAGGCTTAATATGGCTTCTTCCTCCAGTCTTCTCCTTCTCCTACTTCTTCTTCTGGTCTTCTTCTTTGTCCGGTGTTCTTCTTCCTCTGCTGCCGCTCCCACCGACGACCCTCCTTTCGATGCTGCATCCTGCTGATCTGTCTGTGCCGATGGCAAGCATTTCTTAGATAGTTATGAGGTGTGGTCATTGGATGACATCATCCAGATGCCCCACCCACTCGTGACATCAGAAAACTCATCATGCCCCGTCAACGTCTTGCCTCACGGGCTCGGCTTACAGTCACAGAGAGTAAACGTGCTCTACATATGGTGGGGTCACTTTACATACCATAGAGTGGGTCTTCTATACCCCGCACGTTGAAACCACTATGCCAACGAACTCATAGACCACCACTGCACTTATGGCTATAAACTTTTTATTGGTAAATGTTAAGGGCCTCAACCACCCAGTGAAAAGGAAATCTTTATGGGCTGAAGCCTTACACAATAGGAGTGACGTCATATGCGCCCAGGAAACTCACTTTTGCGCAACGTCAGCTCCGCCATGCAAGAACAGACTATATCCACATGTTTTTACCGCTAATTCCACTACCAAAACTAGAGGGGTACTAACTGCAATTGGGGACACTGTTGTATTTGCTTTACGCAAAGAACACAAAGACCCTAATGGTCGCTACCACATACTTATATGCGACATTAACCAAATAACGTACACCATTGTTAACGTGTATGCCCCCAATTCACAACAGCTACGTTTCTTCCATAAGCTCATGAAAATAATTAATATTGTAAGAAAGGGTCTTTTGATAATGTGTGGAGACTTTAATGTTGTACCTGACCCCACGGTGGATTCTACAGCAAGGACGACCCACACAGGTTTGTCCTTGCTTGAAGCTCTCCATAGAGAGGAGTTGTTTGATGTGTGGTGGTGTTTACATCCTGAAGAAAAGGACTACACGTTCTTTTCGGCACATCGAACTTACTCCAGGATCGACCTGTTCTTGGTGGACCAACTAACTTTGTCCAGAATTATCTCATCCTCTATTAACAACATCACGTGGTCTGACCACGCTTCTATAAAATTTTCCTTGACAGATACCTCCATGGTGGGCTCCAGCCCGGTGTGGAGAGCCAATTCCTTTCTTATGCAGCAACCGGAGAGTAGGCAGTACATGGAGAAGCATTTAAAAGAGTTTTTTGCCTTCAACGAACCTTCAGTGCACAATCAGTTCACCTTGTGGAACTCCAACAAGGCGTATATGAGGGGAATTCTTATCCAGATGGGGGCGAGGGCGAGGAGGCAGCGGCAAAAAAAAGATCCATGACATCACATCTAAAATTAACGATTTAGAATTGAAAAACAAACACCAACCATCCCCCTCCAATTCCAAGACACTAACCCAATTAAGATATGATCTCAGAATGCTTTTACTGGAGCAATTTGAGAAACATACTAAACGGCTTAAAATGAAATACTACGCACATGGCAATAGAGCAGGGAAACTGTTAGCACACCAACTTAAAGGTCACAGACATAAAACCAAAATCCCATTTCTCTTGCACCCCACCACCAAGCTTAAAATGCAACACCCACAAGACATAGCAGTTGCATTTAGCCACTATTATGGCACCCTTTACAATCTTAAAGAAGATAGATAAACACCGCAACCCACCCCTGACATGATCAATGACTTTTTGCAAAAAATTTCCTCACCAACTCTAACAACACAACAAACAGCATCCCTAAACGCACCGTTTACCACAGAGGAATTACATGAAGCAATTGATGCACTTCCAATTAACAAGTCCCCAGGCCCGGATGGTTTCGTGGGGGAATACTATCGCATCTTCAAAGACATCTTAGCACCCTATTTGGGTAAAATTTTCAACGCTGTCGCTGCCTCTTCCTCCTTCCCCCCTGAAATGCTTGAAGCCTTAATTGTGACATTGCCCAAGCCAGGGAAGGACCCAAATACTCCAGCAAACTTCAGACCTATTTCCTTGTTAAACACAGATCTGAAATTATACGCTAAATTGATAGCAAACCGCCTGATAGATTCTGCCACTCCTAATAGACTCAGACCAGACTGGCTTCACTAGGGGGCGCCAAACCTCAGACGCCAGCAGGCGACTGACGAACATTGTACACCTAGCTGGGGCTCGGGGGAGGCCTTCTCTGCTGCTGGCATTGGACGCGGAGAAGGCCTTCGACCGGGTTCATTGGGGTTACATGGAGATGGTCCTGTGACAGTACGGTTTTCAGGGGCACATGTTGCAGGCGATAATGGCCCTATACTCTACGCCTTCAGCCCGAGTGTATACCTCAGGCATTCTCTCCAAGCCGTTTCAAATCACGAATGGCACACGTCAGGGGTGCCCACTTTCCCCTTTAATTTTTAACCTAATACCGGAGCCCTTAGCCACCCTTATCAGAGTACACCCTGACATTACAGGCTTCCATACCCACAAATCTGAACATGTCATCAGCTTATTCGCAGATGACATAATTCTGATGCTTACAAATCCTGAAACTTCCCTGGCTTCGGTACATGCAGTCCTACAAATGTTTAATAAAGTATCTTATTATAAGGTGAATGAAAGCAAATCTTACGTACTGGGAATAGGAATACATCCATGTTTACAAAGAGAGCTCAGTTCACGGTTTCCATACGCTTGGAGCAATGATAGGGTCAAATACCTAGGGATTTTCCTGACTGCGTCCACTAGAGAACTATTCTCGGCCAATTATATGCCCTTTCTTAACTCTCTGCCGTTGAAACTTCAGGATCTAGCTAAAGCTGAGCTGCTTTGGTCAGGATGTTTGGCAGCGTTTAAAATTGTGATATTACCACAGATCATGTATTTATTCAGGGCACTACTCATTCTGGTCCCCAACTCATATTTTACCAAAATGAAATCTATAATTAATAAATTCTGATGGAAAGGGAAGAAAGCAAGATGGGCCTTCAATAAATTTATAGCAGTGAGGAGAGCAAGGGGGTGGGGGTGGGGAATGTATTGATTAAAGACTACTACACGGCCTCAGTTCTTGCACAACTGAGAACGTGGTTCCCAAACTTACCCAAAGCAAAATGGCAGGAACTAGAGGAGTTCCAGATTTCAGGTACCAATACCTATAATTATTTAATGGCTAACACTCTCAAACGGACGTCTAATGTCTCTCTGGCCCCAACAATCCGAGCGTCCTTACAGGCCTGGAAGATATTACTTGATACGCACCACACCAACACTCCTCTATCTTCAATTCAGATACCTCTTGCATGCTTAATGGAGATCATTCCCGATCTCTGGATAACGCATTGGGTCAGGAAGGGGGTTAATACCATTGCTGACCTACTCATAGGACCCTCCATGAAAACGTTTAGGTCGCTGCAAGTTGAATTTGGCCTTGGGGATTCTAACCAATATAGGTACACCCAAATACAACATTTTCTAAAAGACAACTCTCCTATCTCGATTCAACTACCGTGGAGGGTTTTCCTCTACTTCACTAACGCATCCACCAACATTAAGGGAATTTCCCTGTTTTACAACTCGCTAAATGATAAATTGTCGTTTGCCAAAAGCTCTAATATTATGGCTTGGGAAACACGATTGGGGAGCCCAATACCCACCAGAAAAATGGCAACAGACACTTCAAATCACGTACTCTGTCACCAAGTGTATCAACTTATGGGAATTAACACAAAAAATACTCCTGAGGTGGTATCTAACTCCCTACAGAGTGTCCAAATTCGATAAACGAGCATCCCCATTGTGTTGGAGGCAGTGCGGTTGTGTGGGCACACTCTTTCATATTTTGTGGGATTGTACTAGCATTCAAACACTCTGGGACAAAGTGTTCTATGCGATTGAGAGAATCTTAAAACTACAGATTCCCAAAAACCCAGGTATGGCTATTCTCTCACTTGACATAGATACACTACCCAAAAATGCAAGAGTAGTAGTCACACACGTCTTACTGAGCACTAGACTGGTAATCATGAGACACTGGAGAGATCAAAATCCCCCTGATTTGAGAGAAATAAAACTTACTACCAATGCTCATGCTAATTATGAGATCATGTTTGCTTCATCCCAGGGCAAATATCCGATGGTACAGGCACAATGGAAACCGTGGACTGACTGGTACAGATCAGAATGACATCTCTATAACGGCTTTGCCTAATTAAGTAATAGGTGTAAATTACAATTGGCATAAGGGACTGTGTATATATGTTTTTTCTTTTTTCTTTTTTGTGTTGCTCTTCTATCTCTTGTTTTTACAAACTCCGCATTGAACTCGGTTCAAATTGTGCTACCTTTACTCCCTACCTCATTGTAAGATCAAAGATACTGAATTTTATTAGTTGCAGCGTTTTACCCATTCAATAGAATTATAAAAACAACCGGGAGGGGCGAGGGGTCCTCTATGCCCTAAACACAGTGTGAACCCAGGTGGGGTGTGGGGCTGGAGGAAACCTAGTTCTTCCACTGTATAGGAAATGAAAGAGGGGTTGACATCGCTTTACCCTAGCTTTAGCCCAAAAAAGGTTTGAACTGTATAAGATATACCTAGTATGGTCGTTTAGGTCATACGAACAAATGCTGTTTATTTTGTTAAGATGCAAATCTGACACTCTGTGAAGTAAGTTTGTATACCTTTTGAATACTTTAATAAAAATTGTATTGAGAAAAAAGAAGGATGTTGGTTTTACACCCGCTCACCAGTACTCTGTGCCATGATACAACGATAGTACTAGGTGCTGGTTCAGGCTCCTGATGCTCCGAGCAACGTTGTATGGCACAGGATCTCTTGCTGATGGCTGATCGAGATGACTGGTAGCAAAACTCGCAAGGTGAACAGGCAGTGGCCGACCCGATACCCACATGGGTATCTCGATCCCAGAAAGACGTGGGTCATCTCTGCTGAGCTGAATGGTGCTGGGCTGCTGAGTAAAGTCTACCTGGACTAAATAAATAATCTCTCTCTCTCTCCCCCCTCTCTCTCTCTCTATCTCTCCCCTTCTCTCTCTCTCTCTCTCTCTCTCTCTCTCCCCCTCTCTCCCCCTCTCTCCCCCTCTCTCCTTATTCTCCTCACAGACTCTTTTTTTCCAGGCTTAAGGATATCCCTCCTCCTCTGTTGACACAGTCCCTGGTGTCAGTGTGCATCTCTCTCCTCACTCTATATAAAACAAACTAAAACTAGCGCTAATGGAATGAAAAGTGAAATAATAACGTATATATAAAGGACCACAGCAGCTATTAACCACTTGCTTACTGGGCACTTAAACCCCCCTCCTGCCCAGACCAATTTTCAGCTTTCAGCACTGATGCACTTTGAATGACAATTGCGCGGCCATACAACACTGTACCCAAATGAAATTTTTATCATTTTTTTCCCACAAATAGAGCTTTCTTTTGGTGGTATTTAATTACAGCTGGGAGTTTTATTTTTTGCTAAACAAACAAAAAAAGATGCAAAAAATTAAATAAATAAATAATGTTTAATAGTTTGTTACAAAATTTTGCAAACAGGTCATTTTTCTCTTTCATTGAAATGCACTGATGAGGCAGCACTGGTGGGCACTGATAGGCACAGTTAAGGTGGCACCGATAGGCACAGATAAGATGGCACCGATAGGCACAGATAAGGCAGTACTGATGGGCACAGATAAGGCGGCACTGATGGGCAAAGATGGGCACAGATAAGATGGCACTGATGGGTGGCACGGATGGGTGGCACTGATAGATGGGACTGATGGGCACTGATATGTGGCACTGATAGGTGGCTCTGATAGGTGGCACTGCTGGGCACTGATGGGTGGCACTGGTGGGCACTGATGGGCACTGGTAGATGACACTGATGGGCACGGATATGTGGCACTGAGGTTCAGCACTGTTTGTTGAGGCAGATTGTGGGCACTGATAGGTGGCACTGTGGGCACTGATAGGTGGCACTATGGGCACTGATAGGTGGCACTATGGGCGCTAATGGGTGGCACTATGGGCACTAATGGGTGGCACTGATGGGTGGCACTTTTTCCTATACTTGGGTGGCACTGGCTTGGGGCAGGTGGGCACTGATGAGCTGGCCCCAGCTTGCCGTGATCAGGACTGAAGTCCCTCTCACGGCCACCGATTACCGGCTCTGTTGTGATCACATGATCAGCTGTCATTGGCTGACCGCTGATCATGTGGTAAGGGGTCGGGATCGATCCCTTGCTCCGATCTGTGATCAGGCGAGTCTCATAGACTCGCTGATCACAGAGCGCGCCGCGCGCCCCTCAGGGGGTGTGCAGGCCGCTCGTGCACGGGGCGACGTCAATAGACGTAGTCCCGGCAAAGCAGGTCTGCGCTGTAGCCGTCATTCGGCTATAGTGCAGATCTCAAGCGGTTAATAAAGGTCCTAAAATCTTGTGAAATAAATGTACACATTTTTTAACAGCGCTAGTGGAGTGATTCAAAGAAGTATCAATCACAATATAAAGTGCACAAGTGATACAAACATATACCAATCACAATTTAAAGTGCACACGTGCAATAACATAAATAAACAATTTATATAATGGCAAAAATCTCAGAGACCACAATTAGCCAAGGACACACTCCCCTCTTGTAACCCCACTCACCAGAACACATGGACCCTCAGCTTTACAGTCTGGAGATCAAACAGACTTGTTGGGTTGTTGGGAAAGCAACCAGGAGAGAAGTTCTTCCAAATACTTGAAAAAATGTGTCAAACAAATCTCAAGGAGGCTACCACAAATGGTTTCCATGCGGGCCACAGAGGATCAAACATATACAAAACAAGAGGAAAAAGAAACATAGTGCAGTACTGCCGCCACTTTAGAAGCTGCGCATTTTACAAACGCCACTCATGGGACAGATGAAAAAAACAGGCATCAGTATAGGTCCGGGTTCGCATGTGTGGCGTGTGTTCCACGGACACCGGAAGTTGCGTCACTAGTACATAAACTGGAAGTGCGTCAACGCATTTCGCCCCTCCTCCAGGGCGTCATCAAGGACATCACTTCTGGTTCTTGTGAGATTAAATTTACATGCAAGGGAGTGGGTGTCTCCCACAAAATGGGCAATCATGTGTGAGAAAAAACCTTCTGTATTTGTAATTACTACCTTTTAATCACATCACTTCCTGTTAAGCCATACAAAATTAACAAAACTTTAATGATATACAAAGTTTGTCACAATGAATATTACAAAAACCAAATGGTTGAAATTATTTAAAAATAAAAGTTCATACGTTATATTAAATTGTTGATGGTAAGTCAGAAAAAAGAAGAAAAATAAAATAAAAATAAGAATAAAAATAAAAATGATAACAAAATAAATATAAAAAATAAATAAAAAAATAAAATAAAAAATAAAGTAAAATAAAAAGTAACAAAAATTAAAAGAAAAAGAAAAAGGAAAAAATAAAATGAAAAAATAAAAATTAAAAGAAAGGATAAAAAAGAAAAAGAAAAAAGAAAAAATAAATAAAAATAAAATGAAAAATAAATATAAAAATAAAATAATAATAATAATAATAATAATAATAATAATAATAATAATAAATAAAAATAATGAATGAAAAATTAAAATAAAATTAAAATGAACCAATTGGAAAAAAAACAGTTCAAATCTAGTTCTATATTTAAACGGTGCAGACTGAGAGTACCCAACCTATGTATCCATTGGGTCTCATTCTGTGAGACAGCTTTCTTAAGATTGGAGCCCCTCCAATATGCCTCCACCCTGTCTATTCCACAGAACTTGAGACCCCTAGGATCCCAGTTATGGCACTATCTGAAATGGTTGGATAAACCGTGCTGCCTAAAACCTTTTCTTATTCTATTGACATGTTCTCTTAGCCTAATACCCAGTGGTCTTGTTGTCCTCCCCACATATTGGAGACCACAAAGACAGGACAAGAGGTAGGTGCCACACGTAATGAATTTTTGGATCTCATAAGATCTCCCTTGGGAAAAAAGAGGTGAAATGCGTTGTTTTCTTACTTCTATATTTAGATGTTTGACAAATCATACATTTACCACAACTAAAAAAATGGTTTGTTCTAAAAACGTAACAGTTTCCTTAGGATTGATCACATTATGTGCCAATTTCATCCTAAGAGTTGGTGGTTTAGTATAGATGAACTGAGGACGGGATGGTAGGATATTATGTAAATTTCTATCCTTAAGCAATAAAGGCCAATGTTCTTTCAAAATCTTCTCAAATTGTTTTTGCTGTCTTGTGAATCTGGTTAGGAAAGCCACACCATAATCTTTCCTTTCTTGTGTTTTTTTTCTCAAACAAAGATTTCCTATCCATATTTCTTATGTTATCTCTTGTTATATTGAGATCTCTGTTTTTGTACCCCTTTTCTTGAAACCTATCCACAATAATTTGAGCCTGTATATCAAAATCTTCAACTTTGTTACAATTTCTTTTGACTTGAAGCATCTGGCTTTTGGAGATGCCACTCAACCATTTGGGATGGTGGCAACTCCCTAATGGTATATAACCATTTCTATCAAACTCCTTGAAGAAGGTACGGGTGAATAATCGATCACCCTCTTTAAAAATGGTTAAATCCCCAAAAATTAACTGAGTCATGGCTAAATGTCTCATTAAAAGAAATACCATAAGAGTTGTTACCTATTTCTTTCAAAAATTCAAAAAAATATTCCCTTGATCCTGCCCAAATTATAAAAATGTCATCTATATAGCATTTATAGAAGCTCAATTGTGGTATAGTTTTACCATAAATTGCTTTGCAGTTTAGGCCGATATGTATTCTTCGACATATTTTTGTTGATTGGTTGTCACAAAAGTTATAGTGTCTACAAAATAGGTGATAGATGTATGGCATTTTTATTAATATTTTTTTTTACTAGTAATGGCAGCGATCAGCGATTTTTATCATGACTGCGACATTATGGCGGACACATCGGCCAATTTTGACACATTTTTGAGACCGTTGGCATTAATACAGCGATCAATGCTATAAAATTGTATTGATTACTATAAAAATGTCACTGGCAGTGAGGGGGTTAACCACTAGGGGGGTGGGGAGGGGTTAAGTGGGGCATGTTTCTAACTGTCTGGGGGATGGACTAGCAGTGACACGACACCAGTTGCTGCTCCTGATGACAGGGGGCAGACAATAGGTGTCCTGTCACTAGGCATCTCCCCGTTCTTCAGCTCTGTGACACGATCGCCGGTATCCCCGCAGACTCGAAGTCCACGGGTCCCGCGGGCATGGTCACGGAGCTCGTGGCACGCTACGGGTACATTACTTTGCCCAGCCGTGCCATTCTGCCGACGTAGATATACAGGTGGCAGTCGGCAAGAGGTTAAATGAATTTAAAATATAGACCACACCCTCTAAAAAAAATAAAACAGTAGCTTGTTAATTTTTTTTTTCTTTTCTTAGCAAATTTCACCTAAGCAGGTTAATGTCTGACATTCAGAGTCTTTGCTTCACAGCCCTTTTGCTAAAAACAAAATTAAAAAAATTGTGGCAAAATGTATTTAGCTGAAATCACTCTGTTTATCCTTAATTTTGAACAAATAAATGAAATCGCCAACTTCTTATGTATTGATGAGTTAGAATGTTTTATCACTGTATTGTGTATTTTCAGTATATTTCCCATCCATAATAACAATTTAGTAAAACGTGCAGCTAATTTTGCAGTGTTAAAATGTTTGCTTAAGACCGGTCAACGTGATACGATCACACTATACATTTGCTTTAACAGATGCTCAAACTGTATGTCTTCCCTAAGGAAATGAGTCATATTTTACTAAAGAAGCCAAAACCAAGGTATTATTTAAGCATAAGCAGTTTTCCACACTCTGTCCATGAGATGTAAGTCATTTTGCTGAGTAGCTATGAGCCATACCAAAATGATGCTTATGTCAACAGTAAAAAGGAAAAAGTTATATGTATCAGGGGAACTTTTAAAAGAAATATACTAGAGACAACTCAAGGAAAATTTAGGATAAATGAGATAAGTATACCTGCTCAGTTTCAAGGTTGTACAAATTGCAACCTTCAGGACAACCTATACAGTAGTATATTTTCAGTTACTACATACTGGACTCAAAGCAATAAATTGAGACACTGGCCTAAATGTTTTCTTCTCTCTTTTTGGAGAGTGTGGGGAAGAATAAGGACTTTTATTTTGTCTTAAGGAAAATTTCTATCTCTTGCTTCGTAATATTGGTCACTCTGACAGGAAGTAAGTAGTAATCTTTTGAATGTGGACACAAACAGCCATAAATCACGTTTTTCCATTAGCGTGAGCAGCGATTATTTGGAAGTGGGGGGAAGCTCTCTAACAGGAAATAGACAGCAATAAAACCACATTTTTAACTCTTTTCAAAATTAAACAACATATTTTTCACCCATCGGTAAAAGACAATAAAAAAAGGGAAAATAAGTGGCTTCAAAGTATATCAATTTAATCCATGGGGAAGGCAGCTCTTTAAAATAATTTGTGGAGATTATCAAGGCTAATATGCAAGGGATTAACAAAAAAGGGTATGGGTAGTTAGAAACTTCCCTGGGGGATATGTACAAAAAATATAACATTAAAGGCAACATGAAAAAAACAAAAACACTAATCATTTTATTACTTGCTTAGAAGATGTCTTTAGCCTTCCACTGTCAAGAAACAGAAAGTAAATCCTATACCCTCTGCATTCTCTTCTGCTATAAGCTCATGTTCACTTTGGGTCCTCTAAATTCTGCTGAAAAAATAAATAGCTGTTCTCAACTGCTGACAAAGAGCTGACCACAGCCATTCATTAAAAATGTGACCGATACTGCCACCTGTCTTGTTCCTTGCCTGTCATTGTTCCTTTCTGCTGTGTGCCACCAATCAGATCAGGATGTCTCCAATTTACAAGCCAACCTCAATGCACTGTTTAACCACTTGCCGACCGCCTCACGCCGATGTACGTCATCAGAATGGCACGGGCAGGCATAAGCACATATATGTACGTCCTTTGCCTCCCGCGGGTCGGGGGCCCGATCGGGCCCCCGCCCGGTGCCTGCGGCGGTCGGTTTTCGTTCGGGAGCGATCCCGGACGAGGGGACGGCCATTCATTCATGGCCACCCCCTCGCGATCGCTCCCGACGAATGGAAATCCCCGGTGACATCACTTCCTCTCCTGTAATGTAAACACAGGAGAGGAAGTGATGTATTCTCTCCTCCGTGTCGGTATTTTTCGTTCCGACACGGAGGAGAGCGGATCAGTGAGTTGCACCAACACATCCCACACACAGTAGAACATGCCAGGCACACTCACACCCCCCCTTTACCCCCCGATCACCCCCCCAATTACCCCTGCCCCCCAGTCACAGTGACACCAATGTCATTTTTTTTTTTTTTTTTTTTTTTTTTGCATTGGTGTCATTTGTGACTGTAATAACTGTTAGGGCAGTTAGGGTTAGCCCCCTTTAGTTCTAATGTACCCCCCTAACCCCCCCAATAAAGGTTTAACCCCGTGATCACCCCCCGTCGCCAGTGTCACTAAGGCTGGGTTCACATTGCAGCGGTTTATGAGAACGAATGTGATTCGCACCGCACTGCAGTGCAAATCACATCCGATCTCTGTGCGATTCGAGTTCAGCCATTCGCCGCACCCGCCGCACCCGCCACACCCGCCGCACCCGCCGCAAATTCGCACGGGACCCTTTTTTTGGCCCGCAGCAGAATCGGATCGCATGGGTGTTCACACCATGCGATCCGAGTTTGCAGATCGCACTGCGATATGCGAACTGATCTGGGGGTGTCAGTAACATTTCACTGACACTCCCAGCAGTTCGCATAGGGCAGTGTGAACTGCCGCCGGGAGGCATGCGATGCGGGAACCCGCCGCGGATTCGCGGCGTTTCCGCATCGCTCCAGTGTGAACCCAGCCTAATAAGCGATCATTTTTCTGATCGCCGTATTAGTGTCACAGGTGACGCTAGTTAGGCAGGTAGGTATTTAGGTTCGCCGCAGCTTTTTATAGCGCTAGGGACCCCCATATACTACCGCATAAAGCCCCCTGATTGCCCCCTAGTTAACCCTTTCACCAGTGATCACCATATAACTGTTACAGGTGACGCTGGTTGGTTAGTTATTTTTTTATAGTTTCAGGGCACCCGCCATTTATTACCTAATAAAGGTTTAACCCCCTGATCACCCGGCAGGTGTCATTTGTGACTAATAACTGTTAGGGCAGTTAGGGTTAGCCCCCTTTAGTTCTAAGGTACCCCCCTAACCCCCCCAATAAAGGTTTAACCCCGTGATCACCCCCCGTCGCCAGTGTCACTAAGGCTGGGTTCACATTGCAGCGGTTTATGAGAACGGATGTGATTCGCACCGCACTGCAGTGCAAATCACATCCGATCTCTGTGCGATTCGAGTTCAGCTATACAGATAGTATGGCTGAATTCGTGTCGCACCCGCCGCAAACTCGCACGGGACCCTTTTTTTGGTCCGCAGCAGAATCGGATCGCATGGGTGTTCACACCATGCGATCCAAGTTTGCAGATCGCACTGCGATATGCGAACTGATCTGGGGGTGTCATTAACATTTCACTGACACTCCCAGCAGTTCGCATAGGGCAGTGTGAACTGCCGCCGGGAGGCATGCGATGCGGGAACCCGCCGCGCATTCGTGGCGTTCCCGCATCGCTCCAGTGTGAACCCAGCCTAATAAGCGATCGTTTTTCTGATCGCTGTATTAGTGTCACAGGTGACGCTAGTTAGGCAGGTAGGTATTTAGGTTCGCCGCAGCTTTTTATAGCGCCAGGGACCCCCATATACTACCGCATAAAGCCCCCTGATTGCCCCCTAGTTAACCCTTTCACCAGTGATCACCATATAACTGTTACAGGTGACGCTGGTTGGTTAGTTATTTTTTTATAGTTTCAGGGCACCCGCCATTTATTACCTAGTCTCACTAGTGTACCCCTAAATTTAGGGGTGTCTACTTTCTAAAATGGGGTCATTTGGGGGGGGGGGGTTTGTGCCATCTTGGCATTTTATGGCCTTCAAAACTGTAACGCCCTTAGAAAGCCTGAAGGCGGTGCTTGGTTTTTGGGGCCCCGTACGCGGCTAGGCTCCCAAAAAGTCCCACATATGTGGTATCCCCGTACTCAGGAGAAGCAGCAGAATTTATTTTGGGGTGTCATTTCACATATGCCCATGGCATGCGTGAGCAATATATCATTTAGTGACAACTTTGTGAAAAAAAAAAAAAGTTTGTAATTTTCCCGCAACTTGTGGCAAAATATAAAATATTCCATGGACTCAACATGCCTCTCAGCAAATAGCTTGGGGTGTCTACTTTCTAAAATGGGGTCATTTGTGGGGGTTTTGTGCCATCTTGGCATTTTATGGCCTTCAAAACTGTAATAGGTAGTGAGAAGTGAACTCAAAAAATTACGCCCTTAGAAAGCCTGAAGGCGGTGCTTGGTTTTCGGGGCCCCGTACGCGGCTAGGCTCCCAAAAAGTCCCACATATGTGGTATCCCCGTACTCAGGAGAAGCAGCAGAATTTATTTTGGGGTGTCATTTCACATATGCCCATGGCATGCATGAGCAATATATCATTTAGTGACAACTTTGTGAAAAAAAAAAAAAAAAAAAAAAAGTTTGTAATTTTCCCGCAACTTGTGGCAAAATATAAAATATTCCATGGACTCAACATGCCTCTCAGCAAATAGCTTGGGGTGTCTACTTTCTAAAATGGGGTCATTTGTGGGGGTTTTGTGCCATCTTGGCATTTTATGGCCTTCAAAACTGTAATAGGTAGTGAGGCGTGAAATCAAAAATTGACGCCCTTAGAAAGCCTGAAGGCGGTGCTTGGTTTTCGGGGCCCTGTACGCAGCTAGGCTCCCAAAAAGTCCCACATATGTGGTATCCCCGTACTCAGGAGAAGCAGCAGAATTTATTTTGGGGTGTCATTTCACATACGCCCATAGCATGTGTGAGCAATATATCATTTAGTGACAACTTTGTGTAAAAAAAAAAAAAAAATTTTTTTTTTGTCATTATTCAATCGCTTGAGGCAAAAAAATAAAATATTCAATGGGCTCAACATGCCTCTTATCAATTTCCTTAGGGGGTCTACTTTCCAAAATGGGGTCATTTGGGGGGGTTTTGTACTGCCCTGTCATTTTAGCACCTCAAGAAATGAGATAGGCAGTCGTAAACTAAAAGCTGCGTAAATTCCAGAAAACGTACCTTAGTTTGTAGATGTGACAACTTTTGCGCAAACCAATAAATATACAATTATTGACTTTTTTTTTACCAAAGACATGTGGCTGAATACATTTTGTCCTAAATGTATGACTAAAATTGAGTTTATTGGATTTTTCTAATAACAAAAAGTAGAAAATATCATTTTTTTTCAAAATTTGCGGTCTTTTTACGTTTATATCGCAAAAAATAAAAATCGCAGAGGCAATCAAATACCATCAAAAGAAAGCTCTATTTGTGGGAAGAAAAGGACGCAAATTTTGTTTGGGTACAACATTGCATGACCGCGCAATTACCAGTTAAAGCAGCGCAGTGCCAAAGTGTAAAAAGACCTCTGGTCATTTACCAGCAAAATGGTCCGGTCTGAAAGTGGTTAATTGGGCAACTGTGTGGCAAATTAGGTTTAATGTTGATAAATGTAAAGTTATGCACTTGGGGACTAAGAAAATGCATCATTCAAACATACTAGGGGGAGTACAATTGGGGGATTCCATAATGGAAAAGGATCTGAGGGTTTTGGTAGATTCTAAGCTTAATAATAGCATGCAATGCCAAGCTGCGGTTTCCAAATCGAGCAGTCTTTTCTTGTATTAGGAGAGGCATGGAATCCAGAGACAGCGATATAATTTTGCCCCTGTACATATCATTACTAAGACCTCATCTGAAATATGCAGTTCAATTTTGGACGCTTGAGAAGAGGAGATTAAGTTGGGATATGATCAACATGTACAAATACATAAGTGGTCCATATAGTGAACTTGGTGTTGAGTTATTCACTTTAAGGTCATTACAGAGGACAAGGAGGCACTCTTTACCTCCAGAGGAAAAAAGATTCAATCTCCAAATACCGAAAGGTTTCTTCACAGTAGGAGCTGTGAAAATGTGGAATAGACTCCCTCCAGAGGTGGCTCTGGCCAGCTCAGTAGATTTCTTTAAAAAAAAGCCTGGATTCTTTCCCTAACATAGATAATATAACTGGGTACTAACATTTATAGGTAAAGTCGATCCAGGGAAAATCCGATTGCCTCTCGGGGGATCAGGAAGGAATTTTTCCCCCTGCTGTAGCAAACTGGATCATGCTTTGCTGGGATTTTTTTTTCTTCTCCTGGATTAACTGTGGGTGAAGGATTGTGTATATGGGATTGTATTTTTTTTTTGGTTGAACTGGATGCCAACTATGTAACTATGTAAAATCCCATTTGCCACCCCTTCCCACTGCTCTCTCTTAACCATCTGTATGCCCTCCAACCCCTCCTGAGACTCTTCCACTTCTGTGTGCCATCTGATCCCCAAGAAATCTATCCCGCTCTTTGTACCCTCTAGTACCCTGAGCCTCTCCTCTCACCTCTCTCTGCTCCTCAATATCTGCTGCTCTCCCCACCTTTGTGCTTCTAATCGCCTGAGCCCTTATTCTTCTCTGTGCCCCAACTCTTTCTATTCATGCCTGTACTGGCATCAACCTTCTCCCCCATGAACAGCAGATTTTGAGTAATACTCCATATTTCCATCCCACAGGTTCCTGGATAAAGCCCCTAGAAGATTTGGGTTCTGCAGCAACCACCAGCTGGAAACTGGATCGGAAAGCCACAATAAGGATATTTGCCAGCACACTACGGATTGTCAAGTAGCATCCAAATGATTATTTATTGAAGCATGATCACATCTAGGTTCTAGAAGACTGAAGACATCAGCTGTGGTTTCTTCTAGATGATCCAGCAGGCATTCAGGCCCTGTTAACCAAGAAGAATTTGCAAAGACGATTGCAGACACTGAGCTGGTGTCATGATCTGCAGGGTTAATTTCAGATGGAACATAATGCCATTGTTCAGGTTTAGAGGATTTCCTGATTCTTTCTACACGGTTGCTGACATAGACATAGAAACGTTTAGTCTGGTTGTATATGTAGCCCAGAACAACTTTGCTGTCTGTGTAGAATCTGACGTCATCTATCTGAATGTCTAGCTCATGCAGCATGAAATCTGCTATTTCTACAGCTAGCACAGTCCCACAAAGTTTGAGCCTGGGAATCGTGTGTTCAGGCTTAGGTGCTAACTTAGCTTTCCCAAACAGAAACCCTATGTGGGCTTGATTAGAAGAATCTCTTACCTTGAGGTAAGCGACAGCTGCTATGGCCTCAGTAGATGCATCTGAGAAGATGTGAAGCTCTTTCCTCTGACTTGTGGCAAGGGAGGCAGAAGTATAGCAGCATGGTATATGGATTCCATCTAAGGCACGTAGAGATTGTTTCCAGTACTCCCACTTTGAAAGCTGGTCTATTGGTAGTGGAGCATCCCAATCTTTAATAGTCTCTGAGAACTGTCTAAGTAAGGATTTACCTTGTATGGTGATATGAGCTACGAATCCCAAAGGATTGTATAGGCTGTTCACTACTGACAGAACGCTGCGTTTGGTAAATGGCTTGTCTGCAAAGCTGACTTGAAAGCCGAAGGTGTCTTTTAAATATTCCCACTGTAGGCCCAGACTTCTCTGTACGGGTGGTATGTCCATTCCCATATTCAAGTCTTTAAACCCTGTGGCATGATCGCAAGGTTGAAAGGCTTTCATAACAACAATACTATTTGAAGCAATCGTGTGTAGTCTGAGGTTAGCCTCAGAAAGCATACCTTGTGTCCTTTGGAGCAGGTCTATGGCTTCTTCATCTGTAGATAAAGATTTAAGTCCGTCGTCCACATAGAAGTCTCTCTCAACGAAGTGTCAAGCATCCATGCCATACTCCTTTTCTCCGTCAAGGGTGGTCCTTCGTAAAACCGTATGTTGCAACAGCGGGTGAGGGACTATTTCCAAAAAAATTTACCTTCATGCGTTATTCAATCATCTCATTGTCCATCTTATTGTCACGGTGCCACAGAAACCTTAGGAAGTTCTGATGGTCTTCACGTACAATGAAGCAATGAAACATTTGTTCAACGTCAGCAGTTATGGCAACTGGCTCTCTTCTGAATATCATAAGTACACCTACAAGGTTGTTTGTTAGGTTTGGACCAGTGAGAAGAACATCGTTCAGGGATACGCCTTGATGCTTGGCACTGGAGTGAAATACTACCCTGATTTGCTTTGGCTTATGTGGATGATACACTAGAGGTGCGCATCTTCACTGCCCTTTATGATTCGATTAGATTACGATTATCATGTCAACGATTCGATTCCGTGATGCATCACGATTACAGCGCAAGTGCGCATGGTTTTCATCCAAAAAATTCAAGCAGTCAGGAGAACTCCATTTTTTTTTCGATTGCCAGGAGGTGGTCAGAGACTGCAGACATAGTACAGGAGGTGGCCAGAGACTGCAGACATAGTACAGGAGATGGCCAGAGACTGCAGACATATTACAGGAGGTGGTCAGAGACTGGGGAAATGATACAGAAGATGGTCAGGCTGCGGACATGATACATGAGATCAGCAGTTAAGTATGATATCTTTTTTTATTTGAAAGAAAAAATAATGCCCTTTAGTATCACTTTAACAAACCCATTGAGTCTTTTGGCAGCAATTCGGATTGTAAACAGATCAACATCACAGAAAAAAATTAAAAAAGGAAGACATTGCAATCAGTAAGAAATATACTGCTTGCAGATCAGTAGATGGTTCCAGAGGGGAGGGATGATAGGGAAATCACAGGAAGAAATTTGACAATAAAAGTGTTTGTGCAGCCCCCAATGTGTTAGGCACACAGCATACACAGACTGGATAGTTGCAGCAAGTGGGGGGGGGGGGGGGGGATGTGCCACTTCTATACACTCACCGGCACATATATCATGTTTCCTGAAGCCGACTCAGACACACAGCTGCAGTGATCTCTGTGTGCCTCAGCTCCGTGCAGTCCCAGCGCCCGCCCATCGGGGAGATGTCCAGTGTCACTGTCCACTTGTCCAGAGCTACAAATCCCAGAGGAGGGGGAGAGCATGGGTGGGGGCAGTACGTGACTCTGAGGCTACATTGTCCGTGAGGATGGGACAGCACCAGGCGCAGCCAGCCGATGGGCGGCTTGTCATTCCAGCAAAGACACTGCTGTGCAGGGGGAGGGGGAGGAGCCGGAATTACATCATGCATAATCGATTATGCTGGATAACGCATCGATGCCGAATCGGGAAAGGGTATAACCGTGATGCATCGCTATGCCGATTATTTTCAACACCCCTATGATACACTCCGAAGAAACGCAGGTACCAGCACTCATCGTGTCTTTGAAGTGGTGGAGCTGGTTCAGAGTGATCATTGTCAAAGATCCTTTTCATAAAAAATATAATGAAATGGTCCTTCATTTCAGGCCTGTTCTTTAGTGTTCATTGAAGCGAGTCGAATCTGGATAGAGCCTGTTTACGATTTTTTGGGAGTTTAACCCTTGCACCATTAAGAGGTAATGGTGCAACCCAGCTGTTAGACTCATCCTGGAAGAATTCTTTGTCCATTATTTTGATGAACTTTCTTTCTTCGACTGACAAGGATATTTTGTTGTCATTGCTTGTAGTACAAAACACTGTGGTACCTATGTTATCATCACAAAGGTTAGGAATGACATCTGGTACTTGGATGATGTTGAGAGGCTTCTCTTTTACTTCATAATGGTGAGGGCACTGTTTGAAGTGGGATCCACATCTGTTTCCTAACATGTATGGTTTGAAGGAGTGGATCTCGGATAGCGTACGCATTCTATCCAAGCATACGCTGGCCATGATTACCCAGCTTAGATCAAGTTTTTGTGTGTAAGGGGCATCATCAGGTCCATTGCACTGCTTGCGTACTTTGTGTACTCTGAGAATGTCTCTTCCTAGCAAGATCAAGATTTCAGCATTCATGTCCATTGCAGGAATTTCATTAATAAGGTGCTTCAAGTGAGGATGGTGATATGAAGCCTCTGGAGTAGGAATTTATTCCCTTTCGTCTGGTATCTGGTCACACTCGACTAATGTTGGTAGGGGTATACCCTCTCCCTTATTGATATGAGAGACCATGAACTCATTGGCCCTTCTACTGAAGGTCACTTCACGACCAGAACAGGTTCTGAGAGTATACGGGAATGTGTGTCCCTCTATACCAAAGATCTCAAAGAATTTAGGCTTAACCAGGAATCTGTTGTTCTGTTCATCTATTATGGCATACATCCTAATAGCTTCCTCAGGTCGACCCTTTGGGTATACCTTGACTAAGCATATCTTAGCGCAGCATTTGTGATCTAAGCCTTCTCCACAGACTTCTGTGCATGAAGAAGAAACGTTAACTGTAGCTGGAGCATGACCTTGCTCCCCGCCATGACTTGAGACAGGGTTAGAGGTAGGAGGCTGCTGTGAATTATCTGAGGGTGGGCCCGGATGCATAGCAGTAACATGTCTGTCGCTACTGCATTCTGTGCACTTGATGACAACTTAAAGAGGAAGTAAACCCTTCCAAACAACTTGGACCTATAGGTAAGCCTAGATTAAGGCTTATCTGTAGGTCCAAGCAATATCTCCTAAACCTATATGGTTTAGGAGATATTTGCCCGAAAATGGGCACCGCTGTCTACGGCGCATGCGCCGTAGACAGCGGCGCGCATGCGCACTAAATGCGGCAAATCCAAGAATGGATTTGCCAAATTTGTCGACTCCCGTGCGCATGCGCGGGAGTGACGTCATCGCGGCTTCGGCGTATGACAGCGGCGGAGCTACGAGGCGCGACTCCCGTGCGCATGCGCGGGAGTGACGTCATCGCGGTTGCGCCGCTGTGATTGGTCGGAGCTGCGAGACGCCACAAGCAACATGGATGCGGCGGACTACAGGGGACAGCGGCGACTTCGCTGGCTCCTGTGTCAGGTAAGTGACACATAATGAGCTACTATGCGATGCATAGTAGTCCATTATGCTTTACCTTTGCAGGGAAAAAAAGAGGAAGTAAACCCATCAGGGTTTACTTCCTCTTTAACAGTCTTTAGCAAAATGTCCATAACAAGCACAGCACCTGTAGCATATTCCAAGTTTTGGAAGAATTTCCCTGCACTCTTGTAATGTCTTTGCCCTAAGCCCATGACATTTCTTTATGGGGTGAGGCTTCTTGTGAATAGGGCACTGATGATTAGGGTCTTTATCTCTGTCACCTGAATCGCTCTGGTGAGCGGGAGAGGATACGGGTGATGAGATGTCCTTTTAACAGATATTGCTCTATTAAAATCTCTACGTTTAGCTACTATGTTATCATACCTTGATTAAGATGAAGCAGGCAAGTCGGTTTCAATGAAGCTGAAGCTGGGATCGTTTCTCATCCAGGCTTGATCACTGATGAGCCTGCAAAAATATGCAAATGGATAAAAATATACGTTATAGTCTCTATTGTATCTTGAGCCCTGTTGTGCTCATTTCTCTTTCAGGCCGTATGGCAGTTTAGACACCACTGGATTGACACCATGAGCAGTGTCCAGGAAGCTTAGTTCAGGTGGTCGTGGGTCTGTCTTTGCCAACTCCAGCTCCATGAGAAGGTCATTCAGATCTTGGAGCTTGCGATAGTCTTGTACCCTATTTTTGGGAAGTTTTGCAGTCTCTTGAATATAGCACTCTCTATTGCTTCAGCGCTACCATATGCTTGCTCAAGTCTTGCCCATGCAGCAACAAGACCTGCATCTGGGTGGTCGACATGCACTTTTCTCAGTCTTTTAACATGATCTGCAGATTCTGGCCCTGGCCACTGTATGAGCAAATCAAGTTCCTCCTTGGTATTTAGATTGAGATCAGCAATAGCAGCTTTGACGGTTGATCTCCAGGCCCTGGAGGTGATGCGGTTTGCTGCATAGATGCACTTGTGTTGTAGACTTGAAGAGGCTTAGGCATTTGGAACTGAGAGGTGTCTGTGTTGAGAGTCCGAACAGTGTTGTTAGTAAGACGTGCAAGTGATAACTCTGTATCATTGCAAACATTATGCTTTAGTACATATTCACTGGTGCGTTCAACTGGGTCTTGCAGTTCCGCTGGGATGGTGAGCTGCCTTTTGAGTTTCCACTTCTGCTTCCTTTCTGGTAAAGGAGCTTCACACTTTATTTTCTTCCAGACTTGCACGGGCCTCTATTAGCTTGTCGCTTAATGTTGAACTTCTGGAGCGAGAGGATCTAGAACGTGCTGTGTGCTTGGTTGATGTGGATCTGTGAACTCTGGTCTCCTGTAGTTGAGCAATGCGGAGTTCTGCCTTACACTTGGCATTTTGTACTAAGAGATCCCTTTGTTGGTTTAGTGCATCAGTCCTGGTAAGTTCTACTGAAGAGCCCTCTATATTACAGTCCTGCAAGAAAGTTGTGTATTTTGCAAACAGCCGCTGGTAGCGTTCGTACGTGGCAGATAAGCGATCTATAGAGTCTCTTAGTTCAGCTGGTTGATCATTAAAGTGTGACAAAACTGACATGCAGTGTGAAGTTCTGTCCCATAAGTCTGACAGATTGCTGGAGAACTCATCTCTAGTGGTTTCATAGTTTTCTCTGAATTTCTGTGTCGGTTTTATTGTACTCTTTGGTCTTACACTCTGTTTGGCAATATCTGCAGAATCTGCTCCCTTTACATCTGCGAGTTCAGAGGCATGGTGAATCTGCATTAGTTCAGCCACAGAAGGGTGCTCAGAGTCTTGTCTAGACATTTTTCACATTTTTGCGAGAAATTATACTGTCTCTTTAAGAAGACAAACAGCAGCTTAGACAGATGGGGTTGCACCGTTCAATGTAGAGAAACTGTTTTTAACATTCACATGCAGTAAACTCGAGTGACCATGTGCTTCACAAGATGGTGGATGGCACTGAGCTTGATTGCAGATCAGGCGCACACATATATACAGCAGGCTGTGGGAATTCTATACATATTTTGACTATTCTGACTCTGATTGTTGTGAAGCGATCTATCCCTTGTGAGACCTCTATGCCTGGCCTGTATAAGCAGATATAGTCACTGAGGACAATCCTCATCAGATAGCTTGAACTCACCAATACCGATTTCCATCCATGGATTCTTTATTCTGCCCCCTTCCCCAAGGCACCCCCCATGTTGAGGGCACGCGGCCTGGTACGGCTCAGGAGGGGGGCGCTCGCTCGTCCCCCCCTTTCCTGGCCGGCCGGGTAGCGTGCTCGGACAAGGCTCTGATGTGGACCTGGGGGGAACCCCCACACCGATTTTTTTCGGCGTTGGGGTTCCCCTTTAAGTCCATACCAGGCGGCGGGGCCAGCGACGTCTCCTTCGTGGGCCCCGCCTACCTGGAGACGCGCTCGAAATGAGCGGACTTTCCTCCGCGTGTGTGGGCGAGTCCGTTCATTTCAAAAGTAGGGCGGATAGTACGGCGGACTTAGTACGCCGTATTAGTCCGCTGAAAAAGTGTGTGGGCAAGTAGCCTCTTCGGAAAGTCCGACGGACAGTCTGGCGGGAAGTCCGCCAGACTAAGTCCGTCGGAAAGTCCGCTACGTGTGTACGCGGCATAATGATACCACCCCCCTCCAGTCATAAGCTGTTTTTACCCACCTATATATAGCAATAAAGACTGTACTTTTTGGATGCTGGAGTTAATGGCTACTTTCTTTTGGATACTTGTTACAGTGGATGGATATCCTTTAAGCCTGGGCACCCAATGGACAAATTCCATTCCAGATTTGACGGGAGTTTCCTTCATTGAGAGCGCTGCTCTTCTGTGTGTCCTTTGCCTGTTTAGGCTTGAATCTTGCCATACATTTTCTAACCCCCATCCCTCCATTTCTAGCAGCAGACTCTTTGCTGCAACTGCTGGAGCAGAAGAAAAAAAATGTTTCCTAATCACCCCTATGCCCAGGCTCTCAATGTCAGTTTGGCAAAACTGATGATTTATAACTGCGTCTATTCCAGCTGGTGAAGTCGGCTCCTGTGCACATATTTAAAGGGTCTGTGCTGCATAGCAGTGGTGGGTAGCCAGCACATATGCCCCTCACCAGCATGTGCAAGGTATTGTCTCTGCATCATTAGATCACTAGTTAGTGGCAAGGTTCACATGACTACAGACAAGTGGTCAAACAAGTATGGGGAAGGATGCTGCATCTCCTTCATTACAAACAAATGATAACTGTCCTAACCTATAACTGGCCTTAACAGCAAGAGCACATGGAAGGGCAACACATTTCAAACAAAAACAATGAAAAATGACCAGTTCAACTTACCAACCAGCTTGCAACAAACTGAATTGTCCTGTCCAACAGTTCCCATTAAAACAGAGTTATTTGATGAGGGAACACACTGTACACCTTTGCTGCTTTTGTGCTGTTTGCTGAGTGTCCAATGCATCCCTGTGTCTTTAAGGAGGATTGGGATCCCTCCAGGCAAACCTGCCCTCAATCTATTCATTGCTATATATGTGCTCCTACTATGGAGGCTCTCAAAATGTATGGAGTTAGGACTGCAGATAATACTGGGGTGCCTTGACACAGACTCTGCAGCTTACACATGTATTTGCAAATGTATGCAAACTAGACCACTGTTTTTAACATGAACTGTTGGACAGTTCATTTGGTTTGCTGCAGGCTGGTTGGTAAGTTGAGCTGGGAACTTTTCTTTGTTTTTTTTGTACATCACCTTTATGCCTACAAGGACAATTTGCTAATGGCTGGGAAGGATGCAGGACGGAGCGCACCGCTGGGCACACCACTTTTGCAGCCAAATTGGGATAACTTCTACTTTATATGTGTTACATGTTCTCATTAACATAGCATAACAAATATTTAAAATTGCTAGTTACCTTTTTAATCGCTTTTACTTGCTCAGTACTGTATTTGCAGTTCTTTATTATCAGCTGTAAACTCAATTAGCACACTGTCTAAACACAGGGTTTAGAACTCATCCTCCTGCATTGTATGTTAATGAGGAATAGCCTGTGTGTGAACTGTGGGAGTCTGTATGGGGACAGTCACTGTGAGACTCGCCAGAAATTGTTAGAACTAGCCATGACACCTTCTCCTTAGAAACATCTAATAGGTAAGAAGTATGTTTTGTTTTTTTTTTATATATTTTTTAGTATGCTGTGTGAATTGCAACACATAACAGCATCTCAAATTTGACTGCAAAAGTAGTGGAAATACACTTTAAAGCTGATTTTCATGTTTTCTGTGGCATTAACTACCTCCTGTGGCTGCAATATTATCACTGATCACTGTATTAGTGTCACTAGCCATGTCAGTATCAGTTAGCATCCCTCCCAGACAATGCCAGTTAGTGCTAGATTTCCGCCACCCTATCACAGTCACACTATATACTGTATGTAATGACAGATCATGTGACACATGGATAGCACACAGGTGGACATCATTTCACAACTTCTGAAGGTAATTGGTTGCACCAGAGCTTTTTATGGGCTTCATAACAAAGGGTAAGTATAAGAAAGTATTCCTGCGCCTAATCAGGGTAAATCGAAAAAGCAGGGAGCGTTGTACTGCTGCACACACTGAGGTGGGGTACCTGAACCCCAGTGGGAAAAAATGGAAGAAACAGAAGTAGTGGTGCGCTGTACTATGACAGGAAGTCCAGCCTAAAGGCTGGTAAGCTCTATAGGCACTAGAATAATATAGAGATGTTAGACGGCATATTTGTCGTCACATAAGGCAAAAAATATATATAAATCGGTGTGCGTTTTTTATGGGGGGATAATAAAGAACCCTCAAAAGCACTATAACATTATAACATCAAGATAAATTCAAATATAAATGAAAAAATACGAAAAAACCACACAATCAAAATATTTGAAACAAGTGATTCCCAATGCGATTTGTTGTAACTGTCAAAATCGCATAAAGTGCCAGTGCCAAAAAATGAATCAATAATAATACGTGCAAGATGCCTCTACACCATAAAAATTGCTAAAACAATATAGATAAAACAGTGAGCAAAATGTCCGTTCAACTGTGCAAGTTGTGGCAATTATAAAAAATAAAGAATAATAAAACGCATAAAGTTTCAGTGCTGAGGGAGTAAATGAATAATCCCTCTAAAACAATATTGAAACTATGCAAATGCCATGGTGAAAAAAAGGTTAAAATTTATCGGAAAATGTCCGTTACACTTGTGCAGAATCGGTGGCGATTATATCAAAAAATCGCATAAAGTGCTAGTGCTTAAATAATAATAACATGTGCACAATATTAAAAACAATGTAATTGGTGGTGATGTTGGTGATGGTGGGTGTATCCCTCGTGGTCCTGTGTGGTCAGGTTATGGGTGTCCCCTTACCTTACAGCTGTAATGTAACAGCATGTAATATGTATATCCTTGGGGTCCCTGGTGCTCTTTGTCTTTTGAGGTCCTGCTGTGGTGTCCCCAGATCCTGGCGTCAGTATCCTGACTATTGCGCTGTATTGGTCCCTTTAAATGGTAACTCAGCAGCATTCAGCGTGGGGGGTGCCTCAGCAATTGGTGTGTATATATAGGGTTAAAAAGATGTGGAGGAAGGAAGCCCCATAGTGTAGTAGTTTTGACCATAAAACGTTTTTATTTAAACAAAAATTAGGATACTCACAAACAAAGGAGATATTCAAAAACAGTGTATAAACGAGCACCGAGCTCGATTTGCATCACTTCCGGTAGCTCTCGCCCCGATGCGTTTTCGTCACATTCACGTGACTTCATCAGCTGAACACGCGTCGGGACGAGAGCTACCGGAAGTGACGCAAATCAAGCTCGGTGCTCGTTTATACACAGTTTTTTTGAGTTTTTTGAGTTACCATTTAAAGGGACCAATACAGCGCAATAGTCAGGATACTGACGCCAGGATCTGGGGACACCACAGCAGGACCTCAAAAGACAAAGAGCACCAGGGACCCCGAGGATATACATATTACATGCTGTTACCTTACAGCTGTAAGGTAAGGGGACACCCATATCCTGACCACACAGGACCACGAGGGATACACCCACCATCACCAACATCACCACCAATTACATTGTTTTTATTAATATTGTGCACATGTTATTATTATTTAAGCACTAGCACTTTATGCGATTTTCTCAAATCGCCTTTCAGGACAACCCCGGAGAGAGTGTAGCTCCACCTTGCAATCAGGAAACACATGCCCACTTTAAAAACACCTCCTCCTCCTCCATGGCTTCAGTTATTGTGTTTCCTCCTTGGAGGAAGCATGTGCCTGAACCAGGGAGAGCTACACTCTCTGCAGGGGAGTAAGGCTTACCTTTTGTTGCAGGTTGTTTCTCTTTGACCCCCAGCAGCATCTCCACGGGGAGAGGACTCCTGGAGCTCCTGGTCCCGCCATCTCACGGGAGTAAGGACCCTCGGAGTGCCGGCGTCGGGTGCCCGGTGTCCGCTTGTTAGCGCAGGGAGGGCTCTGTTGCTGGCGGAGGCCGCTGCAGGTCAGCGGCATGGCTCCGTTTTCGGCGCCGGGTCCCGGGCGGCGACGGCGTCATTCACGGTGACGCGCGGGCGCTCTGAGGGGGCGTGGCACCGTGGTTCAGCGCCTGGAACGCAGGGGTCATGGGGCGGGTCAGGTGACCGTGTGCTTCCGCTTCCGGCCGGCCTTGATGACGCGGCGGCCGGGAAAATTTAAAATGAGAGCTGTTTGTAAATAGCTGCCTCACTCAAACGATGGAAGAGTGCAAGCCAGCTATGGCGGAGACAGGCGCCCCCAGCACCGGTCCAGCCCAGGTACGTAAGGTGCACTGGCACCCTCTGCTTTACTGTGGGTATGTCTTTGTTTGTTCCCCCCTCTTGGGGGCCTGTCGCTGCAGGTCAGAGGTGGACTTCGCTCTGACCTTTTGCAGCCTAGTTCTGGGGTCTCCCTAGTAGGTCTGTTTGGTGGTGGGTCTCTGCACTGGTTTGGTGTTAAGCAACTGGTTGTTGAGAGCTTTTAGTGAATTAAACCTGTATGTCGTTTCAGGAAAAATCACTAGGAAAAGCTAGACCAGGTCAGAGAAAATGTCCTTCTTGCAAAACCCCCCTCAGAGATTCATGGCAGAAGGCAATGTGCAGAAATTGTATCAGAGAATTGGTGGAAGAGGAAACATCTCAACAATATTTTAAATATTTTTTTTTTTATTAAATTTTCACATAAAAGTACAAATAAAGGTTACATAAACAATTATGAGAAATGTAGTAACGAGTTCAACAGCATTAATTATTATTTTCAGCAATTACAAGAATCACACAAAGATCGCTTAGTGTTTTAAAAAAAGAAACAGTATATCATAAACAACCCTCATGTGCTTAATGCTGTCCTGTGGTAAAACCTCTAGGTAATCAGGGGTATAGAAAAGAGATAAGAAAAAAAAAAAACAGATCCCTGCTTAATAAATTTAAAGGCGGTTATGATAACACTAGTAACTTATCTGTTCAAGAGTAAACTATCATAACTAGTACGTCAAAGCAATATTCCAAATTTTTGTTTTAACGAGTTAACTCGGCTTAATAAATTTGTCCCATAAGGACCACTGAGACATTATTTTTTTTTGGTTTCCTTCCTTCCATGCTAATGTTCTTTCATATGCATAAGAATCATTCACTAATTGCATAACTTCCCTGATCAAGGGAGGAGATGTGGATTTCCAATGACGAGCTATGACCAGGCGTGCAGCTTGAAGGATATGTAGCACCAAGGTGCGGCAGGTGCTGGGATAGATGTCTAAGTCAACACTCAGGATTGCTCGCTCAGCTGTTAGCTTATTTAGTATACCTGTTACTTCAGCTATTAGATTTGAAATTACTGTCCAAAAACTCTTTAGAGAGATGCAAGCCCAGACCATATGTACCAGGTTGCCTACCTGGCCACAACCTCTCCAACAGAGATTATCCAATTTTTTGTCATATTTTGCTAGTATGTAAGGCGTCTTGTACCATCTGAGGAGTAATTTCAACGTTGTTTCTTTGTAATTGGAACATTTGGTGTAGGAATTATTATTTTTAATCGCGCGGCTCCACTGCTCCCGTGATATGGTGACTTTCAATTCTGATTCCCATTTAAGGAATTGATTAGGGATGTCGAGATATTTCTTACTGTTCAATAGGTTATAGATACAAGAAATGCCTTTTTTCCTAGCCGGACCAGCTGTCCATAATTTATGAACAGCTTCTGGGATGTCTAATGACAAAATAGATGAGCCTTTCAACATGTGGGATATGCTGGCAAATGTTAAAAACTCTGTGTGTGGTAAAGAATATTTAGATTGCAAACTACTAAATGATTTCAGATGCCGTGATTCGTATAGGTCTGCTATGAATTGGATGCCCGCCTTTTCCCAATTTTGAACTTGCAAGTCCGGAGCTATTAGTACAAGGGCCTTAAGAGGAATGGGTATCGATGTATGTTTAACATGGGTGTTTTTGACTTGCAAAAAATATTCCCAAGCTTTTAGGGTCGCATGGATTATGGGATGATTTTCACACATTTTTGAGGCAGGAAGGGCCTTAGACAATAGTAAATTCAATACTTCTCCTTTTTTTACATAGACTTGTTCTGCTCTACTCCAGTGCATTGGACATGCTGAGTCATACCATGCTGCTGCCTGTGCTAAAATAGCTGCCGTATGATAATCTTTTAAGAGGGGGACTCCCATGCCACCTGCTTCTCTATGTTTATTAAGAATAGCATGAGGGCACCTGGCTTTTTTTCCTTCCCACAAAAATTTAGATAAAGCGCCTTGCATTTTAGAGAAAAAGGAGGTCGGCAACCGGATAGGTATTGCTCTAAAATAGTATAGTAGTTTAGGAAGTAGTATCATTTTGTATGCAGCCAGCCTGCCTGACCAGGATAGGTAATAGCGTTTCAGTTTGAGCATTTCTTGGGTAAATTCAGTAATGAGCGGTTCAAAATTAGCTTGGTATAAGTGTGGAAGTTGCTTTGTAATTGAGATGCCTAGGTAAGGGAGGAATTTATCAGCCCACATAAATGGCATTGAGTCTTGTAAAGATTTCTCCATAGCTAACGGCAATGCCAAACCCATAATGCTTGATTTCGAAGAGTTAATTTTATAATATGAAATTGCATTAAACTGGTTAAGTAGATCCTGAACGGCTTTAAGTGAATGAACTGGGTTAGATAGTGATAAAATGACATCATCCGCAAATAATGTCACTGTATGGTCCTCCTTTCCAATCTGTATTCCATGTATCTGCGGATGGTGTCTTATTTTTTCAGCTAGAGGTTCCATCATAAGTACAAATATTAGAGGTGACAGGGGACACCCCTGTCGTGTGCCGTTAGATATGGAGAATGGGTCAGAAAAAATACCTTCTGTAAAAATCGTGGCTGATGGGGTGGAATATAATGCATTAATTGCAGACCGCACTTGCCCTTCAAATCCAAATTTTTCCAGAACCTTTGACATGTAGCCCCAGTGTATCCTGTCAAAGGCCTTTTCGGCGTCTAATGACAGGAGTACAGAGGGTTGACGTGACTCATTTGCATGATGTATAATGTTAAGTATGCGTCTAGTAGCGTCTGTAGTCTGTCTGCCTTCCACAAAACCCACCTGGTCTTGGTTTATGAGACGTGGCAAGATTTTTACCAATCTGTTCGCTAACATTTTTGCATATAATTTCACATCTGTGTTTAATAGCGATATAGGCCTGAAGTTTTGCGCCTTGGTTGGTTCTTTCCCTGGTTTAGGCAACGTAACAATTGTAGCCTGCAGCATTTCCTCGGGGAAGGAAGCTGAGGAAGCAGCTTTATGGAAGACCCTCCTCAAATATGGTGCTAAAATTTCTTTGTACTGTTTGTAATACTCTGACGAGTATCCATCCGGGCCCGGTGATTTACTGTTAGGTAATGTGGATATCGTTGCTTTGATTTCTAACTCAGTAAATGGGGAATTTAACGTTTCTAGATCCATAGGATGGATCGAAGGGAGCGAAACACCCTGTAAAAAGGAATTAATAAGTTCTGACGTGGGTTGATTTGAGTTAGGGTCCTTTCCTATATTATATAGATCCTCGTAGTAGTCTCTAAATGTGTCTGCAATGTCCTTAGGGTTAATGTGTTTAGAACCGGTTTTGTGGTGGATCAAGAAGGGAATTTTTTGTCTGGTAGCCTTATCTTTAAGCTGGTTTGCCAGTAGTTTACCAGCTTTGTTACCATGCATATAAAAGTTAGCCTTAAGTCTGTGTGTGTTTCTGACGTGTTGTGATATTAGTAAATTCCTAAGGTCCTCTCTAGTGATGGACGAACTTCCGACGGGACGTTTCGCGAAAGCGAAATGCGAACGGACTCAAACGTTCGCGAAACCGAACGTTCGCCGCGGGCCCCATTGACTTCAATGGGAGGCGAACTTTGCAAACCTTCATGTCGAATTTGCGGCCACGTGGTAATTATTAGGGGGTAAAACGTAGTCCCACCATCTGGACAATGACATAATACATGTATGAGGTGAATTTGGGATCGATAACTACAAGCATTTTTATTTTATTTGGGAAATTGTTCTAACAATTCAGGACTATGGAGCTAATGAAGGCAATGGAGGAGAGGGAAGGTCAGGGACCAGGGTAGGCAAAGAAGAGGGTGCAGGAGATGATCACCAGCAGCGTGACATACCGGAATGACACATGCACCGTGATAGAGGCATCTGACAGCAGCACCGTAATACAGAGCACTGACAGCAGCACCGTGACATACAGCGCTGACAGCAGCACCGTGACATACAGCGCTGACAGCAGCACCGTGACATACAGCGCTGACAGCAGCACCGTGACATACAGCGCTGACAGCAGCACCGTGACATACAGCGCTGACAGCAGCACCGTGACATACAGCGCTGACAGCAGCACCGTGACATACAGCGCTGACAGCAGCACCGTGACATACAGCACTGACAGCAGCACCGTAAGCAGCCCCAGGAGGAAGTCAGCACAGCACAGGGATGGTGTGATCCCCTCATAATAAGAACCCCCAGGAGGAAGTCAGCACAGCACAGGGATAGTGTGATCCCTTCATAATAAGAACCCCCAGGAGGAAGTCAGCACAGCACAGGGATATCATAAGCAGCCCCAGTAGAAATATGACACCGCTCAACCTCTTCAAAGAGGAGGGTAGGGGCATATAGTACGGTGTGCTTTTTTGGGTCAAGGAAGTGAGCCAAATGAATTAAGAAGGTCTGTGTGCTTGATTAAAAAAATAGTTTATAGACATATACATGGTCTACTGGTCACATGTGTTGAATTCCTCCGAGATCCATGCCTCATTCATTTTTAGAAATGTGAGGTAGTTAACACTGTCGTGAGCTAGGCGAGTACGCTTATCGGTCACAATCCCCCCTGCTGCGCTGAACGTCCTTTCGGACAGGACACTGGATGAGGGGCAAGCCAACAGTTCGATTGCAAATTGGGCAAGCTCTGGCCAGAGGTCAAGCCTGCCCACCCAGTAGTCTAGGGGTTCATCACTCCTCAGAGCGTCCACATCGGCCGTTAACCCAATGTAGTCGGACACCTGACGGTCTAGGCGTTCCCTGATGCTGGATCCGGATGACACCTGTCGATGGGTCGGCTGAAAGAATGACCTCATATCCGAAGTCACCAACACATCTTCAAACCGGCCTCTTCTTGCAGGCGCTGTTGGATTGGTACCCGCAAATCCTTCTCTGGGAGTGGGAATTGCTCCTCTGCCAGCGCACGCAAAAGCAGAATGCAGCATTTCTCGAAGCAAGGCCTGGAAGTGCTGCATTCTGACAGCCCTCTGCGACGGCGGTAACATTTCCGCCATTTTGTGTTTGTACCGGGGGTCTAAGTACGTTGCCACCCAGTACTGGTCCTTGACCCTCATGCTTTTTATACGGGGGTCCCTATTAAAACACTGGAGCATGAAGGCCCCCATTTGCACTAAAGTGGAAGCGGTGTGGTGGCCTGGCTCCTGCTCATCATCCAGGATAATGTCGTCCTCTTCATTCTCCTCTCCCCATCCTCGCACAACAGGGATCCCAGAAAGGTTTAAAGCATGCTCTTCTTGCTCCTGCTCATCCGCCCCGGCACCATCCTCCTCTGACTCCTCATCAGACTCCTGTTGTTGACTTGTCTCAGATAGAGTAGCCCCCCCTGGGAATTCATCCAGCATTGCGACTTCCTCATCTTCCCGCTCCTGCTCCTCCACAGCCTGATCAATGACACGACGCAATGCACGCTCCAGAAAGAAGGCATAAGGTACCATGTCACTGATGGCGCCATGGCTGCGACTGACCAGTTTGGTGATCTCCTCAAATGGCCGCAGAAGTCTGCATGTGTCGCGCATGAGCAGCCACTGGCGCGGTGAAAAAAAACCCAGCTCCCCAGAACCGTTTCTTTCGCAGAGTTCATACAGGTAGACGTTAACTGCACGTTTCTGCTGGAGCAGCCTATCAAGCATATAGAAGGTTGAGTTCCATCGCGTCGGGCAATCGCAAATAAGACGTCTGACCGGCAGATGGTGTCGCCGCTGAATGTCAGCAAGGCGAGCCATGGCCGTGTAAGATCTTCTGAAATGGGCCGAGATTTTCCTTGCCTGCCGCAAGATGTCCTGGACCCCAGGGTATTTGACAAGGAATCGCTGCACGACCAAGTTTAAGACGTGTGCCATGCACGGCACGTGCGTGATTTTGCCCTGTTTCAATGCGCTAAGCAGATTGGCACCGTTGTCACACACCACTTTACCAACTGTCAAATTGAGCGGTGTTAGCCACTCATCTGCCTGTGAACGCAAAGCTGAAAGGAGTGCCGGGCCAGTGTGGCTCTTTGCTTCCAGGCACAACAGACGCAGCACGGCATGGCAACGTCTCACCTGGCATGTGGAATAGGTTCTGGGGAGCTTGGGCGGTGCAGCGGAAGAGACGCTAGCAGCGGAAAAGGAGGAGGCAGCTGAGGAGGAGAGGGAGGAGGATGGAGTAGGAGGAGGAGAAGAAGAGTCAGGCCTGCATGCAATCCGTGGCGGTAAAACCAAATCTACACGGGTGCCACGGGTTACATGCTTGACGGCCGTCAGAAGGTTCACCCAGTGGGCAGTAAAACTGATATACCTTCCCTGCCCGTGTTTGCTAGACCACGTGTCTGTGGTCAGATGTATCTTGGCACCGACACTGTGTGCCAGAGATACATTCACTTGCCGCTGAACATGGCCATATAGCTCTGGGATGCCCTTCTCTGAGAAATACTTCCTTCCTGGGACCTTCCATTGTGGTGTTCCAATGGCCACAAATTTGCGAAAGGCCTCCGAGTCCACCAGTTTATATGGCAGTAGTTGGCGGGCTATGAGTTCTGACAAGCCAGCCGCCAACCGTTGGGCAAGAGGGTTATCCGGCGTCATCATTTTTTTACGCTCAAACATTAGGCCCACGGAAGCCTGCCTTTTTGCAGAAAAATGTGAGCTTGGCGTGATGGAAGGTGGAGTGGAGGACAATTGTGAGGAGAGAGGAGAAGGAGAAGTAGAAGACGAGGCTGGACGGTGAGAGCCTGCAGTGTGGCTTTGTGTGTTCCGTTGCTCCCACTGGGCTCGGTGATGGCTGCTCATGTGCCTTCTTAAGGCGGTCGTCCCTAGGTGAGTATTGGGCTTACCGCGACTAACGCGTTGACTGCAAAGATTGCAGATGGCAACGCTATTGTCAGCAGCGGACACGTTAAAAAAAGCCCACACTGCGGAGCCATGTGCCGGTGTCCTGGGAGCGCCAGATGTGACCGTACATGGTCGATGACTCGCTCCTGATACATTTACAGTCTGCTTTGTCCCTCCTGTGCAATGTAAGTTATTCCTGCTTCTCCTCCCTATCTGCTGGTCCATATCTCCCTCTGAACTCCCCTCCTCTTCCTCTCTTGTGGGCACCCACGTGACATCACTAGACACGTCATCATCAACGTCACCTTCCCCACCGCTATAAGTAGAGATCTCGGAGTAGGCAGCAACACCGGGGACCAACCTCCTCCTTGGGCTGATCTGGGTACTGTCGTCAGACTGCTGAGTAGCGCTTGTTGCTACCTCCTCTTCCTGATCCAATACCAAGAGTGGCTGCGCATCAGAAATGTCCTCTTGATATGGATCGGAAAATAATTCCAGTGACTCAAGCGGAAGGTATGTGGTGGTGGTGGTGGTGGTCGTGTTGTTGGTGGTAGTGTCTTTGGGGGTGCACATAGCAGAGAGTGAAGAAGAGGGTGCAGATCGAGAGGATGAGGAGGGTGCAGAAGAGTAAGGCTGAGCGAGCCACTCAACCAAGTCTGGTGCATCCTTTAAAGTAATTGAACGCACCTTCTGCAACTTCCCACTTTGGCTCAAGCCTGTTGCTCCTGCCCTACCCCTACCACCCCTGCGGAAGGGCCTGCCTCTTCCTCTGCCTGTCATTTTTTAAATGACCCTGTGACAAAACTCTTAGTCCCTATACCGATGAAGGACTGCTGCAGTATAGGGCAGCAGTCAGCAGTGGTGCACGTCAACCCTATCTATTGTGGACCGATAGCGGTCCTTACAGAACAGCAGACTGTACCGCACTCAAGCCTATGTACCGTAGCACCCTATACCAAGTTACCAGTCCTTATAAGAACTTTTGTGGACCAAGCAGGTTGTGTATTAGTGTTTAGCAGACTGTACGTCAGTCCCTATACCGCTGAAGGACTGCTGCAGTATAGGGCAGCAGTCAGCAGTGGTGCACGTCAACCCTATCTATTGTGGACCGATAGCGGTCCTTACAGAACAGCAGACTGTACCGCACTCAAGCCTATGTACCGTAGCACCCTATACCAAGTTACCAGTCCTTATAAGAACTTTTGTGGACCAAGCAGGTTGTGTATTAGTGTTTAGCAGACTGTACGTCAGTCCCTATACCGCTGAAGGACTGCTGCAGTATAGGGCAGCGGTCAGCAGTGGTGCACGTCAACCCTATCTATTGTGGACCGATAGCGGTCCTTACAGAACAGCAGACTGTACCGCACTCAAGCCTATGTACCGTAGCACCCTATACCAAGTTACCAGTCCTTATAAGAACTTTTGTGGAACAAGCAGGTTGTGTGTTAGTGATTAGCAGACTGTACGTCAGTCCCTATACCGCTGAAGGACTGCTGCAGTATAGGTGAGCGGTCAGCAGTGGTGCACGTCAACCCTATCTATTGTGGACCTATAGCGGTCCTTACAGAACAGCAGACTGTACCGCACTCAAGCCTATGTACCGTAGCACCCTATACCAAGTTACCAGTCCTTATAAGAACTTTTGTGGACCAAGCAGGTTGTGTATTAGTGTTTAGCAGACTGTACGTCAGTCCCTATACCGCTGAAGGACTGCTGCAGTATAGGGCAGCGGTCAGCAGTGGTGCACGTCAACCCTATCTATTGTGGACCGATAGCGGTCCTTACAGAACAGCAGACTGTACCGCACTCAAGCCTATGTACCGTAGCACCCTATACCAAGTTACCAGTCCTTATAAGAACTTTTGTGGAACAAGTGAGTTGTGAATGTTTAGCAGACTGCAGCAGAAGGGCAGCAGTCAAGTATAATATCCTTTCTATATTTGGAAGAAAGAATATTATACATGTACAAGCCTATTACTGTACCACTGATACCAGTCCTGAAAAGAACCTTTGTGGAACTAATAATAACAGCAAGTCTTTAAAATTACCCTCACTGCCTGACAACACTGCTTCCTTCCTGTCCCTATACAAATTGGCAAAAAAAGAGAACGATTAGTGGTTACTGGAACAGCTCTTTTGTGGACCTTGATAGTAACAGCTAATGATGATGATGATGATGATGATGATGAAAGACTAATCTGGCTGTCCCTGTAGCATACACCGTCCTTTCCCTTTCTCTAAACTAACAAAAGACACTCAGGCTGCTGCAAGAATCAGCAGCACAGCAAACCTATCAACACCTAACACCTATACCAGTCCTGAAAAGAACTTTTGTGTACCAAATAGCTAGTGGTTTATCTCTCCCTACTCCACACAGGAACCTGTCCCTATCGTAACAGAAGAAAGAATGTAAAATGGCCACCGGATCGGGTGTATTTATAGGTTAGGGGGAATGTCCAAGTGTCCATGTGCTGTCATGTCTCAATTGGCTGTCCTGTATCACATGATAAACGTGTCACCAAAGGTTAAAGTTCTTGTATACATTAAACACGTAAGTCCGCCGCGGCGAACGACGGAAAAAGGCGTTCGAACGTGCGGACCGCGAATGTCGGAAATTCGCCGCGAAACGACCGCCGGGCGAAACGTTCGTCCATCACTAGTCCTCTCTAGCTTTAGACAATTTTGAACTAACGTTCAGGGAAGGTGTCATTTTATTTTGTAATTCTAATTGAGTAATATCATGCAGGATGTCTTCCATTCGCTGCTTCCTTTTCTTCCGTATGGCTGCACTGTGCTTTATTAAAATCCCTCTTAGGTACGCTTTATGTGTTAACCAAAGATTAAAAGAATCTACATCAGGAGAATCATTGATCTCAAAAAATTCTTTGAGTGATTTCTCTATGTCCGCCGCAAGCACCGGGTCTGCGAACAGCAGGGTATCGTTACGCCACCTGTTGGCTCTTGTTGAAATGCCGTGAGTGCCCACCGTCACAGACACCGGCGCATGGTCGGACCAAGATATCTGTCCTATTTCAGACTTTGAGATCTTTTGCAAAAGAAATTTGTCTACTAGAAACACATCAATTCTGGAGTACGTCATATGAACTTTAGAGAAAAATGAAAAATCCCTTTCATTGGAGTGCTGACATCTCCAAACGTCATACATATTGTTTTTACTAGAAAACCCCAATAGAGACGATCTGAGCGCTTTCCTGTTGCCAGAACTGGACACGTCCAATTGTGGATCCGAGACAACGTTCAGATCCCCACACAGGATGACATGACCAAATACATTTTTTTGAACCCTTCTCCACAACTTGTTTAGAAAAGCAATCTGATTGTTGTTAGGAGCATATGTGTTAACTATAGTATACGCCACATCATCTATCTCACAAGCTAAAATAATGTATCTGCCCTCTATATCACTATGATGTGATTTGTATTTAAATGCCAGCGATTGGTTGATTAGAATAGCTACCCCCCTCTTTTTGGATTTCGCACATGCGTAATAGCAATGCGGGTATTGGCTGTGAGATAGTTGAGCCTTAAAGTGCGTTTCTTGTAAACACAGTATGTCACATTTTTGAGATTGGGCCTCTCTCCATAGCATGTGTCTTTTGGAAGGTATGTTCAATCCGTTAACGTTCATGGAGGTAATTTTAAACGCCATATTCAAGGAAAAAACAGTAATAGGTAGACGGTAGTGGAAATCTCGTTTCGTTGACTAGAATCTCTACAAATGATGTGAGCAGGAGGTGACGGAAACAAATAAGTCTCGATCAATGCAGTGGGGTATACTCAGAGATCCGTGTAGGCAGTAAGAAATAGGTAGCAAACACTAGTATTCAATAGGAAGTTTAGTCTGTTCAGAAATATTGCCTTGTTTGAAGCTTGTGACGAACTGTCCAACTGGACCCAAACTGTGTATCAATAAGATGTAGTAATCAGAACGCAAGGATAATAAAGAAAAGCAAAAAGAAAAAAAAAAGAAAAGAAAAAATAAACAAGTAAACGTGCTTGCCCGCACTTGATATAAAAAGATGCGATTTCTCACGAAATCTGAGCAGGTAGGTACCCGCTAATTTTAGGGGAAAGTTTAACTAGTTCATTCCGCCGGTATGGCTCTCCGGAATGCATGAAGCTTGAAACATGAAAAAATAACATAGGCACCAACCTTAAGTAATTTCAGGTACAGTGGACGGACTCTCGTCTGTTATCCGAATCAACCAATTGGGAGTTGCCATCTGAGTTTGGAACAATGTTCCACTTTTCTAGTAGCCTGATACCTTCTTCCAAAGTTGATATGGTGTATTCTCGATCTCCACGTGCCACCACCAGCTTAGCCGGGTAATTCCACCGATAGGGAATTCTGTGGTTCCGTAACGGCTTGGTGATGGTCACCAAGTTGCGTCTCCTCTGCATCGTGTGGGCCGACAGGTCTGCAAAAAAAGATAGATCTTTCATGGACTCTGGTAGTTGAGCTGCATTCCTGGTTGCCATCATAAATTTTTCCTTAACGTGATAATAATGGATGCGAGCAATGGTGTCTCTAGGAAGTTGCTCAGGAATGTGCCTGGGTTTTGGCAGCCTGTGAATCCTGTCTATGATTAATTCCTCCAGCGGAAGATCTGGTAAAGTCTCTTTCATGACTGTTGCCAAGTAAGCCATTAATTCTTGGGGTTTGACTGTTTCGGGGATCCCCGCACCTTGATATTGTTCCTCCTGGAACGGTCTTCAAGGTCTGCGACTTTTGATTTGAGCCATTGAATGTCATCGTCATGGTCGTTGTGCGCATCCACCATTGCATTAAAAGTTGTGGTAAACTCGCCCATCTTACTTTCAATGTGTGTCACTCTGCTGCTTACAGCTTTGACCTCAGTCTTACACTGTTTAACTAGTTGCAACATATCTGTATGAATGGCACTCCGCAGGGACAGCAACATGTCCTTCATTGTGGAATCCATCACTGGGGCATTATTGGTGGGGAAAGCTGCAATGGCATCCTGAAATTCCAAAGTGTCATCTATGTCCACCCCCTTACCTTCTGCTTCTGAGCCTGAGGGTGAGGTATCTAAGACTCTCTGCTTCGTCTTTGCAGGGCTGTTGGAAGCAGATGAAGCTTGTGAAGCTGATAAGCCCTGTCTCCTCTCCTCCGCTGAGGTGCTGTCTCCTCTCCAGCCTCCTCCGCCGTGCGGGGAGGACGGGCGCGCATTCCTGGTAACATGGCCGGCGCCATCTTGTCTGTCCATGCGGCTGGAGCGGACGAAAAAGTCCGTGAGTTTGCCAGGCTCCTTGCGGTCTTTTCTTTTCCGCGGCATGTTCCTTTGAGTCAGCCCACTCTCCGCTGTCTGTCGCTGTGAAATTTCGGTGCCTATCGTTGCTGTAGATCGTTCCGGAGAGCGTTCTCGGCGAGAGCTGTGTGTCTAGGCAGCCATACACTCCGCCGGCCGGCCACATCTCAACAATATAAGGATTTGTTTTCTTCGGTTAAAGAGCTGACAAACTCTTTGAGTTCAGTCAAGTCCATCCTGATACAAAACCCTCCCGCACAGACCGAGCCTCAGAACTTACCGCCCAGCCCCAGGGCGTCGTCATCCAGACAGGTGGAAACTGAAGAGTCTGGAGACGAAGGGGGTAGTACTCTCATCTCCTTCAGGGATTCTGAGGAGGAGGAAGAGGAAGAAGATAGCAGGGGCTCCAAATTCAAGCTATCACTAGAGGAAGTAGATGATATTTTAAAAGCAATCTACACTACTCTAGAAATTCAGGAAGAAAAAGTACAACTGTCAGTTCATGACAAAATGTACCAGGGGTTGGACGAAACAAAACGGCGAGTTTTTCCTGTCCACAGGGTCCTCTCAGACTCAGTGAGAAAGGAGTGGAAGGACCCAGAAAAAGCCCCTTTCTTCTCTAAAGCTCTCAAAAGAAGGTTTCCCTTCGAAGATAAGGACTCAGAGGTTTGGAACAAGAAACCCAGAGTCGATGCAGCTTTCTCGCAGGTATCCAGACGAACGGATCTAGCCTTTGAAGATATGGGGATCCTTAAAGACCCAATGGACAAAAAAGCTGACTCCATCCTTAAAAAAGCTTGGGATGCTGCGTCAGTCAGTCTAAAACCAGCAATGGCAGCTACGGTGGTGGCCAGGAATCTGAAATGTTGGGTAGAGAAGCTGAAGAGCCATATTGAGGCGGGGACACCCCGCAAGGATCTCTTAGAGTCCTTTCCACTGATCCTGAATGCAGTCAAATACATGGCGGATGCATCAGCAGAATCAGTTAAACTGGCCGCTAGGTCTTCGGCTCTTGTAAATTCAGCCAGGAGAGCAGTTTGGCTGAAAACATGGTCTGGGGACACTGCCTCTAAGGTCAAGCTGTGTGGTCTTCCCTTCTCGGGTGACTTGCTCTTTGGTCCTGATTTAGAGTCTGTGCTGGATAGAACAGCCGATAAAAAGAAGGCTTTTCCAGTTAAGAAAAAGCAGATTGCTAAAAAGAATTTTCGTGCTTTTCAGCAGTCCCATAAAAAAGACCAGGAGCACAAGAGCAGATGGGGTTCACAGAAGGGCAAAGGCAGGGGTGGAGTCCTCTTTAGATCTCCCCCAGAGCAGTCCCCTAAGAACAAGTGACAATATCTCCCCAGTGGGGGGGAGACTGTCAGCTTTTCGCGAACAATGGGACAGGCTGTCTCCAAATCTGTTCGTGAAGAGCGTTGTCGATCAGGGGTACAGGTTGGAGTTTTCAGAACTACCCCCGAGCAGGTTTTATGTGACAACATTGCCAAGGGATCAGGAGAAGGCCTCTGCAATGAAGCTGTTGTTACAGGAGCTGATACAGCAAGAGGTTCTGATTCAAGTCCCAGTAAACCAGCAGGGCGGGGGTTTTTATTCACATATTTTTCTGGTGAAAAAACCCGCAGGGAAGTACCGTCTAATCCTGAATCTGAAATTCCTGAACAGGTTCATTCGGTACAAACATTTCAGGATGGATACAATTTTCTCCATCACAAAGCTGTTGACCCCAGAATGCTTCATGGCATCCCTGGACCTAAGGGATGCCTACCTTCATATACCAATTCATCAGGCATCGCAGCAGTTCCTGCGCCTGGCATTGAAGGTAGGGAGTTCGGTATGGCACCTCCAATTCAGGGCTCTGCCGTTCGGACTCTCGTCCTCTCCCAGGGTCTTTACGAAGATTATGGCAGAGGCTTTGGAACCCCTGAAATTGAAGGGGATTCCAGTCGTTCCTTATCTGGACGACCTTTTGTTTTTTGCAGACTCCAGGGAGCAGGTCCTAGTCAATCTCCAAAGGGCCCAGTCTCACCTCGAGGGCCTGGGATGGCTTCTAAACCTAGAGAAGTCAATCCTGACCCCCTCACAGGAAATGAAATTTCTGGGGTATACATTAAATTCGATTCTCCAGAAAGTTTTCCTGCCGTTGGAAAAACAGGAAAAGTTACAGCTAGCTGTACAGCGGATACAGAGCAACCAGACAGTCTCAGTCAGGATGGCTATGGCAGTTCTGGGCCTGCTTATGGCAGCAATCCCGGCTGTTCAGTGGGCCAGGTTCCATTCCAGACCCCTTCAGAGGGAGGTTCTGTCAAGCTGGTCCCATCAGGATCCTTTGGAAAAACAGCTAAAAATTTCGTCAAAGACGAAAAGGGCTCTTTGGTGGTGGAGAGACCAGGCAAACCTCTCAAGGGGCCTGGTGTGGACCTTTCCTGTGGACAAGCGCCTTACTACAGACGCAAGTGCCTGGGGCTGGGGAGCCCATCTGGATGGTCAGACATCTCAGGGGGTCTGGTCCAAACAGGAAGCTCAAAGATCATCCAACTGGAGGGAGTTGAAGGCGATCTTTCTGGGTTTAGTGGCATTTCAGCAGAGTTTGAGAGGCCACCATGTTCAGGTGTTGTCAGACAACACAACAGCGGTTACCTACATTATGAAGCAAGGGGGAACCAGAAGCAGGAGCTTGATGGAGCTGGCCAATCTGTTGTTAGCCTGGGCAGAACAGAACACAGCCTCACTATCGGCAGTGCATCTGAAGGGCTCTCAGAATTTGTTTGCGGACCTCCTAAGCAGGCGCAAATTGCTAGAGGCAGAATGGAGTCTGAATCAGGAAGTGTTCCTGATGATCTCCGAGGCCTGGGGGGTTCCTCAGGTAGACCTTTTTGCCAGCCAGCAGAACTCAAAGGTGGACAGATTCTTTTCTCTTCACCGAGGAGATGCAGCAATAGGGTTGGATGCATTCGCTCACCCCTGGCATTACCAACTGTGCTATGCCTTTCCCCCCTTTCCTCTAATTCCACTAGTACTGAGGAAATTCAGGGAAGAAAGGACAGACTTAATACTAGTCACTCCTTTTTGGCCAAAAAGACCCTGGTTCGCGGGTCTTCGAAACCTAGCCTCGAAGCCCCCATGGAGGTTACCACTCAGAAAAGATCTGTTATCCCAGGGGACAGTAAGTCATCCAGAAGTGGAACTCCTGCAGCTAACCGCCTGGTTTCTGAGGAGGACCTGTTAAAGGCTAAAGGTCTCTCAGATAAAGTAGTAAAGACCCTGCTGTCCAGTAGGAAGGCAGTTACACAGGCAATTTACATGAAGGTCTGGAAAAAGTTCAACTCCTGGTGCAGTTCTAGAGAACTCAAGGTCAAGAGCACGGTGTCAGTCTTGGAGTTTCTCCATGAAGGAATGGAGAAGGGTCTCGCAGCCAGTACCCTGAAGACTCAGGTGGCTGCCTTATCAGTTTTCTTTGAAAAGACTTTGTCTAAAGAAACTTTAATTTCTAGATTTTTTAGGGCTCTTGCTCGAAATAGACCAGTAGCCCTTAAAGACTTTCCCAGTTGGGATTTGTCTACAGTTTTACAGGGTCTCTCGGGAGCACCGTTTGAACCCTTACAGGAAGCTTCTTTGCAGAAGGTGGTTTTAAAAACAATCTTTTTGGTGGCCATCACCTCGGCCAGGAGAGTCAGCGAGCTCCAAGCTCTAGCTATTACAGAACCCTTCCTTAGAATTTATCAGGACAGGGTGGTACTGAGGACGGATCCAGCATTCCTACCGAAAGTATCCTCAACTTTCCATCGATCACAGGAAATAGTGTTACCTACATTCTCTGCAAGCCCAGCAAATGCAGGAGAGGAATTTTTCACACATTGGATGTGAGAAGATGTCTTTTACAGTTTCTGAAAGTTACTAAAGAATTTAGAAAATCAAACGCCCTCTTTGTGATATTTTCTGGATCACGCAAGGGGGAGAAAGCTTCTAAAAGTACGCTGGGTAGGTGGCTTAAGTTGGCTATAACAGAAGCCTATAAAGCAAAAGGAGAAATACCTCCCTCAGGTATTGCTGCCCACTCTACTAGATCCATGGCAGTTTCCTGGGCTGAAAGGGCCGGTGCCACGCCTGAACAAATCTGCAAGGCTGCCACTTGGTCCAGTTATTCGACATTTCTCCGGCATTACCGGTTAGATCTACTGTCTGCAGCAGATCAGGCCTTCGGCAGGAAGGTACTGCAGGCAGTAGTCCCGCCCTAGGGTAAGTTTCTCGGTTATCCTCTCCGGGGTTGTCCTGAAAGGCGATTTGAGAAAGACTCAGTTAGACTTACCGGTGACGGTATTTCTAAGAGCCTTTCAGGACAACCGTTACTTCCCTCCCTAGGTTATGCTTAGTAAATGTATTAAGTTCTACCATGGTGTTGTGCTTTCTGTGCTTTGTTTTCCAGCATCGGAAGGCCACAATAACTGAAGCCATGGAGGAGGAGGAGGTGTTTTTAAAGTGGGCATGTGTTTCCTGATTGCAAGGTGGAGCTACACTCTCTCCGGGGTTGTCCTGAAAGGCTCTTAGAAATACCGTCACCGGTAAGTCTAACTGAGTCTTTTTTTTATATAATCGCCACCGATTCTGCACAAGTGTAACGGATATTTTCCGATAAATTTTAACCTTTTTTTCACCATGGCATTTGCATAGTTTCAATATTGTTTTAGAGGGATTTTTCTTTTATTATCCCCCCATAAAAAACGCACACAGATTTATATATATATGTTTTGCCTTATGTGTCGACAAATATGCAGTCTAACATCTCTATATTATTCTAGTGCCTATAGAGCTTACCAGCCTTTAGGCTGGACTTCCTGTCATAGTACAGCGCACCACTACTTCTGTTTCTTCCATTCATAACAAAGGGGGTGAATACATACCCACATGCCAATTATCAGTTTTTTATTTCTGATATATATATATATATATATATATATATATATATATATATATATATATTTCTAATTTTACTTCACCAACTTAGACTATTGTGTTCTGATCCATCACATATAATTCAGATTAAAAAAACAAAACATTGAACTAAAGGCTGTGATGTAACAAAAGCCAAGGGGGTGAATATTTTTGCAAGACACCGTACGTGCATACGACTATTAACTGCAACCCGTGACAATATGTTGGGTTTATTTACCACTAACCTGTCTGATGCTTGCTTAAGCTTAATTTTATGCAGGGTATCTAATTTTGTGCTCCCAGTAGCAGTGCAATATCCGTTTGCTTAACCTAGTATGTCTGTGAGGCTGACCTCTTTGACCAAGCCATGGTGGATGGGATGAGCGTGTCAGTGGGCAATGCTTGAGCAGCATTGGCTTAGGAAACATCCATCTACAATTGAAGTATCTGGTTGGTAAGTGACACCCCTTTCTTCTTTTTGCCATTGTGTTTACACCCCTGAATGGTGCATAGGTGTCGGCTCCCTTTACTGCATGAACGGCGGGGGGGCTTTTTGCTTTCTGTTTCAGAGTGGCACTACAAGTTGTGTATGGATCCCTGTGGGGCTGAGGTTGTCCTCAGATTTGAGGCAGAAGAACAGAGAACCCAATCTACCAAGCAGCTCCTGCAGGAGTTGTGCTACACATAATTGGCCAAATGATCAGTAACTTGCAGTTTACTAAACAGGTGCAAAGTAACATCAGTTATGCAACACAGGGTAAAAATGTGAAAAAACACATGCATTTACTGAAGAATTATACAAAATACATTATGAAACATGCACAAACATGGACTGTACATAGCAATCTCTCTGTGGTTTAGTAAGGGTAACGTGTCGGCATAGCATAGTCTCCATAATACGCTATAACAATAGAGAGTCTATCTGAAAACTACTACTTCAGTAAAACAATACAGAACACAGCTATTTGTGATTATCTAAACAGTGTGCCCCTCCTCCCCAGTAATGCCCTCGACAGCTCTGGTAACACAGGTGAGAATCTAGCGAGATCCAAGACCCAGCAAGAACAGAAAGCCGCCTCACTGAAGCTCTAGTACTCTGATAGCAATGGAGAAGCGGTTTCCACAGTAGGTGGGTCTCCTGGAGCAGCTGCATACTACCAGACTCATCCCTATTCAGGAGCAGTACAACACTATTGCCATTATTGCCATACCATCACAGGGTATTAGGTCAACTTGCAAGTGGACTAAGAAAAGCATACTGATGCAGAGGCATTTATAATTTAAGGCCATAATTCTACTTATTAAATGGATAAGCATTCAGTCTTTTTCAAAAAGGTTGCCTAGCAATTAAACCTGAAAAAAAGTAATTCAACTCAGTTTCCTACAGTCATTGGAAGAGGACAAGGGTATCTTGCCCACAACCCTGGCCAGTGGTTGTGGGGGTCTGTGGGTGGGAAGCCTATCAAAGTCTGAAAGCCCCCTTTAAGAATAAAGGGGCCCCCAGATACCTTCCCCTTTAACCCGACCCCCATTTGAGAATGAGTAAAGGGTACATAGTTTGACAGCCCCGGAAGATTTTGCTGCTGAATGACCGGGCCATTTTTTGCAATTCGGCACTACGTCACTTTAACTGACAATTGCGCGGCCGTGTGATATTGCACCCAAACAAAATTGACGTCCTTTTTTTCCCCTCAAATAGAGCTTTCTTTTGGTGGTATTTGATTGCCTCTGCATTTTTTATTTTTTGTGCTATAAACAAAAAAGAGGAACAATTTTGAAAAAAACACAATATTTTGTACTTTTTTATCCCCAATTTATTTTAAAGAAAGTTAATTTTTGCTCAGTTTAGGCTGATATGTATTCTTTTACATATTTTCGGTAAGAAAAATTGCAGTAAGCATATATTGATTGGCTTGCGCAAAAGTTATAGCGTCTACAAAATAGGGGATAGATTTATAGCATTTTTATTATTATTTGTTTTACTAGTAATGGCGGCAATCTGCGATTTTTATCATGCCTGCGACATTATGGCGGACACATAGGACAATTCTGACACATTTTTGGGACCATTGGCATTTATACAGCGATAAATTCTATAAAATACATTGATTACTGTATAAATGTCACTGGCAGTGAAGGGGTAAACACTAGGGAAGTGAAGGGGTCGCAGTGAAAGGGGTTAACACTAGGGGACAATCAAAGGTTTAACTATGTTCTCTGGGAGGTGATTCTAACTGAAGGGGGAGGGGACTGAGTAGAGGAAGTGACAGATCATGGTTCCCAGCTAATAGGAACACATGATCTGTCTCTCCTGTCAGAACAGGGAAGTGTGTGTTTACACACACTCGTCCCTGTTCTGTGTCTCCTGCTCACGATTGCTCGTAGCTGGCGGTCATCCCGACCACAATCATCGGCACCCCCACTGTGCGGCTGGCGCCTGTTATCCCGACCCAGCGAGCCAACGTATATGATGGTTCGCAGGATCGTGCCGACCTGCCGCAGTATAATGACGACAGCTGATTGGCAAGCAGTTAAACAAATAAAATCATTGTAAATAAATCAGCAATCAAAATGCCCACTGCCTACTGACTCAATGAAAAAAAAATAACAACCTGATATTAGACATGGGCACCGTCAAAAAATGTGTTTAGTTTCGGTCCGTAAAAAAATCGTATTGTGTACGAAATTCAATTCTGATTTGTACGAAATACGAATTTTCTTTAGGTTTCGTTAAAATAACAAAAGTTCGTTATGATGAATTTATCATTATGAGGGGCTCCCACCATCCCTGTGCTGTGCTGACTTCCTGGGTTTTTAACTTTTAGGTTTGTTAACTTTTCGTAACAATTACGAATGTTCGTTATGATGAATGTATCACTATGAAGGGTTCCCACCATCCCTGTGCTGTGCTGACTTCCTCTGATTGGTGAAAAAAACACCAGTCATGTTTCTGTTAATTTGGATCAGAAATTTGTTATCGAAATTTCGTATTTTGTATGAAATTCGTAAGCATAGACATTCCCATAGGGTTCCCACCATCCCTGTGCTGAGTTCTCAGGTCTGTACACCTGCTGTGCCTCCATTATGAGGGGTTACCACCATCTCTGTGCTGAGTTCTCGGGTCTGAGTGTAGGTTGTACTTTTAGGTTTGTTAACTTTTTGTAACAATTACGAATGTTCGTTATGATGAATTTATCACTATGAAGGGTTCCCACCATTCCTGTGCTGTGCTGACTTCCTCTGATTGGTGAACAAAACACCAGTCATGTTTCTGTTAATTTGGATCCCAAATTCATTAACGAAATTTAGTACTGCGTATGAAATTCGTAAGCATAGAAATTCCCATAGGGTTCCCGCAAAACCTGTGCTCCTGGGGTTTTAACTTGTATGTTCATTAACTTTTCGTAACAATTATGAATTTTCGTTATGATGAATTTATCATTATGAGGGGTTCCCACCATCCCTGTGTTGTGCTAACTTCCTGGGTTTTTTACTTTTAGGTTTGTTAACTTTTTGTTAATTACGAATTTTCGTTATGAATTTGGATCCAAAATTCAGCGAAATTTTGTACGGAATCCGTATGCATAAAAATTCATATTTTGGCTTCGTACTAATGTACGAATTTCCGGAAATTCGTATGAATTTTCATTTTGTATGAAACTAATCACACATGTCTAATGCATATGACCGATCCTACCGGTACTGTCATCAGCTATATAAGGGAAGGGGCAAGGATAGTGGTGTTAACATTTCCCAAATATGGCCATGGCCCATATATGCGGGCAGTGATGTCACTGCTATCCTTGCCCTTTTGTTTAAGTGGTGGGAATTTCCAGTGATGCCAGCTGTTCTTAAGGAAACGGCAGATGTGAAGACTTGCTGCATTGTTAGGAACTAGTGACAGTGATAAGCTGCCATATATAAATGCAGTTGAAACACCACTTGCATATATGATGCTTGGCGGTTGCCAAACAGGGGGCCATAGATGTGCAAAAGTCCAGGCATTTGTCGGAACGCTTGAACAGGCTTTAGGTCATCCCTACTCCTGAACCAGAGCAGAGTTGCCACTCTCATGTAGGCTATGCTTTCTTGCAGTATAGTGGGATGTACAATGTTGAAGAGCATGAGGCTATCGGTATTGTCATTGCACAAGGCTGTAACTTGTCAGTCAACACCTGCCCATATCTACTCATGCTAACTGTTTTTTGATTGACAGCATTGCCTCTTTTGCTGTATCCCAGAAACAGAAGCTTCAGTGAGTGGGAGGGGAAGCATGTGAGACACAAATAAATGAGGATTGAACTCAGTTGGCATAGTTAAAGGAAGTTTTTTTGCTTATTTTATGAGCTTGTGTCTCATATATTAACTGGATTTGGTACTTATTTCAGTTGTCATAAAAGAATGTTTAGTTGTGTCTGAGGGGCGCCATGCAGAGAAGCCTCTCATCTGTTTTAGGGAATAGGTGCCTTCTATTCTTTTAACCACATATCCCATCTCCAAGAAATATGACCATACTTTTCTAATATCCGCACTGTCTAAAGGTCTTCACTGTGAGGTCTGCCTGGTATTTCACAGCCTCCAGCTGAAATCTACAGGAGTCCCCCATACTGCAATTGTGCATGGACATAATTTTTTCCGTTCACTTAGAAGAAAAGCCCATTTATCAGCCTACCATATTCTAGACAGGCTTACCACTGCAATTAGTGGAGCTTTTTTTTTATCAGTAAAGGGAAGTTTTAAAATGAATTTATGTTGCAAAGCCCCATAACATTGTTTTAGTTAAATTTGTTACATGTGTTTCTGTATACATACTGTATTTTTAATAAGGGACAAACATATAAAGTTATTTAAAGAACATACATGGAGACAAATCCATCTATATAAAGCCCTTGTTATTAAAGCAATATTAAATCCAAAAGCAAATCTTTATTATATTGTAGTTTACTCATTCTTAGATGTGATGGCTGTATTCGTTTCATAGGTGTGCGCAGCCTATTGCATTAGGGTGTGCACCCCAAAGCTGAAACACACATGCCATTCTATGCAGCCTTAGCTGCACTGGACAGTGATTGAATGGGATAGGGCTCTTTGCTGAGTGTCTTCCTTGTCATTCACAAACTGAATGAGCACAGTAAGTGCATGTGTTTACAGTGTTCATTTAGAAAAAGAAGGAACTGGTAATGTTTAAGATGGTGCTGCCTAACCCCTGGAAACAAGTTTTTTAAAGTTTCTTTAAACAGTAAGTAATATGCGATTTGGGCTGGATTACAGTGGCTATAGTCTGATAATGACTTATTATAATGGACTAAATGAAAAGAAGCATCAGAGTGGGAGAGTTTACTTCCTCTTTAAAGTGGTTGTAAACCCTTACAAACCACTTTGACCTACAGGTAAGCCTAGATTAAGGCTTACCAGTAGGTCCAAGAAATATCTCCTAAAACTATATGGTTTAGGAGATATTTGGCCGAAAACGGGCACCGCTGTCTACAGTGCGCGCAGGCGCACTGAGCGCGGCATTCTCAGTGACGGAGCTGCCGCGCGTGTCGGCTCCCGTGCGCATGCGCGGAAGTGACGTCATTGCGGCTTCGCCGAATGACAGCAGCGGAGCTGCGAGACCCCACCAACAAGATGGATGCGGCGGACTACAGGGGACAGCGGCGACTTTGCTGGCTCCTGTGTCAGGTAAGTGACACATAATGGGCTACTATGCGATGCATAGTAGTCCATTATGCTTTGCCTTTGCAGGGAATGAAAGAGGAAGTAAACTCATCAGGGTTTACTTCCTCTTTAATAGGCTGCATTCTAAAAATGTTTTGCTTTTTAGTTTGACCACTTTATCACTTTAAACTGTTTATAATATTCTTTTTCACTCTTTTGAGGAATAGAGAAAACTCACAAGCAAATTGAGACCCCTGTCTGAGTAGGACATAATCCTGCCTGTATCCTTTAGATGTTGTATAATATAATTAGTATTCATTGGATTGCCACAGAACAATATACAGTACTATACGGCTGGCCAAACGTTGCTGTCCAAACTCTACTGTAGCAAATTAATTTGTGCTAATATGTTAGCAATAATTCTGTTTGCTGAATAAAATAGTGCAAGGTAATCGTGTGATATACAATCTGACACTGATAGATTTTGATCATTGCTTGTTTCATTAGAGTTGGAAAAATGCAGCTCTATTGACATTAAAGTAGGAGTTAAACTCCCATCTCTGACTTTTACCTATAGATAAGCCTATAATAAGGCTTACCTTAAGGTATTGTAAATATCTCCTAAACACGCAATGTTTAGGAGATATTTACTGTACATGTATATTTACTGTACATGTATGTGTACGCTGCGCATGTAGCATGCACTCTGCAGAAATAGCCATCCGGGCCGTTCCTTCAGAGTCCTGTGCCGCCATACGCGGCAGTGACATGATCGCAGCTCCAGCCACACACACAGCCGGAGTCCACAAACACGGAAGGAAGACCAGTGAAGATGAAAGTCCTCTCAGCTGTGACAGTGCTGCACTGGAAGGCTTAGTTTTCAGGTAAGTTTCACATAATGTGGTAGTAAGATATGAACAAAAAAACTACACACAGCGGTTTACTACCGCTTTAAAGCAGTACTAAAGGATTATTGTAATAGCAACACAATAGTTGTTTTTGACAATCCATTGAAGGCTTTATTGAAAAATCTCCTTTTATAATTGCTGCCTGTCTACTGGCCATCTCTCTTCTAAACTTATTGTTCTTATTGTTATTATTCGCTGCGTGCTTTGCTGCTTTTGCTCTGATGTTTAACTTCCATTAACCTCCCTGGCGGTATGATTATTTCGGATTTTAGGTGCTGAAAGCGGTACCGTTATTTTGCATGAAAATTTGGTGTTTTATATTGTAGTCCTGTAATTCTTACAAATAACTCACTTAAATCTGTCCAAACCAGAGTCTAGCAGACATCCCGGGTATGATAACGTTTGAAAAATGAAATTATAAACTATAATATAATAAATAATTATAAATAATTGTACCAAATAATAATATAACAATAATAAAAATTATTCAATAATGTAATCAAAACAAAAACACTGAAATTTGCTCAGTTGCAGAATTGTCACTGTCGTTACTTTTCAGTATTTGATGACGGATCTCCCCACAAATCGCTATCGCTCAATTCTGCAAGTGATTCTAATTTATTATCGCTGTTTTCTAGCTGGTCTAAAATCATTTTTGATGTAAAGGGACAGTTTTGGTTGCTATAGACAATCTCCAGTTTTCAGGCATAAAGAACAGTTTTTTATAATATAAAACTGCATGCAGGACACTGGGCAGACAAAGGGGATGTGAAATAATTACATACAGCAATGTAATCTGTAAGATTACATTATACTGTATGTATACTATGTGTTTCACTTTTTGAATTTGGCGCCGATCTCCGTCCCCGTGCGTCGCAACGCTCGCAGGGCAGGGAGATCGGCGATGTGATGAATCGAGCGAGACACGGCTCGCTCGTACAGCGCGGGGACATCACTGGATCCAAGGGAGAAGGTAAGTAAGCGTCCTCCTGGATCCAGTGATGCGGTCCCGAGTCTGGCTCGGGGTTACCGCTTTTGGCATAAAAATTCCACCCCGAGCCAGACTCGGGAATACTGCCAGGGGGGTTAAGGACTACATATCCCTTTAGTGATTCCTGTACTGACCCCGCTTCCATAAATTCGTAGTCTCAGCACCTTTGTAGTAGCTGTGTGTGACACAGCAGTGCTTGCTCACAGGGTATACTAACTATGTGTCACAGAATTAAAGAGGAAGTAAACCCTGATGGGTTTACTTCCTCTTTTTTTCCCTGCAAAGGTAAAGCATAATGGACTACTATGCATCGCATAGTAGCTCATTATGTGTCACTTACCTGACACAGGAGCCAGCGAAGTCGCCGCTGTCCCCTGTAGTCTGCCACATCCATGTTGCTTGTGGCGTCTCGCAGCTCCGACGAATCACAGCGGCGCAACCGCGATGACGTCACTCCCGCGCATGCGCACGGGAGTCGCGCCTCGCAGCTCCGCCGCTGTCATACGGCGAAGCCGCGATGACGTCACTCCCGCGCATGCGCACGGGAGTCGACAAATTTGGCAAATCCATTCTTGGATTTGCCGCATTTAGTGCGCCTGCGCGCCGCTGTCTACGGCGCATGCGCCGTAGACAGCGGTGCCCATTTTCGGGCAAATATCTCCTAAACCATATAGGTTTAGGAGATATTGCTTGGACCTACAGGTAAGCCTTAATCTAGGCTTACCTATAGGTCCAAGTTGTTTGGAAGGGTTTACTTCCTCTTTAAAGTAAGTAAATGTGTTGGGATTTTCATAAAGTATGTTTACAAACTTCAAAAACATTCAGATTAATGGGAGTAGGCTGCAATAAAATGAAATACAATGTAGAAATAAAGTCTTGATTCAAAATAATCACTATAGATTCCAGTGTCAAAGAAACTCCAGCCCGCCTTGTAGGGCCCATCTCTGTCGCTGTTCATCAGACATTTTCATGGAACCAACTCAGCAGCCCGATACCACGTTCGTTCACACTCAGCATCTGTGTGTCATCGATGGCAGGTCCATCGACAGATGTCTCTTCCTGGGTTGCTGACATCAAGGCCTCTAGTTCAGACCAGTCGTTGGTGAGAGGGCAACCGCCCACCTTCTGCATTATTTCCTGGTTACTTTTTTGGAAGACTGTGTACAAACACCTTTACCTTTGGAACACTCTACTGTACTTCTATTTGAACACTGTACATAGACACCTTTACCTACAACCACTTCAAGGAATACCATTAGCCTGTTTAAGCTAGTCAGTCTGTTCATTCATCACTGTGCCTTATTGGATATAATGATCTAATGAGCTCCAAACTGCCGTTGAAGTTACTGGTGAAAAGAATCAAGGTGGTACCTACATATTCAGAGTTGATAAGGGAAGTGCGAGAAGAGGAAGCTCTATTGGTAGAAAATAAATAAGGAACAAGAGAATAAAGCACTGCCGCTAGTAATAGGGAGGAAGTAATTCCCTGAACTTTCTATATTCTGTAAGATCTCTCATTAGGATTTGAAAGAGGAAGTAAACCCTTACAAACCACTTTGGCCTACAGGTAAGCCTAGATTAAGGCTTACCTGTAGGTCCAAGAAATATCTCCTAAACCTATATGGTTTAGGAGATATTTGCCCGAAAACGGGCACCGCTGTCTACGGCGCATGCGCCGTAGACAGCGGCGCGCAGGCGCACTAAACGCGGCAGTTCCAAGAATGGAGCTGCCGCAGGAGTGACGTCATCGCGGCTTTGCCGAATGACAGCGGCGGAGCTGCGAGACGCCACTCCCGTGCGCATGCGCGGGAGTGACGTCATCGCGGCTTCGCCGCTGTCATTCGGCGGAGCTGCGAGACGCCACAAGCAAGATGGATGCGGGGGACTACAGGGGATAGCGGCGACTTCGCTGGCTCCTGTGTCAGGTAAGTGACACATAATGGGCTACTATGCGATGCATAGTAGTCCATTATGCTTTACCTTTGCAGGGAAAAAAAGAGGAAGTAAACTCATCAGGGTTTAGTTCCTCTTGAAGGTTGAATAGGCAGGCCTGGGGTTCTCTTTAGAGTGTAACTACTTGCGTTAAAAACATAACTATTCATTGTCCTTCAGGTCATGTTACAGGTGGTATGCCATTTTAGATATATGTATATTGTATCTCCCTGCTGTTAAACTGTTCTTAAGTTGTTTTTGGGGAAATTCCTCTACTGAGTCTGTGCTGTTGTTCCAAACTCTGTTGATCTATTGTCCTCCTTTACAAACTAATACTACTTTGCTACTTCAGTAAAATCTGAGATACCATAAATATATTGACTTGTGTGACTTGTCATTTAAATGTTCTTGTAAAAAGATGTTGGAACCCAGAGTGTCAGCAGAAAATATCGGAGGTTCGGCAGAAGAACCGAAGAGGGGGACAAGACCTCCGAAGAGCGGAGACAAGACCCCGAAGTTGGAAGAAGACCCCCAGACTGCGTCGACAACGAACAAGAAGCGGCTCCTCTGCTAGTAAAAGAGCTAGCAGAAGATAGTGGAGGAGTCCGGCAAGAAGACCCCCCAAGACGGAAGAAGAGAAGACCACCGGAGCTGTCCAATAAATTATTTAAAAAACTTGTGTTGTGTTTTTTATTTACACTTTTTTCACCAGGTGAATGGGTAGGGGTACATTGTACCCCATACTCCTTCACGTAGGGTGGGGCGCCAGTATCTGGGGGCTCCCTTATTAAAGGGGCTCCCGGATTCCGATAAGCCCCCCGCCCGCAGACCCCGACAACCAACAGCCAGGGTTGTCGGGAAGAGGCCCTTGTCCTCATCAACATGGGGACAAGGTGCTTTGGGGTGGGGGGATCGCAGGGCTCCCCCTTCCCCAAAGCACCCCCCATGTTGAGGGCACACAGCCTGGTGCAGCTCAGGGGGGGCCCTCGCTCATCCCCACTCCCTTTCCTGACCGGCCAGACTGCGTGCTTGGATAAGGGTCTGATATGGACTCTGGGGGGACCCCCACACCGTTTTTTCAGCATAGGGCTTCCCCTTCAAGTCCATACCAGGTGATGGGGCTAGCGACGTGTCAATATCGCTTCCTTCGCTAGTCCCATCTTCCTGGAGCCACATTCAAAATGAACGGACTTTTCTCCGTGTGTGGGCAAGTCCGTTCATTTCAAAAGTCCGGTGGACTCCCACCATAGTCTAGCGGGTAGTCCGCCAGACCTAGTCCGCCGGAAAAGTCCGGTCATGTGTGGGCAGTAGTGATGGCCGAACGGTTCGCCCGGCGGTCGTTTCGCGGCGAATTTCCGACTTTCGCCGTCCGCGGGTTCGAACGCCTTTTTCCGTCGTTCGCCCCGGCGGACTTACGTGTTTAATGTATACAAGAACTTTAACCTTTCGTGACACGTTTATCATGTGTTACAGGACAACCAATTGAGACATGACAGCTCATGGACACTTGGACATTCCCCCTAACCTATAAATACACCCGATCCGGTGGCCATTTTACATTCTTTCTTCTGTCACTGTAGGGAAAGGATCCTGTGTGGAGTAGGGACAGAGAAAACGCTAGCTATTTGGTACACAAAAGTTCTTTTCAGGACTGGTATAGGTGTTAGGTCAGCAGCCTGAGTTTCTTTTGTCAGTTTAGATAAAGGGACAGAGCGCTGTATGCTGCTATTTTAGGGACAGCTCAGCCAGATTAGTCTTTCTTCATCATCATCATCATCATCATCATTAGCTGTTACTATCAGGTCCACAAAAGAGCTGTTCCAGCTAATCGTTCCAGCCTACTCTTTTTTGCCAATTTGTATAGGGACAGGCAGGAAGCAGTGTGTCAGGCAGTGAGGATAATTTTAAAGACTTGCTGTTACTATTAGTTCCACAAAGGTTCTTTTCAGGACTGGTATCAGTGGTACGGTAATAGGCTTGTACACGTATAATATTCTTTCTTCCAAATATAGAAAGAATATTATACTTGACTGCTGCCCTTCTGCTGCAGTCTGCTAATCATTCACAACTCACTTGTTCCACAAAGCTCTTTATCAGGACTGGTAACTTGGTCTGTCTAGGGTGCTACGGTACATAGGCTTGGGTGCGGTACAGTCTGCTGTTCTGTAAGGACCGCTATCGGTCCACAATACATAGGGTTGCCGTGCACTACTGCTGACCGCTGCCCTATACTGCAGCAGTCCTTCAGCGGTATAGGGACTGACGCACAGTCTGCTAAACACTAATACACAACCTGCTTGGTCCACAAAAGTTCTTATAAGGACTGGTAACTTGGTATAGGGTGCTACGGTACATAGGCCTGAGTGCAGTACAGTCTGCTGTTCTGTAAGGACCGCTATCGGTCCACAATACATAGGGTTGCCGTGCACTACTGCTGACCGCTGCCCTATACTGCAGCAGTCCTTCATTGGTATAGGGACTGACGTACAGTCTGCTAATCACTAACACACAACCTGCTTGGTCCACAAAAGTTCTTATAAGGACTGGTAACTTGGTATAGGGTGCTACGGTACATAGGCCTGAGTGCGTTACAGTCTGCTGTTCTGTAAGGACCGCTATCGGTCCACAATACATAGGGTTGCCGTGCACTACTGCTGACCGCTGCCCTATACTGCAGCAGTCCTTCAGCGGTATAGGGACTGACGCACAGTCTGCTAAACACTAACACACAACCTGCTTGGTCCACAAAAGTTTTTATAAGGACTGGTAACTTGGTATAGGGTGCTACGGTACATAGGCCTGAGTGCAGTACAGTCTGCTGTTCTGTAAGGACCGCTATCGGTCCACAATACATAGGGTTGCCGTGCACTACTGCTGACCGCTGCCCTATACTGCAGCAGTCCTTCATTGGTATAGGGACTGACGTACAGTCTGCTAATCACTAACACACAACCTGCTTGGTCCACAAAAGTTCTTATAAGGACTGGTAACTTGGTATAGGGTGCTACGGTACATAGGCCTGAGTGCGTTACAGTCTGCTGTTCTGTAAGGACCGCTATCGGTCCACAATACATAGGGTTGCCGTGCACTACTGCTGACCGCTGCCCTATACTGCAGCAGTCCTTCATTGGTATAGGGACTGACGTACAGTCTGCTAATCACTAACACACAACCTGCTTGGTCCACAAAAGTTCTTATAAGGACTGGTAACTTGGTATAGGGTGCTACGGTACATAGGCCTGAGTGCGTTACAGTCTGCTGTTCTGTAAGGACCGCTATCGGTCCACAATACATAGGGTTGCCGTGCACTACTGCTGACCGCTGCCCTATACTGCAGCAGTCCTTCATTGGTATAGGGACTGACGTACAGTCTGCTAATCACTAACACACAACCTGCTTGGTCCACAAAAGTTCTTATAAGGACTGGTAACTTGGTATAGGGTGCTACGGTACATAGGCCTGAGTGCGTTACAGTCTGCTGTTCTGTAAGGACCGCTATCGGTCCACAATACATAGGGTTGCCGTGCACTACTGCTGACCGCTGCCCTATACTGCAGCAGTCCTTCAGCGGTATAGGGACTGACGCACAGTCTGCTAAACACTAACACACAACCTGCTTGGTCCACAAAAGTTTTTATAAGGACTGGTAACTTGGTATAGGGTGCTACGGTACATAGGCCTGAGTGCAGTACAGTCTGCTGTTCTGTAAGGACCGCTATCGGTCCACAATACATAGGGTTGCCGTGCACTACTGCTGACCGCTGCCCTATACTGCAGCAGTCCTTCATTGGTATAGGGACTGACGTACAGTCTGCTAATCACTAACACACAACCTGCTTGGTCCACAAAAGTTCTTATAAGGACTGGTAACTTGGTATAGGGTGCTACGGTACATAGGCCTGAGTGCGTTACAGTCTGCTGTTCTGTAAGGACCGCTATCGGTCCACAATACATAGGGTTGCCGTGCACTACTGCTGACCGCTGCCCTATACTGCAGCAGTCCTTCATTGGTATAGGGACTGACGTACAGTCTGCTAATCACTAACACACAACCTGCTTGGTCCACAAAAGTTCTTATAAGGACTGGTAACTTGGTATAGGGTGCTACGGTACATAGGCCTGAGTGCGTTACAGTCTGCTGTTCTGTAAGGACCGCTATCGGTCCACAATACATAGGGTTGCCGTGCACTACTGCTGACCGCTGCCCTATACTGCAGCAGTCCTTCATTGGTATAGGGACTGACGTACAGTCTGCTAATCACTAACACACAACCTGCTTGGTCCACAAAAGTTCTTATAAGGACTGGTAACTTGGTATAGGGTGCTACGGTACATAGGCCTGAGTGCGTTACAGTCTGCTGTTCTGTAAGGACCGCTATCGGTCCACAATACATAGGGTTGCCGTGCACTACTGCTGACCGCTGCCCTATACTGCAGCAGTCCTTCAGCGGTATAGGGACTGACGCACAGTCTGCTAAACACTAACACACAACCTGCTTGGTCCACAAAAGTTTTTATAAGGACTGGTAACTTGGTATAGGGTGCTACGGTACATAGGCCTGAGTGCAGTACAGTCTGCTGTTCTGTAAGGACCGCTATCGGTCCACAATACATAGGGTTGCCGTGCACTACTGCTGACCGCTGCCCTATACTGCAGCAGTCCTTCATTGGTATAGGGACTGACGTACAGTCTGCTAATCACTAACACACAACCTGCTTGGTCCACAAAAGTTCTTATAAGGACTGGTAACTTGGTATAGGGTGCTACGGTACATAGGCCTGAGTGCGTTACAGTCTGCTGTTCTGTAAGGACCGCTATCGGTCCACAATACATAGGGTTGCCGTGCACTACTGCTGACCGCTGCCCTATACTGCAGCAGTCCTTCATTGGTATAGGGACTGACGTACAGTCTGCTAATCACTAACACACAACCTGCTTGGTCCACAAAAGTTCTTATAAGGACTGGTAACTTGGTATAGGGTGCTACGGTACATAGGCCTGAGTGCGTTACAGTCTGCTGTTCTGTAAGGACCGCTATCGGTCCACAATACATAGGGTTGCCGTGCACTACTGCTGACCGCTGCCCTATACTGCAGCAGTCCTTCATTGGTATAGGGACTGACGTACAGTCTGCTAATCACTAACACACAACCTGCTTGGTCCACAAAAGTTCTTATAAGGACTGGTAACTTGGTATAGGGTGCTACGGTACATAGGCCTGAGTGCGTTACAGTCTGCTGTTCTGTAAGGACCGCTATCGGTCCACAATACATAGGGTTGCCGTGCACTACTGCTGACCGCTGCCCTATACTGCAGCAGTCCTTCAGCGGTATAGGGACTGACGCACAGTCTGCTAAACACTAACACACAACCTGCTTGGTCCACAAAAGTTTTTATAAGGACTGGTAACTTGGTATAGGGTGCTACGGTACATAGGCCTGAGTGCAGTACAGTCTGCTGTTCTGTAAGGACCGCTATCGGTCCACAATACATAGGGTTGCCGTGCACTACTGCTGACCGCTGCCCTATACTGCAGCAGTCCTTCATTGGTATAGGGACTGACGTACAGTCTGCTAATCACTAACACACAACCTGCTTGGTCCACAAAAGTTCTTATAAGGACTGGTAACTTGGTATAGGGTGCTACGGTACATAGGCCTGAGTGCGTTACAGTCTGCTGTTCTGTAAGGACCGCTATCGGTCCACAATACATAGGGTTGCCGTGCACTACTGCTGACCGCTGCCCTATACTGCAGCAGTCCTTCATTGGTATAGGGACTGACGTACAGTCTGCTAATCACTAACACACAACCTGCTTGGTCCACAAAAGTTCTTATAAGGACTGGTAACTTGGTATAGGGTGCTACGGTACATAGGCCTGAGTGCGTTACAGTCTGCTGTTCTGTAAGGACCGCTATCGGTCCACAATACATAGGGTTGCCGTGCACTACTGCTGACCGCTGCCCTATACTGCAGCAGTCCTTCATTGGTATAGGGACTGACGTACAGTCTGCTAATCACTAACACACAACCTGCTTGTTCCACAAAAGTTCTTATAAGGACTGGTAACTTGGTATAGGGTGCTACGGTACATAGGCTTGAGTGCGGTACAGTCTGCTGTTCTGTAAGGACCGCTATCGGTCCACAATAGATAGGGTTGACGTGCACCACTGCTGACCGCTGCCCTATACTGCAGCAGTCCTTCAGCGGTATAGGGACTGACGTACAGTCTGCTAAACACTAATACACAACCTGCTTGGTCCACAAAAGTTCTTATAAGGACTGGTAACTTGGTATAGGGTGCTACGGTACATAGGCTTGAGTGCGGTACAGTCTGCTGTTCTGTAAGGACCGCTATAGGTCCACAATAGATAGGGTTGACGTGCACCACTGCTGACCGCTGCCCTATACTGCAGCAGTCCTTCAGCGGTATAGGGACTGACGTACAGTCTGCTAAACACTAATACACAACCTGCTTGGTCCACAAAAGTTCTTATAAGGACTGGTAACTTGGTATAGGGTGCTACGGTACATAGGCTTGAGTGCGGTACAGTCTGCTGTTCTGTAAGGACCGCTATAGGTCCACAATAGATAGGGTTGACGTGCACCACTGCTGACCGCTCACCTATACTGCAGCAGTCCTTCAGCGGTATAGGGACTAAGAGTTTTGTCACAGGGTCATTTAAAAAATGACATGCAGAGGAAGAGGCAGGCCCTTCCGCAGGGGTGGTAGGGGTAGGGCAGGAGCAACAGGCTTGAGCCAAAGTGGGAAGTTGCAGAAGGTGCGTTCAATTACTTTAAAGGATGCACCAGACTTGGTTGAGTGGCTCGCTCAGCCTTACTCTTCTGCACCCTCCTCATCCTCTCGATCTGCACCCTCTTCTTCACTCTCTGCTATGTGCACCCCCAAAGACACTACCACCAACAACACGACCACCACCACCACCACCACATACCTTCCGCTTGAGTCACTGGAATTATTTTCCGATCCATATCAAGAGGACATTTCTGATGCGCAGCCACTCTTGGTATTGGATCAGGAAGAGGAGGTAGCAACAAGCGCTACTCAGCAGTCTGACGCCAGTACCCAGATCAGCCCAAGGAGGAGGTTGGTCCCCGGTGTTGCTGCCTACTCTACTTATAGCGGTGGGGAAGGTGACGTTGATGATGACGTGTCTAGTGATGTCACGTGGGTGCCCACAAGAGAGGAAGAGGAGGGGAGTTCAGAGGGAGATATGGACCAGCAGATAGGGAGGAGAAGCAGCAATGACTTACATTGCACAGCAGGGACAAAGCAGACTGCAAATGTATCAGGAGCGAGTCATCGACCATGTACGGTCACATCTGGCGCTCCCAGGACACCGGCACATGGCTCCGCAGTGTGGGCTTTTTTTAACGTGTCCGCTGCTGACAATAGCGTTGCCATCTGCAATCTTTGCAGTCAACGCGTTAGTCGCGGTAAGCCCAATACTCACCTAGGGACGACCGCCTTAAGAAGGCACATGAGCAGCCATCACCGAGCCCAGTGGGAGCAACGGAACACACAAAGCCACACTGCAGGCTCTCACCGTCCAGCCTCGTCTTCTACTTCTCCTTCTCCTCTCTCCTCACAATTGTCCTCCACTCCACCTTCCATCACGCCAAGCTCACATTTTTCTGCAAAAAGGCAGGCTTCCGTGGGCCTAATGTTTGAGCGTAAAAAAATGATGACGCCGGATAACCCTCTTGCCCAACGGTTGGCGGCTGGCTTGTCAGAACTCATAGCCCGCCAACTACTGCCATATAAACTGGTGGACTCGGAGGCCTTTCGCAAATTTGTGGCCATTGGAACACCACAATGGAAGGTCCCAGGAAGGAAGTATTTCTCAGAGAAGGGCATCCCAGAGCTATATGGCCATGTTCAGCGGCAAGTGAATGTATCTCTGGCACACAGTGTCGGTGCCAAGATACATCTGACCACAGACACGTGGTCTAGCAAACACGGGCAGGGAAGGTATATCAGTTTTACTGCCCACTGGGTGAACCTTCTGACGGCCGTCAAGCATGTAACCCGTGGCACCCGTGTAGATTTGGTTTTACCGCCACGGATTGCATGCAGGCCTGACTCTTCTTCTCCTCCTCCTACTCCATCCTCCTCCCTCTCCTCCTCAGCTGCCTCCTCCTTTTCCGCTGCTAGCGTCTCTTCCACTGCACCGCCCAAGCTCCCCAGAACCTATTCCACATGCCAGGTGAGACGTTGCCATGCCGTGCTGCGTCTGTTGTGCCTGGAAGCAAAGAGCCACACTGGCCCGGCACTCCTTTCAGCTTTGCGTTCACAGGCAGATGAGTGGCTAACACCGCTCAATTTGACAGTTGGTAAAGTGGTGTGTGACAACGGTGCCAATCTGCTTAGCGCATTGAAACAGGGCAAAATCACGCACGTGCCGTGCATGGCACACGTCTTAAACTTGGTCGTGCAGCGATTCCTTGTCAAATACCCTGGGGTCCAGGACATCTTGCGGCAGGCAAGGAAAATCTCGGCCCATTTCAGAAGATCTTACACGGCCATGGCTCGCCTTGCTGACATTCAGCGGCGACACCATCTGCCGGTCAGACGTCTTATTTGCGATTGCCCGACGCGATGGAACTCAACCTTCTATATGCTTGATAGGCTGCTCCAGCAGAAACGTGCAGTTAACGTCTACCTGTATGAACTCTGCGAAAGAAACGGTTCTGGGGAGCTGGGTTTTTTTTCACCGCGCCAGTGGCTGCTCATGCGCGACACATGCAGACTTCTGCGGCCATTTGAGGAGATCACCAAACTGGTCAGTCGCAGCCATGGCGCCATCAGTGACATGGTACCTTATGCCTTCTTTCTGGAGCGTGCATTGCGTCGTGTCATTGATCAGGCTGTGGAGGAGCAGGAGCGGGAAGATGAGGAAGTCGCAATGCTGGATGAATTCCCAGGGGGGGCTACTCTATCTGAGACAAGTCAACAACAGGAGTCTGATGAGGAGTCAGAGGAGGATGGTGCCGGGGCGGATGAGCAGGAGCAAGAAGAGCATGCTTTAAACCTTTCTGGGATCCCTGTTGTGCGAGGATGGGGAGAGGAGAATGAAGAGGACGACATTATCCTGGATGATGAGCAGGAGCCAGGCCACCACACCGCTTCCACTTTAGTGCAAATGGGGGCCTTCATGCTCCAGTGTTTTAATAGGGACCCCCGTATAAAAAGCATGAGGGTCAAGGACCAGTACTGGGTGGCAACGTACTTAGACCCCCGGTACAAACACAAAATGGCGGAAATGTTACCGCCGTCGCAGAGGGCTGTCAGAATGCAGCACTTCCAGGCCTTGCTTCGAGAAATGCTGCATTCTGCTTTTGCGTGCGCTGGCAGAGGAGCAATTCCCACTCCCAGAGAAGGATTTGCGGGTACCAATCCAACAGCGCCTGCAAGAAGAGGCCGGTTTGAAGATGTGTTGGTGACTTCGGATATGAGGTCATTCTTTCAGCCGACCCATCGACAGGTGTCATCCGGATCCAGCATCAGGGAACGCCTAGACCGTCAGGTGTCCGACTACATTGGGTTAACGGCCGATGTGGACGCTCTGAGGAGTGATGAACCCCTAGACTACTGGGTGGGCAGGCTTGACCTCTGGCCAGAGCTTGCCCAATTTGCAATCGAACTGTTGGCTTGCCCCTCATCCAGTGTCCTGTCCGAAAGGACGTTCAGCGCAGCAGGGGGGATTGTGACCGATAAGCGTACTCGCCTAGCTCACCACAGTGTTAACTACCTCACATTTCTAAAAATGAATGAGGCATGGATCTCGGAGGAATTCAACACATGTGATCAGTAGACCATGTATATGTCTATAAACAATTTTTGGAATCAAGCACACAGACCTTCTTAATTCATTTGGCTCACTTCCCTGACCCAAAAAAGCACACCGTACTATATGCCCCTACCCTCCTCTTTGAAGAGGTTGAGCGGTGTCATATTTCTACTGGGGCTGCTTATTATGAGGGGTTCCCACCATCCCTGTGCTGTGCTGACTTCCTCCTGGGTGTTCTTATTATGAGGGGCTCCCACCATCCCTGTGCTGTGCTGACTTCCTCCTGGGGGTTCTTATTATGAGGGGATCACACCATCCCTGTGCTGTGCTGACTTCCTCCTGGGGCTGCTTACGGTGCTGCTGTCAGCGCTGTATGTCACGGAGCTGCTGTCAGCGCTGTATGTCACGGAGCTGCTGTCAGCGCTGTATGTCACGGAGCTGCTGTCAGCGCTGTATGTCACGGAGCTGCTGTCAGCGCTGTATGTCACGGAGCTGCTGTCAGCGCTGTATGTCACGGAGCTGCTGTCAGCGCTGTATGTCACGGAGCTGCTGTCAGCGCTGTATGTCACGGAGCTGCTGTCAGCGCTGTATGTCACGGAGCTGCTGTCAGCGCTGTATGTCACGGAGCTGCTGTCAGCGCTGTATGTCACGGAGCTGCTGTCAGCGCTGTATGTCACGGAGCTGCTGTCAGCGCTGTATGTCACGGTGCTGCTGTCAGCGCTGTATGTCACGGAGCTGCTGTCAGCGCTGTATGTCACGGAGCTGCTGTCAGCGCTGTATGTCACGGAGCTGCTGTCAGCGCTGTATGTCACGGAGCTGCTGTCAGCGCTGTATGTCACGGAGCTGCTGTCAGCGCTGTATGTCACGGTGCTGCTGTCAGCGCTGTATGTCACGGAGCTGCTGTCAGCGCTGTATGTCACGGAGCTGCTGTCAGCGCTGTATGTCACGGAGCTGCTGTCAGCGCTGTATGTCACGGAGCTGCTGTCAGCGCTGTATGTCACGGAGCTGCTGTCAGCGCTGTATGTCACGGTGCTGATGTCAGTGCTCTGTATTACGGTGCTGCTGTCAGTGCTCTGTATCTCCTGCACCCTCTTGTTTGCCTACCCTGGTCCCTGACCTTCCCTCTCCTCCATTGCCTTCATTAGCTCCATAGTCCTGAATTGTCAGAACAATTTCCCAAATAAAAAAAAAATGCTTGTAGTTATCGATCCCAAATTCACCTCATACATGTATTATGCTATTGTCCAGGTGGTGGGACTACGTGCTACCCCCTAATAATTACCCCGTGGCCGCAAATTCGACCTAAAGGTTTGCGAAATTCGCCTCCCATTGAAGTCAATGGAGCCCGCGGCGAACGGTCGTTTTCGCGAACGTTTGTGCCCGTTCGCGTTTCGCGTTCGCGAAACGTCCCGTCGGAAGTTCGTCCATCACTAGTGGGCAGGTCCGCTCGTTCGGAAAGTCCGGCGGACCTCCGCTGCAAAGTCCAGCATTTGTCCACTGGACTAAGTCCGCCGGGTAGTCCAATCATGTGTACGCGGCATATAAAGCACCTTAACCACTTCCAGTTTAGACCAATTTTGACATTCATGCTAGAAAACTATTTAAAACCCCCAAACATTATTTTTTAACCAGAGGCCCTAGAAAATAAAATGGTGGGTGTTGCATATTTTATGACACACAGTATTTGCGCAGCAGTTTTTCAAATGCAAATTTTTGGAAAAAAATACACTTTAATGAATTTCAACCACTTCAATACAGGACATTTATACACCCTTCCTGCCCGGACCAATATTCAGCTTTCAGTGATCTCACACTTTGAATACCAATTACTTACATAGTCATGCAACAATGTACCCAAACAACATTTTGATCATTTTTTCCAAACAAATAGAGCTTTCTTTTGGTGGTATTTAATCACCACTGGGTTGTTTATTTTTGCAAAATAAGTGAAAAAAGAGCGAACATTTTTGAAAAAAAAAACTTTTTTTAGTTTCTATGATAACATTTTGCAAATAAGTCATTTTTTGCTCATAAACGTGGGCCAAAATTTATACTGCTATATATCTTTGGTAAAAATAATCCAAATAAGTATATATTATTTGGTTTGTGTGAAAGTTATAGAGTCTACAAGCTATGGTGCCAATCATTGAAAATTGATCACACCTGATGTACTGACGGCCTATCTTATTTCGTGAGGACCTCAAATGTCAGGAAAGTACAAATATTCACAAAATGACCCCTTTTTGAAAGTAGACAGTCCAATGTATTTAGTAAGAGGCATGGCAAGTTTTTCTGAAGTTGTAATTTTTTTCCCACAATTCTTGGGAAAATTAAGAAAGTCTTATTATTTTTTTTACACACAATTGTCATAATAACAAGTTATTTCTGACACACAGCATAAGCATAATTCTAATTACACCCCAAAATACATTCTGCAACTCCTCCTGAGTATGGTGATACCACATGTGTGTGACTTTTTCACAGCCTGAGGTTCAACAAGCAGGAAGCTCCATCAGGCGTTGTAGGAGCATAAATTACACATCTAATTTTATAACGACCTATTACACTTTTGAGGGCCCTGGAGCACCAGGACAATGGAATTACCCACTAAATTACCCAATTTTGGAAAGCAAACATCTCAACGCATTTTCTATGAGGCATTATGAGTCTTTTGAACAGTTCATTTTTTTCCACAAGTCTTTGAAATACGTGGAAAGAAAATGAAAACTTATTTTTTTTTACACAAAGTGTTCAATTTATAAGATATTTTTAACACATAGCAAAAATGACACCCCAAAATACATTCTGCTACTCTTCCCAAGTATGGCTTTACCACAAGTGTAGATTTTACACAGCCTGGCCACAGACCGAGGCCCAACATGAAGGGAGCACCGTCAGGTGTTCTAGGAGCATAAATTACACATAAAATTTCCTGAAGACCAGGACAATTGAATTACCCACAAAATGACCCCATTTTGGAAAACAAACACCCCAAAGTATGTCTATGAGGCATAATGAGTCTTTTGAACTGTTTATTTTTTTCCACAAGTCTTCGTAAAACGTGGAAAGAAAATGAAAACGTTGTTTTTTTTTTTACAGAAAATGGTCAATTTGAATGATATTTCTAGCACACAGCATGTATATAGCAAAACCCAAAATGCATTCTGCTAAGTTTGGTATTACCACATGCGTGAGACTTTTACACAGCCTGGCCACATAGAGAGGTCCAACACTGAAGTAGTACCTTCAGGTGTTCTAGGAGCATAAATTACACATCTGATGGGCTGGTGACAGGTACTCGGGTAATATGAGGGGTTGTTCCTCTCACTCTTTGTCCAGAGCCAGATGCTGCTGGTAGCAGCCTTACCGGGCTCCCTGGTTGCTAAGGAGCACCTGGGAAAGGCGGCAGCAGGAGGTGGGATCCCCTTCCATTCCCTGTAAAAGTAATCTAACAGCTCTTTAAAATATTAAGTGTTAAACTACCTAAAACAAGAAAAAGTGTTAAAATAATACTAAATAAAATGTATCAACAAAATATTAAATTTTGAAATATTATGCAGCTCAATTCACAACCAATGGGGGTGATTTACTAAAACTGAAGAGTGCAGCAGTGCATGGTAGCCAATCAGCTTTCGGGTTTTATTGTCAAAGCTTAATTGAACATGCTTTGACTACCATGAACAGCTACACCAGATTTTGTACTCTCCAGTTTTAGTAAATCTCCCCCAGTGTGTCCATAATAACTTCTTAGCCTCGGTTCACACTGCTGTCACGTGTCATGTGACTTGAGTCAAGTCACATCTCATTAACAGCAATGGAACCGTTCTAATCAGTGCAACTCAAGTCGCTCTACTTCGGTGCAACTTCCCCACAATTTGCATTGACTTCAGTTAAATTAGATGTATGCAAGCTGTGATTAAGTCACATTTGTACATAGTTACATCATTATTCAGGTTGAAAAAAGACACAAGTCCATCCAACCATTCAACCAAAAAAATAAATAAATAACACAATCCCATATACACAATCCCATACACGCAGCTGATCCAGAGGAAGACGAAAAACCCCAGCAAAACATGATTCAATTTGCTACATCAGGGGAAAAAATCCTTCCTGATTCCCAGAGAGGTAATCGGATTTTCCCTGGTACAAAATATTCACTGCTTAACGGCTAGCTGACCAGCCGCCGCAGTTGTAATCGCCGTTATGTTACGTCAGTAACCCCCTGAGGTCTCGATCCCCGCTGGGCTCTCACGATCGCTCGGAGCACACGGAGAACCGGGAGCTGTGTGTGTAAAGTTTCCAGTTCTCTGAGGAGTGAACTGACAGATCGTCTGTTCCTACAGAGTATGAACAGCGATCTGTTAATTTCCTTGCACAGTCCCATCCCCCCTTCAGTTAGAACACTTCCTAGGACAAACATTAGCCCCTTCACTGCCCCTAGTGTTAACCCCTTCACTGCCAGTGAAATTTTTACAGTAATCAATGCAATTGTAATTGCACTGATCGCTGTATTAATGGCAATGGTCCCAAAATGTGTCAAAATTGTCCGAAGTGTCCGCCATAATGTCACAGTCATGATAAAAATCGCTGATCTCCGCCATTACTAGTAAAAAAATGAATAAAAATGCCATAAAACTATCCCCTATTTTGCAGATGCTATATCTTTTGCGCAAACCAATCAATAAATGCTTATTGCGATTTTTTTTTATCAAAAATATGTAGAAGAATATGTATCGGCCTAAACTGAGGAAAATTTTTATTTTTTTATTTTTTTGGGGGGGATACTTATTATAGCAAAAAGTGAAAAATAATGCGTTTTTTTTTTCAAAATTTACACTCTCTTTTTGTTTATAGCGCAAAAAATAAAAACCACGGAGGTGATCAAATACCACCAAAAGAAAGCTCTATTTGGGGAAAAAAAAGGACATAAATTTTGTTTGGGAGCCATGTCGCTCGATTGCGCAATTGTCAGTTAAAGCAACGCAGTGCCGAATCGCAAAAAGTGGTCTGGCCTTTTGCCAGCCAAACAGTTTGGGGCTTAAGCGGTTATACTATATATCATATTATATATATATAATACTGGGAGTATGCTATAGGCCCCCTAACTTGAAGGAGGGGGAGACAGATCTCCTATCACAAGATGGATTCACAGCAAGGATGGGAAGTGTTATCATAATGGGGGATTTTAATTATCCAAACATAGACTGGGCGGAGGGAACCACGCTTTCGTCTAAGGCTCGCCAGTTCCTAAATGTTTTGTAGGACAATTTCATGGTTCAAATGGTAGATGAGAAAAAAAGGGGGGGGGGGGGCAAACTGTGCTACGGAATACAGCAAAAAATCTAGTAACCCAAAATACAGGGTCTATCGGAAGCTGCAACTCTGATGTACACCAAATATACACAAAATCGAAATAAAATAAGAATCTTCCACAAGATGGAGCTAATGCAGTCTCTACCATCTCTCCCCTCCCGTACACCACACTCCCCAGGGGCGTGTGTTTCCCAAACGGGCAGCTTCTCCCAGCCAACCAGCTTCGGTAGAAGCCCAACGAGCGTTGCATCTTCCAATAGCAAAGGGCAGATTGTAGTGGCGGCTGCAGTAAGGACATACGTAACCCGGAGGTGACTGATAACCGGGGAGTGAGGTGTCCGCTGTGATTTGGGGAGAGAGGAGAGTGGTGTACGGGAGGGGAGAGACGGTAGAGACTGCAGTAGCTCCATCTTGTGGAAGATTTAGGATTGGACAAGCAGCTCATTAACGTGAATGTCTATCCAATTTATTTCTGCCTGCTGAGACCCTCTGTAACGGGGGTCGCATTGAGTGGGTAAGGAGCCAACTTATATGTGTGGTGGTGGCAAGAGCACATTCGCACTGGGAACATTTTTATTTGGAATCCAGTCATCTACTGTAAATTCATCACGGGTGGTCGGTCAATTATATGGACACTATTCATCACTATTAATTTAATTTAATCATATATAGACACTATATATTATTATTAATTTATTTATTCACATTCATTTGTAGTGATGGCCGAACGGTTCGCCCGGCTGTCGTTTCGCTGTGAATTTTGGCTGTTCGCGATTCGCCCGATTGGCGGACTATTGCTGCCGTTCGCCCGGCGGACTTCGGTGTTTTCTGTGTAAAAGAACTTTGACCTATGATGACACATCCATCATGGGGTACAGGACAGCCAATTGAGACATTACAGCACATGGACACTTGGACATTCCCCCTAACTTATAAATACAGCCGATCCGGTGGCCATTTTACATTCTTTCTTCTGTCACTATAGGGAGAGGTTGCTGTGTGGAGCAGGGAGAGATTGCAGTGAACCAAATTGCTAGCTATTTGGTACACAAAAGTTCTTTTCAGGACTGGTATAGGTGTTAGGTGTATATAGGTTTGCTGTGCTACTGATTGTTGCAGCAGCCTGAGTGTCTTTTGTCAGTTTAGAGAAAGGGACAGGACGGTGTGTCTGCTGTAGGGACAGTCAGTTTAGACATTAGCTGTTACTATCAGGTCCACAAAAGTGCTATTCCAGTTATTGTTTCAGTAGCCTCTGTTTTGTCAGTTTTTATATAGGGACAGGCAGGAAGCAGTGTGTGAGGCAGTGAGGGTCAGTTTAATCAGTAGCTGTTACTATATTAGGTCCACAAAGGTTCTTTTCAGGACTGGTATCAGTGGTATGGTAATAGGCTTGTACACGTATAATATTCTTTCTTCCAAATATAGAAAGAATATTATACTTGACTGCTGCCCTTCTGCTGCAGTCTGCTAATCATTCACAACCTACTTGTTCCACAAAGGTCCTTATAAGGACTGGTAAGGTAATAACCTGGTGTAGGGTGCTATAGTACATAGAGTTGAGTGAGGTACAGTCTGCTATTCTATAAGGACTGGTATAGGTCCACAATACATAGGGATGAGGTGCACTACTGCTGACCGCTGCCCTATACTGCAGCAGTCCTTCATCGGTATAGGGACTGACGTACAGTCTGCTAATCAGTCACACACAACCTACTTGTTCCACAAAGGTCCTTATAAGGACTGGTAAGGTATAGGGTACTACAGTACATAGGGTTGAGTGAGGTACAGTCTGCCATTCTATAAGGACTGGTATAGGTCCACAATACATAGGGTTGAGGTGCACTACTGCTGACCGCTTCCCTATACTGCAGCAGTCCTTCATCGGTATAGGGACTGACGTACAGTCTGCTAATCACTCACACACAACCTACTTGTTCCACAAAGGTCCTTATAAGGACTGGTAAGGTATAGGGTACTACAGTACATAGGGTTGAGTGAGGTACAGTCTGCCATTCTATAAGGACTGGTATAGGTCCACAATACATAGGGTTGAGGTGCACTACTGCTGACCGCTGCCCTATACTGCAGCAGTCCTTCATCGGTATAGGGACTGACGTACAGTCTGCTAATCACTCACACACAACCTACTTGTTCCACAAAGGTCCTTATAAGGACTGGTAAGGCATAGGGTACTACAGTACATAGGGCTGAGTGAGGTACAGTCTGCTATTCTATAAGGACTGGTATAGGTCCACAATACATAGGGTTGAGGTGCACTACTGCTGACCGTTGCCCTATACTGCAGCAGTCCTTCATCGGTATAGGGACTGACATACAGTCTGCTAATCAGTCACAACCTACTTGTTCCACAAAGGTCCTTATAAGGACTGGTAACTTGGTCTGTCTAGGGTGCTATAGTACATAGGGTTGAGTGAGGTACAGTCTGCTATTCTATAAGGACTGGTATAGGTCCACAATACATAGGGTTGAGGTGCACTACTGCTGACCGCTGCCCTATACTGCAGCAGTCCTTCATCGGTATAGGGACTCACGTACAGTCTGCTAATCACTCACACACAACCTACTTGTTCCACAAAGGTCCTTATAAGGACTGGTAAGGTATAGGGTACTACAGTACATAGGGTTGAGTGAGGTACAGTCTGCCATTCTATAAGGACTGGTATAGGTCCACAATACATAGGGTTGAGGTGCACTACTGCTGACTGCTGCCCTATACTGCAGCAGTCCTTCATCGGTATAGGGACTGATGTACAGTCTGCTAATCAGTCACACACAACCTACTTGTTCCACAAAGGTCCTTGTAAGGACTGGTAAGGTATAGGGTACTACAGTACATAGGGTTGAGTGAGGTACAGTCTGCTATTCTATAAGGACTGGTATAGGTCCACAATACATAGGGTTGAGGTGCACTACTGCTGACCGCTGCCCTATACTGCAGCAGTCCTTCATCGGTATAGGGACTGACGTACAGTCTGTTAATCACTCACACACAACCTACTTGTTCCACAAAGGTCCTTATAAGGACTGGTAAGGTATAGGGTACTACAGTACATAGGGTTGAGTGAGGTACAGTCTGCCATTCTATAAGGACTGGTATAGGTCCACAATACATAGGGTTGAGGTGCACTACTGCTGACTGCTGCCCTATACTGCAGCAGTCCTTCATCGGTATAGGGACTGATGTACAGTCTGCTAATCAGTCACAACCTACTTGTTCCACAAAGGTCCTTATAAGGACTGGTAAGGTATAGGGTACTACAGTACATAGGGTTGAGTGAGGTACAGTCTGCTATTCTATAAGGACTGGTATAGGTCCACAATACATAGGGTTGAGGTGCACTACTGCTGACCGCTGCCCTATACTGCAGCAGTCCTTCATCGGTATAGGGACTGACGTACAGTCTGCTAATCACTCACACACAACCTACTTGTTCCACAAAGGTCCTTATAAGGACTGGTAAGGTATAGGGTACTACAGTACATAGGGTTGAGTGAGGTACAGTCTGCCATTCTATAAGGACTGGTATAGGTCCACAATACATAGGGTTGAGGTGCACTACTGATGACCGCTGCCCTATACTGCAGCAGTCCTTCATCGGTATAGGGACTGAGAGTTTTGTCACAGGGTCATTTAAAAAATGACAGGCAGAGGAAGAGGCAGGCCCTTCCGCAGGGGTGGTAGGGGTAGGGCAGGAGCAACAGGCTTGAGCCAAAGTGGGAAGTTGCAGAAGGTGCATTCAATTCATTTAAAGGACGCACCAGACTTGGTTGAGTGGCTCACTCAGCCTTACTCTTCTGCACCCTCCTCATCCTCTCGATCTGCACCCTCTTCTTCACTCTCTTCTATGTGCACCCCCAAAGACACTACCACCAACAACACCACCACCACCCCATACCTTCCGCTTGAGTCACAGGAATTATTTTCCGATCCATATTAAGACATTTCTGATGCGCAGCCACTCTTGGTATTGGATCAGGAAGAGGAGGTAGCAACAACCGCTACTCAGCAGTCTGACGACAGTACCCAGATCAGCCCAAGGAGGAGGTTGGTCCCCGGTGTTGCTGCCTACTCCGAGATCTCTACTGCAGTGGGGAAGGTGACATCGATGATGACGTGTCTAGTGATGTCACGTGGGTGCCCACAAGAGAGGAAGAGGAGGGGAGTTCAGAGGGAGATATGGACCAGCAGATAGGGAGGAGAAGCAGGAATAACTTACATTGCACAGGAGGGACAAAGCAGACTGCAAATGTATCAGGAGCGAGTCATCGACCATGTACGGTCACATCTGGCGCTCCCAGGACACCGGCACATGGCTCCGCAGTGTGGGCTTTTTTTAACGTGTCCGCCGCTGACAATAGCGTTGCCATCTGCAATCTTTGCAGTCAACGCATTAGTCGCGGTAAGCCCAACACTCACCTAGGGACGACCGCCTTAAGAAGGCACATGAGCAGCCGTCACCAAGCCGAGTGGGAGCAACGGAACACACAAAGCCACACTCCAGGCTCTCACCGTCCAGCCTCGTCTTCTACTTCTCCTTCTCCTCTCTCCTCATAATTGTCCTCCACTCCACCTTCCATCACGCCAAGCTCACGTTTTTCTGCAAAAAGGCAGGCTTCTGTGGGCCTAATGTTCGAGCGTAAAAAAATGATGACGCCGGATAACCCTCTTGCCCAACGGTTGACGGCTGGCTTGTCATAACTCATAGCCTGCCAACTACTGCCATATAAACTGGTGGACTCAGAGGCCTTTCGTAAATTTGTGGCCATTGGAACACCACAATGGAAGGTCCCAGGAAGGAAGTATTTCTCACAGAAGGGCATCCCAGAGCTATATGGCCATGTTCAGCGGCAAGTGAATGGATCTCTGTCACACAGTGTCGGTGCCAAGATACATCTGACCACAGACACGTGGTCTAGCAAACACGGGCAGGGAAGGTATATCACTTTTACTGCCCACTGGGTGAACCTTCTGACGGCCGTCAAGCATGTAACCTGTGGCACCCGCGTAGATTTGGTTTTACCGCCATGGATTGCATGCAGGCCTGGCTCTTCTTCTCCTCCTCCTCCTCCTACTCCATCCTCCTCCCTCTCCTCCTCAGCTGACTCCTCCTTTTCCACTGCTAGCATCTCTTCCGCTGCTAGCGTCTCTTCCGCTGCGCCGCTCAAGCTCCCCAGAACCTATTCGACATGCCAGGTGAGACGTTGCCATGCCGTGCTGCGTCTGTTGTGCATGGAAGCCAAGAGCCACACTGGCCCGGCACTCCTTTCAGCTTTGCATTCACAGGCAGATCAGTGGCTAACACCACTCAATTTGACAGTTGGTAAAGTGGTGTGTGACAACGGTGCCAATCTGCTTAGCGCATTGAAATAGGGCAAAATCACGCACGTGCCATGCATGGCACACGTCTTAAACTTGGTCGTGCAGCGATTCCTTGTCAAATACCCTGGGGTGCAGGACATCTTGCGGCAGGCAAGGAAAATCTCGGCCCATTTCAGAAGATCTTACACGGCCATGGCTCGCCTTGCTGACATTCAGCGGCGAAACAATCTGCCGGTCAGACGTCTTATTTGCGATTGCCCGACGCGATGGAACTCAACCTTTTATATGCTTGATAGGCTGCTCCAGCAGAAACGTGCAGTTAACGTCTACCTGTATGAACTCTGCGGCAGAACAGGTTCTGGGGAGCTGGGGGTTTTTTCACCGCGCCAGTGGCTGCTCATGCGCGACACATGCAGACTTCTGCGGCCATTTGAGGAGATCACCAAACTGGTCAGTCACAGCCATGGCGCCATCAGTGACATGGTACCTTATGCCTTCTTTATGGAGCGTGCATTGCGTCGTGTCATTGATCAAGCTGTGGAGGAGCGGGAAGATGAGGAAGTCGCAATGCTGGATGAATTCCCAGGGGGGGCTACTCTATCTGAGACAAGTCAACAACAGGAGTCTGAAGAGGAGTCAGAGGAGGATGGTGCCGGGGCGGATGAGGAGGAGCAAGAAGAGCATGCTTTAAACCTTTCTGGGACCCCTGTTGTTGTGCGTGGATGGGGAGAGGAGAATGAAGAGGACAACATTATCCTGGATGATGAGCAGAAGCCAGGCCACCACACCGCTTCCAGTTTAGTGCAAATGGGGGCCTTCATGCTCCAGTGTTTTAACAGGGACCTCCGTATAAAAAGCATAAGGGTCAAGGACCAGTACTGGGTGGCAACTTACTTGTACTCCTGGTACAAACACAAAATGGCGGAAATGCTACCGCCGTCACAGAGGGCTGTCAGAATGCAGCACTTCCAGGCCTTGCTTTGAGAAATGCTGCATTCTGCTTTTGCGTGCGCTGGCAGAGGAGCAATTCCCACTCCCAGAGAAGGAGTTGCGGGTAGCAATCCAACAGCGCCTGCAAGAAGAGGCCGGTTTGAAGATGTGTTGGTGACTTCGGATATGAGGTCATTCTTTCAGCCGACCCATCGACAGGTGTCATCCGGATCCAGCATCAGAGAACGCCTAGACCGTCAGGTGTCCGACTACATCGGGTTAACGGCCGATGTGGACGCTCTGAGGAGTGATGAACCCCTGGACTACTGGGTGGAGCCCAATTTGCAATCGAACTGCTGGCTTGCCCCTCGTCCAGTGTCCTGTCCGAAAGGACGTTCAGCACAGCAGGGGGGATCGTGACCGATAAGCGTACTCGCCTAGCTCACGATAGTGTTATCTACCTCACATATCTAAAAATGAATGAGGCATGGATCTCGGAGGAATTCAACACATGTGACCAGTAGACCATGTATATGTCTATAAACAATTTTTTTTAATCGAGCACACAGACCTTCTTTCTTCATTTGGCTCACTTCCTTGTCCTAAAAAAGCACACCGTACTATATGCCCGTACCCTCGTCTTTAAAGAGGTTGAGCGGTGTCATATTTCTACTGGGGCTGCTTATTATGAGGGGCTCCCACCATCCCTGTGCTGTGCTGACATCCTCCTGGGGCTGTACCTCTGCTGTGCATATTATGAGGTGCTCCCAATATCCCTGTGCTATGCTCATTATGAGGGGCTCCCACCATCCCTGTGCTGTGCTGACTTCCTCCTGGGGCTGCTTATTATGAGGGGCTCCCACCATCCCTGTGCTATGCTGACATCCTCCTGGGGCTGCTTATTATGAGGGGCTCCCACCATCCCTGTGCTATGCTGACATCCTCCTGGGGCTGCTTATTATGAGGGGCTCCCACCATCCCTGTGCTGTGCTGACTTCCTCCTGGGGCTGTACCTCTGCTGTGCATATTATGAGGGGCTCCCACCATCCCTGTGCTATGCTCATTATGAGGGGCTCCCACATCCCTGTGCTATGCTCATTATGAGGGACTCCCACCATCCCTGTGCTATGCTCATTATGAGGGGCTCCCACCATCCCTGTGCTATGCTGACTTCTGGTGCAGGTGTCAGTGCTGTATATCACGGTGCTGATGTCAGTACTCTCTATCACGGTGCTGCTGTCAGTGCTGTATATCACGGTTCTGGTGTTAGTGCTTTATGTCACGCTGCTGATGTCAGTGCTCTCTATCACGGTGCTGGTGTCAGATGACTCTATCACGGTGCAGGTGTCATTGCTGTATGTCACGCTGCTGATGTCAGTGCTCTCTATCACGGTGCTGTTGTCAGATGACTCTATCACAGTGCAGGTGTCATTGCTGTATGTCACGCTGCTGATGTCAGTGCTCTCTATGATGGTGCTGTTGTCAGATGACTCTATCACGGTGCAGGTGTCATTGCTGTATGTCACGCTGCTGGTGATCATCTCCTGCACCCTCTTCTTTGCCTACCCTGGTCCCTGACCTTCCCTCTCCTCCATTGCCTTCATGCGTTCCACAGTCCTGAATTGTCACAACAATTTCCCATATAAAAAAAGAATGCTTGTAGTTGTCGATCCCAGATTCACCTCATGCATGTGTTATGTCATTGGCCATGTGGTGGGACTATGTTTGCACAGCTATTAATTATTTTGTGGCTGCAAATTTGACCTGTAGGTTTGCGAAGTTCGCCTCCCATTGAAGTCAATGGGGCCCGCCGCGAACGCTCCGGTTCGCGAACTATCGGCCGCGTTCGCGGTCTGCGTTCGCGAAACGTCCCGTCGGAAGTTCGTCCATCACTATTCATTTGTTCATTTATTCATCTATTATTTCATTATTATTTATATTTATATTGATTTGTGCTTTGCTTGAGTTTAGTCTATCACTTATGTCTCTATTTATTTATTTATTTTATTATAGCACATTGTGTGTTTCATTTTTGATGTGACAACTGGAGATATTCAGTTGTATCTCATACTTGATTGTTATTTTTGCACATATATATATACTTTTTTCACAGGTGTTTTATTTTTAGGTGTAACAACTGGAGATTTCCAGCTATATTAATATTTTACACTTTTGATTGGTACATATTTTCTGGGTTCACACTCATATTCACATATAGTCTACATAGGTTAGCGCAATTCCTTTTTTTCAAATGGTAGATGCACCAACTAGAAATAAAGCTTTACTGGATCTACTGATTACCAACAATACAGACCTGATCATGTGGTGTGGAAATACGAGGCAATTTAGGAAACAGTGATCACAGATCAATTGGCTTCAGTATAAATCACACAAATAGGAAACCTAAGGAGAATACAAAGACACTGAATTTTAAAAGAGCTAACTTCCCTAAACTGCGAACCTTGTTAGAAGGCATGAAATGGGGATAAAATCTTGGGAACAAAGAACATGGAGAAGAGATAGGTTTGCTTTAAGAGCATATTAAATAAGGGCATTAGCCAATGCATCCCATTAGGTTATACATTTAAAGTATTTAAAAGTCCTGGATGGCTTAACTCCTATGTAAAAATGCACATAAAGGCAAAGGAGAAGGCCTTCAAAAATACAAGGTTAAGGGATCATCATCAGCATTCAGACTTTATAAGGAATGCAACAAGAAATGTAAGGGTGCAATTAGGGTGGCTAAGATAGAACATGAAAGACACATAGCGGAGGAGAGCAAAAAAATCCCAAGAAATTCTTTAAGTATGCAAACAGTAAAAAAAGGTAAGACAGACCATATTGGCCCCATAAAGAATGAGGAAGGACATCTGGTTACAAAGGATGGGGAGATGGCGAAGGTATTGAATTTATTCTTTTCCCCAGTCTTAACGAGAGAATCGGGGGGTTTCAGTAACCAAAACTGCAGTGTTTATCCTTATGACACATCACAGGAAGCACCTCCATGGTTAACAGAGGACAGAATTAAAATTAGACTTGGGAAACTTAACATTAATAAATCACCGGGACCAGATGGCTTGCATCCGAGGGTACTTAGGGAACTCAGTCAAGTAATTGCCAGACCATTGCTCCTAATTTTTACTGACAGTCTACTAAGCTAATGTAGTGCCAATATTTAAAAAGGGTCCAAAATAATCCCTGGAAATTACAGACCAGTTAGCCTAACACCGATAGTATGCAAGCTCTTGGAGGGGATGATAAGGGACTATATACAAGATTTTAGTAACCAGAACTATCATGTGCAGTAATCAGCATGGATTCATGAAGAATTGTTCTTGCCAAACCAATCTATTAACCTTCTATGAGGAGGTGAGATGCCATCTAGATAACGGAAGGCCCGTAGTCATGGTGTATCTGGATTTGCAAAAGCATTTGACACAGTTCCCCATAAATGTTTACTGTACAAAATAAGGTCCGTTGGCATGGAGTATAGGGTGAGTACATGGATTTTGTTCATAAACGACCTGGAGGATGGGGTACATAGTTCAATCTCTGCATTTGCGGATGATACTAAGCTTAGCAGGGCAATAACTTCTCTGCAGGATGTGGAAACCTTGCAAAAAGATCTGAATAAATTAATTGGGTGGGCAACTACATGGCAAATTAGGTTTAATGTAGAAAAATGTAAAATAATGCATTTGGGATGCAAAAATATGAATGCAATCTATACACTGGGGGGAGAACCTCTGGGGTAATCTAGGATGGAAAAGGACCTTGGGGGTTCTAGTAGATGATAGGTTTAGCAATGACATGCAATGCCAAGCTGCTGCTAACAAAGCAAACAGAATATTGGCATGCATTAAAAAGGGATCAACTCCAGAGATAAAATGATAATTCTCCCGCTGTGCAAGACTCTGGTCCAGCCACACTTAGAGCATGCTCTCCAGGTCTGGGTACCAGTCCTCAGGAAGAATGTACTGGAAATGGAGCGAGTACAAAGAAGGACAACTAAGCTAATAAAGGGTCTGGAGGATATTAGTTATGAGGAAAGGTTGCGAGCACTGAACGTATTCTCTCTGGAAAAGAGATGCTTGAGAGGGGATATTTTTAATTTATAAATACCGTACTGGGGATGGGCGAACAGTTTGGCCCGAGCATAAGATTGGGCCGAACTTTGGTTGTTCGGATGTTCTGCGAACACCGAACAATATGCGGTGTTCGGGCAAATTCGAAAGCTGCCGGTACACCGTTAAAGCCTATGGGACACTAACATGAAAAATCAAAAGTGCTCATTTTAAAGGCTTATACGCAAGTTATTGTCATAAAAAGTGTTTGGGGACCTGGGTCTTGCCCCGGGGGACATGTATCAATGCAAAAATTTTTTTTTTTAAACGTCCATTTTTATCCGGGAGCAGGGATTTTTTTAATGCTTGAAGTGAAACAATAAAAATATAATATTCCTTTAAATATCGTGGCTGGTGGGTGTCTATAATATACCTGTAAAGTGGTGTATTTTTCCTGTGTTTAGAAGAGTACCATAGCAAAATTACATTTCTAAAGGAAAAATTGTCATTTAAAACTGATCGCGGCTGTCATGCGGTCTCCGTAATATAGATAAAAATCACTGAAAAAAAGAGCATGGGATCTGGCCCAGTCCATTACCAGGTCCTTTGGGTCTGGTATGAATATTAAGGGGAACCCTGAAACAAAATTTAAAAAAAAATTGCTTGGGGCCCCCCTAAAATCCATACCAGGCCCTTCAAGTCTGATATGGAAATTAAGGGGAACCCTGTGCCAAATTAAAAAAAAGTGGTGTAGGGATCCCTCCAAAATCCATACCAGACCCTTATCCGAGCACACAACCTGGCAGGCCACAGGAAAAGAGGGGGGATGAGAGAGCGCCCCCTTCCTGAACTACCAGGCCACATTCCCAAAGCACCTTGTGCCCATGTTGATGGGGACAAGAGCCTCATTCCCACAACCCTTTCCCAGTGGTTATAGGGGTCTGCGGGCAGGGGGCTTATCAGAATCTGGAAGCCCCCTTTAACAAGGAGACCCCCAGATCCCGTCCTCCCCTGTGTGAAATGGTAACGGGGTACAAATGTACCCCTACCATTTCACAAAAAAAGTGTCAACATTTTAAAAACGACAAGACACAGCTTGGGGATAAGTCCTTTATTAAAAAAATAATCTCACGATGCCCATTAATTTTCTTGGAATGCTCTGCCAATGGACTGAAAAAGGAAAAAAAAAATCTCCCACCAATCCACCTCCATAGGAAGCTCCTGCCACGTGATGCTTCATCACCTTTGACAGTTCTTATTTAACTGAGGGTGGGGCAACCCAGTGACGTGCCCACATGACCCAGCCCCCTCTGGGGGTCTCCTTGTTGCAGACACCATAACCACCGGGTAAGGGTAGTGGGGATGAGGCTCTTGTCCCCGTCAACATGGGGACAAGGTGCTTTGGGGGGATACCCCAAAACACCCACCCCATGTTGAGGGCATGTGGCCTGGTATGGTTCAGGAGGGGCACGCTCTCTCATCCCCCCTTTTTTTCTGCGGCCTGACAGATTGCGTGCTCAGATAAGTGTCTGGTATGGATTTTGGGAGGGACCCCTAAGCCATTTTTTTTTAAAAATTGGCACAGGGTTCCCCTTAAAAGCCATACCAGACCTGAAGGGTTTGGTATGGATTTTGGGGGGCCCTACATCATTTAAAAAAAATTGGTGCAGGGTTCCCCTTAATTTCCATATCAAACCCAAAGGGCCTGGTATGTATTTTAAGGGGACCCCAATTTTTTTTTTCATTTTGGTTTGGGGTTCCCCTCAATATTCATACAAGACCCGAAGGGCCTGGTAATGGACTGGGGGGGGGCTGGGGGGGATACCATGCTCTTTTTTCAATGAGTTTTATCTATATTGCCGAGACCCGACAATTCATTACAGCCGCAATCAGTTTTGAATGTCAATTTTTCCTTTACAGGCAAACTATAGGCACTCCCAGGCACGATATGTAAAGGAATATTTCATTTTTATTGTTTCCCTTTAAGCATTAAAAAAATAACTGCTCCCAAAAAAACAGCCGTTTAAAAAAAAAAAATTGTATTGATACATGTCCCCTGGGGCAGGACCCAGGTCCCCAAACATTTTTTATGATAATAACTTGCATATAAGCCTTTAAAATTAGCACTTTTGATTATTCATGTTCGTGTCGCATAGACTTTAACGGTGTTCGTGTGTTCTGCCAAATTTCTGGTGTGAACCAAACCGAGGGGGGTTTAACTCATCCCTACTGGTGACCCTGCAATAGGGATAAAACTTATTTGCGGAAGGGAGTTTAACAAGACACATGGCCGCTCATTAAAATTAGAAGAAAAGAGGTTTAAAGAGGAAGTAAACCCTGATGGGTTTACTTCCTCTTTTATTCCTTGTAAAGGTAAAGCATAATGGACTACTATGCATCACATAGTAGTCCATTATGTGTCACTTACCTGACACAGGAGCCAGCGAAGTCACCGCTGTCCCCTGTAGTCCGGTGCATCCATCTATTCGGTGGTTCTCCCTGCTCTGCCGCTGTAATTCGGCAAAGCCGCGATGACGTCACTCCCGCGCATGCGCACGGCAGCCGCAACTCGCGGCATATCACCGTTAACCGCGGCGCGCTCAGTGCGCCTGCGCGCCGCTGTCTATGTGTGGTTTGAACATCGTTTACATATGCGGGCACGACCTACGTATTTGTGACAGGTCCTCTTTATGGAGAGATGTGGAGTCTTATGCCGTGTACACACGAGCGGACTGTATGGCGTACTTAGTTCGTCATACAATCCGACGGACAGTCCGTCGTACTTTCGACTGAACGGACTTGACCACACACGGATGCACAAACAGTCCGTCGAAAGCTTGCGCGATGACATGTACAGCACGTACAACGGGACTAGAAATAGGAAGTCCAAGACACAGCAAAGCACCCTTCCGCCGTGTAAATCCTTTCTGGGCATGCGCCATTCTTAGTCCGTCGAACAAGCATACTGACGAGCGGATTGTCCGCTGAAACCAAAGTACGACGGACAGAATTTCGAAAAAACCGAAATTCTTAGTACGCCGGACTGCACGCTGAAAAAGTCAGCTGAAGCCCACACACGAGCGGATTGTCCGCTGAAATGTGTTTCGACGGACTAAGTACGCCATACAGTCCGCTCGTGTGTACGCGGCATTATAGAGCCTCTCCCCCAGGCTGGAAAGCATCAGATCAAAAAAAAAAAAAGAACGATCTGATGTGTTGCAGCGAGTCCCAGGCTTTGTTTACTTACTGTGGTCCGGTTGTGACATGATAACATAGTGCCTGGGCCTCTGAGAGTCATATAGATTGCCGGGGACCATTTGTCCCTCGGTTTTCTCTATGGCTTCCTTCTGGCAATCGAACAGGAGAGCCCAGAGAAGCACCATTGCTGGTAAGAATTATCAAGCAGCTGAACAGCCTCTATGATTCTTCTTATGATGTAGGGAATTGCTGCCTAAAAAACCCCAATATCTGAATGATGCCTGCAGCTGCACCATTAAAAGCCCAGGACGTCATATGACAGCCTGCAGTTTGAAAGTGGCTAGAATTATTGCTCTTGCTCTAATGACCATGAAGATACCTCACATGTGTGATTTGAACACCATTTACATAGGTAAGCGCGACTTACGTATGCATTCGCTTCTGCACGTGAGCACGGAGGGATGGGATGCTTTACATTTTTCTTTTCAAAGATTTTATTAGTATCAAACAAGTAACATGTAGTGGTGCATACAATTCAGCTTGTGATTGTTACATTGAGCAGAGCGCTTTAAGTTAAAAGGAAGGTGATTACAGATTAAAGTGCTACATAACACTCAGGGAATACTAACAGAAGCCTTATTCACAACCAAAATTTGAGCTCTAACTTAATAATCAGCCTAAGCCCAACACCGCACAAGGGTACTTTCGTAAAAGTACTCTGTGGATAAAGATGCATAACAGTGGATATGCCTCGGGGGCATCAAGCATCGTTGTCTGCGGCGCAAATAGGATTATAGAGGGGGAATTACTAGGAGGGGAGGACAGAAGGAAGGTTGAGAAAGAAAAGTAGAGAAGAAGAGCTGCTCTTGGTAAGAGGGAGGATAGAAATAAGGGGGGGTGTGTTCCTGATCCGGTGGCTCATACGGGGTAGCAAGAACTCTTTGTCTATTTGTATTTAGTAAAGGACCCATGGGGGGTCAGGGTTCGAGAAGGCGTTCGTCAAAATCAGGTGGCATAAATTGAGTGGTCCATGGTTTTGAGATATCAGGGGGATTTTGTCTAGGACAGTGGCTTCTATTTTGCTATGTATCATGGCCCGGGTAACCCTGTTTTTCACTTCAACAATATTTAGAGTCTGGGTTTTCCAGGCTCTCGCTATTGTTTGCTTAGCTGCCATCAGGAGTTGTAGAAGTAGGCTTAGTTGGGCTTTGGTGTAGTCCTGTGAGGAATGATTCAGTAGGGCAAGAGATGGGTCAGGTGCAAGGGGTTGTTGCAATAGTGTGGAAGCCATTTGAAATATTGTCGCCCAGAAACGATGTACGACTGGGCACGTCCACCAAATGTGCACGTGGGTAACCCGCTCGCTGCAGCCCCTGAAACACACTGGGGGTAAGATGGTAGAAACTTGGCTATTCTTACTGGCATTAAGTACCAACTCATGAGAAATTTATAACTGGCCTCTGAGGCGACAATATTTTGAGTCGAGGCTTTGGTGTTTGACCATATGTTTAGCCAGTCTTCGGCATCTAAATCTATAGCTAGGTTGTTAGACCAACAATGAGCATAAGATGGGGGTGCGGCTGGGGGGGAGGTAAGGCGAGCGTAGAGCTGGGAACTGATGCCCGGGGCATTCGGTTCTGAATTGCACATACTCTCGAATATAGTCAAGCTGTCCAGTTCTGTACCGGTTCCAATGATTGTTTGGACAAAGAGATAACGAAAACACTCCCGCGACGGGAGTTGTGCCTGGGTCTACAATGCTGGGAATGTTTACATGGTGTCACCTGTAACCAGATCATAAATGTGTGTCAGACCCGCCTGTGCCCAAGCTTGAAAGGAGGAGGCTTCGGCTGAGGCTGGGTAAAAGAGTGGGTTATTAAAGCGGGAGTCTGCCGGGAGTTCCACCGTTTTTTTTTTTTAAAGCCAGCAGCTACAAATACTGCAGCTGCTGACTTTTAAAATAAGGACACTTACCCGCCCAGCGCGCCCGCGATGTCGGCACCCGAAGCTGATCTCTCGATCGTCTCTCGGGTGCTGCCGCCGCCATCTTGGGTATGGGAACCAGGAAGTGGAGCCTTTCGGCTTAATTTCCCGGTTCCCTTCTGCGCATGCGCGAGTCGCGCTGCGCAATAAGGATGGACCCGCTGCCTCTGGGATCTGTGTGTTTCCCAGCAGGCAGCGGGGGACTTTCGGAAAGGGGCGTAATCTACGCCCCTTTCCGCAGAGAGCTATCCCGGAAGTGGGTGCAGATACCTGTACTGTACAGGTACCTGCACCCCTCTCCCCCCTGAAAGGTGCCAATTGTGGCGCCGGAGGGGGGGAGGGTTCCGATGAGCGGAAGGTTAAGGAAAGACATTAGTGAAGCGTGTGGAGAGGTTAGGTTAAATGGTTTACTGAGCTTACCCCATATGTTTAGGGAGTGCCACATTATTGGGTTCATAGCGGATCTATAAACAGATTTGGGTAGCCAGAGCAGATTAGAGATCATGAGGGGGTGAAGATCAATTGCCTCCAGAGCAACCCACAAAGGCGTTTCAGCTTTTGCATGATAGAGTGTAATTTGTGCTAACTGGGCTGCGTGGTAGTATCGCAAAAAGTTTGTCACTCCTAGACCTCCGTTAAGTTTGCTGCAGGTTAGAATGGACCGAGGCACTCTAGATTTTGTGGACCCCCATATATATTTATATACCCGGTGCTGTATCACTCGATGGAAGTATGTTGGGATTGCGATTGGGAGCATTCTATAAAGGTATAGGAGCTTGGGAAGTAATGACATCTTTACAGCTGCGATGTGTCCAAGCCATGAGACACATAGGGGCTGCCAAGTATTGAGTAAGGAGGTGAGGTGGCTCAGCATCGGTAGATAGTTGGCCTGAAATAGAAGGGAAGGGTTACTAGTCAGTTTAATTCCTAAGTATGATATGGAAGTAGTGGACCATAGAAAGGGGAAGTTTGTCTGCAAGCTATGAAAATCTTCTGTTGAAAGGGTTATATTAAGAGCTCTAGATTTTGCTTGATTAACTTCCAAGGGTTAACTTCCGAGGTTACTGCGAATTTGCCTAGTAGTTGCAAAAGGTTTGGAAGAGTAGTATGTGGGGAGGTTACAAACAATAGGGCGTCATCGGCAAAAACACAATTTGTGGTTAAAGGAAGCAACTTCCAGGCCTCGGATACTTGGGTTCTCTCTGATCATAGCTGCAAGGGGCTATATAGCGAGGGCAAAGAGTAACGGCGATAGGGGACAGCCCTATCTGGTTCCTCACTGAATTGGGAAATACTCAGAGAGGAATCCCGAGTATTTTCGCTTTACATTTTTTATTTATTTTTTCCTATTTGTTTTACTTTTTATTTTTACACTGTCCTTATTAAAAAAAATAATAATTTGGATCACTTTTATTCCAATTAAGATGTAAACATCCCTTGTAATAGAAAAAAAGCAAGACAGGATCCCTTTAATGTGATACCTGGGGTCAAAAAGACCTCAGATGTCACATTTATACCTAGTATAAATGTATTATATACCAAGTATAAAAAATATATATTTTTCAATAAAAAAAAAATTGTCCCTTTAGGCCGTTGGGTGGACGTGATGTTTGACGACACTCCAATCATCCAATAGCATAGAATCGAGTGGAGGCCATCATTCCCTCACTCGACTTCCTGCCTATCAGGGGAAAGGATCAGATTGTCTCCACCACTACCGATAGATCTGGTAAGCAGCAGAGATGACCGGGACATGGCGGGAGGGAGTGGGCATCTTTCCTACCACCGATAAAAGTGATCTTGCGGTGAATCCGACATGGAGACCACTTTTATCTTAATGTGGACCACCCACCATTGAAGAAAATACCGGGGTTATGACAGCTATCTGCTGTCATAACAATGGTATTTAATGTCAAAGTAGCGACGTAAATCCAAGGTGGGTGGTCAGGAAGTGGCTAAGTACTGTTATAATTTCCTGGAGTGCTCAAACTGAACGTAGATGGGGGTTTATAGGAGTGAAATTGACACCCAGTGCAGCTGCCGACCACTGGAAAATGGAGAACAAAACATACAAACACACAAGCAGCGCTCTATGGGAAACAAAGTAAAAATGTCAGTGACCACATGTGTATTGACATGTAAATAAATAAATATATATATATGTATATATATATATATATATATATATATATATATATATATATATATATATATATATACACCTTGGATTGGATTTATGAGAAAGCATTTTATTGCACGCAAGAGTGTAAACAGTCAAGTATGTTAAGACTATACGTTTAAAATTCATAAAATAAAAAGATTTTTTTTTTAGCATGGTACCACCAGTATGTTCCTGAAGAGGAGGGGTTAACCGCACTCGGAAGGCTCACAATTCCATGGGCAGGGAGTCATGTAGTGGAAAATGCTCAGGCTCCAATGGTTGGAATGACAGAAAGCTCTGCCTGTAATACTGGGGCCTGTAAGTGTAGAGTGGATGATCCTTCTGCCGGCCACAGCGGTGTGCAGCACTAGCCTCTAGGGTCCCCGAATGGACTGATGGCTGGGGTAGTTTCCATCAGTCCAGGGCAGTGAAGCCGAGATGGAAGAGACGGGGATGCTGGCCGTGGCTGAGGATGCGCAAAGACGTATATGTGACGTCAGCGCTCTTCCAGGTGCAGAGACCAAGACATACCAGATGGGCCGCAAATTAGAGGGTTGCCGTGGCTGACATGTTTTGCGTGCCTGCGCTTTGTCAAAGCTCTGCACACTGCTGTGGCTGGCAGAAGGATCCTCCGCTCCCCCCATGTCTACACTCACTGGCCCCGGCATTACAGGCGGAGCTCTCTTTCATTCCAACCATTGGAGCCTGAGCATTTTCCTCTACATGACTCCCTGCCCTTAGAATTGTGAGCCTTCCAAGTGCAGATAACCTCTTCAGGAACATACTAGTGGTACCGTGCTAAAAAGTGTTTTCTTTTTATTTTATGAATTTTAAACGTATAGTCTTAACATAGATTTTTTTTATATATACCTGACTGTCTACACTCTTATTTATAGCCCTATGGATATCGTCGGGCTCCAATCTTACGTGCAATAAACTGTTATCATTTCAAACAACTGAAATGCAACTTAAAAAAACTGAAAACGTAAATATGATATATATTATTATGTTATACCTTTAACATTTAAAAGGTGTACATACACATAGAGGTATTTTTAATTTTTTTAAAAGAGAAGAGAAAACCATACAGTGGTGTGAAAAAGTGTTTGCCCCCTTCCTCATTTCCTGTTCCTTTGCATGTTTGTCACACTTAAGTGTTTCGGAACATCAAACCAATTTAAACAATAGTCAAGGACAACACAAGTAAACACAAAATGCAATTTGTAAATGAAGGTGTTTATTATTAAAGGTGAAAAAAAATCCAAACCATCATGGCCCTGTGTGAAAAAAGTGATTGCCCCCCTTGTTAAAACATACTATAACTGTGGTTATCCACACCTGAGTTCAATTTCTCTAGCCACACCCAGGCCTGATTATTGCCACACCTGTTCACAATCAAGGCATCACTTAAATAGGAGCTGCTTGACACAGTAAGGTCCACCAGAAGATCCTTAAAAGCTACACATCATGCCGAGACCCAAAGAAATTCAGGAACAATTGAGAAAGAAAGTAATTGAGATCTATCAGTCTGGAAAGGGTTATAAAGCCATTTCCAAAGCTTTGGGAATCCAGCGAACCACAGTGAGAGCCATTATCCACCAATGGCGAAGACATGGAACAGTGGTGAACCTTCCCAGGAGTGGCCGGCCGCCCAAAATTACCCCAAGAGCGCAGCGACGACTCATCCAAGAGGTCACAAAAGACCCCACAACAACGTCCAAGGAACTGCAGGCCTCACTTGCCTCAGTTAAGGTCAGCGTTCATGCCTCCACCATCAGGAAAAGACTGGGCAAAAATGGCCTGCATGGCAGAGTTCCAAGGAGAAAACCAATGCTGAGCAAAAAGAACATCAAAGCTTGTCTCAATTTCTCCACAACACATCTTGATGATCCCCAAGACTTTTGGGACAACATTCTGTGGACCGATGAGACAAAAGTGGAACTCTTTGGAAGGTGTGTGTCCAAGTATATCTGGCGTAGAAGGAACACTGCATTTCATAAAAAGAACATTATACCAACAGTAAAATATGGTGGTGGTAGTGTGATGGTCTGGGGCTGTTTTGCTGCTTCAGGACCTGGAAGACTTGCCGTGATAAAAGGAACTATGAATTCTGCTGTCTACCAAGAGATCCTGAAGGAGAATGTCCGACCATCTGTTCGTGTACTCAAGCTGAAACGAACTTGGGTTCTGCAGCAGGACAATGATCCTAAACACACCAGCAAGTCCACCACCGAATGGCTGAAGAAAAACAAAATGAAGACTTTGGAGTGGCCTAGCCAAAGTCCTGACCTGAATCCTATTGAGATGTTGTGGTATGACCTTAAAAAGGCCGTTCATGCTCGAAAACCCTCTAATGTAACTGAATTAGGACAATTCTGCAAAGATGAGTGGGCCAAAATTCCTCCAGGACGCTGTAAAAGCCTCATTGCACGTTATCGCAAACGCTTGGTTGCAGTTGTTGCTGCTAAGGGTGGCCCAACCAGTTATTAGGTTTAGGGGGCAATCACTTTTTCACACAGGGCCATGATGGTTTGGATTTTTTTTCACCTTTAATAATAAACACCTTCATTTACAAATTGCATTTTGTGTTTACTTGTGTTGTCCTTGACTATTGTTTAAATTGGTTTGATGTTCCGAAACACTTAAGTGTGACAAACATGCAAAGGAACAGGAAATGAGGAAGGGGCAAACACTTTTTCACACCACTGTAAGACAAAAGTTCTCATGGTCTCCTCCCAGGTTTCATTTCTTTTTCCCTAGAAAGACAAACCATACATTTTTGTCACGGGCCAAAAATTCATCAACTGCCTTTTTTTTATTTAATTCTTTTGCTAAATAGCCCCATAATATAATACACCAAGGCATTCTAAAAAAAAAAAAAAAAACACTATTTAAGTCTAAAACTACTACTGTACTTTTAGAAAAGAAAATGGGGTAAAGTGCAAAAGAAAGCTGACTGGTTAAAGAGAAGTTCCAGTCATATTTGTTTTTACATTATTCAGCTGAATTAAATACAAATAATAACCTTTGGATATTTTTTTTTTTTACTCACCTTTTCAGGTCTGTTGCTAGAAGGACCCTTGTAATCTGGCTCTTCCTCTCCAAGGTGCCTGACATAATTTCCCTCGCCACCATGCTCGCTATTGCTCCTGGGAGATGTCTTTAAATTTAACAGTGGGAACTCCACTTTAAGGACAGGGCAACACCAACTAGTTGCCTAAGAGGGTAAAAAGTATCAATTCTGAACCCAAAAACAACAAAAAAAGGAAATAGATGGATGCTTGAAATTACATATTACAACCATATGGTTTAAATATTGAAATCAATGTAAAATGTCTCTTGAATGGCTAGCATCATTTGCATAGTGTTCTTTGCTTTAATACAAATGTTGCCTGGAGTCGAATGTATTTTGGTTTATATAAAAAATGTTTTGAATTTCCTAAAATATTTAAAACATAGCATTAAAAATGTTATTCGGTTTATAATATTGATTTTGAGATATGTTTGCCATATTAAACAGTTGCAAGCAAACATTTGTAAACATTTAGAACTGCCTGGATTTTACCAAGAATGGCTCCTAAAATATGTTCTGATTGTTATCGAAATCATAAAAACAAATAAAGACAGTCTTATTTAACAAACAACAGGCTGAACATTTAAACAAGCAAGGCCCTTGATAGAAACAGTATGTGAACCTCTAGGATAATAATCTTTAAAAGATGCCTACTGGAATTAGGTGTTCCAATCAATGAAATTACATTAGATGCTTTGAAGTTGCCTTGGCCTAAAAGCAAGCATAAATAACCATGCCATTAATCAATCAGCAGTGCAATCTCCAGAATACTGAAGGGAAAAGAATGTTGCACCTAATCCCCCTAGGAGTGTGTAGCCACTCCTGATGCTTATTGTGAGACTGAAAATGCCTATTTGGATGTTCCACAAAGTTTCGGGAACAATGATCAAGAATAATGTTCATTGAAGGATAACACTGGGGAAACCTTGCTTTCTAAAAAAAAAAAAAAAAAAAAAAATTGATGCTTATATTAAGGTTGAAAATGTCTGTCTAGATTTTCCACAAAGTTTCTGGAGCTATGGGGTTGATTTACTAAAACGGGAGAATGCAAAATCTGGTGCATCTCTCCGAAGAAACCAATCAGCTTTTTGTCAAAACTTAATTGAACAGGTTAAAGTTGGAAGTTGAGTGGCTGCACCAGATTTAGCAGTGTTTAGTTTTAGTAAATAAACCTTAATGTTCCCTGATTCCAGATCAAATTTCAGCACTCACTTCAACTGAGATACTCTTGCATACTCTAAGAAAGATTTTACGTCAATGAAGCCCTGAAATAGGAATGTACTGATACATTTTTAATGTGACTTTGGCAGATTGTGGTATGCATTCTGGAATGGTTTCCTCGTCCCTTCCAGAAGGAGTCAGTCTCCATAGAGCAAGACTTAGTCCCTGTGAACCACTGGGCTCTTTTATGGAGGTACAGAAATGACTATGCCCATCTACACGCTCCCTCACCACTAATACTCGCCTCCCTTAAACTCTGGTACTACAGGGGTTTGTGCTCTATTCTGTCCTCCAACCCACCCCCCTGACCTCTATGTTTGACAACCCTGCCTTCCCTCAGTGCATGATAGCGACAACATTGGGGCCTTTTAAATGCCCCGTTTGGCCCCAAGAGCACTCCTTTGTACAACCTCTGCAGGAGACACCGGCTACATAGGGACCTTGCGACTGGCACACTGCCCCGCACTTATCCACATTCGCTAAACGCTTACACACTTCCTCCCAAATACTCCACCCCCATACTAAATTTGAAGAGCTGTGCTCCCTCTCTGAAACACCCAGACACCTTATTTCATCCCTATACGGTTTACTACAGGCCCTTACACACGATCATTTGCCACCTTACCCCAGGATGTGGTCTGGGGACTTGGGAGAGAACATCTCCAGACCAGACTGGCAGACCTCATTCTAATATACTCACAAGTCAACAATATCCTGCTACTCTCAGGAAAAGAACTACAAGATTCTGTCCAGGTGGTACAGGGACCCCTCCATACTACACAAAATTTTCCCATCCATTCCAGCCTCCTGTTGTCGATGTAACTCCTCCTGGGACCTATCTACACATCTGGTGGGAATGTGAGAGGATTACCCCTTCTGGACTCAGGTATTTGAATGTTATGATAAAATTTATGAAGAAATGCCATCGACCTCCTCAAATATTGCTCTCCTCCCTTGTACTTCCTGGGTCTATAACAGCACAGAAACGGAACCTCCTACATTTCTTTATGTCTTCAGCGAGACAGCTCATTCCATCATATTGGAAGACAACCACCACACCTCCCTTGTCATGATGGGTCTCGATTATGAACGACACCATGTAAATGGAGGAGGTGTTAGCTCTAGATAATGACACTTATGATAAGTACAAGGTGCTGTGGTCTATTTGGCTCCACTTCTCCGCCTCAGATACCCTCACGAACATACTGTCTAACCCATCAGGGTTGTCCTAACAAGCATTCTAACCATGAGGTGCACTGATGCACACACCCACTAGTCCCCCACCCTCTACACTAACATCTACTTCTTTATGCAAGCATCTCCTAAGCAGCCCTTTCACTCCTACATGACGTTCTCCCTTCCCCCTTCTTTATTTATCTCTCTCTCTTTCTTAATTCACGCACCCCTCTGGGTCACCTCTTCCCCCCTATTTTTTCTCTTTACTCCTTTTCCTTCCCTCCTTTCTCCGATTTGGTTTTCCCTTTTTATTTGCTAAAAAAACTTACATATGTTTTTTGCTATGAACATCAAAGCTCACAAGCCAGAATTATTCCTTGCAACAGAAGACAGTCTTTCACCTTATCGCAACAATGTTTGAGAAAAGGGGTCAAGCTGTGGGCGATAGCCATTGGGCTGACTCATCGTTCATGTTTACTTGTGACTGTCTCTGGTTTGTGATTTTATTTTTATGTTGTTCACTGTGTTATATGTAAAATGGATAATACATATATTTTCAATCCTAATATTTGGGATTTTTTTTTTTACTTTCACTTTTAATTGAAGATGATCACCAAGACAAAACAAGATGGTGAATCTCCCTGAGGACAAAGACTGCATTAAGAACCTGACAGATGTTGTAATCCTTCTCCAGTCTATATAAAACCAGTAAAAAAATGTCCCTTAAAATATACATTAAATGCGTTCATTAAACAAATCCAACAGCACAGTTTTTTATGTGTTAGTTTTTTTTTTAACCACTTCAGTCCCTGAAGGATTTACCTCCTTAATGACCAGGCCATTTTACGTGATATGGCACTGCGTTAATTTAACTGACAATTGCGTGGGTATGCGATGCTGTACCCAAATAAAATTGAATGTATTTTTTCCCCAATAAATAGAGCTTTCTTTTGGTGGTATTTGATCCCCTCTGTGATTTTTATTTTTTGCGCTATAAACAAAAGAAAACTGACAATTTTGAAAAAGAAAACAATATTTTTTACTTTCTGCTATGATACACATCCACAAAAAATTAATAAAAAAATATTTTCTTCATAAATCTAGACCAATATGCATTCTGCTACATATTTTTGGTAAAAAAAAAATCCCAATAAGCATATATTGATTGATTTGCTCAAATGTTATAGTGTCTACAAATTACGGGATAGATTTATGGACTTTGAATTTTTTTATTGTTTTTACTGGTAATGGCAGCGATCAGTGATTTTTATCGGGACTGAGGCAAACAAATCTCACCCTAAGTGACACTTTTTGGGGACCAGTGACACCAATACAGTGATTAGTGCTAAAAAAAATGCACTGATCACTGTATAAATGAAACTGACAGGGAAGGGGTTAACATCAGGGGCGATCAAACTGTTAAAAGTGTTCCCTCAGTGTGTTTATAACTGTGTGGGGGAAGTACAGACAGGAGGAACACAGAGATCACTGTTCCTGATTGCTAGGAACAGACGATCTCCATGTTCTCCCCTGTCAGAATGGGTATCTTCCTTGTTTGCGTCTGCCTCTCTGTGAAGTGATCACGTGTGGCCGGCGGACATCAGGTCCTCCAGATAACACACGCAGCGGCTCCTCCTCCATGCAGCGGGCGTGCACCACACCATCTATTGCATGAAACAATGTACAGGTACGTCGTTTCCCACAATAGAGCCGCCCAGCCGCAGTATATATGCGGTGAGCGGTCTTTAAGTGGTTAAGTGATCATGTCACCTCAGGTTCACTTTCACGCAACAGTCCTCAAAGTTACTTACCTTTCTGGTGACCCATTTATTAAAAAACATGCTTCCCAACAGCCCCAAGTACAGTACTGCGTTCGATAGGTTGGATTGGTTGAGTACTTGCTTCCTCTGCTGCACACTGTGGCTCCTCCTCACAACTGGTTTGTACTGTAGTGACATATGAGCTGGTTGGAGTAACCACATCATCTAGCAGGAGAGTAAGTTTTCTACAAAACCAAAGGTTTAGATTACTTGCAGCAGCTTGAAAACAGAATAGCAATAGCTTTTCAATATATGGGTCTCTGGAAAGATAAATATATCCACACTTCTTTTGCAGGTGGATTATTGCGCAAAATTACCCTTTGCCAATGATTAATTGATGACTGATTTTAGGATCAGTTTATGCAGAAATGTAGGTAATTCCAAAATGTTGAGAAATGTTTGTACAATTTGCATTAATTTATGAGTCTCCATGTGTCAAATTTGGACCCATTCAGACTATTTAACAAAAGTCAATGCATTTTTATTGTGAATCACACCTGAATACAGTGTACAGTATTGGGCAATGCATATGTACTGCAGTGCATTTCAATGCAAATACCGTGGGTTATGGTGCATTGCATTCTTCTAAAAAAAGGTTGAGGTATGTTTTTGCCTATGTTGTGGTATCTTGGCAGCACATTCAAAATGAATAGACTGCCTTAATGTACATTAGCCAGTGACACAACACAGTGCAAAGGTATTACTCCACCAAATCAGTTGAAGTTATTGTTTAATTTATGTAAATCAGAATACAGTAACAATTTAGTTAATGAAGATTATCCTTTCCAAAAAATTGATCAGCTTTAAAAAAAAGTATTTTTATTCTGTCGGAATTTCACATCAAAATATGCCTTGGTTTAGATTCAACTCTACATCATTGGAGTTTTTTGAACTGTATGGTGGCTAAAGGGTTAGTAATCCTATTCCACTGGGTCTTGGGTTAAATCCCACTAGCCACACTATCTGCATGGAGTTTGTAAGTTCTCCCTAAGGGTTACCTCCATATGCTCCAGCTTCCCCCAGCGACAGTGATATGACTGGTTTTATATACTTTTTTTTTTAAAGTGCTGTGTAACATCTTGGCACAATATCAATAGAAATATAATACAGTAAATGACACTCAAATAGTCTTTCTCCCCTGCAGCATTAGATGAATCTTGTGGGAAGTATTTACTTGGCAGAGCGATATTACTGAGCATTGCTTCAATTACAAGTTCACTTGATCTGAAGGACAATAAGGTTTGGTTCCCAGCCCCACAGAGAGCTTCTAGTTATACTGAGTCTATTAAAAAATGGGAACTAAGCTCAGGGTAAAATTAAAGGGGACCTGTGAAGACAGCTGTTTGCTTCAGACACATCAGTGTTTGGGATTCAGTAAAGAAGTCAATGCCTAGGAACCAGCATTACTTCCAGAACTATGGACTAATGAAAACCTCCAACTTAGGCTGGGGTGCTATACTGTGTCACCACTATAAAATAGATAGGACTAAAAAGATATGGCCTAAAATATTCTGAAAATCTAAGCTAAATATATTGACTTCTAGTGCTCTCTACCTTAACTTCAAGTCATTGTGAAATTGTTTGCATTTGCCATGGCTGACCAGCATCCATATATGTAAATATCTTGAAAAGTCTATAGTGGAAAACTACAAACAATCTTCTGTTCATTAGATTTTCCAAGGGGAATTCAAAACCAAGTGCAGACTAGAACAGCTTGTGTTAAAAAATGTTGGCTACATCCAGTGAATCTATAGAATAGATGTTTGCATAATGAGATCATGACATCTTTAAGCAGAAACATTGCATCTGTTCCCTGTTCCAGGAAGTGTAAAATAAACAAACTGTTCCCAGAGAGACAGCTTATATAGAATGACCTGTCAATAAATGATTGAGGTATCATATGTGTGGTAACATGTGCATTTCTGTTTAGTACTAGCAATAGGTCTTCCTAGGAATAATTTGTACTTTATTTCTACATATATACATAATTAAATCCTAAGTCTGACTAAAAAAACATCACAAGGGATATTATATACCTTTTTAACACTTCCTCCTCTGTTTACTTCCCCCACCACCATAATCTTCCAGTGCAGCAAGGGTTAATAGAACTAAGGGCACTCATCAAGTGCGCCTGACTATGCCCAACCTTCCCGCCCAGCTCCTTCAATTATATAGGCTGTTACTATAGCTTCCATTAATAAAACGTGATCTATGAATGGAGGACAGATGGATGATTGAAAGGTCCTCCCCATCCATTCATTGATCGTGCTTCATTAATAGAAGCTGTAATACGGCTTCTATAGATGGTAAAAAAGAGAATAGGAGAAAGACACTGCTCCCTCTAGAATAATAGGATTTTTAATGGGGATATAGACGTCTGTTACCAAGGTAAGCACGCAAACAATAAAGCTTAGTTTAAGAAATAGTACATTTATTTATTACATAATAGTAGATAAAAATCACATCATAACTGTATGATTTTTATCTACTATTATGTAATAAATAAATGTACTATTTCTTAAACTAAACTTTATTGTTTGCGTGCTTACCTTGGAACAGACATATATATCCCCATTAAAAATCCCATTATTCTAGAGGGAGCAGTGTCTTTCTCCTATTCTCTTTTTTATCTACCACTAGGGATTTGGAGATACTACTCTGTTCCTGGAAATTGTCCAACATCACATTTTTCTATGGCTTCTATAAATGAAAGTAGGCGGAAAGGATGAGCATAGTCAGGCACTCTCAAAGAGAGCTTCATTCGTCCTATTAACCTCCTCCTCACCAGAAGACTGAGGTTTGGGGTAGGGAAATCGAAGGAGGAAGGTGTCTGCTAAACCAGGAGACAAAAGCATAGGATACATATCACAGTGAAGTTGTGTAATATGCCTTCTTATATATTTTTTTCTTTTAAGTAAAATTAGGCTTTAATAATTATGATGGGCATTTTTCAGTAACACATATCAGTCCTATTAGCTATCAACTTGTTCTAATAGTTCTAAACCAATAATATTTGGCTGCAATGAGACACTGGACTTTGCACACCATTAGTTTTCTTTTCATTGTTTGATAAAACTGCCTCTTGATGTTTGTTGATGCAGCTGCTGCCTCAATGAAAGGGGGTGCAGCCAAGCCTATTTATATGTGAAAAGCATTGATTTATATTTACAGTGCCTTTAAAAAGTATTCATACCCCTTGACATTTTCCATATTTTGTCATGTTACAACCAAAAACATAAATGTATATTATTGGGATTTTATGTGATGGACCAACACAAAGTGGCATATAATTGTGAAGTGGAAAGAAAATGATAAATGGTTTTCCAAATCTTTTCCAAATAAATATGTGAAAAGTGTGGCATATATTTGTATTCAGCCCCCCTAATACTTTGTAGAACCACCTTTGACTGCAATTACAGCTGTAAGTCCTTTTGGTATGTCTCTACCAGCTCTGCACATCTAGGGAGTGACATCTTTGCCTATTCTTCTTTGTAAAATAGCTCAAGCTCTGTCAGATTTGATGGAGAGTGTCTATGAACTGCAATTTTCAAGTTCAAGTCTGGAGGAGCTGTGGATCTCTGCAGCTCCTCCAGAGTTACCATAGGCCTCTTGGCTGCTTCTCAGATGAATGCTCTCCTTGCCCGATCTGTCGGTTTAGGTGGACGGCCATGTCTTGGTAGCTTTGCAGTTGTGCCAGTATATAATATCCCTTCCATTTTCGAATGATGGATTGAACAGTTCCCCGTGAGATGTTAAAAGCTTGAAATATTTGCTTTAAACTTCTCCACAACTTTATCGCTGGCCTGCTTGCTGTGTTCCTTGGCCTTCATGATGTTGTTTGTTCACTAATGTTCTCTAAAAACCTCTGAGGGCTTCACAGAAAAGCTGTATTCATACTGAGATTAGATTAAACAGGTGGTACCTAGTGCCAGCACTAATATCAAAATTCCTTCCCCAATACCCCCCTCAATGTTTTCGAGGCTGTAGTGACCAAGGTACACATCTACACATTTGGTGGACTTGTCCCATAGCCCAGACCCTTTGGCCAAAAATATTTAATATTCTCTCTACAATGTTTGGTACTACTTTACAACTTGATCCATCAGTGGCTCTCTTAAATAATAAACCACGAAACATAACACAACGCCAATTTAAACTCCTACTATATCTCACAACGGCAGCAAAACAATCTATAGCTAAAGCCTGGAAGTCAGACAAGCTCTGTGAAGTGTCGGTAAAACAACGTGTAATACAAGCTATGATCCATGCCAAAATGGAGGCAATCATACTTGATGAACTTGTTAAATTTGAAACACTATGGCTTCCATGGATAACACACATTCTACCGCCAGATTTTGACTTCTCACTTCTTTTACCCTGATGACACTCACCACCTTTACGGACACTAATGTTATATGATGCCTTGTATTTTGAACAATCGATTCCCTCTGGAGACCCCTCATTCCCTCCAACCTCCTTTTAGATCCCACCCCTTTTTTCCTACTTATTAAACTTCATTTTTAGATATGTATAATAGTGGGGATGTATTATTCCATTCTTATATTGAATTACTCTTTGGAAGAAGGTAAATGATCGGTTTAGAAACTATCTACCCAAAGTTATGTTGGGGATGTTTTGGTGGGACGTCCATTCATCGGGAAAAGACATGCCAATACAGACGATTTATCCAACATAGTTGTATCTCTATGTCTAATTCTTTAATATATGACATATTATTAATTTTCCTTTATGCAAATTATACCAGGTTTATTAATTGTTATGATTATATTCTTCACATATATTTACTGATAAAAGATTCCCATATTACTCTCTATAGGGTAACTGTACTATTGTTATTCCAAATTAATAACTGAGTTACTTTATTAAAGTTTGATAGCCCTATACAATGTTATAACTTGTATTATTAACTTGTATTGTATCATTCTCAATAAATTATTTTAAAAAGAGATTAGATTACACACAGGTGGACTATTTATTAATTAGGCGACTTCTGAAGGCAATTGGTTCCACTAGATTTTAGTTAAAGGTATCAGAGTAAAGGGGGCTGAATACAAATGCACGCCAAACTTTTCAGATATGTATTTGTAAAAAGAAATTCTAATAGTTTATCATTTTCCTTCCACTTCACAATTATGTGCCACTTTGTGTTGGTCTATCACATAAAATCCCAATGAAATACATTTACGTTTTTGGTTGTAACATGACAAAATGTGGACAATTTGAAGGGGTATAAATACTTATTGCAGGCGCTGTATACACAGTGTGAGATAAGATCATTTTTTACACTAAACTTTTTTTCAGGTTCGCTGCTAACACGTGTTGAAGTAGATCTTGCAGGTTTGAGATTTGGGGGTCAGAATGCATTTTTATTCAGATTTGCCCTAAAGAATTTGAAACCACATTCCATACATTGTAGAAACTACAACAGAAAGGATGCTAAAAGGATTTTTCAATTTTACAATGAAAAAGTAATTGTTTCATAAAACCAAAAATGTTTATTCAGACCTAATTGTTTAAAATAATGGCTGAGCATGGCCAATATATGAAATAAACCAAAGTCACATAAAATTTCTTATTTTCAAGCATTTTTACATCTATTGAATACCTCACTTACATATAAAAGTTACCCCTGACATACCACAGACCACTTTATAGTTTTTCAAATATTTGTCTCTGAATATACCACTTGTACTTATTTAAAAAAAATGTTAACTCATGTGGCTGGCAGGCAGGTACTCTGTTTGCATGATGCATTTCACAGACTATGATGTCCACTGCTGCAGGAGGTATTGTGAACCTGTCTGAAACTAAATGTTCATATTACAAATAAATAATGATCAGAAACAATTGATTAATCCAAAAGTGAATACAATGATAAAAGGAACTTACACTGATAATAATTACATGCAGTTGCAGCAGGTAAAGCAACCCAATTTCAATGACCAGGATCATAAGGAATCCTTGAGAAAACCCTCATGATGGGGTGAAACATGTCGGTAATAGGACAACATCTTACGCTTCACGGTTGACATACTGCGTCATGCCAGCGCAAGTGCACGACACACTTTGAAGCCAGTGGGAGCCATCTTTGGCCGAGGCATTCGAACAGCATCCCCGGGTGGGATGATGCCATACTGGCATCAGCAGACTACTCAGGAAAGCTTACAGGACATCTATGGGACGGCGTAGGGCTCCAGCTGATTGGACTACCGCAGTGTGAGGAACTTCATCCCGGCGGAGTTCAGTGGACACACTTGGGACACCTGTCAGTGACCGGATATGCCTAATATCTGCGGTTGGGTGAGCGGACCTTGTGGTCCTTAGACTTTCTATTAACTTTGCATAAATTGCTTGTGCTCACAGCAGTTAACCTCTATCCACTGTTCAACATTGAATAACCCCATACCGGATTAGCTCTGTTAAACAAGCGACCGCTTTCTATGCAAGATATAGATATATCATCTAGCCAAAAAAACGCAATTCAGCTTAACCCAGTGTTGGGTTTCCTGTGGGGTTTTCTCTTCATATGTGTGGACTCTACAATCTATTCCCTGGTATCGCCTGGTAGGGCCCCCCCCCCTTTTTTTTTACATACAGTGATGAGATATTGATCTATGGTGATACGCACTAGGATCTATGTGCTAACTCAATAGCCATTTCTAGCACTTTATTTTGTATTCTTAATTAGGTATATGATGTGTGCTCACTGTATGCATGACACAGCTACTTTTATTCAGACAACATTGTCTTATTTTAATGTAGGCTAGGTGTTGGTGGTGGGTGCTTCGTTTTTGTATGGTTTTGTATGGTTTTGTTTTTTGTGCAATAAATATTTTTCCTGTTATTAAAGCCGAGTTCCACCCAAAAATGGAACTTCCACTTTAAGTGCAGGTGACCCCCTGACATGCCACATTTGGCATGTCATCTTTTTTTGGGGGGGCGGATACCCTCTTTTTAGAGGAATTCAGCTCCCACTTCTTCCTGGGACACTGCGGCGCTGGAAGGAAGTTTACCTCTCCCCCCTCCCTCTTGGCAATCATTTGGGACACATCACAAGTCCCAGATGATTGCCTGGCCAGTCACAGTGCACAGTGCGGCTCGCGCATGCGCAGTGCGTGCCTGGCTGTGAAGTAACCACTGGGCGCACACAGTGACAATGCCGGCGCCACAGAGAGAAGGGAAGAGGAGCAAGGCTTAATTTGCCCGCATCGCTGGACCATGGGACAGGTGAGTGTCCGATTAATAAAAGTCAGAAGCTACACTTTTTGTAGCTGCTGGCTTTTATATGGGTGGAACTCCGCTTTAATCAGCGTGGTCCGCCCGTGACTTCTTTTTCAGGGGGGGGGGGGTATCTTCTCCATCTCCCTGTATCCTTAATAAGAAAACCAGACCTTTGAAATAAGCATAATATATTTCGGTTTGGAAAATTCAGATAACCTTAAGGCACAATAGTGTGCATCCAATTTACACAATCAACTGTGTAGTATTTGCATTGATTGTAATTTCCTTCCGCTGGATCAACTGTGGGTATAGGATTGTGTATATTTGATCGTATGATTTATTTTCTCTTTTTTTTGGTTGAACTAGATGGACTTGTGTTTTTTTTTCAGCCAGACTAACTATATAACTATGTAATACATTTTTTGTGGCTACAATTACATATATTTTCTACTGTCTTGGAATCAAGACACATGTAATTGCAAAAGGAAGATCAGGGACCATGATATGGAAACAAGTAAATGTGTTTCCTACAGGACAGCAAATGCGGATATGATTAAATAGAGTGAGGCCGCGTACACACGGGCGGACTGTTCGTCCAACTTTGTCCGCTGAACAGTGTTTGGGCGGACAGTCCGCTCGTGTGTGGGCTTTCAGCGGACAGTTTCAGCGGACAGTTGGACGGACAAGGTTTTTCGGAAATTCCGTAAAACTGTCCGCTGAAACCTTGTTTCAGCGAACAGTCCGCTCGTGTGTAGGCTTGTTCGTCAAACAAAGTTGCGCGCATGCTCAGAAAGGATTTTCACGCCGAAAGCTATAATGCAGTGTATAGGACGTCGTATTTTTCGTCCCGTCGTACGTGCCGTTCACGTTCACGTCATCGCGCACGGTTTCAGCAAACTGTTCGTCCGTCGTGTGTGGACAAAGTTGGGCGAACAGTCCGCGCGTGTGTACGCGGCCTGACTGTGATCCCTCCAGAGCTGACTCTGTGTTCTCCCCCCTCACTGGCTTTGATTGACAGCAGCAAGAGCAAATGGCTCCCACTGCTGTGTCTAAGCCAATGAGCTATATATTTTAGATGTAAAGAATTTTAGAATAAAGTCATTTATTATAACTATCTTAATAAATTCCTCTAATTCTTCCAAAAAGCCTCATCCTGGTAGTGAAGATGTAAACAGTATACTGTGGCATAGCTAGTACATCTGGCCATTTTTGGGTGCCTCCCAAGAAAAATGGTAAGTGGCAATATAGCAGTGCTACGCCACACCAAAATGGTGTGGTCAGATTACATCAACAGTGAGAGGGGCTTAAAGGGCCATATGCTTTAATGACTGTGCCACAAGCAAGTATGTAACAGACAGTACAAACTTCAGTATACTCATTTAAAAATAAAACTGTTCTAGTGCATATCCTTTACTACACACAGCTAACCTTAAAGTGATATCAAAGTCTTGTTTTAAAAAAAATAATAATAAACATGTTATATTTACCTGCTGTCTGCAGTGGTTTTGCACAGAGCAGCTTGGATCCTCTTTTTCTAGGGTTCCTTAAGCCCCTGATCTTTTCCTTCAGATTTACCAAAACCATATAATATGAGGTCAAACCTTAGGAGTTTCAATTTGTATGCAATCAGGCAGACCCTACAAACTACATGGTTTTGGTAACTCTGAAGACAAAAATCAGCAGAAAATCTGATAAAGTGTATGGGGCTTTACCCTCACCCCTGACCCCTTTCTATTTCTGGGTGCCCCCACAGCAAGCAGCTTTCTTTGGGGCACCCAAGCAGGCACGCCCCCCGAGCTGTGGCTCTGTGTGACCATTCAAACACTGAGCCATGGCTTGACTCTAAAAAGTGTGCTGCCAAAAGCCAATCAGGAGTGTGAGTCCCTGTACAACCGAAGCACAACCTTGTGCCTTTACAACTACCTCAACGAAGAATGTGCTGTACTAAAATGTTGTAGTCCGTAGCAAGAAATTTAAAACATAGTGAGGGGAATTTATCAAAACGGGTGCAGTCAGAATCTGGAACAGCTGCGCATGGCAACCAATCAGTTTCTATCTTCAGCTTGATCAGCTTTACAAATAAAAGCTATGAGCTGATTGGTTGCCATGCACAGCTGCTCAAAATTCTGTCTGCTCTAGTTTTGATAAATTCCTCTAAGGGCTCATTCAAACAGGCACTGAGACAGGTTCTGTATGCTGAGCCACTTTTTGCTGCATCTGCCTCTACCAGAGAGCTTCACCTATAGAAGTGGCTGCACAGATCCAAATGCAGACACTGTGGATACATGCATCCCTTCCTGTCTGCAGGTCAAATTTTGACATTCGATGTCCATACAGCTGCTGCATCCCAATTGACTTTGACTGGACTGCCTGCACAGGGATGCACAGAACACCAAGTATCCCTACGCAATACACAGCCATCACACAGGGCATGGACACATATGCTCCATGTGAATGAGGCCTAATTGTTATGTGGGTCAGATAACAGGAAAGAGGACATGTTGAGTATTTAAAAGAGAAATATGGGCATTTTATTTATGAATCATACTTACCTAGGTAGATGCTGCATCTGTTCCCCCCGGCTCTACAGCTGAGATCTGAGTAATCAAACACCACCGATCACTCAATTCTCAGTGCTCCATAAACAGAAAGTTGGTGGCTGTGATTCTCTGGCTCTCTGCTCTGCTCCCCCCCCAGTGCTCACTGAAACACTGGGCTGCGGAGGAGGCTGGAGCTGCTGGCTATGGCTTTCAGTGGCTCACTGAGAGGCTGAGCTGGGTGCCGGTCCAGGCATGTGGGCAGATCTCAACCATATAGTTACGATCTTTCCCCCGCCTGGACCAACTCTGTGACATCAGCCGGGAGCGATCTGAAACCCGCTGTCATCTGAAAATGGGTCACAGAAGTGCAAAATAATCTGCACTGCTGTGATCAATAGGAGAAGTACAGACAAACAGACTTTGGCTGTACTTCTATTTTAATAAATCTATCACATGACCAGTCTCTCTGCTCCTGTTTGGCATTACTTGCGACAATTGATAAATGTCCCCATCAACTTGTCCAGTATCTCCCTTATATACCTCTATCCAGGGGCCTTTGCCACACCAACCACCATTTCATAGTCAATGGCCTCCTCTGCACCCACCCCCTAGTCCATGGCCTCCTCTGCACTCCGCTTCTAGTCCAAGGCCTCCTCTACCGCCCATCCCAAGTTCAGAGCCTCCTCTGCACCCTGCTTTCCAAATCCAGGTCCTTTACCACATCAACCCCACTTTTCAAATCCAGGGCCTTCTCTGCACCCCCTAGTTCAGGGCCTCCTGTATACTCCCCTCCTTGTTCAGAGCCTCCTCTGCACTGCCCTCCTAGTCTAGGTCCTCCTCTGCACCCCCCTGTTCAGGGCCTCCTGTGTACTCCCCTCCTAGTCCAGGGCCTCCTCTGCGCTCCCCTAGTCCAAGGCCTCCTCTGCACTCCCCTGCTAGTCCAGGGCCTTCTCTGCACCCCCTTGTCCAGGGCCTTCTTTGCACTTCCCACCTAGTCCAGGGCCCCCTCTGCACTCCCCCTCTCCTAATCCAGGGTCTTTGTCACACCAACACTTTTCTAGTCCAGGGCCTTTTCTGCATCTCCCCACTCCGGCACCTCCTCTGCACCCCCAGCTCAGGACCTCCTCTGCATCCCCCAAGTCCAGGGTCTTTTTCGTGACCCCCCAGGTCAGGGCCTCCTCTGCACCCCCCAGCCCAGGTCCTCCTTCACACTCCCCCTCTCCTAATCCAGGGTTTTTGCCACACAACACTTTTCTAGTCCCCCCAGGTCAGGGCATTCTGTGCACCCCCTAGTCCAGGGCTTCCTGTGAACTCCCCTCCTAGTCCAGAGCCTCCTCTGCACTCCCCCTCTCCTAATCCAGGGTCTTTGCCACACCAACCCTTTTCTAGCCCAGAGCCTACTCTGCATCCCCCCTCACCCCACTCCAGCACCTCCTCTGCATACTCCTAGTCCAGGGGCTCCTCTGAACCCCTCTCGGAGTCCAGGGCCTCTTTGCATTCTGCTCCTAGTCCAAGGCCTCCTCTACAGCCCACCCCAAGTTCAGAGCCTTCTTTGCACCCTGCTCTTTGAATCCAGGTCCTTTACCACATCAACACTTTACACACCCCACATTTAAAGTCCAGGACCTCCTCTACATCCCCCAGTCCAGGACCTCCGGTGTACCCCCTCCTAGTCTAGGGCCTCCTGTGTACTCCCCTCCTAGTCCAAGGCCTCCTCTGGACTCCCCTGCCTGTCCAGCGTCTCCTCTGTACCCCCTAGTCCAGGGCCTCCTGTGCACTTCCCACCTAGTCCTGGGCCTCCTCTGCTCTCCCTTCCTAGTCCAGGGCCTCATCTGCACTCCCTTTCTCCTAATCCAGGGTCTTTGCCACACCAACACTTTTCTAGTCCAGGGCCTTCTCTGCACCCCCCCACTCCAACACCTCCTCTGCACCCCCCCAGCCCAGGGCCTCCTCTGCACCCTCCAAGTCCAGGACCTCATCTGGACCCCCCAATCCATGGCCTCTTCTGCACCCCCCAACCTAGTGACCTCCTCTACATACTCCAGCCCAGGGCCTCCTCCACCCCCCATCAGCCCAGGACCTCTACTGCACCCCCCAGTTCAGGGCCTTCTCTGCACCCCCCTAAGCCCAGGGCCATCACTGCACCCCCCGGTCCAGGGCCTCCCCTGCACTCTCCCCAGTCCACGGCCTCCTCTGCATCGACCCCTCAGTCCAGGGTCTTCTTTGAAACCTCCCGTTCACTGGGATGCCTCACACACAGAAAAGACATAGGCTGCTAAGCACTGGGCAGGACTAGGAGGGAGACCTCACAGCATTCCACCGGGGGTGCTGCTCGCACGAGTGCCTTGCTCCAGGGTGTCACTGCGGATCAGAGTGATCCAGTGCTAGTGCACCTGTGCAGTCTTCATCCTATTTGATTCTATGGTATTTGGCAAACTATGCAGCAGGTGCTGCCTATCCATTACACTTGAACGGGTTGCAGTGAAACCCCACTAGATGCATTACCCAGGGCCGGTGCCCTCCTCTGCCTCCCCCTAGCTTCAGCTCTGCTTGTGCTACGCCAGAATGTGGCACGGATACTTGGAAATTCCTTCACCTGAGATCATGGAGTATTCCCACCCCCTTGATACACAGGTTGGCATATGATGGGGCACATTGTGTCCTCATTGTAACTCCCTGCACCTGGAGGAAGTGGGAACCACCAAATGCAAACACATTTCACGTTAGAACGTATTTGAAAAAGTGTGATACAAAATCATTTTATGCCAGTATTGACCGCTGCTTTTCCCTCAGAAATCGTTAATAGAAAATCCTTTCTTATGGTAGTTGTTGTGCTTCAACATCTGTGACTACTAGTGCTGAAACAAATATACCTGGGTCTGGTTCAAGCAGGGTTCTGTGAACATGATTAAAGTTTGGGTCATGTTCATCCAAACCCCATTAAAGTCAATGGGAGCCCAAAAAAAAAAAGGCTACAGCTTCTCCCTAGACAGCAGCTGTAGCAAAGTTATCAAATTAATATTTTGTTAATATCAGATATACAGTATTGTGCAAATGTTTTAGGCATGTGTGAAAAAATATTAAAAGTTAAGAAAGTTGCCCTTACTCTATTTAAATAATATAATTCCCTTGTCCACAGAAAACTCTTACATAGATATCAATCATTCACACTGTATCAACACATATAATTAACCGTTGCCGGCCGTCATATGATGACCAGGCAGCGCGGCTCTCTTTCTGGGTGGGCGTCATATGACGTCCGTCCATTTAAACAAGGCATGCGCACGATTGTGTGCACGCAGCCCTGTACCTTCGGTGGCAGCGTGTCACGGGATACATCGCTCGCCACCAAGGGTAGTGAACAGCCATTGTTTACCACGTGATCTTCATCATGACCAATCACAGATGGTTCGGCTTCACTGTGCTGCATGCAATCACGAGCATGCTGCGCGTGCACGTCGGTGGCAGCGCGTTCCCAATTAATGTGCAAAGGTCCACGTGCAATCTGCAATATTCAATCAAAGTGCAATAGTGAAAAAAAAGTGCAATCTGCTTGTGCTGTAATTCTTGCAAATAAAAGTGAAAAAGTGCAAAAACTCCTCGGAAATTGTTGACCCCGTGCATATGCCTAGGAAGGTCAATACAGCTTTATGTCACAGGTTATCCCATACGTTTAGGACTGAAAGGCAGCCAGAAAACAGCATACATAGCGTAACACCATTTATTAAGGATGTGCACAGTTCGATTTTTGTCCAGAACTATTTTCACCTCCAGCTGTGTCTGCCCAATATTGGCAAAGGGATCACTGTTATGCAGCTGGCCAGCCTTGGCAATACATGGTAATTAACCATTTCTACTGTATGGTGCAACTCTAAATGGTAGGGATGTCTGAAGTTGCTATATAACTGGCTAAAAGTGAATACTATATATACTGTGTATATATATATATATATATATATATATATATATATATATATATATAAAATTAGATCATTTGATACTACTGACATTGCATTTCATTAACAGTTCATGCAAAGACCTTTCACAGATTTACAACATCTAGGAAAAATCTATTCATCATTTTTCTCATATTTAGCATACTTTATTTTCACAGGTTTATGATGTATGTGAATTATTTCTTTAAAGGTATATTGTTCCATCCATCACATCTAAATATTATTCACATATGTATTTCAAAATGTATTTCATAATATGCCCCACACATTAAAATATTAGGTCAATGATTTATTTTAGTTCACATTCAGATTACTAAAGTTAAGTGTGCACGTCGCACAGGAAGATGCTTACATGATTGCCTTTGTACACATTCTTAAATGCCCAAATTCCTCAAACTCCTTGGTGTCCGATAATTGGCCTATGGGCAACATGCAGCCTTCTAGCACTCAGCATGCGCCCTTCTGCGCCAGACCTTTAAATGCTTCTGCATTGTGTTTACATCGACAGTGAAATTATATCAAGTCCCTTTGTGTTAGATTTGAGCATTGGGCAGAGTTGAGGCAGCTCTGTCCAGCCTCTTTCTACAGCAGTAGATCAATGCTATGGTGATCTATTGCTAGCTAACTGCAGCCAGAAGTGGATCACTATTGGAAGTTAACTTTTGCTGCAAAACCACATTGGTAAAAAAGTATATTAATGCATTTAATAAGTTATTTTTAAAAACATCCTACCCATTTATCCTAGGGTCACAGCAAATATGTCAGATGTTTTGGGTGACATTTGTCTCTACTGCAAAGCAAGCGCAATGTAATTTAAACATATGATTGAGTTGTACTGAACCTTACCCACCTGAGCACAGGAAGGTTTTACCCGCTTCATGGCCATGGGCATTTTTTGCTATTCAGGATTGTGCTACTTTAACAGGCAATCGCTCATTTATGCAACACTGTATGCAAATTACATTTTTATAATTTTTTTTTTTACAAAAATAGAGCTTTATTTTGGTGGTATTTAACCACTTATGGACCGAAAGGAACTGCCCCCTTAATGACTAGGCCATTTTTTTGTGATACGGCACTGCGACGCTTTAACTGACAATTGTGCAGTCGTGCGACGTATACTTTTTGCTATATAAATATCCCAAAAAAATGTAAAAAATTAACAAATGTCTTCATCAATTTAGGTCATATTTACTATTTAGTCCATTTACTACATATTTTTGTTAAAAAAAATCACAATAATCGTATATTGATTGGTTTGCGCAAAAGTTATAACGTCTATAAAATAGGGGATAGTTTTTATGGCATTTATATTATTTTTTTCTTTTTACTACATCGTCTGTTCGGCCGTTCACTAAATTCCCAACATTATGGGCCATTCACGCCAAATTCGTGTGGCGCTTCACGGCTCATAATTCACTGAGGCATCGCAGTTCATTGCTGCCTGCTGATTGGTCATGCATGCACTATGACCCGCATGCTTTGGGCAATCACAGCACAGAAAAAATGGAGAGCCATGATTGGCCAAAGCTAAGGTGGCTTTGGCCAATTATGTCTCAGGGGGTTTAGTACACGCCCCACACTATATAAGGCCGCCTGCGTGGCGGCCTTGTGTAGTGTGTTGCGGCGGTGGTTAAAGACAGACAGAGAGAGAGAGACAGTGTCATTTAATTTGAGTTAGATAGAGTAGGCAGGCGAGTCAGTTAGCTTCAGTTATAGTTAGTGTATAGAGGATATATATGCATCCCAGGTGTGTTGTATATTTATACACTGTATTCAGTTTAGCTAAATCTGTTCCTGTTATTCTCTTCATAATATACTGACAGGCAGGGAGCTGCAGTATTTTCACTTAGTGTACTGTCTCTTTTGCACAGTGTGCACCTAAAGCTTTACCTGGATTCGATTTCTGGTGTTCTCATACAAATACAGGCAGGGAGCTGCAGTATTTTGTTTTAGTGTCCTTTGCACGGTGTGCACCTAAAGCTTTACCTGAATACAATTGCCGGTGTTCTCTTACAAATACAGGCAGGGAGCTGCAGTATTTTGTTTTAGTATCCTTTGCACGGTGTGCACCTAAAGCTTTACCTGAATACAATCGCCGGTGTTCTCATACAAATACAGGCAGGGAGCTGCAGTATTTTGTTTTTGTGTCCTTTGCACAGTGTGCAACTAAACTTTACCTGAATACAATTGCCAGTGTTCTCTTCCAATTACAGGCAGGGAGCTGCAGTATTTTGTTTTAGTGTCCTTTGCACAATGTGCAAATAAACTTTACCTGAACACAATTGCCGGAATTCTCATACAAATACAGGCAGGGAGGTGCACTATTTTGTTTTAGTGTCCTTTGCACAGTATGCACCTAAAGCTTTACCTGAATACAATTGCCGGTGTTCTCATACAAATACAGGCAGGGAGCTGCAGTATTTTGTTTTAATGTCTTTTGCACAGTGTGCACCTAAAGCTTACTTGAATACAATTGCTGATGTCACTTACCTAGTGGTGAGCCCGGAATGCAGAAGGAGACCTCTCTTGCATCCCCGACTCACGGCCCCTAATGATGGTGACAGGAGGCATGGAAGTCAAAGGTAGCACGAGTGCCTGGCAGGATCAACAGCCGGTGGATGGATCAGGCTGACTTCAGGAACTGTAGCTGGACAAGCAGGCCCCAGTGACAGCAGACAGGAACCAGTAGACAGCAGGAGACCAACAGGAACAGGTGGATCACTCAGGGGCAGGCACACAGAAGAGTCAGGCAAGCCGGGTCAAACCAGACAGTCAGTACAGGAACAGATGCAGCAGGCAGAGGCAGGAACGTGGAACAGGCCGGGTCGGTAACAGATGAGCAGGGATGGACCAGAGGATGAGACAGGTGCAGAGTCGTAGACAAGCCGGAGGTCAGAGGCAGGCAGAAGGCAGGGAAGGTCGCAGGTCAGGCCGGGTCAATGCACAAGCAGATCAGATTCAGGTAATAGTCTCAGGAACGCTGTAGATCAAGCAGCAAGATCAGAAGGGAGAACTGGGTTTAAATAGCCCGCCTGGCGCCGGTAACCGTGCGCGTGCGCGCAAGCGAACGCGCGTACCCGGGCGCACACGAACGCGCGCAACCACGTGACCGCGAACACGCGCACCAGGCACCCGCATGCGCGCACAGACAGGTGATGGACCACTGTCCCCAGCCAGCCTTTCCTGACAGCCGGTGTTCTCACACAAATACAGGCAGGGAGCTGCAGTATTTTGTTTTCATGTCCTTTGCACAGTGTGCAACTAAACTTTACCTGAAAACAATTGCCAGTGTTCTCTTACAATTACAGGCAGGGAGCTGAAGTATTTTGTTTTAGTGTTCTTTGCACAGTGTGCACCTAAAGCTTTACCTGAATACAATTGCCGGTCGTTCTCATACAGATACAGGCAGGGAGCTGCAGTATTTTGTTTTAGTGTCCTTTGCACAGTGTGCACCTAAAGCTTTACCTGAATACAATTGCTGGCGTTCTCATACAAATACAGACAGGGAGCTGCAGTATTTTGTTTTAGTGTCCTTTGCACGGTGTGCACCTAAAGCTTTACCTGAATACAATTGCCGGTGTTCTCATACTAATAATACTAAAGGCAGGCAGTTGATTCTGCTAGCTGCAGTATAATCAACATGCAGAAGACTTGGTAGAATGGATGACCAAGCCGTCCTCATCCTCCTCATCCTCTCTCACCCAGGTTCAGGGTACTTTGTCTGGCAAAGCAGCTGCCAACGTGGCCTCTTCCCTTGGCTCAATGGCATCAGTCACTCCTTCCCTAGACCCACCATGTCCTCCTGAGGAGTCCCCCGAACTGTTTGACCACAGTGTTGGGTACATGCTCCAGGAGGATGCCCAGCATTTTGAAGGCTCTGATCCGGGCTCAAGTACTGCGGGAATGCATGGGAACGGAGTTCCTGTACTTTTTCCACAACAGGAACTCAGTTCCCGTTAGCAGCCGTGTCCTGCAAGACTTTGAAGTATGCAAGCTGTGTGGCAGGAGCTACACTAGCAGCCGCCGACACAGCTCACAATAGTAAGGGCCACACAGCTGACCATTCAGGCATTGCCAGTAGGGGGCCCCATGACAGCTTCCGCTTCGATCTACCTGTCAATCACAGCTAGCTAACGGGGAGATCAGGTCCCTGCTGCTAAGAGATTGTATTTAGTCAGAACTCTCGTGATGCGCTCCTCCCCGCCAGCCCCTCCTGATTTTCTGTCTCCTCATCTCCCCCCCCCCCCCCAGTCTCCTGCATACGTGCTCTGTGTGTCCTGCTGAATCCCCCCCCCCTCTCCTCTATCTTCAGTGCCATATGATGAGAGAACCCAGAGGAGGAGCACAGCTATTCTGCTCACAGGACATGCAGGGAGAGAAGTGAGCTGAGGGAGAGTTATCAGTTTGGGGTGGTGAGCTGAGCACAATACCTGGCAAAGTTTAATGCCAGGAGAGAAGTTTATGTGGAAATATGTGAAGGGTTGGAATAGCAGTGAGTGTGTGTTGGAGCCCTGCAGAGTTTGCAGCCCCCCAAGCTAACATACATCTCCTAAGCAGGAACACATCACTATCTCCCCAAGCATTCTGTCCAGATAATGTGCAGTTCATTTATGACCTTTCTGTTTAACCCTGTGTTATCCAAACTCTGTTCAATGAAAAGTGTAAACTCACCACATAAACATATACAAAATAACATTCCCCAATAAAGATCAAAACATTTGCATGGAAGCACACTTGAATGAATGCTGATTATTCTGAGAATTACCGTATTTATGTTTTTTGAGGATTGTTTTTTTTGTATGCACTAACAGTTAAGCTTCACACACACAATACGAAAATTGGATGAAAAATACCACTTTTGAAGCGTTCGTGCATGTGAGCGCATCATTTTTTTTTTTTTTGGGTGGGCGAGTGGATTTTGGGTGGGAGTTCCCACACTTTTTTCCCCAGGACTTGACCCCTGGCTCTGATGATGGTACTAGAGAAAGGCAGTAACGTGAGCACCGAGAGAGGGGGTGCCCAAGAAGGACAGCAATCTGGCAGCCATGTTCCCCCAGCTGCAGCATACTGCCAAGTTTGCTCCAGTGATGAGGAGGGAGAGGATGATGAGGTCACTGACTCCACATGGGTGCCTGATAGGAGAGAGGAGGAGGAGGAAGCACATCTCCAATGAGGCAGGATGCACTCCAGGGGCAAGCTTAAGGGCAGCACACTGACTGCATCACACCGCAGAGCTCCGCATGTGCAGGGCGCTACTGTCTCTGCACGTTATTCCAAAAGTTCTTTGGTGTGGGCCTTTTTTGAGACGAGTGCATCAGATCGCACCGCTGCTATTTGCAACATATGTCTCAAGCATATCTCGTGTGGCCAAAACATCAGCCACTTGGGTACCACATGCTTGACCAGACATATGTTGACCTGCCATGCAGTTCCTTGGCAAGCGTACCTAAAAGACCTACACCAAAGAACAAAGCGGACCTCTCCTTGCTCCTCATCAGCTGGGATCTCCAACCCCACTATACCTTCAGTCTTCTCTGAAACCTGCACTGAGAGGAATGAAGGTATAGAATTAGGTGTCAAGTACTTTTGGGCAACCTGCTATCGGTACACCAATGTCAGATTGTACCAGGCAAATTTCCCTGCCCCAGCTGCTGCACCACCGAAATAAGTTTACTCCCAGCCATCCCAGTGATTGAATGCTAGCTTGGCTAAATTGCTAGCACTTCGACTGCTGCCTTTTCAATTGGTAGATTCTGCCCCTTTCCGTGAGTTTGTGGAATGTGCGCTTCCTCAGTGGCAGGTTCCCAAACGCCACTTTTTCTCACGGAAAGGCGATTCCGGCATGTGGAAGGCAATGTCTTGGCCTTGCTAGACAGGGCGGTCAGCAGTAAGGTGCATATTACCGCTGACTCATGGTCCAGCAGGCATGGACAGGGACGTTACCTATCTTTCATGGCGCATTGGGTGACTCTGCTGGCAGCTGGGAAGGATGCAGGACAAGGTGCAGTAGTGTTGGAAGTTGTTCCACCACCATGCCTCTAAAATGCTACTACTGGTGATTCTGACACACCTCTCTCCTCCACCCCTTCCTCTTTTTCTTCCTCCATGGTCTCTTCCTGTGCTTTGTCCTTGGAACCAGCAGTGCTTCATATGCGTTCAAGGGGCTACGCAAGTACGTAGGCAAAAAGATGCCATGTGGTGCTTGCGCTGGTGTGCTTGGGGGACAGGAGACACACTGGGGCAGAGATTCTGTCAGCTCTACAGGGGCAGGCTGAGAGGTGGTTGTTGCCACTAACCTCCTCTCTGCCCTCCGACAGGGACAACTCACCCATGTGCCCTGTTTGGCTCACGTCCTTAACTTGGTGGTGCAGAGGTTCTTGGGCAGGTACCCAGGCTTACAGGATGTCCTGAGGCAGGCCAGGAAAGTCTGTGTGCATTTCTGCCTGTCATATAATGCCAGTGCTTAGCTGGCTGACCTCCAAAAGGAGTTTAACCTGCCCAAGAACTGCCTAATCTGTGACAGGTGGAACTCAACGTTGGCCATGCTGCCGTGGCTGCACACGCAGCAGAGGGCCATCAATGAGTTCCTGTGTGACTATGGCACCAGGACAGGGTCAGGGGAGCTTGTTTTTTTCCCCATGCCAGTGGGCCATGATCAGGGATGCATGCACTGTCCTCTCATCATTTGAGGAGGCCACGAGGACGGTGAGCAGTGACAGCGCATGCATCAGTGACACTGTCCCTCTTGTCCACCTGTTGGAGCACACGCTGCGTGGAATAATGGACAGGGCACTTGAGACAGAACAGAGGCAGGAAGAGGAGGACTTCCTTACCTCTCAAGGCCCCCTTTATTCAAACAGTTTTCCTGCTAGCCTGCCAATCACACAGGAAGAGAGCGAGGAGGAGCATTGTGTCAGCATGGAGGTGGAGCCTAGCACTGCAGCTTTAAGGGATTTAAGGGATCATTTACAGTTCCAAGAAACCCGTGGACTTGTACGTGGCTGAGAGGAGGTAGCTGCGGATCATGTCGTCCTTAGTGACCCAGGGGAATCTGGACCGAATGCCTCAGTTAACCTACAGTGCATGGCCTCCCTGATCCTGCAAAGCCTGCGGAAGGATCTTCGTATTTGTCGGATCAAGGAGAGGGATCATTACTGGCTGGCAACCCTCCTTGATCTACATTTCAAGGGTAAGGTTGTGGACCTTATCTTGCCATCGCAGAGGGAGCAGAGGAAGAAAGATCTTCGGGAGGACTTGCAGAATGGTCTGTGCCACACGTTCCCAGAGACTGGGAGGTTACAAATTCCTGGTCCTGGACAACGTGTTGCTGAGGCTTCGGTCAGTCAGAGAAGGAGTGGTGGAGAAGGTGGCTATCTGACTGATGCGTTCAGACAATTTTTTAGTCTGCAACCCCAAGGTATGATCGGTTCCAGGAACCATCGCCAGCGTCTGATTTACATGGTGCAGGAATACCTAGGGCAAAGACTTGGACACCTTTCCCACCGAAAATCCTCTGGGTTACCGGGTCTTGAGGATGGATCAGTGGCCAGAGCTTGTACAGTATGCAATTGAGCTACTGGCCTGTCCTGCATCCAGCGTTCTTTCGGAATGCACATTCAGTGCTGCTGGAGGCTTTGTAACTGGTCACAGGGTGCGCCTGTCCACCAACTAGGTTGATCGACTGACCTTTATAAAAATGAATCAGTCTTGGATCACCACCAGCTACCAAGCACCTGATGCTGATTTAACCAAATAACTTTTTTTGAAATGTCAGATCCCTTCAAGACTGCCTATGCTGATGCTGAGTGACTATCCTGTTAAGCTGAGTGACTGTCATCTTCCTCCTCAATGATCATGCTGATAGCTTGTAAGAACATTTTTTGTTCTGGGCGCGAGAACCAAACAGGTTTGAGTAATTACAATTTTTATGCAATATTTTGCAGGAGCGTTCATTGCTGCGCTCAACTACAATATCTGTGAGGGGTTGCAGTGTTGTGGCACCAGTGCCTAAAGCCCAATTTTTCAGCCCCTGTTTAACAGGGGCGTGTAATTACAATTTTTGATGCAATACTTTGCAGCAGGGCTCATTCCCATGCTCCAACTAGAGTATCTGTGAGGGGTTGCAGTGCTGTGGCACCAGCACCAGTGCCTAAGGCCCAATTTAACAGCCCCTGTTTAACAGGGGCATGTAATTACAATTGTTGATGCAATACTTTGCGGCAGGGCTCATTCCTGCGCTCCAACTAGAGTATCTGTGAGGGGTTGCAATGTTGTGGCAGCAGTGCCTAAGGCCCAATTTTTCTGCCCCTGTTCAACAGCGACATGTAATTACAATTCTTGATCTAATATTTCACAGCAGGGCCCATTCCTGCACCCACCAAGAGTAACTGTGAGGGCTTACAGTGTTGTGGCAACACCACCACCACCACCAAAGGCCCAATTTTTCTACCACTGTTCAACAATGGCATGTAATTACAATTCTTGATATAATAGTTCACAGCAGGGCGTTTTTTCAATGTAGGGGGGTTCCCCTTAAAATCACTACCAGACCTAAGGGCCTGGCATGCCCCCCATGTTGAGGGCATGCGGCGTGGTATGGCTCAGAAGGGGGGGTGCTCACTCGTCCCCACCCTCTTTCCTGACCGGCCAGGCTGCGTGCTCGGATAAGGGTCTGGTATTGTGACATTTTCCAATTGCAGCCAGCGCAACGGGATCCCGCTGGTTCAAGAAGCCTGTCACTGAGAACCAGCCCAACCGGATCGAGCTGGAAACACAATATCGCGGCACCTTCTGTAGAACATGTTTCAAATATAATAAATATGTGACATCGCCCAGTGACTCCGCCCCTTATGTCTATATAAGTCAATGCGCACCTCACACACGGCATTTCAGCGGGAGAGATCGTCATGTCAACATCGGAAGAAGAAAGAAGAGAGAAGAGGGAAGAAAGACAGAGGAGACTGGGCTCCTCCGCTAGTAAAAGAGCTGGAAGAAGATAGAGGAAGAGCCCAGAAGAAGAACCGGAGAGCGGGAGAAAATGCCGGAGAGAGTGGGAGAAGAGGCCAGAGAGAGCTGGAGAAGAACCAGAGAGCGTGAAGGAGTCGGAATAGACCTCCGGAAGCTGTCTAATAAACTACTTTAAAAACCGGTGTAGTGTGTTTTTTTTAATTGACTCTTTTCCCCAGGTGAATGGGTAGGGGTACGATGTACCTCATACTCATTCACACAGGGTAGGGGGCCAGGATCTGAGGGCCCCCTTATTAAAGTGGGAACCCGGATTTTGATAAGCCCCCGCCCACAGACCCCGACAACCAACAGCCAGGGTTGTCGGGAAGAGGCCTCATCAACATGGGGACAAGGTGCTTTGGGGTGGGGGGGCCACAGGGCACCCCCACCCATGTTGAGGGCATGTGGCCTGGTATGGCTCAGGAGGGGGGTGCTCACTCGTCACCACCCCCTTTCCTGACCGGCCGGGCTGCGTGCTGGGATAAGGGTCTGGTATGGATTTTGAGGGGACCCCACGCTGTTTTTTCAGCGTAGGGGGGCTCCCCTTAAAATCCCTACCAGACATAAGGGCTGGTATGCCCCTGAAGGCTTGCAGGTCTTATTAGGGAGGCGACATTGTCGCTTATTTCTCGCGCTCGCTGCTATAGGAAAATGTGGCATTTTCCTATTGTAAAAAAGAAAAAAAGAGGAAAAATTGCGCTACAGAATGGAGAAAATAAAAAATAAGTGATGCTGCAGCTCTAATATATACCAAAAAGTTATATACAAATGTAAATAAGAAAAGAAAAAAACGCGCAATCCCTAATAGTGAATATTAAGGTATAAACACCTCACCCAAAATTGAATATGGACCTTAAGTGATTATAATTCAATAACACCTATTTTAGAAGAAAGTCTCGTAGAGTGCAAAGTGTTATATAAGAAATCACATCACTATAAATACCCAAACCTATTGTGTGACGTATACTAAACACATTTAACAATACATATGCAACAGTGTCACTAATTACATAAACAGTGAATCACAATAATATTGTGCCATGTACTGACACAAAAATAAAAAATGTGCAAATGAATAAATCACATAAATTGATGATGTGTCCTCATTGTGATAGTTCTTGTAAAAAACAAGATTTTAAATATAAATGCACTGTAAACAAAACACCACGTGTCCCAGATGGCTCCAAGTCTCTGAATCGTGTTCCAACGTAGAACAAACTGAAGTGCACCACCACCAAACAGATAAAATTGGCTCCTTACCAGATATCCTAGTAAGGTGCGCTTTAAGGGGTCAGGTCAGACCATACTTAAACTTGAATCATCCAACCCTGGCTCCACTTTCAAACAGGAACACAACTCGAGAATATTCCAGCAAGGAAGCGAATGGTCCACCATAGGAAGGAAAAGAGCACTCCAAATAGTGTAAAAACCATTTATTAAAATAAAAGTAAAAAGAAAGAAATACACTTACAGAATTATTGTAAGGAAAGGCATATCATGATGGGAAGCGTCGGCCGAGCGCAATTCTCCACAATCATATCCTTGTTCGAACTGCTGTTTTAGTGAGGCAAAACGTAGCGTGTCACACCGCCCTACGCGTTTCGTGATAAATCACGTCGTCTTGGGGTACGGGTGACACGCCATTCTGCCTCCATTTTATAATAAACTGTAGTCCACGCCACCTCCTCCATTGGGCACCCAAGCCTCATTTTCGATTGCATACCGGAAGTGACGCGCATACGTCCATTATGCCTACCAATGACTTTATCTTAAAAACATAAAAAATGAAAAAGCCCGTATTGGATAATGTGGATTATCTGGCCAAATCTATGAAACGCTGGTATTGAACAACTTAGATAGACTATTCAACCCCCTGTTGAGAAACGGAACCAAACCTCGAAGTCAGTATCCAATCGGAGGCGAGGTCAATCTGGTCGGAGCAACGGAAGTGACGCACATCGGCGTGATCAGCCGTCTGACTAGAGTAGAGGCACAGTGACCACGCCCCATCACCGTGCGCACCCAAAGGTCACGCTCCGAAGCCGAACACGCCTCGTCACCTCCCACACCGGAAGTATCTGCGCTCCGCATAAGCCGAGCCTTGCTTCCGATGTATGAATGGAAAAAACATTGGACACCTAAACTCCTCCCCTATGTGTACAGAGGATGCGACACACCACATCCCATTCCTCCCCACAACGAAAGAAGATAAAACAACGGGTAAATAAACCCTTAAATGATATATCTATGAGCGCCAGGTGAAACCAATGGAGGAAGAGACCTGTCCCAGCGCTGCATACAAATAAACAAAATCTCAAAATGACATTGAATAAAAACTATGAATATTAAATTAACATCATAGATTATATGGATACAGAAATCATCATATCCCTACAGTATCATATTGGATAATTAGATACAAATCATATAAGTATCCCAAAAAACATTTAAAAATAAGACACAAAGTTAAATGGATAATAAAAATTAAATTGCACAAAAGGCTCCAACATGGATATTGCATTAACGGAACTTGTTAAAGTTCCAAAATTCTAAATCTGCAATATCACTTCTTTGGAACTCTTAATGGTGCTCAATCTAGCTTGATATAATCATGTATCCAGATCCAGATAGATTTTATTTTAGAACTCTTGGAATTTGCTGCAGGGCATAATTACTTCTGGTCCGATAACCAGTTTTTTCGTCAGGACAAAGGGGTGGCCATGGGGGCTGAATATGCCCCCAGTTTGGCCAACTTGTTCATGGCGAAATGGGAGGAGGACGTGGTCGATTCTCCTAGAAGACCCGAGATAGTGCTTTGGGCATGCTATATCGATGACGTCCTCCTCCTATGGGATGGGGAGGAGCTTGAGCTCCGTGGATATATGGAAATGTTGAATAGAAATAATAGAGGTATTAAATTCAGCTATGAAGCCAGCAGGGAGGGGGTAAGTTTCTTGGATTTGAACATTAAAGTGAGTAACAACACCTTTATCACCTCTACTTTTTTTTAAATCCACGGATAGAAATTCCTACATCCCCTTGGGGAGCTGTCATCAAGACTCTTGGCTGAAGTCTGTTCCTCTGGGGCAATATTTGCGCCTAAGGAGGAACTGTACTGATATCACCATGTTTGATGAACAAGCTATGATATTGTCCCGGCGATTCAGTGAAAAGGGATATGCAGCAGATCTGCTAACTGAGGCGTTTAATAATGCACGGAATAGGGATAGGTCATGTATGTTGACGGAAGGGGGGGTTAACAGAAATGAGAACCAGATGATTTTGCCTTTCGTTACCACTTTTTCAATGCAGCACCGGAAGGTCAAATAACTGATTCGCAAACACTGGCATGTTTTGACCAGTGACCAGATTTTAGGTACTATTTTACCTGAGACCCCTAGGGTCATTTTTAAGGGGGCCTCCACGTTAGGAAGTAAGGTTGCGCCTAGTGTGCAAAATCCTCCTGAAAGGAATAGGTGCTTCTTCCAGAATCTTAAAGGGTTCTACAGATGCAGAAACTGTCAGGTTTGCTCATGTAATGTGAACAAAAACTCTAAGATCAGTGATTTTGTTTCCACAAGTACCCAAAAAACATACACGGTTGAGCCTTTTATCACCTGCTCTTCGGAAGCAGTTGTATATCTTATACAATGTCCTTGCGGACTCCAATATGTAGGGAGGACAAAGAGGGCCCTAAAAGTCAGGTTGAACGAGCATATCGGCAATATTAAACGGGGCTTTGATAAGCATCCCTTATCTAGACATTATGATGAAGCACACGATAGGGATCCCTCTAATACTTTGTACATGGGGATAGACAAGTATAAACCGCATTGGAGAGGTGGGGCATTAGTGAGAGAAATCTCCCGTTTAGAAATGTCGTGGATCTACAGGTTGAAAACTTATGCCCCCTTTGGTATGAATACAGATACTGACGTGAATGCCTTCATAAATAACGCCTAGCCTAGCGTGTAAGTGAGTGGGCCGCCATTAGCTTGTAATGAGTTTTGGTTCTTTCTCTTCTCTTTTTTTTTTCTGGTTTAGTTGAGTTTATTCTTTTCATATTGAATACATGATTATATCAAGCTAGATTGAGCACCATTAAGAGTTCCAAAGAAGTGATATTGCAGATTTAGAATTTTGAAACTTTAACAAGTTCCGTTAATGCAATATCCATGTTGGAGCCTTTTGTGCAATTTAATTTTTATTATCCATTTAACTTTGTGTCTTATTTTTAAATGTTTTTTGGGATACTTATATGATTTGTATCTAATTATCCAATATGATACTGTAGGGATATGATGATTTCTGTATCCATATAATCTATGATGTTAATTTAATATTCATAGTTTTTATTCAATGTCATTTTGAGATTTTGTTTATTTGTATGCAGCGCTGGGACAGGTCTCTTCCTCCATTGGTTTCACCTGGCGCTCATAGATATATCATTTAAGGGTTTATTTACCCGTTGTTTTATCTTCTTTCGTTGTGGGGAGGAATGGGATGCGGTGTGTCGCATCCTCGGTACACATAGGGGAGGAGTTTAGGTGTCCAATGTTTTTTCCATTCATACATCGGAAGCGAGGCTCGGCTTATGCGGAGAGCAGATACTTCCGGTGTGGGAGGTGACGAGGCGTGTGCGGCTTCGGAGCGTGACCTTTGGGTGCGCACGGGGATGGGGCGTGGTCACTGCGCCTCTACTCTAGTCAGACGGGTGATCACGCCGATGTGCGTCACTTCCGTCACTCCGACCGGATTGACCTCGCCTCCGATTGGATACTGACTTCGAGGTTTGGTTCCGTTTCTCAACAGGGGGTTGAATAGTCTATCTAAGTTGTTCAATACCAGCGTTTCATAGATTTGGCCAGATAATCCACATTATCCAATACGGGCTTTTTCATTTTTTATGTTTTTAAGATAAAGTCATTGGTAGGCATAATGGACGTATGCGCGTCACTTCCGGTATGCAACCGAAAATGAGGCTTGGGTGCCCAATGGAGGAGGTGGCGTGGACTACAGTTTATTATAAAATGGAGGCAGAATGGCGTGTCACCCGTACCCCAAGACGACGTGATTTATCACGAAACGCGTAGGGCGGTGTGACACGCTACGTTTTGCCTCACTAAAACAGCAGTCAGAACAAGGATATGATTGTGGAGAATTGCGCTCGGCCGACGCTTCCCATCATGATATGCCTTTCCTTACAATAATTCTGTAAGTGTATTTCTTTCTTTTTACTTTTATTTTAATAAATGGTTTTACACTATTTGGAGTGCTCTTTTCCTTCCTATGGTGGACCATTCGCTTCCTTGCTGGAATATTCTCGAGTTGTGTTCCTGTTTGAAAGTGGAGCCAGGGTTGGATGATTCAAGTTTAAGTATGGTCTGACCTGACCCCTTAAAGCGCACCTTACTAGGATATCTGGTAAGGAGCCAATTTTATCTGTTTGGTGGTGGTGCACTTCAGTTTGTTCTACGTTGGAACACGATTCAGAGACTTGGAGCCATCTGGGACACGTGGTGTTTTGTTTACAGTGCATTTATATTTAAAATCTTGTTTTTTACAAGAACTATCACAATGAGGACACATCATCAATTTATGTGATTTATTCATTTGCACATTTTTTATTTTTGTGTCAGTACATGGCACAATATTATTGTGATTCACTGTTTATGTAATTAGTGACACTGTTGCATATGTATTGTTAAATGTGTTTAGTATACGTCACACAATAGGTTTGGGTATTTATAGTGATGTGATTTCTTATATAACACTTTGCACTCTACGAGACTTTCTTCTAAAATAGGTGTTATTGAATTATAATCACTTAAGGTCCATATTCAATTTTGAGTGAGGTGTTTATACCTTAATATTCACTATTAGGGATTGCGCGGTTTTTTCTTTTCTTATTTTCCTATTGTAGCCAGTGCGACGGGATCACGCTGGAAACACAATATCGGCGGAACCTACTGTAGAACCTGTTTCAAATATTTCCGCCGGAACCAGTTCCTATTGAGAAAACAGCTCGTCTGTATGCAGGTCCGAAGGACCAGCAACAATGCAAGGGCAGCTACTGGCTATTGAACTTCTTTTTTCTAGTCCCATCGTATGTCATCGCGTTAAACAATCCGACGGAAAGTTCGGTGTGTACGCAGCATTAGTTTTGTAAAGCACTATATATAAAACAGGATTACTTTACTTCATAAAAAACTTATGTGCAAACAAAAATATATATGTATAAGGAAAAATATATATAAATATATATTAGTATATCTGACTATAGTGCTTAAAACAATATACGCATGACCTTCAGATAAAGAACACGCAGCATAATATGTGAAAAAATGCATATAAATCATAAAAATCATAAACATCAGTCCATAAAAATTAAATATAGTTGATCTTCGTGAAAACGAAGTGCCCTTCACCCCACCTATGTGTGTCCTCTCACCTGCTTGAATAAACCTTACCAGTAAGAAGAGGTCAATAGCGCTTTGCAGTAGTATAGTGGCACTGCTTCCACTGGCTAGATATGCAAAAGTCCACAGCCCCCTAGCGAGATGCCAATCATATAAAACATAAGAGGAAAGACCCATAATGTAGATCACTCATATAATAATTTATTCCAAAGTAAAATACACTCACACTTCAGAGGTAAAAAAAACAGCATATCTCAGATAACTTCCTGAATTCACATGCTGTGGGAGCTGTGGACTTTTGAGTATCTAGCCAGTGCAAGCAGTGCCACTATACTACCACAAAGGGCTATTGGCAGTCGCTGTAAATTTGAGGGGTAGATCTGAAATGAGGGGAAGCTCTGCTGATTTTATCATCCAATCATGTGCAAGCTAAAATGCAGTTTTTTAGCTTCCTTGCATGTCCCCCTTGGATTTACAGTGACTGCACTTCCAAGTGCACTTGTAGTGCAAAGTGGATTTACCTTTCGTAAATAACCCTCTGTGTGCACAATTATTAGACAAGTGGGTAATTTGACCAAATCATAATTTTCATGCATATGATCCAACTCCAAGCTGTATAAACTTGAATGCTTATTTCATTTAAGCATATCAGGTCATGTGTATTTATGTAATCAGGGAGAATGTGGCCTAAGGAGATTAGCACCCTATATGAAGGTGTGCATACTTATTAGGCAGCTTCTTTTCCTCAGGCAAAATGAGCCAAAAAAGAGATTTAACTGACTTTGAAAAGTCAAAAATTGTAAAAGTCTTTGAGAGGGGTGCAGCACTCTTAAAATGGCTAAGATATCGAGGTGTAATCACACGACCAGCAAATGTTTTGTTGCAAATAGTCAACAGGGTCGCAAGAAACACGTTAATAAAAAAAGATGCAAATTATCTGCCAAAGTTTTGAGAAGAATCAAACGTGAAGCTACCAGGAACCCATCATCCTCCAGTGCTGTCACATTCCGGAGCTGAAACCTGCCTGGAGTGTCCAGAAATACAAGGTGTTTGGGGCTCAGAGACATGGCCAAGGTAAGGAAGGCTGAAACTCGACCACCACTGAACTAAACACATAGGTTAAAATGTCAAGACTGGGCCAATATCCAAAGACAGATTTTTCAAAGGTTTTATGGACTGATGAGATGAGAGTGATGCTCGACAGACAAGATGGATGGGCCTGTGGCTGGATCAGTAATGGGCACAGAGCTCCACTTGACTCATAGGCCAGCAAGGTAGAGGTAGGTATGGGCTGGTATTATTAAAGATGAGCTAGTTGGACTTTTTTGGGTTGAAGATGGACTAAAAATCAACTCACAAACCTACTGCCAGTTTTTATAAGACACTTTTTCAAGCAATGGTACAAAAATCTGCATCTTTCAAGAAGACCATAATATTTATTCAGGACAATGCTTCATCGCATGCATAAAAGTACTGCACTGCATGGCCAGCCAGTAAAGGCCTTAAAGGTGAAAGAATAATCAAATGGCCCCCATTCTCACCTTAAACCTTATTGAGAACTTGTGAACCTTTCTTAAATGGGGGATTTACTGTGAAGGAAAACAGTACACCTCTCTAAATGGGGGATTATTTACGAAAGGCAAATCCCCTTTGCACTACAAGTGCACTGCAAGTGCACTTGGAAGTGCAGTCGCTGTAACTCTGAGGGGTAGATCTTGACATGGACATTCACTGTACTGTTCATTTAAGCACAAGAGACTCCATTTTGTTCTCACTGTTGAAATGTGTTCTGTAACCTTCACCTAACACACAGACACATCTCCTACTAAACGCTCTCCTTTCTCAATGTTTTACTTTTGCAATTGTTCTATTCGCTAGCTTTTAATAATATATTTGCACTTGTTAGCTTTTAATAACATATTTGTATTTGTTAGTTTATTTTTATTTTTATATTTGTATTTGTTTATTTATTTATTTATTTTATTTATTTTATTTATTTTATTTATTTTTATTTTTATTTTATTTTTATATTTTTTATATTTTTATTTGTTATTTGTTGAGTCCCAATCAGAAATTAGTCATAACAATCTGAAATGAGGGAAAGCTCTGCTGATTTTATCATCCAATCATGTGCAAGCTAAAATGCTGTTTTATATTTTCTGTGCATGTTCCCCTCGGATTTACAGTGACTGCACTTCCAAGTGCACTTGTAGTGCAAAGTGGATTTTCCTTTCATAAATAACCCCCAGTGTCTGGAAGGATGTGGTTGCTGCTGCACAAAAAGGTGATTGTCAAAAGATAAAGAAACTGACAGACTCCATGAAGGCTTATGACTGTTATTGAAAAGAAGGGGGCTATATTGGTCACTGATTTTTTTATTTTTTTATTTCAGAAATGTTTATTTGTACATTTTGAGTTATTTATTGTTATTATTCTCAGTTTAACAGATGAAAATAAACAAGTGAGGTGGGAAAATTTTTGTCTTTCATTTAGTTGCATTTAGTTGCATAATAATTCTGCACACTAATAGCGTGTACACACGGTCGGACTTTCCGGCAGAAAAAGTCAGACGGAATTTTTTTATCGGGTATTCCGATCGTGTGTGTGCCTCATCTGACTTTTTTTTCAAAAATTCTGACGGACCTAGAAATAGAACATAGAACCTTTGTCTGTATGCTGTTCCGACAGACCAAAAACGACGCATGGGCAGCTATTGGCTATTGAACTTCCTTTTTTTAGTCCCATCATACGTGTTGTATGTCACCGCATTCTAGACGATTGGACTTTGGTGTGATCGTGTGTAGGCAAGACCGCTTCAGCGGAACTCCGCCAGAACTCCGTCAGAACTCTGTCAGAAAAAACGTCAGAGTTTATTCTGATGGAAAACAAACGGTCGTTTATACACGGCAGAAAGCTTCATTCCCACGAGGGGGATCTGCTGCCACGGAGTCCACCTCCGTCTGCCATGTCAGCGGAAGATCTCTCTGCTGATCTCCACTGAGCTGGCGGATGACAGGTCCCTCTCTGTTCACTGAGCAGGGAGGGGCTTGTCATTGCTATGGAGAGATTGGACGAAAACAGACAGCATGTCCGTTTTCATCAGATTTCACCCGATCCGATCCGCCAGGGACAGATGCGAATGTAGGGCTATCCATCTGATTTTAGCGGATTGGACTGGGTCAGATGTCAGCGGACATGTCACCGCTGACATCCATCACTCCATAGACTAACAATGGAGCGCCCGTTCAGGTCAACAAAACTGACAGGTGGACGGTCCGACAGTGTGAAAGGGGCCTTAGGCTTCATGTACACTGTTGCTGGTAAACGGACGTTTAGCAGCAGTTGGGCATTTTCTTCAGCTGCCCCTGAACTCTCCTCTATGTTATCTTATCAGTACATGTACACAGGTTCGTTTATAGTAATTTCTAGGCAGTTGAGTTTAGAAGCATTTTTTGGAATGCAAAAAAATGCGATCAGGACAGATGTTCAGAGGCATTTGAAATGGCAAATTCCTGTAACAGCTTGTAAACACGCATAAATGCGGAAACTTGCTTTTATCCGTGTTTCATTTACAGGCGTTTTTCATTTTTGACTATTTGTAAAAAGAAAACACTTCTAATCGCAATTGCAGCATTTAAACGTGGCAAAACAGACTTTTTTAAACATCGGTTACTATCTGTCAAGTTCAGTTGTTCAGGGGAGGTTGTAAAACGTCCCCTGTACATGAAGTATTTACAGTTGCCCAATAATTGTGCACACATATTTTCCTAAGAAAGCCAAATCCTCACTTTTACTTTCTTAAATATTCAGGTTTGAGGTTTATTCACATTTTGGATTGACTGAGAGCACTGTAGTTATTAATAATTAAATCAATCCTCGAAATACAACTTGCCTAATAATTGTGCACACAGTGTAAATGTTATCTGGCCAATCTTCACTGTGTAAAGAATACCCAGTCAGGTGCAAGGAAAATTTAAAAAAATATAAAATTCTGCTAGCACATCATTGGATGATGGAAATCAGTAGAGCGTTATTATGTTTAATAAGCTGTGGGGAAATTGAAGAGGGCAACTACACTTGAAAAGTGCACAGTCTACTTCACTTTGTATATCCACCCCAATGAGTGTTCAAGCTTAAACTGCTGTTATGTCCCGTACACATGGTCAGACTTTCCAACGGAAAATGTGTGTGGGCTCCATCTGACTTTTTCCGTCGGAATTTCCGACACACAAAGGTTGAGAGCTGGATCTCAAATTTTCCGACAACAAAATCCGATCACGTAAATTCCGATCGTGTGTAGACAAGTCTTTCTTTATTATTTCTCCTGATTTCATGAATATAATATAATATTTTTATTCGTCAGATCTCCCAAATCATTTTTAATTTTTATGTTTTAATATGTTTTAAAAATGTTGTGGCTGTTTTTTTACTCAGGATCTCTTTTTTTTATTTTGGCGATCTCCATAATTTTTTGTGTGTTTTGTGTGTCAACTTACCACAACACCGTTATTATCTTTTTATTTTATTGTTTTGTTTTTTTATCTCAAGGAGGTTGTTTGGTATTGGTGTCCCTTGTTAATTTGACTTTTTATTTTTGAAATGTACCTGCCTACTCACAAATAACTGTCCTTTTTGAAGTAAAACACATAGGCAAGTATTTCTTTAACAAAAAAAAAAATGATTAGGGGTCATAACCAAATAAAGAGGAAGGCAATGCTGGAGAAACCGGTGAAATTTGTGCAGCCTTTGGCCCCCAGGGCACACATTAATTATTTAAAGGCAAAATTGGTGGCCTGAGGACTCATCACCATAAATAAGGGAATACAATCTGGTCCAGAAGTCCAAGAGATCAGGAACAACAGCAGATGACATATATATCCCCAGGCTATGGTCATACAAGAGCCTGCATCTTTTGTCAGACCAGACTGAACCCAAACATCACACTCTGTTCTTCTTTTCACGCATCTTTCAAGGCTATGGCTGAGGTGTGGCAGAAGGAGAAGGAGGATGGTCCAACTCGCACAGGTGGGTTTTGTTGGTGAGTTGTCCCCTCAACCCCTTATTTAGTGTGAGATAAATTAGTTCCTCACATATGAGGCATTGCCCCGCCTCCATTTTCTGCATTTTGCATGCAGCCAAGGAGGCAAAGGCCTCTTGATGAGTGGGGGTGGTTTTGAGGGCCGCAGAAGTCTCCCCAATCAGCCGGAGCACTGACTCCTCCACTCCTGGGATTCTGTGAGGCTCCTAGGCCTGCCCACCTCCTGGCTGCCACTAACCTCTGCCTCCTCCTGGCTGTCACATTCCACAGCCACCTCCTCGCTGCCACATTCCACGGCCCCCTCCTGGCTGAGGTCTTCCTGTGTATGAAAACGGGACATACTTTTAGTTTTTGGTTCATCAATCACAATTTTCAGCTCATGACTGTTGCAAATTGAATGTTAGCAAATAGAAAAGACCCCATTCTGACCCCAGCATTTTTCATTCTTGTCTCAAATATTTTTGGCTACTACTGTCTAGTGATATGTAAAACACTTTATTAAATCAGCAATTAGTGATCAATAATCACATCTAGTTAACCTCATTCATTTTTACACAAAAAATATGTAGAATAACACTATAATTGGCTCAAGCTGGGCTCTTCCACTTCTTCCTGGCTGGAAGTCCCAGGGTGGGCATCGGGAAGCCTCAGCTGGGGTGGAACGAAGCGTGGAAGGAAGTGTGGAAGGAAAGATTGAGAGGGATTCCCTGATTTCAGTCTGGTCTAACAGAAAATGCAGTCTCTCATAGTACCACAGACTGGGGACATAAACATCATCTGCTGCATCTCCTGATCTCATGGAGTCCTGGACCTTCTTGCACTCCCTCAGATATGTACTCCTCAGGCCACCAATTTTGGGTTTGAAATAGGGGATGCTTGCTGTGGGGACAATCGGCTTCACCAACTCCAGCAGTTTCTCCAGTGCACAACACAAGACAAACCTTAATGTCAGGCTAAACTCTCCTAATCTTGACCTAATATAGGCCTCAATCTATAAGCAGTATAGGCCACTGATGTTCCAAGTACCTTTGTTATAATACTTGGTGTTTTTTTTGTTTATTTTTAGGTGATGTGGATGTGGAAGAAGAATGTAATTTTACCAGTGAATGTGCCCAGATCCTCATCAGGGAGATAATGGGTTGCTATTTAGAAAATCTCAAGAAAATGATGTTCAACAAAAAGTTAAGAACATCATTGATGTTTTAGGGAGAACCTAAAACACACAAAAATAGCTAGCATCGATTTGAGATTTTTTTGTTTTTTATTGTATTTTTATTGAAAATATAAAGGTAACAAGGACACAGTATCTTCCACTTGTATAAGTGCACATGGAAACAGTAAGTCCGTCATATAAGACAAATCAAAAACAAGGGGGGAGGGGGGATTGTAAGGGGGGGAGGAGGAGGGAAGGAAAGGGGAGGGAAGAAAGAGGAAGGGGGGACCAGGATATTTCAGCACAGTCAGTATGTCTTCACAAAATTAACAGTTATTTGCGCTACAGATCATCAATCGCCACAATCAAATATGCATATAACAGTGAGCAGGGGATGTGGAAATTTCTTTCCTTTAGAAGGATATGAAATGGTTTGGACGGTCAATTTGAGCATTAAACTCATCGTAAGAGGGCATAGAGTAGCAATCTATATTAAGCATCAGTATACAGTTTACAGCGATACCACAGATCCCAAATCTTAGAGAACTGAGGCATAGTATCGTGGACTATGGCTGTTAGCTTCTCCATATGGCCGATATGTTCTAGGTTCTGCAAGACTTGGGGGAGAGTGGGCAGAGTATGGGATAACCACCGTATACGGATGGCTCTTTTAGCTGCTAGCAAAATAAAGGTGGCGAGCTTCTGAGCATGTCTAGAGAGTCCAGGGATCGGTAACCCTAATAGAAAATACAGAGGGTCTAGTGGGAGGGAAATCCCAAACAAGTCTTGGATGAAGGATTGTATTGTAAGCCAGAATGGGCGAATCAATGGGCATTCCCAGAAAATATGGAAATGGGAACCTATATCCCCTCGGCATCTCCAACATACCGCAGAGGTCGTGGGGTCATATTTTTGAAAAATTTCAGGCATTCTATACCAAAAGAGCAATATCTTGTAAGCCGCTTCCTTCTGTTCCACGCAGCGGGACGTCTTAGAGATGGCTTCCCATATTCTCTGCCATTGTGGGAGTAATATGGGGTGTTTTAGCACTTGCGACCACTTCCGCATTTGAATGGGAAGATTCCGTAATGGGCACCGATTCATGGAGTATACTATATATGTCAGAGATTAAATGGGCCTGGTATGGGCCTTGAGCGCATAAAAATTCAAATGGGGTTGGCTTGTCGAGACTTAGGGTGGGGGATTTAGAAGCAAAATAATGTCTGATTTGCAGACAGGAGTGGAAAAGTTGTTTGGGAATTTGGTGCTGTTTCTGCAATTCCACGAACGATTGAAGCCTCCTGGTGAGAGGATGCACTATGTTGCGGAAACATACCAGCTTGGGACCAAGGAATCATTCTATCTTATGCCAGGCTGTCTGGGATATCTGGATTAAACAGTATGTTTATCAAAGGAGGGCATTGGGAGGCTAGAGAGAATAACTTTAGGCATTTCCTCCAGACATCCAAGGAGAACAGCATCGGGGCTAGACAAATGCTATGAAGTGGGCCCATGGAGGTTTTAAGGTATGCCCAAAGCATGGCACAGATGTGTGCAGGTCTGGTGATGCTCATCTCAATTTCTGCCCATACTGAAGGGGCTTTCCGGGATGACCAGGTAATAATTGGTTTAAGGTGTGTAGCGTAATAATATTTGATCAGATCTGGGGCTCCCAGACCTCTGCGCCATCTTGGAGCTAACATCACCAGACCTGCAACCCTATGTGCTCGATAATGCCATATAAAATTAAGAAAAGCTCTTTGAACAGCCTTTAGTTGGGACATAGGGACCGGGATCGGGAGAGTGTCAAAAAGGTAGAGGAGTCTAGGCATCACCGACATCTTCAGGACATTAATACGGCCCAAAAGTGAGAGGGGGAGCGAATCCCATTGCTTCAAAAGCCTATCAATGTCGCGAAAAAGTGGGGGGTAATTAGCCAAGTATAAGGTTGAATAGGAGGGAGTAATGTTAATCCCCAGGTATTTAATGGAATCTGTGCACCAGTGAAAGGTATAGTTATCTTGTAGTAAATTGAGAGCAGAAGAGTAAATATGTATAGGTAAAGCTTCTGTTTTACTTGTGTTAATCTTGTACCCTGATATCGAGCTAAAGTCTTTCAGCAGGGATAAGAGGTTCGGAAGTGAGATGTGGGGACTAGTCAGTGTCAGGAGGATGTCGTCTGCAAATAGGGTCATTTTATATTCCCTGTGGCGTAGGCATACCCCTCTAATGTCTGGGTGTACTCGGATGGCCTCCGCCAGGGGTTCCAGGCATAGGATAAAAAGAAGAGGCGACAGGGGGCAACCCTGTCTAGTGCCTTTACTCAAAGGGAAGGAGGACGATAGATAGGATGCCAATTTGACCTGGGAAGAGGGGCAGGAGTAAAAGGCTTCAAGAACTGCAACAAAAGGGCCCATGAAACCATATCTAGAAAGAGTGGCAAACATATATGGCCAACTAAGCCATAGTATTTAATGGAATCTGTGCACCAGTGAAAGGTATAGTTATCTTGTAGTAAATTGAGAGCAGAAGAGTAAATATGTATAGGTAAAGCTTCTGTTTTACTTGTGTTAATCTTGTACCCTGATATCGAGCTAAAGTCTTTCAGCAGGGATAAGAGGTTCGGAAGTGAGATGTGGGGACTAGTCAGTGTCAGGAGGATGTCGTCTGCAAATAGGGTCATTTTATATTCCCTGTGGCGTAGGCATATCCCTCTAATGTCTGGGTGTACTCGGATGGCCTCCGCCAGGGGTTCCAGGCATAGGATAAAAAGAAGAGGCGACAGGGGGCAACCCTGTCTAGTGCCTTTACTCAAAGGGAAGGAGGACGATAGGTAGGATGCCAATTTGACCTGGGAAGAGGGGCAGGAGTAAAAGGCTTCAAGAACTGCAACAAAAGGGCCCATGAAACCATATCTAGAAAGAGTGGCAAACATATATGGCCAACTAAGCCCGTCAAAGGCCTTCTGAGCATCTAGACTTAGAATAAGGGCTGGACGGGAGGTTTTGTTCAGTAGATCAATCAGGTCTATTGTGCATCTGGTATTATCACCTGCGTGACGAGTTTGTACAAAGCCAACTTGGTCTCTATGGATAAGTGTAGGGATTATATGGGTCAGCCTATTAGCCAGGTTCTTCGTAAAAATGTTATAGTCTGAGTTTAATAACGCTATGGGCCTATAATTGTCCGGTAGGGAGGGATCCTTACCAGGTTTTGGAATGACCGAAATATGAGCATGTAGGAATTGAGCATGTGGAGTAGAACCTTTAAGTAGGGGAGTATAGAGTGAGATCATGTGGGGACTCAGGACAGGTAGGAAGGTCTTGTAATAGGAATAGGGTAACCCGTCGGGGCCTGGGGCTTTTTGGCTAGGGAATTGCTTGATTACTTCTTCAAGTTCATTGGGCGATATGGCTGAATTCAGGGTTGCAAGATGATCGGGGAGGAGTTTAGGTAATTTCAAGTGTTTAAAGAAGAGATCAAATCTCTCTTGTGTAAAGTCATAATTTGGTTCCGTCTGTAGGCAGTTATATAAGTTATGGTAGAAGTCTCTGAAGATCCGTGACATAGTCAGGGGGCAGTAGGTAGGTGAGCCATCGGGATGTCGTAGAAAGTCGGGAGAGGGTTGAAAAGGACGTGGTTTCAACCTATTTACCAGCAGCTTATGAGGTTTATTAGAGAATTCATAAAACTTCTGTTTGGACCACAGAAGAGACTTGTCTATTTTGCTCATTGCTAGGGATTTGAGCCGATTGCGCAGGGAGATGACTTTCCGGAGCCTGTCCACCATGGGGGAGGCCAACAGCAATCTCTCTGCCAGGCGCAAGTCAGTCATAATGGCAGAGCGCTGGGATGCTGCGTCTTTTTTAAGACGGGATCCCAGCGCTATGCACTGTCCACGGAAAACAGCCTTGTGGGCCTCCCACAGGGTGGAGGGCTCCGTGACCGAGCCAGTATTAAGTTGGAAGTATTCCGTGAGTCCATCTGTCAAAAGACTTTTCGTGGAGAAAAGTCTCATTCAGTCTCCAATGACAGTTCTTAGGAAATGCAGAGGAAAGGTGGATGTCTAGGTGGACTGAAGAGTGATCGGACCATGTCATATGGTTGATTTCGGAGGAGACCGCTGATGTTAATAGGGGCGAGGAGATATGATCTAATCTGGAATAAAGCTTGTGAGGATGTGAAAAAAAGGTATACTGTTTGTGAGTAGGGTGTTTTATCCTCCAGATGTCTAACAAGCATCTAGACCTGATCAGCTTGCGGAATGATTTAGATAATTGAGTGGCTTGGGGTGGGGAAGCTGAGGGGAATAGAGTGCATCTATCTCTGTCTGACGACATTGTCATATTAAAATCTCCTCCTAAGACCATAAACGGTTGAGCAAAGCAGTCTAGGACGTGAAAGACTGAGGACAAGAAATTAAGCTGACCTGAGTTAGGAGCATAAATGTTAAAGCGGGGTTCCACCCTAAAGTGGAACTTCCGCTGATCAGAACCCCCCCCCCCCTCCGGTGTCACAATTGGCACCTTACAGGGGGGAGGGGGGTGGAGATACCTGTCAAAGACAGGTATTTACACCCACTTCCGGGCATAGACTCCCATGGGAGTCTATGTAATTTCCTGTCCTGCCACGCTGTCTGCTGGGACACACACAGGTCCCAGTGACAGCGCGGACAATTCCTATTGCGCTGCGTGACTCGCGCATGCGCAGTAGAGAACTCGGAAGTGAAGCCGATTCGCTTCACTTCCTGATTCCCTCACCTAGAATGGTGGCGGCAGCAGCCTAGAGCCTAGCGATCGATCGGCCTCGGCTGCCGGCATCGCTGGAACCCGGGACAGGTGAGTGTCCATTTATTAAAAGTCAGCAGCTGTAGTATTTATAACTGCTGGCTTTTAAAAAAATTTTTTTAGGTAGAATCCCTCTTTAACTATGGTGAGGGATTTAGCAAATAGGGAACATTTCAGAATGATACACCTTCCATGAGGATCTAAGTAGGACGATGTGCCCTTTAACGGGCAATGCCGACTAATCAGTATAGCAACACCTGCCTTACCCGACGGGATGCTAGAAAGGAGGTCGGGAAATGTTTGCTAGCAAACTTAAGAGAGCCTCCAGCACGGAAGTGGGTCTCTTGGACCAATATCACGTCAGCCCTGGAAGCTCTAACGATTTGAGATTTTAAAAAACAGTTTTAAATTTTTTCAAAAGCCAAATTTGGAAGATGCATACAGTTTGTCAACATGTGCTATCTCCCATCATGTGGGATCAATGTACACGTTTTGTGAGTGCAACCACTTCCTTGTTACTAAAGTGGCTGAGATGAAGGAGTTGCACCCCCAAAACACATACATTGATCCCCAATGATGGGAGATAGCACATGCTGACATTAGGCATGGGATCAGAAGGAAAATGCCCAGTTTGAATCCCAAGTTGTGTGCATCTTCCAAATTTGGCTTTTACAGATCTACTTTGTAAGTTCCTGAGTTGTGTATGTTTTATTATGCTTTGAAACATGCCTGTTTTAAAAAAAAAAATGGCTAGTTATATTAATGTTACCAAAAATTATGTTATATACACCAAAAATGTTGTTTTGTTGAAAAACCCTTTTATAAACGCACATGTGAATGTGCTTTGAGTAAAACGTTTTATTATCATCAACAATGTGTGGCTTCTTCTTTCAATGCGCAAAAGCAGTTTTTGTAGTAAAGTTGGTGTTTTCTGTAACAATGGGGGTTATTTACTAAAGGAAAATCCACTTTGCACTACAAGTGCAGTTTCAAGTGCACATTTGCTGTGCACTTGTAGCGCAAAGTGGATTTGCCTTTAGTAAATAAAACCCACAGTGCTTTTTAACCACCTTCAGACCGGACCATTTTGCTGGTAAATGACCAGAGGTCTTTTTACAATTTGGCACTGCGCTGCTTTAACTGGTAATTGCGCGGTCATGCAATGTTGTACCCAAACAAAATTTGCGTCCTTTTCTTCCCACAAATAGAGCTTTCTTTTGATGGTATTTGATTGCCTCTGCGATTTTTATTTTTTGCGATATAAACGTAAAAAGACCGCAAATTTTGAAAAAAAATGATATTTTCTACTTTTTGTTATTAGAAAAATCCAATAAACTCAATTTTAGTCATACATTTAGGCGAAAATGTATTCAGCCACATGTCTTTGGTAAAAAAAAAGTCAATAATTGTATATTTATTGGTTTGCGCAAAAGTTGTCACATCTACAAACTAAGGTACGTTTTCTGGAATTTACGCAGCTTTTAGTTTACGACTGCCTATCTCATTTCTTGAGGTGCTAAAATGGCAGGGCAGTACAAAACCCCCCCAAATGACCCCATTTTGGAAAGTAGACACCCTAAGGAAATTGATAAGTGGCATGTTGAGCCCATTGAATATTTTATTTTTTTGCCTCAAGCGATTGAATAATGACAAAAAATATTTATTTTTTTTTTTTTACACAAAGTTGTCACTAAATGATATATTGCTCACACATGCTATGTGCATATGTGAAATGACACCCCAAAATAAATTCTGCTGCTTCTCCTGAGTACGGGGATACCACATATGTGGGACTTTTTGGGAGCCTAGCCACGTACGGGGCCCCGAAAACCAAGAACCGCCTTCAGGTTTTCTAAGGGCGTAAATATTTGACTTCACTCCTCACTACCTATTACAGTTTTGAAGGCCATAAAATGCCAAGATGGCACAAAACCCCCACAAATGACCCCATTTTAGAAAGTAGACACCCCAAGCTATTTGCTGAGAGGCATGTTGAGTCCATGGAATTTTTTATATTTTGCCACAAGTTGCGGGAAAATTACAAACTTTTTTTTTTTTCACAAAGTTGTCACTAAATGATATATTGCTCACGCATGCCATGGGCATATGTGAAATGACACCCCAAAATAAATTCTGCTGCTTCTCCTGAGTACGGGGATACCACATATGTGGGACTTTTTGGGAGCCTAGCCGCGTACGGGGCCCCGAAAACCAAGCACCGCCTTCAGGCTTTCTAAGGGCGTTACAGTTTTGAAGGCCATAAAATGCCAAGATGGCACAAACCCCCCCCAAATGACCCCATTTTGGAAAGTAGACACCCCTAAATTTAGGGGTACACTAGTGAGACTAGGTAATAAATGGCGGGTGCCCTGAAACTATAAAAAAAATAACTAACCAACCAGCGTCACCTGTAACAGTTATATGGTGATCACTGGTGAAAGGGTTAACTAGGGGGCAATCAGGGGGCTTTATGCGGTAGTATATGGGGGTCCCTGGCGCTATAAAAAGCTGCGGCGAACCTAAATACCTACCTGCCTAACTAGCGTCACCTGTGACACTAATACAGTGATCAGAAAAACGATCGCTTATTAGGCTGGGTTCACACTGGAGCGATGTGGGAACGCCACGAATGCGCGGCGGGTTCCCGCATCACATGCCTCCCGGCGGCAGTTCACACTGCCCTATGCGAACTGCTGGGAGTGTCAGTGAAATGTTAATGACACCCCCAGATCAGTTCGCATATCGCAGTGCGATCTGCAAACTCGGATCGCATGGTGTGAACACCCATGCGATCCGATTCTGCTGCGGACCAAAAAAAGGGTCCCATGCGAGTTTGCGGCGGGTGCGGCGGGTGCGACACGAATTCAGCCATACTATCTGTATGGCTGAACTCGAATCGCACAGAGATCGGATGTGATTTGCACTGCAGTGCGGTGCGAATCACATCCGTTCTCATAAACCGCTGCAATGTGAACCCAGCCTTAGTGACACTGGCGACGGGGGGTGATCACGGGGTTAAACCTTTATTGGGGGGGTTAGGGGGGTACCTTAGAACTAAAGGGGGCTAACCCTAACTGCCCTAACAGTTATTACAGTCACAAATGACACCCGCCGGGTGATCAGGGGGTTAAACCTTTATTAGGTAATAAATGGCGGGTGCCCTGAAACTATAAAAAAATAACTAACCAACCAGCGTCACCTGTAACAGTTATATGGTGATCACTGGTGAAAGGGTTAACTAGGGGGAAATCAGGGGGCTTTATGCGGTAGTATATGGGGGTCCCTGGCGCTATAAAAAGCTGCGGCGAACCTAAATACCTACCTGCCTAACTAGCGTCACCTGTGACACTAATACAGCGATCAGAAAAATGATCGCTTATTAGGCTGGGTTCACACTGGAGCGATGCGGGAACACCATGAATCCGCGGCGGGTTCCCGCATCGCATGCCTCCCGGCGGCAGTTCACACTGCCCTATGCGAACTGCTGGGAGTGTCAGTGAAATGTTAATGACACCCCCAGATCAGTTCGCATATCGCAGTGCGATCTGCAAACTCGGATCGCATGGTGTGAACACCCATGCGATCCGATTCTGCTGCGGGCCAAAAAAAGGGTCCCGTGCGAATTTGCGGCGGGTGCGGCGGGTGCGACACGAATTTAGCCATACTATCTGTATGGCTGAACTCGAATCGCACAGAGATCGGATGTGATTTGCACTGCAGTGTGGTGCGAATCACATTCGTTCTCATAAACCGCTGCAATGTGAACCCAGCCTTAGTGACACTGGCGAGGGGGGGTGATCACGGGGTTAAACCTTTATTGGGGGGGTTAGGGGGGCACATTAGAACTAAAGGGGGCTAACCCTAACTGCCCTAACAGTTATTACAATCACAAATGACACCAATGCAAAAAAAAAAAAATGCAATTGGTGTCACTGTAACTGGGGGGGGCAGGGGTAATTGGGGGGTGATCGGGGGGTAAAGGGGGGGTGTGAGTGTGCCTGGCATGTTCTACTGTGTAGTGTAGTGCTTGTGCAACTCACCGATGCTCTCTCCTCGGTGCCGGAACGAAAAATACCGACACGGAGGAGAGAATACATCACTTCCTCTCCTGTGTTTACATTACAGGAGAGGAAGTGATGTCACGGGACATTTTCATTCGTCGGGAGCGATCGCGAGGGGGTGGCCATGAATGAATGGCCGTCCCCTCGTCCGGGATCGCTCCCGAACGAATACCGACCGCCGCAGGCACCGGGCGGGGGCCCGATCGGGCCCCCGACGGGCAGGCAAGGACGTACATGTAAGCCCTTATGCCTGCCCGTGCCATTCTGTCGACGTACATCGTCGTGCGGCGGTCGGCAAGTGGTTAATTGGCCCCAATCATGCAATTTTCATGACTCCACACATTTCTGTCAGGGTGCTGAAAATGATGAATGTTGTTGTCAGTAATGCACTGCATGCATTAACAACAAAAACAAGGTGTGTGTGTAGCAGACCCACAACATAATAATAAAAAGGCCCAAAAATATTAAAAAAAACCTAGGAGACAGCTAAAAGAAACCCAAGCAGTAAATGAAAACAAATATTATTGCAGTTTCAAATATACATTAATTAAAAAAAAGTCTCTCAGACATTGTCTGGTATATCAATGGCCCCACTACCCACAAAGTACTCCATGCATCTGCTTATGACCTTGCGGGCACTTTGGGGGGGGGGGGGGGCAGGCCAGGACGGCCAGCTTCAAGTGCCATCAGGTTGGAAAGTTCTGGAAAGTTGGCCTCAGGCCCAACTGAGACCACATAGTTTGGAGAAGTTTTTCAGAGAAAATTGTGCAGAATGCAGCAGGCAAAAACAATATGGTTCAGTCTATATTCCGCCATGTGGATTGGTGTCAAAAATAGGCGGAACCGGCTGTCCATTATCCCAAAAATGTTCTCCACCATTCTTCTGGCTCTGGCCAGCCAGTAATTAAAAACCCTCTGGTCTGGGGTGAGGGTCTTCATAGGGAATGGCCGCATAACATGGTCCTCCAGCACAAAGACTTCATCCACGACAAAGACGAAGGAGAGTCCTTCCACATTGTCTTCTGGAGGTGGAAAGCTCAAGCTGCCATTCTGGAGACGCCAGTAGAACTCCGTCTGGGCGATCACTCCACCATCTGACATCTGGCCATTTTTCCCCATGTCCACATAGAGAAACTCACTCATAAGTAGCTGACACCACCACCAACATCACTATACTATTATACCCCTTGTAACTCTAATAGTAGGACTCCGAGTTGGGGGGGTGGGACGATGTGGATGTGTTTCCCATCAATTGCACCGCCACAATTGGGAAAGTCCCAACAGGTGGCAAAGTGGGAGGCTACAGTCTGCCATTCCTGTGGCGTTGAAGGAAACTGTGGAGTCAAACAAGAAAAAAAATAGTCATTTTGCACATAAACATTGCAAGCAGATTAGACACAAACATTTTTGGTTAACATAAGTATAACATTTATTGAAATGAGTATTTAAAGACAAAAGTATAAGGTCTACTTATCAGATTCCTCACCCCATCTGATGGCCCATTGCAAAAATTTAAGCGGGGGTGATGTTTTGGACACATAACCCTCTCCACTTCATTGAGAGCTGAATGCATAAATAACGTGTTAACTTTGGCCAGCCCTCTGGACAGGTAAGAAGTGTCATAATAAAAACAAAAAATAAAAAAACACTGAACAAATGGAAGCACATTTTTAAATTCTGCTATTACCTATCAAGATAATAATATGAGAAACAAACTTTAAACAGTACCATTTGAAAGTGTTCAGATAGTCCCTTGCACTAGTGATTAGGCTATAGGTGTATATGGGCCCAGGATTGCATGTTGGGGAGATTAGTGAAGGCAAATATGCTTGAAGGACAAAAAAGGAGCTTTAAAAGCTTCCAACATGCATGAGGGCAAAGGGGCACAGCATATTACAGCATATTACAATCATGGTAATTAGGGAATGATGAAAGAAATACAATACATTAGCAAACATTAAATACATAGAATGTGATGTTAAAGGATAAAAATTACCTTAATATAGTCCTTCTGCAGGACCTGAATAATGGCAGAACAGGTCTCTGGAATAATGATCCCCAGAGCCTGGGGGGAGATGCATGTGGAGAACTTGAGGTCCTGCAGGCTTCTCCCAGAACAGGGTACATAGTGTAATTCCGTAAGGAATATATATTGTTGTAAACATAAGAGTTTGCGCTTATTTTTACTTGTTTACTTATTTGCCTTAGTAAAAATAAGTTCCTAATGGTCTTGAGATAGATCCATTTGCAAATCATGTTCCCGGGCCTGGCAGACCTTACTAGAATTTGTGAGTATATCAACAGAAAGCATACTGTGAACATGAGAGATCACATGTTGTTGGAATGAGAACTGATAGCATAGGAATTCAAATGGGTAAGGGGTGAGAGACAGAGGGAGAGCAATCTATGTCTCATAAAAATGGTGGACTTGGACATATGTACAGAAAGGAAAAGATGGTCTGTTCATTTAAGATGATAGAGTATCACAATCAAGGAGGTTCCTGTCTCAAAAAAAGTGAGAAGCGATAAATTTTAGGGTGGGCCAAGAGCACGCTAAAAATTGTTTGTACATCCAGGGAGGAAAATCTGGATTGAGAAAAATTGGTGTTAGGGGCCCTGGCATAGACAAGAGTTTAAGTTTGAACGTAATTTCTTGGAAACTGTGCAAAGTTGGACCCATAAAGGAATACTGTCGGAGTGCTGTTGATATATGTCAAGGAGGGATCAAGGGCAATGAGCCCAAAGCCAATGTGGAAAAAGAGTCTTCAAGCCTTACCCAGTCATTAACCTGGGTATGTGCATTTCAGGCTACAATCCTGGAAAGATGAAAAGCCCAGTAGTAGCTGTAAAGATTAAGGAGGCAAATTCTACCCTTTTGTTTAGATAAAATTAGCTATGCGCAGCTTATTCTTGAGAGACCTGTTAAATTTGAAGAACCCTAATGGACAGAAGATGGCTGTCTTCTCTTTGTCTTCTGGGTGCACGGGGACCTAGTAGTACCTACTCTTTAGGTCTAGTACAATGAATCACTTCTCCCCCGACAGACATTGTAGGGCATCTTCTGTCTAAAGTGTGGTATACTGGTTGGGGATGGTTCTCCTGTTGAGTGTGCAGTAGTCATCACACTTCCTCAGGAGGCCATTCTTCTTACTCACCACAACTATGGGGGAGACATCCACGGCTCTCAAATGATGCCCATCCTTTTCAACTCTGCCAGTTGCTCATGGAGATCTTCCAGATCACCTAGTGGAATCTGTTGGGCTCTTTTTGAATGGCTTGTCTTCTTGAAGGTGCATTCGGTGATGGGCACATTGAAATCACTTTTTGAGAACATTTCCAACCATCTAAGAAGCTGGACTTTGGCTCTTTCCACTGAGAAAAGGGTGTTCTGTAGGTAGAACTTCTCTATGGGAATCTCACCCTCTGCTCCTCCCACCAACTAAGAGGATGAGATGGGAGTAGCTGGCCTATCAATATTTGGGCATGTAATTTCATTGATGAGTCAGTGATGTTGGGACACTGACTGGAATCTTCCAGTGACTTCATTTTAAAGCCTTAGTTGAAAATACTTACCTCCACTTCATGTCCTTTCCCTGAGAATTGGTTTCAAGGAAAACATAGGGCCCTGGTTGATCCCAGTTGAGCTTGACTGCAACTCGGAGACATTTATCATGCACCTGGTTGCAGAGCCAATATGATGAGTAAGGCCTTTCTTACACCCCTGATAGTGTTAACAGAATGTGCAGGAGTGCAGAGTGGTATGAGTGCCTGTAAGTCTTTTTAACTTAGGCACAGGTACAGTGTGGATAGTTGATGCATTTCGCACTGTTAGTGGTGCTTAATCATAGCTGTAGGACCACAAAACCCAATCTGTCTTTTATAATGTATAATCTACTGGTCACCTGACCAAACGTATTCTTTACAGATTGTGATCAGGTGTGATCCTCCAAAGCTTTCACACACACAAAAGGAGGAATAGGTGTGGAGGCAAACATTTGTATTCAGCATGTTAAAGTTAATCCAAAAAGAGGGTGGAAAAGAGGTTGATAACTATTAGTACATTTAAATCCATACACATGATCGCTCGCCAACCAACTCCAAGTTTCAGTCGATAATTTTTCACATATAAATGACATATTATGCCCATGCTCCTAATAGACATTAGATTAAAACAAAGAATAAAGATTGTACATAAAAAAAATATATATATATATATACCCATGGACATAAATGCACCGTTTAAAAGTATGTGAAAATCTAAAATACATATATATGCACACACATGTATATGCGATCAATACTCGCCAGATGGTACCCAAAGGGGAAATACACCCAAATGGAAGAACAAGGACACCACACACACATATGTGCATGGGAACCCTTACACAGCTAAAAAGAGAGGTCAGGCAGGAACACAACAGATTATATTGAAGTATAGCAAAACTTCCTTAACAACATGTGTATGTTAAATGCACGATCCATTCATATATCTATTGTACTAAGCATACATTTGATTCAACTTCCTCAATACAATGCCAGTGTGATGCATTGGAAGAAAGATAGTAAAGCTAAGTTAAAAAAAAATATATATAATGACCAGAATTTTTACTGATAATGATACAGAGGACATTTCTGCATTTACACTATGGAAAACGCATAAATGTGTCATGCGAGCTCTGCTGATTAAAAAGGCGACTGAACTATGGAAAAATAGGCAAGCTGTTCAAGTAAACCTGGTTGCAAACTTAGAATCTAAGCATAAAAAAAGCACTTTTTCTTTCTGTAGCAGTAGACTGCCTCCAGAAATGGGGAATATACTTGGACATTACACTCTCCGAAGAGCAGGGGTCATTTTCTTTACTTTGCCCATTACTCATCAACGGCTAGTAAATATCAAGAGCTGTGCTACAAAATTCTTACACAAAAAATCTATCCGGAAAGGAGGAATACTTACTGGCATTGTGGAGAGGCAGAGGGTAATATGCTCTATTTTCTGGTCTTGTCGGAAATTGGAGGAATTCTGGTCTAAAGTGGGAGATATCATAGGACAGTTAACTGACCACGATCTGGGATCCGTTCCTGCCAGGTATCTTCTTCAATAAATACTTTGATCATAAAAGTTGGACACATCCCACTCAAAGTTAAGTCCCCCCCCGGTTTTCTAGTATTGAGATGAAATATCAGAAAATTTCACTTTTACAGAGTGTTCTAAATCTATCTCCTCCTCTAATGGGTACATTAATGCTTTTGATTCCCTGTATAAGCAACCCCAAGACATCTTTTTCATGTATGTCTAGCAATATTGGTTGAATGATTCTTCTCAATCTTGTGCAAATGATCATAGAGACGGTCTATCAAATGTCGAGTATTCCGTCCTGCGTATTGTATGTTGCATGATATACAGGTAATGAAAAATCTTGTATTGCAGTTTATAAATTAATGAAAGTTTTACCGGCGGTCCCTAAGCAAATTAAATCCCCTTTCTTTATTGTTGTACTGGAATGCGGCCGTCCATCTTCCTCTTTTCACTGATTGCTCCTGTTGTGCCGTCACCCTTTATCTCCATACTGCAAGGATGGTGTGAATGTGGGATTGTACCTAGAGCGGTAAGCTTTCTGGATTGCCTGTAAGTCTTGCTAGCAGAGCAGGTGCCCACACCAGGCAGGGATAGTGTCAGTGATCTTCGGTAAAGCATGAAGTCTAGGTGGCAGCTGAGGAGCAGCAAACTGAAGCAGGCTGGTACCGGCGACAGCAGGCGAGCAAAGCATGTACTTGTAGCAGTAGATAAGCAGACACAGCCGAATGACAGGCAGATACCAGTGACAGCAGAAGGAATTGCAAAGTCAGACAAGCTGGGTCATACACTGGCAAGACAAATCAGACACAGAGGCACAGGCAAAAGCATGGTCAAGGTACAAGCTGGGTCAGGAGCCGATCAGTGGAGCAGTAGCACATAGAGCAGGCAAAAGCAGTTGTCAGAAGGCAAGCCAAGGTCACTGCAATCAGAGTTCAGGGAGAAATCAAGATGAGCTGGGTCAGCAACTGGAGTCAGGATTAGGTTAGGGTGTCATGCTGTGAGACAAGAGGAGTGAGTAATCTCCTGACAAGGTTGGTGATGTTGCTACTATCAGGGTACTCTTGTTGGCTCCTGGTGGGCGAGGGCCTGATGCCTACTTGCAACCCACAGTAAAAGAGACTTGAAGCCAGTAGCCAAAGAAAATGGGAAAAAAAAGGAGGTGGGGAGGTAGGGGACAAAGGCAGGAAAGGTATGGCAAGATTGGGAAGATTGGGGAGGGGTCCTAAGCCCAGCCCTGGGCCACAAAAATTAGGTAGTCAGGGGTAATTTCAAGCACAGTAAGTTTACCCTGTAAAATAAAGTAGCAAGCCACCCAATGCAAGTGGGAATCCCAGCTCCCCAACATTGGGCATGCATGCAGGTCATACACATATTTACTAATGTAACGCTAGAAACAAATATAGAAACATCCACAGGGCAGTTGTTTCCAGGGATAGTCCTAAACAATACAAAATAACGTGAAACATCAAGTCATAGGTGCAGTGGTGTGAAGAAGAAGGCAGAGGGAGCCCCCCAATGGTGGCCCAAATGTGGCACTGCGTCAGGTGGACACCCAACTGCCCTCCCACAAACCTACCACACTCAAGCATCCTAATAGAAATACAAAATTCACAAAGATAGGTAAAGGTAAAGATAGGTAAATACATTATCATCTCACCTAGTGGTAAGGCAGAGTGCAAAATGGAAACGCAGACTGAGAATTCCAAACAATATAGAAAAAATATAAACCGCGCTAGACACAAAAAATAATTAATAAAACAAAACAAAAATCAGCAGCCAGAAGTGGGACACACACACCAAGAAAGCTCAGAAAAAAGAAAACTAGCTGCGCCAAAAATAAAATTACAAAAAATAATAAAACCCTTATACAATAATTATTATGTAATCAAAGTTTTTGATAACCGATAATGTCCAATATCAATGTCCTCATCGGTTAATAATTATTGCAGTAGATGACTTCCACACTGCAATAGTTAATTCGCAAGAAGGGGTTATGCAATAAAACAATCCTCTCAGGTACTCTTTATTGTAACACCACGGTGATTCACACATATACAGGTGAAAAGAAGGAGATGCCCGACCACCGAGATGCAGATGTGCTTACCAGACGGCAAACAATGGGGAGCGTTTAAATATATTTCTTCCACCTCCTTAGGATTAAGCAGGAACTATAGATCACCTTGGAACGGACCCTCTAAACCGTCACTATGGACTCCCAGACTCCATACTTCTATTAGGTATATCACTATGGTGACTCAAAAAAAGGGAAGCCTCCCATAGTGTAAAATCATTAAAACATTTTATTAAATACGTTCGAATTGCACTTAGCCCTTGTACACACGGTCAGACATTCTGCCAACCAAATCCGTTGAATTTTGTCCGACGGATTTTGTCGGAATTTGCGGTTGCAAAGAACGCGATGACATAAGCCGTGTATGGCGGGACTATAAAAGGGAAGTTCAGCACCACGTCCGGCACCCTTTGGGCTCCTTCTGCTGATCTCGTGTTAGTAGAAGTTTGGTGAGAGACGACTCGCGCTTTTCAGATTTGTGTTTCAGATCGCTACTGCTCTTCGGTTTGTGCTTGTCTTTGCATATCTGATAATCAGTGCGTGCAGTCATTAAGTATTTGTTTCTCATTGTGGACTATATCTTGGTATAGTAGGCATTTTTTATTGTCTGCTTGCTTCTGCTATTCAGGTCGTCCTTTCAGGCCTTGCTGTTTATCAGTGCTTTCTGTTGTCCGTTCTGACCAGCCGACCGTTTTGAAACCATGTTTCGTCTACGTACTTGTCGTAGAGTTTGTGCTGTGCAGGGGCTTCATGTTGGGGTTCTTACTTTGACACAAGCCCGGTCCATGAACAGGGAGGGGAGGCGTTTGTGGACCAAGAATTGGTTGCGCCAGCGTGACCAGTTATCACACATGCCTTTGCTCCGTGAGATCCGCAAGAATAATCCTGATGATTTCAGGAATTATCTCAGGATGACGGACCCCGTTTTTCACCGTCTGCTGGCTTTGCTGACCCCTTATATCATCAGGCAGGATACCTGCATGCGGCAAGCCATCACTCCGGAGCAGAGGCTCATCGCCACGTTGCGCTACTTGGCGACAGGGAGAAGCCTTCAGGACCTCAAGTTCTCTACAGGCATCTCCCCCCAGGCTCTGGGGATCATTATTCCAGAGACCTGTTCTGCCATCATTCAGGTCCTGCAGAAGGACTATATGAAGCTAAGTTTTCTTCTTAAACATCACATTCTATGTATTTCATGATTGCTAATGTCTTGCATTTCTTTCCTCATTCCCTAATTACCCTCATTGCAATATGCTCTAATTCATATGCTCTGCCCTTTTGTCCTCAGGCATATTTGCCTCACTAACTTCCCCACCATGCTCTTCTTGGCCCATAAAACTATAGTCTAGTCACTTACCAATGTCTTTTGTCAGCTCCATAGTATTGCTTTTCCCTAAACACCCCCTAAAATCTCTACAAATGTGATGTGTGTGCTTCAATTCATGCAGAGTGACCTTTTTTGAATTTTTGGGGTTGTGCCAAACTCATTAGTAACCCCCCTCCCCCCAACTGCTAGCTCAGCTGATAGCAATCCTCTATCTGATGACTTGACCAAACCCAATACACACTATACCTACCTTTTTGATGATCACATTTATGGATGAATTCACCTAAGCATGTAGTGCAAGGGCCTGCCTCAATACTTTCAAATGCTATTTTTTTTTATCTTGATATGTAATAGCAGAATGTCAAAATGAGATTCCATTTTGTTTTCTTTTTGGTATTATGACACTTATTACCTGTCCGGTGGGCTGCCAATAGTGTAACTAAGGAGGGGCTTCCCAAAGTATCACACATTATTTAGGCATTCAGCTCTCAATCAAGTGGAGAGGGTTACCTGTCCTAAACATCCCCTTCCATTTTTTAGCAAGGGCCCATCAGATGGGGGGGATGGGGGGGTGATGACTCTCATAAGGGGACCTTATACTTTAGGCTTTAAATACTCAGTTCCCAAAATGTTATACTAATTTTGTCCAAAAATGTTGGTGTCTAATCTGCTTGCAATGTTGATTTGTCAAATTACTAGTTTTTGTTCTTGTTTCACTACACAGTGTCCTTCAACACCACAGGAATGGCAGACTGTGGCCTCCCACTTTGCCAGTTTTTTTCAAGTTGTGCCTTTTTCACCAACAGTGCAAACCCAAGTTCAGAGCGAGATGAGGGGACAGTCTCTTCTTCAGATAATGTTATTATGTTGTGGGTCTGCTACACACACACCTTGTTTTTGTAACTAATGTATGTAGTGCATTACTGACCAAAATCGTGCTAATTTTCTGCACCATGGCGGGAAAATGGCATGATTGTCCAAATTTACACCTCACTGTGGGTGTTTTTCACTAAAGGCACATCCACTATGCACTACAAGTGCACTGCAAAAGTACACCTGAAACTGCACTTGGAGTGCAAAGGGGAGTTGCCTTTAGTAAATCACACTCCTTCTCAGCACAAACTAAAATTTTACTGCAAATACATTTTTGGCGCAATGAAAAAGTAAGCCACACATTGTTGATAATTAAACTTTTTAATACAAGCACATTCACATGTGTGTTTCGAAAAGGTTTTTACAACAAACCAAGAAATTGTGTGTCTCAAAAACAGAGTTTGATCCAAATTTTGTTTACTTGGTGCTTTTGTGTAAACATGCATGTATCAAACCGTAAAATACAGAACACAGGAACTTACAAAGTTCAACTTTGAAAAGTGAAGACAATATCAGACATGAGTATGTACAAACTGGGCTGATATTGCCTTCATCACATGGGGTTTCACCCCTGAAAAATCCAAATTTGGAAGATGCACACAGTGTGTCAACATGTGCTATCTCCCATCATGGGGGATCAATGTACATGCTTTGGGGCTGCAACCCCTTCATCTCAGACACGTTACACAAAACACGTACATTGATCCCCCATGATGGGAGATAGCGCATGTTTACACACTCTGTGCATCTTCCAAATTTGTAATTTCGAGAAATAAAATTTTTTTTGTTTAAAATATCAAAAATAAAACCCTATCTAGTTTTGTGTGTTTCACACTCTCCCCAAAACATCAATGATGTTCTTCATTTTATTTTTAACATCATTGATGTTTTGCTGTATATTTTCCAAATCACGATTGCACCCCATTATCTCCACAATCAGGATCTGGGCACTTTCACTGGTAAAACAGGAATCTTCTTCCACATCACCTACAAAACAAAGCAAAAAAACACACCATGTAATAAAAATATGGTGACATACATTGATGAGCTTACCGGAAGCTGTGTTCTCCGACACTCACCTGTTGTGGTGACAATTTGCCCAACCTCCACGATCTCTCCTTCCTCCTCCTCCTCCTGCTCCTCTGTTTCTGCTTTTGGAAGTTGCCCTTCTTTGGGATGGGTGTGGTCCCTGGTGTCCTCATACTTGCCAAGTCTTCTCTCCCCTATGAGAATGTAAACAAAGAATAATTAGCACACAGAGGGCAGAAATAGGAATCTGAAACATTGCTTGGAAGTGTTGTACAATTGTGTTTTTTGGCCGAGTTCCAAGGTGAGAACATTATTGGGGACACTTTGTTAAGCTGGAATACTTCCCTGCAGAACGATGTTTCTTACGAACGAATGAAACCATGAACTTGAAAGTGGCCATTTTAAAATGAACATGAAATCAAAGCACATGGAGCAGTATGCAAGCAAGAATAATCATAAGAACACACGACAACTACTTACTTTTTTTAAGAACACGCTTGATCCTTAGGTACTGCTCGTGCTCCCTCAGTTTCAGGTCTGACCAGCGTTTTCTCAGTTGATCCTTGGATCGTCGTACCCCAAAATTCTTATGAAGACTCTTCACAACTTTAGACATGATCTTGGCCTTTCTGATATTTGGGTTTGGGTAAGGGCCATACTTCCCATCATAGTCGGTCCTGTTCAATATGTCCACCATCTCCAACATCTCTCCAAAAGACATATTTGAGGCCTTAAATCTTCTCTTCCTGGATCGGGACGTTTCAGGCTTCGGGCTTTCCTCACCCTACTCCTCGTTAGTGGAACTATTATTAGTGCGCACCTGCGTTCTCTCCACCATGTGCTCTCCCCACTGCGCCGGAAGCGAAGGGGCAGGGAATAGTCTAGAAAGAACGTCAGGTGCAGGCGTAGTTTCACGCATGCGCACTGTATATAAAACGCAACACGCGTGTATCGTCCGTACTATCTGGGAAGAGAGTGAGGCGCGGACGCGATGAACGTGCAAACGAAGGTAACATTTTTAACTTGGTGCATCACTAGACTAGACTGCTTCTATGTAGGCCAATGTTGGGACAAGATTAGGAGGGATTTTAATGGCATTATTAGTATTTGAGGGTTTGTCTTGTGTTGTGTCTTGCAGACAATATGGATCCATTCAAAAACCCACATTTTATGGGGCTATTCCTCGAACTCTACAAGGAGATGCCCTGCCTGTGGCAGTTCCACAATGAGTTTTATGCCGACATAACAAAGAGGAACGCAGCGCTGGAGAAACTTCTTTCTTTGGTGCGGATCATGGTCCCCACGGCAGACATGGCCTATCTGAATAGGAAAATTGGGGCCATGAAGATTACATATCTCAGGGAGAGAAAGAAGCACCTGGAGTCCTTGAGAGCAGGAGATACAGATGCCGTTTATTACCCCAGGATGGTTTACTTTGAGAGGCTGCATTTTCTGGTAGACCCAGGCCACCCAGGCCACCACTCAGGCCACCACTCTCCAGTCTTCCTTCAAGGCATCCTTCACCCCCAGCTGAGGCTTCCAACGTCCAACCTGGGCCTTCCAGGCAGCAACATGTGGTGGGGCCCAGCTTGAGACAGGTATTGCCTTGTTGAACATATTTCTTGTGTTACATTTAATGATGTTAACTAGATGTTCTTATTGATCAGTAAGTTGTGATTTATCAAAGTGGTTTACATATCAAGAGACAGTAGTAACCAAAAATGATTGGGGCAGGAAAAAAAATGCTGGGCTCAGAATGATAGTCTGTTCTATTTGGTAACATTCAATTTGCAAAAGCCAGGAGCACAAAATGGTGTGATTGATGAGCAAAAAACTAAAACTATGTCCCCTTTTCATACACAGGAAGACCTCAGTCGGGGGGAGGCTGTGGCAAGTGGCAGCCAGGAGGTCGACCAACGCCCTCCTTCTCCTCCTCCTGCCCCAACTACAGGAGACCAGCCACAGCCTCAAAGGATGCCTGGTGGGAAGTGCCGAAGGAAGACAAGTGAGTGATGGCCTGGGTTCAGTCTGGTCTGCCAAAAGATGCAGCCTCTTGAAGATCCACATCCTGGGGACATAAATGGCATCTGAATTTTCTGTTCTCTAGGACTTCTGGACCAGACTTCTCTCCCTGAGATATGTACTCCTCAGGCCACCAATTTTTGATATTCTAATTTGTTCATGTCTGCCCTGGGGGCCAAAGGCTGCACCAAAGTAACAAGTTTCTCCAGCGCTGCATTCCTCTTTTTATTTTATTGCGACCAAAATAAAGTTTTTTTTTTGTTTGATCAAATACTTGTGTATGTGTTTTCCTTCAAAAAGTACAGTTTATTTGTGAGCAGGCAGGTACATTTCAAAAAAACAAAGTGAAATGAATAACAAGGGGTACCAACAATAAACAACCTCCTGTAGATTAAAAAAGAAAAACAAAATATCAAAAATAAAATAATGTTGTTGTGGTAAGTTTACACACAAAAAACACCCCAAAAAAAGGAGAAATTAGCAAACTGTCTTTAAAGGAGATTTTTAGGAATTAAAAAAAAAAAAACATCCAAAAAAGAATAAACAAAATCTAAAATTGTGTAGATGTGACGCAAAATAAAATTGTATTGCTGAAATGGTGAAAAAAGAGTAATGAAATACGTTCGGGAGAAGTGTGTGTGACTATGAGCATCAAAAGAATTTCGTTCTTGCAGCATTGTAAAGAAGAAGAGAATGCGCTTCAGGGAAGAATTTTTAACATTGCAGCGTGACGAATGTGCTATATCGCTTACGAGCAGTAGTTTTACCTGAACGAGCGCTTCCGTGTCGGAATTAGAATGTGAGCCTGCGTGGCACCTTGTCCGTCGGAGTAGGCTACACATGATCGGAGTATGTCCGATCGGACCAGTTTGTCGGAAAATATTTCCAGCAAGTTGGAAAATTGGGTCCGACGGATATTCCGATGGAAACAGTCCGATGCATACCACACACAGTCGGATTATCCGACAATACGGTCCGATAGGACACATTCCATCGGAATCTCCGACCGTGTGTACAAGGGCTTACGAACACAAGTTGTATCAATCAATTCGTATAGGAACAGACAGAAAATCTGTCCGGCGTTTTTTTCCAAAAGCCCATCCTCCCTGCGTATGGCGTGGTGGCGTCACTGTGTGTTTTCCCAGACGCATTTTGTCATAGATGGATGGTAAGCCCTGTCTCCTTGTTGTTATTGTAAACAATGCTCCCTTTATTCAATGAAGGAATTTACGCTGTATTTATATCTTACAATGTACCTAATCTTTGCCTACTTGTAACTTAAAGTTACTATCTACCTAAACCAGATACGCCCCAATGTCTCCTGAAGAAGCGACCGATGGTTGCGAAACTAGTTGAAAGAAAGAGCCGCTACCAGCTTGGGCACCAATTCTGTGATTTCCAGGCTTCTCTTATACAATAGAGGGCATGAGATGTTTATACTTTTTGGTTGTATGCCATGGTGAAGTGTGCATAGGCTCTACAATTAATTTTTTTAATGTTTTGTGTACCTTTTCCTTTTTTTATGTATTAAATAAAAATTCATTTTATTATGGTATCCAGATAGTCCTTCTATATATTGGCATGGCACGTTAAGATTCTGGGAGTTCTCCGTGCTAATGTCTTTCCCCTTTTCTTCAAATCTTGCAAATAAGGATGAGGATACCATCCCCTAACATTTGGTACAATTTTCATTATTATTAGGCACCTTATTAGAATTTATATAGATGACGTTGTCAATGGTGTGTGTTATAAACAACGCTAGGGCGTAATCAAGGTGTCAATATTCCAAACTGTAGGTTAGTCCTGCTGCTCCCCAACACTGGGAGACTGCAGGATAAAACAAAAGAAGAGAACAATCAAATCCAACACTGTGATGAAGCAGGCTTTGTTGACACTGGGATGAAGCAAGCCCTGCAGAACAGAATTCCACTGGGAATTCCCTACCCACTGTTTAAAGACAGATCTTGAAGTTCACCAAAAGTGGGCAATTGATATAGGAGCATCATGGTAGTTGAAGGACAGCATGAAAGGGAAGCTCCAGTGGTATCAGATGTCAAGGGATTGAAACAACTGAAGAAGGGGCTTCAGGGCTTTGTGTTTCAATGTTGTTTGAGCCAAATCCATTTACTTTTGGGAGAAGTGCCCTTGAAAGGATAGATTTCAGGAGTCCCTTGCCTCCCCCATCATTGTTTCTTTGGTGCAGGAATAGTAAACTTTCAAAATAATATCCCTAGGGGGGCCATCAAGCTGTCTTCGAGTAGGGGCACACTGAACCCTATCCATCTATAGATGATCAGGTGGGATCCCAGGGGATCCAAAATAATTTCAGGTAGTCCCCATATGCAGATGTTACTTCTCCTGGCCCTGTTTTTTGCATCTTCAAACTGGAATTGGAGTCAGTTTCACCCTGTAATTCCTCTACATCAGTTTTATGAGCATCCAGCACATTTGTGGCTGCATCCATCCAAGTCTCCATGAGGATTGTTCACTGGCTCAGTTCTCTGATGTCCCCTCTTGAGATCTACTGAGAGCTTTTTAGCTGTGGCTGCCAGCTCCTCTCTCGCTATGCCCCAGATGTTTTCTAACCAGGATACCTCAGGGTCAGTGTCCTGGGTGCACAGCACTAATGGGAGCTGCTTCAGGCTGCTGGGGGAGTTATCTGAGGCTGCCAGAGAGTGTCTGGATGTCTCCTCTTGTGGCAGGCTTGGTCCTACCTTGGCTGCTGGGCACTGAGGTCTTGGGTCTGCCACTGCCCTGGCTTTTTCAGTTAAAGATAAAGATAAAGAGGAAGGACTGCTGAGGAATTTCCAACCAAATGATGAGGTGAAGCCTGCAAACCGAAGTCTATACAGCGTTGGGGGCATGTAATTTACCCAGGAAGTGCAGAGCAGTTTTAGAATGCAGCTATTCCAGACTTCTGCATGCAGGCACCCTTTCATTGATACCGTTTTCACTGGCATTTTTTTGGATATGGTCTCTTATTATTTCTTCCAATATGTTACATACTGCTGACATTACTGGTCTGTGGTTTCCTGGAATGTATATTTTTGCATATTAGTACCACATTAGTACCACATTTTGCTTTTTGCCAATCTGTTATTACCATATGAGTCAGTAAGTTGTCCTTAAAATTAGGAACAATAGTCTGGTTATTTGATGACTCTTGGATGAAATCCATCTGGCCCTGATGATTATTTTACACTAATGTTTTCTTGGTAATTTTTCTGCATGGATTTCTGCTGGCCACAAACATACATTCAATACAGTTTTGTTTTTATATAATTTGTTTATTTTGCCCCTTCTTTTTATTTATGTAAACTGAATAGAAGAGTATCAACAGAGAAAGGAAGGAACATCCCTCACTAACCCAGTGCATGAAGATATGAATGAATATGGCATCACCCAGTGACACCCTCTAAAATATTTTGCCTGTGATCAAACCCCGATGGGAGGGGCAAAACATGTCAGAGGGCGTGGCTAGAGCAGCACTGGCTGAGGCCACATTCATTCATATATTCATGCACTAGGTTGGTTAGCTGTGCTTCTTTTCTCTGTTGATGCTTTTACACCCCTGAATGGTGCATTAGCGCCGCTTCCTTCACTGCAGCCGGCAGGGAGATCTTTGTCCCAGCTTAGAGCAGCACTGAAAGTCATACCTGGGTCACCAAAGAGAGGAGTACATTTACAGCTTTCTTCTCCCTGTCATATGGGACCAACTTCCTCAGTTCATCTTTTATTGGGCCCATAAGATTTGTCCTAACATTTTTTTATTATTAACACATTTGAAATCCTTTTCTTTTTACTTTCCTTAAAAATATGTTTCTTGTAATCTATTGTGTCTGCCCTGATTGCACTTTTGCATTTCTTATGGTATACTTTGTAATTTTTCAATACCAAAGGACCATTTTTTTTCTTTTAAATACCTTTTCATCTTAGTATTTATCCACCCAGGTTTAATCTTTTATATACTTCACCTAATCCCTTTAAGAATCCAATAGTAATTGGTGAACCTATCATTGACTCCTTGGTGGTTTCTTCACAGAAACATGTAAAAACATACTTCAGAAAGAAAAAGCAGAAAGTTCAATTTACAGTAGGTTATCTCAGAAGAAAGTAAAGGGGGGGGGTCTTTATGATGGAGATATAAATAACTTAAGTCTTCCCTGCTCTATTCTAAATTAAAAAGTAAAGATGAAAAAAGGCTTTGAGGAGTTAAACGTTTAATGTACCTTCCCAGGAGTTCTAATAGTTCTTCCTTCAAACAGTAAAGTGTGGAAAATAGCAATTTTTTCTGTTTGCTTGTGTCTGCAAGGAAACTTACTGTATACATACTGTCAAGTATTGCATTTTGAATATTGTTTTTGGTGTCTAGTTGGCCATGTTTTTATTTAATACCTCATAAAATGAACAGGCCTGTCTGAACAACTAAAAATTCTTATATACTTTCATGTTTATTTTGGCTTGATTTTTCCTTGATTTTTGGTCATTGCCAATAAAGTTCCAAGATTTACTTGGCAGTCAAACATTTCTGTTTGCAGATCTGATTTAAGTATCAGTACCACCCAGAAGTTTGCAATGTATACATGTTTTCAATTTCACTATGCATATTCAGTATCTATGTATATATGAATATTATTATTATTATACAGACAATGAAGGCAGATATTACAGTTACAATACAATTTAGTAAAAGAGGAATCATAGGACCCTGCTCGTTAGAGCTTACAATCTAAGAGGGAGGGTCAAGTGATACATAAATTAATAACCGTGGGGGATGAGCTGATGGACCAAGTAAAAAACTGTGTATAAGTTATAAACTGGATAGGCTTCTTTAAAGAGAAAGGTTTTCAGGGATCATCTAAAGATAGATTAGGCGATAGTTGGACAGAGTAGGGAGTTGCAAAGGATGAAGGCAGCTTGTGATAAATCCTGGGTGGGGGTGACAAGGGAGCTAGAGAGCAGGAGGCCTTGGGAGGACTGAAGAGAGCAGCTTGGTTGATTTTTTGAGACCAAGCTAGTGATGTAGATGGGGGCAGAGTCATGATATGTCTGTTAAAAAATCAGCAATACGTGAGGAAACTGATGGGGTGAGCTGAAGGGTAGAGAGATAGATTTGGGTGTCATCTGCATAGAAATGGTATTGGTATCAGCTGACTAAGGGAGGAGGTGTAGATTGAGAATAGCAGAGTTCCAAGGACAGAACCTTGGGGGACCCCATCAGTAAGAGAAGTAGGAGAGGAGGAAGAAGAGTTGTAAGTGACATTAAAGGTGTGGGGGGATAGGGTAAGATTCAAACCAACGGAGAGCACAGCCATGTAGACCAAGACAATTTTTTTTTTTTGAGGAGGAGGGGTAGTCAACTGGATCAAAGGCAGTGGACAGTCCAAGAGTATGGACTAGTGACCATTGATTTTAACTGTTAGTAGGTCGTTTGTGTGTTTTAGGAGAGCAGTTTCTGTGGCCTGGAGGCAATATCCAGACTGAAGGGGATCAAGAAGGTTATTCTCAAAGAAATAGCAGCTCAGCCAATTGTACATCAGACGTTCAAGGAGATTGGAGGCAAAGGGGAGTGAGGAGATGGGTCTTAGATTGTTAAGATTGGTGGGGTGGAGTGAGGCCTTTTTAGGTATGGGAATAACTAATGCATGTTTTAAGGGTTGGGGAAGATACCAGTAGAGAGGGAGAGATTGAATATATGTAAATTTGTGAGGGAACAGGGTCTAGGGGACAGGTGGTTAGGTGGGCATTAGAAAATAGTTTAGTGACGTCCTCTATAGTAGTGGGGTAAAACGAGGGAAGTATTGATTGTGCTAGTGGACAAGGAGTATAAGGTGAGGGAAATAACTGTACAGTGGAGATCTCATCACACATTCATCAATCTAATTTTTTAAAGTGATTAGCAATCTCCTGAGCAGTGAGTAAGTTAATGGGTAATAATACTGCATTTCAAATTATGGCTTGATGTACATTTTTGAACATAAACGGACAATACAGTATGTTAAGAATATAATATATAACTACAGAGTAATTTTTACTGGTCATGAGGCATATATACAAAAGGTCAAAACATTACATTTCATAATATTAATCACCACAGAGTCACCTAATTATGTTACCCTAGACAATATATTCATTAATTTGCTTCATATTCCACTAATGTCTATCGCAAACTCTAACATTTCAAAGATACACCTTGTGATCTGATCACAGCCTGGACAGCAACTGAAGCAAGTTCAGTGCATGAGAAATAGAATATCAAAATTTGAATTACAAGATTCACAGCCATAGATTTCTTCAAGAACCAAACCCAGGCAGATTCGCTCATCCCTATTAACTACTAGTTTGTAAAATCAAGGTCCAAAATGGACCAAGAAACCACATAGATACTGATTCACTTTTGGAAGAGGAGGACATTTTGCATCTATTGGTCTTACATTGTTAAAAGAAGTGGTAATTAATTGTCAGCTGTTGCTGCTAGTGATGGATGCTGCACATTTTTGACTTTGACTTAAAGTGGTTGTAAACCCTTACAGACCATTTTAACCTACAGGTAAGCCTAGATTAAGACTTACCTGTAGGTACAGGAAATATCCTTAACCTACATGGTTACATATTCCTAAAAACGGGCACCGATGTCTACGGCGCATGCCTCTTGTCTATCAAACAGTATCTTCCCAGCAAGCATGCGAGATATGGGGTCATGATGTATAAGCTCTGTGACAGGACAACAGGCTATACATATAGTTTTATGGCTTACGGGGAAAGAGATAATCACTTGGAGCCAGAGAACTGCCCAGACTACATAGGGAGCGCTGGTAAGATTGTGAGGGACATGGCGTCACCCTTATTCAGAAAGGGGTACCACTTGTATGTGGACAATTATTACACAATGCGTGACAATTTTTAGTTACCTTTTTGATTGTGGAATTGGCGCATGTTGCACCATGCAATCTAATCACCAGGGCTTCCCCCAGCGACTTGTAGACTCTCGACTTAGACGGAGAGAGAGAGCCTGCTTAACCAGCCCTGGACCATTTTGCTGGCCAAAGACCAGACCACTTTTTGCGATTCAGCACTGTGAACTGACAATTGCGCAGTCGTGCGATGTGGCTCCCAAAGAAAACTGACGTCCCTTTTTTCCCACAAATAGAGCTTTCTTTTGGTGGTATTTCAAAAAAAGAGCGACACTTTTGAAAAAAACGCATTATTTTTTAACATTTTGCTATAATAAATATCCCTCAAAAATATATAAAAAAACTTTTTTTTTCCCTCAGTTTAGGCTGATACATATTCTTCTACATATTTTTGGTAAAAAAAAACTGCAACAAGCATTTATTGATTGGTTTGCTCAAAAGTTATAGCGTTTACAAAAAAGGGGATAGTTTTATGGCATTTTTATTAATAATTTTTTTATTAGTAATGCTGGCGATCTGTGATTTTTATCATGACTGCGATATTATGGCGGACACATCGGACATTTTTGACACAATTTTGGGACCATTGTCATTTATACAACAATCAGTGCTATGCAAAATGCACTGATTCCAGTGTAAATGGCACTGGCAGTGTAGGGTTAAGTGTGTCCTGGGGCGTGTTTCTAACTGTGGATGGCTGTGTGTGACATGTCACTGATCTCTGCTCCGATGACAGGGAGCAGAGATCAGTGACACTGTCACTAGGCAGAATAGGTCCATGAGAGGATCGTGGGTATCCTCGTGGAGATCGAGTCCACGGGACTCACGATCAGATTTATGGAGGTCCCAACCGGCACGCATGCCACCGCCGGCGTGTACGCAATGGCACGGCGGCAAATTTAAAGGGACGTACAGGTATGCCCATTTGCATGTCTGTGTCATTCTGCCAACATATATGGTGGTTAAGATGTAATAATTTGCTCGCATTAAAGTGGCGGGATAATCATAATGTTTTTGTTCTGTCCTCCCTTCACGCAGCTACTACAGTCCAAATTCCAATGGCGACTGGTTTTGTGGAGAAACCCCTCTGTGTGCACGAATACAACCTTAACATGGGAGGGGTGGACCTCAACGACCAGATGTCGTGCCATACTTAATTGCCCATAAGGCCAGATGACGGTACAAAAAATATTATATATAAAAATATCTGTATATTTATTCCAATTGGCTCTGGTGAACGCTTATGTGTTATACAAAGCTTCATAACAAACTGGATCCTTCCTAAAATTCCAGGAGAAAATCATCACAACCCTTCTGTTTCCAGACAGTGCTGTGGCCCAACTTCCCAATGTAAATGCAGTGAGTTGGCTGCATGCGAGGCATTTTCTGTATGTCCTCCCTGGTACCCCTACCCAAATAACATCCCAAAGAAAATGTTGTGTCTGCAGAAAGCTCGGATTTAGTTGTGACACTTTTATTGTCCTTCCTGTCCTTTGAAACGCTACCACACACTAGTGGAGTATTAGCTTAGGGTACAGCACTACACAGTCCTAGGGTACACTTACACAGGGTCTTCGAAAGATGAGATGGCCATCACATTTTGAGAGACCCCCAATCTGAAAAGTTTACAGTTTATATAAAAGTGCAAAAAAAAATTCAAAAAGAGTTGTCATTTTATTTTTCTTCTCTCTCTTATGTTCGCTCTCTCTATTGTCCGCTCACTATTGTTCTATATCTATTGTTCTCTCTCTATTGTTACTGTATTTTAGAGCTATAATGTTTTATTTGTACTGTGTTTTATTGTATTTCCTTTGCAGGTATGGTATGTCTTACTGTTATACTGAAATGTTACTTTGTTTTATTGTTAACCATCATTTGCTGCAGCACAGGTGCAGCACAGGTTTATTTATTCTGAGAGCAACAGCGTTTTCTCCCGCGATATGTACAGCCGTGACTCCAGCACTATAGGAGGTGATTTCACCACGACAGTTAAAAAAAAAGAGCATATATGCCAAAGTAGGGGGGCAGGGGTGGAGGGGCGATTTGCTCCTAACATTGGGGATGGATTGCCCCCGTGCTTTGGCATATATTTTTTAGGCACAAATTGCAATAAAAAAATATGTTTTATTGAGTTAATGTTTTATTTTTACCATTGTTTGCTTTTCAGTTACGCCATTCAGCTGCAGCACTGATTTATTTATCTTGACAGCAACAGCGTTTGCTCTCACGATACGTAAATCAGCGACTCCAGCGCTGTAGGAGGTTATGTCACCACCACAGTTTAGAAATAAATGGTGCATGTATTCCCATCATTAGAAGTGGGTGGATGAAGGGCGGTATTCTAATGGTGGGCATACCCACTGATCAATCTCTTTTTTTCATTCAGCTCACAGGCTGCATGAAAAAAAGAACATTACAATATATGCCCTACAAGGACCAGCAATGTACTGGTATGTTGCTGGACTTTGAGTACCAGATATGAATACCAGAATGATGCCTGCAGGTTTAGGTATAATCTTGGCATCATTCTTTTCAGCCAGTGGTCAGATTTCATGTAAAAGCAATCCTAGTGGCTAATTAGCCTCAAGACTGCTTTTGCAAGCAGTTGGAGGGAACACCCCCCCAACACCCCCCCCCCCCCCGCCATTTTCTCTGGTTCTCCTGTCCCACCAGCGAACCCGAGAATGCAGCCGGTTGTTCCGCCAGCTGACCATAGAGCTGATCGGAGACTAGAATGGCTCCAATCATCTCTAAGGTGTAAGAAACCAGAAGCTATGAGCATTTCATTACTTAGATTTCGCCAGATATAAACAGCACCATTTGGAAATTGGGAAAACATTTTATCACACCAATCTTGGTGTGGTCAGATGCTTTAAGGGCAGAGGAGAGATCTAGGATCTATTGCTATCATAGGGGATATTTACATTCCCCAAGATGACAATAAAAATGAAAAAAAAAAAAAATACATGAAAGGAACAGTTTAAAAATAAAATAAAAAAGCAAAATAAATATTACTAAAAAAAAAGCACCCCTGTCCCCCTGTGCTCACACACAAAGGCAAACATAAGCGTAGGTCTCGTGTCATAGGTAAACAGCAATTTCACCATGCATGTGAGGTATCACCATGAACGCCAGATCTAGTGCAGTTATTTTAGCAGTAGACCTCCTCTGTAAATCTAAAGTGGTAACCTGTAAAGGCTTTTAAAAATGTATATAGTTTGTTGCCGCTGCACGTTTGTGTGAAAATTTTAAAGCACGTTGTGTTTAGTATCCATGTACTCGGCATAAGATCATCTTTTTTATTTCATCAAACATTTGGGCAATATAATGTGTTTTAGTGCATTTAAATTAAAAAAAAATATATTGTGTTTGAAAAATTGCTGCGCAAATACTGTGTAAAAAAAAATAAAAATTCAACACCTACCATTTTAATCTGTAGGGCCTTTGCTTTAAAAAACTATATAATGTTTGGGTGTTCAAAGTAATTTTCTACCTAAAAAAAAATGTTTTTTTTTATATTTAAACAAAACATGTCAGAAAGGATTTTGTCTTCAAGTGTTTAGAAGAGTGGAAAGTAAAATGTGCAACGCTCAAAAATTCATGCAAATTCATATACGTACAATCTAATATATAATGTGAAAAAAAACACAAAATGAAACAGTAAAGAAATTATGTGAAATTCACACCCAAACTAAAGACCATGTTCCATCATATAGAAGTTTTTAACCACTTCCTGACCAGCGCACGAAGATGTACGTCGACAGAATGGCACGGGCAGGCATATTGGCGTACAGGTATGTCCAATATTCAATGCCGCCCTGCCATCGGGCGCACGCCGCCGGCGGCGCGCTCCCACGCGGGTCGGGACCCCCGTGAGTCCGGTCGTGGGACCCGCGGACTCGATCGCCGCGGGCATCCCCCCGATCGTCTCACGGAGCGGCCGAATGGAGGAAATGCCGAGTAAACAGCATTTCTCCATTCTGCCTAGCAACTAGTGACGCTGATCTCTGCTCTATGTGATTGGAGCAGAGATCAGTGTTCACTAAATGAAAGCCCAAGCCCCCCAGAGTTAGTAACACACCCCTAGGAACACTTAACCCCTACACTGCCACCCACTGGTTAACCCCTTCACTGCCAGTGTCATTTACACAGGAATCACTTTATATAGCAGTGATTACTGTATAAATGACAATGGTCCCAAAAATGTGTCAAAAATGTCAGATGGGTCCCCCACAATGTCGCAGTCACAATAAAAATCGCTGATCGCCGCCATTACTAGTAAAAAAAAAAATAATAAAAAAATTATTAATAAAAATGCTATAAAACTATCCCTATTTTGTAAACGCTATAACTTTTGCGCAAACCAAACAATAATCGCTTATTGCGATTTTTTTACCAAAAATATGTAGAAGAATACGTATCGGCCTAAACTGAGGGAAAATGTTTTTTTTTTATATATTTTTGGGGGATATTTATTATACCAAAAAGTAAAAAATAATGCGTTTTTTAAAAAATTGTCGCTCTATTTTTGTTTATAGCGCAAAAAATAAAAACCGCAGGGGTGATCAAATACCACCAAAAGAAAGCTCTATTTGTGGGAAAAAAAGGATGTCAATTTTGTTTGGGAGCCACGTTGCACGACTGCGCAATTGTCAGTTAAAGCGACGCAGTGCCGAATCGCAAAAAGTGGTCTGGTCTTTGACCAGCAAATTGGTCCGGTCTGAAAGTGGTTAAACCATGAATACAACAGTCCAGTGAGAAAAACTATATAGCCATGAAAGAGATTCCACGTGCCTTCAGTTTTGAAGTGAATACACAGACAATGAAACCACCAATGGTTAGTAAGGAGGCTAAACAGAGTAAGAAGATTCAAATGAGCATATGCTCAATGGGTCAACAAGGCATGTGGTGTAAACACCAATATGTGGGACCTCCACATCTGGGCTCCAGATCAGGATGGAAGATGGTCCCATTGGTCAGAAAATATCACAGAGAAGCAGTCCTCAGATGTGGCCAACTTGTCAGACCAAATCCTGTGGGATTAATAGCCTGTAATAAATAGAGGAGAGACAAACTCACATTATTATTATTATTATTATTATTAATAATGATTTATATAGCGCAAACAGTTTACGCAGCGCTTTACAATGTATAGGGGAGACAACACAATTACACAATTCAAAAGGTAAAGGAGGGCCCTGCTCATAGAGCTAACATTCTAAATGGAGGGGGTGGTGGTACAAAAGATAATAGCTGCAGAGAATGATTTGATCGGGGCGGCTTGGGGACAGTTAGGTGGGTGTGGGATAGGCTTCCCTGAATAAATGAGCTTTCAGGGAACTCTTAAAGGTGGACATTGTAGGGGCTGAGCGGACAGACTGGGGCAGGGAGTTCCAGAGGATGGGAGAGGCTCTGGAGATGTCTTGAAGGCGAGCATGAGAGGAGGTAACAAGGGAGCTAGAAAGCAGGAGGTTGTCGGAGGAGTGGAGGGGACAATTTGGGCGATATCTGCAGATGAGGTTGGTGATGTAGATGGGAGCGAGGTTGTGGATTGCTTTGTATGTTATGGTTAGCATTTTGAATTTTACACGGTGGGGTAGGGGAAGCCAGTGAAGGGATTGGCAGAGAGGGGCAGTAGTCACGGAACGACTAGTGAGGTGTATTAGTCTAGCAGCAGCATTCATAATAGACTGAAGGGGGGATAGCCTGCTTAAGGGTAGGACATCAAGGAGAGAGTTGCAGTAGTCAAGGCGGGAAATAATCAAGGAGTGAACGAGTTGCTTTGTGGTGTCATTAGTCAGGAAGGGTCGAATTCTGGAGATGTTTCGGAGGTGAAGGCGGCAGGATCTAGCCAGTGATTGGATATGGGGGCTGAAGGAGAGGTCAGAGTCAAGGATTACACCCAGGACTCTGGCATGAGTGGAGGGACCAATGGTTGTGTTGTTGATATTAATGGTGAAGTCACAGGGGGGGGGGGGGGTCGTGAAGGAGGAAATATAACAAGCTCAGTTTTAGAAAGATTGAGTTTAAGGAAGTTGGACATCAAGGTAAGTTAGAAGAGTTGGTGAAGACAGTTAAACCCCCCCCCCCCCAAATGACTTCTTTTTGGAAAGTAGCCACCCCAAGCTATTTGCTGATAGGCATGTTGAGTCCATGGAATATTTTATATTTTGCCACAAGTTTTGGGAAAATAGCAAACTTTGTTTTTGCACAAAGTTGTCACTGAATGATATATTGCTCAAACATGCCATGGGCATATGTGAAATTACACCCCAAAATACATTATGCTGCTTCTCCAGAGTACAGTGATACCACATGTGTGAGACTTTTTGAGAGCCTAGCCATGTACAGGCCCCAGAAAACCAATCACTGCCCTCAGGCTTTCTAAGGGCGTAAAATGGTGATTTCACTTCCTAACTACCTATCACAGTTTCGGAGGCAATGAAATGTCAAGATAGCACAACTCCCATCCCCCCCCTCCCCAAATGACCCCATTTTGGAAAGTAGACACTTCAAGCTATTTTATGAGAAGCACGTTGAGTCCATCTAATATTTTATATTTTGCCAAAAGTTTTGGAAATACATATAGATTTTTTTTACACAAAGTTGCCACTAAATGATATATTGTTCAAACATGGCATGGTTGTATGTGGAAATATGCCCAAAATACATCCTGCTGCTTCTCCTGAGTAAGTGAGGCCCAGAACAGAAAAGAAAGAAAGAAAAGTAGTGCAGGGCCAGGTATGACAGTGTGTTAAGGGGAGACAAAATAAGGGTTAATAACTGAAGTGCTAAGAGGGGAGGTGACAATGAGGAAAGTCCAGGGGGAGTGATGCTATTTATGGAGGAGTGGGACGGGCTCAGGAACAGAAAGTTGGGGAGATAGAAGGAGGAGGCTGTTTATCTCACTGCTGCTCCACCATGACTGCAAAAGATTTTATTCTGACACGGTTGAGAACGGCTGCTGCGGGGAGGGGATCAGAGTGGCGGCACAGCCAGGTGGCAGCATTGATGGAGGACCAGTCGGGTGGACCCGTGGAGGGAGGTGAGGTGTCCCCAGAGATCTAGGCCCTCCGGCGTGTTTTTCTCCAGGGCCTTCCCCCTGGGCTATGCGCCATCCTAGGAGCCCTCTGGGGGAACAATCCGTTCCCTCAGCAAAACAGAGTCAGCAGGCCGCTGCAGCGGCCCCCGGCCGAGTTTGGTGGGTGGGGCCACAGAACGTCGTGTCGTCACTTCTCCATCTGCGCATGGCGGGATGATTGAACACTCCGCCCCCCCTCTGCCTCGGTTGCCACTAGGGGGGAGGCTGGGCGGGGGAGATACACAGGCAAGGCCATCGGGCCATTAACAGATGCGGCTGGCAGCTCCACGAGTGGGCCTAACCAGGCGGCGGGGATCAAATGGCACAAATTGACCTGTGTGGAACCCTGGAAGTGAGCAGAGCTTCTGGGGAAAGCCAGCTCCTTCAGCAGTGGGACACTATGGCTTCCAGGCCCTCTTCACCTGGCAGGCAAAGCAACACCAGTCCAGGACTTGGATGGAAGGTCAGTAGGTGAGCTCCATATATATATATATATATATATATATATATATATATATATGAAACCATCTTCCGAAATTTGAATTTGGTACAGAATGCGGTATAATTACTTTGAATTTGATCGTTTTTTTTCTAATTGAGTAGATTTTTTTTCTTCGAATGGGGTCTTTTTTTTCAAATGCGGTCAAATTGTTTCTGAATTAGAATATGAAACGAATCCCGAAAAGGAATGCAACAAATTTAACAAATCGAATCGAAACAAAACAAAACCAAACTAATTTTTTCATCCTGGACATCTGTATTCTGGCAGCTGGATGGACATTAACCGTCTCGCTCCCGGAAAAAAATCAAGTCAGCTTGAGCAATACTCAGCCATTTGCAGGGATGCTGTGTATTCTATGAATGAAAAAAAGATGGAGCAGTAAGCAGATAATAAAGTTTATTATTATTATTTATTTTATATAGTGCCTTTAAAGCACTTTACAAGGAAAACAATGATGTCACAATCCTTACCTCGGCTAATTATTCATAAAATACAAAGCTCCTTGTGAATGGCTGAGCAGGTCACAGCCTGACTTGATTTTATTTCCGGGAGTGGGCAGAAACTTCCCATCCTGCTGCTGAAACACAGCAATGTATACTGTATGTAGCTGAGGCTAGATACATCTAATACAATACTCACAGTTGCAGCACTTGTTAGTGAAATAAATAGTTTGTTTGGACCAGTTTGGTTCACTAAAACATGGAGATGAGCTGTAATTTTATTGTCAAAACCTGCAGGTCATTTTGTCCCCTAGAAAGTCTGTTTAACAAAACCCCCAGGTAGCAACCCCCATGTCCATTTAGATTGTAAAGTTTAAAGGGGTTGTAAAGGTAATTTATTTTTATTTTTTTAAACAAACATGTTATACTTACCTCCACTGTGTAGCTCGTTTTGCACAGACTGGCCCTGAACCTGGTGTCTTCTGGGGTCCCTCGGCGGCTGTCTTGGCTCTCCCCTGCAAGGACTTCTCACATTCATGCGAGCTCCCTCGCATGGTGAGGAGTGCTTGCTGGCGCGCTCCTGTGATACAGCCAGTGGACCTAGCTGATCACTGTATAACTCCGCCTGCCAGGGCCATCTTTAATATTGATTGGACCCTGGGCAAAACTTTTCTTGGGCCCCCCCCCCTCATACAGTTTTGCTCTCCACCTGCTCTGAGACATACAATAAATAGCAGCCAGACACAAAATCAGTTTACTGAATCAGATCAGGCAGCTATTGCGATCGGTTGCCAGAGATTACAGTGTATCATTACCGCTCACTGACTGGTTGCTAGAGGTTACAGTGTATCATTACCGCTCACTGACTGGTTGTTAGAGGTTACAGCACATTAATTTCTGCTTGTTGCTAGGTTACTAGAGATTACTGTGGATATGACCTCAGGGGGGCATGATATACATATCAATGCTGCCGGCCGCCGCTATTTACATATGAATGATGTCGCTATTTACATATGAATGCCGGTAATTGGCATCTAAACACAGGTCTGCAGGTGAATCATCTGTACACAACAATAGGGCAGAGCTGGGCAGCATTAGTAGCAGCACTTCACACTGAGATATCAGGACACAGCACGGGACTAAAACCTCAAGGGATGAGGGAATTTAAACCAGGATAGTTGGCAAGTATGAGGCAGCTGCTTTGGGCCCCCCAACAATGACAGGGCCCAGGGCAGCTGCCCCTTTTGCCCTGCCTTAAAAACGGCCCTGCAGCCTGCCCCCTGGTGCGCCGCACAATTGGATGTGATTGACAGCAGTGCGAGTCAATGGCTGCTTTCAATCCATCCACTGTAACCAATCAACAGCCAGGCTGAGTGGCGAAGAGACTGTTGGGGGAGAGCATGGGATTTTCGAGAGGTCAGGGAAGTAAAATGGGGGGACTGGGGGGGTTCCGGCATTGTCAAATGTTTTTTCACCTTAATGCATAGAATACATTAAGGTGAAAAAAATTGACCTTTCCAACCCCTAAAAAAAAAAAAAAAAAAGCGAGCTGGTCACGAGGCGGGAAGCGGGAAAAATGTTTTTGCCTCAGACTAAGAGGCTATATAAGCTCTTGCAGGTTAGACCCACTCACATTTGCCCTTAGGGAACTTAAAGCCCAAGCTTCCCTTCCCTCCCACCCTTGTCGCTGGCACCATTCAGTGGTTATGTCACCCTTGAATCAAGGGGGGACTTGCTTTATGAACTGATGTATTTATAGCTCGAATATGACTGAGCGAGTTAGAATTAGTTTAAGTTGAAATAACATTTATTTATATTTCATTGATTATTTGAATAAAGTAATTTGTTTTAATTTTAATACCAATAAAGGGCACCTTTTAAACACCATTCTATTGTGATGTGATTATTTATAATAAATGTACGACCTACAATCCCTGATTTTTGCACCTGTAATGCTGGACATGAAGTGTTTTCACATCCTAGCCACAAGTAGGAATGTGGTGGGAGGTAAATAGGAAATGTACAGTCAGGCTTCTGGGGGCGGCGGGGCGAATGGCCTACATCTATGAAAATAAACTTAATGATCATTTCACAAAGCTAAACAGTTTTTTAATATGCACTGGGGCCCTTTGACTGCATAGGATATTTTCTGGAAAAGGTGAATTTAGCTTTTAATTTTTAAAATATAAAACACATTTTAAATATTTTTAATGGACTGTATTTATTGGCGTATAGCACACACCTTTTCCCCCTGAAAATTAAGTACAAATAATGTGTGCGTGTTACAGGCCAATATTTTCATTGAGCTGCCTCGGAGGGGAACGGGGGACGGGCGCTGCCATATTACACAGTGTGGATCTTCTGTAATATGAAGTCCCGCCTCCTGGATTGGCTCCTATGATAGACTGCACATGTCTTGGCACTGGACCACTATTCTGTCTATCATAGGAGCTGGTCCAGGAGGCGAGACTTTGCATTACAGAGGCCGCCAAGTGGACTGGAGATCCGTGCAATGGTGAGGCAGCAGATGGGCACTGATCAGGCTGCAATGGTGAGGCTGCAGATGGGCACTGATCAGGCTGCAATGGTGAGGCTGCAGATGGGCACTGATCAGGCTGCAATGATGAGGCTACAGATGGGCACTGATCAGGCTGCAATGGTGAGGCTGCAGATAGGCACTGATCAGGCTGCAATGGTGAGGCTACAGATGGGCACTAATCAGGCTGCAATGGTGAGGCTACAGAGGGGCACTGATCAGGCTGCAATGATGAGGCTGCAGATGGGCACTGATAAGGCTGCATTGATGGGCACTGACTCTTATTTTGCTTCAACATTCTTTTTTTTTCAACTTATGTTTTTCTTCCCTGAAACTTCCCTCTTAAAAGGAAGGTACGTGTTACATGCCTGTTCATGTTATACCTCGATAAATACGGTATATATATATATATATATATATATATATATATATATATATATATATATATTATAATGCATCCTTTTACCATTATAATGCAGAGTTTCATTACCATCTTTATTAACCACTTTTTCCAAAATTCACGGTCCATACCCGTATACATTTCAATATCTTTTACAAAAATATGGGTTTACCTGTTCAAAGAAAAGTATCCTTCCTTTTGACTAGAAGTTTATTATTATTATTATACAGGATTTATATAGCACCGGCAGTTTACGCAGCGCTTTACAACATTAGGGCAGACAGTACAATTGCAATACAAAAAGTTGACACATTTTTTTTCCAAAACACATTTTAATAATATAGTATACTTATATATTTGAATGCTGAACACATTTAAATAGACTATCTTTTTTTTTTTTTAATGCAGTGATCTAAATATTATCATCCAGAGGTTAGCTGACTCAAAATGCCTGCAAAGGATTATCTCTTTACTTCTTTTATTTACTACTTTTCCTGGAAGATGAGAGCCAATGTTTGTTTTTCTGATAGTTTTTCCAAATCCTATGAGATGAGCTGCCATATTCTTTAATATTTACTTAAAGCATAATTTCTCATCACACTATTCACAGACATACAAACCAAATAATATGGCCAAAAGGGTGATTCCCTTATGTCACTCACAGTCTGACTTCTGAGGGGGTGTCTGGCTTTACATTCACTCCGGAAGTTTAACTTGACAAGTACACCACACTAGCATTTACCATCAATATCAGAGGAATTGGTTTTGTGGATTCTATTTCCAGTCTACCCCAGGACCAGAAGAAAAACAGAATACTAACACCTTCCCCTTTAGACATAACCTATTTCAAACATGTATCACTGCAAGCTTGCCAACTTAAGTATTAAATAAAATGCTTATTTTGTACAGGATTCTCAGACATATGAGTCACTAGAAAGAAGCCTCCCCCTGTAAGATGTACTAAGGGCTGAGTAGAATAGCTCATAGGGAAAAATAAATCATTTCAAAAGATATTGCTGGTAAAAGAAGCCATGCATTACATGACATTTAAATTTCCAAATTGTTGGGAAAAGACTGCAATAAAGGATTTGGAAGACTGCTGTTAAGGAGGATGTCATTTTTACTAGTCACCCTATAAAAGGAAGTGAAAATGGAATTACATGGAAGAAAATACATATATTACAGGGAAAAAAGGCAAACATAGTCTCAGTTTTATTACTAAATACCCAACCCATTTAAAACATAGTAACTACCGCTTGTTGAGTGCAGGAAAGTTAAAACATCTAATATGGCCATTGGCCAATATTCCTCTTTGTTAGCTGTGTATACGCAATATGAGTCTTTTACATATTTCTTCATCAAATTTAATGATGTTCAAATCTGTTTGGGTTTGATTCAAAGGCAGATACGGCAAGAGTTATGAAAAGCAAATATCTTAATTTTCAAGGCCAAGGTTGTCAAATAAAATATATGAGGAACTGGAAATTGCCTTTGGGGAGAAGTACCAAAGGAAAAATAAATAAATAAATAAATAAATAAAATACTTTTTAGCAGGGGGCAGTTCATTTTAATAAGATTTGAAGGGCAACATTGAAAATACAGAGTTCCTTTAAATAGCATGCTTGAGGATGACTTAAACTTGCCTGTGAAGTGATACACATGTAAGCCCTTGTACACACGGTCGGACATTCTGACAACAAAATTTTGTCCGAAACTGGTGTTGCATACACACAGCCGGACAAAGTTGTCCGAAAATCCGATCGGTCGTAACGTGATGACGTTATTTAGTTACGACGGGACTACGTTCAGGCTAGTAGCCAATAACTTTGGTCTAGGAATTTGATCTGAGCATGCGTGGCACTTTGTCCGATCGGAATTCTCTACAAATGATCAGACAAAGTCCCATCGGATCATGTTGTCGGAAAATTTTATAGCCCAGATCTAGAACTGTGGGTCGGATATTCCAATGGAAACAGTCCGATGGAGCCCACACATGGGTGGATTATCCGACAACACGGTCCGATCGGACATTTTCCATCGGAATGTCCGACCGTGTGTACAAGGGCTAAAAGGTACACAAGAAAAAGTAACATTTACAAAGAAAGAAAATATGGTTTAAATTGTGGGCCACTAAATGATATTTCCTTTGCTGCTTTGCTCTGTTTGTATTGCAAGGGGGGCCCACAAAAAATATGGCCATGGCTATATTTTATAAGTGACATCACTTGGCATCCCCTGCCTCTTTGTTTATTTGAACTGTATTTTTTTTCATGAATATATAACCAAGATGGATGACTTTTAAACTTACATGCTCTTAATGATCGTATCAAATGTGAGTTGCCTGTGTATATATAACTTGTAAATAAAATTGTTTGTTGCGTCTACACCCAGAGGCACCCCTCTCTTTGTATTTTTCTCATAATTTTTCGGAACCTGGTTTCAGTTCCCCATTGGAGGCAGCCCTGCATGTGGACTACATGTGGACTACATTTTGCCATTTCTCCTTCCCTGCATCTATTGACTGTGGACTCTTGTATGGACTTTTATCTAGTGTCAATATTAAATAGAAATATATTTTAGTTTTTATTCCCTCCCCCCTTTTTTTCTATATAAACAGTTTTTTTGCCTGCAAAATTTTTTTTTACGATATATATATTACCAGTTATTTGCGCCTTTACTTGTGTAAATCCCACCACAGGAGTCACTGTAGCTGAATTTTCATGCTGTAGACTTGCAGAGCTCTTACTGTACTGTACGTACTCATCACTGCAACTTTTGCTCTTGCTAGAGACGTGCCATGAAAATTTGCTACAAATTGAGAAAGTGTAAAATAGAACTTGTGCTTCAAGTGCTCTGCAAGTGTAGAACTTGCCAGTGAAAATGTTCGGCAAGTAACAGACTTAAAATTCAACACTGCCACAAATGTGTGGCAAGTTATCCTTGCTAAAAATGTATAAGTGCCCACGCTATGGTACATGTAAATTTACTAAATACACAAATTGTGATTGAGCTGCTGCTAATGTGTAAGGTAAAAAAAAAAAAAAAAGTGATACAAAATTATTATACTCAGCACTGCTCCAAAATATACAGTATGCATAATAAACAATAATAACATAACTTCAATTAAACAAGGTGCAGTGCAAGTACATAAAGTGCAATGAAAGTGCAAACTGCATAAAGTTATTTCAATACAAATAGTCAATTTTATCTTTGATCCAATTCTATGATCATCAATCAGACAAGACATTCATGCATGCCATCAGAATTTCTGTTGAAGGGGTGTCAGAGTTAAGCTTCCTTCCAAGCATGTTTGACTCACTACCATTCTACACTCAGTACGTGAGTCCACAGTCTCCGGGAAGAGTACCTACCCTTCCCCCTGGGTGGCGTATGTACAACCCCCAGTGAACCTGTTAGCCCGATCGGACCATGTTGTCGGATAATCCGACCGTGTGTGGGCTCCATCGGACTGTTTCCGTTGGAATATCCGACCGACAAAGTTTTAGAGCTGGGCTATAAAATTTTCCGACAACATGGTCTGATCGGACTTTGTCCGATCGTTTGTAGAGAATTCCAATCGGACAAAGTGCCACGCATGCTCAGATCAAATTCCTAGATTAAAGCTATTGGCTACTAGCCTGAACGTAGTCCTGTCGTAATGAAATAACGTCATTGCGTTCTGAACGATCGGATTTTCCGACAACTTTGTTCGACTGTGTATATGCAACACAAGTTTCGAATGAATTTTTGTCCGACGGATTTTGTTCTCAGAATGTCCGACCGTGTGTACAAGGGCTTACAGATGACTGTTCACTACTGTCTCCCTTGCATAGACTTTTGTTTCCCATCTTCCATTACCAGTTTGCCATGTAAACATTCTGATGTGGATACAGGCGGACATTTTTACATCAGTTGAACCTTCAAATTCAACATATTGTGACCAATAGCAATTGACTTTGCACTTGGTTATTCATGTGTTTACATTATGAATGTATATGAGTGTATATTTACCTTTGTTTACAGATACACAGTAGCTATTTAGTCATTGATTTTGCACATATGATTTATTAGCACTTATCCACTTTTTGGCATACAACCTATTCCATCATGGCACCTGTATGCCCACAGTGTGTTGGTATTGCACACATTCAATATTTGTTTCATACACATGCCACTTAGCGCTGCACTTTATACTATATTCTCTACACAATTTTGTCACATTGTAGTGTCAGCAGCTACTCCTCTTTTTTGTTATGATAGAGCAGTCCTTTTATTTAATTTCTATATTTTTAATATATTGGTCTGGCAGTGCACAGACACCTTTGCTGCCATAGTGCTGTGTGCTGGGTGTGATGATTTAACACCAAGAATAGGCTGACAGCATGAGCTTGAACAGGGAGACTGGTGTTTATTCAGCAGCATCCATCTTACAGAACTCTCCAACAACTCCCCGCCCCAGATCACATGACCAAAACTGTTAACTGTTTCCTAACATGCATAAGGAGCTAGGCATAACAATTGAACTTGAATTATAACATAAAGCATACACATCATTGCATCTTCCCTCTTCAAGTATGAAGCATTTAATATGAGACAAAGTCCCTCCATATCTTTGGTTTGATAGCTCGACCATAGCGAGAGAAAGTAATCGCTTGCTCATCATCCGTAGGATTGGTGTCCACTTGAGAGTGATTCTCGGCATTATCACATGCTGACACATTTATGCTGTCCCCGGTATACTCAGAAGACTCAATATCCGTGTTTAGGACTTCTGAGCCATCATGGGCTTGCTCTTTATCTCCATTGTCATTCGGTTCCTCTAATGATGACCAATACATCTTTCAGCTTATTAACGTTATAGACATGTTTCAAGACACTTCTATTACCACTTGTTACTTATGGAGACCCCTTTCCTTGTTATGGAATATTGTGTGTGTTGGTCTCATGTGCCGTTTTTTCCACCTCAGCTCCCGTGACTGACCAATCCAGCGGTCCCCCCCTTTCCATCACATGATATATCTTTCCCATTCCAATGTTATGTAAGTGATTGGGAATGGTTATTCCTCTCCCTCTTATCCAATTCCTCCTTTGTTTGTTTGAGCTATATATTTGACCTACTTTTTAGACATACCAAGGCATCCGCTCCAGATGAGTTGTTTCAACCACGAAATGCATCATGCTACATGGGATGCAAATACTATACTTATACTACTAATCATTCAGAATATGACACATAACATTGTTGACTATGGTATACAATTATACAACTTGGTGTTTTATTTACTAGAACAAGGATGGGTCATTGCGATGGATTGCTTCAATGTTCATGCATGTATGTATATGTAATGTACTTATGTCATGTATATATAATATTATTATACAGGATTTATATAGCGCCGACAGTTTATGCAGCGCTTTACAACATTGTGGTAGACAGTACAATACAATACAATTCAAGACAAGGGGAATCAATGGACCCTGCTCGTTAGAGCTTACAATCTAGGAGGGAAGGTCAAGTTATACAAAAGGGTAATAGCTGTGGGGGATTAGCTAATGGAGACAATAGTGAAGTTGTTAGATGGAGGCAGGATAGGCTTCTCTGAAGAGGAAAGTTTTCAGGGATCGCCTAAAAGTGGATAAATTTGGAGACAGTCTGACGGATTGGGGTAGTGAGTTCCAGAGGATGGGCGAGCCTCGGGAGAAGTCCTGTAGGCGGATATGGGAGGAGATAATGAGGGAGCTAGAGAGCAGGAGGCCTTGGGAGGAACAAAGTGGGCGATTAGGTTGGTATTTTGAGACTAGGCTAGTGATGTAGCTGGGGGCAGAGTTGTGGATGGCTTTGTAAGTAAGTGTTAGTATTTTGAATTTAATTTGTTGGGCAAGTGGCAGCCAATGGAGGGATTGGCAGAGAGGGGTAGCAGACACTGTGCGGTTTGTAAGGTGTATGAGTCTGGCAGCAGCATTCATGATGGACTGAAGGGGGATAGTCTATTTAAAGGTGAACCAATGAGGAGGGAGTTGCAGTAGTGAAGGCGAGAGATAACCAGGGAGTGAATCAGGAGCTTTGTGATTTCATTGGTTAGAAAGGGACGTAGTTTAGAGATGTTGCGGAGGTTGAGGCGGCAAGCTTTGGAAAGTGATTGGATGTGGGGCTGAAAGGAGAGTTCAGAGTCCAGGATAACACCTAGCACCCTGACATGTGGGGATGGGTGGATGTTTGGGCCATTACTCTTGACAGAGAAGTCAGGGGAAGAGGCGCGTGGGGGAGGAAATATTATAAGTTCGGTTTTGGACAAGTTGAGTTTAAGGAAGTGTTGTGACATCCATACAGATATGTCTGTGAGTAAGTTGGTGATGCGTGAGGAGACTGATTGAGTGAGTTGAGGGGTGGAGAGATAGATTTGAGTGTCGTCAACGTAGAAATGATATTGAAAGCCGTGAGAGGCTATCAGCTGACCCAGGGAAGAGGTGTAGATTGAAAATAAAAGCGGTCCAAGAACAGAACCTTGGGGGACTCCGACAGAGAAGGGAAGAGGAGTGGAGGAAGTAGAATTGTAAGTGACACTGAAGGTGCATTGGGATAGATAGGATGAGAGCCACTGGAGAGCACAGTCACAGAGACCAAGGGAGTAACGTTTTTTGAGGAGGAGAGGGTGGTCAACCGTGTCAAAGGCAGCTGAAAGGTCCAGAATTAGGAGTACAGAATAGTGTCTGTTGGTTTTTGCAGTTAGTAGGTCATTTGTGAGTTTTAAAAGAGCAGTTTCTGTTGAGTGTTGAGGGAGAAATCCAGATTGAAGGGGATCAAGAAGGTTGTTTTTTTTTTTTTTTTTTTTTAGATTTAAGTTTTTTATTGGGTTAAAAGAAGATGGGTTTTCACAAAACAGCGCCAATTGGGCATACCCAGGCGAAGTGCATAAAGTAATTCGTAGTACAAATAAACAAACAAATAAACAATGTCAGTTAAATATGTATGTCATACTGGATCGATTACTACTATCAAAAGAAAAAAAAAAGAAAAAAAAAGAGGAGGCAGAGAGCAGACAACAAATGTCCAGGTCTGTGGGACAAGCGAGTGAAAGACGTGTCTACCCCACAGGCGAGCTTCTTGGGTCAGCCATCCATTGTTGCCAGAGTTGATTAAAAAGGTTTGTGGATTGGGTGGCCTTTGCAAACGCATGCTCCATTTGGAAGTGGTGACTGAGTATCTGAATTACCTTCTTTAAAAGAGGGGCCTGGGTTGACTTCCATTTTCTCGCGAGTGCCAGGCGGGCAGCGATCAATATATGTGTTACTAGAGTTTGCTCTTGCTTGGGCTAGGAGGGGATGGACAAACCTAGGAGTAGGTCCAGAGGGGATAATGAAAAAGACACAACAGATAGCGAATGAATTAAGCGTTCTACTTTCCCCCAGAATTTCCTGATGGCAGGACAGTCCCACCAGATATGGGTTAATGATCCGACATAGTCACAGCCCCTCCAACATTTGGGGGAGGAGGTTGGGTAGATCCTTGCCAGTTTTTTTGGGGTGAGGTACCATCTGTGAAAAAGCTTCTGAAGCGATTCCCAGTGTGTTAAACAGTGAGAGTGTCGCAGGGGAAGTGAGAGAGCCTTCAGCCATAGAGATTCTGGGAGTGCTCGGTTTTCACGTGATGACCAGTATTGGATAGTTGACTTTAGAAGATCTGGAGGTGGTACAGTAAGCAGTTTGTAGACGAGGGAAATGCCTCTTGCTTTAGGACTCTTGTTTCCGTAGAACTTCAGAAGGGGAGTAGCTAGGGAGCTTGCGGTCAACCACTTTGATTTGGAGAGAAGGGATTTTATCCGGAGATAAAGAAAAAAGGTCTTAGGGGATATTCCGAATTGTTGCTGGAGGTAGGAGAAAGGGTGGAGGCCGAATGGAGAAATGAGCATTGCAAGGTTTGAGATCCCGGCCTCTATCCACTGTTGTACTGGTAGGTCAGGAGCTAAAAGAGCTAGGGATGCAATGGGGAATGCTGGGAAGCTGTCGGTTGATAGGGAAGTTTCTCTTTGTGATAGAGCAGACCATATTTTTAATGAGGAGTTAATAGTGTCCAGAAAGTGGTGTTTAGGCTTTGGGCTGAGCCAAGTTGCTGCAAGGGCCAGTTTAAGATCTGCTTGAAATGCTTCTGTTTCAATTTGTTTCCAAGTGGGCTGTGAGTGGTCAGACCACCATGTTTTTAGCTGGTCCAGGATTGTTGCTCGGTAGTATGCCTGGATGTCTGGGGCGCCTAGTCCTCTCTGTGAAGCTGGGGCGAGGAGTGAGGCTTTTTTAATCCTTGGGCGCTGTTGTTGCCAGATAAAGTTGTTGACGATCCCTTGGAGTGTCTTTATTTGGTTTTGTAGCAGAGGTAAAGGAATAGTACGAAACAGATATAATATGTGAGGCAATAGATTTTAGATTGGGCGATCCTTCCAGCCCATGAGGCAGGAACGTGACCCAATTCTTTCGATAATCATGTGAGCCTACCCGTGAGGTCTATCAGATTAGCTCTGAGTAAGATTTTGCTGGGGAACGTCAATTGGATTCCCAGATAGGGTAGAAAGGCATTTGGTGTCTAAGCAAAGGAGAAATTGGCAGAGATGAATTGTCTCGTGGGGTGGTCTAGGTCTAAACTGAGCATAAGCGATTTACTGTGATTTATTTTGTACAGGGATATTTTGCTAAATGAATCTAAGATTACTTGGACTGCAGGGAGGGAGATTTTAGGGTTTGTTAGTGCGACAATAACGTCGTCAGCATAAAGGCCGATTTTATGTTTGGTTTTTCCGACTGCAATGCCTGAGATTAAGGGTTCAGCTCTGATAGCTTGGGCTAGTGGTTCCATTACCATGGCAAATATAAGGGGCAAGAGGGGGCAGCCTTGTCTAGTGCCGTTGGTGATATTAAATGACGTAGAAACTACCCCGGAGGTCCATACCCGCACGGTTGGCTGAGAGTATAGGCCCAGTATAGCCGAGAGAAAGGTGCCCGAGATTCCAAACTTTCTAAGAACTGCCTCCATATAGGGCCAGTAGACCCTGTCGAATGCCTTCTCCGCGTTCAAAGAGAGGAAGAGAGAAGGCGCTCGATTGTGCTCCACCCATTATATTAGATCAATGAATCGCCGTGTGCGGCCTGTCTACCCGGCACAAAGCCGACTTGGTCTTAGTGTATAATTGATGGCAGAATTGTGGCGAGGCGTTGTGCAAGCAGTTTGGCATACATTTTAGTGTCAGTATTGAGGAGGGAAATTGGTCTATAGTTGGTGGGGGAATCTGCGGGCTTTCCAGGTTTAGGGATAGTGACCACTAAAGCTTCTAGGGATTCCTTAGGAACATTGCCGGTGCTCGGTAATTGGTTATAAACGTTGCAAAGATGAGGCCCTAGAAGATCGGGAAATCGCTTATAATATTCATTGGGAAGTCCATCGGGGCCTGGGGCCTTGTGGAGGGGGAGCTGTTTAATGAGCATCTGGATTTCCAAGGGCGAGAAGGGGTCCGCAAGTTCGGTGAGTTGATCTGGGGATACGGATGGTAGGGAAAGAGAAGATAGAAACTGCTCGATATGTGCTCGGGTGGGGGGTGGGGTAGGTCCTGCCTCGGTAAGATTATACAGATTGGCATAAAATTTGCTAAATTCATTGGCGATGTCTAACAGCTTGGTTATGCGTTTGCCCTGGGGATCAGTGAGGAAGGATATTTTCTTGTTGGAGAGCTGTCGCCTGAATTGTTTTGCCATATAGGCACCAGCCTTGTTGGCAGAGGTATAGGTGCCTCTAGATTCCTAATTTGAGTCAAGAGGGTCTGCGTGACAAGGGAATGAGCCTTTTTGGTTTGGGCACCCAATTTAATAAACAGACCTCGCAGGCAGGCTTTGTGAGCGGTCCAGACAGTGGCATAGTCAGGTACAGATCCCACATTGTATTGAAAGTAGTTCTCAATCTCGGATTTAATTTGGGACTCTAACCTAGGATTATTGAGACGGGAGGTATTCAGTCTCCAGATCGTATGTCTGGGTGTTTGCGAAAGGGGGGCCAGTTTGATCATGATCGGCGCATGGTCTGACCATGAAATTGTTCCAATCGTGGCAGCAGTAATAGATTGTAAAAGGTATTTATCTGTGACAAAGAGATCTATCCGAGAATAAGAAAGGTGGGGGGGGTGAGAAAAAGGTGTAGTCTCTTTCCACATCGTGAAGGCACCTCTTTGCATCATATAGGTCTTCCCGTTTGAGCATGGCAGATAATGTAGAGGTTCTACGGGACGTAGCGCTTGAGGTGTCTAGGTCTGGGTCGACAATATCATTGAAGTCCCCACAGATCATCACAGGGGAGGATCGATAGGGTTCCAACTTGGCTAACAGGGCTGTGTAGAACTGCTTACGGGCAGTGTTGGGGGCATAGAGGTTGACTATGGTAAGAGGACGGTTGTCAATTGTGGTGGAAAGAATTAATTATCTACCGTCTGGGTCAATTTCGGAATGATGTAGTGCGAAATCAACTCTGTGGCTTACAGCAATCATGACTCCCCTCTTCTTAAGAGGGGCGCTGGCAAAGAAAATATGAGGGTATTGCTTGTGACTGCATAGGGGTTGCTTAAGACTCGAGAAGTGGTTCTCTTGTATACAGAGAACATCCGCTCGTTGGGTTAGGGCCTCCTTCCAGAGTAAGTTGCGCTTAAAGGGCGAGTTAAGCCCTTTCACGTTCATGGAGGTAAAAGTAAGTGTCATTTTCTACAGGAAAAAGGCCAGGGTAGTGTATAGAGATGGAAAGAGACTACTACCTGGGTATAAAAGCAAAGGGCGTTAAAAACAAATAATTGTAACAGTTGTCCCAGGTAACAGATATTAGTACAATGCGTATTATGCAGTATAATCAGGTATGACAAAAAAAAAAAAAATGAAATAAGAGTTTTACACAACTATGCAATGATATCAATTGTTAAGTGGAGATCAAACAGAGTAATGGAGGAGCTGCAATAGCAGTAATAGAGATACAAATGTGAAACCAGTATGCTTAGCACACTTTAACTTGGGGGGTAAAGAGAGAAAAGGGTGGTAGATACAGGCCTTATCCAGACCAGATTCAGGTAGCTGAGGGGACTTGAGGGAGCCGCGATCAGCGTCTTCCATGAGTGTTGGAAGACGGGTGTGCTGAGCTAGGAGGAGCACGGGTGGAGTTGTGATGTCCCGGATCTCCCGGCGGAATGGGGAGGAAGCCCCAGTTGGTCAGTTTTTTATAGCCATCTTTTGGAGTAAGGATTGGCACCATTTGTTGCTGGTGCGAAACCAGCAGCTTGGTAGGGAAGCCCCATCTATAGGGAACTTTCTTTTGTTGGAGGATAGAGGTGATGGGACCAAAAGCTCTGCGCATTTACATCGTAGCTGGAGATAAATCAGCGAAGAGCTTTAAATTAGCGTAGGGCGCTGGAAGAGATTTGAACGCCCTGGCGGCAGTCAGGACTTGCTCTTTAACATGGAAGAAGTGAATCCGGGCCAGGACGTCTCTAGGGACATCATCCGGAGAGTGTGAAGGTTTGGCGATTCTGTGAGCTCTGTCTATGAGTGTTTCTCGTATTTCAATGCGGGGGAGCAGAGAGGTAATACGTTTCTGCAGGTAAGGGGTTAATTAGTTGGGTTTGATTGATTCCGGGATACCCCTGAATTTTATGTTGTTTCGCCTAGAACGGTCTTCTAAATCCGCGAGCTTCAATTTGATGTTATGGATGTCTGCAGAATGGCAATCATGTGCATCAAGGAGCTTATTGTTTGCCTTAGAGTAGTCTTGTAAGTTTTCCTCTAACACATCTGTTCTCTCCTCCAGACAGTCAATTGTATCATGTATATGGGAAATGGAGTGCTGAAGTTCCCCGTGTAAATCTTGCTGGAGTGTCAGCAGCATTGATTTCAACATTGCTTCAGTAACTGTATTGTCAGAGGCACGGACAGTTGCCAGAGAAGGGCCCTGCTGTGTACTCTGTGTGCCTGCTACTACCGCTGACCAGAGCTGCTTTTTGGCTTGGGGCTGTTTATCAGGGGAGTTAACAGAGGAGGTAGCCAGCCTCTTACCTCTGTCTGCATGCTGTCCTGTGTTGGCATCCTCTGGGGGAGGGATGGTGTCCATACTGTGCTTACCGATGGAGTCTGGCTCATCAGCGGTGCAGTGTGGCGGCGGAGAGGAGGCTTCCGCTGCGGACGCTGAGCCAGGGAGCCTCGTGCTGTCAGGAGCGGCGCCATCTTGAGGGGCCTGCATAGCTGCGGCCGGCAAATAGAAGTCAGTGAGACGGCGCGGGACTAGCGGGTTATTTCGCTGCCTCGTCATGCCCTGTAGTGTCCCCGAGCCTTCCCCGCTCTGTAGGTGGTGAGAGCAGGGCGGGAAGTCGTGGTGGGTTGCGGGAATCTGGCCGTGGATGCGGAGCTCAGGCTTCAGGCATCCATTCCGGTCTGCTGCAGGCCACACCTCAAGAAGGTTGTTTTTGATGAGGTAGTCGCTCAGTTGGTTGTAAAACAGGCACTCAAGGAGTTTAGAGGAAAATGGGAGCAAGGAGATAGGGCATAGGTTGTTAGGATTGGTAGGGTCCAAGAATGGCTTTTTAAGTATGGGGGTGACCAGTGCATGTTTTAGAGCATTGGGGAAAATGCCAGAGGTGAGGGAGAGATTAAAGATGTGGGTTAGAGAGTGTAGTATAGAGTCAGATGGCGACCGTAGTGTTTGAGAGGGAATAGGATCCAGGGGGCAGGTGGTTAGGTGGGAGTTAGAAAGGAGCAGTTTTGAATAAGGGGAGTGTTGAGAGTACCTGTTGTAGTGGGGTCTTAACTGGGGGAGATACCTGTAGAGTGGAGATTTCATCACGGATTGTATCAATCTTGTTTTTGAAGTGATTAGCAATCTCCTGGGCAGTGAGTGAGTCAGTGGGTGGAGGCGGCGGAGGACGGAGTAGAGAGTTGAACGTAGAGAAAAGTTTACGGGGACTGGACGTGAAGGTGTTAATAAGAGTTGTAAAGTAGGTCTGCTTGGCAGTGTGGAGGAAAGAGTAGTATTTTTGGAGGGCAGATTTGTATTGGTTGAAGTCTTTGAGAGACTTGGTCTTGTGCCACAGACGCTCAAGAGCACGACTACGTTTTTTGAGAATTCTAGTGTCATCTGTTTGCCAGGGTTGTAGGGGTTCAGGTCTGATTCTGCGTGTAGTGATTGGAGTGAGCTTGTCCAGGGTGGAGAACAGGGTTTTATTGTAGATGGAAGTGGCTTGGTTGGGGCAGGACAGGGGAGAGATTTTGTCATAGAGGTGGTCAGCAGCAGAATAGAGGAGAGAAGAGTTGAAGTTGTTAAGTTTCTACGGGTGATGGTTAGGCGATTGGAGGGAAAGGTGTTGGAAGACAGGGAGAAAGAGAAATTAATTAGGTGATGGTCGGAAAGAGGAGAAGGATTATTTGAGAAGTTGCATGGAGTGCAAAGGTAGGAGTATACAAGGTCAAGGGTGTTGCCATCAGAATGAGTAGAAGCCTGTATCCATTACTTCAGGTCAAATGAAGAGGTTAGACTTAGGCCGCGTACACACGGGCAGATTGTCTGCCCAACTAAGTTCGTCAGACAATCCGACAGACAGTCCGTTCAACTTTTGAATGAACGGACTTGCCCACACACGGCACTTTTTGAGCGGACTAATACGGCGGACTAAGTTCGCCATACAATCCGCCCTACTTTTGAAATGAACGGACTCGCCCACACACGCGGAGGAAAGTCCGCTCATTTCGAGCGCGTCTCCAGGTAGGCGGGGCCCACGAAGGAGACATCGCTGGCCCCGCCGCCTGGAATGGACTTAAAGGGGAACCCCAACGCCGAAAAAAATCGGCGTGGGGTCCCCCCCAAGTCCACAACAGACCCTTGTCCGAGCACGCTACCCGGCCGGCCAGGAAAGGGGGGCGAGCGAGCGCCCCCCCCACCCTGAGCCGTACCAGGCCACGTGCCCTCAACATGGGGGGTGCCTTGGGGAAGGGGGGGCCGCGCGGCCCCCCCACCCCAAAACACCTTGTCCCCATGTTGATGAGGACAAGGGCCTCTTCCCGACAACCCTGGCCGTTGGTTGTCGGGGTCTGCGGGCGGGGGGCTTATCGGAATCCGGGAGCCCCCTTTAATAAGGGGGCCCCCGGATACCGGCCCCCCACCCTATGTGAATGAGTATGGGGTACAATGTACCCCTACCCATTCACCTGTAAAATAAAAGTACCAAAAAAAAACACAACACACGAGATAAAATATTTTATTGCACAGCTCCGGGGGTCTTCCGTCTTCGGGGGTCTTCTCGCCGGACTCCTCCGCTATCTTCTTGTAGCTCTTTTGCTAGCGGAGGAGTCCGGCTTTCTTCCTCCCCGCCGCCGGCCTCTTCTCCCGACTTCGGGGGTCTTGTCCCCCTCTTCGGTTCTTCTGCCAGGCCACCGCGCCTTCTTATAGCTCTTTTACAGGCGGTGGCCCGGTCTTCTGTCGCCTCTGTCGCCGCCGCCTTCCGTTCTTCTTCTTCTTCTTCTTCTTCTTCTTCTTCTTCTTCTTCTCCAGGAGATGTTGCCTCGACGATCTCTCCGGCCGGAATGCCAGAGCCGCGCTGCGCGGCCACTTATATAGTGACAATGGGGCGGTGTCACATGGTATATGTCACATGGGTTGATCACATGGGTTGATGTCACATGGGGACTATGACATCGTAAGGGGGCGGGGTCACCATGTGACACCAACCCATGTGACATATACCATGTGACACCGCCCCATTGTCACTATATAAGTGGCCGCGCAGCGCGGCTCTGGCATTCCGGCCGGAGAGATCGTCGAGGCAACATCTCCTGGAGAAGTAGAAGAAGAAGAAGAAGAACGGAAGGCGGCGGCGACAGCGGCGACAGAAGACCGGGCCACCGCCTGTAAAAGAGCTATAAGAAGGCGCGGTGGCCCGGCAGAAGAACCGAAGAGGGGGACAAGACCCCCGAAGTCGGGAGAAGAGGCTGGCGGCGGGGAGGAAGAAAGCCGGACTCCTCCGCTAGCAAAAGAGCTACAAGAAGATAGTGGAGGAGTCCGGCGAGAAGACCCCCGAAGACGGAAGACCCCCGGAGCTGTGCAATAAAATATTTTATCTCGTGTGTTGTGTTTTTTCTTGGTACTTTTATTTTACAGGTGAATGGGTAGGGGTACATTGTACCCCATACTCATTCACATAGGGTGGGGGGCCGGTATCCGGGGGCCCCCTTATTAAAGGGGGCTCCCGGATTCCGATAAGCCCCCCGCCCGCAGACCCCGGCAACCAACGGCCTGGGTTGTCGGGAAGAGGCCCTTGTCCTCATCAACATGGGGACAAGGTGCTTTGGGGTGGGGGAGCCGCATGGCCCCCCTTCCCCAAGGCACCCCCCATGTTGAGGGCACGCGGCCTGGTACGGCTCAGGGTGGGAGGGGCGCTCGCTCGCCCCCCTTTCCTGGCCGGCCGGGTAGCGTGCTCGGACAAGGGTCTGTTGTGGACTTGGGGGGGACCCCACGCTGATTTTTTTCGGCGTTGGGGTTCCCCTTTAAGTCCATACCAGCCCCGCCTACCTGGATAGCCGCTCGAAATGAGCGGACTTTTCTCCGGGCGGGAAAAGTCCGCTCATTTCGAAAGTACGGCGGACTGGCACACACACGGGCGGATTGTCCGCTGAAACCAAGTTTGGACGGACAATCTTACGGAAATTCCGTAAGACTTAGTCCGCCAGACTGTCTGCTGAAAAAGTCCGCTGAAGCCCACACACGAGCGGACTGTCCGCTGAAATGTGTTTCGGCGGACTAAGTTGGGCAGACAGTCCGCCCGTGTGTACGCGGCCTTAGAAGTTTAGAAGTAGCAGGAGTGTTTGTATTAGCAGGAATGTTGAAATCACCTAGAAGGATTGTGGGAATTTCTGAAGACAGAAAGTAGGGTAGCCAGGCAGAGAACTCTTTAAGGAAAGTTGATAATGGTCCAGGGGGCCGGTAGATCACAGCAATTCTTAGGGAAGTAGGAGAGAATAGACGTATACTGTTAGCTTCAAATGATGAGAGGGAAAGAAAGGGAGGGGAGTGAATAACCTGGAAGGAGCATTGGGGGGATAGGAGGAGTCCCACTCCACCTCCCTTGCGTCCATTAGGCCTAGGGCAGTGAGTCCAGTGAAGGCCACCCTGGAAGAGGGAAGCAGGAGAAGGGGTATCAGATTCGTGGAACCAGGTTTCTGTGAGAGCAAGTAGATTAAAGGAATTAGTGACAAAGAGGTCATGAACAGCCGTGAGTTTGTTGCAGACAGAGCGAGAGTTCCAGAGGGCGCAGGAGAGGGGGAAGCTGGTTTTGGGAAGAAGAGGAATCGAGACTAAATTGCATAGATTGCGACTGCCAGAGGGTGTAGGGTGATGGGTGTGTTGGGTACAGTTAAATAAGGGAGGCCCAGGATTAGTATATATATGAAATTGTCTTCATTTTTACTGCAATGTGCTATGTTCACTAATCCAAATAAATTATTTTTGTACTTGATTATCGATCACTTGCCTCATATAATGTCTCAGTCCCTGTATTTCAATGAACCAGGGATGGAGGCTTATGTATACACAGGCTTCATTCAAAGTCCCAAAACCTTCTCTTTTTAGTTTCTGCCTTTTGATATATTCAACTTAAGCTGACACTGTCCCTTGACCTGTTTAAAATCTGGTTAAAATCTGGTTAAATGTTAATACTGTAGGGCCTTGTCTCTATATTGGTTAGAAAACTCCTTTAGTCTCAAAATTAAAATGATAAAATATACAATATTTATTCCTCTCATAATGGTTCTGACAGTTCATTTTTGGTATGCTTTTGAAAAACTGTACCAATGATGCAGCATGCAGGACTTTTCAAAGTGCAGCTCATCTGTGATGTGAGCAGTTACATAGGATTTATTGGGAATCATTTTCATTTTGGTGCCCTTGCAAAGTATGGAAAAATTGCACCAGTGTGAAAGAAGCCTTATTTTATTTTCTTGTTCTAATAAACCTACTGCATTTTCTGCAGGTAATGAATAAAACAGGGAAAAAGTACAAAATACGTTTCAACAGTTTTATATTTAAGACAAACACTACAATCAAGCTATAGATTTTTTTCTAGATTGTGGCACCATTATGTCTTTTTATTCTAAATAAGCAGCAATAAATTATTGTCACAGTGATGGAATAACAAACACGAATAACAAACCCCATTAAAGTTAATGGGACCCGAACATCAAAAATCAAAGTGCCCATTTTGGAGGCTTATATGCAAGTATTTGGGCATACAGTGGTTATAGGGGTCTGGATCCTGCCCTGGGGGACATGTATCAATAAACATTTTTTTGTGAAAAACTTCCTTTTTAAATGATCAGTGATTTTTTGGATTTTTAAAGTGAAAGCATTAGCAGTAAGGGAAGTGTGTATCTATCACAGGGTGGTTTCTGTGGATACACTCAAAAATAAAAATTCTAATTGCCACGTCCTTTGAATAGCTCAGATTTGAAACAACACAACAGGGAACAAAATCAGGAAAAGGGGGGAGAAAAACCCACACACAGAAAAAACCTCAGAAAAAAAGTATTGGTTGTATTGGACTTTTTAGGCAAAATATTATGTTTAAGTATACACAAGAAAAAATTAATAAAAAAATAAAAAAAAATTTGTATATAAGAAAAAATTATTTATTTATAAAAATAAATAAAATATAAAAACACATTGAGTACTGCTTTGTATCCTGTCTATGTTAATAAATATCCATATCTGTCAATTTTATATATCCAAAAGGTGTAAAATTGTACATCAATATTCAATATAAACAAAGGTCACACTAGACAGGGTATTAATTACAGAACCGATCTTAAATATATTCTGCCGCTCTACATGTTTCGCGTTTTTGGTCAACGCTTCCTCAGGAGCTTTATCAATTTTCTAAAATACAGAAAATATATCAATCAGATCAAACACATAATTGTTTTACATACATTTGTAATTCTGAAAAAAACAAAAAAAAAATAAAATTGAATAAATTACACAAAGTATAAAATAAATTAAAATTAAATAAACCTTCCTCCCAGAAGAGGGGGAGAGAGAGGAGGGGAAAAAAGGGGGGGGAGGAGAGGAGGGGGAAGGTATTATGTGAGGAACTTTTTAAATTTGAGGCAAAATGGGAACGGGTGAGACATTTTATTTTTATACTGAACATATATATTATAAAATGAAAAGCTTACCTACATTCCTTCATGGGGGTACCCAAAAAGAAATTTTGCAGGAAGAAAAGGGAGAGAATAGTAAATGTTTCACGGGCTGCATACAACGATTTTCACATTAACATCAGGCTGTATGGGAGCCTCCGATTGGTATAAATGCTTCAGGTGTTTGCGGTGCAAGGCACGGTTATAAGGTGTTTTTGCACCACACTCTGCGCAGACACAAAACAAACAGGGTCAAATAGAGGCTTATTTTCATATCTTAATTTTATATATACAAAGGATTAATTGTGTATTATTAATAAGTGTTAAGTGCCTACAATGTCCCGAATTATGAAATTGTTTTTTATTTTTTTTAAAAATAAAAAGGGAGGATGCCCATTATTTATTTAGGGCTATTTGTAAAAAATAGGGGACATTTAAGATTAAAAATACCAAAATTTCATTAGAGATTGAAACGGTTAGTGCGGAATGTGTAAACAAGTGCTCACATGTGGTAAGAGAAATATATTAATACAGAGTAGATCAAGGAAAGAAATAGTCTATTATGTGTCACCTCTTTAGATTCAAACAGCCCGTTTCATTGTGTCTTTTCCAGCAGAGTAAAATGCAGGCACACTCATCCCAAGCGATTCAGGGTTCCAAGAGAGGGGACCTCAGAGCCCCTAACATGTCTCTCATTAACAAGGAATAGGACCGCTGTTCACGGACGTGATCCACTGCATCCAGTTTATGCACAGCCATCCCGGTAGTGACCGGTAGTGACGTCACTCCGCAAATCGGATGTCCCCTATTTTTTACAAATAGCCCTAGGGGACCCCCCAGCTACAGGCAATGTTCGAGTCAAACATGAGTTCGACTCGAACTCGAAGCTCATCCCTACTTGTGGCCTCCTCAAATGGTGATGATACAGTGCATGCATCCTTAATGATCAGCCATTGGCATGGGGAAAAAAAGCAGAGGCGGCCTGAGCCTGTCGTCATGCCATACTGGCACAGGTACTCATTAACGGTCCTCTGCTGCATTTATAGTCGCTGCAACATTCCCAAAGTTGAGTTTCACATGGTGGACATGTCACAAATCAGGTGGTTTATGGGCAGGTGTAATTCCCGCTGAATTTCAGGAAACCAAGCACTGGTTGTGTATAATCGCCTGAAATGGTTACAGACTCTTCTGGACTGCTTTAGTACATCTTGCAACCCTAGGTACATAATTAGGAAACGCTGCACCACTAAATTGAGGTCATGTGCCAGGCATGGCACATGTATAAACTTTCCCTGTCTAAGGGTGGACAGGAGGTTTGAGACACCACCATTCCTGGCTTCAGCTGGCCTCTGGGCTCCTCTGGGCCTGTCTCTGCAGAGCTGCAAGAATCTCTGCTCCAGTGTGGTTCCTGTACCCTAAACAAACCAGCTGAAGCACTTCATGGCACCTTTTAGCCTGACTCTGGGAATAGCCCCTTGAACGTTTAGGGGGTACTTGATTTTCATTAGACAATTATGCAGAGGAGGGCATGGAGGGGGTGGAAGAGGAGGAGGAGGAGGAGGAGGAGGAGGGGGGGTAGAGCTCACAGGTCTGACAGCATCACAACCAGCTGTATAGAGATGTGGGGGCACAACAAGCTGCAGCACTGAACCCTGATTTGGTATTGCAGGGGCAGACTGAAGTGGGTAAGGAAGAGGGGGAGTGACAGATGTGTGTCCCTTTTGTGTGGCTTTTAAGTGATCTTGTCAACGGGCTGTGTGGTTGGATGTTAAATGCCTTGTTAAGCATGTAGTACCCAAATGGTTTGTGTTTTTTCCACGTTTCATGTGCCTGAGACACAGTTTGCAGATAGCAACAGTGCGATCTGCTGCAGATGTGCTGAAAAAGGCCCAGACAGCTGAGCTTTGTGGAGTGGGCCTGGAGACTACAGCTGCAGAATGTGATGGAATAGGGTGGCTGCTTTCTACTCTTTCTTGATGTCAGCCTCCTTGGGGTTGTGCTGCCTCACCTTCAGTTTCCTCCTCTGTTCTATCTGGCACCCAAGTCGCATCAATGACCTCATCATCATCATCATCGTCTCCATCTCCTCCATTTTCATCATTACCACTGGAGACAACTTGGCAATGCACTGCGGCTTTGGGAACATGAATGCCAATTTGTCTACCAGTGGTCCACCCTCTCTCTAGGCTCATGTTCCTGTCATCCTCAACCTCAGAACTAACATCTGAATCCAGTAATGGTTGGCTATCATTAAGGATGAGCCAAACACCCCCCCTGGTTCGATTCGCACCAGAACCTGCGAACAGACCTAAACTTTGTGTGAACTTTAGAACCCTATTAAAGTCTATGGGACTCGATCGTTCAAAATCAAAAGTGCTAATTTTAAAGGCTAATATGCAAGTTGTCCTAAAAAGTGTTTGGGGACCTGGGTCCTGCCCCAGGGGACGTATCAATGCAAAAAAAGTTTTAAAAACTGATGTTTTTTCGGGAGCAGTGATTTTAATAATGCTTAAAGTGAAACAATAAAGTGTAATATTCCTTTAAATTCCGTACCTGGGGGGTGTCTATAGTATGCCTGTAAAGGGGCACATGTTTCCCGTGCTTAGAACTGTCCCTACACAAAGTGTAATTTCTGCAGGAAAAAAAGTCATTTAAAAGCACTCGTGGCTATAATGAATTGTCGGCTCCCCCTAATACAGATAACAATCATTGAAAGTCATTGGTTAAAAAAAAAAAAGAGCGTGGGGTTCCCCCAAATTCAATTACCAGGCCCTTCAGGTCTGGTATGGATTTTAAGGGGAACACCACGCTAAAATGTAAAAAAAAAATGGCATGGAGTTCCATATCAGACCCTTTATCTGAGCACACAACCTGGCAGGCCGCAGGAAAAAAGGGGGGACGAGATAGCCCCCCCTCCTGATCCGTACCAGGCCACATGCCCCAAAGCACCTTGTTCCCATGTTGATGAAGACAAGGGCCTCATCCCCACAACCCTGACCGGTGGTTGTGGGGGTCTGCGGGCGGGGGGCTTTTTAGAATCTGGAAGCCCCCTTTAACAAGGGGACCCCCAGATCCCACCCCCCCATTTGAAATGGTAATGGGGTACAAAAATACCCCTACCATTTCACAAAGAAAGTGTAAAAAAATGTTAAAAAACACACACACACCATTGTGAAAAGTTCTTTATTAAAAATAAAAAAAATAAAAAAAAAGATTCCAGCGGTGGTAATCCACTCTTGCTATCCAGCGATGGATGATCATCTCTCCGGGGTCCAGCGATGGGTGATCTGAACCATCAATGGGTGATCTCTCCCTCCAGCGCAGCTCATCCATCCTGTCTCCACCGGAGACACTGCGGGAATCCTGGCAACCTGACACTTCTTAGCTGAGGAGGGCGGGGCCACCCATCACCTGACCCCACCCCATTTAATGCAAGGGGAAAACCGGGCCTCCCCAGTGACATAGGGGTGACCCCGCCCCCCTCTGATGTAACGCAGGTTTCGGTTACATCAGAGGGGGGCGGGGTCACCCACACAGGGTCGGTTCTAAGCACGGGAAACATGCGCCCTTTTACAGGCATATTATACACACCCCCCAGGTACGACATTTAAAGGAATATTACACTTTAATTGTTTTACTTTAAGCATTATTAAAATCACTGCTCTCGAAAAAAAGTCCTTTTTAAAACTTTTTTTTGCATGTCCCCTGGGGCAGGACCCAAGTCCCCAAACACCTTTTATGATAATAACTTGCATATAAGCCTTTAAAATTAGCACTTTAGATTTCTCCCATAGATTTGTACAGGGTGTTCCGAGGCTTTCGAATTTGCTGCGAACATCCCAAATTGTTCGCTGTTTGGTGAACAGGTGAACAGCCAATGTTCAAGTCAAACATGAGTTTGACTTGAACTCGAAGCTCATCCCTAGCCATCATCAGGGAGCAAGTAGCTGATGCTGTGGTCAAATAACTCAGCTGACTCCTCAATGGCTGATGTTGGGGCTATGGCAGGAATAGATGTGGACAAGGAGGCAGGTTTATCTACTCTGGCAACTGCAGGTGACTGCATACTTGTCTCTGCTTGTGTGACAGAGGATGAGGAGGATGAGGAAGATTTAGTAAGTGAGTCCACCACCTCCTCTGCATGATGTGGCTGGATAGCACGAGCAAACTCACTGAACAGAGGAAATGATGCCCTGCCTGAGGACTGACCACCAAATCCACCTTTGCCTGTGGTCACATTTTCCAAGGGAACGACTGCGTCTCCTCATTGTCCTCTCAGACATTATTGGGAAGGAGGGGATGGTGCTTATAAGAAAATGTAAAGAAGAAGTTGAAATCTGTACGTAGATGTACTTTAATCAATGTAAAGAGGTGTTTGGTGCACTTTAATTTGAGTACTCACACTACATACGACACATACTACGACACACTCCATGGATACACTATAATATACTGCAATATAATGTGCTAAATGTACAGTGACCCATACAGACCTATATGGCATTAAACTGGCAGTAATGCACACAGAACTATATGGCATTAAACTGGTAGTAGTGCACACAAAGCGATATGGTGTTAAACTAGCAGTAACGTACACAAAAAGATATGGTGTTAAGCTAGCAGTAACACACACAGAAATATAAATGGCATTAAACTGGCAGTAATGCACACAAAATTATATGGTGTTAAACTGGCAGTAATGCACACAAAACTATATAGCGTTAAACCGGCAGTAACGCACACAGAAGTATATGGCGTTATACTGGCAGTAACGCACAAAACTTTGTGGTGTTAAACTGGCAATATTGCACACAGAACTATATGGCGTTAAGCTGGCAGCAATACATGCAAAACTATATAGCGTTAAAGTAGCAGTAACGCACACAAAAGTAAATGGCATTAAACTGGCAGTAACACACAAAACTATTAACTGGCAGTAACGTTAACGTTAAACTGGCAGTAACGCACGCAAAGCGTTATGGTGTCAAACTGGCAGTAATGCACACAGAACTATATGGCGTTAGACTGGCAGTAATGCACATAGAAGTAAATGCCGTTAAACTGGTAATAACGCACAAAACGATATGGCGTTAAACTGGCAGCAATGCACACAGAAGTAAATGCCGTTAAACTGGCAGCAATGCACACAGAAGTATATGGCGTTAAACTGGCAGTAACGCAATCAAATAGACAGTGTTCAACCGTCACTACACTGATGCTATTTGAACTGTCCCTACTCTAGCTATACACTAATGTCAAGATTACTGACACGGTCTCACTACACTACACGGAAACTAAATGAGCTGCCCCTACTCTACATTTATGTATGTATGAATGACACGGTCCCACTACACTACAGTGAAACTGTGCTACTCTAGCTGCACACTATGCAAAGCTAAATGATGGTCCTCCTCACTACACTTAAATTATCACTGACACTAAACTAATATTCTACACTAACAATTGAGGGAAAATAGCACAGTATAGCACGCTAACTAACTAATACATAGCCCATTCCCAGATCCATGTAAAGAGCCAAAAAAATGGCTCTTTATGACATGACCGGCTGTGTCCAATCACAGCCTTTGACATGTACTGCCCACGTGCACGGTGCTCATGCGCACCCCTAGGGCACACGCAAATCAGCGATCGGGGATGAGGCTTGTCACCCTGACACAGCTCTTTACCATGTGAATGCTTGTGTCCAATCACACACTGATCATGTGTGTGAGAAGGAGATTATGGTAACATCTTGTTACCACTTACAGTGTACACCAATCACACTGACTCAAGGACCTTAAAAAGTGTGATAGGTATAAAATTAAATGTTTCATTTATGGTCCTTACACCTGAAGATATTACTTATATTTGATACTGATATTAAAAGTCTCACACATGTGGTATCGCCATACTCAGAATGAGTAGCAGAATGTGTTTTGGGGTGTAATTTTTGCTATACACATGCTATGAGTTAGAATTATCTTATAAATTGACAACTTTGTGTAAAAAAACATAGGTTTTCATTTTCATGCTCCCTGCATGTTGGACCTCTCTATGTGGCCAGGCTGTGTAAAAGTCACACACATTTGGTAGCGCCATACTCATGAGGAGTAGGAGAATGTATTTTGGGGTGTAGTATGGAAGTATGCATATGCTGTGTGTGAGAAGTAACTTGTTATTATGACAATTTTGTAACAAAAAAAGAAGAAAAATTCTTAATTTTCCCAAGAATTGTGGGAAAAAATTACAAATTCAAAAAATTCACCATGCCTCTTACTAAATACCTTTGACTGTCTACATTTCAAAAAGGGGTCATTTGGGGGGTATTTGTACTTTCCTGACATTTCAGGGCCTCACGAAATCAGATAGGCCATCAGTAGATCAAGTGTGATCAATGTTCAATGGTTTGCACCATAGCTTGTAGACTATAACTTTCACAGAGACTAAATAATATCCACTTATTTGGGTTATTTTTTACCAAAGAGATCTAACAGTATAAATGCTGGCCCAAATTTATGAACAAAAAAAAAAACGTATTTGCAAAATGTTATCATAGAAACTTCTGCTCTTTTTTCACTTATGTCGCAAAAAATAAAAAAATTCAGTGGTGATTAAATACTACCAAAAGAAAGCTCTATTTGTATGAAAAAAAAAAGATAACAATTTTGTTTGGGTACAGTGTTGCATGACTGATTAATTGGCATTCAAAGTGTGAGAGCGCTGAAAGCTGAAAATTGGTCTGGACAGGAAGGGTGTGTAAGTGTCCTGTATTGAAGTGGTTAAATGCTCTCTGGAATCTTCCATGACAATGCCTTCACTTTTGCCTTGCATTGTCTTTTGTACTATGACTATTACATTCACTTGTTTGGTGGTCCTCATTTATGATAATGGGGATACAAAAGATACTCTGTTACTTATAAAAAGTTGTGTGTCTGCATGGCTCTCTTAATAAAAAGCCACCATTGTACTATATCAAATGGAAAATTCCATAACACATATGCCATGCAGTTCAGAGGAATCATATTAGTGTCACTGTCTGAATATATCATACAAGTTTAATAGGGCGCTATATGCAGAAGCATCTATTGCTCCAGAAAATGTCCCACTTAGTTTTGAAATGTTTTGCCATGTGTGTAGGCGTCAATGTCAGATTGAATAGTGCACTTTTAACCTATTATAGAGCAATCCCTGGCTGAATGCACTCAGAATTCATAAAAAAATGCAACTGTGTTAAAATTAGGTTTACCTTCATTTGAGTCTATCAAGAATAAGCACACTTGCTACTATACAGAATCAGTAGCAGGGCAGTAGAAGTGCACTTTCTAAAGCCTGCACTGTGTAACTTTCTTTCTGCTTGCTACATTACTGATCATTCTCCTTAGTATTGGCATTTTAAAGTGTAATTCTATGTGTGAGTGCCAGTAAGGTGTGTGTTCCAGCATGAACACCAGATGTGTTACAGGACCACCCAATTGCAGACAGAGGGGAGTGAGACAGATTAGTGCTCTATGGCAATAATAATTGGAGAAATTAACTACTCTATAGTAGATAAGCTATATTCCCTGTATACACCTACTAAAATGTTTAATTCTCAATTTTGAATGTACCTTTAGCCAACAAAAATCTATTCAAGTTTCCAATTTCTTTTTATTGTTTCCAGTTTTTTTTTTAATTATTTAGTATAAGGCTCTGCTCAAGCAAATCCTAGTATGTAACAGAATACATCAAGAAGAAAAATAAATAGGGATTCACATTCCAGTAAGCTGTTAAAAATATAAAATTACTGCATATAGTTATCCTATTTTATCTGACTCTAGAACCTGTACTTGCATCCTTCTCATACCAAAACAAAACGGAACTGCTGCCAAAAGTGTACCTATGTTTTGCCCCCCAAGCCCAACCACCTCATGCTTATACTTGCCTTCTTTTCACTCTACCACAGTTTCATTTGCCTGTTGGAGTTGAGCTCTAAGCCCTTGTACACACAGTCGGAGATTCCGACAACCAAATCCGTCGGATTTTGTCCATCGGATTTTGGATACACCGTATACACACGGTCGGACAAAGTTGTCGGAAAATCCAACATGATGGCGTTATTTCGTTTACGACGGGACTATGTTCACGCTAGCAGCCAATAGCTTTGGTGTAGGTATTTGATCTGAGAATGCGTGGCACTTTGTCTGATCGGAATTCTCTACACATGATCGGAGTATGTCCGATCGGAGCATTTTGACAGAAAATATTTCTGGCAAGTTGGAAAAGTTGATCCGACGGATATTCCGACGGAAACAGTCCGATGCAGACCACACACAGTCGGAATATCCGACAAAACGATCTGATCGGACACATTCCGACGGAATCTCCGACTGTACAAGGGCTAAGACCTAGCATTTCCAGGTATGGGAAAACGTGATTCTCTTCTCTACCTATGATGAACTTTATTTAACGTGAAATTTAAAGCGGTTTTGTACCTAAAATTGCATCTTCTTCTTATATAAATCGCATGGTAACATAGTTACAGTAATGAACATTGAAATAAAATATTATTCAGTACTTACCTTATATTTGTGATGTTTGTGCCGACTTCCGGGCTGTCCTCCCGTGGGAGTAGGCGTGGTTATCGGCCTCACAATGGTCCCTGGGAAATTTCTTAGCTATTTCCCAAGAATCCATGGGGGACATAGTAAAGCCGATGGAGCGGTGGATGCTGGGAGCTCAGCGTCATTGCATACAGGAAGTAAATGCCTGTGGGCTTCAGACGCCCACAGTAAAAATGGAAACTGCCGGACTGCTTTTTTAAAAGTTTTCCTCTGCAATAAAATCGTCACGCCGGGGGTCAAAAACACGCCGATCGTGACTGCTAAGACACGGTAGGAATCGCCCACCAGTGACACAGGTAAAAAAAAAAACGAAACCGCAGCGGAATCCTGCTTTAAATCTGCATTGTGTTGGGAAGTCACATAGTATGCAATAATACACAGCATACTTGCACATTCTGACACACTTACCTCTCTGTGTGCACCTCTTTAAGCATGTTACAGGTCAGGACTGTGATCACCACTTTGTCTGACACTGTTGTCATCTTCCCTACCACTTCTTCTGGGTCCTGTGGTGCTACTCTTCTGCCATTGGATGGCCACTGATGATGTACCTTTTGTACATGTGCACAGGAATTATATCATACCTGTCACTAGGCTCTGCATACTGAGAATGAGTCTTTCAAAGTCCCATCTTCTCAAGTATGCAGATTATTTGTGAAATCTTATATATTAACAAACATTTTTTTTTTTTTTTTTATTCTTTATTTAAATTTTTCATTTAAGTTGCGTACAAAACATAATCAAGTATTATAAAAGAAAACCATAGGACCAAAATACATTCATGCCCTTCAATTTTTCACATTATCCTGGTTTTCTTTCTTTACTTCTCGAGTTCTTCTAAAATATCTCCCTCCCACCCCTCTCCCCACCCCTACCGACCCATTACCTCGTTAAAAATCATAGATTGTCTAAAGATTTTCCAGTATTTCCATTTCACATGGAATCTCTTTCTTTCTCTTTCTTCCTCCATTCCCAGCCCTTCAATACTATACATTTCCTCAACTTTTCCTAGCCATTCCTTTACTTTGGGTGCTTCTATTTCTTTCCATTTTTTCGGAATCAGGCTTTTTGCCACGTTTATTAATGAGCTTGTGAGGGAATTCCTATACTCCTTAATTGGGGTATCTACTGCATGGAATAGGCATAACCATGGGTTCTCAGGTAACTGTATTTTAGCTATTACTTCTATATATCTTATTATTTCTCTCCAATATTCTTTAATCTTGGGACAGTCCCACCATATATGGGCCAAACTTCCCGTTTGTCCACAATTCCTCCAACATTTCCCAGATTGTCCCTCCTGGTACTTTGCCATTATATCTGGGGTCCTATACCATCTTACTAAAATTTTATAATTTGTTTCTATCATCTTACTATTTTCTGTGGATCTGTGCACCATCTTCAATATTTTTTCTATATTTTGGTTTTCACCCCGTGCTCCTATCTCTTCTTCCCATTTTTTAATGAAAGTTGGTACCTCCGCCTCACATTCCCGTCTCAAGACCTTATAAAACTGGGCAATACCTGCCCTTGGGGATTTCCCCTCACATATCCGCTCCAAGGCAGTCAAATTTTCTCCATCTCTAAGCGGTTGTGGTAGTCTTGAGACAAAATGTCTAAGCTGCAGGTATCGCCACTCATTCAAATCCATCCAATCATTTTCTTTCTGTAATATTGCTAGTGTTTTCAATTTCCCCTCTTTAATTATGTGTCGTAATTGCATATTATCTTGTTTTATCCATTTCCCTCCTATTGTACTTTTACCAGGTGCAAAAAAATTATTATCTTTTAAATAAATTAAAGGGGAATTATATTTCCACTTGTTATGTTTGTGTATTCCCTCCCATACTCTAAACACATTTTTTGTGACCAAAGGTGTTGTCTTCCCTAGTGATCTATATTTTAAAGGAGTCCAGATTTCTCTACCTAAATTTGTGCCTGATAAACTGTGTTCTATTTTTCCCCATCTTTTTTTACTTTCTAATTTTGCCCATTCCACCACCCGTGTTAACACTGCTGCTTCGTAATATTTTCTAAAGTCTGGGACATTCAGACCCCCCTCGTCTTTTCCCTTTTGCAAAGTCTTCAGTGGGATTCTAGGTTTCTTGTTGTTCCAGATAAATTTAGAAATTAAAGAATTTATCATTTTAAAATATAGGGGGGGGATATATATTGGTAATAGCTGAAATTTATAAAGGATTTTAGGTTGAATAATCATTTTTAAGGCATTAATTCTTCCTAACCATGACAGGGGCTTTGTTCTCATTCTCCTTATTTCTTCTCTCAATTCTTCTAGAAGGGGGATATAGTTTATTAGGTAAATTTTTTCTATTGATGCAGTCAGTTTAATCCCTAAATATTTAATTTCTTTTTGCCATAGAAATGGGAATTCTCTCTTAATGTCAAGTTCTTCTCTCGGATTTATATTTACGTTTAAGATTTCTGACTTGCTTGGGTTGATTTTAAAGTTAGATAATTCTCCGTATTCCTGTAAAGCCTTTAACAAGTTTGGCATGGAGATTCGTGGGCTGGATACATAAAACAGAATATCATCCGCAAATGCGGCTGTCTTATGTATTTCTCCCTCTATCTCAACCCCCTTTATATCTGGGTTTCTCCTTATCGTCTCCAGGAGTGGCTCCAATGCCAAAACGAACAATAGGGGGGACAGCGGACACCCCTGTCTAGTCCCATTGTTCATTCTGAAGGCTGTTGATAGTACCCCATTAACTCTTACCACTGCCTTGGGGCTGTTATATAGTGCCTTTATCCACTTCAAAATTTTGGGACCAAACCCCATTCCCCTTAGGGTACCCATCATGAATCCCCAGTCTACTCGGTCAAAAGCTTTCTCAGCATCTATTGATAGGAGTAGACTGGGGATTCTACTCTCCTTCATCCTCTGAAGCAGTAATAATGACCTTACTCCATTATCTTTTCCTTCTCGCCCCTCAATGAATCCCACCTGATCTGCATGGACTAAGCTAGGCATTAACTTCTTTATTCTAGCGGCCAATATTTTTGCGAACAATTTAATGTCCGTATTGAGTAGTGAGATCGGTCTATAGTTTGAGCATATTGTATTCTCTTTTCCCTCTTTCAATATCGTGGAGATTGTCGCAGTGGAGGCCTCCTCGCTCAGTCCATATTTTGTACCTAGTCCATTATATATTAACAAACATTTAAACCCTACAACAAAAGTTTAATAAATTACAGTTTACCAGTTTTTCGGCCTATTATATTTTTCCACAATGTGAAGTCAGCTTATTCAGGTTAGAGAATATTAAAAATAGTGGCTTAAAAATGATCTAAACCTAAAACAGGCAATGTACTACAGTGCAGCTTACCTGTCCTTACATATGGTGGATGCATTCGATTTCTTTCCTCAAGCTAAGTAACAATGCTGCAAAGATACATTACAGTTAGTGAATTTATTTGTTCTTGGTTTTTAGTTACTTTAAACAGTTATCTTAAAAAACACATTTTTAATGTCCTCTACCTCAGCTAAGCCAACCTCTCCTTTACAGTCAAATAAGTGAAACCTTTACTGGCAGAACCATGAAGGCTGCCATTGCTGGCCTCTTTCTTATGCCGCGTACACACGATTGAACATTGATTGGACATTCCGACAACAAAATCCATGGATTTTTTCCGACGGATGTTGGCTCAAACTTGTCTTGCATACACACGGTCACACAAATCTTGTCGGAAATTCCAAACGTCAAGAACGCGATGACGTACAACACATACGACGAGCCGAGAAAAATTAAGTTCAATAGCCAGTGCGGCTTTTCTGCTTGATTCTGATGCGTGGAACTTTATGCGTCGGAATTGTTACACATGATCGGAATTTACGACAACAGATTATGTCGTTTGAAAATTTGAGATCCAGATCTCAAATATTGTGTGACGGAAATTCCGATGGAAAATCTCCGATGGAGCCTACACACGGTCAGAATTTCCGATAACAAGCTCCCATCGAACATTTTCGGTCAGAAAATCTGACCGTGTGTACAGGGAATTAGAATGCTAGTTGCCTTGCTACTATTTGCTTCAGTACTTTCTGATTTAGGACCCAGAATAGGCACACACATGGAAAATTAGAATAAATCAGAACTAGTGATTACACTTGGACCAGCATGACAGCCAGGAAGCCATTATTTTCAGATAGATAGGTCAATAATGGCCATCTCCATATTCTCTCAGTACAGTTTCAGTGAAGATGATAGTTTTTTATGACAATGGTAAGATTTGCTCTCTAATGGAGCATGGGAATACAAAACCTGTCTGATGCAAACAAAAGTTCATCAACACAGGCCCTCATTATTATTGGATTCATGTGTGATATCTTAGGAGGAAACTCAAAAGCCATCTCTGAACTCCCTCTAAGCTTGTACTACAGCCCAATTATGACACATTCAGTTTTGCAAAGTCATTTTACATGTGACAATGATACTTTCTGAAAATATGCTTTTTGCACAAACCAAATAGCTCATCAACCAAAGATCCCAGTACCACATGGTGGCCATAACATATCACAGGAGCAGCCACAGTGGAAGTCCCAACTGATAAAAAGGGAAAATATAACACCTACAAATATCAAGATATTTTGTCACAAAACCTCTGGTCAATCATAAATTAAACATAAGTTCGGTTTCATCATGACAATCTAAGGAACACAATCAACCCAGTAAAGGATTTAAAAAAAAAAAAAAAGACAGTGTCCTGGACCTATGTTCTTTAGTAAATATTGAGAGAGCTCCATGTAGGCAATGCCATTGTTACTGCATACTAACCACACATTGCTAAACCAAAGCAGGGCAAACCAACAGCAGCTGCCTTCCCCAGCTGCGTGTATCTTTCCTTTAGTGGAGTAATTATAGCCATAGCAGAACATGCAGCTGGTAATGGTTGTGGAATCCCACCAGGTAGATTGTTGAGGCACATTAAATATAGACAATCTTTGTAATTGTGAGAATAATACAGAACCAAAACCCACTAAGGGTTGGACAGATCACAGTCAACAACCCTGATCTTCGGTGAAGTCTCCAGTCTAGAAGAGATAATGTCAGACTCCCAGGAGGAAGACTTTAGGGCACCTTGCTGTCTGCGGTGTCAGTAGTTTTCCTTGTATTTCCTAGAGAATTTGTTATCTTCTGAGCTTCTAGTCATCTCTTCTAATACTGTAAAATTAAATCTGTTATTTTTTACAAACTCTGTATATGATATATATATATATATATATATATATATATATATATATATATATATATATATATATATATTTATGGCCGAAGCCCTATGACCGATACGTATCTGAACAATACAAACTTATCATGAGATACCCTATATGAAATGGACCTGAAAGTGTGCCCTGGTCTAATGGACGGTATACCAAAATAAGGGGGCATACCCAGTGATTAGAAATGAATGTGTTTGAAGAGAAATGTTTAGAGAAATGCCCTAAAAAAGGGCATGGGAGGGTGGGTATTGTGCACAGGAAACCGACAAAGACCACAGGCGAGTGGGCTGGTTAAATACCCCCCGGGCTCCTCCCATAAATTCAGGCCACCATACTGGCCTTCTTACTTATGGCCGAAGCCCTATGACCGATACGTATCTGAACAATACAAAATTATCATGAGATACCCTATATGAAATGGACCTGAAAGTGTGCCCTGGTCTAATGGACGGTATACCAAAATAAGGGGGCAAAAACACTTAGGTAGGGGTAAGAGAGTTTTATTGTTTCCAGCTTAATCTTTATTGAGCCAGTTGGGTGAATGCCTGAGAAATCTCTGACTGTGGGTTAGGGATGTATCGAGCGAAGCAGGCCGATTTCCACCTGCCCAATCTTTTGATGACGTGGTCCGGGACCCCGTGTCGGGATGCGGATGAAGCTGCTCCGATGCAGAAGGAGTGGCCGGAGTACTCACCGGGATTGAGGAGCAAGTTGCGGAGGAGAATCCTAACATGTTTAATGAACTGGCAGTTCATTAATGGTTTGACCGGGAAGGGCAAAAGAGGACTAGAGTCCGGGAGCTCGGGTAGTAGAGAGAGTAACTGCATAAGCACAGCGACCGGGCACCAGGCGTTGTTGGTTTTGTAGAGGTGGATATCTACGCCGGTGCCTGCCTGCTGGGTCTTGGTTACCGAGAGGTGGAGGATGAAGTGGTCCTGGTGACGGAGCAGATGACCTCTGCGAAGGACTGGACTGTGTGGGCTGTTATAGGTGAGCTCGCTGGGCCGTAGGAAGCCATAGTAGGCCAGGTAAATGGCTGCCTCTATGACCAGACTGGGGAGAACACCGAAGGGGTAGCTGGTAAGCATGGTGGACATGTCCCTGAAGATGGAACTGGTGATGGGGAGCCGTTTGACTTTTATTGGCGGCTGTTGCTTCTGGATGCCGCGCAGGATGGCTCGGATCGCGTGGGACGAGAAGATGGATGGTTTGGTAGGATCCTGAAGTGAGAGGAAGTGCTGTATGCCAGCTAAGTATAAACGGATGGTGTTGAAGGACAAGGCCAGTTGACTATGGCAGTATGAGGTGAAGGCTAGTATATGCCTGGCATCTGTGGGGGTGCCTACTGTGGAGGCAACCAGAAATGTATTGAACGCTTTCCAGGCTACCCGGTAGGCTCTCAGAGTATTGTCTGAGAGTGATTAGTTGATGAGCTGAGTGGCTCTATGTAGATGCGGCTCTAGTCCAGGGTCAACTGAGACCAATGCGGGATAGGAGCTGACACCGTATCTGCTCCGGGAACATGCTGAAAGAAGGACAGGAAATTAAAGCGAGACAGTGCGTCAGCTGCAAGGTTGTACTTTCCTGGGACAAACGTGCAGTATACATTAAACTGATGCTGCAGAGACAGCTGCACCAGCCTGCGTAGGAAGGACATCACGGAGAAAGACTTAGACCTGCCTTTGTTGACAATTTCGGCTGTGACCTGGTTATCGGTGGTAAAACCCACGGTTTGTCCTGTCCAGGTATGACGCCAGAGCTGGGCGGCTGCTACAATGGGGTAGAGCTCGAAAAGGGATGAAGACTGACTAAACCCAGGGATCACGAGTATTTGAGAAGGCCAGGGTCCGGCGAACCAATGGTGGCCAAAAATTGCCGCAAACCCTGTGGAGGCTGCGGCATCTGTCACTACCTGTGGCGAGAGAGGTGAGATACACGGGATGAACAGGGAGATACCGTTCCAGGTGGACAGGAACTCGTCCCACATTGACAGGTCTGCTATGGCTGCAGTATCCAGGCTGAGAATTTGATCCGGGTCTTGAGCCTGAGAAAGGTAGACCAACAGGCATGAGATAAAGGAGCGACCTTGTGGAATTATTCGCATGGCAAAGTTGAGCATGCCCAATAGCGACTGTAGCTGCCTCCTTGTACATCCCCTGGTGTGGGTGAATTCGCGGAGAACTGCCCTGATGCGGGTCAGTTTGTCGAGGGGCAGGCTGGCCTGCATGTAGCTGGTGTCGAGATTGACTCCGAGGAAGGTGATCGATTGTGCGTGCCCGTCCACCTTATGTTCAGCGATGGGAACGTTGAGGTTCCCAAAGATGGTCCTTAATTTGTCGAGGTCCCTTGGAGGTGTGCCCGGCTGTTCAATCAATAGGAAGTCATCCAGGTAGTGGATAACTTGCTGACAACAAGCCTTGTGCAGGAGGATCCACGCAAGAGACTGAGCGAATGTGTCGAACAGCCAGGGGCTGCTTTTGGAGCCAAACGTTAACTTAGTGGCGAAATAATATTGATCTCTCCATTTAATGCCGTGCCAGCACAAGAGGGACGGGTGGATAGGCAACAACTTGAAGGCGTCGGATATGTCGGCTTTGGACAGCCACGCACCTGTGCCTACTTTAAGGATGGCCTGAATCGCCATGTCCACAGAGGCGTATTTTAATGAAAACTCTTCGGAATGAATCAAGGAATTTAGGCTGGGAATGTGGGAAGAATGAGGCGCAGACAGGTCGTACACCAAAACGATTTTTATTTGAAAATTTGCCATTGACAAGCCCAATAGGGCTAACTCTCCACGTATTGAAGGGGGGCTGTGTGAAGGGACCTATGACGAAGCCTCATTCCACCTCGGTTTGCAGCAGTTGGTCAATGGTCTGCTCGTCGGAGGCTGCTGAGCAGAGGTTTCTGCACTCGTAGGTTGTGTGGGGCAGGGGGATGAGGCCGGTGTGAAAGTCTGTTGTGAAGCCACCGATGAGGAAGGTGGCTAGTGAAGGAGTGGGGTGCATGGTGAGGTAGAAGCCCAAGCATAGGACGTCTATGCGGCTCAGTCATGAGCCCTTGTGAGCTTTGACCTCGCACAAATTTCTGGGGTGCGCTCTGTGACATATGACACAGACGTGCAGTAGGCGGCACTGGCTAAAATTGCATGAGCCATAGTTATAATTGTTGCAGATGGCCGCTCCCCCTACGGTTCGAACCAAACGTCCAAACTTGTCCACTTGAGTCTTTGGCGCAGGACCTGACGGGCCTTGGGCTGCACCAGAGGTGGAGGGGAACTCTACCGGGCGGCTAACCGACATGTTGGCGCACCAGGAGGGTGGAGGACTGGCAGATGGCACACAGGGGTGAACGAAGGCCGGCAAAATGCCGGCAGAATAGTTCGGTGTCCATAAGGCTCCAGTCTGTGGGTGACTGGAACTGTGCCAGTTTAGCGGCTGCTTTGGCTGAGAAAGAACGATATTAATCGTAAAAGGAGAAGCCTCCGTATGTGTACCCTAGGTCCACCACCATGTGGAGGTACAAATCCAGCTCTTCCCTCCTGGCGGGGGATGCTGAGTAAATGACGTCTCTCAGCATCCCAAAGGCTAGGGCAAACTCTGGGATGGAAAGTTTGCGATTCAGCCTGGGGTCCTTGGCCTTGAGGACTACGGAGACATCTCCCCAGGTGTAAGCCTTGTTTTCTGCGAGGTCATGGACCGAAATAAGCAGGGAGGCAAGGTTGACATCCTTGCCGTCCAAGATGTCCTTCCTTATGCCGGCCGGCACCAGATGTGCTGGGCAGACAACGGGACATGTCCCTGCGTTACCTGTCGGCAGTGGTGACGGGACTGGAACTGGAACAGGGGTTGTTGTGGCTGGGTGAGTTTCTAGGAGCGTCACTCTGGCCTGGACGTCCGTGACCGTATTGGTTAAGGACGACACCATAGAATGCAGTTGGGCTATAGCCGCTGAGATGGACTGGAAAGAAGCCTGAGGCGGGGTACTGGGGCCGGCCGTAGCTGGCAGGGTAGAGAGGAGCCTGAAAAGCTCTGCCTTCCTAGCCGTAGCGGGGAAGGGAATGCCCCTGCGTCTCAGCTCTGCTGTCAGCCTGGGGATAGTCCAACCCCTGAAGGACTGTACGCTGTCGCTCACTGAAGGCGGGCGAGGAGACAAGGGGGCGGTAAGGTCTTCGCTGCCGACTTGGGACATGGCTCCAGGTGAAACGTGCCCTAGGAGTGATGTCCTATCTCTTTGGGGACGAAGGATGGACGACCGGAACCTGGGAAAGATAACGTCCAAGCTGGTGCAGGGTGGACCTACTGAACTTGACTGACCTGGAGAGAGAAACAACAGATGACAACTGGTGAGGAGCCTAACAAGTAAACTGAAGAGTGACGTAAACGGCTGGCTAATATGACCGAGGTGCACCGGTGAGTAGACAGTTTTCGTCATAATTCTTTCATTATCACCATCATCAAATTATTATTTTTTTCCTCTTTTTTTTTTTGTATTCTGCTGTCTCAATCCGACGTATCATTTGCGTAAAGGACGAAGTGTGGGATGACCCGTGTCCAATGCGGGAGCACGAATAAGTGCTGTAACTGTGACCGTACAATAAGGCAACCTGTGGAGAAAGTGAAATGTGGCCGTTCCATCTGGGGCACGCCGAACCGAATCGATGCATCACAGATGCTACTGGATTTGAGTCGGAGCGCGGTAAGTGACAGTGAAATGAAGTATGATTGCCATGACAGAGGCACGAAATGGTCGTGTCGCCAGTGCGACTGACAACAAAGCGGACTCTGGAGCATGTACTGAAATGTGGGAAATAACCTGGGGCGAACCGGAACGAATCGGTGCATGTTTAGGTGCGACTGGATTCGAACCGGAGCGCGGAGAGTGACAGTGAAATGAAACGAACAACTTCTGTCATGACAGAGGCCTGGATCGGCCGGCCGCGAACTGAAACTGGAACCGAACTGGTCTCTGGAGCATGCACTGAAATGAGGCTGAAAAAATACCTGGGGGCCTTCCAGACGAATCGATGCACAGGGATGCAACCGGATTCGAACTGAACGCACTACGTGATAATTAAATATTTCCCATGATAGAGATGCGAATCGTAGAGGACGCAGCCTGCGACCGTCAACGAGCGGGCTCTAGAGCATGTACTGAAATGAGGCCAACGCAACTGGGACACGTCGATCGAACCTGTGCGTTGAGAATGCGACTGGTTTAGATTCAGGACGTAATAGGTGACAGTGAAATTATTCCCATGACAGAGACCCGCATCGATTTGCAACGAGTGGGCTCTGGAGCACGTACCGAAATGAGGCCGAGCAACTAGGGGCACACCGGAACGAATCGCGCATTTAGCGGATGCGACTGGATTCTAATGAGTGAAATGATGAAATGACCTACGTGAGCCAGCCGTGGCAGAGGCACGAATCGTTGTGCCGTGTGATGCGACTGGCAACGATTTGTCTGTGGAACACGGTGATGAGGCAGACAACATAACAAGTTACGAAAATAGTGCAATATTTTTTGTTCAAGCAATTTCTACTGAAATGAGGCCCGTGAAATGAAGGGCGCTGCGATAATGGTGCGTTTTGAGTGACTAACAACCCGGTTTCACAACGAATGACTCGAGATTTCAGGGTTTAACGACACTCAAAATAGAAATGTTTTTAGTAAAGGAAGGTCAATCGAGACCCTTACCTGCGGCAGTCGAGCCAGAGACGTTGTACAAAAAACATGAACGGGAACGAAAACCACGAGACTTCTAGTAGAGAGAAGTTATCCGAATGGCAACGAAACTCGAGCAGTCGGCCTAGTGACGTAGTGTTGCGCACAGGAAACCGACAAAGACCACAGGCGAGTGGGCTGGTTAAATACCCCCGGGCTCCTCCCATAAATTCACGCCACCATACTGGTCTTCTTACATATATATATGGAACATGGTTGGGCACCCTTTGGTCAGCACCCAGATTTGCAGAGGCAGGGGCAAAATCAGAGCAATCATACGTTTCTAAAGCTTTACTCTTTACAGTCATAGATTATGTGTGCAATGTTTGGGAAGGCATCACAAGAAGACTTCCATAACATCCTGATCTTCTCATTACTATCCACCAGAGATGTCAAAGTCAATTTTACAAAATGTCTTTATTGTTACGTTTTTCACACTGACTTTAAATGAGGTATTTTTAAATTGGAAAGCAATTTTAAAAATACATATTTATGAAAATAAGAACAGTGTTAATTTTTGCTAGCCATTTTTCTTAAAAAAAAATGATTCTCTTTCCTTCTAAAATAAATTTAATTTACTGTTATGAAGTACATTTCCCTATTATTAAACTCTCCATTCTGAAAATGTTTTCCATGAAATCACAGATTAAAGTGAGAATAAGAGATACGGAATTTGGTCTAATTGATGGTGGAAAAAATACCCACTGACTGGCTGGCTGTCTTACTGGCTGATTGGGACAGGTCAGAAATTAAGCTGGGTAATACTCACTGGAAAGATGCATGCTTTTAGACCCACATCATAGTAGAAATTTTACCAACCAACAATTTACTACTTTGCTTAAATCTATAGAGAAAAAAAATGCAAGACCTAGTCTTGCCAATGATTGACTTTACTGGCCCTTCACATGAGACCAAGGCAGTTCAATGGCATATAAAATATATCAACTGTTTATTGAAAATTAAAAAAGAAAAATGAAAAACAGACATTAAGGTCACATGCTACTCATTTGGTTTCAAAATCTCAACAACCAGTATCATAACATATAGTGCAAACATGCTCCTGTTGCTCTTCCTGATACATTTGGTCTGGGCACTGATGGCCAATTTGTTTTTCTCAAATAAAATTGCTTTACTGGAATGAGTTATTCCTCTTGTACAAATCCCTTGTAGCATAGGGTGTTTGCTTAACGTGAACACCAAATTTTAAGTCTGAGTCACTGAATGTCTTTATTGCCATTCTTTACTGACCAAAATTAGAGTGTATTTTTCTTTTGTATCTTGGTCTCTTGTCAGGTGCAATGTAATAATTTGCTGTCTGTACTATTTTGTTACATTACAGCTTTTAGTTCAATGTTTTTTTGATTTGAATTATATGTGATGGATCAGAATACATTAGCCTACATTGCTGAAGTAAAATTAGAAAAATATATACATAAAACATTTTTTCAGAAATAAAAGGCTGATAATTGGCATGTGTGTATGTATTCACCCCTTTGATATGAAGCCCATAAAAAGCTCTGGTGCTACCAATTACCTTCAGAAGTCACATAATTAGTGAAATGATATCCACCTGTGTGAAATCTAAGTGTCACATGATCTGTCATTACATATACACACCTTTTTGAAAGGCCCCAGAAACTGCAACACCTAAGCAAGAGGCACCACAAACCAAACACTGCCATGAAGACCAAGGAACTCTCCAAACAAGTAAAGGATAATGTTGTTGAGAAGTACAAGTCAGGGTTAGGTTATAAAAAAAATATCCAAATCTTTGATGATCCCTAGGAGCACCATCAAATCTATCATAACCAGATAAGGGCAGCACAGTGGTGTAGTGGTTAGCACTTTCACCTAGCAGCAATGGGGTCGCTGGTTCAAATCCCGACCATGACACCATCTGCCTGGAGTTTGCATGTTCTCCCTGTGCCTGTGTGGGTTTCCTCCAGGTGCTCCGGCTTCCTCCCACCCCCCAAAGACATGCTGGTAGGTTAATTAGACCTTGTCTACAAAAAATTGGCCTTTATATATGTATGTCAATGTTGTACGTGTTTGTAAGCATGTGAGGACCTTACAAGGTAAAGGACCACGCAAGCTGCAGATGGTGGCAAGAAAGCGCCCTGAGGCAATTCAGTTCGCATAGGTAGCGCTATACAAGTCATTCATTCAGATGGAAAGAACATGGCACAACAGAAAACCTGCCAAAAGACAAAACACCAAACACTAAAACAGACCGGGCAAGGAGGGCAATAATCAGAGAGGCAGCACAGAGACCTAAGGTAACCCTGGAGGAGCTGCAGAGTTCCATAGCAAAGACTGGAGTATCTGTACATAGGATAACAATAAGCCGTATGCTCCATAGAGTTGGGCTTTATGGCAGAGTGGCCAGAAAAAAGCCATTACTTTCAGCCAAAAACAAAATGGCAAGCTTATAATTTTGGGAAAAGGCATGTGGGAGACTCCCAAAATGTATGGAGGAAGGTGCTCTGGTCTAATGAGACTAAAATTTAACTTTTTGACCATCAAAGAAAACGCTATGTCTGGCACAAACCCAACACATCAGTCAATCATCAATCATCAATAGAAAATCTGTGGTCAGACTTAAAGATTGCTGTTCACAAGCGTAAACCATTCAACTTGAAGGAGCTGGCAATAATCACAGTGGTAAGATGTGGCAAGCTCATAGAGACTTATCCAAAGCGACTTGGAGCTATGATAGCCACAAAAGGTGTCTCTACAAAGTATTGACTTTAGGCGCGTGAATAGTTATGCACATTGACATTTTCTATTTTGTCCTATTTGTTGTTTGCTTCACAATAATAAAAAAAAAATCTTCAAAGTTGTGAGCATGTTCTGTAAATTAAATTATGCAAATCCTCAACAATCCATGTTAATTCCAGGTTGTGAGGCAACAAAACACAAAAAAATTGCCAAGGGGGTGAATACTTTTGCAAGGCACTGTATATTAAAGTTTGCCATGTGGGTAGGTGCAGTGCATGGATCCAAATACAGAGCCTCTGCGTTCAGGACTGTGCACCAACTCCTGCCCATGTGTCAAATTTTAATATGTGATTATATCCATGCTGGCGCTGCATGTGCAATGTGCATCCACTTCTATGGGCTGCATGCATCCAGATCCAAGTTAGATGCACATGCATCTGGAAGAGGCTCTGCATGGAGGATGGCACCATGGGCGTCTGCAGAACTTTTTTCAGGGGGGGGGGGCATCATTTTAAGGTCACCCATGCTCCACTCCTTTTGACAATGTCAAGAAGGGGAGGGGCTTAGTCATTATCATTTAAAGCATAGGCATGCAAAGGTTTGGGAAACCTGATGCAAACGCTTAATAGAAAGATCAAGCTGCCATTGTCTAATTAGTAATTTCTAATCTGTTTTTATCTTTATAGAGGTTTCCACTACTAACTTTTCTTTCTGAAAATGTCAGCACCATGGCTCTGTTTTTCCAATATTTATATTCATTAACCCGGAAGAGGTATGCAGATAAGAATTTTTAACTTTCCTTAAACTTTTCTGATGTGCATACAGGCTCTGGCTTAGAAAGCATTCAGATCCACGGATCAGCACTACAGCCAAGTAAAGTGCAGTTTTAGAAGGTTAGCAATGATATCTCCCGCATATCTATCATGAAATAATTAATTTATAACCTTGACCGCAATTATACAAGTAGAACTGTTAGATGAGCTCCAAAACATGGACACAGGCTGTCTCACCTCAGGCAGGTGCTAGTGCAGGTGGACAGCTCACACTCAGCTCTTTAGGCGTGCTCCCTTCCTTCTCTCTGAGCCACGCTGCCCGGAGAAGATGGAGGAGGTGGGTGGTGCCAAAATTGACCAGGCAGGGAGGAGGAATAAGTTCCTTCTCCGCTCTGAATGCTGGGGCCTCAACATGGCCTCATGACGTGATGTCACTGGTTGCTAGGAGACAGTGCAGCGGGCAGCAGAGAGGCCAGCGGATGGTGCAATAAGAAAGTCAGGGGAGTCGGGGCTGTGCCGTTGCTGCTGAATATAACAGTAAGTGATTGCCACAGCTTCGGTGTCCCCCCTTGGTGGCAGCTTGTGGCGCCTGGGCGTGTTGTACCTGGGCATCCCCCCAGGATTGGCCTTGAGTGTCTGTGTGCAGACATATTGCTCTGGAGGGAGGCAATAGAGGTTAAGCATGCTAATAAAACTAATAAATGTGAGTGAGTGTCTTAGTTTTCTTAGAATGCTTCACCTCTAGTGGTGGTCCCACACTTGGTGTCACAGTATTCGATATTATAGATTTATTTACATATATATTTCACACTTTCAACCTTTAACTGTTTGTCCTATTTATCACTCAACCTTCCCTTCTGTCCCTGCCCTATCCCTTTCCCCCCCTCCCCCTCCCCTTTCCTCTTCCCTCCATCCTCCTCAGTTGTAACCCTTTTTTTTCCAGATTTTTTCACCAGTCACTTATCTTCACTTATATTGAGCACAATTAAGTATGCTTATTGTTAACGGTCAAATTGTGGTGGTATGGATTGATCTTACACTTGGCTATACCTGAGTAGATTTTGAGGCATGGTTGTAAATCAATAAGTTTCAATATACATTTTTCTACACAGATACGGGCTTTATATATTATATTAGCCTCTGTTTATTTTGTATTGTCAATGTTTTTATATCTAAATAATTAAGTGAATAATTTTTTTAGATAATTGTCTTTCTATTGTCTTTATACGCTGTGACGTGCAACACAATAGTCCCCTTGCTCTCCCTCCTTTCTTTGAGAGTTCTGGTTGGGGACCAGATTTTCTAACGATTTATCTCACATTCAATTGGGATGATTGTGCATGATGTAATGTTCTATCTGTAAACTATATTCTTTATGTTGTGAGGCCATTTAGTATTTCTATACAAATCAGATCTTGTTTAAATACATAATCATTTATTCTGTTAGATGCCAAAGACTGGATACAAATCGGAAGGTCATTCCCAAAAGTCATTCCATTGTCTTACCTGTTTCTATTAATGGCTTCATTGCAAATTCAGGCAGTGTCTTTCCAAAAAATGCTGTCTTCATTTGCATTTATGAATAGTACTATGACAGGTTTAGCATTTCACAGGCAATTTGTCTGGCTGTAATAATGCACTTAATCCAGAACCAGTAGAGACTATCTACCATTTACAGAAAGAAATCACAGCCACCTGGTGCTCCAGTCCCAGAACAAATACCTTTATAGACCTCTCAGGCAAACAGCAATGCAGCCTTATTTGCTGTTACTCAGCACGCACATACATACATATATTATATAGATATACCGGTATACAGTAGATAGCTTGATTTTACTTTTAGTTTTCAATTTAAGTTTTAGAATCAAGCTTTGTTAGGGCAACCGATACTGAAGATGACAGCACTTCTTCCACTGGGAAACAAGACGTCAGTGTAAAATAAATACTCCAGTTTTCAATGTTGTGCATTTTCCGCTGTCAGTTTTTAGAATTTTGTATGCCTCTGTTTCTTCCTCATCACATCACTTAAGTATACTTATCAAAACCAGCCCTGTTTTTACTTAATGTCATTTTCACATGGTACCTTCCCCTCCTATATAAAGTAGAGAACCAGTTGGCCTAGAAAAGCTATTTTCTATGCAAATTAAAGCAAGCCAATGATTTATAATTACATTCTGTGAAAGTGCCCTTCTCCTCTGACTTTCTCAGCAAGAACTTCACTATTTTTCTGTCTGTTAGAACATTGTTTGAATGAGTCATTGCTCATATCTGACTGCGACTATATAGCAGCAGCTTTTAGCTAGCCTGAGGAAGAAACCTTAATGTTTCTTACTTTAACCAAAATCTTAAATAGCTTACTATTTTTGTATTGGTAAAAATTGGATGTTTTTTTCATCATGTTTGTTATTAATAGTGTTTTCAATATTACTAACTAGTGTAATTAATTGTCTCCTGAATCTTTTTTTGTTGAATTTACATCAACTAAAAAAATGGTATGAGGTTTGCCCAGCAGAGGGCAAGATCTATCTATCTATCTATCTATCTATCTATCTATCTATCTATCTATCTATCTATCTATCTATCTATCTATCTATCTATCTGTCATGGGAAAAGTACACCCCATGGAATTTTGTTGATTTTTTTAAATAATTTTTTTGTAAAGTAAATATATGAACATTAAATCTTCATTCAGACATGCCTGCAGATAACGATGATACATTTGAAGAAAGAACACATACAATTGACATGGTGTATTCAATCTTATATCTTATAATCTAAATGAAGGAAAATGCACTTTTGTCATGTGATAAAGTTAATATACCCCTACATTTACCACCACTTACCACCACTTCAAATCCATGCAATTCCATGAAATTTAAATCATATGGTCCAGATTAGGCACCAAAGATTATGATCTCTAGGGTGCATGCAGGTCTTGTTAACCACTTGAGATCCGCGCTATAGCCAAATGACGGGACTACGTCTATTGACGTCGTCCCGAGCACAAGCGGCCTGCGCGCCCCCTGAGGGGCGCGCGCGGCGCGCTCTGTGATCGGCGAGTCCATGAGACTCGCCTGATCACCGATCCGTGCAAGGGGTCGATCCCGACCCCTTATCACGTGATCAGCTGTCAGCCAATGACAGCTGATCATGTGATATAACGGAGCCGGTAATCGGCTATTATTCCTCCTCGCGCTGACAGCGCGAGGAGAAAAAGGAAAAGCCGATCACCGGCGGCCGTGATCGGGACATCAGTCCCGATCACGGCCAGCCCTGCTAGTGCCCACCTGCCCCCTGCCAGTGCCCACCTGCCCCCTGCAGTGCCACATGTATTAAAAGTAAGTGCCCCCCGTCAGTGCCACCCAGCAGTGCCCATAGTGCCACCCAACAGTGCCCACAGTGCCACCCAGCAGTGCCACCCAGCAGTGCCACCCAGCAGTGCCCACAATCTGCCTCAAATGTGCTGCACCCCAGTGCCACATCCGTGCCCATCAGTGTCATCTACCAGTGCCCAGCAGTGCCGCCCATCAGTGCCCAGCAGTGCCACCTATCAGAGCCACCTATCAGTGCCACCTATCAGTGCCCATCAGTCCCATCTATCAGTGGTACCTATCAGTGCCCATCCGTGCCACCCATCCGTGCCACCCATCCGTGCCACCCATCCGTGCCACCCATCCGTGCCCATCTTTGCCCATCAGTGCCGCCTTATCTGTGCCCATCGGTGCCGCCTTATCTGTGCCTATTAGTGCCGCCTTAACTATGCCTATCAGTGCCCACCAGTGCAGCCTATCAGTGCCCACCAATGCAGCCTATCAGTGCCCACCAATGCAGCCCATCAGTGCCCATCAGTGCCCACCAGTGCAGCCTATCAGTGCCGCCTAATCAGCGCACTTCAATGAAGGAGAAAAATGACCCGTTTGCAAAATTTTATAACAAACTATTAAACATGATTTTTTTTTTTTTTGCATTATTTTTTTGTTTGTTTAGCAAAAAATAAAACTCCGAGCTGTAACTAAATACAACCAAAAGAAAGCTCTATTTGTGGGAAAAAAATGATAAAAATTTCATTTGGGTACAGTGTTGTATGCCCGCGCAATTGTCATTCAAAGTGCATCAGCGCTGAAAGCTGAAAATTGGTCTGGGACTGAGGGGGGTTTAAGTGCCCAGTAAGCATGTGGTTAAGGGCCCATTTACACTATGTGCAGTTACCTGCATTCCTCATGAAAAAATGCAGACAACTGTAATGAGACACAGAAAATAATAGTTGTTCAGACCCAAACACTGTGTTTCATTGCATTCCAGAGCAGTGAGATATATGCAACATGTTTGCATAATATTGCATGGTCCTGCATATCACTACACAGAAATGCAACACCCTGTGCTGCTGTGCGGTGACATGAATGAAGTTACACTTTGTACACTTCAAATAAAGTTAATTTAAAAAAAATAAAGGGGAGCTGTGTGGTACGATGAAATGCGCATCACACTGCTACCTGCTGCTTAGCTCTGCAGCCCAAAATGCTATGGGGGCAGAAGCAGTTTGGGCTACAGGGCATTGTGAAATGTCACAGGCCCTTAAAATTCATATATCTAGAGCCTTTGCTATTGATGTGCATGGTGTCACCTTACAAAGATCAAAGAGCTCTCTAAAGCCCCTAGAAAAGAAAGTTGTGGATGCCTATAAGTGTATCAAGAGCTTTAAAAAAGATTGTCAAATTATTTAAAAATCTAATTGTAGTAAATGCTGTTAATCCCCTTTTGTTGCCTTGCCAATGTCTAGTATATGAATAAGAATTCAATAAACAGACAAAAAAAACAGTAGTGTTTGTTCAAAAAGCCTTGGAAAGTGCCCCAAGAACAAAAAAGTCCCCTTTAAATGTGCAAGATGAAGAGATTCTTCCTTATTCTGGAAAATTGTCAGCAGGATCCACCATCACCAAGAACAATAAGGATGCAGGCTTACCAGACCACAATGACTTGCTTATTCAGAGTGGTCAACAGAGCTCAACTAGTGTACCCCGACATCAGTGCATCTCTCCTCCGATGTCCCCAAGAGTATGCATCAAGACTGTTCACTAAACTCCTCAAGTTCCTCAAAGACTCAGGTTCATGTGGAGACAAACAAATAAATGCTCCTCATAGTGCAGTAAGTTACCCAATATATTTATTTGTTTAACCACTTGCCGACCGCCGCACGACGATATACGTCGGCAGAATGGCACGGGCAGGCATATTGGCGTATATATAAGTCCATGCCTGCCCGCGGGTGGGGGGCCCGATCGGGCCCCCCCCCGGTGCCTGCGGCGGTCGGCATTCGTTCGGGAGAGATCAGGGATGAGGGGACGGCCATTCATTCATGGCCACCCCCTCGCGATCGCTCTCGACGAATGGAAATCCCCCGTGACATCACTTCCTCTCCTGTAATGTAAACACAGGAGAGGAAGTGATGTATTCTCTCCTCCGTGTCGGTATTTTCCGTTCCGACACGGAGGAGAGCGGATCGGTGAGTTGCACCAACACTCTACACACACAGTAGAACATGCCAGGCACACTCACACCCCCCCTTTACCCCCCGATCACCCCCCCAATTACCCCTGCCCCCCAGTCACAGTGACACCAATGTCATTTTTTTTTTTTTTTTTTTGCATTGGTGTCATTTGTGACTGTAATAACTGTTAGGGCAGTTAGAGTTAGCCCCCTTTAGTTCTAATGTACCCCCCTAACCCCCCCAATAAAGGTTTAACCCCGTGATCACCCCCCGTCGCCAGTGTCACTAAGGCTGGGTTCACATTGCAGCGGTTTATGAGAACGAATGTGATTCGCACCGCACTGCAGTGCAAATCACATCCGATCTCTGTGCGATTCGAGTTCAGCCATTCGCCGCACCCGCCGCACCCGCCGCACCCGCCACACCCGCCGCACCCGCCGCAAATTCGCACGGGACCCTTTTTTTGGCCCGCAGCAGAATCGGATCGCATGGGTGTTCACACCATGCGATCCGAGTTTGCAGATCGCACTGCGATATGCGAACTGATCTGGGGGTGTCAGTAACATTTCACTGACACTCCCAGCAGTTCGCATAGGGCAGTGTGAACTGCCGCCGGGAGGCATGCGATGCGGGAACCCGCCGCGGATTCGCGGCGTTTCCGCATCGCTCCAGTGTGAACCCAGCCTAATAAGCGATCATTTTTCTGATCGCCGTATTAGTGTCACAGGTGACGCTAGTTAGGCAGGTAGGTATTTAGGTTCGCCGCAGCTTTTTATAGCGCCAGGGACCCCCATATACTACCGCATAAAGCCCCCTGATTGCCCCCTAGTTAACCCTTTCACCAGTGATCACCATATAACTGTTACAGGTGACGCTGGTTGGTTAGTTATTTTTTTATAGTTTCAGGGCACCCGCCATTTATTACCTAATAAAGGTTTAACCCCCTGATCACCCGGCGGGTGTCATTTGTGACTAATAACTGTTAGGGCAGTTAGGGTTAGCCCCCTTTAGTTCTAAGGTACCCCCCTAACCCCCCCAATAAAGGTTTAACCCCGTGATCACCCCCCGTCGCCAGTGTCACTAAGGCTGGGTTCAGATTGCAGCGGTTTGAGAACGGATGTGATTCGCACCGCACTGCAGTGCAAATCACATCCGATCTCTGTGCGATTCGAGTTCAGCCATTCGCCGCACCCGCCACACCCGCCGCACCCGCCGCAAATTCGCACGGGACCCTTTTTTTGGCCCGCAGCAGAATCGGATCGCATGGGTGTTCACACCATGCGATCCGAGTTTTCAGATCGCACTGCGATATGCGAACTGATCTGGGGGTGTCAGTAACATTTCACTGACACTCCCAGCAGTTCGCATAGGGCAGTGTGAACTGCCGCCGGGAGGCATGCGATGCGGGAACCCGCCGCGCATTCGTGGCGTTCCCGCATCGCTCCAGTGTGAACCCAGCCTAATAAGCGATCGTTTTTCTGATCGCTGTATTAGTGTCACAGGTGACGCTAGTTAGGCAAGTAGGTATTTAGGTTCGCCGCAGCTTTTTATAGCGCCAGGGACCCCCATATACTACCGCATAAAGCCCCCTGATTGCCCCCTAGTTAACCCTTTCACCAGTGATCACCATATAACTGTTACAGGTGACGCTGGTTGGTTAGTTATTTTTTTATAGTTTCAGGGCACCCGCCATTTATTACCTAGTCTCACTAGTGTACCCCTAAATTTAGGGGTGTCTACTTTCCAAAATGGGGTCATTTGGGGGGGGTTTGTGCCATCTTGGCATTTTATGGCCTTCAAAACTGTAACGCCCTTAGAAAGCCTGAAGGCGGTGCTTGGTTTTCGGGGCCCCGTACGCGGCTAGGCTCCCAAAAAGTCCCACATATGTGGTATCCCCGTACTCAGGAGAAGCAGCAGAATTTATTTTGGGGTGTCATTTCACATATGCCCATGGCATGCGTGAGCAATATATCATTTAGTGACAACTTTGTGAAAAAAAAAAAAAAAAAAAAAAAGTTTGTAATTTTCCCGCAACTTGTGGCAAAATATAAAATATTCCATGGACTCAACATGCCTCTCAGCAAATAGCTTGGGGTGTCTACTTTCTAAAATGGGGTCATTTGTGGGGGTTTTGTGCCATCTTGGCATTTTATGGCCTTCAAAACTGTAATAGGTAGTGAGGAGTGAAGTCAAATATTTACGCCCTTAGAAAGCCTGAAGGCGGTGCTTGGTTTTCGGGGCCCCGTACGCGGCTAGGCTCCCAAAAAGTCCCACATATGTGGTATCCCCGTACTCAGGAGAAGCAGCAGAATTTATTTTGGGGTGTCATTTCACATATGCCCATGGCATGTGTGAGCAATATATCATTTAGTGACAACTTTGTGAAAAAAAAAAAAAAAAAAAAAAAGTTTGTAATTTTCCCGCAACTTGTGGCAAAATATAAAATATTCCATGAACTCAACATGCCTCTCAGCAAATAGCTTGGGGTGTCTACTTTCTAAAATGGGGTCATTTGTGGGGGTTTTGTGCCATCTTGGCATTTTATGGCCTTCAAAACTGTAATAGGTAGTGAGAAGTGAACTCAAAAATTTACGCCCTTAGAAAGCCTGAAGGCGGTGCTTGGTTTTCGGGGCCCCGTACGCGGCTAGGCTCCCAAAAAGTCCCACATATGTGGTATCCCCGTACTCAGGAGAAGCAGCAGAATTTATTTTGGGGTGTCATTTCACATACGCCCATAGCATGTGTGAGCAATATATCATTTAGTGACAACTTTGTGTAAAAAAAAAAAAAAAATTTTTTTTTTGTCATTATTCAATCGCTTGAGGCAAAAAAATAAAATATTCAATGGGCTCAACATGCCTCTTATCAATTTCCTTAGGGGGTCTACTTTCCAAAATGGGGTCATTTGGGGGGGTTTTGTACTGCCCTGCCATTTTAGCACCTCAAGAAATGAGATAGGCAGTCGTAAACTAAAAGCTGCGTAAATTCCAGAAAACGTACCTTAGTTTGTAGATGTGACAACTTTTGCGCAAACCAATAAATATACAATTATTGACTTTTTTTTTACCAAAGACATGTGGCTGAATACATTTTGGCCTAAATGTATGACTAAAATTGAGTTTATTGGATTTTTCTAATAACAAAAAGTAGAAAATATCATTTTTTTTCAAAATTTGCGGTCTTTTTACGTTTATATCGCAAAAAATAAAAATCGCAGAGGCAATCAAATACCATCAAAAGAAAGCTCTATTTGTGGGAAGAAAAGGACGCAAATTTTGTTTGGGTACAACATTGCATGACCGCGCAATTACCAGTTAAAGCAGCGCAGTGCCAAAGTGTAAAAAGACCTCTGGTCATTTACCAGCAAAATGGTCCGGTCTTAAAGTGGTTAAAAGCACATATATAGTAAAATATGCACATTTGAAATAACATTTGGTTCACTTCCAGCATACAATGACGTCAATGGGAGGCTCTTCCCTATGTGTTTCCTCATCAAAGGATGTCTTCCAGGATGTTCAGTGATCACTGAAATGGAAGTTCAGGCAGTATCTTGATAAAAAATGCTGTATTCAATTGTCCTTGGGTTGACTTGCCAATGAACAGTTAAAGTGGATGTTAAGCCACTTTAACCTCTTTATACTATCTGCGCTGTCTCCTAATGCTGTGTGCCCCTTGTGTGTGTGATAGATGAAAAAAAAATCTGTATATACCTGATTTCATATCGACTCTTGGTGCTCACGTGACCGGCCGCCTCTCTCCTCTCAACATTTGATAGCTATAGTGAGAGGGACCGAGATTCCTCTGCTAACATCAGGAGGGGACTCATGTGACCGCTGAGCAGAGCGCTGAAATCAGGTATATACTGCATTTTTTTTTATAAATCGCACACATAGGGCACACAGCATTAGGAGAGAGTATAGAAATGTAGATGTTATTCTGGCAGCAGGGGGGAGGAACTGACAGGCAGAGAGGGGGAGGAGGACAGAGAGAGACAGAGGAGAGCAGACGTGAGATACAGAGGATGATGAAAGCACATAAACTGACCATGGTGTCAGGGCACAGCAGCCATGGTCATTTTACAGGGGGAGGGCAGAATCAGGCAGGATCAGCCAGGTACTTCAGGTGATAGGGAGGGCCAAATTACACAGCACAAGCACTTGCTGTATAACATGCTTTAAAGGGACATAATCCCTTTTTTTTAAGGTTAACAAACGCTTTAAGATTTTCTTATTTTTTTATTATTATATTTTTATTACATTTTCAGTATATCAAAAAGTAAAAACAAATTTCACACAGATTACCACAATCTTCCCATTTTCCCTTCCTCTCCCCCACCACCTTCCTCTCTCCCCTTAACACGGTTTTATTTATTCTTCATTATATTATATCTCTCATCTTCCTTTCCGGTCCCTCTTCTATCCCTTCCACCTCTTACATACCTACCAATTCAGGGTAATTCCTAGTGTTCTTAAAGGGGTTGTAAAAGCAGAAGGTGTTTTTATCTTAATGCACTCTATGCATTAAGATAAAAGACCTTCTGTGTGCAGCAGCCCCCCAGCAACCTCAATTTACTTACCTGAGCCCAATCTCTCTCCAGCGATGTTCATGAGTGTCTAAGCCATCCGGGACACTCCTCCTTATTGGCTAAGACACAGCAGTGGTGTCATTGGCTCCCACGACTGTCAATCAAAGTCAGTCGGCCAATCAGGGCAGAGAGGGGTGGGGCTGAGCTCCGTGTCTGAATGGATACACGGAGGTCTGACTGGGCTTAGGTGCTGCTGGTTAAGGGGCACTCGATAGGAGGGAAGGGCCAGGAGCAGCAAAGAGAGACCCGAAAAGAGGAGGATATCCTCTTTTGCTGCCTTGTGCAAAACCAACTGCACAGAGGAGGTAAGTATAACATGTTTGTTATTTTAAAAAAAATACAACTACTTTAAACTCTACCCAGCTTTTCCATGTGTTAACAAATGTTTCTATTTTATCCTCTCCGCCCAGATACAGATGTTCTATATTGTAAATATATTCTACTCTTTTAATTCAATTGTTTACTGTTGGACTCTCAGGTTCCTGCCAGTATCTTGGGATCAGCCCTTTTGCTGCATTCATTAAATGTGGTATCACTGTACTCTTATATTGTTTTATTGTATGCTTCATACTATGGAATAAACAGAATCACGGGTCAGCAGGTATTTATACATTCGTAATCTCCTGTATCTGTTACAACTCCATCTGTCAGAATTCCTGTATTTTTGAGCATTCCCACCATAGATGGGCCATTGTCTCCTTCATTTCACATCCTCCCCAGCAAAGTGGTGATTTTCTTGTTGATATTTATGTGCCTTAGAAAGTGTTATGTTGAGATTTTCTTCTAAATGCAATATAGACATTGTGCTGTAAGATACACTGTATTACCAAATGTATTGGGACGCCTGCCTATACACACACATGAACTTTGATGCTTTCTGATGGGAAATGTGCGATCGGAGCTTGTTGTCAGAAATTCCAACCGTGTGTAGGCTCCAATGGACAGTTTCCATCGGAATTTCCTTCGCACAAAATTTGAGATCTGGTTCTCAAATTTTCCGACAACAAAATCCGTTCGTGTAAATTCCGAGATGGAAGCACTTGGTCTGGTAAAACTAGCGTTCGTAATGGAATAGCACATTTGTTACGCTGCAAATTTTGAAATCTTTTAATGTAGCACATTCTCTTCTTCTTTAGAATGCTAGAAGAATGAAGTTGTTTTGCTGCTCATATTCACACAGAGTTCTCACAAACTTCTTTCTTTATAATTTCTCGTGATTTCATGAATAATATTATTATTTTTGTCAGATCTCCATAATACTTTTTTTTTATCAAGATCTGCATTTTTTTTCTAGTGCTCTCCATAATATTATTTCTCATTTTGTGTGTCAAGTTACCACAACACCATTATTAGCTTGTATTTTTTAACCTCCTTGAGGTTGGTTGGTGTCCCTTGTTAATTTGACATTGTATTTTTAAAATTTACCTGCCTACTCACAAACTGTACTTTTTGAACTAAAACACATAGCCAAGTATTTGTGAAAAAGAAAAAAGCCATTTATTCTGGGTCATAACAAAATAAAGAGGAAGGCAACGCTGGAGAAACTGGTGAAATTTGTGAAGCCTTTGTACCCCAGGGCACGCATCAATTATTTTACAGTCAAAATTGGTGGCCTGAGGAGTCCATATAATAGTGAGCACAATCCAGTCGAGGACTACAAGAGATCAGGAACAGCAGCAGATTATATATCTGTCCCCAAGCTGTGGTCATACAACAGCCTGCATCTTTTGCCAGACCAGACAGAACCCAGGCCATCACTCTCTGGTCTTTCTTACATGCTTCCTTCCAGGCTGTGGCTCTGGTGTTGGAGGTGTGGCAGGAGGTGGAAGAGGAGGACCTGGAGGAGGAGGAGGAGGACCATGGTTCAACTCACAAATGTGGCTTTGGCTTGTGAGTTCACCCCTCAACCCCTTCAAGTTATTCCTCTTCCTGACAATTTTTGTGGAAGTCCGAGGGGAGTGACCTGGGATTCGGGCAGGCTACTGGGCCCGGCCACCTTCTGGCTGCCACTTACCCCCACCACCTCCTGGCTGCCACTTTCCATGGCCTCCTCCTGGCTAATGCTTTCCTGTGTATGAAAAAGGGACATAGTTTTATTTTTTGGTTTATCAATCACACACAATTTCCAGCTCATGACTGTTGCAAATTGAACGTTTATAAATAGAAAAGACTATCATTCTGACCCCAGCATGTTTCATTCTTTTCACAATCATTTGTGGCCACTACTGTCTATTGATATGTAAAACACTTTGGGAAATCAGAAATATTTTGAAGAATGCTAAACCTGACTCAAGCTGGGCTCCTCCACATGTGGCTGCCTGGAAGGCCCAGGTTGGTAGTTGGAAGCCTCAGCTGGAGGGGAAGGAAGCCTTGAAGGAAGACTGGAGAGTGCTGGCCTGGGTTCAGTCTGGCCTGCCAGAAAATGCAGTCTGTCGTAGTTCCACAGCCTGGGTACATAAATGTCATCTGCTGCTCCTGATCTCAGGGAATCCTTGTCCTTCTTGAGCTCCCTAATATAAGTGCTCCTCATGCCACCAATTAGGGCCTTCAAATAGGGGATGTCTGCAGTGGGGATCACCGGCTTCACAAATTCCAGCAATTAATCCAGCGCTGCATTCCTCTTTGGTTTATTGTTATAAAAGGGGTGGTTTAGTGCCACTGACAGGGCAGCACCCTGTGCATATCAATGAATATGCAGATAAAGTCTTCATTGTGGAATAGATCCATTTTCTCTGCAAGACACATTACAAGACAAACCCTAATGTCAGACGAAACTCTCCTAATCTTGACCCAATATAGGTCTCAATCTATAAGCAGTATAGGCCACTGATGCACCATCTTAAAATTGTACCTTCGTTATACCGATCGTGGCTTCCGTTACTTCATCCCCCTCCATAGATCTATGTATGACACAAGCGCGTTCCGCTTTATATACACTGCTCATGCATGAAACTCTGTCCACCCCTGACATTCTGCCAAAACAGTTAATTGTACAAGACCACAGTTTCAAGTAAGATATCTGTTCCTGCATATTTATAACACATGGTGTTTTTTTTTAGGTGATGTGGATGTTGTGGAAGAGGAATCTCATTTCACCAGTGAAAGTGCCCAGATCCTCATTGGGGAGAGAATGGGGTGCAATTGCGATTTTGAAAATCTAGAGCAAAACATCAATGATGTTCAACAACAAATGAAGAACATCATTGATGTTTTAGGGAGAATCTAAAACACACAAAAATTGAACACTTTTTTTCATGTATTTTTGGTTTTATAAAAAAAGTTTTAAAGTATTTTAAAAGTCAAATTTTGAAGATGCACACAATGTGTCAACATGTGCTATCTACCATCAGGGGATATCAATGTACACGTTTTGTGGGTGCAACCCCTTCCTCGCTACTAAAGTAGCTGAGAGGAAAGGGTTGCACCCCCAAAACACATCCATTGATCCCCCATGATGGGAGCTAGCACATGTTGACATTAGGCATGGGATCTGGAGGGAAATCCCCAGTTTGAATCCCAATTTGTGTGCATCTTCAAAATTTGACTTTCACAGGGGTGACATCACCTCATCTGATGAAGGCAATATCAACGCAGTTTTGACATACTAATGTCTGATATTGTCTTCACTTTATCAAAGTTGAACTTTGTAAGTTCCTCAGTTCTGTATGTTATATTTTGAAACATGCCTGTTTAACCAAAAAATGCTATTTCTAATTAATGTGACAAAAAATTATGTTATACGGGCATACCCCACTTTCAAGTACATAATGGGGTTTATTTATTAAAGCTGAAAAGTGCAAAATCAGGCTCACTTCTGCATAGAAACCAATGAGCTTCTAACCTCGGCTTGTTCAATTAAACTTTGGTAATAAAATCTGGAAGCTCATTGGTTTCTATGCAGAAGTGAGCCTGATTTTGCACTTTTCAGATTTAGTAAATAAACCCCATTGTTTACTTAAAAGTGGGGTATGCCTGTACACCAAAGATGTTGGTTTGTTCAAAAATCCCTTTCTAAACACATATGTGAATGTGCTTTGCGTAAAGGATTTTCTACTCAACAATGTGTGGCTTCTTCTTTCAATGATAAAAAGCAGTTTTTGGAGTAAAAGTTGGTGTTGACAGTGGCAATGGGGGTTATTTACTGAAGGCAAATCCACTTTGCACTACAAGTGCAGTTTCATGTGCACTTTTAAGTGCACTAGGAGTGCGAAGTGGATTTTCCTTTAGTAAATAACACCCACAGTGCTTTCCAATTTGCCACAATCATGCCATTTTCATGATTTCATGATGATTCATAATTAATGGTGCCAAAAATTTTGAATATGTTTGTCAGTAATGCATTACATACATTAACAACAAAAACAAGGTGTGTATAGCAAACTCACATAGTTTGCTAGTTTGCTGAAGAAGAGATTGCCACCTCGTGTATCAAATAAATTCCATTTGCACTATTGAAGAAAATGTCCAAAAAGAAAAGCCCATTGGAGAACCTAGGCGACAGCTAAAAGAAACCCAGGCAGTAAATCAAAGGAAATATTCTTTCAGTTTAAGTTAAAAAATGTAGGATAAAATGTTTCTTAAACAGTTTCTGGCATATCAATGGCCCCCCACCCACAAAGTACTTGACATACTTCTGTCTTACTTTGCGGATGCTTTGAGGGGGCAAGCCATGACGGCCAGCTTCAAGCGCCATCAGGGTTTCTTGTTGAAGTCCTGCCTCACGCCCAAATTCATTGAATTTCTCCTTAAATGGTTGTGTAGAATGCAGCATGCAAGGATTATCTGGTTAGGTTTATATTCCGCCATGTTCATTGGCGTAAGGAATAGGCAGATCCAGCTGGCCATTATCCCAAAAGCGTTCTCCACAATTCTTCTGGGTCTGGCCAGATGGTAGTTATAAACCCACTGGTCCAGGTTGAGGGTCCTCATGGCTTCAAAACGGTTGGCTGGTCAGAACGAACTAACAGAAAGCACTGAAAAACAGAAAGGGCGGAGCTGAAAATCAGATATGAGCAGACAAGAACGAACTGAAAATCAAATACGTAATAGAAATACGAACCCACAATCACAAACTGAAGAGCAGTAGCGATCATAAAATCAGAAGGCTGAAAAGCACAAATTGTCTGTCACCAAACTTCTACTAACACAAGATTAGCGGAAGGAGCCCAAGGGGTGGTGCACTTGGTATTGAACTTCCTCTTTCTAGTGCCCTCGTACGTGTTGTACGTCACCGCTTTCTTGACGTTCGGAAATTCCGACAACTTTGTGCGACCATGTGTATGCAAGACAAGTTTGAGCCAACATCCATCGGAAAAAAAACCATGGGATTATGTTGTCGGAATGTCTGATTGTGTGTAGGCAGCATTAGTCTATAGGGTTCAATATTGAGTTGACCCACTCTTTGCAGCTATTACAGCTTCAACTTTTCTCAAAAGGCTGTCCACAGGGTTTAGGAGTGTGTTTATGGGGATGTGTGACCATTCTTCCAGAAGTGCATTTGTGAGGTCAGTCACTGATGTTGGATGAGAAGGCCTGGCTTGCAGTCTCCGCTTTAATTCATCCCAAAGGTGTTCTATCGGGTTGAGGTCAGGACTCTGTGCACGCCAGTCAAGTTCCTCCATCTTATACTCGCTTATCCATTTCTGCTCCAAATCAGTCTGGTGCACTGGTCCAAATCATTTGGTGGAGGGGGCTTATGGTGTGGGATTATTTTTCAGGAATTGGGCTTGGCTGCTTAGTTCCAATGAAGGCAACTTTGTGGGAACAGTATGGGGATGGTCATTTCCTGTACCAACATTACTGTGCACTAGTGCACAAAACAAGGTTCATAACGATGAGCGAGTTTGGGATAAAGGAACTTGACTGGCTTGCACAGAGTCCTGACCTCAGCCTAATAGAACACCTTTGGGGTGAATTAGAGTGGAGACTGCCAGCCATGCTTTCTTGTCCACATCAGTGCCTGACCTCATAAATGTGCTTCTGGAAGAATGGTCAAACATTCCCATAGACACTCGTAAACCTTTTGGACAGCCTTCCCAGAAGAGTTGAAGCTGTTATATCTGCAAAGAGTGGGTCAACTCAATATTGAACCCTACGGACTAAGACTGGGATTCCATTAAATTTCATATGTGTGTTAAGGCAGGCGTCCCAATACTTTTGGTAATACAGCATCTCACAAACGTGAGTACACCCCTCAAATTTTTGTAAATATTTTATTATATATTTTCATGTGACAACACTGAAGAAATGGCACTTTGTTACAACTTAAAGTAGAGAGTGTACAGCTTGTATAACAGTGAAAATTTGCAGTCCCCTCAAAATAACTTAAATAACACACAGCCAAGTCTAAACTGCTGCCAACAAAAGTGAGTACACCCCTAAGTGAAAATGTCCAAATTGGGCCCAATAAGCCATTTTTCCTCCCCAGTGTCATGTGACTCGATAATGTTACAAGGTCTCAGGTGTGTTAAATTTGGTGTTATCACTCTCACTCTCTCATACTAGTCACTGGAAGTTCAACATGGCATCTCATGGCAAAGAACTCTCTGAGGATCTGAAAAAAAGAATTGTTGCTCTACATCTACATAAAGATGGTCTAGGCTGTAAGAAGATTGCCAAGACCGTGAAGCTGAGCTGCAGCACAGTGGACAACATCATACAGCGGTTTAACAGGACAGGTTCCACTCAGAACAGGCCTCACGTGGGCGATCCAAAGAAGTTGAGTGCACGTGCTCAGTGTCATATCCAGAGGTTGTCTTTGGTCAAAAGATTGCTGTCAGCATTACTGCAGAGGTTGAAGGGGTGGGGGTGTCAGCCTGTCAGTGCTCAGACCATTCGCAGCACGCTGCATAAAATTGCTCTGCATGGCTGTCCTCCCAGAAGGAAGCAGTTTGCTGAAGACAAGCTGACTAAGGACATGGATTCCAACATAATAACAACTCCAAACACACCTCCAAAACGACCACTGCCTTGCTAAAGAAGCTGAGGGTAAAGGCGATGGACTGGCCAAGCATGTCTCCAGACCTAAACCCTATTGAGCATCTGTGGGGCATCCTCAAATGAAAGGTGGAGGAGTGCAAGGTCTCTAACATCCAGCAGCCCCGTGATATCATCATGGAGGAGTGGAAGAGAATGCAAGTGGCAACCTATTAAGCTCCAGTGAACTCCATGCCTAAGAGGGTTAAGGCAGTGCTGGAAAATAATGGCCACACAAAATATTGACACTTTAAACCCAATTTGGACATTTTCACTTAGGGGTGTACTCACTTTTGTTGCCAGCTTTTTAGACAATAACAGCTTAGTAATTATATTATACAAGGCCACACTTAGATTGAAAGAACCGGTTGCTGCTGCCCTTAAATCTACAACCCCCTAAAGGGCTGAGGATGTGCAAATTATATAAAAATAGGGTCAAAGGCGCTACCTCAATGATGTTTAAATATAAATGTGTAATATATAATTATGGAGGAACTCCCTCCAGAAACAACTCTTCCCCAGAATCCTCTCAACCAACAATAATCCCGCTGCTGAGGACGTCAATAACGAAACGTGGACGACGGAGCCACGCACACTACGTCATTTCCGGGCGCTTATCGTGTAGAACGCAGCTGGAGCGCACTCCGCTTTTCCACAGATCTAGCGCTTCTCCTACAGGTTTAGCACACATTATTATATGAGTTGCTGTTTGCACTTAAAGGGGTAAGAAAGGAAATAGACCTGGCGCTATACCATATACCACTACAAATCTGTACGTGAAAACTCTGTTATGTGTAATTTTCAGCGTGCTGGCAATTAAATGGAAATCATAAACTAAAAGTCATAAAATAGGAAATGCTCATCCAAATATTACTATTAATAATACTAAAGTGCAAGTGATAGACCTGTGCATAAAAACTTTGTAATGGTCAGCGTGCTGGAAATTAAATGAAAAACATGGAAAAAAACATAAAGTGGAAATTGCTTATTCGAAAGTGACTCAAACAATATGTTGCTAAAGTGCAAGTGCCAGTGAATTTACATGTGCCAATAACTATATGTTATCATTCGTGAATTAAAAATATGGAAACAAAATAAAATGTGTTATCTCAGAACTATTAAAAATATGGTGACTATATTTTGTTTATAAGGTGTATTGCACAAAATGTCATGCAATTTATAGTCAGAAATAATTTCGTGATGACTGACACACTGCACAAATTAAAAGTGAAGATATGTGCAGTGCAGGAAAAAATAAATAAATAAACAATGAAAAAAATAATAAAAATATAAAAATATACAAATATAAAAATATAAAGATAAAAATAAAAATAAAATAAAATGAAAATAAAAGTCTCTGGTGAGTGACGGAATCTTCCGTGCGTGAAGGAGAGGAAGTGATAATTTCCAAAATTATTTCCCGTGTTCAGTGGTCACTTCTATATTATGCTCTCACCGGAAAAATGACCCCATCCGGGCTGGATCAGCCTTCACAATATTAGCTATTGTGTCGCTCTCTGGCTTGCTTCAGATGCAATGCTGGGGATCCCTCGTTTCTCCGTGAATATAGTGTGCCAATGGAGAGGAAACAACTGCATACAATAAGTCAAGCCTTTTTTTTTGTGTTTTTTGTATTGAGTGGTCCATAGCGCAATCTAACCCCCCCTAATCTTGGCTGTTTGCACTTAGGTGTGTGTTGTTTAAGTTTGGGCACCTTTGGAGTATACTAAACACATCTCTTTGATAACACAGTTTTAAAGGGTTCTTGATGTATGCCCTCTGAACCTTGGGAAACCTATTAGTGATTGGATACTCCCAGTCCTTTCCCTCTCCCCTTCCACCCAGCCTTCTTTGTTTTATTGTTGGTTGAGAGGATTCCTGGGAAGAGTTATTTCTGCAGGGAGTCCCTCCATAATTATAAATTATACATTTATATGTAAACATCATTGAGGTAGCACCTTTGACCCTATTTTTATAAAAATAACAGCTTAGTGTTTAGTTATTTTGAGGGGACAGCACATTTACACTGTTATACAAGCTGTACACTCACTAATTAACATTGTAGCAAAGTGCCATTTCTTCTGTGTTGTCACATGAAAAGATATAAAATATTTCCAAAAATGTGAGGGGGTGTACTCACTTTTGTGAGATACTGTATAATTTATAATAAAAAAAAAGTGAGGGCTCTCAATGGTTAGTGTCATAGGAAGGCTTATATGGTTTAACTGACATTTTTTATGATTTGGTTTGTGTCAGATAACTTTTTTGTTACTAATTTTAAATTTTAATAAAAAAATTCTACACTTAATAAGGGATGAAGTCCAATAAGGGTTTATTTTATTATAATTACCGTTAGCTTGTTACGTTAATTTGTTTAAAAACGAAAAAGCCCTTAGGTGAGTACTAGGTTGATCCTAGCCTGAGGCTAACACACCAGCATAATACATCTGTCAGCAGTGTATGCAGGTTCCTGGATTTTAGCCAGTAAAAAGGGCAGAAGCACCTAGATGAAACTAAACTTGGGTAGGTTAAAGCGGGAGTCCGCCGGGACTCCGCGTTTTTTTTTTTTTTTAAAAAGGCAGCAGCTACAAATACTGCAGCTGCTGACTTTTAAAATAGTGACACTTACCTGTCCAGCGCGCCCGCGATGTCGGCACCCGAAGCCGATCTCTAGATCGTCTCTCGGGTGCTGCCGCCGCCATCTTGGGTATGGGAATCAGGAAATGGAGCCTTTCGGCTTTCCCTCGAGTCGCGCTGCGCAATAAGGACGGTCCCCGCTGCCTCTGGGATCTGTGTGTTTCCCAGCAGGCAGCGGGGCACTTGCGGAAAGGGGCGGGCACTTGCGGAAAGGGGCGTAATCTACGCCCCTTTCCGCAGAGAGCTATCCCGGAAGTGGGTGCAGATACATGTACTGTACAGGTATCTGCACCCCCTCCCCCCTGAAAGGTGCCAATTGTGGCGCCGGAGGGGGGGAGGGTTCCAATGAGCGGAAGGTCCACTTTAGGGTGGACCTCCGCTTTAATTAGAGTGGAAAGTGTTACATGGAATTTTCAATTTCTCTCTTAATCTTCTACTTCCATCTACCTTTGATGCTTACATTAGGTTGGAAATGTACCAATACATGCACAATAGATACAATTCAGAACAATTCTAAGTAAAGGAAAATTCCACACTGCCATTCTATTTTATCTAAATAAATACCATCATATCAAACATACATGCCTGCAAGTAGCAACTCATACCAAAGTAAACGTTGGCTAACATTACAAAAGCCTCATTACACAGATTACTCAAAGCAGTGAAAGAATACAATTTTGAGTTAGCTAGTCTGCAATTGCTTCAAATTCTGACAGGACTTCATTATGACTAGACTTACCATTATTTTCATTCTAAGATATAGTTAGATAAATGAAAATTCAATACAAAAGAAGAAAAAAAAAATACTTACCCACCTGATTTATTATGCAGACACACCTAAGATATGCACAAAAAAGTCCCATCATGTAAAATACAGGATGATCATCATATCGTAATCAGCCAACCAGCTACCACAGAGGCTGTGCTGGTACATTATTACACCTTGCTGGAAAGAGGAATGTGTTTATCTACTAAAGTTTCTTCAATTGGATTCAGTAAACATTTTTCTTTTTTTGTTTATGCAAATAGTGTTTGCACAACCATCTATCCCTTTGTCATACAATAGATAAAAATCACGTCATATGTAAGATTTTGACAATATTGTTCAGGTGTAAAGATAATTGGATCTAAATCTAATCTCACTGCTGTTGCTGTTTAACGTGTTCATAATATTTGTGTTTCCCAGAAACATTTTGTGTTTCCCAGTTTTTGAATGACCATGTACAAACCAACTGTGACCAGATTTAAGCTTCACCTTCAATGAACAGGGAAATAGTAGGCCCCATAGGGTTCCCCTTATTCTTGGCCACTGAAATGGCAAAGATGGCAAAAGTAGCCTCCCACCCAACAGACACAGATGAACCTCTGCTGTACAATGGTGGTAGATGCAAAGATGCCAACACAGTTTCATGCTCTAGCACAGCCTTTCTCAACCTTTTCAACACAGAGGAACCCTTGAAATAGTTCTCCAGTCTCGGGGAACCCCTGCTAAAAATTAGAAATCTACAACTCATGATACATTAGTGTGATGGTCAGTGGGACCATCAGTGTGATGGTCAGTGGGAAGAATGGTCCTTACACTTGTGGTCATTGGGAAGAATTACCTCCTTACAGATAGCTAAAAAGATCAATGGTGTCATTGGAAACTTATCTGAGAGGCAGAAATGGCCCAATACTAAAGGAACCCCTAGAAACCTATGGAGGCACCCTAGGGTTCCACAGAACCCTGGTTGAGAATCGCTTCTCTAGCATTACATGCTATATGGGGAAACTTATCCGAGTTTTCATTAAGATTATGGTAAAAAATTAGTCCATTCATCTAGTTACAACAGTAGCTTTCAGCTATTTTACAATTTATAAATTTTTTCAAAGACATTAATTATGTTTCTGGTACAAAGCCTAATTTTTAACCAGCAGCTGAAAAATAATTGCATGCAAATTTTACAAATGAATGGTAAATGGAATAAGGGCAGCAGCAAAGAAAAAAAATAGCTAAGGGGAGAGGGGGAGAATGTAGTTATTATGAATTTGTGTTTTTTTTTAAATAGTTTACAATATACACATTCATAAATGAAGGTTTCAACTATAAATAGCTTTAATAACCCACTGCTGCCTGCAAAACCACCAACCATTTTGTGTATATTTCGAAACACCAGCTCTTCACTGCAGAAACATTGCTCCTTTACTTGAGTACACCTAGTATGGACTTCCCTCTTCTCAGTTTTTAGGGAGACTGGGCTGACAACTGTTGATGCTGCTTTTTCAGATGCTCTGTCAAATGGGAGATTTCAACCTGGTAAAATCCCTAGCATGGTGTGTTCCTAATGTGTGTAATGTGTACAATACGCATGGGCCCCAAAGGGGAAAGGGCACACTCTGCACTCTGGGGACTCAGTATGGGAAATGCTCCTCTTCCAGATGGTTTTGTTCGGGTGATAAAGACATACAAGGCTGCAACATTTGTTTTAGAAAAGATTTAGTCCACCGTCAGATTCGATTTTTTTGTTGTGATGTGATTTTCATTGCTGGGAGGTTAACAAAGCTAGTGGCTTTGGCACTAGGGGCCTTCCTCATGCCTATAAACTGTAAGAATGCACATCGGTGGCATTCTTACAGTGCTAGGGTCTTGAGGAGAAGTTGGCCTTGGGGCAGTAGGTAACTAGAGGGGCACACGATAAGCAAGCACTCTCATTGTATGTATATACTGGGGGCACAGCCAGATAGTACCTTACAGCAGGGATGCCCAACCTTTTGAATAGCGAGGGCCGCTTAGGTGAATTGGTAAGCGGTCGTGGGCCACAATGAGTGGAACGGGGGGATGGCAAGTCAGTGTTCACTCTGCAAAGTGAACATGGACACAGCATGCTCTACTCTATAGAGCCCCGTCTACTCTTTTTTTAGCGGATCGGATTGGAGGTAGGTGGGTGTAAATAGGGACAAGTCTGCTCCTTATAGTTGAATGGAGAGTCTGATTGGGTCGGACCGATTGTGTGAAAGGTGCCCAAGGCTGCTTTCACACTGATGCGCTGTGGTTTACGTTCACAGCGGGTGCAGCGCTGTGCACCTGTGGCTTTCCTGTAGTGTAGCTACACTTTGCCATAAACTTCTATTATGTCCTGCAGGTGTGGTGCATTTTCTGAAAGCACACCAAACTCGCAGGTAATAACAGAAGTCTGCAGACTGCAAAAGAGATCTACCCATATAAACACTGTGATTTTAGCAAAAAACTTACCTTTAACAACAGTGTTCTATTCGGGTATTGCTGGCTGTTGCTGTCCCGGACAGAATGCATTTGGTATCACTCCGCCTGTGACAGGAGTTGGCGCTATACAGGAAGCACCGGCTTATGCTCTGCAGTCGCTTGCTTTCTCTACCACCAGCTTCACTCACAACTTTCATGCCCTGGGATGGCGGATCAAGAATGTGTTCTGGGCTTGCTCACCCACCATCTGAGAGCAGGATGTCACAGGCCACATCAGAGGGCTCCGGTTGGGCACCCCCGCCTTACAGGATATGGAATACAACACTTGGTTCCTCACTATTGTGACATGCTTTGACAGGCCCTCTTCCAGAAGGCCTGATATTGCACACAGGCTCACTGCATTTAGAAAACACCTCCAATCCATAGATCCAATCCATAGATATTATCACAAGCAAGGAGGGGTTCGGCTTTTTGTTTTTTAGAAGAATCCTTTACATATACACCGGGTGCTGCAGCACTTGATTATAGGTGCCTTTGCATTTACAGTTCTCCCTTAGTTCCATAAATACCTGTTGATCATGCCAGTAAAGAGAAATGCAGCTTCCTGTGTTGGGGTGGTAATGATGCTGCACTGCGCCAGATTTTAGAGCAGCATTGTCAACCTTGTGAAAGCTGTGCCTGCTCGCCCTATAGTGGGATTAGAAGGTTGCAGGGACTGTGTCTTTCAGAATTTTCTCTGCTGATTCACAAGCCTGTAGCCTGTCATTCACTACTTGGCCACCCCTCTACCTTCCCACCACTTTCTAGAATCACAGCACTGCCTTTGTTGCTGAAAACCTACCATCCTTGAGATGCGAGAAGGGAAGAGTTGTAAAGCTGCAAAAGACTGATTGAAATTTGTCTATGCCTAATTTCTAATAAAGGGAAAAAGCAAGGTGGTGCAATGAGGTCAGAGCAAATCACCAGGCAAACAACACCCAGGAACCACCTAAAAAAAAATAAAAAATCAAATCAAATATATAATCTGGTGATTTGATTATATAATATATAATCAAATCATAATATGTAACAGAAAATAAATAAATAAATTATCTGTGAATCAATGATCACCAGTGTCTAGGTATGATACTTTCAAACAGGATGCTGTATCAAAGTGAATACTCATTGATGACCGGATATAACCATAGATTGTTCATATCAGAAAATATAGGAATCCTTCGGTCAGAGGTAGCCATAGAATAAGAAATTTGGCTATATATCAAAAGTAATGAATCCAGATCTGGGCTGTTATCATCCAAGATAGACTACAAAACAAACAATGTATGTCACAAATGTTCAGATGGAACCTCCAAATAAACAGAGACACATCATGACCTATCATTATGGATAAAAGAGAACTTACTATAGATACGGCAATGTAACAAAAATCCCCTGGGAGAGAGCAGTACACTCTTAAGCTTATAGTAAACATTTGAGGCAATTTAAAGCCCAAGTTTGGCTCCAAAAAGATTCCCACCATGCTCCCCGCACCAAAAACAGTCAGCAAGGGAAGTAATCCCTTACTGACTGCATCATAAGGCAGCGACCAAAAAATAACAATGGCCACCGCCATAGCTTGGCATCGGAGACATAATGATGTCAGAACACGGACGTCAATATCGGAAGTGTGTCACCACATATAGATGCAATGCGTACACCAAATAAAAAAAAATAAAAAAATATTGAAAAGTGCCTGTGAATTTATGATCACAAGTGTAAAAATATGATATTTTCGGGAAGGGGGGGGGGGGGGGAGGGGGGAAAGGGAATGCCATATCAGAGTAAGTCCTCATAGAAGACCAGATATAGCCCTAGATTGTTAATATCAAAAATATAAGAATCCCAGTCAGAGGCAGCCACAAAATAGGATAGGGTTTTCTTTGATGTTGCAGAAATGTTGTTAAAAATTCAATTCTAGGTTTGAATTATGTAAAACTAGCTTTTAAAAAAAGTTTTTTAAAAGCATGGGTGTCCAACTTGTGACCCTCCAGCTGTTAAGGAACTACAGGATCCATAGGGCATTGCAAGGAAAGTCCCACGAGGCATTGCTAGGCTGACAGTTGCAAACATGACTCCCAAAGGCATAGGCATGATGGGACTTGTAGTTTTCCACAAACAGCTGGGGGACTGCGGGTTGGACACCCATCCTTTAAAGCTAAAAGTGTGCAGCGCTTCTATCTGTGATTTGCAGGCACTGTCTGATATGTTGTTTATTACATTTATGGACAGTAATCTGCAAACATAAAAAGACTATGAACATGAATCATATGATTAGGCTAAAAGAAATAACCAGCCGCTCCCAGAATGCACACTTTTGCTTTTGGCTCAAATATTTGGCAAATGAAAAGTGAGAAGAAATAAATTGCATTACTTCTGACCCAAATTTATGCTCCACCAGACACTCCAAAACATAATGAAAAATATGCTTTTAAATGTTCTCTCTAAAAGCATCAGATTCTGTAACAGAATGGACCAGATTAAAAACAAGCACTGGGCTCCACTTGGAGACATACCTGAAACTTTGTTGATAACAGAAATTCATCCTGTAGGAAACGAGCTTGCACTCACAGCTTCTCTTTCACTTGACAAAAACAGAAAAATAAGCTTCGGCCCATCACCTTTATCACAACTTGTAACTTTACACAGTTGGATCACCTGAACTTACAACCACTCAATGATCACATAGCCTTTGTGCTCAGGGACCTGCAGATCATGGATGCTCCTTTGCTGAACCTGAATACTGTTCTGAGCACTAATGTAACAGTCTGAGCTGTAGACACCCACTTCACACAGATGGACATTAAAGAAGGTAGAATTGCAGTATTGCTGCTCTTGTCATAATCATTTGCACATCATGGAAAACTTACCTGTCTGTTTACCCTCCTACAGCGTTACAGACCAGAGCTGTTTCCCAATGCCCCAAGTCCTTTGGTCCAATGTTGACACTGTTGCTGCCACCAACTTTTCCTGGTATTCTTACAGGTTTCCATTGCTCCTCTTTGACCAATGGGTGGCTGCTGATAATATAACTTCTGCACTGGGGTTACATTACCCATAGTCCTGGCTCCCTTCTTGGCCAGGAGTCTACACTGCAATGTGTAGTCATTGTACACTAGTTTAACTACTTCAATACAGGGCATTTTCAGCTTCCCCCTTCCAGCCCAGACCAATTTTTCAGCTTTCATCGCTGTTATAATTTGAATAACAATTGCGCGGTCCATATGAAACTTAGATAATTTTTCCCCCCACAAATAGAACTTTATTTTGGTGATATTTTATCATCTCTGTGGTTTTTCTTTTTTGCGCTATAAACAAAAAAAGAGCGACAATTTTGAAAAAAAAACACTTTTTTGTTTTTACTTTTTACTATAATAATTATCCCATTAAAATAATTTTTTCCATATTTTAGGCTGATATGTATTTTTCTACATATTTTTGGTAAAAAAAAAATCGCAAAAAGGGGATATTGATTGATTTTCGCAAAAGTTATAGGGTCTACAAAATAGGGGATAAATTTATGGCATTTTTATTGCTATTTTTTTTTTAATAGTAATTGCGGCGATCTGCGATTTTTATCATGACTTCAATATTGCGGCGGACACTTCGGACACTTTTGACACTATTTTGGGGCCATTCACATGTATACAGCGATCAGTGCTATAAAAAATGCACTGATTACTGTGTATATGTGACTGCCAGAGAAGGGGTTAACACTAGGGGATGATCGAGGGGTTAATTATGTTTCCTAGGGAGTGATACTAACTGTAGGGGGTGGGGACACACAAGGGGAGGAGACCGATCAATGTTCCTCTGTACTGGGAACTAGACATGTGCATTCGTTTTCGTCCGAATGCATTTTCGTCCGAATTTCAGCTATTTTCGTTTTCGTTTTCGTTTTGCCAAACGATAACGAAAGCACAAAATCCGAAAAACGAAAGATCCGACATAAATAAATGCTTTATTTTCGTTTTCATTGTTACAACAGTTCGATATAGAATAGGAGATTCGACGTGACTCTGACAACGTGTCTATAGAACCTGTGTTCGAATGTGCCTAACCTTACCTCTATTAGTCCAAGATTATATAGAGAAAATATTCGACAGAGAAAAAAGATTTGACAGAGAGAAAAGATTCTGCAAGATACTGTCCTAAAAAGTGTTTGGGGACCCGGGTCCTGCACCAGGGGACATGGATCAATGCAAAAAAAAGTTTTAAAAACGGCCGTTTTTTCGGGAGCAGTGATTTTAATAATGATTAAAGTGAAACAATAAAAGTGTAATATTCCTTTAAATTTCGTAGGGGGGGGTTGTCTATAGTATGCCTGTGAAGGGGCGCATGTTTCCCGTGCTTAGAATTGTCCCTGCACAAAGTGTCATTTATGCAGGAAAAAAAGTCCTTTAAAATCACTCGCAGCTATAATGAATTGTCGGCTCCCGTAATACAGAGAACACTCATTGAAAGTCATTGATAAAAAAATAAATAAATAAATAAAAAAAAAAGCGTGGGGGTCCCCCAAATTCAATTACCAGGCCCTTCAGGTCTGGTATGGATATTAAGGGGAACCCTGCCTCAAATTTAAGAAAAAATTTGACGTGGGGTTCCCCCTAAATATCCATAACCAGACCCTTCAGGTCTGGTATGGATATTAAGGGGAACCCCGCGTCAAATTAAAAAAAAAATTGACGTGGGGTTCCCCCTAAAAATCCATACCAGACCCTTTATCCGAGCACGCAACCTGGCAGGCCGCAGGAAAAGAGGGGGGGACGAGAGAGCGGCCCCCCCTCCCTCCTGAACCATACCAGGCCACATGCCCTCAACATTGGGAGGATGCTTTGGGGGTCTGTGACCCCTCAAAGCACCTTGTCCCCATGTTGATGAAGACAAGGGCCTCATCCCCACAACCCTGGCCGGTGGTTGTGGAGGTCTGCGGGCGGGGGGCTTATCAGAATCTGGAAGCCCCCTTTAACAAGGGGACCCCCAGATCCCGGCCCCCCCCCTGTTTGAAATGGTAAGGGGGTACAAAAGTACCCCTACCATTTCACAAAGAAAGTGTAAAAAATTTTTAAATAAAACAAACACACTTTTGAAAAATTCCTTTATTAAAAATAAAAAAATAAAAAAAAGATTCCAGCGGCGGTAATCCACTCTTGCTATCCATCGACGGACGGTCATATCTCCAGCGATGTCTAATATCATCCAGCGCAGCGCAGCATCCTTCTTCTGTCTCCGTGGAGGAGACACTACAGGCATTCCGGCGGCTGACGTTTATTATATACGGAGGGCGGGGCCACCCGTCACCTGACCCCGCCCCCCTCTGACGCAAGGGGAAACCCGGGGTTCCCCGTGACGTAGGGGTGACCCGCACCCCTCTGATGTAACACAGGCAGGTTTCCGTTACATCAGAGGGGGGCGGGGTCACCCCTACGTCACGGGGAACCCCGGGTTTCCCCTTGCGTCAGAGGGGGGCGGGGTCAGGTGACGGGTGGCCCCGCCCTCCGTATATAACAAACGTCAGCCGCCGGAATGTCTGTAGTGTCTCCTCCACGGAGACAGAAGAAGGATGCTGCGCTGCGCTGGATGATATTAGACATCGCTGGAGATATGACCGTCCGTCGATGGATAGCAAGAGTGGATTACCGCCGCTGGAATCTTTTTTTTATTTTTTTATTTTTAATAAAGGAATTTTTCAAAAGTGTGTTTGTTTTATTTAAACATTTTTTACACTTTCTTTGTGAAATGGTAGGGGTACTTTTGTACCCCCTTACCATTTCAAACAGGGGGGGGGGCCGGGATCTGGGGGTCCCCTTGTTAAAGGGGGCTTCCAGATTCTGATAAGCCCCCCGCCCGCAGACCTCCACAACCACCGGCCAGGGTTGTGGGGATGAGGCCCTTGTCCTCATCAACATGGGGACAAGGTGCTTTGAGGGGTCACAGACCCCCAAAGCATCCTCCCAATGTTGAGGGCATGTGGCCTGGTACGGTTCAGGAGGGAGGGGGGGCCGCTCTCTCGTCCCCCCCTCTTTTCCTGCGGCCTGCCAGGTTGCGTGCTCGGATAAAGGGTCTGGTATGGATTTTTAGGGGGAACCCCACGTCAATTTTTTTTTTAATTTGACGCGGGGTTCCCCTTAATATCCATACCAGACCTGAAGGGTCTGGTTATGGATATTTAGGGGGAACCCCACGTCAAATTTTTTCTTAAATTTGAGGCAGGGTTCCCCTTAATATCCATACCAGACCTGAAGGGCCTGGTAATTGAATTTGGGGGACCCCCACGCTTTTTTTTTTATTTATTTATTTATTTTTTTATCAATGACTTTCAATGAGTGTTCTCTGTATTACGGGAGCCGACAATTCATTATAGCTGCGAGTGATTTTAAAGGACTTTTTTTCCTGCATAAATGACACTTTGTGCAGGGACAATTCTAAGCACGGGAAACATGCGCCCCTTCACAGGCATACTATAGACAACCCCCCCCTACGAAATTTAAAGGAATATTACACTTTTATTGTTTCACTTTAATCATTATTAAAATCACTGCTCCCGAAAAAACGGCCGTTTTTAAAACTTTTTTTTGCATTGATCCATGTCCCCTGGGGCAGGACCCAGGTCCCCAAACACTTTTTAGGACAGTAACTTGCAAATTAGCCTTTAAAATGAGCACTTTAGATTTTGAACGTTGGAGTCCCATAGACTTTAATAGGGTTCTAAAGTATGCTATATACTAGCTCCGTCGAATCTTCTTTATACATTCGACAGACACCATAAGCCTTCAAAGACAGATTCGACCGTGATTCATGTGGATTTTCGGACGAATGCAATTTTTGAACGAAAAATGAAATAAATAAAAACGAATTTCGGGAGTAACTAAATAAATTAAGTTTTCAGACGAAAACGAAATTCCGAAACGAAATATTTTACTCTGCACATGTCTACTGGGAACACACCATCGGTCTCCTCTCCTCTGACAGGACATGATCTGTGTGTTTACACACACAGATCCACGCCCCTGCTGTGTTCTCGGGCAATCGCGGGTGCCCGGGGGACATCGTGGCTGCCGAGCACATGCATCGGGTGCCTAGTGACGCAGCGTGCGTGCACCCTAGAGGCTCAGGAAGAAAAGACGTTATATGACAGTGCCCCGGAGGGACAAAAGATTCTTGCCTCCGTCATATGACTATGCGCAGTAGGGAAGTGGTTAAAAAATGCAAGGACAAAAAGAAAAGTGTTTTTTTTCTGCTGGTAAATTCCCTACCAATTTCTAATGCTCTGCTTTAAACCCCCTTATTGCTGTCTGCAATTAAAGCATAACTGCACCTTTGGTTTATTACAATTTCTGGAGTAGGTTCAGCATATTAACCACTTAAGGACCAAGCCTCGTTCTGAGATTTTTTTTGGTAGAAAATTACTTAGAACCTCCAAACATTATATATTTTTTTCTAACACCCTAGAGAATAAAATGGCGGTCATTTGAATTCTTTCTGTCACATCGTATTTGCACAGTGGTCTTACAAGAGCCCTTTTTTGGGAAAAAATACACTTTATGAATTAAAAAATAAGGCAGCATTAAAGAAAGCCCATTTTTTTTTATATTATGAAAGATGTTGTTACACCAAGTAAATTGATACCCAACATGTTGCGCTTCAAAATTGCGCCCGCTCGTGGACTGGCGACAAACTTTCACCCTTAAAAATCTCCATAGGCGATGTTCAAAAAACTCTACAGGTTGCAAGCTTTGAGTTACAGAGGAGGTACACAACTCAGCATTTACTTTGCAGTACAGGAAAGGTAAATCCTGAAATTCCACTATACACAGTCTATGGATAAATGAGATCACTTCTGTGGGACTACGGATCCCACCAACAGTCTGGAACTAATTAAAATAGCAACAATGCACTATATCGATCTGGGCAAGTGCCCGCTCACCACATCAGGCCCAGATGCTAGTTAGACTCCGCTCTTGATATCTCAGTCCCGATCTGAGCTGGCGCCGTCACACTTCTGATGGCCAGCATCTGTAAAAGCAGGTAGCTTCAGATGCTTTGAAACTCAGCCTGATCCTCCTGCTCAATCAGCAGGGCGGTTCACAAGGATCCTTCTTGGGCGGGAGATCCGCTCTCCGCTGTAGGCCCCAGGCTCTTCCAGCCCTGGGCACACACACAGCTCTCTTACTGTTGGTTAAATGGTGTCCAGAGAGAGAGAAAACGTGCCACTCCTGTCCCTTTTATTTGCTCACCCAGCAGGCTGTTCTGTGACTTGGCTTTGAGGGTAAGTGAATTGGGCATTATGGGTCAGTAGTTCCTTGACTGAGTTAAACACATGAGCCACTTGAACTACATTACCCTTAATGCTTTGCAGCACTGCTCAAAACTTGTAAGAAAAGTCCCAACAGCATTAACATCAAAAGGACACTAGAGGGAGCCAAACTCTTATTTAAAGAACATCACATCACTCAGCATGATAACTGTGTCACAACACCTGCGCTACATTAAAAATATATAATCTTCCTATAATAGGGTACTCACATTTATAGGTGCTAAAGCGCACCACTCTATACAAGCCAACCAATCATTAAAGCGCTATACTGGTGTGTCCTCTTCTGCACTGAGAACACTGCCACTTTCTCACACACTGTCCTGTCCCCTCCCCTCCTGGGGGAGAACCAGAAGAGTGAAATAGTTATGAATGGACTTTATGTTGCGTTCCTCTGTAGATGTCACGTATCTGATGGTAGAGCCCAGAATGTAGGGACCGGCTTCTTCTATGCCTCTGGCTTGAGAATCCCTGGTAGAGTGCAAAGAAGTACAAGTGCCTGACAGGTGGCTGATTCTGGGGCTGGTCCGGACCTGCGAAGTGGCCGAAGAGAGACTGACAGAGATTGATATCAGTTGGAGAAATAGTGCCCTATCATTGGTATTAATGGGAGGAATAGAGCCCCATCATTGGTATTAGTGGGAGGAATAGTGTCCCATCGTTGGTATCAGTGGAGGGATTAGTGACCCATTACTGGTGGCAATGGGAGGAATAGTGCCCTATCACTGGTGTCAGTGGGAGGAATAGTGCACCATCATTGGTTTCAGTGGGAGGAATAGTGCTCCATCATTGGTATCAGTGGGAGGAATAGTGACCCATCACTGGTGTCAGTGGGAGGAATAGTACATCATAATTGGTATCAGTGGGAGGAATAGTACCCCATCATTGGTGTTAATGGGAGGAATAGTGCCCCATCATTTGTATCAGTGGGAGGTACAGTGTCCCATCATTGGTGCCAGTGGGAGGAATAGTGTCCCATAACTGGTGCCAGAGGGAGGAATAATGTCTCACCATTAGTGTCAATGGGAGGAATAGTGCCTCATCATTGGTATCAGGGGTTGGAATAGCTTACCGTTGTTGCTGTCAGTTTGAGGAATAGTACTCCATCATTGGTGTGAATGGGAGAAATAGTGTCCTGTTTTTATTGTCAGTAGTAGGAATTATGTCTCATTGTTGGAAGGAATAGCATCTTGCATTAGTGGGAGGAAAGGTGCCCCAAATTCTGGATAAAGGTGATAAAAGGGCTGCCACCGGCCACTGGGCCATGGTTTGGAGACCACTGCAACAGATGTATCACATTACTGCCAATGATAAATAGAGGGCTGAATTATTACTTGACACCTTTCACACAAGGCTTCATCAGAATTCTGAAAAATGCTGATAAGTGGTGGAGGGGGTAAATGCTGCAAGCCTCAAACTGGCTTGTGATCCACCCCATATACCCTCCCAATGGGTGTGTTTGTGTGTGGGGGGGTTGTAGACAATGCTCAAGAGGTGGGAGAACCTGTAAAAAACTGCTTCATACTCAGGATGACCAGGCTAATCTCTTAAGGGGAACAAGGGATCACTGAATAGGGGTAACATTGTGAAGATATACAGATATCTAATCTTAGACTTGAGATCCTATTCAGTGAAACTAGTTAAACCAGGCAAAAAGTTCTAGCGAACATGCAAACAGTAATAAAGTCTATGGGACAGGAACATGAAAAATTAAAAGTCATCCTCACTTTAAAGGCTTATATGCATGTTATTGCCATTCAAAAGTGTATGGGGACCCGGGGGACAGGTATCAATGCAAAGAAATCGTTTTTAAAACAAACTTTTTTTTCAAGAGCAGTGATTTTAATGATGCAACGTAAGTGAAATGTCCATGGTCACCCCTGCCCATCTAGACCTGGTCAATCATAGCCAAATATAAGTAAGGATTCTCATTCTTTTATGAATTTAGCTGCTTACCTTTGAATCTGGTGAAAATCTTTTAGGGCATTTTGAGGGCTCTAAAACTGGACCCAATACGTAACCTTATCCAGTACAAGTCCAGGAGGCAATACTATACAACTATTATACTGTATATTTTTTCCTTTAAAAACATATTTTAGTGTTTGTCCCTGAAGTCCCTCTTTTGATAAAGTAACAGATAGCTATTAGCTATATCCATTAACATGATGACCAGCTAACAGGTCAGTGCATGCTAAAATATCTCCTGCAGAATAAATATTGGTAATTTAGACTCAATTATAAAAGAGAGCAAAAAAGTAATAGATTTATTCAAACAGCTTTAATCTAACAGCAACTAATCAGATTTTTCAAGAGCATTGTTTCTTTTCTACATTTTTACTAATCTATGATCAAAATTTAAAATCATATATTTATTTCCACATTGCATTTCATTATTTCTAACCTACTCCTATTATTTGAATGTTCATGAAATTTGTAAACTTACTTTGTGAATATTCTCTCATACTTACTTCCTGGAAACCTGTGACACCTATTAGGTATGCCTTGTGGGTACACACTGATTTGTGACACATTTCACAGAGCCTGTGTCCGGTCAGAAAACCGCTACCCATCAGAAAATGCAACGGAAGTGACGTTCCATCGCGGCCACCTTGTTACACCCGCACTTGCCTGCAGTAAGCCTACAGTAAGAAGGCAGCAGGCGAACATCTTTTTACACCCACCAAAGTCTTGCTTTTCACACATATTTTTTCTTAAAATAAGTTTTTATTAAGATTTTGTAAGCGTACAGTATCATGAACAATAGAACAACAATAACAGATGTGTAGAAGTGAAGATAATGACAATATTGTTCGTTACATACAATCGCTTATGGCATGCAGCAATTGATTCTAACCATGACTATGAGGTCATGCTTTAACGTATATAACTGTAGGCTCGGTCTACTTAACAAATTGATCTAATAAAAAGGAAAAATGTATCACGTCCCGAGATCCCACTGGAGGGATTTAGTGTCACATCAGATATGTTCGGTTTCATAATGGGGAGAAGCAAACGTTTAGTTTGAGGAGCTTCGGCATCCAGTCACCCCAATAGGGATCAGACTGTGACTGGAGAAGGGGTAAGGGTTTAGATTCAAATTGCATGAGTACATAAGGAATAGTACAGTATGTTGAGGTAATGTTACTTCAGAGAGATACAAATTGAAAGTAACTAAAAACATATTGCATAACATATTGCATAACATATTGCATAACATTGGGTGAAATAAATGCAGCCGTTTCACACATATTTTTACCAGCAAACTCAGCTTATATAGTAAAATACAGTATTTTCAAATCCGTGTCACTGTTCTGATGTTGAATTTTAAAAGCAGCGGCAAGCCTTCTGATCTCACAGATTTGCTGATCTGACAGAAAACCTATGCTTTTAAGATTCAAAATACAAACAGCTTGACAGGTTTTAAACTTCTGTATTTCACGATATAAGCTCAGTTTACTGTTAAAAATATGTGTGAAATGCAAGATTTTGGCGGGTGTAAAAATATGTCCACCTTCTGACTTCAGACTGTAGGTTTAGTGTGGCCGAATGCGGGTGTGTCAAGATGGCCACAACGGAACGTCACTTCGGTTGCACTTTCTGATGGGTAGCGTCTTTCTGATAAAACACTTGCTTTCTGAACTACAGAAGTGCTGAGAGTCAGTACAAGAATCACTGCTTACAGCAGCAAGGTACCATGGGATATGCAGTCCTTATAAATTGAAAGTAAGCAGTGGAGGGGAACCTGAAAAACACTGAAAATCCAGGAAGTTGTGAAAAAAGATGGCCAACAGGCAGGCAGATTTCAAACATGAAGGAGGTTTTTCAAGTTAGCTTATATTGGATTGTCAAAATTATTATTATTTGTATTGCTATTACAAGGTTGATGGTATAAAATGAAAGTGTATACTGTGACCATAGATCTCTTTTAATGAGTGGGCACAATTTTGTTAGTGAATAAATAAAGAGTAGCGTGCTGCTCACTAGGCCACAGCTTACAGGTTATGCTCACACAGCTATGACTGCGGATTGCACTACAGACATGAATAGAAATAGAACAGGGTGTGGTCAAAAAAAAAAAAAATTAATTGTATAGGATCTGTCTTGTAGGTGCGTTGATCTTATGCCGCGTACACACGATCAAACAATCCGGTGGAAAAGTCCGGCAAACTCAAGTCCGCCAAACAATCCCCCCGTGTGTAGCCTCCGGCATACTTTTTTGACCCGACAGTACGGCGGACTTCGGTTTGCACAACAATCTGCCCGCCGTACTCGCATTTTGGCGGACAATCCGGCCGTGTGTGTGCCAGTCCGCCGTACTTTTGAAATGAGCGGACTTTTCCCGCCCGGAGAAAAGTCCGCTCATTTCGAGCGGGTCTCCAGGTAGGCGGGGCCCGTGAAGGAGACATCGCTAGTCCCGCCGCCTGGTATGGACTTAAAGGGGAACCCCAACGCCGCGCGGCCCCCCCACCCCAAAGCACCTTGTCCCCATGTTGATGAGGACAAGGGCCTCTTCCCGACAACCCTGGCCGTTGGTTGTCGGGGTCTTGTCCCCCTCTTCGGTTCTTCTGCCGGGCCACCGCGCCTCCTTATAGCTCTTTTACAGGCGGTGGCCCAGTCTTCTGTCGCCGCTGCCGTCTTCCGTTCTTCTTCTTCTTCTCCTCCTGGAGATGTTGACTCGACGCTCTCTCCGGCCACAATGCCAGGGACGCGCTGCGCAGCCACTTATATAGGGACAAGGGGCGGCCCCCCCGCCCCCTTACGATGTCACAGTCCCCATGTGACATCAACCCATGTGACCAACCCATGTGACATAAGGCCATGTGACACCGCCCCTTGTCCCTATATAAGTGGCAGCGCAGAGCGTCCCTGGCATTGTGGCCGGAGAGAGCGTCGAGTCAACATCTCCAGGAGAAGAAGAAGACCGCAGACCCCCACAACCAACGGCCAGGGTTGTCGGGAAGAGGCCCTTGTCCTCATCAACATGGGGACAAGGTGCTTTGGGGTGGGGGGGGCTGCGCGCCCCCCCTTCCCCAAGGCACCCCCCATGTTGAGAACACGCGGCCTGGTACGGCTAAGGAGGGGGGGGCGCTCGCGCGCTCGCCCCCCTTTCCTGGCCGGCCGGGTAGCGTGCTCGGACAAGGGTCTGTTGTGGACTTGGGGGGGACCCCCACGCCGATTTTTTCGGTGTTGGGGTTCCCCTTTAAGTCCATACCAGGCGGGGCCAGCGACGTCTCCTTCGCGGGCCCCGCCTACCTGGAGACGCGCTCGAAATGAGCGGACTTTCCTCCGCGTGTGTGGGCGAGTCCGTTCATTTCGAAAGTACGGCGGACTTAGTACGGCCGACTTAGTACGCCGTATTAGTCCGCTGAAAAAGTGCCGTGTGTGGGCAAGTAGCCCGTTCGAAAATTCCAACAGACAGTTTGGCGGACGTCCGCCAGACTAAGTACGTCGGACAGACGGCTACGTGTGTACGCGGCTTTAGTAATTACTTATTGATTCTGGTGGTAAAGTAAGCTCATATATGGTATACAGTAAGGGTATGTATTAGGAACTAAAGTAATACCCATTTATGAAGCTGAAATAGGGCTGAATGACTTTAGAAACACAGCACTGCTGCCTCCATTATTCACTGTAAAATCGAAACATTGCCAACACAGCTGACTTTCTGAAAGTTTGCAATGGAAAAATTCTAATTAATTGCAGATTACAATGTGAATTATTTTAGCAAATTCTCTTGTCATACCCAGTAAATAGTGTTTCAGTACACGGTAAAAAATGTTAAAACAGCTTGGAGCAATATGTTGCCAAGAGGATCTTTCAAATAAATAAATAAATAAAAGAAAGCTATGTAGTACAGTGTTCTATGTAAAGTTTTCTGCAACCCAGCAAAATAATATTTGCTCCTAATATGTGAACTATCTTATTTGATATAGAATCTCAGGCGGCTGTAAAGATCTTTAAGGAAGCATGTATTTACTAAAGTCACTACGCGAGAATATTGGTTTCTTCTAGGGAAGAGCAGCTTGCTAATTGTCTTCTAAAGCCCAACTACATTTTCCCTTTTTAAGCCCAAACCCCATTTCCCTTACCACTTTATCACATTACACATACCTATTCTCTTGCAGTTTCTGGCCAGCCCACTTCTTCCTTCACAGTGATGTGGGGGGGGGATTAGGGGGATTGGGGAGTCCTTGTTTATGGACAGCACACCACTCATGTAATGATGTGTAAGCACCACATTGTCTAGGAGTACTGTGAGCATTATGATGCAACCATGTGTCCATGATGACCTAGACTCACGGAAGTGGGTTGAGGAAAGAAACCTCTTTGCCACTCAGCATGAATATTTTAGACTTGGATAGACCTGATAAGGTCCCTGGGCCTGGATGGTCATGAGAGCAGAGAGAGAGAATTATCAAGATCAATACCTGGCTTTCGCTTGCAGCACTACACAGAAACTGCTGTACTAAAATTCACTAACAATTTAATAACTGCTAAAACCAATGGCCACTAATCCTACTACTAGACTTCTCTGCAGCTTTTGATACTGTTGACCACCCGTTCCTTCTCAATAAACTCCACTGTAGAGTTGGGCGAATGGCTTGGCTTGAGCATGAGTTCGGGCCAAACCTTGGTTGTTTGCCCCATTCGGGGATTACTTGATTTTGCAAGTTCGGTGGGTGTTCACCCTGCCGAATGCCCTGAAATGCGCTGCACAGTGCATTTTACACCCTGATTGTGCAAAGCAGTCAAGGTGCAGTAAACGCTGTTTGTTAAGGAGTGGGGCCAGGAAGCCACTGTGATGTCCTTAACAAATGATGAGTCATCAGCTGTCAATGGGCTTCCCTGCTGACAGCTGAATAATAAAAAAAAACATTTGCCAGTAAAAAAAAAAAGGTGAATAAAATGCAATGGGGTATTCCTCCCCAGCCCATACCAGACCCTATGGGTCAAGTATGGATTTTAAGGGGAACTCCAAGCCAGAATTTAAAAAAAAAACAGTGTAGCCCCCCCCCCCCCAAAATTCATACCAGACCCTTGTCTGAAAATGCAGCCTGGCAGGTCAGGTAAGGGGGGACAAGAGAACACCCCCTGAACCTTACCAGACCACATGCCCTCAACATGGGGGGTGGGAGCTTTGGGGTGGAGGGGCTCTGCCCTTCCCACCTCAAAGCGCCTTGTCCTCATGTTGACAGGCTGGGCTGCGGTTGTAGGGGTCTGTGGGCAGGGGGCTTATCAGAATCTGGGAGCCCCCTCTGGGAATGAGTATGAGGTACATAGCACCCCTACCCATTCACTAAAAAAGTGTCAAAAAGTCATAAAAACACAGAGACAGTTTTTGACAATTCCGTTAATAAAAAATAAAAAAAACAGTGTCCCCTGATGCAAATTTATTGTCAATCATATCGCTCGCCGCACACAAAAAAACAACACTCTGCACTCATTGACTACCGACTGCCGAATGTCTCCACCCCTATTTTTTTTTCTGATTTAATTACTTTTTATTGTCATTTCAAACACCAATATGAAAAGAACAGAAAAATATAATCCGGCATTTTAGCTCTTACAAAAAGGGAAATAAAATAATGGAACAATTCAAACAAGCAAAAAAAGATGTTAATCAATTATTATTATCTCTGCAATTTTTCATTTTTACCAAAGCAACAAAAACAAAAGCAATGAGAAAAAGGGAAATGAATAGGAATAAAGAAGATGGAAGAGAGAGAAGAAACAGGGGGGGGGGGGGCAAATGCTGATGAACTTGATGAACTGGAACTAATTCCAGACCTGGGATTACAAATAACAAGAGTATTGAACTTCTATTGCACCATGTATATCCAAATAAGATATATTAAATCATCTAACAACTATATATCGTTATAATACTATAGTATCTAAGATATCTAATATCATATTATAATATAATGAAGTGCTTTTAAAATCAATCCAACATGCCCATATCTTGAAATGTTTGTCAGCCATACCTATGGTATTGTACCTACATTATTCTTTAAAACATATACTGTATAATATATTTTTTGTAACCATTGAGCTAAGTTTGGTATAGACTTTTGCTTCCAATACATAGGTATTAAGGATTTTGCCATTTTTAACAAATGCGGGGTTATTGATTTTTTATATCTAGATATTGATTGTGAAGTAATGTGAAATAAAATAACCCAAGGATCAAACTGGATTGTGTCTTTTTGTATTACAAACGCCATATTAATAACTGTCTGCCAGTATTTTTGAATAAAAGGGCAGGACCACCAAATATGACCTCGGGTAGTGCGGCCTCCACAGTCTCTCCAACATAGATGAGAATTAGAAAAGAACATTGAATGCAACTTAACAGGTGTACAGTACCACCTAACAAGAAATGTATAGTTAATTTTCTCTATTGTTGAAGAAAGGGAGGTAACTTGAGAAAGTACCAGAATCTTATCTCTTTTTGTATTATCAAGACTTGATTGAAGATCCATTTCCCAACAGGTTAAATACGGTGGATATCCAAACTCTTGAAAAGACAGCAAAGCTTTATAGAATTGGGATATGCAATGCCGGGGAGAAGCCACCCGTTGAAATATTGCCTCTACTTTAGTTAATTCATTTAATGATCGAATAGGTTGTGGTAAACTTCTTACAAAATGAGTTAATTGAGTATATTGCCAGATGTCTCTGTACCTATATCTTGTTGGACCACATATTAATCGCATAGATTTCACTTTAGAGTTTTCGGTCACATGATGAAGTTGAGGTTTATCCTCTAAAAACCATGACCTAAATCCTTAATCTAAGGAACCAGGCAAAAAATAAAAATGGTATAACAAGGGCATCAAAGGGGAATTATATTTCCATGAATATCGGGAGTGCAACAAGTCCCATATAGCAAAAGTGAATACCGTCTGGGCCAATATCATTAAAAAATTGGAAACTAATTTCTCAGAAAAATAATTTTTAAAATCTATGCCTCTAGGTAAAGCAGGGTCCGGACAGATACACTGTTTCTTATTACAAAAAGTTTCAGCATATATTAATACTAGTGATGGATGAACTTCCGACGAGACGTTTCGCGAACGCGAACCGCGAACGCAGCCAAAAGTTTGCGAACCGCAAAGTTTGCGGCGGGCCCCATTGACTTTAATGGAAGGCGAACCTTAAAAACCTACAGGTCATATTTTCAGCCACAAAATATTTACTAGCTGTGCACACATAGTCCCACCACATGGATACTGACATAACAAAAGTATGAAGTGAATCTGGGATCAGCAACGACAGGCATTCTTTTTTTATCTGTGAAATTTTGACAATTCAGGAGTGCATGAAGGCCATATTGGAGAGACAAGATCAGGGCAGGCCGTGAAGGAGGTGCAGGAGATGATCAGTGCCACAGTCAGGGCAGCACAGTCCTGTGCCAGTGTCCCAGTGTGCCAACCTGTGCTTGAGCTCCTCCCTCTGCCCGGCCCTTACCCCCACCTATGCAGGGCTCCACTGCGGTGGTCTGGAGGTGCCAGTCCAGTACTGATCCTCAGCCATGGTGCTCGCACTGCCTGCTGATTGGCTTCTACGCTGCTATCTCCCACACCAGCACCGTGATAGAGAGCACTGACACCAGCACTGTGATAGAGAGCACTGAGAGCACACCAGCACCGAGATAGAGGGCACTGACACCACACCAGCACCATGATAGAGAGCACCGAGACCACACCAGCACCGAGATAGAGAGCACTGACACCACACCAGCACCAAGATAGAGAGCGAGCACTATCACTAACACCAGCACCGAGATAGAGAGAGAGCACTGACACCAGCACCGTGATAGAGAGCACTGACACCACACCAGCACCGAGATAGAGAGCACTGGCACCAGCACCGAGATAGAGAGCACTGACACCAGCACCGTGATAGAGAGCACTGACACCACACCAGCACCGTGATAGAGAGCACTGACACCAGCACCATGATAGAGAGCACTGAGACCACACCAGCACCGAGATAGAGGGCACTGAGACCACACCAGCACTGAGATAGAGAGCAGCACCAACTGTCAAACTGAGCGGTGTTAGCCACTGATCTGCCTGTGAATGCAAAGCTAAATGGAGTGCAGGGCCAGTGTGGCTCTTGGCTTCCAGGCACAACAGACGCAGCACAGCATGGCAACGTCTGGCATGTCGAATAGGTTCTGGGGATCTTGAGCGGCGTAGCGAAAGAGACGCTAGCAGCGGAAATGGAGGAGTCAGCCGAGGAGGAGAGGGAGGCGGATGGAGTAGGAGGAGGAGAAGAAGAGCCAGGCCTGCATGCAATCCATGATAAATGCTATATAAAAGTGTAGCGCTTCAAAAACCAGGCATGTTTATACCGTCCTTACAAAAATATCTTATATGTGTAAACTTATGTATATACACAATGTGAAAGTGCACATAACATATAAAATTTTACTGTAAATCACATATAGATATTAATTGCTATATATATATATATATATATATATATATATATATATATATATATATATATATATATATAGCTATAGCTATAGAGTGATTCTAAGACAGAATTCAAACAAAAGAAAAAATCCAAAAAAGAAAAAAGGAAATCCAAACATAAAAATGCAAAGTCTCTTGTGTATAGTATCCGTGTATAGTCCACAAGTGTGCAGGAAATATCATACACCTCCTTCATAAAAAATCATGCAGTCACCACGTGGTATTCCCTTCACCAAGCGAAATGGACACTTACCGGATTTATTGGATCCACACAAATTTACATTTGGAGGATCACATAAGCTCATACATATGTATGCAGACTCCTTCAGCAGTGCATTTTCCAGGGGGATTTCAAATGTAGCTATTCCATTTGTGTACTGGGAAGTAGCTTATCTCCAGCCATACAAATCCATAGGAGTAGTTGAACACATATAAAGGAAAGCAGGGACCAAAATAGTGTAATTCCGTTTTATAAAAAAATTTAATAAAAAAGTAGTAAACTCACATGTGTACAATAGGTTAAGCGCTTTTCAGTATAAAACACGGCTGCAGTGAAGTCCCAACATGCATGCAATCCGTGGCGGTAAAACCAAATCTACACGGGTGCCACGGGTTACATGCTTGACGGCCGTCAGAAGGTTCACCCAGTGGGCAGTAAAAGTTATATACCTTCCCTGCCCGTGTTTGCTAGACCACGTGTCTGTGGTCAGATGTTTCTTGGCACCGACACTGTGTGCCAGAGATACATTCACTTGCCGCTGAACATGGCCATATAGCTCTGGGATTCCCTTCTGCGAGAAATACTTCCTTCCTGGGACCTTCCATTGTGGTGTTCCAATGGCCACAAATTTTCGAAAGGCCTCTGAGTTCACCAGTTTACATGGCAGTAGCTGGCGGGCTATCAGTTCTGACAAGCCAGCCGTCAACCGTTGGGCAAGAGGGTTATCCGGCGTCATCATTTTTTGTACGCTCGAACATTTGGCCCACGGAAGCCTGCCTTTTTGCAGAAAAACGTGAGGACGGCATGATGGAAGGTGGAGTGGAGGACAATTGTGAGGAGAGAGGAGAAGGAGAAGTAGAAGACGAGGCTGGACGGTGAGAGGCTGGAGTGTGGCTTTGTGGGTTCCGTTGCTCCCACTGGGCTCTGTGATGGCAGCTCATGTGCCTTCTTAAGGAGGTCGTCCCTAGGTGAGTGGTGGGCTTACCGTGACTTATGCGTTGACTGCAAAGGCTGCAGATGGCAACACTATTGTCAGCAGGGGACGCGTTAAAAAAAGCCCACACTGTGGAGCCATGTGCCGGCGTCCTGGGAGCGCCAGATGTGACCGTACATGGTTGATGCCTCACTCCTGATACATTAGCAGTCTGCTTTGTCCCTCCTGTGCAATCTATGTTCTGCCTGCTTCTCCTCCCTATCTGCTGGTCCATATCTCCGTCTGAACTCCCCTCCTCTTCCTCTCTTGTGGCCACCCACGTGACATCACTAGACATGTCATCATCAACGTCACCTTCCCCACCGCTATAATTAGAGATCTCGGAGTAGGCAGCAACACCGGGGACCAACCACCTCCTTGGGCTGATCTGGGTACTGTCGTCAGACTGCTGAGTGGCGGTTGTTGCTATCTCCTCTTCCTGATCCAATGCCAAGAGTGGCTACACATCGGCAATGTCTTGTGATGGATCGGAAAATAATTCCTGTGACTCAAGCGGAAGGTATACGGTGATGGTGGTGCTGGTGGTAGTGTCTTTGGGGGTGCACACAGCAGAGAGTGAAGAAGAGGGTGCAGAACGAGAGGATGAGGAGGTTGCAGAAGAGTAAGGCTGAGTGAGCCACTCAACCAAGTCTAGTGCGTCCTTTGACGTAATCGCACGCGCCTTCTGCAATTTGCCACTTTGGCTCAAGTCTGTTGCTCCTACCCTACCCCTACCACCCCTGCGGAAGGGCCTGCCTCTTCCTCTGCCTGTCATTTTTTTAATTACCTTGTGACAAAAGTGTCTAGAGAAGTGCAGTATGTATGTGGAAGAAGGTATATAACACCCCGCTTCAATATGTCATTTTTGGGGGCCACTGGTCTATCACACCAGTTATAATACGTTTTTGATTTGCGTTTGTCACTCTTTGTAGTATCGCTGCTGAGCCGCTCAGCAGTCACAATGTTGCACAGTGGAAATGCACTATACTATGCTTTCTATGTGTGCAAGTATTTTATACGTGTATTACACCACTATATACTGTACACCAACTAGTACACCTATACCAGTCCTTAAAAGGACCTTTGTGGACCTAATAGTAGCTAGCTTGTAGCTAGTGAATTGCAGACTGTCCCTCCCTACATTGAGAAACAACAGCTGCAGAATCGGTCAGCAGCACTGCGTGCAGTGCACTATAATATGCTTTCTATATTTGAAAGAAAGTATATTATATGTGTACAACCCCATATACTGTACACCTATAAAAGGACCTTTGTGGACCTAGTAGCAAGTGATTTGCAGACTGTCCCTGTTCAGAACACCAAACTGTCCCTCAGTCCCTACACTAATAAAAGCTGCAGAATCGGGCAGCACTCAGCAGCACAGCAGTGCACCATAATATACTTTGTATATTTGAAAGAAAGTATATTATACGTGTACAACCCTATATACTGTACACCTATAAAAGGACCTTTGTGGACCTAGTAGCAAGTTATTTGCAAACTGTCCCTGCTCAGAACACCAAACTGTCCCTCAGTCCCTACACTGATAAAAGACAGCTGCAGAAACAGTCAGCAGTTAAGTATAATATACTTTGTATATTTGAAAGAAAGTATATTATACGTGTACAACCCTATATACTGTACACCTATAAAATGACCTTTGTGGACCTAGTAGCAAGTGATTTGCAGACTGTCCCTGCTCAGAACACCACTGTCCCTCAGTCCCTATACTGATAAAAGACAGCTGTAGAATCGGTCAGCAGTCAAATATAATATATTTTGTATATTTGAAAGAAAGTATATTATACATGTACAACCCTATATACTGTACACCTATACCAGTCCATAAATGGACCTTTATGGACCTAGTAGCAAGTGATTTGCAGACTGTCCCTGCTCAGAACCCCAAACTGTCCCTCAGTCCCTACACTGATAAAAGACAGCTGCAGAATCGGTCAGCAGTCAAGTATAATATACTTTGTATTTTTGAAAGAAAGTATATTATACGTGTACAACCCTATATACTGTACACCTATAAAAGGACCTTTGTGGACCTAGTAGCAAGTGATTTACAGACTGTCCCTGCTCAGAACACCACTGTCCCTCAGTCCCTACACTGATAAAAGACAGCTGCAGAATCGGTCAGCAGTCAAGTATAATATATTTTGTATATTTGAAAGAAAGTATATTATACGTTTACAACCCTATATACTGTACACATATAAAAGGACCTTTGTGGACCTAGTAGCAAGTGATTTGCAGACTGAACCTGCTCAGAACACCAAACTGTCCCTCAGTCCCTACACTGATAAAAGCTGCTGAATCGGGCAGCACTTAGCAGCACAGCAGTGCACCATAATATACTTTGGATATTTGAAAGAAAGTATATTATACGTGTACAACCCTATATACTGTACACCTTTAAAAGGACCTTTGTTGACCTAGTAGCAAGTGATTTGCAGACTGTCCCTGCTCAGAACAACAAACTGTCCCTCAGTCCCTACACTGATAAAAGACAGCTGCAGAATCGGTCAGCAGTCAAGTATAATATACTTTGTATATTTGAAAAAAAGTATATTATACATGTACAACCCTATATACTGTACACCTATACCAGTCCTTAAAAGGACCTTTGTGGACCTAGTAGCTAGTGATTTGCAGACTGTCCCTCAGTCCCTACACTGATAAAAGACAGCTGCAGAATCAGTCAGCACTCAGTTCAGCAGTCAAGTATAATAGGCTTTCTATATTTGAAAGAAATTATATTATACATGTACAACCCTATATACTGTACACCTGTACCAGTCCTTAAAAGGACCTTTGTGGACCTAATAGTAATAGCTAGTGATTAAACTGACTGTCCCTGCTCCACACAGCATTCTGTCCCTACACTGACAAAAGACAGCTGCAGAATCGGTCAGCAGTGCACACAGCAATCACCAGCACAGCAGTCAGCAGCAGTGCACCGAACCCTATATACTGTACTACACCTATACCAGTCCTTAAAAGGACTTTTGTGGACCTAATAGCTAGTGATTTGTGTCACTACAGTCTCTCCCTGCTCCACACAGATTCCTGTCCCTACACTGACATAAGACAGAATGTAAAATGGCCGCCAGATCAGGTCTATTTATAAGGTAGGGGGGATGTCCAATTGTCCATGTGCTGAAATGTCTCAATTGGCTGTCCTGTACCCCATGATGGGTCATCATGGGTCAAAGTTCTTTCACAATGTAAACGCATATGTCCACCGGGAAAACAGCACCAGAAGTCCGCCGGTTTGTCGAATCGCGAACACGCAAAATTCACCGCTAACCGACCACCGGGCGAACCGCATGGCCATCTCTACTGATTTGCGTACACACGATCACACCAAAATCCAACCATCAAGAATGCGGTGATGTACAACTCATACAACGGGACTAGAAAAAGCAAGTTCAATATCCAGTGCACCACCCTTTGGGCTCCTTCCACTAATCTCGTGTTAGTAGAAGTTTGGTTAGAGACGATTCATGCTTTTCAGACTCCTGCTTTTTCAGATCGTTTTACTGCTGTTCAGTTTGTGCTTGTGGGTTTGTATATGGTTTTCAGTGTGTGCATTCAGTTCATATTTGTTTTTCAATGTGTTCTTGTCCACTCATTGCTGATTTTAAGCTCGCTCTTCACAGGCCTTGCTGTTCTTCAGTGCGTTCTGTTAAGTTCATTCTGACCAGCCGACTGTTTTGAAACCATGTTGTGGGTATGTACTTGTCGTAGAGTTCATGCTGTGTGGGGGCTTGGTGTTGGGGTTTATACTTTGACCCAAGTCCAGTCCATGAACAGGGTGGGGTGGAGTTCATGGACCAAGAATTGGTTACTCCAGCCAATTCTCGCACATGCCTTTGCTTCGTGAGATCCAGGAGAATAATCTAGATGCTTTCAGGAATTTTTTTTTAGGATGACAGACCCCAATTTTCACTGTCTGTTGGCTTTGCTCACCCCTTATATTATGAAGCAGAACACCTGCATTATCCTGGGCCCATATACACCTATAGCCTAGTCACTTAACAATGTATTTTGTCAGCTCCATTGTAGTGCTTTACCCAAAACATGTGTGTCCTTAAATTCAGGCAGAGTGCCAAAGGTTTTTTTTTTGGCTCCCAAAGTCTCCTCAAACCCCCCCCCCCCCCCCTAAAATTTTTACAATGGGCCATCAGGGGGGGATACAAGTGGACCTTAGATTTTTGTCTGGAAATACTCCTTAAAAAAATTTTTATACTGATGTGGACCATGTCGGACAATGTTTTTGTTTAATCTGCTTGCAATGTTATGTGCAAAAGTACTTTTTTTTCTAATTTTTTTTTCTAATTTGACTCCACAGTTCCCTTCAACGCCACAGGAATGGCAGACTGTGGCCTCCCTTTCCCAACTGTGGAGGGGCTATACATAGAAAGCACGTCCACATTGTGCCACCACCCCATTCCGGGTCCTACTATTATAACTATAAGGGGTTTCACAGTATAGTGTTAATGGCAGTGGTGTCGGCACAATATGAGTTCCTCTATTTGGATGTAGGGAAGAATGTCCAGATGTCGGATGGAGGAGTCTTTGCCCAGACAGAGTTTTACCAGTATCTCCAGACTGGTGGCGTGGCTTTGCCACCTGATGCGGACAATGTGGAAGGACTCCCATTTGTTTTTCTTGCTGATGAAGCGTTTGGTCTGGGCAAGCACCTGATGAGGCCAAGAAGTACTTACCAAGGCCGAGTTGCCAAGAGTGGTTCGCCCTTGCGACTACGCGCTCCCCATCCCCTGGAGGTGGTACAGGGAGCGGTTGGCACGCAGAGGCACGGGCCACCAGCAGGTGTAGTTCCTGAAGAAGTCTGTAGAACTGTACAGGGGGTGAGCCAAGGTTCAGGAACTGGCTGAGGGTCCGGTGCAGAGTTTAGCAGACAATCCGGAACACAGCGAGGGATTAGGCACAAGAGAAAGTAGACAAGTCCATGTAAGAAAGTAAGCAAGTCCGTTGGGCAGGCCGAGGGTCAAGCACTTGTAAGCATGTAGAGCAAAGTCCGTAAAGCAGGCTGAGGGTCAAACACATGTAGGTAGATCAGGCAAAGTCTGTTGAGCAAGCCGAGGATCAGATCGAGGAGAATAGCAGTGTAGTCAAAACAGTCCGGGTCACAGCAGGTAATCAGATATGGCAAAACTGGAAGCAGGTACAAACAGGAAGCTGACGACAAACCAGCAACCCGTTTGTATGACAGAGCTGTTGGAAAAAACACACGTGCGCCAATGCACACACTTGCGAGCCACTGCGCGCACATGTGTGCCATTGTGCACACAAATGCGCCCCACCATCGGGACGTGCACGTGTGTGTGCCGGAGCGCCAATCTGCCGCACATGCACGCAGGAGCATGGCTGTCAGGAAGATCCTCCTCACGGACGTCCGAGCGGCGTAAGTCGCAGAAGATCTTTTGCGCAATTTCGGGAGCGTTACCGCGATCAGCGGTGCGCGCGTGCACGTGCGCACGCAGGTGCGCGCGCGGCCGTTTGACGCAAATTGGCGCCAATAGCGCTATTTAAACTGGATCCATGCTTCACTGCCTTGCTGCCTGATCAACAGCGTTCCCGTGCTTCCTGGTAACCTGCATCTGAACCTGAACCTGCATCCGTATCCTGATCCGTATTGAACCCGGCTTGTTCCCGACTCTGCTGTTTGCTGCCTGCCCCCCGACTTTGGCTTTGTACCCGACTACTCTTCTGGATTCCGTTTCTGTACCTGATCTGCCCGCCTGTGCCTGACCTGGACTGTTACACCATCCGTCAACTGTAAGTTGCTTGTTCACCGCTGTTGTACTACAGGACACCTCCCAGTCTTCCACCATACCCAGCTGCTACTCCCTCTGCGTTTGTAGCCTTCTACCTCTTGCTGCAGACTACTAGACTCTTCCCACTTCCGCAGTATTCCGTTTGCACCTGCATCCGCTGTCGGACTACAGTACCCCTCCGTTGTTCGCTGTTCCCTGCAATCACTTGCATCCCGTTACTGGACTACAGGAATCCTTCTGCTATCTGCTGAACCCTACCTCACCTTTGCCTGCATTCCGATACTGGACTACAATACACCTCCACCATCAACGGTCTGCTGCTGCTTACACCTACCATCCAGTCAGGCACTTGTGCCCCTCTGTGCTCCTGAGCCCCTGTCATCACTACCAGGGTCTCTTGAGTCAGAGGTCTACGAGTAGCCACTCCCTGCACTCCGGGCTCTGCCTTAAAGGTACGTGACAATGGCGAGCATTGGTGGAAAAAGTCCTTCTCTGACAGGAGGGTTTTTAACTACCGGCTGGCTAGAGCGAGAAGAGTTGTTGAGAATACTTTCGGGATAATGGCCAGCCAGTTCCGCCTGTTTCTGACAGCAATCCATTTGGCGGACTACAAAATCAACCATATCGTCCTATCCTGCTGCATATTGCACAATTTTTTAAGGAAAAATGCCAAAAATTATATTGGGCCTGCGGCTGGTCTTCCTGTTAATCCCCTGACGGGCCTGGATACTAGCCATACTGGCTTGGCACCCCAAAGCGCCCGTGAAGTTTGGCAAAAATATGTAAATTATTTTATGTGTAGGGAGGCCATTGTTATGCCAGACATGTCTAAAAAAAATTAATAAAAAAAAACAATATCTGATAAAATCTTGAAGTTTCTTTATTGCTTGTGTTTGTTTTTGGCTGTCTGTTTTTTTTATATTTTTTTATATTTTTGGGTTTTTTTTGTTCAAAATAGGCATGTTTAATTACATAACATACAAAACTATGGAACAAAGTTCAACGTAGAAAACCAGAAGGCAATATCAGACATTATAGTATGTCCTAATGTCTGGATATTGCCTTCATCAGATGGGCTGATGTCACCACTGTAAAAGCCAAATTTTGAAGATGCAATACAATTTGGGAGTCAAAATGGGTATTTACCTCCTGATCCAATGCATAAAGTCAACATGTTCTATTTGCCATCATGGAGGATCAATGGACGTGTTTTGTTAGTGCAGCCGCTTCCTCTCACCTATTTCATTTGGGAGGAAGGGGTTGCACCCACAAAACATTGAAATCCCCCTGATGGCAGATAGCACATGTTGACACACCGTGTGTATCTTCAAAATTTGGCTTTTACTACTTACAAAAAAAATAGTGTTTTTAGAACAACAATTCTTAAAATGGTTGTATTTTGAAGATCTTTTAAATTCTCCTCAACACATCAATCATGTTCTTCATTTGTTGTTCAAGAAAATTTAGTTTGTTTCTTATGATGTCGATTTCACGATTCCATGTCATGATGTCCTGGATTAGAGGTTGTGCACTTGCACTTGTGAATTTTAGAGCTTGCTCTTCCACAACCAGAAAATCACCTAAACATTTTGGGAAAAACATGTATTATAAATATAAATATAATATAATATACATATAATATATTATAAATATGCAGGCATACATATATTACCTGGAGCTGGGGTGTCAGACACTCACCTGGTGTGATGACAATTTCGCCCACTTCCTCCACCTCTCCTTCCTCCAGATCCTCATGTGTGGTGTTTTTGGGAGTTCCTCTTCTTTGTTAGGTGGGTCACTGTTCAGTGGTGTCCTCCAAGTCTTTGGTCCCCTATGAGAATGAAACAAAAGGTATACTTTAGCACACAGATATTTAGACATGACAAAATGTATTATACCTGTATCTGCCCAAAACATCGTATTTAATGAGCAAAAGATGTTTATGACCGATTACTATTCCCACTAACCTGAAACTTGCCATTTTAAAATGTCCTACAGTAAAGAAAATCAAATGACGCAGCATGCAAGTAATAATAAAGAATCGGAACACACGACAGCTACTTACTTTTTCTAAGCACTTTCTTGATCCTTCTATACTGATCCAGCTCCCTCAGTTTCAGGTCTGACCAGCATTTCCTTTTTTGCTTCTTTGATCGTCATACCCCAAAATTTGTGTGCAGACTCTTCACAACTTTCATCATGATTTTGTCCTTTCTCACATTCAGGTTAGTGTACAGTCCATTCTTGCCATCATAGTCGTTCCTCGTCAAGATGTCCACCATCTCCACCCTCTCAAGAAAGGCCATATTTGTAGCCTTAAATCGTTGCCTCCGGGATCGGGACGTTTCAGCCTCCGGGCTTTCCTCCTTCTCGTTACTCCAATCTCACATCTGCTGTGTTTTTGCCATGTTGCTCCTACTGCGCGTCGAAGAGAAGGGGCGGGGAATAGACTAGAAAGAACGTCAGGGGCGAGCGACACGTGTGCGTCGTACATACGATCGGTGTGCTAACGAAGTTAAAATCTTAACTTTAGTACATTAATGGGCTTTACTGCTTCAAGATTGAGGCCTATATTGGGATAAGATTATAAGAGTTTAGGCTGACATTAGTGTTTTTGTCTTGTGTATTGTCTTACAGAAAATATGAATCGCTTTAAGAACCCAGAATTTATGACCAGTTTCATTGACAACTACAGGGAGATGAAGAATTTGTGAGAGGTGGAACACAGCTTATATTATAATAAACAAGCTAGGAGGTCAACACTGGAGAAACTTCTGGAATTTTTGAAGACTCGGGTCCCCATTGCAACCATTATGTTCTTGGAAAAGAAAATAGGAATCTTGAGGAACATGTATAAGAAGGAGCATAATAAGATCCATAAATCACTCCAATCAGGAGCATCAGCAGCACAAATGTATGTCCCCAGGTTGTGGTACTTCAACAAACTGCAGTTTCTGGACGACCAGAATGAAGGCAGGAAATCTCTTTCTACCCTTCCTTGCAGCCTTCCCTCCACCCTTCCCTTAACCCCTGATTAAAAAAAAAGTGATGTATACATATAAATAGACAGTAGGGGTAAAAAAAGTTTGAGACAAGAATGAAAAATGTCGTGGTCAGAATTATAGTCTTTTCTATTTATTAACATTCAATGTGCAAGTCATAAGCTGAAAATCGTGTGTGATTGATGAACCAAAAATGAAAACTATGTCCATTTTTTATACACAGGATGAGCTCAGCCAGGAGAAGGGTCTGGAAAGTGACAGCCAGGAGGAGGCCATGCCCAGTGTCAGCGAGGAGGAGGGCATGCCCAGTGGCAGCCAGGAGGAGGCCATGCCCAGTGTCAGCCAGGGGGAGGCCATGCCCAGTGGCAGCCAGGAGGAGGGCGGGCCCAATGTCAGCCAGGAGCGGGCCCAGTAGGAGCCTCACCCAATCCCAGGTGCCTCCCCTCTGCCTTACAACCAAAAGGCCCAGGAAGGGGACGATGACGGAGGAGGCAGCACTGGGCCTCATTAGGGAAGCAAGCGATGTCCTCAGGAGCCACCCCGACACTGAAGAGGCCTATGACTGCTATCTAGCAACTAGATTGCTGAAATTGGAGGAGGGCCAACGCCTCCTCTGTGAGGGAATTACTGTTGAGGCCCTTCAGAAGGGGTTGAGGGGCCAGCTGACTGAGAACAGCCATCTATATGAGCAAACCCATCCTCCTCCTCCTCCTGCCACAAGTCCACCACCAGAGGCACAGCTTCCAAGGGAGGGGTGCAGGGAAGGCTGCAGGGAAATGTGGAGGGAAGGCAGCAGCAAAGAGAAGAAAGTGATGACCTGGGTTCAGTCTGGTCTGACAGAAGACACAGGCTGATGTAGTACCACAGCCTGGGGACATATATGTCATCTGCTGCTGGTCCTAATATCTGTGATTCCTAGACCAGATTGTGCTCCAAATTATATGGAGTCCTTAACCACTTTCAGACCGGACCATTTTGCTGGTCAATGACCAGAGGTCTTTTTACAATTTGGCACTGCGCTGCTTTAACTGGTAATTGCGCGGTCATGCAATGTTGCACCCAAACGAAATGTGCGTCCTTTTTTTCCCACAAATAGAGCTTTCTTTTAAAGGTATTTGACTGACCCTGCGATTTTTATTTTTTGCGCTATAAACGTAAAAAGACCGCAAATTTTGAAAAAAAATGATATTTTCTACTTTTTGTTATTAGAAAAATCCAATAAACTCAATTTTAGTCATACATTTAGGCCAAAATGTATTCAGCCACATGTCTTTGGTAAAAAAAAAGTCAATAACTGTATATTTATTGGTTTGCGCAAAAGTTGTCACATCTACAAACTAAGGTACATTTTCTGGAATTTACACAGCTTTTAGTTTATGACTGCCTATCTCTTGAGGTGCTAAAATGGCAGGGCAGTACAAAACCCCCCCAAATGACCCCATTTGGGAAAGTAGACACCCTAAGGAAATTGATAAGAGGCATGTTGAGCCCATTGAATATTTAATTTTTTTGCCTCAAGCGATTGAATAATGACAAAAAAAATTTTTTTTTTTTTTTACACAAAGTTGTCACTAAATGATATATTACTCACACATGCCATGGTTATATGTGGAATTGTACGCCAAAATACATTCTGCTGCTTCTCCTGAGTACGGGGATACCACATGTGGTCGACTTTTTGGAAGCCTAGCCCGAAAGCCAAGCACCGCCTTCAGGATTTCTAAGGGCATACATTTGTAATTTCACTCCTCACTACCTATTACAGTTTTGAAGGCCATAAAATGCCAAGATGGCACAAAACCCCCCAAAATGACCCAATTTTAGAAAGTAGACACCCCAAGCTATTTGCTGAGAGGCATGTTGAGTCCATGGAATATTTTATATTTTGCCGCAAGTTGCGGGAAAATTACAAACTTTTATTTATTTTATTTTTTTTCTCACAAAGTTGTCACTAAATGATATATTGCTCACGCATGCCATGGGCATATGTGAAATGACACCCCAAAATAAATTCTGCTGCTTCTTCTGAGTACGGGGATACCACATGTGTGGGATTTTTTGGGAGCCTAGCTGCGTACGGGGCCCCGAAAGCCAAGAGCCGCCTTCAGGCTTTCTAAGGGCGTAAATTTTTGATTTCACGCCTCACTACCTATTACAGTTTTGAAGGCCATAAAATGCCAAGATGGCACAAAACCCCCACAAATGACCCCATTTTAGAAAGTAGACACCCCAAGCTATTTGCTGAGAGGCATGTTGATTCCATGGAATATTTTATATTTTGCCACAAGTTACGGGAAAATTACAAACTTTTATTTTTATTATATTTTTTTACAAAGTTGTCACTAAATGATATATTGCTCACACATGCCAGGGGCATATGTGAAATGACACCCCAAAATAAATTCTGCTGCTTCTCCTGAGTACAGGGATACCACATGTGTGGGACTTTTTGGGAGCCTATTCACGTACGGGGCCCCGAAAACCAAGCACCGCCTTCAGGATTTCTAAGGGTGTACATTTTTGATTTCACTCCTCACTACCTATTACAGTTTCGAAGGCCATAAAATGCCAAAATAGCACAAAACCCCCCAAAATGACCCCATTTTGGAAAGTAGACACCCCAAGCTATTTGCCGAGAGGCATGGTGAGTATTTTGCAGCTCTCATTTGTTTTTGAAAATGAAGAAAAAAAAATAATGTATATTTTTTTCTTTTTTTCAATTTTCAAAACTTTGTGACAAAAATGAAGGTCTGCAAAATACTCACCATACCTCTCGGCAAATAGCTTGGGGTGTCTCCTTTCCAAAATGGGGTCACTTGGGGGGATTTTGTGCTTCCTTTTCTCTGGCACTGGGCTCAGGGCAGTGTAAAAAGATTGTGCACTGCACCCACACAAGAAAATCAAGGTAGATCGCTGAGAAATTGGATTTCTGAAGCAGGATTCCTTTCTAATTCTCTCCCTGAAAGCAGCAACAGGAACCTTTCCCTACACTACCTAAAGCAGAGTGACGTGCTGTGCTATGTGCCTCTAGCTTATATAGAGGCTGGGTCACATGCTGCACTGGCCAATCACAGCCATGCCATTAGTAGGCATGGCTGTGATGGCTTCTAAGGGCACACGAGTTAAACAAATGTTGATTGGTTGCCCTGCAGCTGTTTAAAAAGTGCCATTACATTAGCGAACACTGAACCCGAACCTGAACATACAGTAAATTGTTCGGGTTCAGGACCCAGAAACCCAAAAGTCCGGTACTAACCCGAACTTTACAGTTCGGGTTCACTCAACCCTACTAGTGGTATAGAACATGCCGAGTCCCCTTAATAGTTATCCACCACATCATTTAGCATGAGGGCCAGTTTTGTACAATTGATCTTAAGCCCCAAATTATCACAAAATTTTGTGATGGTGGACATGGTCTCCTTCAAAGAGGCATCTGTGTCTCCAAGCATTATCATTGTGCCATCTGCATGCAACATCACTTTTCCTGCCTATTGCCATAGCAATAGCAGAAACCAATGATGTTTGGGTTATCTCTAATCTTAATTGCCAGGGGTCCTATGACTAGGGATAAAACAAAGGTGGCAATGGACACCCCTGCCTTCTCAAAGCGAATGTTTGGGACAGCCTACCGGATGCCTTGATGGGGGTGGCAATACAATAAACAAGCACAGAAAATGTATGTCTCCCCAAAGCCAAATCTTTTAAGGATCTCCCATAAATATACCCACTCAATGCTATTAAATGCTTTCATAGCATTCAGCGCAAGGAGTGCCCTATGACTGACATTATCAGCTAGGGATTGCATGTTAAGAACAGCGTTCTTAAATTAACTGCAGTGGATTTATTAGGCAATAACCCCATTCAGCCTAAGGCCTGATTCACACCTATGCATTTTTGATGTTTTTTTTCTCTTTGCAGATTTGCACTAAAAGTCCATTTAACATGGTTTTCTATGCAACACGTTCTGTAGTGCAAATACGCAAAAAGCAAAAAGCACTAAAAATGCATAGGTGTGAATCAGGCCCGATTGCCAGTATTTTCGCGAAAAGTTTTATATCACTTTGCAACAGTAAAATGGTTCTATAGGATCCCAGGTCCACTGAGTCTTTACTAGGTTTTAGGATAAGGATAATGTTGGCCTTAGACATAGAATGGGGTAAACAGTAGTTACCACGCTGCAATAAAAACCTTCAGCAATCGTGGCAGTAATACCTCTGCATATTGTTAAACGATTTCCATGGGAAGGCCATCCTCTCCAGGGGCCTTACAGTTATTGAATACATTTACTGCAGTCTGTAATTCCTCTAACGTGGGCGGGGAATCAAATTCACTCTTTTGAACAACAGTAAGTTGTGAGAATATAATACCACTTAAATAATCTTCCAATTCTGCCTGAGTATACTCTAGAGATATAGCATTTCATAAAAGCTCGCCAACTCCTGTAGAACTTGATTCAGGGAGTGCACTAGGTAGCCGTCCAAGTTCTAATCACTCCAATAGCAGGGGAGCGTTGCTGAGAATTAGTGATCAAAGCCAGAAGGTGACCCATGCTCACCCCTTCCTCAAAGAATGTCAATTTGGAGAGAATCCTCTTTTTCTCTGCTGTGGAGGGTAACAGGTGCTCGTAAGCAGACTGAGCAGATTGCCAGACTTCCCCAGCGGAGTCAGAAGGGTGCTGAACATATTGCTCTTCCTGGGCTTGCACCTTAGACTCTGGCTCCTCTCTCAACCCTGATGAGTGTCGCTTCGCTTTGGGGATTTCTGCAATAAGCACGCCTCTTGGATAACCTTTAAATGCCTCCCACTGGGTGAGAGTAGAAACAACATAGTCCTGGTTAGTAAAGAACTCACGCATGCTCTGCTCCATCTCCTCATAAGAAGAAAACAATTTCAACCAAAGGGCGTTAAAGTGGTTGTAAACCCTTACAAACCACTTTGACCTACAGGTAAGCCTAGATTAAGGCTTACCTGTAGGTCCAAGAAATATCTCCTAAACCTATACGGTTTAGGAGATATTTGCCTGAAGACAGGCACCGCTGTCTACGGCGCATGCGCCGTAGACAGCGACGCGCAGGCGCACTGAGCGCGGCATTTCCAACAATGGATCTGCCGCGCGTGTCGGCTCTTGTGCGCATGCGCGGGAGTGACGTCATCGCGGCTCCGCCGAATGACAGCGGCGGAGCTGCGAGACGCCACCAGCAAGATGGATGCGGTGGACTACAGGTGACAGCGGCGACTTCGCTGGCTCCTGTGTCAGGTAAGTGACAAATAATGGGCTACTATGCGATGCATAGTAGTCCATTATGCTTTGCCTTTGCAGGGAATGAAAGAGGAAGTAAACTCATCAGGGTTTACTTCCTCTTTAAATCTCCAGGTTGCCCTGTAGTGGCGGCTGGTGGTAAATTTTTTGGGGGGCGGCAAACAGTGCACCCACAGCCACACCCCCATTTGGTCAAGTCACCTGCACCACCCACCTCTCCTCCAGTCCGGATTATTGGGTCATCTGCACCCCACCCCTCTAGCTCCCTGGTCGTTTGGTTATGAGCCTGGCACGGGCAGCACTTCCCTCTGGGCAGCAGGTGGCGGCTGCTCCTGCGTATCTTCCTCGGCATCACGGTAGCTTCCTCCATGCATCTCCCCCCTTCTCCTTCTAGGCTCATTGGAACGCTTCTCTTTTCGGCCAGGCAGCAAACGGGTCTCAGACCCGCTTCTTGATTGGCCGGAAGAAGAATCAGTGTGACAATGGCTATTGTCACTCAACTGGATTGGCTCTGGGCCCCGGGCCCACCCTTTTTTAAGCCTATTACAGCCTCTGGCTCTGATCACATGCTTAAAAAGAACCCAGTTGGAATCCAATGCGCTTGGCGTCTCGCATTTAGATTAGGGGGACGGACGCATGAATGAGGGGGCGACACCCATGTGTCCTGCATTACAGGCCGCCACTGGTGCCCTGGACAATTTAGAAGGTGGGGATACTATAAGGCCAACCATCAAATGTGAATGATTCGATACACTGTGGGGTTTATACATGACCTCAGAGATGGATGGATTTATGACCAAGTTGCCCACTGCCAAATCAATCCTGGATAAATTACCATAGGTCTTGGAAAAACATAAAAATTGTTTAGCTAGAGTGTTTCTATGCCTCCAGATGTCTACCCAACTCACCTCATTCAATAACCCTAATAAAGGTGTACCCCGCAAGGGAGTGGGAGCTTGTGGGATCGGGTGTTTGTCAACATAAGGATTTAACCAGCAGTTAAAGTCCCCACCTATCAATAATGGCAAGTCCACCCTTCCCCCTAGATAGGACAGCAGGAACAAAACATTCTTCAGAGTCAATATTAAAATAATATTCTTGGAAGTTCACTGAATCATGTACCAAAACACTCACCCCCCTGGAGAACGAGATATCAGTGGAATGGTATGGCCACCCCAGCCAAGAATATTGTAGGCAGTTCTGAGTATCCACAGTCCAATGCATTTTCTGAAAGCAAAAAATGTCAGGATGGAATTTTTTAAAGGCAAGTAAATATCATCATGCATTTAGAAGAGGTTTGTATGCCCCTAACATTCCACGATATCACAGAGACCTCAGTCATGTTAGATAGTTGGGTATTAATGAAAATATGAGCAAGTCCCCCATGGCACTGTAGCAATTAGCAGGTCGGCACTTCACTAAGTGGTAGTAACTGAAGCAGAGCACAGTGAGTCAGGCAGGCTGGCAGAGTATCAATCCCCCTCATCATAGGGCTTGCTCATTACGATTAAGCTAAGGAGAAGCTTTTTTCGCAGATTCAAAGAAATGGGCCTGCCCTCCAGCAGTAACACGTAGCTTTGCAGGATACAGCATAGCGTATGTTAGTTGCAAATTCCTCAGTTGCCTTTTTACATCAGCAAATTTAGCTTGACTCCTCTGCACCTTCGTAGAGAAGTCCGGGTAAAAGGAGACCCTGGTGTCATTTTATTGGATGGTGGCATGTTCCTGCACACAGCTCAATACAGCCTCCCTGTCTCTATAGTGCAGAAGACAGGCCAATATCAACCTTGGGGGGCTCCAGGGGGGTGGCGGTCTGCCCGGAGTGTGGTAAGTCCTCTCAACAGTGGGACAATGTTCTATATTATTATTATTATTTTTTTTGTGGTTGAACTGGATGGACTTGTGTCTTTTTTTTCAACCTGACTAACTATGTAACTATGTAACAGTGAAAAAGGAGGAGAAAGGGTCCTTGCCAAAAATATCCATAAGCCAGCTTTCTACAAAGTTAGTTGGATCTCTACCTTCTGCTTTCTCAGGCAGACCCACAATGCAGATGTTGTTTCAGCATAGACAATACTCCATGTCTTCCGCCCTGTTGTTGGTTTTTTTGACAGCTGATTTGCAGAGTGGGTCTCCTGAGCCAATGGGGGAAGTGTGTCGCTCACTCTACTTTCCACGGCAGTCATCCGCTCCTGGATTTTTTGGAGGTCTTGTCGTAGCAATGACACCTCCTCTCTTAGGCCCCCAAATTGGTCCTTAAGGATGTTGACAGATGCTGTGTACGCATTAACTGCCCAAAATATGTCAGCTAAGGTGGGCTGCTCCTGTTCCTCCAATGCATAGTCAGGGAGCATGTAGGTCAAGGGTTCTGCAGAATAGTCACAATTATTGCTGCATAACAGGTCTCCCTCAGGCTGCTCCTGTTCCTATTGTATAAGCAAGGGGAGGGCCCTGCAGCTTCCTCCTGATCAAACCCTACAGCTCCCGACGGCTTTTGAGCATAGTGGAAGAGGTCTCATGGCTGCTCCTTACCCTGATGTTTCAGGGACTTCTTGCTTCTCTCTTTGGATTTCTCCATGGTTCATGGAGTGCACTGGGCTAGAGCCACTGCGGCGGCAACATCTTGGACGTCTAGGCCTGTCACATAATTCTTCCCTTTCCTTGTCATCTCGCAGGTGCAGAGGGTCACGGTATCAGTGCTGGGGGAGGATCGCTGGTCAGATTACTGACAGAGCTGTGAGAGACACATCCTCTCACATTCCGGTCTTGGCCACGCCCCCTTCCCAGCTTAGCAACTTCAGATGTGATGGCTGCATTGATTTTCTTTTTTTAGGGTTGGTTCACACCAGATGCAGTTCAGTGGGTTTTTTTTCTGCACGAAAAAGGCATGCACAGGGCTTTCCTTGCAAACCAATGTCTCTGATTCACACCAGTGCAGTTAGTTCCAGTCAGTTTCTGGTGCAGAAAAAAATAAATGCACCAGAATGGAGTGTGGTGTGAACTGTAAGGAAAATCTCATCTGGAACACATAAAGAGTGAGTTTTGTGGTGTGAACTGGCCCTAATATTGCCTTAATTAAAAAAAAAACTAAGCATATAGCGCATAAGATAAGCCATGGCCAGCCTATCCAGCTACTACCACATTTCCAAAGAAAATCACAAATTGTGTCACACCAAAAGAGGCCAAAGGGTCAAGACTCCAATGATCAAAGTAAATAACTGACACATCTCCAACTGAGTTCACAAAGCTGGCCACACCAGGACAGAGCTGAAAGACAGGACTCCAGTATACCAAGAAAGGAAATTTCACAAAAAAGGAATAATAAAGCAAATACATGTCTTGGTTTGAGGTCCAAATGAATCCAAAACCTTTGATTTATTTTGGATGGATTGAAATAGACAAAAGGCCTATGTCAGTTTTTATTGCGATCTGTGTCAACATTGGAGAGATTGCTTCCTTTCTGGACACTGGAGACAGGGAAACTGACAAAAACATACAGTAGGTGACCGTGATATTGTGTCAATCTCGCCGCTTCTAGCGGCGAGATTGACACCCTACGAGCTCCGTCGCGGGAGCCAGCGCCGAGCTGGCTCGCATCGGGAAAGGGAAAAATGTTTCTTTTCCTTTCCCGATTAGCGACAAGCATCGCTGGCCGGGTTGACACTGGTGCGGGGATCCAAATTGGATTCCCGCCAATACCAGGCACTGTGTTTGGTATGAATCCTAAGGGAGAACTCCACGCCAAATGTAAAAAAAAACGGCTTGGGTTCCCCCTTGGGAGGCATACCAGGCCCGTAGGTCCAGTAGGGATTTTAAGGGGAATCCCCTTCGCCGAAAAAAACGGCGTGGGGTCCCCCCCCCAAAATCCATACCAGACCCCTATCCGAGCTTCAGGGGTCTGAGTGGCCATGAGTGGCCATGAGTCCCCACTGGGGCATGCTGATTCCCATAAGCTCCAGATTCCGATAAGCCCCCCGCCTTCAGGGGGTCAGGCCAGATGGTAAGAGCTTCTCAGGGGTATTGGTTACGGGTTCTTGAGGGACACCGATATAGTTAACCACCATAGTCTGGGTATTGGTTACGGGTTCTTGAGGGACACCAATATAGTTAACCACCATAGTCTGGGTACCCACTTGTGTCGGAAGGGAGTTTAACGAGACTCATGGCCACTTATTAAAATTAGAAGAAAAGAGGTTTAACCTTAAACTACGGGTTCTTTAAATCAATACCAGAAAGGCCTATCTAACTTATGCCGCGTAAACACGATCAAACAATCGGGTGGAAAAGTCTGGCAAACTCAAGTCCGCCAGACAATCCCCTCGTGTGTAGCCTCCGGCAGACTTTTTTGACCCGAAAGTACGGCGGACTTAGAAAGTAGTTTTGCACTCCAATCTTCCCACCAGACTCGCATTTCGGCGGTCAATCCGGCCGTGTGAATGCCAGTCCGCCGTACTTTTGAAATGAGCGGACTTTTCCCGCCCGGAGAAAAGTCTGCTCATTTCGAGCGGGTCTCCAGGTAGGCGGGGCCCACGAAGGAGATGTCGCTGGCATGGACTTAAAAGGGAACCCCAACTACGAAAAAAAACGGCGTGGGGGTCCCCCCCAGGTCCACATCAGACCCTTGTCCAAGCACGCTACCCGGCCGGCCAGGAAAGGGGGGGACGAGCGAGCGGCCCCCCCTCCTGAGCCGTACCAGGCCGCGTGCCCTCAACATGGGGGGGTGCCTTGGGGAAAGGGGGCCCCCCCACCCCAAAGCACCTTGTCCCCATGTTGATGAGGACAAGGGCCTCTTCCCGACAACCCTGGCCGTTGGTTGTCGGGGTCTGCGGGCGGGGGGCTTATCGGAATCCGGGATCCCCCTTTAATAAGGGGGCCCCCGGATACCGGCCCCCCACCCTATGTGAATGAGTATGGGGTACAATGTACCACCAACCCATTCACCTGTAAAATAAAGTACAAAAAAAAAACACAACACGCAAGATAAAATAATTTATTGCACAGCTCCGGGGGTCTTTCGTCTTTGGGGGGTCTTCTCGCCGAACTCCTCCGCTATCTTCTTATAGCTATTTTGCTAGCGGAGAAACCCGGCTTTCTTCCTCACCGCGGCCGCTTCTTCTGACTTCGGGGGTCTTGTCCCCCTCTTCGGTTCTTCTGCCGGGCCACCGCGCCTTCTTATAGCTCTTTTACAGGCGGTGGCCCGGTCTTCTGTCGTCGCCGCCGCCACCGCCTTCCGTTCTTCTTCTTCTTCTCCTGGAGATGTTGACTCGACGTTCTCTCCGGCCGCAATGCCAGGGACGCGCTGCGTGGCGTCTTATATAGGTACAGCCGGGCTCCTCCGCTAGCAAAAGAGCTAGAAGAAGATAGCGGAGGAGTCCGGCGAGAAGACCCCCCGAAGACGGAAGACCCCCGGAGCTGTGCAATAAACTATTTTATCTTGTGTGTTGTGTTTTTTTTTGTACTTTATTTTACAGGTGAATGGGTAGGGGTACATTGTACCCCATACTCATTCACATAGAGTGGGGGCCGGTATCCGGGGGCCCCCTTATTAAAGGGGGCTCCCGGATTCCGATAAGCCCCCCGCCCACAGACCCCGACAACCAACGGCCAGGGTTGTCGGGAAAAGGCCCTTGTCCTCATCAACATGGGGACAAGGTGCTTTGGGGTGGGGGGGCCACGCGGCCCCCCCTTCCCCAAAGCACCCCCCATGTTGAGGACACGCGGCCTGGTACGGCTCAGGAGGGGGGGGCGCTCGCTCGTCCCCCCCTTTCCTGGCCGGCTGGGTAGCGTGTTTGGACAAGGGTCTGATGTGGACCTGGGGGGGACCCCCACGCAGATTTTTTTCGGTGTTGGGGTTCCCCTTTAAGTCCATACCAGGTGGCGGGGCCAGCGACGTCTCCTTCGTGGCCCCGCCTACCTGGAGACGCGCTCGAAATGAGCGGACTTTCCTCCGCGTGTGTGGGCGAGTCCGTACATTTCAAAAGTACGGCTGAAAAAGTGCCGTGTGTGGGCAAGTAGCCCGTTCGGAAAGTCCGACGGACAGTTTGGCGGGAAGTACGCCAGACTAAGTCCGTTGGATAGTCGGCTACGTGTGTACGCGGCATTAGTCATCCAAGCTAAAGAAAAGATAGTGTTGCCAGCTGGAGAAGGTGACACATTTAGGATTCTGTGTAAATGAGAGGTATATTGGATATTTTTATTTAAAACGAGGAAGCCAGCAGGCTTACATTTTGAATGTGATGTTTCCCACTTTTACGAGTAAATATCCATGTACAATTATGCAGAATTTTATAAGGTCATGCTTAATATGGTTTTATCTTGGCTGTGCTGCTGGTTTCATCACTACTACTATCGTTATCTATTTTAGAGGAATAACCAAGAGGTGCTGCTCTATATCTATATTGGGATACTTCAGTATTCATTTGGGGTTCCCCTTTACAATATATCATCTTTGATTGATTTTCCGGTAACCGTGCTGGTTGATGTTTTATTCTGGATATAGTACTAGATATTGTTTTTTTCATAGTTTTTTAATTTTTAATTTTGATATTCTTGTTCTTGTAAGTCCAGACAAGACACGTTTTTTCAGCAATATCAAACAGTTCTGCTATACCAGTTAACATTTTTTCATTTTGAGAAACTATAGTTAGCCTTTTGGTCATATGGGATATTAACTATATATTTTTGATTGCATGGTTTTCTTTACATATGTTTTCATATAATCATTTCCCAATAGAGTATAATCCAAATTGATAACACTCATGACTGTTTATGACTATACTTTGTTCATTACACATTTTTATTCTTTTTTTTGTTTTAAAATTTTATATGTGAGTTGTTTTTTCACTAATGGATATTTATGTATAAACATTTAGAACCCATCATGAAGGTTTTGGTCTCATTTGGTTTTACTACCAACAAAGGGTTACGACTTTGGTCTCAACTGTTCCCATCACCATCGCATGGACCCGAACCATCACATGATTATGTGGGCTTAAGATGTTTAAAAAGTCAAGCATTTTTTATCTGTGTATATATATCACTGTTGTTCATTTGTTATTTGGCTATGATTAAGCACCAGTAAGAGTGGTGTGAAATGTGTTAGTACTGTACATTTTATTCTGATTGTATTATATAACCTATACTTAGGTTTGTCTTTCTGCTAGCCCTGGGCTTTCTCTGCTGTAGTTTTAGGAACAATGGAAAAAAGGGCCTTTACTCCACAAACCTGGCCGGTGGTTGTAGGGGTCTGCAGGCGGGGGACTTATCGGAATCTGGAGCTTATGGGAATCAGCATGCCCCAGTCGGTGATGCCACAAGGGGGCGGGGTCACCACTGCGGTCATCCTTGACTCTACCCCTTACCTATTTAAGAAATGTCAGACAGAAGAGCAGGCAGTTGGTGGGGAGCCTTCAAGGAGGCCAGAGTTCTTTTCTTTTTTTGGTCCGGAGGTGTGGCAGGCGGCATGATTGAGGATGGATCTATATTGCGACATTGGTATTATGATTTTTTTTTCTATATCGTACAGATGGTCAAGTAGACGATCCCGCAACCTGCGAGTCGTCTGATCAACGTACTGATTTTGACATGATTTAGAAGTGATGATATACACCGGATATGTTGTCAGTTGCGGTGGCCTGGATGGTGTCCCACTTTAGAATATAGGGACAACATAAACATCCCTTAGAACCGCACTGAAACGTGCCTTTAAACTATAGCCAGTGAGAGCCTGATTTGCTACTATTATAAAGACTAGGTGTAACGGCTTACCTTGGTTGGAGTCCATAGTGCAGAGATGTATGCTCACACTTGCAAATACACACAGTAACTAGGTAAAAGGCTACCTGGGCTGTGAATCTGAGCATGTGTGCTTGACAGGGAATTTACCAAAGGATTGTCGAGGTGAAGCTGTAGTCAGGGATTCCAGAAGTCAGAGTTAATGATGAACAGAGCTAGGGTCAGAAGCCGGGGGCAGTCTTGGAACACTGAAACTTGAAAATAATCTGATTTGATAAACTGCCTCAGCTGAACCAGGAGTGACAGGTCCTAATGCAAAGCAAGATCCAGAGTATAAACGTCAGTGCTGCATACAGGACAAGGCATAGCTGGAAACCAGGCTGAATAATGAACTGAGGTGTGGCTCAGAGTCAATACAGCAGGAGCAGTACACAGAAAGTTATGGGTTCAATACCTCCTTGAGCCACTTGGGGCATGACCACACCTGGCTATTTGCATGGCATGGTAGGAACTATGACAGTTCCCTCCCCTTAGAAATGCCCTCTGGGCGTGAACAGGTAGTTTGTCATAGGCATCCATGCCATGTTTATAGTCTTCAACTAGTTCATGACGAAACAATGCACCAATAGTAGTATTAGAAAACCTTTCCTTATTCCCTTTGGGCATTGTTGCTTTTGAAGTTCTTGCAGGGAAGACATTTGTCGCTTGCAAAGCTTTTTCAAACATCTCCAGTTCCTGCTTACAGACTATGGTGCCATTCAAGGCATGCGTGCAGTCAGGTGGTAGAACTTCCTTGGCAGGACAGGATGATGTTAAAGCACTTACCACTATGGAGTTTGGGATAACTACAGTAACTGGTTTGTTGTCAGAAGGTTCCATAGTTGCTTCTAGGCCAGATGGTAAGAGCTTCTCGTGGGTATTGGTCACGGGTTCTTGAGGGACACCGATATAGTTAACCACCATAGTCTGGGTACCCACTTGTGTCGGAAGGGAGTTTAACGAGACTCATGGCCACTTATTAAAATGAGAAGAAAAGAGGTTTAACCTTAAACTACGGGTTCTTTAAATTCCTTAAATTCCCTTCACAGGTGGTGGTCTCAGCGGGGGGCATTGATAATTTCAACAAACTATTAGATAAGCACCTGAACGACCACAACATACAGGGATATACAAGGTAATACTGACATATAATCACACACATAGGTTGGGGTTGATGTACTTGTGTCTTTTTTCGACCTCACCTACTATGTAACAATTACCTCTTAGCTTCCTGACTGGGGCAGTGTAATCGTTCAGACATAACCTCCACTTACCTATAAGTTGGACATATACCCATGCTTAAGATGAAACTTTTGGTTATTGCCCTTCTGAATAGAACTGATTGGTGCCCATATTCTTTTGATGATGGGAGAATACGTACATAGTTTAATTGGGTACCGTCTATTGCTGGAATACTGAAAGAAGCATATTTCCTCCCTTGATTGGATTTACACGCACACAGACACACATACATGCATATACTTTATGTTTGTTCTTTGGATTAAGTGTGCAACTTTACAATTGCCCTAAGAGTAACACATTTTTTGAAAGAAAGATAAGACATTTGTATTAAATTGTATGCAGGGATTTGCTGCCATCTACTGTCTGAATTTGTAAATACCTGTATATATATTATATATCCACTTCCTGCCCCTGGTTGTGAGTTTGGGAAAGACTGGAAGGAGAAAGTAGGGAGAGAGAGGAAGTCTCAGCCACATGTGCTGTCCATGCTCCAAGCCAGAAGGGACTATTATGCAAACACTACTAGGGAGGCACTAAAGTTCAGAGTAGAGAGGCTGACTGTGAATTCCAGTGCCACATCACAGTTCTTGTCAGTGAGAAGTTCCTTTCCAGGCTGGTCAGACAACAGTTGGAGGATCCTCCTGTGAATGTTGACCTTGACTCTGACACAAAGACAGAATACACATCATCCTCAGAGAAAGTCATGTGACTGTGACGCAACGCGTGAGGGAGAGGAGACTGTTACAGCACACGAGTGAGGCTTGCAGCGTAGCGGCTGCACACTCGTTCGGTGATCTGGCCATTCAGTGCTCTCTGAGATTATCCTATATGTGAGTGGCTTTGTTCATGCTGATCCGGCTGCAATACTGCGCTATGTTTTTTTTTTCTTTCTTTTTATATGAAATATCTGGTCTGGAGTGGAAAAAGCAGGAATATTCTCCCCTTTCCTTTGGTCTAACCTACTGAAGGAAGAAAAGTGTAGCAAACTTTCCTGGGGTATTCTCATTCATTTGAAGCCTTTGTTGCGCCCAGGACGAGTCACCCCCCTTTAGTGTGGACCTCTGTGGATAAGTACATTCTATGCAATACTTTATTCATATACATATTATCCTTTTTATTAATGTGGACCTTTTTCTGGATGACTAGTACCTATAATTTAATTTAGTTGCATTGATTATTTATTTGGCACATTGATTAATTTAGCTGCATTTATTTATCTGGCACACTGGCTGTGTGGCATTTGCACCATTAACTCATTTATCCTATTTATTTCACCTGATTAATTACCCAATTGGTGTTTTATTTTATTTTATTATATTTATTTTCTTGGTATTTTCCCACCGCCCCTATCTATTTTGGGTTAATATTATTTATGTATTTACGTTGTTTGTAAGGTGTTATATTTATTTATATTTTTATATATTAACACATGATATCATTTTTTTTCGTGAATATTAGCTAATCACATTTATTAGAGGAGTGGAATATTGCAGGGAGACGTGTTTCCTCCTTATCATCCCTTAATATTTACAATATAATATTAAGGTTTTTTCTAGCACTTGGCACTTTCACTTTATATTCAGCACTTTCACCTGGCACTTTTTTTTATCTTAGTGGTTATATTTAAGAAAGCACAATATATCATAATTTATTATTTATAATTTATATTTATAATTTTATTATTTGATATATATAGTATTTGGTTAATCTAATATCAATCTGTGATAATTAAGCACTGGGCACTTTGTTAGTGATTTTATTACAGAAGATAGCACAACACTATTTATATCATTATTTTTATTTTTTTGGGTGGCTGGCCTATTCGAAAGTGTTTGCAGCTGTTTTCCTTTTTCCCTTTTTGTTTAATCTGATATTTATTTACACGTAATATCCATTTTTGCGCTTTATTATTTTTGGTTTTTGACATCATCCTGCAACTGGACTTTGCTGCAACATTCTTCTGGATGTATTTCCACTATTGTATAACTATGTGAACAATTCAACCAGGACTTCTATTAGCCATGTTTGCTAATAATACCTGTTTTTACATCGAATGTGTATGCACTGTTATTGATCTCTTCTTATATAGAGGTTGTATTATTTATATATAGTATCAGTGGTGGCCCATCCATAGGGGGTGCCTGGGCGCCACCTCCCTCCAGGTAGCCACAAAAAAAAAGTTAAAAAAAATTGAATACTGGCCCTTTAAAAAAAATACAAAAAAAGTTCCTTAAGTGCACTGTGTTCGGACGCTGGACACTGTGTGACGCCGGACACAGTGCCCTTATGGGAAGCGCCACGTCTGTGCAATCACGAGATTGCAGACGTGGCGCTGCATTTGCAGGCGTTTAGCCCGCCTTGTGGCATTTTCTGAAGCGCAGAGTAGCTTCCACCCAGCCATAGTAATATATACTACAGGCGCTGGGCGGAAGCTACTCGACGCTTCATATTTGATTGACATCTGACCTCAGTTAGATGTCACTTCTTGTCTCCCTCTCTCCCATTGCGTCCGGGAGAGGAACCAGGAAGTATGCCACTCCATAAGCGCTGCCAGTGGAAGGAGACACCACAGGAGAGGACAACAGCAAGGTAAGTACCGCTGGGGTGGGTTTCAAGTGACAGACCCATTTAATGGGACACAGGCAGGCTGCATTTTGGGCGGGGGGACAGAGGCTGAATTTAACGGGACACAGGCAGGCTGCATTGGGGGGGGCACAGGCCGCATTGGGGGGAGGGGGGGAAATGGAGGCTGCATTTAATGGGACACAGGCAGGCTGCATTGGGGGGGACACAGGCTGCATTGGGGGGACACAGGCTGCATTTGGGGAGGACAGATGCTGCATTTAATGGGACACAGGCATGCTGCATTTGAGGGGGACAGAGGTTGCATTTGGGGGGGGCAGAGGCTGCATTTGGGGGGACAGAGGCTGCATTTGGTCGGACAGAAGCTGCAACAGAGGTTGCATTTGGTGGGACAGAGGCTGCATTTGGGGGGACAGAGGCTGCATTTGGGGGGGGGCAGAGGCTGCATTTGGGGGGGGGGGCAGAGGCTGCATTTGGTGGGACAGAGGCTGCATTTGGTGGAACAGAGGCTGCATTTGGGGAGACAGAGGCTGCATTTGGGGGGACAGTGGCTGCATTTGGGGGGGCAGAGGCTGCATTTGGTGGGACGGAGACTGCATGTGGGGGGACACAGGCTGCATTTTATGTGACAAAGTCTGCATTTGATGTAACACAGGCTGCATATGATGTGACACAGACTGCATGTAAGGAGGGACTCTGCTGGGAGCACCTGATGTAAGGATGGAGTCTGCTGGGGACGCCTAATGGCATATGGTTGTAGGCGACGTGGCTAGTGACTCGCTCAGGGCTCCCACTGATTCTGCATTATGGTGAGTTGAATGATTTAATTTTATATTACAATGTAATAATAGAAATAATGCACTTCAATCATTCTAACACCATAACCACCATGGTTGCTTTTTTGGAGTATTTTTATCTGCTGATTGTTAAACTTTCTAGAATACACATTTCTATTGTTGTGTAGGATCTGGGCCTGCTGTCCCTTCACTCCTCTCTCCCTTTCCCTCCATCCCTCATTCATCTCAGCCGCTAACCACACCACCTTTCGAGCCATGCCCACTATTTTGCTCAAACCACGCCCATTTTCACCAAAAAGAAAGGGCGGGGTCTGGCGCCCACCCATCCTAAAACGTCACCAGCCGCCAGTTCCCCTTAAAATCCATACCAGACCTGAAGGGCCTGGTAATTGAATTTGGGGAATTTTTTTTATCCATGACTTTCAATGAATGTTATCTGTATTACGGGGAGCCGACAATTCATTATAGCCACGAGTGCTTTTAAATGACTTTTTTTCCTGCAGAAATTACACTTTGTGCAGGGACAGTTCTAAGCACGAGAAACAAGCGCCCCTTTATTATTTATATATAGTATCAGTGGTGGCCCGTCCATAGGGGGTGCCTGGGTGCCGCCTCCCTCCAGGCTGCCACAAAAAAAAGTAAAAAAAAATTGAATATTGGCCCTTTAAAAAAAAATACAAAAAAAGTTCCTTAAGTGCACTGTGTTCAGACGCCGGACACTGTGCGATGCCAGACACAGTGCCCTTATAGGAAGCGCCATGTCTATGCAATCACGAGATTGCAGACGTGGCGCTGCAGTTGCAGGCGTTTAGCCCGCCTTGTGGCATTTTCTGAAGCGCAGAGTAGCTTCCACCCAGCCATAGTAATATATACTACAGGCGCTGGGCGGAAGCTACTCGGCGCTTCAGATTTGATTGACATCTGACCTCAGTTAGATGTCACTTCTTGTCTCTCTCTCTCTCTCCCATTGCATCCGGGAGAGGAACCAGGAAGTATGCCACTCCATAAGCGCTGCCAGTGGAAGGAGACGCCGCAGGAGAGGACAACAGCAAGGTAAGTACCGCTGGGGTGGGTTTCAAGTGACAGACCCATTTAATGGGACACAGGCAGGCTGCATTGGGGGGGGGGCAGGCTGCATTTGGGGCGGGGGGACAGAGGCTGCATTTAATGGGATACAGGCAGGCTGCATTGGGGGGCTGCATTTGGGGCGAGGGACAGAGGCTGCATTTAACAGGACACAGGCAGGCTGCATTGGGCAGGCTGCATTTGGGGCGGGGGGACAGAGGCTGCATTTAACGGGACACAGGCAGACTGCATTGGGGGGGCAGGCTGCATTGGGGGGACACAGGCTGCATTTGGGGGGGACACAGTCTGCATTTGGGGAGGACAGATGCTGCATTTAATGGGACACAGGCAGGCTGCATTTGGGGGGGACAGAGGTTGCATTTGGGGGGCAGAGGCTGCATTTGGGGGGACAGAGGCTGCATTTGGTGGGACAGAAGCTGCAACAGAGGCTGCATTTGGTGGGACAGAGGCTGCATTTGGGGGGGGGCAGAGGCTGCATTTGGTGGAACAGAGGCTGCATGTGGGGAGACAGAGGCTGCATTTGGGGGGGAAGAGGCTGCATTTGGTGGGACGGAGACTGCATGTGGGGGGACACAGGCTGCATTTTATGTGACAAAGTCTGCATTTGATGTAACACAGGCTGCATATGATGCGACACAGGCTGCATGTAAGGAGGGACTCTGCTGAGAGCACCTGATGTAAGAACGGAGCCTGCTGGGGACGCCTGATGGCATCTGGTTGTAGGCGACGTGGCTAGTGACTCGCTCAGGGCTCCCACTGATTCTGCATTATGGTGAGTTGAATGATTTAATTTTATATTGCAATGTAATAATAGAAATAATGCACTTCAATCATTCTAACACCATAACCACCATGGTTGCTTTTTTGGAGTATTTTTATCTGCTGATTGTTAAACTTTCTAGAATACACATTTCTATTGTTGTGTAGGATCTGGGCCTGCTGTCCCTTCATTCCTCTCTCCCTTTCCCTCCATCCCTCATTCATCTCAGCCGCTAACCACACCACCTTTCGAGCCATGCCCACTATTTTGCTCAAACCACGCCCATTTTCACCAAAAAGAAAGGGCGGGGTCTGGCGCCCACCCATCCTAAAACGTCACCAGCCGCCAGTTCCCCTTAAAATCCATACCAGACCTGAAGGGCCTGGTAATTGAATTTGGGGAATTTTTTTTATCCATGACTTTCAATGAATGTTATCTGTATTACGGGGAGCCGACAATTCATTATAGCCACGAGTGCTTTTAAATGACTTTTTTTCCTGCAGAAATTACACTTAGTGCAGGGACAGTTCTAAGCACGATAAACAAGCGGCCATTTACAGGCATACTATACACCCCCCCCAGGTACGAAATTTAAAGGAATATTACACTTTTATTGTTTCACTTTAAGCATTATTAAAATCACTGCTCCCAAAAAAACTACAGTTTTTAAAATTTTCTTTTGCATTGATACATGTCCCCTGGGGCAGGACCTGGGTCCCCAAACACTTTTTATGACAATAACTTGCATATAAGCCTTTAAAATTAGTGCTATAGATTTCTCCCTTAGACTTGTGCTGGGTGTTTTGCGGCTTTTCGAATTTGCCGCGAAACCCCAAATGGTTCGCTGTTCGGTGAATAGCCGAACAGGCAATGTTCGAGTTCAACATGAGTTTGACTCGAACTTGAAGCTCATCCCTAATCTGGATGTCAATTTCTGGCCAAGTGTGAAATGCTTAGCTAAGTGAAAGCAATGTGATATGATTTAGCAATTGATAATGCAAATTATATCCCTTTTTCTGCATAAGTCACAATGTAAATGTTGAAAGGGGAAAAAGTTCCCTTTAACGTAAATTGCGTATGTGCAATGCAAACTTCCATCTGTTACATAAAAGGAAAGAAGTTCCAGGGGTTCAACTGGTTCAAATGTATGTCCATCTAAAACTTTGTTTTTAGTTTTAGATGGAGAAAGTTTGAAGTCCCTGTTGTGTTTTAACTGTTATCCAGAACTCCTTTAGAGAATACTGTGGAATTCAGTGAGAGATCATCTGCTTTACAGTGACCAAGAGAAATTCTGACACATGTAAGGAACATTCTTATTATCTTGAAGGAGTACTAACTACATATTTTGTGACAGGGGTATTTGTATAGTGTAAAGAGAACATACATAATTGGCCAACAGGATTTACAAACACTGGAATGCTTTAACAAATAAATGAATTCATAGATTATAATAGATTAGATTATAAGTACCTGTAATAAATTTGGGATGTTCCACTATAGATAATCAACAAGCAAGGAACAGAATAACCTTTGACATGTGTTACCAGATGGTTATGGTCATAAAGCAATCATACCTTCCTGTTGTAGTTTCCCTGAGGGTTCTTACAGAGTTCATGACACAGTTTTGACATTTTATAGGAGGCTAGCTTCCCAGACCCTGACATATAAAACTGTGAAATACATTTGAGTTCCTTTGTTATCTTTTCTGTGAGGGGCTTGTAATTAGAGTAAGGTGGCAGTGTTCATAGTTAAAATAGTGCCTTTATTGCTCCATAACAAATGCAGGGATTGTGACAATCATTTTAGTCAATGCCTGTATGCCAAGATCCAATATGAGAGATTTGGTAAAATTAATTTTGTAAAAGGATAAAGCGCTAAAATGGTTTAAAATTTGGTGGGCACAAGGTAATGATTTGAGTGGGTAAGTGAGGAGTAAAATTACATCATCAGCAGATAAGATAAGTTTGTGGCACTGTCGGAGACCATTAGGCAGACTGAGACAGAAGTACAGTTAAATCTCACTTGTTTAATAATAATAAAAAAGATAAACAGAGTAAACGTAGTCAAAACATTGCCAGACTTCAGGAACCGGAACGGATAGTCAGACGTCAGGGAGCCAGAGATGAGTGTAGTAGAACAGCAAGAAGGAATGTCAGCCATGAAAGTCTTTAACAGGAACACGGGAGCGTGTCTCTAGAGATATGACCAAGGCGAAGGCAGAGATCATCTGGACTGGACGGCTTAAGTAGGCAGGACTGATGAGCAGGATATCATCAACAGGCGAATCACTGTGGAGAGATAGGAGCTGACAATTAGCCGACAGCTGAACGGCCAGCTCAGAGAAGGAAAGGCTGAGCCTAACCCTGACAGTACCCCCCTCCTCAATTACCCCATCTCCCTCGGAGAACTACCAGGCTTGAGGAGAAAACGTCTATGGAAATCATGGAGGAGGACAGGGGCATGTATGTCCGAGGTTAAGACCCAAGAGTGTTCCTCCAGACCGTACATTTTCCAATGCACCAGGTACTGTATGCTCCTACGAAACATACGGGAGTCAACAATGGCCTGTACTTCATACTCTTCGTGGTTCTCAACCTGTACAGGGTGAGGACGAGGCACCAAGGTGGTAAAGCGGTTACAGACCAAAGGTTTTAATAAGAAGACATGAAATGCATTTGAGATACATATATTAGAAGGAAGGTCTAATGCGTAAGCCACTGAGTTAATCCTCCGAAGAATACGGAAAGGCCCAATAAAATGAGGTGTGAACTTCAGAGAGGAAACATGAAGTCGGAGGTTGCAAAATGACAGCCAGACCCTGTCCCCAACCTGGTAGGAAAGCGCATGCAGGGGTCTGCGGTCAGCATGGAGCCTTTACCTATCATTAGCATGACGCAAAGCCTCCTGGACCTGTGCCCAAGTGGAACGAACACCACAGAAATGCTCCTCTAAAGCAGGAATATGTTGTGGAACAAATGAGTCAGGCAACATGGAAGGTTGGAAACCATAGTTCGCCATAAACAGGGACAATGGGTAAGCAGAATTCAAGGTACTATTGTAAGCAAAATCCGCCCGTAAGAGGTCTGACCAGTTATTATGATGGTCAGAAATATAGCAACATAGGAATTGCTCCAAGGACTGTTTGGGTCTTTCTACAGCTCCATTAGACTGTGGGTGAAACAGAGGAGAAAGCAAGCTGAATTCCCAACTGTGCACAAAAGGCTCACCAGAACCGGGGCACAAACTGACTACCCCTGTCCTAGACAATCACCTTGGGTAGCCCATGTAAGCGAGAGATCTCCCGAGCAAAAATGGAAGCCAGTTCCTTAGAAGTGGGCAACTTCTTAAGTGGAATACAATGAGACATTTTCAAGCACTGGTCAACCACCATAAGGATAGCTGTGCTGCCCTGGGAGTTGGGTAACTCCACAATGAAATCCATAGATATGTGGGTCCAGGGCCTCTTTCCATTGGGTATGGGTTGCAGGAGGCCCACTGGAAGGTGTCATGACGTCTTAATCTGAACACACACGTAACAGGCAGCTATGGAGGCTTTTTCATCAGCACATAGATTAGGCCACCAGAATTGTTGGGAAATGGCCCAAAAGACTTGATTCTTCCCAGGGTGGCCAGCAGCCTTGGGAGAATGGTAAGTCTGGAGCACGGCAGTATGGAGACTCTCTGGGACAAAGCAGTGGTTTCTCAGGAGGAGCATGAACCTGAGTAGCAATGATTTTGTCACCCAAAAGAGAAGTAATACTGGTGCAAACCGTAGCCAGAATATGATCAGGAGGAATCACAGGAATCAGAACAGACTCCATCTTGGAAAATTGTTGTGAAAAAGAGTCAGCCCTTACATTCTTAATACCGGGAAAAAATTAGAAAATGTAATTGAAACTAGACATGAAAAAAGCCCATCATGCCCTTCTGGGAGAAAGGCGTTTAGCCTTCCGACAAGAATGCGGGTTACTTCCACCTCCCTACAAAACGTGAACCTTCTCTGACTCTATAAATTGGAGCAAATCAGCCCTCCTGCCCTTGGATGAGCTCACAGCACCATTGCTGGTGTGCGCCTGGTCTCTTCAGGTGGTCTCCTCCTTTAAGTATTTAAGAGTATAGATTACTCCGGATACTTCCAGATACCTAACCCTGAACCTACTCCCTATGATTGCTAAGATACAAACCAAATGCAGCGCCTGGTGTAAGCTACCCATTTCTATTGCCGGTAGAGCCAATCTTATAAAAATGGTATGGGCGCCTCAGCTATTATACATACTACACAACTCCCCGCAATGGATCCCATGGAGGTGGTTCACATGCATTGACACTATATTCAGAAGCTTCCTTTGGTGGAAAAAAAAGATTGCTAGAATTAAACTATCCACACTGCAGTATAGTAAAGACTGGGGTGAGGTTGTCAGTCCCTTACATGAGACTCTATTTCCTGGCCTCACAGCTTCAGCACCTGGGTGGTTGGGGAGAGGTTGATATGGCAGACCCTATCTGTAACATACTATTTAATGGCACATTGGGCCTCCCCGCCACTTCACATCTTTAGAAAGACATCCCCCAGCACCCTAAATTGATGCCTACCATAAACTTTCTGTCCAAAATATGGGGCCACATTAAACATAGCCTAGGTATGAAGGGCTTCACGGTACACACTCCATTGTGGCACAATCCTTGCTACACATAATTGCAGAAATAAGAGGGATTTCAGTCCTAGGAGACCAAGGGCATCAGGTACATATCGCAACTCTATACACAGACCATCTTTAAATCCTTCATTCCTTGATTTAAAGGATGAGTTTGGGCTACCAAGACACAACTTCTATAGATACCTCCAACTCCGGCATGCCGTGCAAGCGCAGACACAACTGTCTAGGCACACATAGAACATCCAATAATAACGCACAGAATAAAAAAGGTATGATCTCACAAATATACAATACACTTTCATCTAGAATGCAGGATGCAGTTAAACTTCTGTGTAGACACAGTTGGGAGCAGGACCTAGGAGAGATTGGGGGGCGAGGACTGGGAACTGTGTTTACAGTCTCTGCCCATCGTCTCGGTGTCTCCATCGTATAGGCTCTCCCAGCTATTCATTTTACATAGAACCTACCGTACCTCAGTGCTGCTTCACAGATGGGGCGGGAGGGAATCTCCTCTGTGCCCCAGATGTGGGGGGGCCAACAAAGATCTTATACACCTGATGTGGCGCTGTCCCAAACTATTCAGATATTGGAGTGCGGTAACTATCAATCTGTCTATCAATCCACTGTTCCACTACACCCTGTGACATGCTTGATGGGTGCGGTGGATGAGGATTTTTTCTCCCCCCCAACTAAGGTAGCTGTTTTTTTGCATCAAATATTTTTATTAAAGTTTTTAAAGTACAACGGTACAATAACAAGCTGCAAGCAGTACACAGCAAATGTTGAAAGTTAACTTTAAGATCCACCAGTAGACAAAGTTCAGATTGCAGAGAATATGTAAACAAATGTTGCATCCAAACCAAATACATGGCAATAGTGTGGCATAAAACAGTGGCAGTCACATAGAGATTCCGTTTTCCGGTCTGCGGACTGTTCCGACACCCCCGACACCCCTTAACGGGAACTTTCTGTGTCTTGGGGTGTCCGACACTGCCCACAGATTTGTGCAGAGTAGGCTCTCTATAGCGGCCAACATTAACAACTGCTCAGACTACTGAGAATAGGCTGGGAGCATTCAGACATTTAACATCAATACCTATCCACTCTATCTATGTACTCGGTCACCTGTTGTAGCTCATTTCAGTTGGGCGAAAGTTTTATACCACTGTAGCCAGGGGGCCCATGACTTTTGTTCTTTGAGATAGCATGCCTTTGTAGTAGTAGAGAGTAGTTCGTAAGAATAATGAGTTTGAATAAGGTTTATAACATCAGTCAAGGAGGGCGGGGATTCCGATTTCCATCTCCTGGTAAGTGACAGTCTAGCTGCCAAGAGTATGTGGGTTACTATTTTACGATGTGCAGGAATGATAAGATTAATGTTTATATTTAGTATGGCCAATTCTGGGGAGGCTTGAAGGGGGTTATCAATTACTTCAGAAATTAATCGGAACACCTCTTTCCAATATTCTTGTATGAAAGGACAGTCCCAAAGAGTATGAAGTAGCGACCCAACTTGGTCACACTTTCTCCAGCAGATAGATGAGGTGTTACCTCCAAATTTCGATAGGAGCGATGGCGTTAGGTATCGCCGTTGGGCTATTTTTTGGGTCAATTCTAGTAAAGTTTAACACTAGGTAGATGGTAGAAATGCCCTTCAAACCTTCAGTAGGTTTGGTTAAATACATCCAGATCTTGACGGGGACATGAGCCCGAAGCTGGTGATTGGTATTAAGGCAATGCGGCAATTGAAGATAAGCGAACTGAGCATGTACTGGGAGATTAAGATCTTTTTGAAGCTGATTGTATGGTTTCAAGGTCTCATGGTCATACAATACACTGAGTTTAGTACTAGGTGGCATGTTCCATATTTTAATGTTAAAGTTGGGGAATAGTGAGTGGAGGATTGTCAGAAGTGGGTTTAATTTAGTGGTCGGGGTATCGTTCCATTTGGATGTTATGACACGGCGCCACGTCAAGACGATGGCTTTGACTGGGGGTGGAAGATAAGTCGGGACAGGTTGATTGAGTCTTTGACTAAGTAGCCAGTGTTGCGGATTAGGGTTAGATATAAGTGATTTCTCTATATCACCCCAGAGTGTTGTGGTTGAGGCATCAAACCATTCCCTCAATTGACTTAGAATAGTGGCGTCATAATAGTCTGCGAGGTCTGGGATGGAGGAACCGCCCACTGATATGTGTTTGATAAGTGTTAGTCGTGGGCATCGGGGTTTTCCCTTCTGCCATAGGTAGTGTCCCAGAATGCCTTGGAGGGAATTAATGTAGCTTCTAGGAAGGTAGATAAGGAGAGTCCTAAATAGGTAGAACAATTTGGGTAGCACCATCATCTTAAAAGCTGCAAGTCGACCCACCCAGGAGAATTCAAATTTGCTTAGGGAGTGTAGATCTGATTCGAATTGTCACCTAAACGGGTAAAAATATGCATGAAATAGTTTATGTGAAGTTTTAGTTAGCATTACTCCTAAGCATGGGATTCCGTCGTCCGACCATTTGTAGGGAAAGGAGGCGGAGAGGGGATTTGGTCTCATTTACTTTGTAGTAAGATACCGAGCCGAATTCATGTAAAATGGATTGAAGTTTTGGGAGAGAAGTAGTAGGATTCGTAAGCATAAGGGTAATGTCATCTGCGATTAGGCTTATTCTATGATCTCTAAATTCTCTATTGATCCAATACGCAATCCTGCAATAGAAGGGTCCGACCGAATGCGCTCTGCAAGGGGTTTGATAATTAAATAAAAAATTAAGGGAGAAAGAGGGCACCCTTGCCTAGTACCATTCAAAATGTGAAATGGCAGAAAGGATATGTCCCTTGAAACCAAATTTTATTAATACCTGTTGGAGATAGCCCTAGTGGACCCTGTCGAACGCCTTCCCTGCATCCAAAGAGAGGAGCAGAGAAGGTGTTCGAGAGTGGCCCACATGATGGATGATATTAATAAGGCGTCTGGTTCGTCTGGTTACATCAGAAGTCTGTCTTTCTTTGGTAAATCCTGTTTGGTCCCTATGAATGAGCAAAGGCATATATGTCATCAGTCTCATCACTATAATTTTTGCATAAAGTCCGACGTCGGTGTTGAGAAGGGATATTGGACGAAAATTTTGGGGAACCTCTGCAGGCTTGCCCGGTTTTGGGAGGGTAACCACTAGAGCTTTGAGCATTTCAGCAGGGAAGGTCGAGGAGGAGGTAGCATCATTAAACAGTTGGCATAGATGAGGGGCTATGGTGTTTTTAAGGAATTGGTAATATTCTGCCCCTAACCCATCTGGGCCGGGGGATTTCCCGGTCGGAAGGGATTCTATGGTTGCTATTATTTCTTGAGTAGTAAATGGGGCATTAAGGGCCTCAAGTTGGGAGTCAGTGAGAGACGGCAAGTGAACAGAGGCTAAGAATGTCTGTATTGAGTCGGGCGTAGGAGGGGGGATACTGGCATCAGTATTCAAATTATATAATGTGCTGTAGTAACAGCTGAAGGCATTCGCAATAGCCTGTGGGTCTTGCAGTTTGGTGTTAGTGTTGGGGTGGTACAGGTACGCAATTTTGGATTTGTTATGACGACCCTGAATTCATCTCGCCATGGCTTTACCTGCTTTATTACTAGTGTGGTAGTATCTAGCTTTCAGCTTGTGATGCTGCTTTTCATATACGTCCAATAACACCACCCTCAGTTCCTGTCTAAGCATAAGTTTTTGTTTTAGTTGTTGGGTTGGTTGGAGTTGATTAAGGGCATCAGTACCGCTAATGTCGGCGGTAAGGGTGTCTAATTGCTGAGTCCTCCTCTTTCTGGCCTGGGCATTTAATTGTATTAGAATCCCTCTACAAAATGCCTTATGGGCACCCCAAAGGGTGGCCGAGTCTGACACCGAGCCCACGTTGATTGCAAAAAAGTCATCCATCTGTTGCCTTAAAGTGTCTGCCGAAGTAGGTGCTTTAAAGAGTTGAACGTTGGCCCTCTATACTTTATGTGTTGGTTGTGAATTTGCTATGTGAAGCGTAGTACTGATTGGAGCGTGATCCGCCCATGTTATGGGCGCAATGTCAGACTCTACCACCCTCTGTAATAGCCATTTATCTGTAAATATATAATCAATACGAGTGTACGTATTATGGACCGGTGAATGATAGGAAAATTCCCGATCGTCTGGGTGGAGGCATCTCCAGGTATCCTAGAGGTAATTTTTAAGTAGAAATTGTCCCATAGTGAGATGATTTCTCTTTTTAGGGTTAGACGTATCCAGATCTGGGTCGTGTATAATGTTGAAGTCCCCAGCTAGGATCAAGGAGCCCTTCTGAATCTTGCGGATTTTCCGCATTGTGTTATTTAAGAATGACAGTTGTTTGCGATTAGGCGCATATATTGTCGCTATAGTTAGGGGAATACTGCCAATAGTGCATTTCAAAATAAGGTAGCGGCCATTAATATCTGAGATCGATCCCTGAAGCTGAAAGTCTAAGGAACGATGTATAGCAACAAGAAATCCCCTGGTTTTGTTAGAACTTGAAGCGCAGAATATATGGGGGTAGTCTGGGTGCGTGCATTTGGGTTCCTCGCCTCTTTTGAAGTGCGTTTCCTGCACCCACAAGATTTGGCAAAAGTGGGTTTTAAAAAAGTAAGGGGTGGTGTTGCGCTCCTTATGTGGAATCATCAGCTAGTGATTATAGCTAGAGAATGTACACCACAAAATAAAGTGCAAATGTGTAGATATCATATACCAAAATAATACCATAAATAAATAAATACGTTAAAGAGAGACATAGATGTTCATCTTAAAATGCCTAATGTGCAAAGAATCTTTTTTTAAAATTATATATAAAATGTCTATCCAACATGTGCAAAATTGCATAAAAATATATCGGTGAGTACCGTATATACTCGAGTATAAGCCGAGATTTTCAGCCTCTTTTTTGAGGCTGAAAGTGCCCCCCTCGGCTTATACTCGAGTCATCGCCGTCTGCCTGCCCGATCAGCGTGTCGAGCAGACAGACGGCGGACATTCTACTATTCAAAAGCCGCGCCTCCCTGTCTGTGATAGGCGGAACACTCAATTTCCCAGCAGTCAGTGGTCCGCCTATCACGGACATCCGCTCATCCTCATACTACGGACGAGGATGAGAGGATGTCCGTGATAGGCGGAACACAGACTGCTGGGAAATTGAGTGTTCCGCCTATCACAGACGGAGGCGCGGCTTTTGAACAGAGGAATGGCCGCCGAGGCGCCGACGAAGAGCGGCGATCCTGGCATGGCAGAAGGACGGAGGCTCGGCACGGGACGGAGGCACGGGATGACGGCACGGGGCGACGGAGGCACGGGACGGAGGCTCGGGACACAGGTAGGCTGGACACACAAGGCTGCACGGACACACACTCAGGGATGGATGGACACACACACAGGGATGGATGGACACACACACAGGGATGGATGGACACACACACAGGGATGGATGGATGGATGGACACACACACAGGAATGGATGGATGGACACACACACAGGGATGGATGGATGGACACACACACAGGGATGGATGGATGGACACACACAGGGATGGATGGATGGACACACACACAGGGATGGACGGACACACACACAGGGATGGACGGACACACACACAGGGATGGATGGACACACAGGGATGGACGGACACACAGGGATGGACAGGCATGTCTCACCCTCGGCTTATACACGAGTCAATAAGTTTCCCAGTTTTTTTGGGGTAAATTGGGGGCCTCGGCTTATATTCGGGTCGGCCTATACTCGAGTATATACGGTAAGTGGTATGTGATTTCAAAATTGTGCAAAATATATAAATAATTCATACAGTAACTTATTTCATCAAGGAGAAATCCGTAAAAATGTTAAATATATATATAAATATATAAACACAGAAAAAAATTGAGAAAAAATATATATAAAAAAATAAATAAAAATCTTAAAGTAAACTAAGTGTATCAAGTCTCTTAGTGCAAATATTGGACATATGTTTCTTGGTCCAGTGTGCAACAGTAGTGCAGTTGTGGAAGTGTTTCACAAGAACACTTTGTGCTGCTATCCTGATATTCAGTGGTACTGTGCCTTTAAGTGATAAGGTATGGGTCTTCAGTGTCACTGACACCCGTGGCTAGAGTAAATGATTACCTTACTGCTGTAAGGTATACAGCATGTAGTAAGATTTAAAGGAATGGATCCCTTCGGATCGATCTTTTCCTAGGCGTTCCTATGGAGTAAAGCCAGGGGGAGGGGGGGTCCTTTCTTTGCCTTTCCGCTGGGCGTCAGTAACTTGAATCTCTCAGGTAGGTACTCAATGTATTAGAGAGAAGATAAAAAGAGGCCTACCATGGTGCAGTATGTTGCAAAAAGTATTGACGTTTATTCAAATAAAACAATAAAAAACTCACATTTTCTTAATGTCAGTAGTACGCTGTAAAAACGAGCGCCGAGCTCGTACCTATGCGTCTGTTCCAGTGTCTCGATTGCCTCTGGTATCCTACGCGTTACGTCACGCCACGTGACTTCGACTGGGATGAGGCTTATGGGCAATGGAGTCTATTTAAATAGGTTCAGGTAATTACGTTGTTTTTCGCGGCCATTTTCCTGTAGATTATATCTAAACCAATGGGGGAGCCATTTTCTTGTGGACCGTGTGTAAACTAATGGAGCGGCCATTACTTTGTAGCTCATATCGTGGACTACAATCGTGGCCATTTTGTTGTATATATTTGGAATATATATAGAATGTCTAATTGTATGGCCAGAGGGCACTTCCGATTTTAAATGTGTGCTGGTACTCGAAGTGTCAGCAGAGTATGTCTTACTACTTTTTAAACAAATATCCATAATAGTGGTATATAGTAGATCAAATTGTACTATGTAGCTGGATACTGTTATTTTGAACCGGGATGTCAAAGTAATAAATATTCGAAAGATGTTCTAAAAGGTTTTTTATAGTATGAGCCGCAATAGTTTAAAAAATAAAGTTATTTCAAAATTGCAATTCATATCTATATATGCATGTCGACTTATGTGTAGCCCATATATATAAAAACACATATATAACCGGACTAAAAGGGGGGGATAGGGAATATTATACTAACAGTTGAAATAGAGAGTAAAATTTCAAGATAATAATGTCAAAATGTTAAAAATATTACTAAATATATAAAAAAATATATGTAAAAAATAAAATATTCGTTATATATTATTTTATAAAAAATAAAATTGGTTCTAAAATTGTAAGGATATTTCAAAATTATATAGACAGACTCCGGAAGAGAAGTTTAGGCAGAGGAGGCATGAATACATATATACAAGCAAGTGATTGGTCTAGAGGGCATTTATAAAAAGTATTAAAAATCATTAATAAAACAGTTGAGGTCAAATTCTATGTTTAACCCTCGGTGGGTGAGTGTGTCGAGAGTGACACTGAAGACCCATACCTTATCACTTAAAGGCACAGTACCACTGAATATCAGGATAGCAGCACAAAGTGTTCTTGTGAAACACTTCCACAACTGCACTACTGTTGCACACTGGACCAAGAAACATACGTCCAATATTTGCACTAAGAGACTTGATACACTTAGTTTACTTTAAGATTTTTATTTATTTTTTTATATATATTTTTTCTCTATTTTTTTCTGTGTTTATATATTTATATATATATTTAACATTTTTACGGATTTCTCTTTGATGAAATAAGTTACTGTATGAATTATTTATATATTTTGCACAATTTTGAAATCACATACCACTTACTCACCGATATATTTTTATGCAATTTTGCACATGTTGGATAGACATTTTATATATAATTTTAAAAAAAGATTCCTTGCACATTAGGCATTTTAAGATGAACATCTATGTCTCACTTTAACGTATTTATTTATTTATGGTATTATTTTGGTATATGATATCTACACATTTGCACTTTATTTTGTGATGTACATTCTCTAGCTATAATCACTAGCTGATAATTCCACATAAGGAGCGCAACACCCCCCCTTACATTTTTATTTTACACATTTGGACACGAGTTTGGTCCTTACGGTGTACGCAGCACCTTTTGTCTATTCCCTTTCAGTATATTGTCACCTATTCCGTTTAGCGCAGGAGTACCTACTCTACAAAAGTGGGTTTTAGCTGTGCGCTATAGGGAGTGTCTCTTAGCTGGGCAGTTAAGCCCGTTGACATTGAGAGATAGGATTTTTGTGGTCATGTGGAAGTATAGGTGGTGCGATAAAGCATGGTACTCACTAGATCCGATGGTAGGAGTAATGGGAGGCAGCTGGTAAACAGGTTCAGTAGATCATCTCGGGCGCTGTTGGGGCCTCTTGCTGACTTGGGGGACCTGCGCTGGTGAAGTAGTAGTAGTGATGTATGGTGGAATGTTCCGTTCCTTACTTGTAGAGTTGAGGTGCTGTGTAAAAGTAAAAAAAGAACAAACAAACAAAGCAAACAAAAACAGGAAAAAAATCAAAGAATGCAGCAGTGCAAAATGCACGCTATGCTGCATAGTTGCTGGGGGGAAAAGTTTGAGGGCCAAAAAGTATGGATCCAACATAGAGGAGCATCATGGCGGCTACTTGAAAAAAGTGGGTGTATAAACACCAAGGTATAATTTCAATGGACCATGTAGAGTGTCACGAACTGGTCAGTGCCATTGAGGTGGGAGTCTTTCTAGAGTCTTCTTTGCCCCGACTGGGGGTGCAGATTCCGGGATAATACCCCAAGTGTGGAGCAGCGCTAAGCCCTTGTCAACAGAAGACACAATGTAGGAGGAACCATCTTTCTGTATAGAGAGTTTGGATGGTTGTTTCCATTTGTATTCAATTCTGTTGTTGCGGAGCGCCTTGGTAATTGTGGATAGCTGCCTTCTCATGTCTAGTGTATGTTTAGAAAGATCCGCAAACAACTGGAGAGCAGTATACGGTTGTGGTAGTTGCCCCATGGATCTGGCCTTATAGAGAATTTGCTCTTTGGTGTGGTAAAAATGGACCCTCATCAGAACGTCTCTAGGAGTTTGAAGCCGATGTATATGGTCGATTGTAAGCTCCATGGCCGGGAGGTCCGACAGTAGAGTAGAAAAGAGGTCAGTGGCGTATTTTTTGAGATCTTGTGATTGAACACTTTCAGGGATACCTCTAATTTTGAGGTTATTCCTCCGTGAGTGGTCTTCGAGGTCGGCCATTATAGTTTTGATCCACGCCTTATCTTCTAAGTTTTCATCGTGAGCATCAACTAGCTCATTAATGATAGAAGTCATATCCCCATAGACTGTTCAATATTGTTAACTCTGTCTCCAAGAGCATGAAGTTCTCTGGAGTCTGTTTAGTTAGTGCACACAGGTCATTATGGAGGGAATTGTGGAGGGTCATTAACATCTCCTTGAGTTGTGTATCTAGAATGGGCTGATTAGTTGTAGGGAAGGCCGCTATGGAGGAAAGCTCAGGCCTATCAGGGCCTAGTAGTGCAGTAGGATTTAGGCTTACCTCACTGCCTATATAATCCAGTTTCTGCCGTGTTTTCGCAGGGCTGCAGCAGGATGGGCTAGGAGGAGCATCTTCCTATGGAGGGGGTGAGTGTCTCTCTGCTCCCTCGGTGGGCAGCGGAACGGCGTCAGTATAGGGAGAGCTGGCGCTGCGCGCTCCTCTGCCTGAGGAGAGACCAGCGCCATCTTGTCTTCCTCCACACGGCGGCGGGGGGGAAGAAAGCAGTCCGTTTTTTCGGTCCCCGATCATCTTTGCGCTTCCTTGTCATACGGCTCGAGATGGGGGATCGGTTCGCCACTAGATAGGGGAGAATGATGCAGGCTGTGGGTCCGGTGTCACTGGAAATGCCGCCGATGCTGTGGAGCTCCTTCTCTATACGACCATACTGCTCGCGCTCTGGCCACGCCCCCTAAGGTAGCTGTTTTAAGATTGCTGTATATTGCCTGCAAGCAGATAGGTCATTTATGGCTATCACCGCATAGCTCAACAACAAAGCAGTTGATTGAACAGGTAAATAATACTCGAATTAAAGAAAAGCTGATGCATCAACACAGAAATACCATTAATAAGTTCTAAAAATCTGTCAACCTTGGCTGGACACCCTGGGCCTGGCACCCTATTAGCTAGTTCTCAATAGACTACTTCAAATGCAACCTTCTAGATCCTAAAATAATAAGCTAATTATTTGCACTGTATCACGATAGTATAAAGCCTTGAGTATGAACAAGGAATCAGGGATCATTATCAATACCCCCTTCCTCATTGATCAGCCAGTAGTATAGACCACTGTAATCCAGTAGGGTCTTGGTTGTGATGAGAAGCTTCAGTTAGTTTCACCTTCCCGTTGGAAGATAGTTAGTTCAACCACAGTTTCCTTTTGTTTATGACTACCAGTATGTCATCTACATTGTTGTCAACTTACTAGTGAAATGTACGGTCCTAAAAACAGAGACAAAACACTCTGAGTGATATTCTTTAGGCCAACACCTGAATACTATACTTTTCCTAATGTACACCCTGAAGTAATATTGCTATGTCTGTTAATATTGTACATATGTTTTTGTGACACAATAAAAACCTTTCTGATTAAAAAAGAATGAGAACCGGCACAGTGGCACCTTCGAGGAGATGTCTCAATTCATTCAGGGCTAAAATGATTGCTAACAGCTCTCTGTCACCAATCTCGTAATTGCACTCTGCAGGTGACAATTTTTTGGAAAAGTAGTCACAAGGATGCATAGCACTCTCAGCGGTAGGACATTGAGACAGAAGGGTGCCAACGCCAGTCTCAGAAGCATCAACCTCAAGGATAAAAGGTGACCTATAATCAGGATTAAGGATGAGCCGAACACCCCCCGGTTCGGTTCGCACCAGAACCTGCGAACAGACCTAAACTTTGTGTGAACTTTAGAACCCTATTAAAGTCTATGGGACTTGAACGTTCAAAATCTAAAGTGCTCATTTTAAAGGCATTTGCAAGTTATTAAATTAAATGAATAGATGCGGCGCTACCTAAAAATACATAAGTAATAAAAATGTCCAAATAGGACTAAAGTGCAAATGGGATGCTATCCCACTACAGTATTAAATGGTGAAATTACGAATAAATCATGTATTGTGCAATAAATATAAAATAAGAACCTGCATAAATATTCCAAGTACATAAAAAATGCAAAGTGCAGTGTAAAAATAAGTGAAAAAATATATATATACCAGTCCAGTGGTTGTGTGCAAAAAATGCAATGATAGCAAGTGATTGTCCACAAAACCATGCACAAATAACTATAAACTAATAAAAAACACAAAGTCCATGCAGAAAATGTAAAAGTGATTTCCAGAGGTGACAATCCACTGCAAACTTCAGTGCCTATTAAGTGCACCACCTATTTCCCCCAGCCTCTCACCTCCAATGAATGGCAAAAAGGCGCTGTATGTAATCAGAAATGCTGCTGAATCCTTATCCATCCAGCCTCAGTATTCTACCGCTGTTAGTGTATCACTGTATATCGCTGTGTATAAGCAGTTAATATTCTCCCAATTTCTCCAAGATATCCAGTAAGTATAGAATGGAAGAAGACAAAGGGGACTTTCATGTGTAGTAACTAATAACAATTTAATATTAAAAGATATCCGCACTTACATGAAAGAAAAAACAGGAATACACTCGGCAGACGTGGACTTCCGGTTTCGGCCGTAACCGGAAGTGGTATGTGCGACACCAAACTCCTTCCCTGACGCGTTGCGTCACACCTCGTGACTTTTTCAAAGGGACCTTTGAAAAAGTCACGAGGTGTGACGCAACGCGTCAGGGAAGGAGTTTGGTGTCGCACATACCACTTCCGGTTACGGCCGAAACCGGAAGTCCACGTCTGCCGAGTGTATTCCTGTTTTTTCTTTCATGTAAGTGCGGATATCTTTTAATATTAAATTGTTATTAGTTACTACACATGAAAGTCCCCTTTGTCTTCTTCCATTCTATACTTACTGGATATCTTGGAGAAATTGGGAGAATATTAACTGCTTATACACAGCGATATACAGTGATACACTAACAGCGGTAGAATACTGAGGCTGGATGGATAAGGATTCAGCAGCATTTCTGATTACATACAGCGCCTTTTTGCCATTCATTGGAGGTGAGAGGCTGGGGGAAATAGGTGGTGCACTTAATAGGCACTGAAGTTTGCAGTGGATTGTCACCTCTGGAAATCACTTTTACATTTTCTGCATGGACTTTGTGTTTTTTATTAGTTTATAGTTATTTGTGCATGGTTTTGTGGACAATCACTTGCTATCATTGCATTTTTTGCACACAACCACTGGATTGGTATATATATATTTTTTCACTTATTTTTACACTGCACTTTGCATTTTTTATGTACTTGGAATATTTATGCAGGTTCTTATTTTATATTTATTGCACAATACATGATTTATTCGTAATTTCACCATTTAATACTGTAGTGGGATAGCATCCCATTTGCACTTTAGTCCTATTTGGACATTTTTATTTATTACTTATGTATTTTTAGGTAGCCCTGCATCTATTCATTTAATTTATTCACATACTTTTGGTGTTGAGATCACCGTTTTTTTGCTGGCTGCTTCCTGTGTATGCAATTTAATTCATTTAGTCCTATAGTAAACCACTAGGTGGAGCGCATTAGTACTTCTTTATTTATTTGCAAGTTATTGTCCTAAAAAGGGTTTGGAGACCTGGGTCCTGCCCCAGGGAACATGTATCAATGCAAAAAAAAGTTTTAAAAACGGCTGTTTTTTCGGGAGCAGTAATTTTAATAATGCTTAAAGTGAAACAATAAAAGTGTAATATTCCTTTAAATTTCATACCTGGGGGGTGTCTATAGTATGCCTGTAAAAGGGCACATGTTTCCCGTGCTTAGAAACGTCCCTGCACAAAGTGTAATTTCTGCAGGAAAAAAAGTCATTTAAAAGCACTCGTGGCTATAATGAATTGTCGGCTCCCCGTAATACAGATAACATTCATTGAAAGTCATTGATAAAAAAAAAAAAAAAAAAAGCGTGGGGTTCCCCAAATTCAATTACCATGCACTTCAGATCTGGTATGGATTTTAAGGGGAACTGGCGGCTGGTGAAGTTTTAGGCTGGGGGATAGCCAGACCCCGCCCTTCCTTTTTGAACACTCCCACTTGGTGAAAATGGGCGTTGTTTGAGCAAAATAGTGGGCATGGCTCTAAGGTGGTGTGGTTAGCGTCTGAGATGAACGAGGGATGGAGGGAAAGGGATAGAGGAATGAAGGGACAGCAGGCCCAGATCCTACACAACAATAGAAATGTGTATTCTAGAAAGTTTAACAATCAGCAGATAAAAATACTCCAATCATCCCGTTTGGGTTTGGGGACCTGGGTCCTACCCCAGGGGACATGTATCAATGCAAAAAAATGTTTTAAAACGGCAGTTTTTTCGGGAGCAGTGATTTTAATAATGCTTAAAGTGAAACAATAAAAGTGTAATATTCCTTTAAATTTCATACCTGGGGTGTATCTATAGTATGCCTATAAAGGGGCACATGTTTCCCGTGCTTAGAACTGTCCCTGCACAAAGTGTCATTTCTGCAGGAAAAAAAGTAATTTAAAATCAAATTCTCATTCAATTGGAACGCGGTCTCATTCAGATATCTAGGTATCCAGATTACGCCATTATATAAATCACTATACCAAGCAAACTACCCCCCATTAATTAACAATATTAAAAATCTACTTAAACTTTGGTAGTCTCCGCCGCAGTGTCTCTGCCAGTGGAGACAGAGGATGGATGCGCTGCGCTGGAGGGAGAGATCACTCGTCGCTGGATCAGATCAGCCATCGCTGGACCCCGGAGAAATGATCATCCGTCGCTGGATAGCAAGAGTGGATTACCACCGCTGGAATCTTTTTACATTTTTTTTATTTTTAATAAAGGACTTTTTCAATGGTGCGTGTGTCTTTTTTAACATTTTTTTACACTTTCTTTGTGAAATAGTAGGGGTATGTTTGTACCCCCTTACCATTTCAAACAGGGGGGGGCGGGATCTGCGGGTCCCCTTGTTAAAGGGGGCTTCCAGATTTTGATAAGCCCCCAGCCCGCAGACCCCCACAACCACCGGCCAGGGTTGTGGAGATGAGGCCCTTGTCCTCATCAACATGGGTACAAGGTGCTTTGAGGGGTCATAGACCCCCAAAGCATCCTCCCAATGTTGAGGGTCTGGTATGGATATTTAGGGGGATCCCCACGTCATTTTTTTTTTATTTGATGCGGGGTTCCCATTAATATCCATACCAGACCTGAAGGGCCTGTTAGTTGAATTTGGGGGAACCCAAGCTTTTTTTTTTTTTCAATGACTTTCAATGACTGTTCTTCTGTATTAAGGGGAGCCGACAATTCATTATAGCCATGAGTGATTTTAAATTACTTTTTTTCCTGCAGAAATGACACTTTGTGCAGGGACAGTTCTAAGCACGGGAAACATGCGCCCCTTTACAGGCATACTATAGACACCCCCCAGGTACGAATTGTAAATATTACACTTTTATTGTTTCACTTTAAGCATTATTAAAATCACTGCTCCCGAAAAAAACGTTAGTTTTTAAAACTTTTTTTTGCATTGATACATGTCCCCTGGGGCAGGACCCAGGTCCCCAAACACTTTTTAGGACAATAACTTGCATATTAGCCTTTAAAATTAGCACTTTAGATTTCTCTCATAGACTTGTACAGGGTGTTCCGCGGCTTTTCAAATTTGCCTCGAACACCCCAAATTGTTGACTTTTCACTGAACAGGCGAACAGGCAATGTTTAAGTCGAAAATGAGTTCGAAGCTCGTCCCTAATCAGGATGTGTCAACACAGGAGCAGAAACAAGGCAGCCTTGAGACTCTCAAAGGCCTTAATGGACTCCTGGGACCAACACTGTGGGTTACCATCCTTTCTGGTCATATCAGTCAGGTGCTTGATCAGAGACGAGTAGTTACAAATAAATTTCCGGTAATAGTTGGCAAAGACAAGAAAACACTGCAGAGGACGTAAACCCATGGGTCGGGGCCACTGTAGGACTGCTGAAAGTTTCTCTGGGTCCATCGAAAAACCAGCAGTGGGAACTGACATAACTCAGGAATTTAACCTGTTCACAATGGAATTTGCAATTATGCAATTTACAATAGAAATGGTTCTCTCTTTGTTTCTGAATTACACGACAGACATCTGTGTGGTGGTTCTCCAGGGACTTGAAAAATATGAGGATATCGTCGAGATAAACCACCACATATAACTGCAACAAATCTCGGAGGACATAGTTAATAAATTCCTGGAAAACAGCCGGGGTGTTACAAAGGCCAAAAGGCATTATGAGGTACTAATAATGGCCTGCTCTGGTATTAAACATAGTTTTCCACTCGTTGCCCTCCTTAATCCTTGCAAGATTGTATGCCCCTATCAAATCAAGACCAACAAAGGATAAACCTGGCCATGAGGGGGTATGGCACGAGGTTGAAGGTCAATTGCGCACTCATATGATTGGTTTGGAGGCAAACTACCGGCTTGACCTTTGTCAAAGACATCGCTAAAATTGCGGTATTCCTCCGGCAAGGAGGAAAGAGAAGAAGTGCACAGGACCTTGGCTACCTTCTGGAAACATGTCTTACTGCCTTGTGGCAACCAGGAGAGAACCTCAGAATGGAGCCAATCAAAAGAGGTGTTCTGCCTCTGTAACCAAGGAGGAAATAACTTGGAATTGGATTAGCTCATGGTGAATAGTCCCTACGGCCAACAGAACAGTCTCATAAGTCACATGGGTAGGCTGTAGCAGTCTCCCGTCAAGAGCCTCAGTGGCAAATGGAGTGCCACGCAGCTGCAGCAGAATTGAGTGCTTTGATACAAAGGCAGCATCAATGAACAGGCTTGCAGCCCCAGAGTCAATTAGAGCCTGTATCTCGACAGACGACTCAGCCCAAGAAAGGATAAATGAAACCAGGAGCTTATCCTTCTGGATAACTGAGGATGAAACAACACCACCTAAGGTCTGTCCGTGACAGGCTCGCAAGGTTCGGGTGTTCTCTGGGCGAGTAGGACAAGACTTCAGAAAGTGACCTGCCTGGCCACAATAAATGTACAATCTCTCCCTCATCCTAAGGGTTCTCTCATCCGCAGAGAGACGTGTGAAGCCCAAGTGCATGGGTTCATCTTCACTGACTGACTCAGTACCAGAAGGAATGGGAAGTGAGGGAGGTAAGAGTGGGACTGCAAAGCTTGAAGACAAATATACAGAAGGCTTCCGCAAGCGCTCCTTAAAAGAGAGCCTTTCTCTGAGTCTGGAGTCAATGAGGATGGCAAACGTGATCAACTTCTCCAGCTCAGTGGGTATATCTATCTGCTATCCTATCCTTGATGGTATCCGAGAGACCATGAGAAAAAGCAGTCACGAGGGCCTCATTATTCCAAGCAACCTCTGCTGCCAGAGTACGGAATTCAATGGCGTAATCTGCAATAGTTCTTGTACTCTGTTTGATGGACATGAGGCACTTGGCAGCAGAAACGGAGCATGCAGGAACATCAAATACCCTTATAAAGGAAGCCACAGACTCAGGGTAACTTAAGACAACAGGTTTTTGCATCTCCCATAGAGAGTTTTGCCCAGGCCAAGGTTTTTCTCAGAAAGCAAAGATATCACAAAACTTTGCTTTTTTCCGTGGGAAACGCCTGAGGCAGCATCTCAAAGTATATCTTAACCTGGTTGCGAAACCCTCTGCATTGGACTGGATTACCCCCAAATCGCTGAGGAAGCAGACATACCTCTTATAGAGGTAATATTTGAGGCAGGGGGCCTGCACAGAGAATGGAGCAGGAGCAGGGACAGCCTGCAACGGCCATGCAACTCAGGATCATTTGTAACACCATGGCAAACTTATCCATGTGGTGATCCTGCTCATTCAACCTGGAAAAAATATTACCAACAAGTGAATTGACTGCATCTTCTGGATGCATGGCCTTAGCCTACTGTCAGAAACCATGAATCAGACTGAGACAGAAGTACAGTTAAATCTCACTTGTTTAATAATAATAAAAAAGGTAAACATAGTCAAAACATAGCCAGAGTTCAGGAAACGCAACGAATAGTCAGACAAGCCAAAACGTCAGGGAGTCAGAGATGCGCGTAGTAGAACAGTGTGACAGACTCACCCAGGGCAGAATGCTAGTGTCTTGCCTACCGATTCTGGGCCTTGACATTTGGGGGAATGGCGCTCTTTGTGAGCTGTATGCCTGAGGACCCTTGAGGTGGTGTTACTTTAGATTCAGGTCCACGTCTCCCAAGACACACAGACTCTGGGGACTCTGTATTGGCATATTATAAATAGTTACTGATTCATAATGTTGGGGCTCATAGAAGATGCTGATGTCATAAATTCCAGCCACCTGTCTGTTTTCTTCAATAATGTAAGTCTAGTCTGGCCTGCCACAGCTGCTAAGAGTATTTCACCCATTGTTGTTTGTACTAATTAACCCTGCTATTGTGAGAAGGTTTTCTTGGATTTGCCCAAAGACTATTCTTGGTTGTTAATTCTGAACAATACATGATCATTGAAAGAGCTGATCACATTGACCTCCGGAGATGGACTGTCTGGTCACCTAGGCTGCCTTCAGTTCTGTGTTAATTAACATGTTATTTATATAATTGTCTTTTAAGTTGTTGTTAGAAGGGAGGGGGGAGTATCCATGAGCTAGCCCTACCTCGTTATCTAACCCCTTGTGTTAAAAGTGTATAAAAAGGCTGTATTCTGGCCAATAAACTGTTCAAGATTCTACAAGCTATTTTTGGCTAGACTTGTATTCAATGCAGCTATAATAATATATCTCTCTGATGGTCAGACTGGAGGAAGCGGTATTACTAATGGAAGCACTCAGAGTGTGGGATAGGTTCCGTCACAAACAGCAAGCAGGAGCTGGAGCCTGAAGGAATGTCAGCCAAGCAAGTCTTTAACAGGAACACAGGAGTGTGTCTCTAGAGATGGGACCAAGGCAAAGGCAGAGATCATCTGGACTGGACGGCTTAAATAGGCAGGACTGACGAGCAGGATATCACCAACAGATGAGTCACTGTGTAGAGATAGGAGCTGGCAATTAGCCGACAGCTGAGCAGCCAGCTCAGGGAAGGAAGGGCTGAGCCCAGTCCTGACAGGCACCAGGTATGGAATTTGAATCCTGAAATGGAAGGGTGAGAAGGTATAGCCTCTGCAAGGGGTTCTGTCATAACATTGAAAATAGAAGACGAAAGAGGGTATCTCTGCTGCATACCATTGCGTATGAAAAAAGATTTAGATAACATGCTGGAGGTGTAGACCTGGGTGGACTACACCTTTACGAGTAATGAGCTTAAATGGCAGACAAAATATTGCCTGTAAAGCCAAATTTGAGAAGCACCTGAGACATATTGGACCAGTGAACCCTATCGAACACCTTCTCTGTGTCAATAAAAAGGAGCAGAGAAGGGGGGCGTGGCCAGCCGCGGAGCGAGATGGACGTGTAGTGTCTCAGCTCCGCTCCAGAGCAAGGGGAAACGAGCGACACAGAGGCTACAGACGGCTCTCCTCTCTTCGGAAAGAGAGCAGAGAGCTTCGGGACACTCTCGGGCATGTCAGGCAGGCGGAATCCTCCAACACATCCGCGCCGCCTGACAGAATATTTCGGCCGCATGGAGCAGAGGAATATCCAAGATGGCGCCGGCCGCCCTCCGCCGGCGGGAATGCGCCACGGCGGGACACAACTTCACCTCCCGCAGCAGCACAACGATGAGGTGATCCAGGAAAACATTGAACCTGAGGCGATGGACAATCTCCCACCCCCTGACAGGGAAGCCACACAGGTGCATCAGGACAGAGGTAAGAGACTTGCCTCCTCTCCCTGCAATTCTCCTACTAAAAATCACCAGGCCAAAAAACATCAAGGCTCTGCACCAGCTTTAACCTCTCATAACATGGCCCCTGTGTCCTCCCTAGCTACTATCCCTACCACAGATAACCCTGTCTCTGAGAGCACACTAAAATCAATGCTGCTTACTTTACAAAAAGACCTGCACAGAGAATTGCAGATGTCTCTCTCACAAGTTCATGACAGACTTGACTGCTTAGAGGACAGAGTGGACATAACTGAGGAACACATATCAGATGTGAGCAAAGCACATAATGAGATGTTGGATGCTCATGAACATCATGCAGCTGAAATACATAAACTAAAACTCAAATTGGCCGACCTCGAAGACAGGGGCCGAAGGAATAACATAAAATTCAGGGGGATCCCTGAGGCGGTCCCACCCGCGGACCTCAAGCAATACATACAGCAACTCATGACGTCTTTGATCCCCAATCTGTCTGCTCACGACTTGATCATAGACCGTGCGCATAGAATCGCTAAACCTGACCACCTACCTGCAGATACACCCAGAGATGTCCTGGCCAGGATACATTTTTTTCACATAAAAGAACAGATCCTTTACTCGGCCAGAAACCTGAAACCCCTCCCCTCTCCTTACTCTAAAATCACCCTATATGCTGACCTTTCACCAGCTACTATGGAGATGCGCAGGGCGTTTGCACCGGTCACTTCGGTTCTTCTTGAGAACAAAATCACCTACCGTTGGGGTTATCCGACAAAGCTCCTGGTGACCTACCAGCAAAAAATTGTTCCGATACTATCTCCTAAAGATGGTTATAAGGAGCTGACAAATTGGGGCCTACTGCCTATCACCTCGACCCATCGTGGACATAATGGCCAGAATGCCTCCTCCACCTCTCACCCTCGCCACCGTAAGGACACAGCGGATAAAGCCTGATATTTGACTGTTGCGATTACCTACATGTCCCCAGCACAGAATTCCCCTGCTCGGGCATTATGTCAGTCTCTTACTCCCCAGGGTTAAGGTGTGCCAAGCACATCTGATTTCAAGTTTTCTTACTCTATATTATTTGCTACTGTGTTTATTATAGGAAATATATGCAGTTCTAGCATACGTGTTTACAGGTACCTGTTTGTTACCTCTACCTTTTTCTGTGTTATTTTTTTTTTTTTATTTTTTTTTTTTCTTTCCCCCTCCCTGGCAATTGCTATCACTCTGACCGATTGCACACATTGTTCTTTAAGCCTCAGTCGCGTTCAACTTATATATCCATCTGTGAATAAGGTAAATCTTAGATTATTACTTGTAACCACTTATTATCTAAATGGCCATCACCATTCTATCACTTAATGCAAAGGGGCTCAATTCTCCTTTTAAAAGAAATCTCTTGTGGAAGGAAGCACTTATGTCTAAAGCTGACATTTTATGCATCCAGGAAACGCATTTTAACAGTGTCAACCCTCCAAATTGTAAGCATAAGAAATTCGCACACTATTTTTTCTCAAACCATGCTAAAAAAAAATGTGGGGTCATGATAGCAGTAAATGCTACCATCCCCTTTACCCTTCATCGACTGGAAAGAGATGATGAGGGGAGATTTATTATCCTATCCGCCACCGTTCATAACCACCCCATGACGCTTGTTAATGTATATGTACCCAATACCTCCCAAAAATCGTTTTACAAAAAACTCAAATCCAAATTGGCTCCATATATGGATACATCCTTAATCATCTGTGGTGACTTTAATGACACCCCAGACCCCTACCTGGATTCTACTAATCCACGTAGGAGAACAGCCTCTGCACTCTCTGCCTTTATAGCCAACGAAGATCTCTATGACCCCTGGAGGTGTATGCATGACGTTGAACGCGACTATACCTTTTACTCGCATACCGGTGGCTCTTACTCTCGGATTGATCTTTTCCTCACCAACAAAAAATCTTTACTATCAATCTCAGAAACGCAAATTGGTCTTATCACCTGGTCTGACCATGCTCCAATTACCTTGAAAGTGTTCCCACAACAAAACTCACACATGCGTCCTCCCTGGAGAATGAACACTTCTCTTTTAACCAATCCAAACTATGAGGAGAAGATCAGGTCCGAGATTGAGGGCTTCTTTGAAACTAATTGTGGTTCTACTGCTGATCACGCCATGGTATGGTTAGCCCATAAAGCCTTTCTACGGGGTCTCCTTATTAAGATTGGTGCGCAGGAGAAAAAAAAAAGGTTGGAAGAGACAAACTCCCTACTTAACCAACTTAAACAATTAGAAGTCATCAACAAAACCTCACCTTCTCAGGCAACACTAACAGCGCTATCGGGACTCAGGCGTAAACTGAGCGAACACCTACATAAAAACTTTGAATTTTATATTCAAAGATTGAAACTACGTTCTTACGCCTTTAACAACAAATCTAGTGCATTTCTTGCTCGACAAGTTAAAAGACAGCAAATCAAAACCAAGATCCCTTTCTTGTTTAATACAAAAGGAACTAAGATGACCAATCCTTTAGACATCGCCAACACCTTTGCGAACTTTTATGACAGGTTATACAATCTACATGCTTCAGAGGGTGCCACCCCACCACGCATCAGTGACATCAATGCCTTTCTAGATTCCATCCAACTCCCTAATCTAACGCAGGAACAACTAACAACCCTTTCTACCCCATTTACTACAGAAGAAATTAATAGAGCCATCCAGTCCCTGCCCTTACATAAAGCTCCAGGACCGGACGGCTTTGCTAATGAATATTTTAAACACTTCCACCACACGCTTACTCCTCACCTATGTAAGACGCTTAACCAATTTGCCTCCACTGGTGTAATACCTCAAGAATGTTTAGAAGCCCTTATAGTTACCCTCCCCAAACCCGGCAAACCCCATGACATTCCAGAAAATTACAGGCCCATATCCCTTCTGAACACGGACATCAAATTATATGCCAAACTATTAGCCCTTCGACTTTCTTCAGTCCTACACCACTTAATCCATCCCGACCAAGTGGGTTTCATACCCCGAAGGCAAACATCCGACGGAACTCGTCGATTCATAGACCTCATTCAATGGGCAGAACACCGTCGAGTGCCTTCTCTGCTCCTATCCCTGGATGCGGAGAAGGCATTCGATCGGGTGCAATGGACATACCTAGAAGCAGTATTGCGCAAATTTGGCATATCAGGCACTCTATTAAATGCCATACTTGGCTTATACACGAATCCCAGTGCAAGAGTATGGACTTCGGGAGTAACATCTGATCCATTTACTATATCGAATGGTACCCGGCAAGGGTGCCCGCTTTCACCCCTTATATTTGCCATGGTCATGGAACCTCTAGCTCAGAAAATTCGAACAGAAAAGCAAATTAAAGGAATAACAATAGGGCAGACGGAACATAAAATTGGACTATATGCGGATGACGTGATCATCTCCATTACTGACCCAACTAATTCTTTATTGACGCTACAATCGATTCTCGACCAATTTAGTGCAATTTCATTATACAAAGTGAATCATAGTAAATCAGTCATGTTAGCAATTGGTTTAGACCGAGACACCAAACAACAGATTTCTACACACTCCCCGTTCACATGGTCAAAAGACTCATCCATTACATATTTAGGGACTCGCTTGCTTTCTCCCAGTAAAAATATCCTGCGCATCAACCTGGCAGACCTCATGGAAAGGCTAAAAAAATTGTCTGATGATTTAAATCTTCCTTTCGTATCATGGGCTGGACGAATAGCTCTTGCAAAAATGTATCTTCTCCCACATGTCTTGTATTTATTCCGTACAATGCCAATGCCATTTCTCTCCTCGCAACTGAGATCCCTTCAAGCTATCTTCAACTCCTTCATTTGGCAACACAAAAGACCCAGACTACATAAGGACAACCTAATGGCGCCCAAAAAAATGGGTGGTATGGGGTCCCCCAACATTGGTCTATATTATAAAGCTGTCATTCTGGACCAACTCAATCATTGGTGGAACACTGACACAATCTATAACTGGTCACAGATAGAATCATCTGTTTTAGCCAAGGACCTCCAGCTATACCTCTGTGCAGCTCTCCTAGCTCCTGTACCCACGCACTCCCAATTGGACTCAATAACGGCATCTCTCAGGGTATGGACATCTCTTCCTCAACTTTCAAAAGGAATACCACAGTCCATACTGCAATATTTACCACTCTCAGCTGTCTCGTTGCTACTACCGGACCTTCCTCTAACACCCTGGCTTGAGGCAGGCGTCCACACTGTCGGACATCTCTTCACTTCCAACGCCTTGATGCCCTTTGCTCAACTAAGCTCCAAATTCGGGCTATCTTCAAAAACTTTTTACATATACCTCAGGATCAGATCACTACTTGCTAAGATTAAATGGTCCACCCGAGATACTATTCTGTTACCGATCATACAACATTTCCGGTTAAGGAAACCCTCTTCCAAAGGCATTTCATACTTATATGGTCTACTTTCCCAGGATGCAGAAAAGCACATACGTACTCAGTCAGAAAAATGGAACCTATACGTCCCACATGCCCTGCCACTATCGCAATGGCAAGCAGCACTATCGCTGCCATCAAAATTTTCCCATTGCACCACGCACTGGGAATCCGGTCAAAAACTTTTTTACCGATGGTACTATACACCCAGTAGACTTGCCAAAATTTACCCTACCTCGTCTAATCTCTGCTGGAGAAATTGCGGCCTTCCAGGATCTTTCATTCATATCTGGTGGGAATGCCCCATGCTTAAAGTCTTTTGGAATCAAATAACCGATCTGCTCAAAGTAAGCTTCCCCTCACATACCAATCTATCTGCGGTGGATCTCCTCATGGGCCTGATGATTCCTACGTGGCCCAAAAAATCCCAAACAGTGGCCACCCACATTCTCATCGCGGCAAGACTAGCATTAGCTAGAAACTGGAAAAAGACTCACCCCCCTTCTGTCCAAGACGTTATTACCATACTCAATGATAACTTCAAGATGGAATATAGCTTTGCCAAAGCTCATCTCCAAACAAGCAAATTCTTCCGGAATTGGAATCCGTGGATTAAGGACTCCAGATGTGTGCGGTCGGTCAGTTCCCCCAATCCAGCGACGTCCACATCCTCCTGTGTCACACCGTGACTTTTCACGTCCTGTCCCCTCCATTTGATACTTATCTTTCTCATACCGAAGAACCGGAGTATAAATGCAAAACAGCAACAACGTAAAATGACTATGATAATAGGTGTTCAAGAATATTGGTTTTACTGCGGTGACTGCTTACTTTACCCTTCCCTCCTTTTTTTTTTTTTTTTTTGTGTGCTCACCCCTACTTTTGCAATTCGTTATACTTACTATAGCTCAGGACCGGGCAGCGCTGTCACTCTCCCCAGGACACAGTTAGTTCCCAGAAGGGGTGTTCAGGGGTGACTGATGGTGCTCTCATCCTCTCAGGATTTGTTCTTAACTATTAACATGTACATCTATGTTTTCAATATGCTTGCTTTTGTTAGACTAAGCTTCCCAACTGGAAGCAACGACTACATATATACGAAAATGTAAGTTCTATATTGCTGTTATCTTTTGTGCAAAATTTAATAAAAAATAAGATTTAAAAAAAAAAAAAAAAAAAGGAGCAGAGAAGGTGTTCATTGTCATTCAGCATAGTGGATTTTATTGATGATTCATCTTGTCATGTCCAATGCTTGCCTGCCAGTGGTGAATCCCATTTGGTCTCGTTGGACCAGGGGGAAAGGGGAGGCATAATGTATAGAAGACATTTAGCCAGCAATTTTTACATATATTTTGACATCTAAGTTTAAGAGGATATACAGTAGGTCAGAAATGGGATGGAGTTATTGATTCTTTGGGAAGAGTTATGATACAAGAGTAGACTCAGCATCTCTGGGGGAATTAATGAATTTGGGAGAAACCACTCTATTGTAAACCACTGTTGTGAACAAATTTACAAGGTGGGTGGCAAGGAGAGTTTGAAAGGTCTTGTAGTAATCATTGACAAAACCATCAAGGCCTGGAGTTTTACTGAACAGAAGGGAATCTATGATTTTAAGAGTTTTTGATACAGTAATAGGAGTATTCAAACTAGGCAATTGTTCATCAGTGAGTGATGGGAGGTTTAGCTAGGATTAGACATGGGCGCCGTCAATAAATTTGTTTCATTCTGTTCCGTTCTGGTTCGTATTAGAATTAATTCATACTTCGTATTTCGTGTCGAAAATTCAATTTCAATTCGTACGAAATACGAATTGTCCGTTAACAAGTACGTTAACTTGTACGAACGTTCTTTACAATGAATTTCAAGGAAAAAAATATATACCTCAATATGACAATATGTCCAAATTTTGTTACTACGGAAACAACATGTGACTTGGTTGACCAATTAGTGGTTTTCTTCTGCTGCTGAGGCCTACAGGGCAGGTCCGATCATGTGACTTCCCTTTGTGGGTTAGTTAGTGTAGTGGAGCAGATCACACGATTATTTTCTGTGCATCTGAGCGAATATCTTTGCAATCCTTAGTTTTTCATTGTTCATTTTAGTTTATATCTGTTGTAGTTTGCGAGTGTATCATCTGTTAGTGTTTAGTTTCTGGTTTTATTTGTTTTTTGGTTGGTTTTGAGAGATCTTTTTTTTTTTTTTTTCATTTCTTGTTTCATTTAGTTAATATTTTGTTATTTTCTGTTGGGGCATTGATGTGCCCCAATGTGCTCCAATATTCCCTGATGTGCCCCAATGTATCCTGATGTGCTCCAATGTGCCCTGATGTGCCCCCACCATTCTTCTCATTTACACATATGACTGCTAGAACAGATAAAAAGACATTTAGGGAAATTGATAAAAATTGGAGCGAACAGAGCAACCAATCAGCTTCTCTTCAGTTCGTTCCGTTAAGATTTGAAAATGAAAGAGAGAAGCGGATTGTCTGCCATGCACCGCTGGTCCAGTTTTCGCCTGCTCCAGTTTCGATAGATCACCCCACACTGTTTGGGGTCACTGGGGATGTGCGGAGAGCACATGCTTGGTAACACCAAACAATTTCCAGTGACCCCGTACAGTGCGGGGGATCAAAACTGGAGCAGCTGGAGGGGCGTGGCTAACCACCGAGCGGAATGGCAGCTTGATTCCTCAGCTCCTGCACCGAACGGAATAAACGGACTGTTACAGCACCGATCGAGACACCAAAATGATCCCAGCGGATCTTCACACCCGGGGGAACCCGACCGGAGGCTCTAGGAAACGAAAGGACCTCAAACCACCGAAGAAACTTACCGAATTCTTTGCGATCCCTCGTGGAGGAAAGATCCAAGATGGCCCCCGTGGCGCCTCACAGCCTGCGGGTTCACAGCGCTCGGCGGCCTCTTACACAGATCTCCCGGACGCAGCAGACGATCCCACAGTACCTCCAGGTGACTCTGCCAGCTCCCTGCCTTCCTCGGGGACATCTACTACTTCAAACAGCCCTGCTAAATCACGTATCCGCTTAGAATCTTCGGATCAGGACCTGGAGGTAAGGCCTTCCCAGGACCAACCGCTGACATTACCTCCCCCTGCTTCCCCAATATCATCTTTCCCCACATCCAATCAACCTGTCATAGACACTATGCTGAAAGAGATGCTGATCTCACTGCACAGCTCCCTTGATCAAGACATCTCATCTCTGTTCACTGCCTTTCAAACTGAATTGCTTCACACAGGCCGCAAATTAGACAGAGTTGAAACACAAATGGGCGCTATGACTGAGACGGTGAATGACCTAGTTGATGTCTACGATCACACGAGAGATGAGCAACAATGGCTGCGGGCCAAAATAGCGGACCTCGAGGACCGCTCGAGGCGCAATAATGTAAAAATCAGAGGCATACCTGAATCCGTCCTTCCCACTGACCTGAATTCTTATGCCCGACAGCTCATCTCCACAATTCTGCCAGACCTACCACAGATTGAAACTATAGTCGATCGCATTCACCGCTTACCAAAACCTCCACACTTACCGCCTGAGGTACCTCGCGACACCTTGATGAGAATCAATTTTTATCATACTAAAGACATGCTACTTACTCAAACCAGGCACATGGGTCAACTCCCACCCCCCTATGCGAAGCTCCAACTTTTTGCTGATATCTCCCAATATACTCGGCAACAGAGACGTCAACTCCAAACCATCACAAAACCGCTCAACAATCACAGGATCCCTTATCAATGGGGTTTCCCTACCAAGCTGGTGGTCACCAAAAACGGTACCCGCCACAACATCCACACAGTGGAAGAGGGCATCAAACTGCTCCGCACCTGGGGCATACTCCCAGAGATCGCACCTACTGGCTCACAGCCATCTGCAATGTTCCCTCTGACTTACAACGATCATCAACGATCCAACTTGATCCACTGATTACAAGATTAGTGCTGCACCACCTCTACTAGCTATTTGCAACCCGCTCGGTGCCTGCTCGATGCACTTAGTTCACGGACTTTTCCCCCGGTTTCGATCGGCAGTCCTTGATACACTGCTGATCCCTCCCTACCCCCCCTCAGATTTCACTACCGGCTGTTTCTCCATCTGCTCATTCTTTGCCTTTAACCATCTCTTTTTTGTTTTTCTTTTTGTCTTCCACCCCCTCCTACCCGTTCTTTTGAGCTAGCAAGACCATCTACTTCGAAACTCTACAAAGGATCACATCCTCATCCTCTTTACGCAATCCGTGAGATCCAGGACCGTTTCTACTAGGAACTGTAAGTACTGCTTTACTTGCATTTATCACCACTCTCCCTCCACACTATGCCCAGGTTTTTGTCCCTCAATGCGAAGGGCCTAAACCATCCGGCCAAGAGAAAGTCCCTCTGGCGTACGGCTCGAGACTCTCACTGCGATGTGCTTTGTGTTCAAGAAACGCATTTCAAAAATTCCGCAGAACCTACTTGCTCCCACAGATTATTTCCCCACATCTTCAAGGCCTCTGGTCCAGAAAAAAGAAAAGGGGTGCCATCAACAACACTTGCTCATTCACCCTTCATGACACCTTACAGGATCCGGAAGGCAGATACTTGGCAATAGCTTGTGACCTAAACAACACCAGATACACTATTGTTACTCTGTATGCTCCAAACAAAAGACAAATCTGCTTCCTCTCTAAATTAATGAAGAAAATCAACAGATTTAAACAAGGTCAGTTGATAATTTGTGGAGACTTCAATCTGGTACCTGACTACTCCATAGACTCCTCCTCCCAACCCAAGAGGCTGACCTCCCCTATGGGTTCCTTCATTCGCTCCCATGATCTTTTTGACGTCTGGAGATGCCACCACTCCACTGAAAGAGACTACTCTTACTTCTCCCCCCGACACAACTCCTACACCCGGATTGACTATTTCCTAGTGGAAAAATGGACCTTACCTAAAATCTCCTCCTCTACAATAGACACCATTACGTGGTCGGACCACGCACCGGTTACCATTTCCCTAGAAGAGTCATCAGCACGCTCCAGAACGAGACTTTGGAGAGCTGACTCAGCGATCATCGCTTCTCCAACCCACTCCTCCTACATCAGAGACTGCCTAGTCAAATTCTTTAATAATAATGTTGGTACTGTTAACGATAATACTGTCCTCTGGAATGCTCACAAGGCATTCATTTGCGGTATACTCATACAAATAGTTGCTAGAGAGAGGAGGAAGAGATCAGTGTCTAAACCTACTCACTTCAGAAATTAACACGCTTGAACACCTAAACCAATCCGCTCCCTCCCCAACAACTAAAGCTAAATTGGACTCCCTCAGATTAGAGCTCAGATCCCACCTTTTACAGGCGTATGTGAAAGCCCACAATTATTTTAAACCAACCCACTATTCTACAGGTAATAAAGCAGGCAAACTTATGGCAAATAGAATCAAAGGCCACTATGCCAAGTCCAAAATTACCCATCTATTTCACCCCACTTCCAAGCAAAAACTACTTGACCCCCAAAATATTGCAGATGCATTCAGTCACTATTACAATACCCTATATACAGTGGGGATCGAAAGTTTGGGCACCCCAGGTAAAAATGTGTATTAATGTGCATAACGAAGCCAAGGAAAGATGGAAACATCTCCAAATGGCATCAAATTACAGATTAGACATTCTTATAATATGTCAAAAAAAGTTAGATTTTATTTCCGTCATTTACACTTTCAAAATTACAGAAAACAAAAAATGGTGTCTGCAAAAGTTTGGGCACCCTGCAGAGTTAATATCTTGTACTGCCCCCTTTGGCAAGTATCACAGCTTGTAAACGCTTTTTGTAGCCAGCCAAGAGTCTTTCAATTCTTGTTTGAGGTATCTTTGCCGATTCTTCCTTACAAAAGTGTTCCAATTCTTTGAGATTTCTGGGCTGTCTGTCACGCACTGATTCTTTTAAGGTCTATCCATAGATTTTAATAATGTTGAGGTCAGGAGATTGTGAAGGCCATGGCAAAACCTTCAGTTTACGCCTCTTGATGCAATCCCCCGTGGATTTTGAGGTGTGTTTAGGATCATTATCCATTTGTAGAAGCCATCCTCTCTTTAACATCAGCTTTTTCACAGATGGCATCAAGTTACCATCCAAAATTTGCTGAAATTTTATTGAATCAATTTTTCCTTCTACTCGTGAAATGTTCCCTGTGCCACTGGCTGCAATACAACCCCAAAGCATGATTGATCCACCTCCATGCTTAACAGTTGGACAGAGGTTCTTTTCATTAAATTCTGTGCCCTTTCTTCTCCAAACGTACCTTTGCTCATTCCAGCCAAAAAGTTCTATTTTAACCTCATCGGTCCACAGAACTTGTTTCCAAAATGCCTCAGGCTTGTCTATATGTTCATTTGCAAAGTTCAAACGCTGATTTTTGTGTGGAGGACGTAGAAGAGGTTTTCTTCTGATGACTCTTCCATGAAGACCATATTTGTATAAGTATCTCTTTATAGTGGAATAGTGTACCACAACTCCAGTGTCTGCCAGATCTTTCTGGAGGGATCGTGCAGTCAAACGTGGGTTTTGAATTGCTTTTCTCATAATTCTGTGAGCTGTTCTGTCTGATATTTTTCTTGGCCTTCCAGATCTTGCTTTAACTTCCACTGTTCCTGATGACTGCTATTTTTTAATTACATTCCGAACAGAGGATATTGACATCTGAAAACGCTTTGCTATCTTCTTATAGCCTTCTCCAGCTTTGTGAGCGTCAACTATTTTCAGTTTCAGTTTTCTAGACTACTGCTTAGAAGAACCCATGGTGCTGATTGTTGGGGCAAGGTCAGATTTAGTCTGGCCATTTAAAACCTTTGAGATAGACATCACCTGGTCTTCCTAGATGATGATTGAGGACAATCCATGACACTGGCAGGTCTCAGCTTTGCAGAGGGGGCAGTGCATGCTATAAATTCTGCAGGGTGCCCAAACTTTTGCAGACACCATTTTTTTGTTTTCTGTAACTTTGAAAGTGTAAATGATGGAAATACAATCTAACTTTTTTTGACATATTATAAGAATGTCTAATCTGTAATTTGATGCCATTTGGAGATGTTTCCATCTTTCCTTGGCTTCGTTATGCACATTAATACACATTTTTACCTGGGGTGCCCAAACTTTCGATCCCCACTGTAACTTAAGACGATGCTTCTGTTAACCAACCCTCGCTATCAGACATCCAATCCTTTCTCCAGGAAATCAATCTACCAAAATTGTCACCAGACCAACTAGCTTTCTTAAAGCGGGATTCCACCCTAAAGTGGAACCTCCGCTGATCAGATCCCTCCCCCCCTCCGGTGTCACAATTGACACCTTTCAGGGGGGAGGGGGGTGGAGATACCTGTCAAAGACAGGTATTTTCACCCACTTCCGGGCATAGACTCCCGTGGGAGTCTACGCCATTTGCTGCCCTGCCGCGCTGTCTGCTGGGACACACACGGGTCCCAATGACAGCGCGGAGATTTCCTATTGCGCGGCGCGGCTCGCGCATGCGCAGTAGGGAACCGGGAAGTGAAGCCTATTCGCTTCACTTCCTGATTCCCTCACCTAGAATGGTGGCGGCAGCAGCCGAGAGCCGAGCGATCGATCGGCCTCGGCTGCCAGCATCGCTGGAACCCGGGACAGGTGAGTGTCCATTTATTAAAAGTCAGCAGCTGTAGTATTTATAGCTGCTGGCTTTTAATATTTTTTTTTGGTGGAATCCCTCTTTAAATACCCCTTTCACAGCCTTGGAAGTCGAATCCGTGATCAAAGCCTTCTCGTCCAACAAATCACCCGGCCCAGATGGCCTTACTAGCAATTATTATAAACAATTCAGCTCCACTTTGTCTCCCTTCCTAACTTTAGTATGTAATGACGCTGCCTCTTCCTCCTCCCTCCCACCAGAAATGTTACAAGCTTTAATTGTCACTATACCGAAGCCAGGCAAGGAACCAACCCAAGCACAAAACTTCAGACCAATCTCCCTTCTGAACTTAGACATGAAAATTTACGCCAAGTTGATTGCCAACCGATTGTTAGAAGTTATGCCCCTCTTGATCCACCAGGATCAGTCTGGTTTCACCAAGGGTAGGCAGGCGTCTGACGCCACAAGGAGAATTATCAATATAATTCACAAAGCTGAGGCTACCCGAACGCTTTCTCTGCTCCTTTCCTTGGATGCAGAGAAGGCGTTTGATAGGGTCCACTGGCTATATCTCCGAGCCACTCTATCTAAATTTGGATTCCAAGGTCCGATCCTCTCAGCCATTATGGCCCTGTACTCCACCCCCTCCGCACGGGTATATACCTCTGAAATGCTATCCACACCCTTTTCCATTTCGAATGGCACACGCCAAGGTTGTCCACTATCCCCATTCATTTTCTTTTTTTTTTTTTTTTACTTTAGATTCTCTTTATTTATTTTTTTCCACTGTACAAAAATGTCATAAAAACAGCTTATATACACAACAGTTAATCTTATCCACTATACAGATTCACACTTTCTGTATTAATTTATCCCACATTCTATTACCCCCCCCTCTTCTCCCAACCCATCCCTCCCTCCTTACCCCGTCCTCCCCCCCTCCCTCCCTCCCCTAGTGTCCCTCTTTTCTGGGTTGATCTTTATTATCTCTAGGCTAATTTTCAAACCTGTATTCCATGGTTTTCAAGCTGCTTTGTACTTTATTTACCTTTTTTTTCCTTTCTTCTTCTTTTTCTTTCTACTACTATTGTTGATCTGGTGGATACCCTATTTTGTTCAGCCACGGCCTCCATATTTTCTCAAACCCTATAAGGTTTCCTCTACGTATATATACAGTTTTCTCCTTCCATATTAAATCATTGATGACCTGGGTCCATTCACTCACAAGAGGTGCGCTCTCGGACTGCCATTTCTGTGCTATCAGTTTCCGCGCTTGAAGTAAGCAACGTATAACTGCAAGCGTAGTGCTTTTCTGTTCGCCCGGCATTTTCCTGTATCCTAGTATACAGGTTTTAGGGTCCAGGTCCAGCTTGATCCCAAATATTTTGTTTATAATTTCTGCTGTTCCTTCCCAATATCGAAACAGCTTTGGGCACCTCAACATCATATGTAGAAGGTCCCCATGGCCTCGACATCTAGGACAGTTGGCGTCTGTCCTCCTTCCAAACAAGAACAGCCTCTTGGGAGTGTAGTAGGCCCTGTATATCAGCATCAGATGTGACACTTTCTGTGATGGGGAGACTGATAGTAGAGGCCCCAGTTCCAGTATTCTCTTCCACTGTTCCTCCGTGATCTCTCCTACGTCCTCTTCCCACTTCTTCTTTTGCTTGGCTAAGCCAGGTTCTATTTTGAGACCCCTGCCTAGTAACCCATAAAAGCTAGATATAACTCCCCTAGATTTATCTATTTTAATTATCTCCTGGGATAAGGATATCTTGTCCCACTCAGGGATCTGTGGACCAAACTGCGCTTTCAGAGCATGCCGGAGCTGTAGATATTGAAAGAATGTCTGTTGCGGTAGGTCATATTTCCTTTTTAGATCCGTAAATGTTTTCAAAATTCTACCGTCGTAGATTTGACCCAACCTAACTATTCCTTTCTTCTCCCATGTGTTAATTCTCCCAATTGACAATATTTCCTGCAAGTTCTTGTTATCCCACAGGGGTGTGTATTCTGACCAACCTGTACATCCCAACATCTTTTTTACCGTTCTCCATACTTTACTCAGCATATTTATTATGGGGTCCTTGCGCTGAAAAGAACTTGCTTCCAGTGCATCTACCAGTTTTTTATGTGGGGCTCCTATCAGCATTGCTCTGCCATTTGGATTGCCCTCCCCTCCTGATTACATCCCACCAAATGTTGCAGTTGCGCTGCTAAATAATAATTCCTAGGGTTGGGCACGGCTAATCCCCCCCTATCCATTGGCTGCTGTAGCGCCTGGAGTCAAATTCTCGCCTGTCCCTTTTTCCAAATTAACTCCCGAAAGAGGGTTTCAAACTTTTTAAACCATTTTTTCCCTATCCAAACCGGGGCATTGTGCAGAACATACAACAATTGTGGCAACCATATCATTTTTATCAGGCTACAACGACCCGCTACCGACAAGGGAAGTCGACTCCAGGCGTCACAGCTTCGCTTAAATTTACCCAATAGCGGAACCATATTTTTATCAACATATTGCTCTAAGTTTGCTGTTAAATATATACCAAGGTATTTCATTGAATCTACCATTTCTAGTTGCAGTATCCCAGTCGCGGTCACTGCGGCTGGGGTATCTACTTGGAGCAGCTCTGACTTCCCCCAGTTTATTGTCAAACCTGTGAATCCTCCAAAGTCCTCTACAAGTTTAATTGCCTTCGCCAGAGATTGACCAGTATCCCCTAGAAAGAGGAGAACATCATCTGCATAAAGTGTGATTCTTTCCTCTCTGCCCTCTTCCCTTTGAAAACCAGATATCTCAGGATCTGACCTAATGGCGATCGCCAACGGCTCCATTGCAATAGCGAAGAGCAGAGGGGAAAGAGGACACCCCTGCCTTGTCCCTCTGCTCATCTCTATTCTTTCAGATTGTTCTTTATTTATTCTTACTTTTGCACTAGGGTCACTGTATATCATTTTAATCCATCCGATGAACGCGGGGCCGACCCCACACCCCTCCAGGACACGCCATAAATACCCCCATTCTAGACTATCAAAAGCCTTTGTCATGTCCAAAGATAGGATGGCCCTCGAGCCCGCGTTCATCGGAGGGGTCTGAATGTTTAAAAATGCCCTTCTTATATTCATACTGGTTGATCGTCCGGCAATAAAACCTGTCTGATCTATGTGTATCAGCCTATTAATGACTTCATTTAACCTATTTGACAGTACCTTCGCTAGAATTTTAGCATCAGAACATAAAAGTGATATCGGCCTATACGAAGCTACCTCTTGAGGATCTTTTCCTTCTTTATATATTACAATAATGGTCGCCTCCATCATAGATGCGGGCAGTTTCCCCTCTACCTTTGCCCCTTTCAAGGTCCTAAGTAGTTCTGGGAGTAAAATTTCACTATATTTCTTGTATAGTTCCACCGGTAGGCCATCTGGCCCAGGGGACTTTTGGTTAGCCATACCAGTCACTGCCTGCTGTATCTCACTAAGGGTTATAGGGGCTTCCAGATCATCCCTCTCCTCTTGAGTGAGGGTTGGGAGTTTCACTTTCTCCAAAAATGCGCCCATATCTTCTTCGTTCCTCTGGCCTCGAGTTTTGTATAGTTCCTCATAGAAAACCCTGAAGGTTTCTACAATCTCCTTTTCACTTGTAAGAACTGTCCCATTCATGGACTTAATCGCTGGGATTATAGCTGAGGGGGAGTTAGTTTTTACTAGCTGGGCCAATGTTCTCCCAATGCTCTCTCCCTCCCCAAAATAGCGTTGCTTCTGAAATAATCGCTTATTTTCTTCCCTTTTAATAATTGCCGACCTATACCCATGCTGTTTGTTTAACTATATTCTTTGTTTTTCATAGGTGGGATCCTGAGCATAGTTCTCCTCGGCCTCTATCACTTCCTTCCTGATTTTCCCCTCCCAGCTCCTAGATTTCTGTTTGATTTTAGCCACCTGGTGGATCAGAATACCTCTAATATATGCTTTTAGTGTATCCCATGTTGTATTAGTTGGGGCGGTATCTATATTGAATACTAAAAACTCTTTTAATCTTTTTGGAATTTCTTCTACATCCTTCATTAGTTCAAGCCAGAATGGACTTATTCTCCAACCCCCCGGTATTTTTCTTTTTTCCCCTGTACTCAATACTATTTTCAAAAATGAGTGGTCCGATATTCCCCTAGGGAGATACTCTATATTTCTTACATCTTGCAGCGCTTCCTCATTGCCCAGGGCTAGGTCTATTCTGGATAGTGTTGAGTGAGAACTTGAAAAACAAGAATATTGCCTTACATTCATATTCCTCACCCTCCACATATCCAACAGTCCTACTTCCTTCAGGAAATAACTTAGTCTTGTTAACCCCGTCTCTCCCAATTGAAGTTTAATGGGGAACCTGTCAGCCCCTCTATCAAGCACTTCATTAAAATACCCCAGAATTATAACCGGTACATCCTCCTTGTCTGCCAAAAAGTCCATTAGTCTATACACCACCTCCATCTTAAACGGGGGTGGCACATAGACACACGCCAGGACACATGGCTTATCCTCCAAAACACAATATAGAAAGATATAACGACCCAGTTCGTCTATACTGGCCTGTCTGCAGACGAATCTCACCCCTGTTCCTATCATCACGCACACTCCCCTCGAGTAGGATGTGTGGGTGGAGTGGTATTGATTTTGATACCTCCTATTTTTAAGTTGGGGAATAGTTAATTTTGTTAAATGTGTCTCCTGCAGACAGGCCAGATCGATCGCATGCCTATCCAGCATAGAAAAAACTGCTGCTCGTTTAATCGGGCTCCCCAAGCCTCTTATATTCCAAGAGGCAACATTAAGTACCTTATCCAGCATTATTCAGCATATGATGGCAAAAAATAAATAAATAAATAAAAAATAAAAAATAAAAAAGGGGGTGAAACTTCAAATTTTGTGAAAAATATCCTATAATATCTCATTCTACCCGTGCTCCCCCCATATCCACCTAGTTTACAAAATCCCTGCAGGTGTGTCATCTTTATAGTAGTAGCTTCCGATTGAGCTACTGTTTGTGTGCAAAATATACAATGTACAGCTTTCAACCTTCTGTGATCCTCTATATTCAACATTTTTTGACCCCTTCTACCTTCTCTCCCTTTCCAGCCCCTCCCTCCCTATCCCCCCAACCCACCACCTATCTAGGTACTCCCTTAAGGGGGTATACATGGCCCATTCACGCTCCTCCCTTCCATCCTTCCCTCCCTTCACTTCTCCACACTTATTACACTCTTCTTCCATCATAGGGGAGACAAACACCACAGGTAAAATAAAACAGATATAAAGAAGAAAAAGTGAAACCCTCATCCCTATCTCCCCTACTATCATTGTTTCATACCTCTTTTAAATCTCCCTCAACTCTCTCCCTGTACTCCAAAAAAAGATATAAAAAAAAAAAACAACAACCCCAGTACCCCTCCTCCACCCCCTTAATGCATCTGTAATGACTCCTTATTAGCCTCCAGCCATAAGGTTACATCTCCCGGGGAGTCAAACAACCGTATTCCCCCCAGTGTCGCTATTCGCAAGCGTGCTGGGTATAAAAGGGCATATGTAATCTTATGGGTTCTTAAGGTACGTTTAACCTCTAAAAAATCGGCCCTACGCCTCTGCAGTTCTGGTGAGTAATCTGAATAAAAGGAGATCTTCACACCATCATACATAACACTCCCCATATCCCTAGCCTTACGCATCAACGTCACTTTGTCATTATAATTTAAAAAATTCAAAATCATTGGTCTAGGACGGCCCCCAGGAGGCGGGGCTTTAAAAGGAACCCGATGGGCCCTTTCTATTGAGAAAAAAGGTGAAAATTTTTCTCTGCCAAATAGTTCTATAAACCATGACTCTAAAAATGTTATAGGGTCAGGGCCTTCGCATCTCTCAGGCAGTCCCAGCATCCTAATATTGTCTCTTCGAAGTCTATTTTCTACTTCATCCATTCTGACGGTTTGGCTAGTTAGTTGTTTTCTCATACTGTTAACCTCTTGATGTAATGGGTGTAAAACATCTTCCATTTGACTTATCCTTGTTTCTAATGCTGCCGTTCTTTCCGCTGCGTTATGTATGTCCTGTCTAATGAATAGTAGCTCCTCCTTCATACTTTTAAATTGGCCACATAGTTCTCCCAGCGAGTTTTTACATGCATTAACAGCTTGAAGGACCTCTCTTAATGTTGGGTCCTCCTCAGCAGGGGGGTTACCTTTAGTGCCCACTTCGGTCTCATTTTGGGTTGTCCCTTGATGTTTTCTTACATTCTTTAAGCTGGGTACTGTTGCAGTTTTTGAGCCTGAAAGACCTTGGCTTTTTCTGTCCACTAATCGCCCCCGTTGTGTTTTTACTTGAATAGGCTGGGCCTGTTGTTCCGTTTGCTCTCCCTTTATTGGAGACTGACCCGGTGTACGGGTATACCATTCTAATTTTGCTGCAGCTGATCGCGCTACCTGAGCATTCTTTTCTTTTGAGGAGCGGAGATGTTGTGTCCCTTCATTCTCCTCCAGTGCCTGATCCTCTCCTCGCCTCCTTGACATCTCTGTTGCTCAGGATTGCTATAAAGAATGTAGGCCTGACCCCAAACAAAAAAAAAAGAAAAAAAAAAAAGGGCAGCACGGCCAAAGAATAAGTGGGGGGTGGTAATAAAGTGATAGCTCAAAGCAGCTTAAAAATAACAAGAGGGGGGAGGGGGAGGTGAATCCCTGTGCTGGGTTAACCGAGTGTATATAGACCAGTCAGTTTTCCTTCAGTGAGAGCATGCGTCAAATGTCTTGTTGTTATACCGCACCTGCGGAGCATTTATAAAACATTTAACCTTTAAGCAGCTGTCCTTTCAGGGTTCTTTTTGCCCGGATAGCAAGACACTGATATTCACACAGTCACTGTTCCTCCCTATCAGGGTTACAAAAATATTAACCAGCCTGGGATATCCTTTAAGAACTTCCTTAATACACAGCTTATTTCCACAAAAAGAGCAAAAGTTTTCCTGCCAGGGGCACTCGTGTCTGGGATGGGTACATAAATAAATGCTTACTCCAATCTTGGTCCCTGCTGCTCAGTGCTCTGCTTTCTGTCCGGTCTCCCCCACCTCCGCTTCACATACCTCGGGAGCCTTCTAGCTTCCTCCAGGCTCAGCTGCCGGGGCGTCTCTCAAGGCGATATTCAACTCGCCGCTATCCGTGCCGCGCCTCGCTGTACTCTCGCGGTCTTCACGCTACTCTCCGACAGTCCTCGGCTTCTCTCGGCGGCCTTCGGCGTAGCTCGGTAATCTCCGGCAATTTCCGGGTATACTCGGGTACCTTCAGGAATCTCCGACCTCAATGAGTTCTCCGGAGCTCCTCGAGCGTTCACATAGGGCCGCTTCGCCGCTCTGCCTTCCCAGCCAGGGTACACTAGACGTCAGAGCACAGGGAGAGAGTCCGCCGGCGAGTCATTCACCTCACATCACCTCGCCGTCTCCACACCTCCCACATCTTAAACATCCGGCCACTCCCCCATCCCCATTCATTTTCAATCTGACTATGAAACCCTTTGCGGAGCATGTACGTCAAGCTCACTTCTTCATCTCCGGTTTTAAAATTGGGGAAATCGAGCATAAGATAAACTTGTTTGCAGACAACGTAATATTGATGGTCACAAACCCCCAATCCTCCCTGGCTTCGATACAACTCCTCTTGCACAGATTTAGTATTGTATCTTATTATAAGGTCAATGAACACAAATCCTACATACTAGACCTGGGCATGGATGCTATCACTAGCAATATCCTATGCAACACGTATCCTTATCCTTGGGCCGATAACGGTATCCTGTATTTAGGGATTACACTAACCAAATCCACTAGATCTCTCTTCTTGTTTAACTATACAGAAGCGAAACAAATGCTCCTCTCTGAATCCAACAAACTTACTAAATCCGAATTCTCCTGGGCCGGCCGCCTGGCAGCATTTAAAATGATGGTCCTGCCAAGACTCCTCTACATCTTTAGGGTACTCCCCATCCCACTCTCAGCCTCATACCTTACATCCTTGCAATCTATCTTGAACCATTTTGTATGGCAAGGAAAGAAATCTAGATGCAACCTAGCTAAACTTATTAAACACAGATCTAACGGTGGGATGGGATTCACTGATATAAAAGATTACTACTTGGCCACAATTTTATCTCAGATGAAAGATTGGCTGCTGCCCTCCCCCCCTACGCTATGGGGATCCATTGAGAATGCAGACACGCCAGGCCCGAACCTCCGAGATTGGCTATTTAGCACAACCTCCACTACTACCTTCTTATGACACTATTCCCCTCCTATTCAAGCTTCCATCAAAGCTTGGAAGATACTGCACCACACCACATGGTCCCAACTCCCGACCAAACAAATTCACATCCCTCTCAATACTCTGAAACACCTCACGCCAGACTTAACTATTCCAATAGAGATTACATATAAAATGTCCTCTACCCTGGAGCTTCGCTCCGTGCTACATAACAAATCCTTCCATCAAATTAGCTTAGCTCTTGGAGCCCCCACCAAGGATTTTCTGACGTATCATAGGCTACGAACATGCCTTTTAACACATCCCTCACTAGAAGGAGCCATTCCTGTGAAAATATGGAAATATTTTTTTTCTTCTAATTCTTCTACTAAGGGAGTCGCCCTCATTTACTCCACACTGCAGGAAAAATGCACGTTTCACAAATTCAAACCCCTCCTTGGCTGGGAGTCTGACTTACAACTCCAATTCTCAGACCAACAATGGATTGCTGCAATAAACTCTGTATACAAGACCACTTCATGCACCACACTCTGGGAACTCTCCCAAAAAACACTTATGAGATGGTATCTGACCCCCCATAGAATTGCCAAATTTCATCAACCCACTTCTCCAAATTGTTGGAGAAACTGCGGTGACCCTGGCACCCTACTACACATTCTTTGGTCCTGTCCCCTAATTCGCACGCTCTGGGAAGACATTCAAGCCTTGCTCAGGGAACTTTTACATTTTTCTATTGTTCTATCTCCCCAACTAGCCATTCTTAACCTAACGATTGAAGACCTGATTCCAGCCCATAGACATGTGCTCACTCACGTCCTCTTAGCCACAAAACTCCTTCTGACAAGGAACTGGAAAACAAACAACATCCCACTTAGAGCCGAAGTTATCAATCTAGTCCAAACTCATTTTATATATGAAACCACTCTCGCCAGTACTATGACCAAACACTCCTCCGTTACACACCTTTGGTACCTATGGTCCTCCTGGTACAATGCCAACTGTAAATGTTGATGATTCAACTGTAAATTTTCTGGTGATCTTGCTGCTCCCCCCCCCTCCTCCCCTCTTTCCCCCCCTTTTTTTTTGCTCTTCTTTTTACCCTCCCCCCTCCCCGAGTTACCCCCTTGTCCTTCTTTATCTACCGTTGTCCGCCAACGACACTACTTCAAATTGTTGCTTGCTTTGAAGCTGTTTTTCACGATTTGTATTATTGATTGTTATTTTAACCACACTTTTAATCCCTGTACATACTGTTTTGGTTAATTGTGATTCATGTCGTTCTTTCACATATAGTTTGGGTTACGTACTTGCTACTTATACATCTACTTCTTTGTCACTGTATAACTTGTACACTGTGAAAATTCAATAAAAAATTATTTTGGAAAAAAAAAAAAACTGGAGCAGCTGTGCATGGCAGCCATGTGCTCATTATGAGGGGCTCTTACCATCCCTGTGCTGACTTCCTCCTGGGGCTGCACCCCTGCTGTGCTCAGTATGTCAGCACAGCACAGGAATGGTGGAAACCCCTCATAATTAGCACAGCAGAGGCACAGCCCCAGGAGGAAGTCAGCATAGCACAAGGATGGTGGGAGCCCCTCATAATAAGCATAATGACTGAGTCATCGATGCAACGACAACTGATGCGAAATTCGTAAACAAAAGTTCGTATTGCGTACAAAATTCGGACGCATTGGCAATTTGTATTTCGGATCCTCCCGAACATACAAATTTAAGGAAATTCGTACGAATTTGAGATTCGTACGGAATGAAACGCACATGTCTAGCTAGGATAGGGAAGCAGCTATGTCTAAATCAGTTGGCTGGGGAGGGGCGAGGATTCACCTTAAATTTGCATAAAGTGCTATATTATTCTGCAAAAGAATCTGTGATTACCTGTGGGCTCGGAATTTTCTGTTTAGTTTACTTGCTGTGATTGTAGCCGTATTAGTGCAACTGTGACAGAGAAAATTGAGTACTGTCTGTGATACTTTTTTTATTTGCACTAACATACAATTTTTCAGGACAAGCTTTCGGGGTATGTCCCTTTCTTCAAGGTCCAAGCAGTACTGATTTACAAATTTTTAAGCAGAATGTTTAAAAAAAAAATCAAAAAAAAAGCACATCTCTGAGGGAAAGGAGAGAGAGAAAAAAAAAGAGAGAGAAAAACAAACACATACAAATCAATGGTAATAAAGATAGCAGCAGAGTTAGTGTGATAAGACAGGGAGAGCTATAGAATGGAGGGGGAGATGCTAGTCACAAAGGGGGTCGTAAAACTTTAGTATAATGGGTGAGGAAACCTGTATCTAAATTCAGGCCATTATTTTTTGTGTCAAAAAGAATTATCATTCTTAGTTCAAAGGTTTTCCTTTTCTGGATAGTTCTGAAATTCCCTTTAAGAACTAAAACATTGATGTCTTCTATAGTGTGGCCCGGTTGTGAGAAGTGATGTCCCACAGGTGTGCATAAACTGTCTTCTTTATGTTCCTTGATGGTATGTCTGTGCAAAATGCATCCTTGCTTTCAACTTCTGTCCTGTTTCACCAACATAAGATCCTTTGCTGCACCTTTTGCATTGGATGCGGTACACAACATTACTGGAGGTACAGTTGTAAGATCCCATGATATTGAAGGTCCCATTTGTGTGTGTGACACTTCTGGATAGATTTATCTGGTTGCATAGTTTGCAGCGTTTTTTATTGCCGGGTTTGCTTCCATTATTTGTGACTTCATAATCGGAGTGAATTTTCCTGCTGATTAGTTTGTGTCTGAGGTTGGGTGGTTGTCTGAAAGCCAATAATGGGGGCTGTTGGATTATTCCTTTCAGAGTTTCATCCGCTGTTATAATGGGTTGTAAATCTTTGATTATCTTGTTGATCTCTTCTAGTGCTGGGTTGTATGTGGTCACTAGAGATACTCGGTTATTTGTTTTTTTTGGAGGAGATTTTCTCTTCTGGTTTCAAGGCTGTGTTTATGCTGTTGTTGATGGTTTTAGAATGTTTGGTTTAGAAATGGATGAGATAAGAGATCCTAGTTTTCACCATGTGTGACCTAAACCTATTAGCCAGGAATTCCCAGCCTTATTGTCAGAGGCATATGGTTTAAGTTTGAGATTAGGGATGGGCTGTTCGCCGGAAAGCGAACAATTTTGGGTGTTCGCGGCAAATTCAAAAGCAGCAGAACACCCTTTAAAAGTCTATGGGAGAAATCAAAAGTGCTAATTTAAAAGGCTTATATGCATGGTATTGTCATAAAACGTTTTTGGGGACCCAGGTACTGCCCCAGGGGACATGTATCAATGCAAAAAAAAGTTTTAAAAACTGCAGTTTTTTCGGGAGCAGTGCTTCTAATAATGCATAAAGTGCAACAATAAAAGTGTAATATTCCTTTAAATTTCGTACCTGGGGGGTGTATATAGTATGCCTGTAAAGGGGTGCATGTTCCCCATGTTTAGAAAAGTCTGATAGCAAAATTAAATTTCTAAAGGAAAAAAAGTCATTTAAAACTACTCGCTGCTATAATGAATTGTCGGTCCAACAATACACATAAAAGTTAATTGATAAAAACGGCATGGAATTTCCCCACAGTGGAACCCCGAACCAAATAAAAAAAAATGCTTGGGGGTCCCCCTAAATTCCATACCAGGCCCTTCAGGTCTGGTATGGATATTAAGGGGAACCACGCACCAAAAAATTTTTGGTCCCCCCCAAAAATCCATACCAGATCCTTATCCGAGCACTCAACCTGACAGGCCACAGGAAAAGGGGGGCTGAGAGAGCCCTTCTGAATCGTACCATGCCACATGCCCTCAACATTGGGAGGGTGCTTTAGGGTAGCGCCCCCCAAAGCACCTTGTCCCCATGTTGATGGGGAGAAGGGCCTCATCCCCACAACCCTTCCCTGGTGGTTGTGGGGGTCTGCGGGTGAGGGGCTTATTATAATCTGGAAGCCCCCTTTAACAAGGGGACCCCCAGATGTTGGCCCTCCCTGTGTGATTTGGTAATGGGGTACAAAAGTACCCCTACCATTTCCCCAAAAAGTATCAAAAGGGTTAAAAAACACAAGAGACGGTTTTTGACAAGTCCTTTATTAATTTCTTATACTTTCCACTTCTTCTTCCATCTTCTTCCTTCTGGCCTTCCTTCGGTGTTCTTATTCTTCCTCCATCTTCATCTTTAACTTTATCTTCTTCTTCCTCTGGACGGGACGGGAGGGAGGGACAGAAGGGTGGATTTTTGCTGGCAGAGAATTATAAATGAAGTGAAATCTACCCTTTAGATTTGGCCATGCTCCCCATTAGGTGCTGCTTACCTCCTATCCTATGACAGCAGAAAAGGCACTGGAGGGCAGGCGAAATGCAGCTGTATCACTCCGCCACCTACAGTAATGCCGCGTACACATGATCAGACTATCCGGCGGACTTAGTCTGGCGGACAAACCGCCGGATAGTCCACCAGACTTTCCGAACGAGCGGACCTGCCCACACACGACTGGACTTTTTCCCGGCGGACTAGGACAAGACCCCCGGGCAGCGACAAATAAGAAAGCCGGGCTCCTCCACTAGTAGAAGAGCTAGCAGAAGATAGCGGAGGAATCCGGCGAGAAGACCCCCGAAGACGGAAGACCACTGGAGCTGTGCAATAAATTATTTTTAACCCTTGTGTGTTGTGTTTTATTTACATTTTTTTCACAAGTGAATGGGTAGGGGTACATTGTACCCCATAATAATTCACATAGGGTGGGGGGCTGGTATCTGGGGGCTCCCTTATTAAAGGGGGCTCCCGGATTCCGATAAGCCCCCTGCCTGCAGACCCCGACAACCAACGGCCAGGGTTGTCAGGAAGAGGCCCTTGTCCTCATCAACATGGGGACAAGGTGCTTTAAGGTGGGGCTCAGGAAGGGGGTGCTCGCTCGTCCCCACCCCCTTTCCTGACCGGCCGGGCTGCATGCTCGGATAAGGGACTGATATGGACTTTGGGGGGACCCCATGCCGTTTTTTCGGTGTAGGGCTTTCCCTTTAAGTCCATACCAGGTGACGGGGCCAGCGACGTGCCAATCTTAATGCCATAGACGGCAACATTGACTTCCTTTGCTAGTCCCGATTACCTGGAGCCGCATTCAAAATTAATGGACTTTCCTCCGTGTGCGGGAAAGTCCGTTCATTTCAAAAGTACGGCGGACTAGCACACTCACAGCTGGATTGTCCGTCGGACTTGCAGTCCAGCGGACATTTTTTGAGTCAAAACTGCTTTCTAAGTCTGCCGGACTTTTGAGGAAAAAAACTGACTTTTCCAGCGGATAGTTTGATCGTGTGTACGCGGCGTAAGAGATCACTTGCCGGAACTCTAGAGGGAGCACCGGGAAATGCGGCCAGCTGTCAGCTTACTCTGTGGCTACAGTTCTCATAGGATCAGTCTAGGAGTATATATCAGTGGCGGCTGGTGCTCAAAAAAAATATTTTTGGGGGGGCGCAAACAAACGGGAAAATACTGAAACCCCTCCATCATTTGCAGCCTCACTGTGCCCATCAAACACAGTCATGTGTGCCCATCATTTACAGCCACATGTGCCTATCAAATGCAGCCATTGTGATCATCATATGCAGCCACTTGTGCCCATCATATGTAGCCACTTGTGCCCATCATATGCAGCCATCTGTGCCCATCATATGCAGCCACTGTGCCCATCAAATGCAGCCACCTGTGCCCATCATATGCAGCCACTTGTGCCCATAAAATGCAGCCATTGTGCCCATCATATGCAGCCACTTGTGCCCATCAAATGCAGCCACCTGTGCCCATCAAATGCAGCCACTTGTGCCCATAAAATTCAGCCACTTGCCCATCAAATGCAGCCACTTGTGCCCCATCATATGCAGCCACTTGCCCATCAAATCCAGCCACTTGTGCCCCATAATATGCAGCCACTTGTGCCCATGAAATGCAGCCATTGTGCCCATCATATGCAGCCACTTGTGCCCATAAAATGCAGTCACCTTTGCCCATCAAATGCAGCCACTTGTGCCCCATCATATGCAGCCACTTGCTGATCAAATTTAGCCACTTGTGCCCCATCATATGCAGCCACTTGTGCCCATCAAATGCAGCCATTGTGCCCATCAAATGCAGCCACCTGTGCCCATCAAATGCAGCCACTTGAGCCCATCAAATGCAGCCCCTTGCCCATCAAATGCAGCCACCTGTGGCCATCAAATGCTGCCACCTGTGCCCATCAAATGCAGCCACTTGTGCCCATAAAATGCAGCCACTTGCCCATCAAATGCAGCCACTTGCCCATCAAATGCAGCCACTTGTGCCCCATCATATGCAGCCACTTGCCCATCAAATCCAGCCACTTGTGCCCCATCATATGCAGCCACTTGTGCCCTTGAAATGCAGCCATTGTGCCCATCATATGCAGCTACATGTGCCCATAAAATGCAGTCACCTCTGCCCATCAAATGCAGCCACTTGTGCCCCATCATATGCAGCCACTTGCCAATCAAATTCAGCCACTTGTGCCCCATCATATGCAGCCACTTGTGCCCATCAAATGCAGCCATTGTGCCCATCATATGCAGCCACTTGTGCCCATCAAATGCAGCCACCTGTGCCCATCAAATGCAGCCACTTGTGCCCATAAAATGCAGCCCCTTGCCCATCAAATGCAGCCACCTGTGGCCATCAAATGCTGCCACCTTTGCGCATCAAATGCTGCCACCTGTGCCCATCATATGCAGCTACCTGTGTCCATCAAATGCTGCCACTTGCTCATTAAATGCTGCCACATGTGCCCATCAAATGCAGCCACTTGTGCCCATCAAATGCAGCCACTTGCCCATCAAATGCAGCCACCTGTGCCCATCAAATGCAGCAACTGTGGCCATTGACCCCCCGGCTGCATCCCCCCATGCGGATCATGGCTCTGGCACCTAAGAGGGGGTGCCAGAGTCCCGATTCGCACGCGGGGGTCGGGATGCAGCCAACTCAGCCAAGGGGACTTACCTCTCAGAGCGGCTGCGACCTCCGCTCCAGCACAAATATCCTCGCTCCTCTTCCTAAGCGCCAGGCATCCAATAGGGTGGCCTGGCGCTTTGGCCAATCAGGAAGCAAGTCTGACGTCCTGCCTCCTTATTGGCCGGGAAGAAGGTTAGTGTAAAAATAGCAAAAATTAATTCACTATGGTCACACAATTGGGTGGGATCAGGGTGCACTCTCTGCGCCCCGAGCCCACCCTATTTTGAAGCCCATTAGAGCCTCTTGATCTAATCAGGTGCTTCAAAATGTACCACCGCCACCAAAGGAATCCATGCGCTCGGGGTCCTGAAAAGGGCCGGGCGCATGGATGTGGAGTGGCGCCCGTGCGCACACAGTGGACGGGCCGCCACTGATATACATACCAATCAAAATTGTTTCACTGGCAGCACTGTCACTGCCAGTGAGTGTCCATTAGCAAACCCAGCAATTTCACCAGTAAAAAGCCCTGGCTGGCACAGGGGGGATTAGGGTGTGCCCAGGTACACCTGGCACACCCCGTGCGCACACCTATGGATAGGGTGAGTTCACCACTCTGCACCTCACCTCCCTCATTTCAATACCACCTTGCACCCACTTCCTATACAATCTGATTGTACAATCTCCTTTAGATCTCCCATTGGCTATGTAGTACAAGGGCCTGTCTGATTTGATACAAATTGCATAGATTGTTCAAGTGTGTGTTCGAGGGACTGTCCCTGATTTGGAACAATGTCCCTCTGTCCCTCTTTCCCCCTCATTTTTCCCTCATTTTAGTCAGATCTATATAGCTGTATATAAAATGCACGTTTTATCTTTCAAAAAGTGTTTCCTAGTACTAAATCTTTCATCCAAATTCTAAATTGCTGCATTTTTCAATTTTAAAAGCCAATATAAAGGAACAGTACTGGTAAAAACAAGCACTTGTGGATTTAATTAACTTTTTTTGTTATTTCCCCTTTAAGGGGGTGTGGCAGGGGGCATGTCCCTTGCCTACATACGTTTGCTAGTAGGTGTCCCTCATTCCCATCTCAAAATGTTGGGAGGTATGTTCTATGGTAAATCTAAAGAAAATTGTACAGAGATTGTACAATCAGAATGCATAGTGTATGGGCATCTTTATACAGTACATAGGAGGGAGTGGAGGAAGTGGACAGAGACAGTTGTCAAGCCTAGTTTGCATCTCCACGTAGCGAAAACGTATATTCCCACATAAGCTTCTTTTGAGTGATTTGGAGCGTTTTCACTCGTCACGCATAGGGCAGCCTATTCACTTTAACCACTTCAGTTCCGGACCAATAAACACCTTAAGGACCAGAGGTCTTTTTGCAATTTCGCACTGCGCTGCTTTAACTGGTAATTGCGCGGTCATGCAATATTGCACCCAAACGAAATTTGCGTCCTTTTCTTCCCACAAATAGAGCTTTCTTTTGATGGTATTTGATTGCCTCTGCGATTTTTTTTTTTGCGATATAAATGAAAAAAGAGCGAAAATTTTGAAAAAAAAAGATATTTTCTTCTTTTTGTTATAAGAAAAATCGAATAAACTAAATTTTAGTCATACATTGAGGGCAAAATTTATTCAGCCACATGTCTTTAGTAAAAAAAATGTCAATAAGCGTATATTTTTTGGTTTGCGCAAAAGTTATAGCGTCTACAAACTAGAGTACATTTTCTGGAATTTACACAGCTTTTAATTTATGACTGCCGATCTCATTTCTTGAGGTGCTAAAATGGCAGGGCAGTACAAATCCCCCCCAAATGACCCCATTTTGGAAAGTAGACACCCCAAGGAAATTGCTGATGGGTATGTTGAGCCCATTGAATATTTATTTTTTTTGTCCTAAGGGATTGAATAATGACAAAAAAAAAAAAAAAAATTTTTTTTTACAAAAAGTTGTCACTAAATGATATATTGCTCACACATGCCATGGTTATATGTGAAATGACACCCCAAAATACATTCTGCTGCTTCTCCCGAGTACGGGGATACCACATGTGTGGGACTTTTTGGGAGTCTAGTCGCGCACGGCACCCCGAAAACCAATCACCACCTTCAGGATTTCTAAGGGTGCAAATTTTTGATTTAACTCCTCACTACCTATCACAGTTTCGAAGGCCATAAAATGCCAAAATAGCACAAAACCCCCCCAAATGACCCCATTTTGGAAAGTAGACACCCCAAGCTATTTACTGAGAGGCATGTTGAGTCCATGGAATATTTTATATTTTGCCAAAAGTTGCGGGAATATTAAAAACTTTTTTTTTTTTGCACAAAGTTGTCACTAAATGATATATTGCTCACACATGCTATGGGCAGAAGTCAAATTACACCCCAAAATAAATTCTGCTGCTTCTCCCGAGTACGGGGATACCACATGTGAGGGACTTTTTGGGAGCCTAGTTAACTAGCTACCTAGCGACACTAGCGACACTGATGCAGCGTTCAGAAAAATTATCGCTTAGTGACACTGGCAAAAGGGGGTGAAAGGGTTAACTAGCGGAAATCAGGGGGTTAAAACCATTATTGGGTAGTATATCGGGGTACCTAGCGCTATAAAAACCTGGCGGTGAACCTAAAAAAATAACTAGCTACCTAGCGACTGTAGCGACACTAATGCAGCGATCAGAAAAACGATCGCTTAGTGACACTGGCAAAAGGGGGTGAAAGGGTTAACTAGCGGCAATCAGGGGGTTAAAAACATTATTGGGTAGTATATCGGGGTACCTAGCGATATAAAAACCTGGCGGTGAACCTAAAAAAATAACTAGCTACCTAGCGACACATGCAGCGATCAGAAAAATGATCGCTTAGTGACACTGGCAAAAGGGGGTGAAAGGGTTAACTAGCGGCAATCAGGGGGTTAAAAACATTATTGGGTAGTATATCGGGGTACCTAGCGCTATAAAAACCTGGCGGTGAACCTAAAAAAATAACTAGCTACCTAGCGACTGTAGCGACACTAATGCAGCGATCAGAAAAACGATCGCTTAGTGACACTGGCAAAAGGGGGTGAAAGGGTTAACTAGCGGCAATCAGGGGGTTAAAAACATTATTGGGTAGTATATCGGGGTACCTAGCGATATAAAAACCTGGCGGTGAACCTAAAAAAATAACTAGCTACCTAGCGACACTAGCGACACATGCAGCGATCAGAAAAATGATCGCTTAGTGACACTGGCAAAAGGGGGTGAAAGGGTTAACTCTAGGGGCAATCAGGGGGTTAAATCTTTATTGGGGGGTGATAGGGGGCTACCCTGGACCTAACACTAACTGTCCTGACAGTTTTTACTGTCACAACTGACACTGAATGCATTGATCAGTAAAGAAATGATCAATGCAATCAGTGACACTGTGACTGGGGGGGGAGGGGGGGCGGGGGGGGGATCGGGGGGCGATCGGGGGGGGGATCGGGGGGGGTTTGTGTGCCTGTGTGTGCCTACATGTCAGTGTAGTGTTCGTGCAGACTTACTTTTACTCTTCTCCTCGTAGTCCGGTCAAAAAGACCGCCCCGAGGAGAATGACATCACTTCCTCCTTCCTGTGTAAACAATACACAGGGGAGGAAGCTTCTCATTGGCCAGGAGCGATCCAGAGGGGGTGGCCGAAAACGAACGGCCATCCCCTCATCACGGAGCGCTCCTGGACCGAATCGGACCGCCGTAACCAGCGGGAGGGGGTCCGATGGGACCCCCCACCCGCTGGAAGGCAATCACGTAGATGTACGTGATTATGCCTGCCTGTGCCATTGTGCTGACATACAATGGCAATACGGCGGTCCTCAAGTGGTTAATGGGCTGCCCTACATGCAACAATCACCCCAGAGAAGCTCCAGAACTTTTTTCAAGTGGGGCATGGTTCATTACTGCAGTTTTTGTTGCTTATGTCGCACTTGTCATTTAATATGTAATGACAACACAAGCACAATGCTCATTTGCAGCATTTCTGAAACACATGGTAAAGTGCACATTTTCTGTGCACTTTACCATGCATTCAGACGCACACAGATGTGAATGGAGCCTCATTGTTTTTGTGTAAACACACCAATTTCACTTTTAGGGCTAGGAATGGGCGAACGGTTCAGCCCGAGCATAAGTTCGGGCCGAACTTTGGTTGTTCGGATGTTCTGCGAACACCGAACAATATGCGGTGTTCAGGGAAAATTCAGAACACCATTAAAGTCTATGGGACATTAACATGATAAATCAAAAGTGTTAATTTTAAAGGCTTATATGCAAGTTATTGCCATAAAAAGTGTTTGGGGACCCGGGTCCTGTTCCAGGGGACATGTATCAATGACATTTTTTTTTTAAATGGCAGTTTTTTCAGGAGCAGGGATTTTAATAATGCTTAAAGTGAAACAATAAAAGTGAAATATTCCTTTAAATTTCTTACCTGGGGGGTGTCTATAGTATGCTTGTAAAGTGGCACATTTTCCCGTGTTTACAACAGTCCCTGCACAAAATGACATTTCTAAAGGAAAAAAAAGTAATTTAAAAGTACTAGTGGCTATAATGAATTGTCGGGTCCTGGCAATACAGATAAAATTCATTGAAAAAAATGGCATGGTGAGATGGGTGGATAGGGTCAAGGGTAACCCCAGCAGCCTCCACACCTATCTCCAGGCGATCACTGGGTCCCTAATGAGGACATTTGATTTAAGATGTAGGGGCAAGGCTTTCAGAGTGGAGTGGAGAAAAGCTGGGAGGGTGTGTGGAAAAACCAAAGCTCTCTCGAGCATATAGTTCGAATATCGAGATTTGCCTGATAACCAGTCCAGGCCCTGTGTGAGGAGGCATGAGATATTATAAAAATGCAAATTGGGCAGGCCTGCACCACCTTCAGATTTCAGGAGACAAAGTTTCTGGAGAGCAATATGCAACTATATGTTAACCCAAAAGAAAGCATTTAAAGCATGGGTCTTCAAACTATGGCCCTCCAGTTGTTCAGGAACTACAATTCCCATCATGCCTAGTCATGTGTTTGAATGTCAGAGTTTTACAATGCCTCATGGGATGTGTAGTTTCACAACAGCTGGAGAGCCGTAGTTTGAGGATCCCTGATTTAAAGCCTTGTGTATCCTCTGCGTATCCAAGTGTTTCAATAAGAGCGGGATGGTCTGCATTGGATATAGTAATCATGCGAAGGACATCATTTTGAACAGATGACATCCAGGGCTGGACTGGGACAAAAATTTGGCCCTGGACTTCATCCAGACCGGCCCACTTTAAAACACACACAAAAACAGTATATAAACTATACACAATTGCGCAAAAAAAATAAGTGGTCAAGTGGTAACCAGTGGTCAGCCATTAATGCATCAGTGACCAGCGGCAGTACATTCATTCATCATCAGTGATCATGACCAGCAGTGATAGTACATTAATTCATCAGTGACCATGACCAGTGGCCGCAAATTCATTCATCAGTGACCGTGACCAGTGGCAGTAAATAATCAATTAATGTGACCAGGGGCATTAAATTATTAATCAGTTACCGTGGCAGTGGCATTAACCACTTGCTTACTGGGCACTTAAACACCCTTCCTGCCCAGACCAATTTTCAGCTTTCGGTGCTCTCACACTTTGAATGACAATTACTCAGTCATGCAACACTGTACTCAAATGAATTTTTTGTCCTTTTTTTCCCCACAAATAGAGCTTTCTTTTGGTGGTTTGTGTACTGGTGGCCTATCTCACTTCTTGTGACCCGAACAAGTCAGGAAAGTACAAATACCCCCCAAATTACCCCTTTTTGGAAAGTAGACATTCCAAGGTATTTAGTGAGAGGCATGGTGAGCTTTTTGATGTTGTCATTTTTTTTCCCACAATTCTTTGCAAAATTAAGATTTTTCCTTTTTTTTTTTCTCCACAAAATTGTCATTGTAATAGGTTATTTCTCTCACATGGCATGTGTATACCACAAATGACACCCCCAAAAAAATTCTGCTACTCCTCCTGAGTATTACGATACCACATGTGTGGGACTTTTTCACAGCCTGGCCACATAGAGAGGCCCAACATGCAGGGAGCGCCATCATGTGTTCTAGGAACATAAATTACACATCTAACTTGTTGACTACTTATTACACTTTTGAAGTACCAGGACAATGACACGTGACACTGATGACAGATGGCACTGATACGTGGCAATGATGACACTTATACGTGGCACTGATGACAGATGGCACTAATACGTGGCACTGATGACACATGGCACTAATAGGTGGCACTGATGACACGTGGCACTAATACATGGCACTGATGACAGATGGCACTAATACGTGGCACTAATACGTGCCACAGATGACAGATGGCACTAATACGTGGCACCGATGACGCGTGACACTGATGACAGATGCACTGATAAGTGGCATTGATGACACGTGACACTGACAACAGATGGCACGTGACACTGACAGGTGGCACTGATGACAAATGGGACTGATACGTGGCACTGATGACAGATGGCACTAATACGTGGCACTGATGACAGATGGCACTATGTGGCACTGATGACACGTGGCACTGATGACAGATGGCACTTATACGTGGCACTAATGACAGATGGCACTGGGGACAAATGGCACTGACAACAGGTGGCACTGGGGACAGATAGCACTAACAGGTGGCACTGGGGGCAGGTGGCACTGGGGGCAGGTGGCACTGGGGGCAGGTAGCACTGGGGCAGGATGGCACTGGGGCAGGATGGCACTGGGGCAGGATTGCACTGGGGGAGGATGGCACTTTTTTTTTTACACTGATGGCCGCTGCAGCCGTTCATCTCTCCCCTCTCACACTCTGTCTGTGTGAGGAGGGAGAGCGGCGCTGAGAGATGATCTCATATGTTTACATATGAGATCATCTCCCATTGAACACGCCGATCGCGCTTTAAACGGCCGCTGTGATTGGCCGTTTACAGCGATCTGTGTTTGCCTGTCCCCGGGGGACACGGCGAACACAGAACTTCCGCGATGCGCGCCCGTGGCGGCGCGCATTGCGGAAGTAAACAACAGGACGTCCAGGGATGGCCACCCGGACGAAAGCGCCTGCTCTACAGCCGTCATTCGGCTATAGGGCGGGCGCGAGGTGGTTATATTATTCATCAATTACCGTGACCAGTGGCATTAAAATTATTCATCAATTACCGTGGACAGTGGCATTAAATTATTCATCAATTACCGTGACCAGTGACAATAAATTATGAATTAATTACCGGGGACAGTGACATTAAATTATTAATCAATTACCGTGACCAGTTACAATAAATTATGAATTAATTACCGTGGACAGTGACATTAAATTAATAATCAATTACCATGGACAGTGGCAGTACATTTACCCCTACCCCTACCCCCTCCCCCCACCATGCTGCATATTACAGATATCACAGACACTGACAATAGCAGCCTGCATCCAGTATAGCATTCGATTAGCTTATTTAGTCCTTACTTGTTACTTGAATGACACTGGTGAGGTGATGGACTTTTCTTTGTCCCTGACCCTGTCTGTGCTGCTGTCTGGAGTCCTGGACTTGCTCCAAACAATGTTCTGGTCCCTCCTCGGCAGCGCTTTCTCCTCTTGAACGCAGTCCCAGGCCAGGCAGCTAAGCCTGGGAAGCAGCTGCTACGCTCCGACTCCTCCCACGTCCCCGGGCCGCCTCCGCCCTCCGGCCGTGAGTGACGTCACGGCGCTGGGACATGGAGGCTGCCAGCAATGTTAAGGGGAGTGAGTGGCAGCATCACGAGGGGAGGGGGTGGTACTTGTGTGGCGGCCCAGGTGCTGGAGCGGAGCCGCGGCCGGCGTAACACAAACTACTACAGAAATGGAGAGTCCAGCCGCGGCAGACAGTAGTGTACTGAGTCAGACACACTGTCTGACAACCGGCCCAGCGGCCCACTGAGCCAATCGGCCCACCGGGAATCTCCCGGTAGTCCCGATGGCCAGTACAGGCCTGATGACATCTCCCAAAGAGAGAGGGGGAGGTCTGCCTAAACTTCCAAGTCCTTTACAATCTTTGTTATTAAGGGTGGGTAATTGAGAGTGTACAAGGAGGATAGCTCTTGACCTATGTGTATTCCCAAATATGTAATGTAACGTGCGGCAAGGCCAAACGGTGAGGATATTCTCCATTTAATAGATTTTCGGAGGTTTAGTCCTAGAACTTCACTTTTATCGTAGTTTATTCTAAAGCCAGAGCTGAGTCAAAAGGCCCGCAAATAAGTCTCATAAAGTATTAAAGTCTGCAAGTGGATTAGATGAGAAAAGTAGAATATCATCCGCAAATAAAGCGGAGCGGACTGCTTGGTCTCTGATAATGATGCCGCTAATACCAGCAGGCGAGTTAAGGATACTGGACAAAGGTTCAATCGTTATATTGAAGAGTAGAGGGGATAGGAGGCAACCCTGTCTTATTCCTTTAGTAAGAGGTATAGTGCCTGGATGTAACCTGGAGTGAATAATCAAGCTGTTGGGGATGCATACATGTGGTGTGAAAAACGTGTAATTGAACCTAAAAAACCAAACGCATTCATTACACTAAATAGCCAGGAAAAACGAATATTATCAAAGGCCTTTTCAGCGTTTATTGATATGATGGCGGTGTCTAGATCCGGGTGTAATTTGGCATGTTCCAGCACCATCAGGACTTTGTGGATGTTCAAATTCACTCATCTCCCTGATACAAAACCTGATTGGGCTGGGTGAAGCAGGGAGGGAAGTATGGTAGCTAGGCGTGAAGCGATTATTTTAGAAATCATTTTTACATCCACATTTATTAATGAAATTGGCCTATACGAACCTGGGTGTAATGGGTCTTTCCCTTTTTTAGAAGTTAGTTTGATGTGTGCCTGATTGCCCGTGGGATGCCCCCCTCCCACATGGCAGAGAATACATGTTTCAAATAGGGAACACCCCCCGGTTCGGCTCACACCAGAATCTGCGAACGGACTGAAAGTTAACCCTGTCTATGGGACTCGAACGTTCAAAATCAAAAGTGCTCATTTTAAAGGCTAATATGCAAATTATTGTCCTAAAAAGAGTTTGGGGACCTGGGTCCAGTCCCAGGGGACATGTAACAATGCAAAAAAAGTTTTAAAAAACGGCCAATGTTTCAGGAGCAGTGATTTTAATGAGGCTTAAAGTGAAAAAAAAGCGAAATATTCATTTAAATATCATACCTGGGGGGTGTCTAACACTGTCTATAGTATGCCTGTAAAGTGGTGCGTGTTTCCTGTGCTTAGAACAGTCCCTGCACAAAATGACCTTTTTAAAGGAATAAAAGTAATTTAAAACTGATTATGGCTTTAATGTAATGTCTGGTCCTGGCAGTATGGATGAAAATCAGTGAGACAAACAGCAAGGGTACCCCCCCCCCCAAGTCCATTACCAGGCCCTTTGGGTCTTTGATGGATATTAAGGGGAACCCCACACCCAAATTAGAAAAAGGAAAGGCGTGGGGCCCCCAGGCCTTATATACTCTGAACAGCAGTATACAGGTGGTGCAAACAAGATAGGGACTGTAGGTTTGTTGTTAAGTAGAATCAGGCCCTATATACTCTGAACAGCAGTATACAGGCGGTGCAAACAATATAGGGACTGTAGGTTTGTTGTTAAGTAGAATCTGTTTGTAATTTTGAACTGGTACATTTTTAAAGTGTAGCTCCAGCCAAGAAATCTATTTTTAAGCTTTTTGGAAAACATAGAGAAGGGTTATCATCCCATGTTTTTTTTTTCTGTCTGTGCACCTCTTCAGAAGATTTTACCTCACTTTCTGGCCCAATGACAAATGTTTTTTGAAAATTTGGGGCTTTTAGTGAAACAAGGATTGCTGATAAAACATCAGTGGAGAGGAGACTCGTTTTTCCCATATCAACTCTTACAGGAGAGAATTTCCCTTCCTAGGGGTATATTTCATCTCACTTCCTGTTGTCTCCTTCCATTTGCAAGTAGGAGTCATTTGTAAGTTGCATATTTGAAAGTAGGGGCCTGCCCTATATGCTCTGCAGAAATTTGGGCCTAAGGTGTTGGTGTTGCCACAACACTGTAAGCCCTCACAGTTACTCTTGGTGGGCGCTGGAATGCCCTGCTGTGAACTATTGTATCAAGAATTATACAGTGGGGCAAAAAAGTATTTAGTCAGCCACCAATTGTGCAAGTTATCCTACTTAAAAAGATGAGAGAGGCCTGTAATTGTCATCATAGATATACTTCAGCTATGAGAGACAAAATGTGGAAACAAATCCAGAAAATCACAGTATGATTTTTGAAATAATTTATTTGCAAATTATGGTGGAAAATAAGTATTTGGTCACCTACAAATAAGCAAGATTTCTAGCTCTCACAGACCTGTATCTTCTTCTTTATGAGGCTCCTCTGTCCTCCATTCATTACCTGTATTAATGGCACCTGTTTAAACTTGTTATCAGTATAAAAGACACCTGTCCACAACCTCAAACTGTCACACTCCAAACTCCACTATGGTGAAGACCAAAGAGCTGTCGAAGGACACCAGAAACAAAATTGTAGACTGCACCAGGCTGGGAAGACTGAATCTGCAATAGGCAAGCTTGGTGTGAAGAAATCAACTGTGGGAGCAATAATTAGAAAATGGAAGACATACAAGACCAGTGATAATCTCCCTCGATCTGGGGCTCCACGCAAGATCTCACCCCGTGGGTTCAAAATAATCACAAGAATGGTGAGCAAAAATCCCAGAACCACACGGGGGACCTAGTGAATGACCTGCAGAGAGCTGGGACCAACGTAACACACTACACCGCCAGAGACTCAGATCCTGCAGTGACAGACGTGTCCCCCTGCTTAAGCCAGTACATGTCCGGGCCCATCTAAGGTTTGCTATAGAGCATTTGGATGATCCAGAAGAGCATTGGGAGAATGTCATATGGTCAGATGAAACCAAAGTAGAACTGTTTGGTAGAAACACAACTCGTCGTGTTTGGAGGAGAGAGAATGGTGAGTTACAACCAAAGAACACCATACCTACTGTGAAGCATGGGGGTGGCAATATCATGCGTTGGGGCTGTTTCTCTGCAAAGGGAACAGGACGACTGATCTGTGTACATGAAAGAATGAATGGGGCCATGTATCATGAGATTTTGAGTGCAAACCTCCTACCATCAGCAAGGGCATTGAAGATGAAACATGGCTCATTCTTTCAGCACGACAATGATCCCAAACACACCGTGGCTTCATAAGAAGCATTTCAAGGTCCTGGAGTGGCCTAGCCAGTCTCCAGAACTCAACCCCATAGAAAACCTTTGGAGGGAGTTGAAAGTCTGTGTTGCCCAGGGACAGCCCCAAAACATCACTGCTCTAGAGGAGATCTGCATGGAGGAATGGGCCAACATACCAGCAACAGTGTGTGACAACCTTGTGAAGACTTACAGAAAATGTTTGACCTCTGTCATTACCAACAAAGGACATATAACAAAGTACTGAGATGAACTTTTGATATTGACAAAATACTTATTTTCCACCATAATTTGCAAATAAACTCTTTCCAAATCAGACAATGGGATTGTCTGGATTTGTTTCCACATTTTGTCTCTGATAGTTGAGGTATACCTATTGAACTTTTACCTGGCTCTGAAATTCCTTTTGGGCGAATATTCCCCTTATCTGAAACTGAACTAAAGGCTCTCAAAGCCTATATTGACGAGAATCTAGAAAAAGGTTTTATTCGCCCATCTTCCTCTCCAGCAGGGGCAGGTATCTTCTTTGTCAGGAAAAAAGATGGTTCTCTCAGACCTTGCATTGATTATAATGAACGCAACAAGATAACAATCAAAACCGTTATCCACTCCCACTCATCCCTGAGTTATTTTCAGTGCTTCTGGACTGCAAAAATATTTTCCAAATAAGATTTACGGGGTCCCTATAACCTCATCCGTATCCGTGTCGGTGATGAATGGAAAACAGCCTTCAGATCCAGATTTGGCCACTACGAATATTTAGTCATGCCTTTTTGGCCTGTGCAATGCTCTGGCCACATTCCAGCACTTAGTAAATGATTATCTTGATGATTTTATAGTAGTGTATTTGGATGACACCCTTATTTTCTCTGCCTCTCTTGAACTTCATCGGGTCCATGTAAGAAAAGTTCTCACCATCCTCAGACAACATCGACTATACCTCAAGGTAGAAAAATGCGAATTTGAAACAACCACAGTTCAATTCCTAGGGTTTGTCATTTCCACTGAAGGCATTTCCATGGACCCCCAAAAGGTCAAAGCAATTCTAGAATGGCCTGCTCCAGGGGACAAGAAAAGCCGTACAACGGTTCATAGGCTTCACTAATTTTTACCGAAGGTTTATTGTTGAGTTCTCGTCCATAGTCGCTCCCATCACGCAGCTAACCCACCAGCACACCAGATTCCAGTGGTTCCAAGAAGCTCTGGAAGCCTTTACTAAATTAAAGACCTTGTTCACTTCAGCGCCCATTTTACAGCCTCCTGACCCCCTGCTACCCTTTGTATTAGAAGTTGACGCCTTCAAAACATCCACAGGAGCCATTCTCTCACAACGTCGAGGGCCTAAAGTCCTGCTACATACGGTGGCCTTTGCATCCCAGAAATGAAGCCCTCCAGAGAGAAATTATGATGTGGGTGACCGAGAGCTACTGGCCATCAAGTTCGCTCTGGAGGAGTGGAGGTATCTCTTGGAAGAAGCCACCCATCCCATCACAATATTCACAGATCACAAGAATCTCAAATACCTCAGGACTGCCAAGCATTTAAGACCTCTCCAAGCCCCTTGGGCATTATTCTTTTTAAGATTTCACTTCCATATTTCATATTGGCCCGGGTCCAAGAATAATAAAGCAGACTTTCTTGAATGCTCCCTGAATCCTCCCAGGTAACAGAATCCAGCACCATCTTATCACCTCAAAATTTCTTCCTACTCCCGCAACCTGACTTAATTACAGCCATCAGAACAGCTTCTGCCCGTTGTAACAATCCAGTACTGTCCACTTTGGAAAATCGTGACAATCTGTTTTGGGGCCGAAACAGAGTCTTTGTCCCCCTTAAAGCAAGGACTCTGGTTCTAAAGACTCGCCATTACCACAAACTGGCCGAACACAAAAAAACATCAGAACTGATCTCTCGTTCCTTCTGGTGGCTGGGTTGGAGACAGGACTTCCAAACATATATCTCTTTGTGTGTACCATGTCAGCATAACAAGGGCTCCAAGACCAAGCCCTGGGGACTACTGAGGCCCTTGTCTATCCCTGAGCGGCCATGGGTAGACATCTCGATGGACTTCATCGTTAATTTACCACCCTCTGAAGGCTTCACCACGATCCTGGTGGTGGTTGACTGCCTTTCAAAGATGGCTCACTTCCTGCCCATGGTTGGTACCCCTTCTGCCCTGGAAACTGCCAACATCTTCATTAAGGAGATTATCAGGCTCCATGGGGTCCCCAACAGTATTATCTCGGATAGAGGTTCCCAGTTTACCTCAAAATTTTGGAAGGAACTCTGTAAGGCACTAGAAATCAGGATCTGTCTCTCACCCGCACACCACCCCCAGATTAATGGACAGACTGCGCGAACAAATCAAACCCTAGAACAGTACCTTCGTTGGTTTTTGCTCAGGATCCCAAGACAATTGGTCGTCCCTTTTGACATATGCAGAGTTCGCTTATAACAATTCAGTACATCAGTACAGCCACTAACCAGACCCCCTTTTGGTTAAACTTTGGGTTCCACCCTTCCTTCCTCCCCCAACTCCATTCCGAAATCGATGGTTCCTGCTGTCCAAGATCGAATAACCTCTATTCAATCCAATTTTCAGAGGATCCGGGAGACCATACAAAATTCCCAGGATGGCTACATAAGGTATCATGATAAAGGAAGGAAGGAGAACCCTGCCTTTAAAGTTGGAAAAAAGGTCTGGCTATCAGCTGCTAATCTCAAGCTTCCTTGACCCTCACGCAAGTTGGGTCCCAAATTCATAGGGCCATTCAAAATCAAGAAAATGATAAACCCCGTAGCCTTCGAATGAACCCTTCCTGGATCATACAAGATACATCCTGTATTTCATGCCTCCCTCTTGAAACCGCTGGTCCCTAGTCCTTTCCCTGGAAGAGAGTAGCCTCCGCCCGTCAGGATTGATGGAGAAGATGAGTTTGAGGTGGAAGCATTACTTGGTTACAGGAAAGTGGGTAGGCAATTACAGTACTTGGTAAGATGGAAGGGGTATCCCCCAGAAGATAACTTCCAGGAACCATCCAAAAATCTTCATGCCCCAAGACTAATCAAGACATTTCATCAGGAACATCCAGAGTTGATGGCTAGCTTGGGTGTCCGGAGGCCGCCCCTCTAGGGAGGGGCACTGTCATAAGAATAGGCTGCGCCAGTTGCGCATTCCCGTGTGTGCAATAGAAAAGCGCCACGGCGCACGCGCATGTGCTGCCCCACTGAGCGGGACATGTGCACAAACGCACGACCCTTTTGCTGACCTATAAAGGAAGCATTGGCACTCAAGCAAACTGCTGGTTTGTCTTCAGCTACCTGTGATCCCTGCATTTGTTCCTGTGACCTGTCTTACCCGTTGTGACCCGGATTGCCTTTTGACCTCGCTGATTCTCTCCTGGACCTTACCTCTGGCTTGCTTCTCAGACTTCCGCTCTCTCACGTGTCTGCCACCCTGGCTTTGGCCAATCATGGCTCTCCGTTTTTTCTGCGCTGTGATTGGCCAAAGCATGCAGGTCATAGTGCATGCTTGGCCAATCAGCAGCCAGCAATGCACTGTGATGCCGCAGTGAATCATGGGCCATGACGAGCTACTCGAATTTGGTGCGAACGGCCCATAATGTTAGGAATTCGACGAACGGCTGAACAGACAATGTTCCTACTTTCAAAGTATCGGGGATGAAATCACTAGTTAATTTGTAAAACTTGGCAGTGTATCCATCGGGGCCCGGGGCCTTTCGATAAGGCCAGGGATTTAACCACTGATCTAATATCTTCTACGGTAATGGGTGCATTAAGGATCTCTAAGTGTTTGGTTGTAAGTTGGGGCAGACGCACCTTGGATAGCAGACTCTCCACTATTGTTTGATCAATGGGATCCTCTGAATAAAGGGATGTATAGTATTCAGTAAGTAGTTTACTAATTTCCGTAGAGGAGGTAACAAGGGAGCCAGCAGTATTCTTCAGAGCAGAAACATAGGTAGGTCATTTAAAACCTGTACACAGTCAGCATAGAAGTTTGGCCGCTTTGTTTCCGTATCTATGTAATCGAAGTGTATAGTAGGATGTTTTGGCTGTTTCCTGTTGCTCGGCCCATGGATCAAAGTTTAATTTCGCAATCTGCCAGATTTGGATGTTATCCAAGGTGCTATTGTGTGTCAAAGTAAGGTGTGTTGATCACAGCCTCTCACTAGCCTGTAGATATTGCTGCCTGTAATGTCTTTTATATTGTGCCATGTACAATACAATTTTACCTCTCAGGAAGGCTTTACCCGCCTCCCAGAAAAGGTTTGGGTCTATGATGTGTGCGCCATTGATGGAGGTATATTCCACCCAAGTGGTATATAGCATATGACGAAAATCCTTGTTTTCGGCCAAATGTGATGGGAATCGCCAGATGGGTGATGGGGAGGATGGTTTGACATTAGTTAGGTGTATGGTGATTGGACGGTGATCTGAGATCACCGCGTCTCCAATCTCCGGTTCACTGATCGTTGAAAGAAGAGCCTGGGATGCAAAAAAATTATCTATTTGGGAAAAAGAATTGTGGGGGGGTGAAAAAAAGTAAAGTCTTGGTCAGTCGGGTGAGTTCGATGCCAAACGTCGATAAAATTCATAGATGAGTTGGCTCGGGAAAGAGGTGTAGTGTCCGTAGTTGGGAGGCCAGGGTTACGTATTGCTTGAGAACTATGGCCTGCCCAGTCTTCCAATGGGAGCATGAAAGAGTTAAAGTCTCCTCCAACCAGGTGGAGAGCCTCAGGTGTGTCTATAATCCAAGCCACCATGTCTTGAAAAAATACATTATCTGGGGAATTAGGGGCGTATATGTTGGTGATAGCAATGTCTTTATATGCTAATGAAAGACATAGTGCTATTTTGTGGCCAGTAGTGTCAGCTCGGATATCTCGAATAGTATGTCTCAGATCTTTGTGTAGAAGTATAGCTAATCCTGCTTTGCAGCCTACCACTGAAGAGGCATAAAACTCTCCAACCCATAGCTTGCGAAGACGTGGTAAATCATCGGCGGGTAGATGGGTCTCTTGAAGGAGCACCACATCAGCCCAGAGAAGCTTTAGGTGCCTAAGAATTTGCATACGTTTGTTGGGAGAGCGAAGCCCTTTCCCGTTCCAGGAAATGATCCTCAAGTGATCCCTGTCATTGTGAGCTATGTCTGTTGTGCATGGGTGTGAGTACGAGTTAGTATGTTCTCTAATCCTATGGTAGTCACTGTATTAGTGAAATGAGGGATACACATATATCGGAGAGCTTCTGAGGCTATACAGGCGTAGCAGGTAAACAACTAAAAAAAACATATAAAAAAACAGTAATGAGACCCACTTACCGCAGCTGCAAATGGCAGGGGCATGAGTGATTATTCAGAGTGCTGTTTTTTAACCCATGAGAGAGCAGGAGAGCAGCTGGAACTGTATGAAAAAAGGAGAAAATATAAAAGGGGGAGAGAGTCTCCCCAAATGTCGTATTTTTTTTTTTGCATAATCAGTATTTATTGCAATATAACAGAAACAGAAACATGAAATACAAGACAAGTTCAACATCTCTTTTAAGTGCAATGCCCTTCGGCCACAGAAAAGCCTCCCAAGGGTCAGTTTAACAGCATGCAGGTTGAACAAACAGACATACATAAGGAGGGAGATTACTAAGTCAGGGAGAATGGGAGAATGTCATGGGCGTACTTATAGTGGGTAGGCTGGTGATAGCCAAATAGTTGCAAGGGCAATAACAGCTTAGTAGGCGTTGGGACTGCTCTGGCACAAAAATTATCTAAAGTGTGGACACCATCCCGTCGCTGGGGTAAAGGGGGGGGGCCCAACAGCCTCCAGCTAGCCACCCTCCACCACCAGCGTATCCCGGGAGTCCCGTTGTCATCACAGAGGGTCGGCCAGAACGTCTCCACTTGCCAATTACGGAGATTCTCGCCCAGAAGCCCTGGGATTAAAGAAGGGATCTCAGCCCACCATCTACCAGCTCCGGTATATCGGGCTCCCACGACATTCAGGCCGAGGAGAGGTTGAGATGTAAGAAAAGAGGAAGAGGAGGAGAGGAAAGAAGGACAGCATAGGGTTAAAAGAAAGAACAACTGCGTACGCAGCGGGGTAGGGGAGGGGTATACTAGGAGAGGTAGGAAGAAGGGAAGGGAGGTAGGAAGGAAAGGACAGGTAGAGTAGGTCAAATTACCTGAGTACAAGTTCCAAATGTCTGCTTTGTCCGCACCGGGCACACCACTCCTGAGCGTAAAGTTCTGTAGGCAGTACTTCCCAGCTAAGAGCCCCTAGGAGGAGATCCAGTCCCCCCCCACGGTCCCCAGCCAGTCTGAGAGTTTTAAGGGTAGAGTCTGCCAACTCTAGCAGAGCTATGTCTAAGCTTGAGGGTACTTGGTTAGGGTCTGATGCATACGCCGACCAGGGTCTCCATATATCATGAAAGCGGTCCTCAAGGCCCTTACAGGTTGCAACCTAATTCTCCGCCTCTCCCACCGCATTCACTCCCCTGCACCACTCCTCTCGAGTGGGAATTCCAGGCCTTTTCCAGTATATCGGAATCAGGCGTTTTGCTGCATTCAGCAAATGTGCCAACACAGTATTCTTATATACACTGAGCGGGACCGGGGCTACCTGCAGAAGGAAGTGCAGCGGTGAGAGGGGGACCTCTATCCCTGTCACTATTTTTACTTGGCCCTGTATGTCTTCCCAGAAGGGTTCAATTAGGGGGCAATCCCACCATATGTGAATTAGGGTCCCTCGGTGCCCACACCCCCTCCAACAGAACTCCGATGTGGAGGGGTAGGCCAAGTCCGCTGGCACCCGGTACCAACATTTCAGTAGTTTAAAATTGGTCTCCTGGGCTTTGGAGTCTCTAGAGGATGAATGGGTGAGGGAATAGAGGTGTGATGACTGCGTCTCTGTAAATGTTGTCCCTATGTCAGTCTCCCATCACCTGATATAGGCAGGGGTGGCCAGGGGGCCAGCTGAATCCAACAGCTGGTATAACTAAGAAACCAGGTGTGGAGTCGGCTCCTCTGCAAGAAAGATACGTTCAAATGGGGTGAGGGACAGGGGGTCCCTAATAGTATGACCATGTACCTGGAAAAATTGGTGTAGTTGTCTGTATCTCCAGAAATTCGTTCGTGAGCCTCGACTACCTATGGGCAGGGCTTCATATGGCATAAGACCGCCATCCCTCATGAGTTTCCCACAACTAGCGTTCCCATCATCTACCCAAGTCTCGAAGAAAGCCATCTGTTCTCCCGGTGGGAACCATAAGAAGCCACCCAGTGGGGCCAACGGGGACATAGAGGGAGCCAGCTTTAGGAGTGGGTTGATCCTGTCCCAAACCAAAAACACATGGGTCGTCAAGGGGGAGGTCATCTCCGCCAAGCCCCTATATTCCCGGGGCAGCCAGGGCGTGTAAGATAAGTTCCTACCCACTAAATACTACTTAAGCGATCGAAGAAGCACTTGGGTAAGGGGATAGGAATTATCTGTAAGTAGAAAAGTATACGGGGTAGGACGTTCATCTTTATAATGCTCACCCGACCAAACCATGTAAACGCTGTCCCCGTCCATTGCAAGAGGTCTCTTTTGATCGCGTCCAATAAAGGCGGGTAATTAGCTAGGTATAGGGTATCAAAACGGTTTGTTAAGTGCACACCCAAGTATCGCAGGGACGACATAGTCCAGACGAAGGGAAAGGCTGCCTTGAGGGTCGCTATCAGGTGATGGGCTAATTGAATGGGGAGTATTTCTGACTTTGAAAAATGTATCTTAAAGTTGGATAACGACCCAAAAAGTTTCAGTTCCTTCATCAGATTTGGCAGAGAGAGCAGGGGGTCCGTAAGGTGAAACAGCACATCATCAGCATAGGCCGAGAGTTTGTGTTCTGTATTACCAACTTGGAGGCCCTTAATATCAGGACTAGCCCTCACCGTGCGGAGAAAAGGCTCCAGCACCAGGGCAAACAAGAGGGGTGAAAGAAGACACCCCTGTCTCGTGCCGTTTCTAATAGGGAATCGGGCCGATAAAGTCCCATTCACCTTGACCTGAGCACAAGGCCTGGAATATAGGGCCGCGATCGTAGTCAACATGCGCGGGCCTAGTTGTATTGGGCGAAGCACCTCTGTCAGGTAGGACCAGTCTATGTGGTCAAAGGCCTTTTCTGTGTCTGTGGACAAGACAATATACGGTTGCGGGACTGGACGGGAGCGGGCCCAGTGGATAAGATGGATCGCCCGAAGGGAGTTATCCCTGGCCTCTCTCCCGGCTACAAAGCCCGTCTGGTCAGGGTGGACAAGATTAGGGATAAGGTGCTTCATTCTGTTTGCTAAAATTTTTGTCAGAATCTTTATGTCCAAATTAAGAAGGGAAATAGGGCGGTAGCTCTGGGGGACAGTAGGGTCCTTGCCTTCCTTTGGTATCACTGTAATGTGAGCTAGAAGGGCTTCTGGGGGATGGCACCACCTCCAGCTATTGCATTAAAATAGGCGCACATGGGAGCCTGCAGCTGGGGCAGGAAGGCTTTATAATAAGCCTTAGTGAATCCGTCAGGGCCAGGACTCTTCTCATTAGGCAAGGAATCCACTGTAGCCCCAAGCTCCCTCGCAGTAATTGGGAGCTCCAGGGCTGCGGATTGTTCTTCTGTAAGTATCGGTAGGTCAGCCGCCGCTAAGTAGTCTCGGTCGCCTTGAGTCTATCCACTCGGGTCGCGGGGGGAGTGTAGAGTCTAGATTATATAGTGTTGTGTAGTACTCTCGGAACTCTGCCGCTATTTTAGAAGATTGGACGACCGTAACCCCCGCAGAGGTGTGCAATTTGTGAATATAGGTCTGAGCGTGGGGTTGACGAAGGGCGCGGGCCAGCATCCGTCCGCATTTATTCCTGTGTTCGTAGTATTTATGGGCCAAAAAGCGAAACTGTTTGCGGGCTTGGCGGTCTTATAACCGCAGAAATAATTCCCATAGCTCCATCAAAGCCGACAAGGCCTCCGGGCTCCCACTAGCTTTATGATCGAGTTCAGCTTTCTGAAGGGCAGTATATACCCGGGTGAAATCGGCCCGTCGTTCCTTTTTCAGCCTGGACCCCTGAGAAATTAAGGCCCCTCTAACTACTGCCTTATGTGCTTCCCATATCACTCCCTGACCCAACTCAGCTGTCGGATTTTCCCTGAAGTAGATAGTTAGCGTGTCTGCGACCTCCTTCACCGCGACCCCGTCATCTAGCAAATTGTCATTAAGCCACCATGTCCAGGTCCTCTGCAGGCCCAAGGGCAGGGCAAAGGCAACCGTCACTGGGGCATGGTCTGAAATTGAAATGACGTCAATAGACGCAGACTGAAGGAGTTCCAGAATATTGCGGTCAACGTAGATGTGGTCAATGCGTGTGTATACATCATGTACCTTAGAATAATAACTGTAGTCCCTATCAAAAGGGTGTAGCGTCCGCCAACCGTCCGACAGGAGATGAGACTGCATAGTCTTGCGGTAGTGTTTAAGGAATTTGTAGGAATGTGAGGGTCTCGCATGAGATGTGTCCAGCTGAGGGTCGGGGCTTACGTTAAAGTCGCCTCCTACAATTAAATAGCCTTCCCTAAAATCTGCTAGACGGTCCAATGTACGATCAATAAAGGTGAGTTGGTTGGCGTTAGGGGCATAAAGCATCGCGAATGTGTACAGTTGTCCAGCTATAGTGCCTTTCAAAAAAACATACCTGCCCTGGGGGTCTACCCTGTGATCAGAGGGTTGGAAGGGGCATGACTTGTGTATGCCAATGGCTGTACCTCTCGATTTGGCTAAGGGGGAGTTGCTCAGGAACCATTGGTTAAAAAAATGGGTAGGTAGTCTAGGGGATGACTGTTTCGTAAAGTGAGTCTCCTGAAGGAAAATCACCTGCGACTTCAACCGCTTCAATTCCCCTTAGAGCTTACTACGCTTATGAGGGGAGCATAGGCCCCTAACATTGTAAGTGCTTACCTGCAATGCAGCCATCTTAAAAATTCAGGCTGGGTCATGCTCGAAAACTGGTGGCGCGCCCGGTGCAGACGACAAATTGGCAGAGTTGACCTAAAGAAAGAGGAGTCAGAGGAAAGAAAGCAGACCAGGGAAAAGAGAGAAAGAGATAGGGGGAGAGAAAACATATGCGTGAGACATAAATAAGGCACATCTGGTAAAACATAGCAGCCGTGATCGGCCAGTGGTAGAAAAAAACGAAAAGTTATGCCAAGGTCCCCACACCACACAGGAGGGGGGGGGGGGCGAGGCCACAACTCTAGATCCCAATAAGGATCTAAGCCCGTAAAAAGAAAAAAAGGAAAAACGGGCATCCTACTGGGGGTACGTGGAATCACATAGTGAAGAGGGAAGGGGGCCTCCGTCTCCGTCCACCGCATCTAACCTGGTGCGGTAAAGGAGGGGGAAAATAAAAGAGGAGTAAATGACTAATGTGTAGCAGGTTCCCCATGGCAAAAAAAATAAAAAATACAAATGTGAACCAAAAACTCGAACCAGAACTAGCGTCTGTGGAGAATTCCAGTCAAGTCAGGTCAGCCCAGAGTTCTGCAGATCTCAGGAGTGTATCCTTGGAAGAAAGGGTCCGCTCCCTCAGGGTCCCAGGTCAACAGAGTCCGTGGAAGGATCCATGGATTGTCTCCTATGGCACTGTCTGCGATTTTGACTTCTAGCGGGTAGCCACGGTTGCGGTGTCGGCAATCTAAAAGGCGCAAAGTCCGAGGGGTTTCTCCAGTCCGGAAAATCAACCTGTTCCAAGGAAGCCAAGAAGTGCGGGAGGTCATCTTTAGTGCGGAGAGTCACGGTCTTACCGTCCCTGCTAACTTGGAGGGCGAAGGCCAGCATCTTGGATAGCCAGCAGGAGGGGGCGCAAGGCCCTGCGTTGCATAAGAGTGAGCCTTGAAATGTCCTGGTAAAAAGCCAGATGTGCGCCATCAAAGTCAAAATAGGGTTTTTCTCTCATTTTCTGCATGATGCGATCCTTAAGCGTATATTTATGCAGCTTACAGATAATGTCTCTGGGATTATTCACATCTTGAGAGAGGGGTTTCAAGGCCCTATGCGCACAGTCAATTTCTACATTAGCTGTGGCAGGTAGGCCTAGGATCTCTTTAAAAACGCCTTCCAGGGTGGGAATAATGTCCTTAGCTCCCGTGGCCTCGGGGAGGCCCCGGATCCTGATGTTGGCTCTGCGACTGCGGTTCTCGGTGTCGTCTAGCTGACAAAGCAGGGCCTCAATCTGACGGCCCTGCGCATCACATTTATCCTGTAGCATAACAGGGAGGGTCTCTTCAAACCTCTGCTCCAGGGACTCCATCCTGCCCCCCAGGTGTACTGTGTCTGCCTTAAGCTGTGCAATGTCCTCTTTAAACGCCCTCTCCACTCTATCAGCAAAGCGCTCCAGGTCAGCCTTGGTGGGGAGGGACAGAATATGGCGCCTGATATCTGCGTCAGCCAGGTTCGTCAGGGGCTTCTGCCATCAACCCGGGGGACCCTGGGGAGGTTGGGGGAGCCGAATCACTCACCGACTGCGGGGAAGGTATAGGCGATGTGTCCCGCCAGTGCGACTTCGCGGCTGCGGCTGGCGCGGCTTTGCCAGCTTTCAGGGCCTTGCCGGCTGGCGCCATTTTGGAGGCCTCCCGGCCCTTCTCCTCCTGCCCCAGGAAGAAGTTATCCAGCTGGGCTTGCCTCGAGCGGTCCACCCGCGGGTGCTGGGACGATGCCCGGCTCTTGTGGGACATCGCTGCGTGAGGATGGGGACGGATTCACCCTCCTTGTGCTGCTATCGTGCGGCGGTGAGACGGAGCTGAGGAGACACACGTCTTCACTCCTCCATGGTCAGGCCATGCCCCCCAAATGTCGTATTTAATAAACTGCGTATTACTAAACGATAGCTCATCAAACAGTAACTAGGACATTCGTCACATTGCTTAAATCATATCAAAAAGTAAGAGAGGCATAAAAGAGTAGGTTACCATCTCCCTACGGGACTCATTAATTCAGGTGATAACAGGAGTACCCCTGATGACGTCAGACCTTTGACGAAACGATCGTCGGGTAGCCACGCTCACACCCATTGTGCATCTGCATTCGCATTTTTACTTTGCTAGCAATCTGTTAGTTTTTAAACGTTATTTGTATCTTCGTGTGACTCGGTGGAGTCATTTTAAGCGCTTAAGTAGTCGGTTGAAATAAATCCTGTTCAAACTGTATTACACGAACTGGCGCATTTTGTTTCTTTTGGTGATGCGTCGTTTTGAGGCCTGTGAGAGGATCCGAGCGGATTGGAAGATCACGTTACATCCGAATGATTGGGTCGTTTTCCGGCATTCTGCATCGAGACGTCTATGTGATTTGTGATCGAATCTGCGCAATTTGACCTCCTTTAACAGGGGGTCACTGGGGATCTGGTAAGCCTCCATTTATTACTGATCTATAGAGGTGAAGGGTCCACGTGGTCAAGTATTTTTATTGTTTTTTGAACAAACAAGATTAGCTACCTTTGCTTCATACTCACATGGGACATTATTTATATTATTTTGCTGCATCAATTTATTTATGATCATTTGGATTCACAGTTCGTTTTTGATTCTATTGGACACTTGAGTTTCAGAAATATTTTTTGACTCTATTGGACACTTGAGTTTCAGAAGTATCTTAGATTAATGTTTTTCAAGATATCTATATTAATGTTTTTTCACAATATTCATATTTTGAGTTCACAGTTTTTTTAGTTTTATATTTATTAAGCCACATTCATATTTAGTGGCCAAGCGCTGCACTTTATTTCTTTTGGTGTATATTATTTGGTCTTTGTGAAAGTTTCTGAGTCTGCAAGCTATGGTGCCAATCTCTGAAAATTGATCACACCTGAAGTACTGACGGCCTATCTAATTTATTGAGACCCTAACAAGCCAGGAAAGTACAAATACCCCCCAAATGATCCCTTTTTGGAAAGTAGACATTCCAAGGTATTTAGTAAGAGGCATGGTGAGTTTTTTGAAGTTGTAATTTTTTCCCACAATTCTTTGCAAAATCAAGATTTTCTTTTCTTTTTTTCACAAAATTGCTATATTAGCAGGTTATTTCTCACACACAGCATATGCATACCACAAATTACACCCCAAAACACATTCTACTAGTGCTCCTGAGTATGGCAATACCACATGTGTGAGACTTTTAAACAGTGTGGCCACATACAGAGGCCCAACATGCAGGAAGCGCCATCAGGCATTCTTGGAGCATAAATTACACATATAATTTCTTGACTACCTCTTACATTTTTGAAGGCCCTGGAGAACCAGGACAATGGAAACACCCCAAAAATGACCCCATTTTGGAAAGAAAACAACCCAATGTATAATCTATGAGGCATATCGAGTCTTTTGAACATGTCATTTTTTTCTACAAGTTTTTGGAAAATGTGTAAAGAAAATGAAAACACATTTTTTTTTTACACAACGTCCATTTACACAATATTTCTAACACATAAAATGTACATACCAAAAATTAAACCCCAAAATAGATTTCCCTACTCCTCCTGAGTATGGCGATACCACATGTGTGAGACTTTTCCACAGCGTGGCCACATACAGGGGACCAACATGCAGGGAGCACCATCACGTGTTCTAGGGACATAAGTTTCAAATCTAATTTGACTACCTATTACACTTTTGTGAGGCACTGTAGTGGCATGGATGTGGCATGGATGAGCATGAATGGGGATGGATGAGCCGTGGATGGAGATGGCTGAGCATGAATGAGTATGGCTGGGTATGACTTAGCACGCTTGTGTATGGCTGGGTATGGCTGAGGAAGGCTGGGTATGGCTGAGGAAGGCTGGGTATGGCTGTGTATGGCTGCGTACGGCTGAGTATGGATGGGTATGGCTGAGTATGACTGAGTACGATTTGAGTATGGCTGGGTATGGCTGAGTATGACTGAGTACGGTTGAGTATGGCTGGGTATGACTGAGTACGATTGAGTATGGCTGGGTATGACTGAGTACGATTGAGTATGGCTGGGTATGGCTGAGTACGGCTGGGTATGACTGTGTACGGCTGAGTATGGCTGGCTACGGCTGAGTATGGCTGGGTACAGCTAATTATGAATGGGGGTGGATGAGATGGCTGAGAATGGATGGATGAAGGGATTAGTATTGCTGAGGATGGATGGATGGATGAGTATGCTGAGTATGGATGAGGATGGATGGATGAGTATGCTGAGTATGGATGGGTGAGTATGGATGGATGGATGGATGAGTATGCTGAGTATGGATGGGTATGCAGAGTATGTATGGATGGGTATGCAGAGTATGGATGGGTATGCATAGTATGGATGGGTGTGGATGGGTATGCAGAGTATGGATGGGTATGCAGAGTATGGCTGGATATGGCAGGGTATGGCTGGGTATGCAGAGTATAGCTGGGTATGCAGAGTATGGATGGGTATGCAGAGCATGCAGAGTATGGATGGGTATGCAGAGTATGGCTGGGTATGGCTGGGTATGCAGGGTATGGCTGGGTATGCAGAGCATGTATGGATGGGTATGCAGAGTATGGGTGGGTATGCAGAGTATGGATGGGTATGGATGGGTATGCAGAGTATTTATGGATGGTTATGCAGAGTATGGATGGGTATGCAGAGTATGGATGGGTATGCAGAGTATGGATGGGTATGGCTGGGTATGCAGGGTATGGCTGGGTATGCAGAGTATGGCTGGGTATGCAGAGTATGGCTGGGTATGCAGAGTATGGATGTGTATGCACAGTATGGCTGGGTATGCAGAGTATGGATAGATCGATGGATCTGTCACTAAGCAGCACTGTGGGCACTACACATGCAGCCCGCAGCGCTGCTGCCACCGATGTACCCCCTACCCATTCACATGGGGGAGGCAAAGTGGAGTGGTACTTCCAATACTCTACCATTAAATGTTTAGAAAAAACGACAGGACGCGAGCTTCGATGCAAATTCTTCTTTCACTTCTTTAGTAGAAACTTTACATGCTATAAACAGCAGCAGCCACTGTACAGTTGCGAGTCAACATCACTCTTCATCAGGCACCTCTGGTTAGTGTAACACACTAACTAAATTACCACATATATACCACACTCAAGTAAGTATCCCACAGGTGTCTGACCCAAACACCCCAATCAACATAATTAGAAGCACAAACATTAACCCCCTCAGTATGGAATGTATCCAATCATTTAAGATCACCATACACTGCATACAAAAATAGATCGGTCCAATTCGACATGGTAATGCAATACATGTCGGCCATAACCTCCTATACATCGTAACCATCATTCTTGAGTAGTTTTCCGACATGACACATAGTTCTGTTCCCCACAATTCCTATAGGAAAGACAAATTATTCGGTATCAAGATTACAGTAAAAAACTATACCAGACCAAATCGTATCAGACTATATATTTCAAAGGAACAGATACATATCATAATTTTTATTCATTCCATTTGGGCTAAGGGATTGTAACTGAATAATCCACCATGCTTCCCTTTTTCTTAATTTCAATATACGATCACCTCCTCTCCTGTCTCTAATTACCTCCTCCAATATCATAAAGCGCAGAGCAGAATCATTATGCCCCTGTTCCAAAAAATTCTTGGAAACAGGGAAGCTAGGTTGTTTGAATCAGATCGTACTGCGGTGTTGTGCTATCCTATCCTTTACTTTTTGTGTTGTCTCCCTAACATATAATAACCCACAAGGACACATGAGGATGTAGACATATAGGAGGTTTGACAAGTGTAAAAACCATTAATAATAATTTTATCACCGCATGTGAGGTGTATAAAATGATCACCATTAAGGAGCAATATGCATTGTATGCATTTTAAACAAGGCAAACAACCCTTCCTTTTGCTCCCAAGGAATGTCATTCTAGACACCTTCTGCTCACCCCTAAATTCCGATTTTACGAGCCAATCTCTTAATGTCCTATTGCGATGATACGCCCGCATAGGGATTTGCTGCAGGATCTCGATCTGAGGATACGATCTTTTCAGGAGTGGCCAATGTTTCTTAATGATGTTAAACACTTTTTTTTTTTTTTACAATTTCTTTATTTTTTCTCCTTTTTTTTCTTTCATATAAACAAGAATGGAAATTTACATAAACAGTATAAATATCATACATCGAATTTCCATATTCATACATAATAAAAAGAAAAACATAACAATTCGTTCTATTTCCTTTACCTCTTGCATCCATTATAGTATAATATATAAATCCAAGGTAAAAAGCTAAGTTGGTGGTAATGTATGGGGACGACGTCGAGGAAACTCCTCCCTCTGAGTTCGGTCCCACATACCCTATGTCTGGTCCTGGGTTGATGCTATTCCCAGCCAGGCCAAAATTTTATTGTTATCTTCTTATTTCTCATCTCCCCCCCTTTATTTCCATCCTTGTTATTCCCCCCCCAAAAAAAAAAAACACCCCAAACCACCCCCCTCAACACCCCCACAGAACAAGAAGGGGAGGGGGAGAGAGAGGAAGTTCTCTTCTCCTTCCCCTATATCTCCCCCTTCTCCCCCCTAGATCGCATCAATCTGTCTCTTTCCCTCCTCCGAAGAGATATAAAGATTCCATGGTGTCCATATTTCTAAGTAGGTTTTTCTTCTTTTCCTAGATGTCCATATTAGGTCTTCCATCCTGTTCACCTCCTCAACTTTCTTCAGCCACATGCTCACACTAGGGGGTTGTGTCTGTTTCCACCTAAGTGTTATACATGCCTTGGCTGTGTTTACCAAGGGATTTGCTGCAGGATCTCGATCTGAGGATACGATGTGGCCAATGTTTCTTAATGATGTTAAACACTTTTTCACTATAACTATTAAATTGGAAGCTAAAAGGAAGTCTAGGTTTATACATCCCATGATTTTGTTTCCCAACCGTCACTGTATCAGTTAATACTTTGTCGAGCTCTTGTCTAATCAAATTCTCTGGATTCCTTCGTTATTTGAACTTACAACATATTTCATCCAATCTGACTCTCCTTACCACATCATTGCTCACTATGCGTATCACCCTTAATAACTGACTTCTTACAATGGACTTAAATACGTGAGTTGGATGATAACTATTGAACATCAAGAGTTGGTTCCAATCGGTGGGTTTTACATATAAATCGGATTCAATGCGGTCTTGATTGATATATATCCAGGTATCAAGAAATGGGATAGAATTACCTCCAATATTAATTTTAAACTTGATACCTGGAACACATCCATTCAGTATTTCATCAAAGGATAACAGGGATTCAATGTTGCCCGGCCACACAGCAAAGATATCGTCTATATACCGCCACCAGGTGGCGTAATATTGCTGAAACAGCTCATTCGTAAAGACATACTTCTGTTCAAATTAATTCATAAATGAGCAAGCGTATGGTGGGGCAACATTGGATCCCATGGAAACACCGTTCTGCTGTACATAAAACTGATCTTTAAATGAAAAATAATTATGAAACATCAAAACATTAAACAAGTTCTCAAAAAGTACAATCTGAGCCTCTGAATAAGTGTCACTCTTTCTAATCAATTCAATAAACGCATTGATCACCATCTCTATGAGGAATACATGTATATAGAATATTGACATCCTAGGTCACAAGGATCTCATCACCCTGACATAAGTTATTCATCTTAGAAAGAAAGTCCTGTGTGTCTCTAACATAGGATTTTGTATTTTTGACCAGAGGGGATAGAACCTTATCCAGCAGTCGTGCCATCGGGACTAAGATCGAATCCCTACCCGACACGATCGGACACCCTGGGGGGGATTGGCTGTCTTTATGTATTTTGGGCAACATATAAAAAACCGGGATCCGCATATGGGCAGGGAGTAAAAATTCAAACAAGTCCTGCAAAATCAATCCATCTCTTAGTGCCGATTTAAGAATGGTTTCTACCTGCTTCTTTATTCCCCAAGTGGGATCCGTGGCAACCCTCTTGTATACCGATTGGTCACTCAATTGACGAATCGCTTCTGATTCACATAGCTCAGAGTCCATGATTACCACAGAACTCCCCTTGTCAGCAGGCTTACAAATGATGTCATCTCGTTTACTGAGATTTTTGAGAGCCCTTCGTTCATCAGGTGACAAATTATTTCGTACATGATCTCTAAAGTCCATTTTCTAAACCAGATATACAGGTCCTTCTCAAAAAATTAGCATATTGTGATAAAGTTCATTATTTTCTGTAATGTACTGATAAACATTAGACTTTCATATATTTTAGATTCATTACACACAACTGAAGTAGTTCAAGCCTTTTCTTGTTTTAATATTGATGATTTTGGCATACAGCTCATGAAAACCCCAAATTCCTATCTCAAAAAATTAGCATATCATGAAAAGGTTCTCTAAACAAGCTATTAACCTAATCATCTGAATCAACTAATTAACTCTAAACACCTGCAAAAGATTCCCGAGGCTTTTAAAAACTCCCAGCCTGGTTCATTACTCAAAACCGCAATCATGAGTAAGACTGCCGACCCGACTGCTGTCCAGAAGGCCATCATTGACACCCTCAAGCAAGAGGGTAAGACACAGAAAGAAATTTCTGAACGAATAGGCTGTTCCCAGAGTGCTGTATCAAGGCACCTCAGTGGGAAGTCTGTGGGAAGGAAAAAGTGTGGCAGAAAACGCTGCACAACGAGAAGAGGTGACCGGACCCTGAAGAAGATTGTGGAGAAGGACCGATTCCAGACCTTGGAGGACCTGTGGAAGCAGTGGACTGAGTCTGGAGTAGAAACATCCAGAGCCGCCGTGAACAGGCGTGTGCAGGAAATGGGCTACAGGTGCCGCATTCCCCAGGTCAAGCCACTTTTGAACCAGAAACAGCGGCAGAAGCGCCTGACCTGGGCTACAGAGAAGAAGCACTGGACTGTTGCTCAGTGGTCCAAAGTACTTTTTTCGGATGAAAGCAAATTTTGCATGTCATACGGAAATCAAGGTGCCAGAGTCTGGAGGAAGACTGGGGAGAGGGAAATGCCAAAATGCCTGAGGTCCAGTGTCAAGTACCCACAGTCAGTGATGGTCTGGGGTGCCAAGTCAGCTGCTGGTGTTGGCCCTCTGTGTTTTATCAAGGGCAGGGTCAATGCAGCTAGCTATCAGGGGATTTTGGAGCACTTCATGCTTCCATCTGCTGAAAAGCTTTATGGAGATGAAGATTTCATTTTTCAGCACGACCTGGCACCTGCTCACAGTGCCAAAACCACTGGTAAATGGTTTACTGACCATGGTATTACTGTGCTCAATTGGCCTGCCAACTCTCCTGAGATGAACCCCATAGAGAATCTGTGGGATATTGGGAAGAGAAAGTTGAGAGACGCAAGACCCAACACTCTGGATGAGCTTAAGGCCGCTATCGATGCATCCTGGGCCTCCATAACACCTCAGCAGTGCCACAGGCTGGTTGCCTCCATGCCACGCCGCATTGAAGCAGTCATTTCTGCAAAAGGATTCCCGACCAAGTATTGCGTGCATAACTGAACATAATTATTTGAAGGTTGACTTTTTTTGTATTAAAAACACTTTTCTTTTATTGGTCGGATGAAATATGCTAATTTTTTGAGATAGGATTTTTGGGTTTTCAGGAACTGTATGCCAAAATCATCAATATTAAAACAAGAAAAGGCTTGAACTACTTCAGTTGTGTGTAATGAATCTAAAATATATGAAAGTCTAATGTTTATCAGTACATTACAGAAAATAATGAACTTTATCACAATATGCTAATTTTTTGAGAAGGACCTGTATACTGTATATCAAATACACTGCCACTAACTAACCTGCCTGCCTAATCTAACTCAATCCATCTCCATCCACACACTATACACAGCCGCTATGTAAGCAGCCTTTTACAGTGTGATGTGTGGACTTAGTCCCCCTGAGCCATCATTGGCCAAAGGCACCCTGCCTTTGGCCAATTATGGCTCTCTTAGCAGAGCGCGCTGTGATTGGCCAAAGCATGCAGGTCAGGTGCATGCTTTGGCTAATTATCATACAGCAATGAACTACAATCCCACAGGGCATTATGGGGCATTCCGTGGCACTCTAATTTCCTAATTTTTAACAACGCATATGTTTGGTTCTTTTTAGAACAAACAGCCAATGTTCAAGTCAAGCCGCAGGCTCATCCCTACATAACACTGCATTGTTATTTCATGTACCTTGCAAGTCCCTCCTATTTTTCTATATTGTGATGTAAACTCAGATTTTTGTTTGCTAATTATATATATTATAGTATATAATGAAGAAAATATACTCTAGTTTGATCTCTATTTCTTTGATTCCTCAACCAATGAAACATAGCTTTCCATTATGCCTTGTTCATTGTGGACAATGTCTATATTACATGTCACTTTTACATTCAATATAATGGTTTGCTCCTAGAAAGACACAATTCATGTTCAGCTTCATCTCCATAATAAGCAGTTGTTTCTATGGTGAAAGCTGTATGAGAGAACACATCTGCAATTTATCTTGGAATACAGCCAGTAATTTGAATACTTTGACTTTGTTTGTAGAGATCAAACTGAGGCAGACCAGTTCTGGCTTGAGTTGCTAAATGTTATAATGTTATTGACTGATTAAAGTAAGATATACCTCTGTATTGTTCTAGGTATTTTATAATTCATAATAAATCAATCTCATTAGGCAGAGGGAAAATATGATTTCCAATATACAATATCTAAACATTAGTCAGTATTCCAGATTATTTAAATAGTTTTACTTGCACTTTTGAGTTATCTTGTAATTTATTACTGTATAGAGAAAAATGAATTTATTGAATAAACCTGCTTAACCTAATGACAAACAAATGCTCAGAAACCTCACTCTGCTTAATAGAAGGCTCAGTGAGTAATGAGCTGAAGATTTCTTAATCAGGCATGCTTTATTTATTCTCACCCTAACTGAGGCTAACAAATTCAGTCTAGGTTGTATTAATTGTGATATTTAAAACTGATTTGTAGAATACTTGATTAATTACATACATTGTGCCAAAATCCACTCAATTGGTTAGACATATAATGATGCCAGTACATGCATAGAGCATGATGACAATATATTATATAAAACAAAAATATAGACATGAATAGATCCCAGAATGTAGAGTACAAAATTAGACTCTATAATTCTTATGCCGCGTACACACGAGCGGACTGTATGGCGTACTTAGTCCGTCATACAATCCGACGGACAGTCCGTCATACTTTCGACTGAACGGACTTGACCACACACGGATGCACAAACAGTCCGTCGAAAGCTTGCGCGATGACGTGTACAGCACGTACGACGGGACTAGAAATAGGAAGTCCAATACACAGCAAAGCACCCTTCCGCCGTGTAAATCCTTTCTGGGCATGCGCCATTCTTAGTCCGTCGAACTAGCCTACTGACGAGCGGATTGTCCGCTGAAACCAAAGTACGACGAACAGAATTTCGAAAAATCCGAAATACTTAGTAAGCCAGACTGCACGCTGAAAAAGTCCGCTGAAGCCCACACACGAGCGGACTGTCCGCTGAAATGTGTTTCGACGGACTAAGTACGCCATACAGTCCGCCCGTGTGTACGCGGCATTATTGTCCTTCATGCAGCTGCATTTAATTTGTATCTGCGGAAGACGAGGGCCATCTTAATTTTTGGTACAGACTGTGTGAAACAATCAATAAAACCTTCTTTAGTACCTTTGGGAATTTTTCTCTTACATTCTCATAATAAGAATTTTTGAGACATTCTTTACAATAAATTCGTTTCAATATATTTTATTTTCATAACAACAGATGACAGTAGTACATCAGGATGAGGTAAGAAATGACAAACATTTTCAGTCCTGAATCGGCCAAATAGGCCATAGTGCTAACAGAATAATGCAATAAAGTCAGACGACCAATATACGTTGAGCACTAAGGGAAATGTAAACTGAGAGACCTATATGAGCTCAAAACTCCCAAAAGAAAAAGGTCTCCCTTTGCAACTGTTCAGAACCCCCCGGCTAAAGGGGATAGAAAAAGTGGAGGGGGGAGAACTCCGCCACCCCATAAGGGCTCTTGCTGTGGCTGAGGTCACCTAACCCTCACCGATCCTGAATTTAGGGGGATCAAAGGTTGCACTTGCCTAAGTATACACTCTAGCCATGTTCACAACAATAGGAAATAAAATCATGGAGCATGGCTAATGAACGATATAAAACAAGGGAAGGTTCTAAAACCAACTAGGAGGGGCAATATAGCCCAAAGTAGCTAGATAGAGTTATACGCCCTAACGTCCAGGGTTCTGGAAGGATCGGGTTGTGGCCTGTATAGTTGTGAATGGTTCGACCATGAACTAGGCATGACTGGCCTTGTTCTACTAAGAAGCTCATTCGTCTGAAGGTCTGCCTTCTGGCATCAGAAGGAGGGTGAGAACGGAAAAGAAAAAAGGAAAAAGGAGAATAGAAAGAGATAGACGAGAAAAGTATAGAGTATCTCTAGCAGGAGTCAACCAGGGGGCAAGGAAACAAGGCACGGGATCCCGATCTGTTCGGGGTCAAGTGGACAGGGCAATGCCCACAAAGTTTGCCCAGGGCTCCCATGTGGCCTTGAATTTGTCTGAGCGATCCAGGAGTACACTTGCCACCTTTTCCTGGATCATAGTCCATGAAATTTTCCTTTTGGCCAGGAGGGTGGAAACAGTAGGTTGTTTCCAAGCCTTGGCAAGGGTAAGCTTGACTCCCAGTATGATAAAGATGAGAGGGGACATTTGCACAGGGATGGCGGATAATTTGGAAATCCAGGTGAAAATCCTGTGCCAGAACTGACGTATTCTGGGACAAGTCCACCAAATGTGCAACATATCACCTCTCAGGTTGCAGCCTCGAAAACATAGAGGGGATGTTTATGGGAATATTTTGGCTAACTTCGAGGGAACTAGGTACCATCTTGTTAGTACCTTAACACTAGCTTCAATCATACCAGGGTTAAGGATGCCTCTGTAGGACTTGAGAAAAAGTCTGTGCCAGGTGTCAAGGTTCCAGGTTTGGTTTAGGTCCTCCTCCCAAGCTTGCATGTAAGTCATCTTGGAGCATGTGGAGGACAGTGCTTTATAAATGACTGAAATCCCCCCCCCCCCCTGCTCATCAGCCTGGCCACACCATGTTTCATATGAAGTCATTTGGGGACAACTAGGTAGTGTTTTACATTTTTTGTGTAAGAAGTTCGAGATCTGAGCGAAGCGGAATAGTTCAGTGGGGGGCATGTCCAGTTTGCTAACACAGTATGCTTTAGAGATTGGACCTAGAGGTCTGAGGAAGTGTCCAATTCTATAGAGCCCTTTGTCAAGCCACCACTGAAAGGCTTTTATGTCAAGGCCTGGGGGGAAATCTGGATTGTGGAAGATGTGGGGCAATGGTTTCATGGGAAAGATTAGTTGGCAATTATTTTTTAAGCCTTCCCAAACAGAAAATGAGTGGGAAAGAGTAGGGGATAGGATCGAAGGTCTTAGCTTTTTAGGGCTCCATAGAAGGAAGTCTAGCGTGCGAAGAGGTACCGCCTGTCTCTCAATGTGTATCCAGCCAGGCTGTTCCCATTGAGAATAAACCACCGATATCTGTGCTAACTGGGCTGCTTGATAGTAACGGAGTAAGTTAGGAAGGCCTAATCCCCCCTCTGACTTGGATCTAAATAAGATTGATTTAGAGAATCTATGACCTCCTTTACCCCAAATAAATTTGATAATTTTAGCTTGAAAGTGTTGTAGGCGCGCTCTGTCTACTGGGATCGGAAGAGCCCTAAAATAGTATAGGATGCGAGGGAGTAACGTCATCTTAATCATATTGATTTTGCCCAGCCAGGACAGGGACAGCCCAGACCACCTGGTGAGATCCTCCTCCAGTTTTTGGTATAGAGGTGGGTAATTAGCTTGATGGAGGAGTTCAATCCTGGGGGTTAATTTAATCCCCAGGTACGAGATCGTAGAATCGCTCCAGGTGAACTTAAAGCTGTCCCTGAGTCTGGCCAGGAGAGGGCTAGGGATATTAATATTGAGTGCTTGGGATTTGTGGTAATTAACCCTGAGTCCAGAAACCTCTCCAAAGTCATCAAGGAGACAACAAATATTGGGCAGTGAGATCAGTGGGGAAGAGACGAACATCAGGATGTCGTCCGCAAATAAAGCACATTTGTGCTGACGAGAGCCACATTGAATACCCTGAATGTTTGTGTTATGCCTGATGGCTATGGCCAACGATTCAGTTGCTATGGCAAATATCAGTGGGGACAGAGGGCAACCTTGTCTGGTACCTCTAGATATGGGGAAAGATTCAGATTAAAATCCCTGTAGACGCACCTGGGCTGTCGGGGAAGAGTAAAGGGTATGCATGACATTAAGGAATGAATCACCAAATCCCCAGCGTTGTAAGGTGTTGAAAATATACGACCAGTGAACAGTATCAAACGCTTTTTGGAGATCTAATGATAGCAGGCAACCCTGTCTGGGAGAGCTCCCATCCCAGTTAGAATTGAGAAGTGATATTACATCTATGGCTCTGCGAGTTTGGTCAGGGCCCTGTCTTCCTGGAATGAAACCTACTTGGTCTTTGTGAATGTATAAGCTAATGAAGGAAGCCAGGCGGTCCGCAAGGATTTTAGTCAGAGTCTTCAAATTGTTGTTGATGAGCGAAATTGGTCTATAATTACTGACCGAACTAGCGTCTTTATTTGGCTTGGGAAGGACCGTGATATGAGCCTCATTAAGAGAGGAGTCCAGCTGTCCCCCCTGTCGGAGAGCATTGAAGAAGCGAGCCAGGTATGGGGCAAGAGTTGTAGCGAATGTTTTGTAGTAGGGTATTGAAAAGCCATCCGGTCCGGGGGCCGAATGCAATTTCAAATTTTTAATCACTGCGCACACTTCATCTGCCGAGATGGGGGCGTCCAGCTTCAAACGGTGTCTATCTTCTAATTCGGGGATCGGGATAGTGTCAAGGAATTTGTTGATGTCCACTGGGGAGGGGCATTGAGCTCTGCTGTATAAGGATTTGTAGAAATTGTGGAATTCCTGCATGATACGCTGGGAGTTCTGGGACAGGGTACCGCCTTGGATTCTAATTTTGGAGAGGGCTGGGGACCTGAATTTGGGTGTTAGTCTATTTGCTAGCATGGAACCAATATTGTCACCTTGGTAATAGAATCTGGCTCTATTCCAGCGCAGCCATTTCTCTGCTTTGGTGGTTAGAGCAAGATTCAATGCAACCCTAGCAGCATCCAGTTTAGATATGGGGACAGAACTCGGGCTGTTTTTATGTTGTTTAGCTAACTTGGTGTATTCCTTGTCCAATTTATCAACGTTTGCTTTGTTGGTTTTGTTAATCTGAGATGCAATTTGGATTAGTTGACCTCTAATTCATGCCTTATGAGCGGCCCAAAGGCAAGTAGAATCTATGTCAGGCGTGCCGTTTGTGATAAAATAGTTACTGATATTGTTTTCAATTTCCTGTGCTCTGATGGGGTCACTCAAGATAGACTCATTAAGTCTCCAACGCCTGCAAGGTTTGTGGCTCGCAGGGCGACTGATTGTCAATACTACCATCGAGTGATCCGACCAGGCCACATCTTTTATACTGGCTTTGTTTGCAAGTGGAATGGAGGCTGATTTAACAAGTATGTGATCTATCCTTGCGAAAGGCCTGTGGGGATTTGAGTAGTGTGTGAAGTCTCGTAAGGTCGGATTAACTACTCTCCAAATATCAACAAGGCCATGTTAGAAAAGCAACTTGGCTATGCGTAGGCTTTGTTTAGTGGGTCTGGTTAGGCGTTTGCCTGGGGGGCATGATTTATCCAACCCCTGGTTGAACGCGGTATTGGAGCCGCCTCCAAAGAGTACTGTGCCCTCCAGCAAGGGTGTTCAGCATGTGTTGGAAAAAGGCAAGCTGGCCTCTGTTGGGGGCATAGTAGGAAACGAACAAATATAACTTTCCATCTAATTCACCCACTACAAGCAAGAATCTCCCTTCCAGATCCTTGAATTCAGACTTTAAAGTGAATTTGCATTGTTTAGAGATAAAAATTCCCACGCCCCTAGTTTTATCATCCGCGTTGACTAGGAAGAATAGGGGAAACTTGGAATGGATAAAGGAGGGGCCGAATCGTTTAGGGAAATGTGTTTCTTGTATTAGAGCCACATCTACCCCTTGCGTTTGTAAGTACTGGAACACTTTGCGACGCTTAAGTGGAGAGTTTAGTCCCTGTGCATTGTGGGAAACTATTTTGAGCAGTTGAGAGGTTGTTAAGGGTGTGTCAGCCATTGAGCAAAAAGGGGGGACTGTCATGGAAATCCCAAGCACTTACCCTCGCGTGTCCATTGAACCCAGCACGACTCACATACCATACGAGGATCCCAGGAAGTAGATGACTGTATTGTGGATCCGTCCCCCTGACGACTCCTGCAAAGATATGGGTGTGAATAGTACAGTTAAAAGATAGAAATGCAAGAAAGAAGAGAGAGTCGGATGACAAGAGAGTCATCCGTAGATTGGAGGGGACAGGGTCCTCCAGAAGAGTAGATAAGTTATGCATACAGCCAATCCCACCAATACGCAGGGATTAGACTCGTCTAACCACCGGGGAAAAACCTAGGTAACTAGACAATGGGAGGTGCATGAACACCACCCCAGCAGGAAGGCCTCATTGACTATGTACCACAAAATAATAAAAGGGCACCCGTTCAACTATGACCCCTACCCCTCCAATATAGCCGTTTAGCAGATAGAAATATAAATGGAGGGGAGTAAGGCCTAAAGAGCACTGAACATTATTATATATGGTGTATCAAAAAAAGAAGCATCTTTTTTTTCTTTTTTTTTCTTTTTTTTTTTTTTCTTTTTTAAAAAAAAGAATAAAAAAAGCACAAATAACACCTGGATCTCAATGGAAATTCAAGTCCCGGGAATTAAGGCAGGGGGAAGATGGAAAAAAATAGAAAAAAAAAACGAGGGGGGGGGGAGGGGAGGGGAGACGGAAATGTCCCCTGGTGTCAGTAGGGGGAAAATGGAAGCTCTTACCCCCTCCCCTCAAGAAAGTATGGAGGGGAGTTGAGGTGAGAGGAAGTCCATAGGAAAGTTCTGCGCGGAGCCTCATGGTCTATTCCCCACTCAGTGCCTGCTGTTAGACCGCCTTGCTTGAGGTCGTAGGGAGCGTTCAAAGAGAAGTTCAAGAGGCACAAGTGGGGGAGCAGTTTCTCCCAGAGAGCATCTGAGGAGAAGAAAAGAGTCAGTTGGAGTTCTTCCAGTTGGCAGAATCAAGGGGGCATGGCTTCCTTGGACTTCTTAGAACGTGCAGTCTCCCAAACCGGGGTCAGGGGGCTGGTAGGTAGTTGTCTTTTAGCTGAGTTCGGTGGAAATCCTTGTTGAGGAGGGATTGGAGCCTGGCTGATGAGACCTAAATGCAGCAAGAGTTTTTCACCTTCTTGCAAAGAGCCAAAGGTGTAAGCCTTGCCTCTTAGTAGAAACTTGAGTTGAAATGGAAAGAGCCACCAGTACTTGATTTCCTTGTCCATCAGGACTTGAAGCAGAGGTTTTAAGGCTCTCCTTTTTTGGATAGTAGATGGGGATAAGTCAGCAAAAATCTGCAGATGGTGTCCTTGAAATATAATTTTGGGTAAGGTTCTCGATTTACGCATTATCTCCTCCTTGACCAAGTAGAAGTGGGACTTGACCACGATGTCTCGGGGAAGCCCATCAGCTCTGGGGGGTCTGAGAGCTCTGTGGGCCCGGTCCAGTTCCAGTCGTTGTTGCGGTATGTCTGAAAGTAGGTCCTTGATGAGAGAAGTGATGGTTTCAGGGACATCCTTGTAGGATTCAGGGAGCCCCCTGACCCTGAAATTGTACCTTCGATTTCTATTTTCGAGGTCATCAATTTTAGCTTGTGCAGTCTCTAATTGTTCCTGCAGAGTCTGTATGCAAGCCGTGTTTTGATTGGTTCTGGTAATGGTGGATTCCAAATTAGTCTCAACAATTTCAATGCAAGCACCTATATGCTCTAGGTCCGCTTTGATATCGCTTGTGATTTTGTGGGCAGTAATGTTCAGGAGGTCTGCAAATTTTGCAAAGAGCTCTGACACATTGATGTGTTGTGGTAGGCCTGAAGCCTCGGGCTGTAGTGATGAGTGTGACTGAGGGGGGCCAGCCTCCATGGGTGAAAGTCCCAGGTCCGCCAGTGTATGCTCCAGGAGGGAGGCAGTAGATGCTGGGGAGTTAGCGACCAGGTGGGGGAAGACAGCCAAAGGGTCCGGTGGTAAAATGGATGGGGAGACCGCTGTGTGTGTGGGCTAGGAGAGCAGGCAGGAGCGGAGCGGTGTGGGGCCGTCGCCATCTTGGCCGTCTCTGACAGAGACACAGTGGCTTCAAAAGTGGGCTTAAGGTTTCTCCTTACCGCTTCCGAGTACATCAGGGGTGTCCCCGGGGCTTCCGCCTGTCTCGTGGGAGAGATCCAGGCAATGATCACCTGTGGAGGTGCCGTTATAGAGGCCGGAGCTGCTGAGGCAGGACGGAGCTCCCGAGTTAGGCGTCCATCTCAGGTGCCACCGCGCATGCGCCTCTCTTTACAATAAATTCAAGCATACATATAGTGAAATCCAAAACCTTTCTTTAGTCTTGGATGGAGTAGAGGATTCAAACTCCTTTTATTTTTTTATATTTTTTTATAGAATCCATTGAAAATATTTTCCTTCACTTTCTGTCTTGGAAAATTGAAGGATAGTGAGAACAAACTGAGGTGAAATCTCCTTTAGACAGTTATCACCTGAACAGTTGTACCACGTTGAAGATTTCCCCACCAATCCTTATCTGGTGACTCAAAATTATTAGATTTCACTTTCTGCCTCAATGACAATGGACACCATGACATACAGAAAGGGAGATTATGGTGAGAACACAGACAATAAAAGAAAAACAGAGGTTCCAACACTTCTGTACTCAATTCAAAACTAAAAAATAAGTTTTGGCTATATATACTCCCAATATCTGAAGTTAAATGAATGAATAAATGCAAGTGGCTGCTGACATCAGAATATGGCTTTTATCATATAGTTACATAGTTGGTAAGGTTGAATAAATAAACCAGTCCATCCAGTTCAACCTGTGGTGTGTGTGCGTGTATGTGTTTATGTCAATAGTAAATCGCATATCCCTGCATGTTGTGATCGTTAAGATGCCCCTTTTTTTTTAAACTATCGACGCTCCCTGCTGATACTACTGCTTGTGGAAGAGAATTCCACATTCTTACCGGTCTGGCAGTAAAGAACCCTCTACGCAGTTTAAGGTTAAACCGCTTCTCTTCCAATTTTAATGACTGGCCCCGTGTCTTTTTAAACACCCTCCCAGTGAAAACTTTTTTTCCCTATGCTAGGGTTACCAGTAGGGATGAGCTTCGTGTTCGACTCGAACATCGGCTGTTCGCCCGTTCGGCGAATAGACGAACGTTATGGGCCGTTCGTGCCAAATTCGTGTGGCGCTCACAGCCCACAATGCACTGCGCAATCTCAGTGCATTGCTGGCTCATAATTGGCCAAGCATGCACTTTGACCCCGCATGCTTGGCTAATCAGACAGGCGCGAGCCGATAAAAGAGGGCAAGCAGGTTCTGTGTCTAGAGACGACAGTGCTGGTTGTGGATGCGGTGCATCGTCATCATCAGCATGTGGCCATAGGTCACGCTTGTCCTTCTTTTCGGCAGCTGGACATGTTGAGCCGCATCATGCCGAAGACTTGGTAGAGTGGATGACCAAGCCCTCTTCATCCTCCTCATCCTCTTCCATTCCCTGATGAAGTCACATGTCCAAGTGACGATATGCGTAGGATTGGACTAGGAGGATACCGGAAGTGACGTCCGGAGTACGAACGTGGATTCCTTTCGTTTGATGCTGTTGCTTTGTTTGTATTCTGCCTATATACTACATTTTAAATGTAAGTACCCAGGACTATGTCCTTTTTAGAATAAAGTTTGATTTTATTACATACTTCACTATTGGAGCTCCTTCTTTTCTCCTATGGATGTGAGTAATGGTTTGTGGCTGAGGACCTAGAGGGGGCCACCTATATTGCCTATACCATCTGATTGTTGAAAGAAATATCTTCTGTTTACCTTACAGCAGTGAGGTAAGGTAGCCATTGCACCTAGTGTGTGGACACCTATTCACGAGATCACCAGTGGAATTATTGTTTGCTCACGGAGTCATCATATGTTTATGACACAGAGTGGACACACAAAGTGCATGTCTTGATATGGACTGAGAACTTTTTTGTAGAAATAGACACTATCACTATTGGATACCAATTACTATGTTGCACCTTACTGGATATCTGATTATTCATTGTTTGGTTATTATTTGCTATTACACATTTTTTCATACTATTTATTTTTTATTTTGTGTTTCACACTATATGCACTATGGATTGAATCATATTTTGTATTTAATATATATATACATTTTTAGCTTGACTATATGTATTTTTTGGCACTGGATGCCCTTTATTGTTTATTGTCACTAGATGCACTTAGTGTAAGAGGGATCAAATGTTAGATTGCATGCGATTGGATACTATTGAGTGAGCACTTACTCACTATTAGAAAGGGATAGCAGTCATTGTATAATCATCTGCGCATTGTATATTGACATATACACTTATATTTATTAATTTATTTATTTGCATTAATTGTGGAGCGCAACACCATTCAACATATACACAGTCTATCTATTTAGGGGAGGGTATGAGCCCCTGTCGGTGTTTTGCTGCAGCTACAAATTTTTTTCCTTGTTTTTTTTTCCTTTGTTTGAAACATTGTGGCGCGAGAATAATCTATAATTACTTAGTCTTGTAGGGATGATTTACAGTCCCTAGAAACCCGTGGACTTGTACATGGCTGGGAGGAGGTAGCTGCGGATCATGTTGTCCTTAGTGACCCAGAGGACTCCGGACCGAATGCCTCAGCTAACCTACGCTTCATGGCCTCCCTGATCCTGCAAAGCCTGCGGAAGGATCCTCGTATTCTTCGGATCAAGGAGAGGGACCATTACTGGCTGGCCACTCTCCTTGATCCATGGTACAAGGGTAAGGTTGCCGACCTTATCTTGCCATCGCAGAGGGAAAAGAGGATGAGACATCTCCGGGGGGCCTTGCAGAATGGTCTCTGCAACGCGTTCCCAGAGACTGTGTTGCTGAGGCATCAGTCAGAAGGAGCGGTGGAGAAGGTGGCCGTCTGACCGATGCGTTCAGACAATTTTTTAGTCCGCAGCCCCAAGGTATGATCGGTTCCAGCAACCATCGCCAGCGTCTGATTTACATGGTGCAGGAATACCTAGGGGCAAGGTCAGACTTGGACACCTTTCCCACCAAAAATCCTCTGGCTTACTGGGTCTTGAGGATGGATCACTGGCCAGAGCTTGCACAGTATGCAATTGAGCTACTGGCCTGTCCTGCATCCAGCGTTCTTTCGGAACGCACCTTCAGTGCTGCTGGTGGCTTTGTTACCGATCACAGGGTGCACCTGTCCACCGACTCAGTTGATCGACTGACCTTCATCAAGATGAATCAGTCTTGGATCACCCACAGCTACCTGAAGCTGATGTAACCGAATAATATTTTTTGAAATATCACATCCCTTCAAGACTGCCTATGCTGATGCTGAGTGACTGTCCTGTTATGTTGATTGTCTATCCTCTTCCTCCTCCGCTGATATGTTGGAAGAACATTTTTGGTTCTGGGTGATGCCAGCAGCCCAATTTTTCAGCCCCTGTTTAACAGAGGCGTTTAATTACAATTTTTGATGCAATGCTTTGCAGCAGGGCTCATTCCTGCACCACAACTAGAGTATATGGGAGAGGTAGCAGTGTCGTGGCACCAGCACCAGTGCCAGCAGCCCAATTTTTCAGCCCCTGTTTAACAGGGGCGTTTAATTACAATTTTTGATGCAATGCTTTGCAGCAGGGCTCATTTCTGCACCACAACTAGAGTATATGGGAGAGGCTGCAGTGTCCTGGCACCAGCACCAGTGTCTAAGGCCGAATTTTTCAGCCCCTGTTTAACCCTTTCCCGCCGAGCGTACGCACATCTGCGTACTCGGCTTCCGGGGGTTATACCGGGATGATGCCCGCACCTGCAGGCATCATCCCGGTACCGTTTTTTACAGCAGGCGATTGGCTATCCAGGCATAACAACCGATGCGGCTAAAAGCCGCTCGGCTGTTATGCCGGAGGAGCGGGAGGGGACGTCCCCCCCTCCCGCCGCCTCTCGCCGCTGTTACCGGTGCTCCCGCTCGATCGGGAGCACCGATTAAACATCCGTCGGCTCTGGCTGCTGGGGAGGAACTGGAACGAAGCCGTAATCGGCTTCGTTCCAGTCTCCTCATCGTAAACACGGAAGCGACGTCATGACGTCACTTCCCGTTTACTCGGCTGCCAATGGCGCCGGTTTTAAAAAAATATCCGGTATTCAGAATCGCCGTTTTCGGCGATCTGAATACATTGAAGTGTAAAGGAGGGGTGGGGGGTCTTTTAGACCCCCGATCCCTCCATAAAGAGTACCTGTCACCACCTATTACTGTCACAAGGGATGTTTACATTCCTTGTGACAGCAATAAAAGTGATCAAATTTTTTATTTTTTTTTTTAAACAATTTAGTCATTTAAAAATAAATAAAATAAATAAAAAAATAAAAAAAAAATTTTCAAAGCGCCCGCCGTCCCCGCGAGCTCGCGAAGCAAAGAAAACGCATACGGAAGTCGCGCCCGCGTACGTAAACGGTGTTCAAGTCACACATGTGAGGTATCGCCGCGATCGTCAGAGCGAGAGCAATAATTCTAGCAGTAGACCTCCTCTGTAACGCTAACCTGGTAACCGTAAAAAATTTTTAAAGCGTCGCCTATTGAGATTTTTAGGTACCGTACTTTGTCGTCAATCTACAAGTGCGCGCAATTATAAAGTGTGACATGTTTGGTATCTATTTACTCGGCGTAACATTATCTTTCACATTTCGCAAAAAAATTGGGCTAATTTTACTGTTTTGTTTTTTTTTTATTCATGAAAGTGTCCCTTTTCCCAAAAAGTTGCGTTTAAAACACCACTGCGCAAATACCGTGTGACATAAAATATTGCAACAATCACCGTTTTATTCTCTAGAGCCTCTGCTAAAAAAATATATATAATGTTTGGGGGTTCCAAGTAATTTCCTAGCAAAAAATATGGATTTTAACTTGTAAACACCAAATTCCAAAAATAGGCTTAGTCATGAAAGGGTTAACAAGGGCGTTTAATTACAATTTTTGATGCAATGCTTTGGAGCAGGGCTCATTCCTGCACCACAACTAGAGTATATAGGAGAGGTTGCAGTGTCGTGGCACCAGCACCAGTGCCAGCAGCCCAATTTTTCTGCCCCTGTTTAACAAGGGCGTTTAATTACAATTTTTGATGCAATGCTTTGCAGCAGGGCTCATTCCTGCACTACAACTAGAGTATATGGGAGATGTTGCAGTGTTGTGGCACCAGCACCAGTGCCTAAGGCCCAATTTTTCAGCCCCTGTTTAACAGGGGCATGTAATTACAATTCTTGATATAATATTTCACAGCAGGGCCCGTTCCTGTGCCCACCCAGAGTAACTGTGAGGACTTATAGTGTTGTGGCACCAGCACCACAACCACCAAAGGTCAATTTTTCTACCACTGTTCAACAATGGCATGTAATTACAATTCTTGATATAATTGTTCACAGCAGGGCGCTCCATTGCCCACCAAGAATCACTCTGAGGGCTGACAGTGTTGTGGCAACACCAACACCTTAGGCCCACATTTCTGCAGAGCATATAGGGCAGGCCCCTACTTTCAAACATCCAACTTACAAACGTCTCCTACTTGCAAACAGAAGGAGACAACAGGAAGTGAGATGAAAAAAGACGGATGGCAAAACAAATTATACAGGGATGATAACCCTTCCCTATGTTTTCCAAAAAGCTTAAAAATAGATTTTTTGACTGGAGCTACACTTTAAAAATTTACCAGTTTAAAATTACAAACAGATTCTACTTAACACAACAAACCTACACAGTCCCTGTCTTGTTTGCACCGCCTGTATACTGCTGTTCTGAGTATATAGGGCCTGGGGGCCCCACATCTTTCTTTTTTTTAATATGGGTACGGGGTTCCCCTTAATATCCGTACAAGACCCAAAGGGGCTGGTAATGGGCAGGGGGGGCTACCCATGCCATTTTTCTCAATGATTTTCATCCATATTGCCGGAACCAGATATTACATTAAAAACGCAAGCAGTTTGAAATTACTTTTTTTCTGTTAAATGTCATTTTGTGCAAGGACTGTTCTAAACACGGGAAACACGTGGCACTTCACAGGCATACTATAGACACCCCCCAGGCACAATATTTAAAGGAATATTTCACTTTTTTTCACTTTAATCATCATTAAAATCAGTGCTCCCGCCAAAACTGCCATTTTTAAAAACATTTTAGGCATGGACCCATGTCCCCTGGGGCAGGAGCCAGGACCCCAAACCCTTTTTAGGACAGTATCTTGCATATTAGCCATTAAAATTAGCACTTTTTATTTCGAACGTTCGAGTCCCATAGACTTCAATGGGGTTCTAAAGTTCGTACGAATTTTCGGTCCGTTCGAAAGTTCTGGTGCGAACCGAACTGGGGGGGTGTTCGGCTCATCCCTAGTAGAGAGCAGAGCTGATGCTACCTGTATTGCACTGACTCCTTTCCCAGGCAGAGTACATTTGGTATCACTCCGTCTGTGACCAGAGCCGACTCTATACAGGAAGCATCGGCTCTGCTTCCTCTAGTGCCGGCTCCATTCTTCTCACTGATGCTTGGAGATAGCGGGTTGGGAACTTGCAATCTGGGCTTGCCGACCCACCATCCCAGAGCAGGAGGTGGTGGGCCACACCAGAGGGCACTGTGGGCCACATGTGGCCCGCGGGCCATTCGTTGGTCACCCCTGTGCTACAAGATGGTCATCACCGGTTTTGGACTTTTGATGGAGATGTGAAAATGAGAAGCCATGTGGGGGACACAGCAAACATGTAGAAGAAGGTGCTCTGGTTAGAGACCAAAATTGAACTTTTTGGCCTAAAAGCATGTGTGGCGGAAAACGAACACTTCAGATCCCCCTGAACACACCATCCCCACCGTGAAACATGGTGATAGCAGCATCTTGTTGTGGGGATGCTTTTCTCAAGCAGGGACAGGGAAGCTGATGTCAGAAACCATGAAACAGACTGAGACAGAAGTACAATCAAATCACACTTGTGTATTAATAAAAATAAAAAGGTAAATAGAAAAAAGCGTAGCAACATAGCCAGAGTCCAGTAGCCAGATTGGGTAGTCAGCCAGTCCAAAGTTCATTAACCAGATCGGGTAATCAGCCAGGCCAGAAGTCAGGGATCCAAGGAGAACAACTGCAAGCAGGATATGAAGCCAGGAGGGATGTCAGCAAGCCAGTCTTGAAACAAACAGCAGGAGATGGTTCCTTGTGATGTGACCAATGCGAAGACAAAGGAAAAAGTGAGCTGGAAGGCTTTAAATAGGCAGGTCAGACGAGCATCATCGGGAACAGCTTGTAACTGTGGAAAGAGAAGATAGCTGGCAATTAGCCGACAGATGAGCGGCCAGCCCAGAGGAGGAAGGGCTAAGCCAGCCCTTACAGTACCCCCCCTCAATGACCCCTCTCCCTCGGAGGGCCACCGGGCTTGAGGGGAAACTGTCTATGGAACTCGTGGAGGAGGACAGGGGCATGTACGTCAGAGGATGAAACCCAGGAGCGTTCCTCCGGACCGTACCCCTTCCAATGCACCAGGTACTGTATGTGCCCACGGAACCTATGGGAGTCAACAATGGATTGTACCTCATACTCCTCATGGTTCTCAACCTGAATAGGGTGGGGACGTGGCACCGAGGTGGTAAATCGGTTACAGACCAATGGTTTCAATAAGGAGACATGAAACACATTTGAGATGCGCATACTATGAGGAAGATCCAACGCGTAAGCTACTGGTTTAATCCTGCGAAGGATACGGAAAGGCCCAATAAACCAAACTTCAGTGAGGGAACACGAAGCCGGAGGTTGCGAGATGACAGCCAGACCCTGTCCCCAACCTGGTAGGAAGGCGCAGGCAGGTGTCTGCTGTCAGCATGGAGTCTGTACCTATCATTAGCATGACACAAAGCCTCCTGGACTTGTACCCAAGTGGAACGAAGACCATGGAGATGCTCCTCTAACGCAGGAATACTCTGCGGAACAAACGAGTCAGGCAACATGGAAGGTTGGAAACCATAATTTGCCATAAATGGAGACAATCGGAAGGCAGAATTCAAGGCACTGTTGTGAGCAAACTCTGCCCAAGGTAATAGGTCAGACCAGTTGTTATGATGGTCAGAAACATAGCAACGTAGGAATTGCTCCATGGACTTATTATCTCGTTCTGTGGCCCCATTATACTGCGGGTGATGCGCAGAAGAGAACGCAAGCTGGATTCCCAACTGTGCACAAAAGGCTCGCCAAAACCGGAAGACAAGCTGACTGCCTCTATCCTAGACAATCACCTTGGGTAGCCCATGTAAGTGAAAGATCTCCCGAGTAAAAATGGAAGCCAGTTCCTTAGAGGTGGGCCACTTCTTAAGTGGAATACAATGACACATCTTTGAGAACCAGTCAACCACCATAAGGATAACAGTGTTGCCTTGGGAGTTGGGCAATTCCACAATTAAATCCATAGACAGGTGAGTCCAGGGCCTCTCTCCATTGGGTATGGGTTGTAGGAGGCCCACTGGAAGGTGTCGTGGAGTCTTACTCTGAGCACACATGGGACAGGCAGCTGCAAAGGCAGTAACATCAGCCCGTAGACTAGGCCACCAGAATTGTTGGTAGATGGCCCAAATGAGTTGATTCTTCCTAGGATGGCAAGCTGCCTTGGGAGAATGGTAAGTCTGGAGCACTGCAGTACGGAGACTCTGAGGGACAAAGCAGCAGTCACAAGGTTTATCAGGAGGAGCATGGACCTGAGCAGCAAGAATTTTGTCACCCAAAGGAGAAGTAAGACTGGTGCGAACCGTAGCCAAGATACGATCAGTAGGAATCATAGGAACCGGAACCGACTCCGACTTGGAAGTGGAGGAAAATTGTCGTGACAAGGCATCAGCCCTTACTTTCTTAGTACCGGGTAAGAATGAGACAATGTAATTAAAGCTTGACAAGAAAAGAGCCCATCGCGCCCTTCTGGGAGAGAGTCGCTTAGCCTCAGACAAGAATGTAAGATTCTTATGGTCAGTAAGAATAAGAACGGGCACAGTGGTACCTTCAAGGAGATGTCTCCATTCTTTCAGGGCTAAAATGATTGCCAACAGCTCTCTGTCACCAAACTGATAATTGCACTCAGCAAGTGACAATTTCTTGGAAAAGTAGCCACACGGATGCATAGCGCTCTCAGAGTTAGGACGTTGAGACAGAAGGGCGCCAACTCCAGTCTCAGAAGCATCAACTTCTAGGACAAAAGGCAACGTAGGATCAGGATGTGCCAACACAGGAGCAGAAACATTGGCAGCCTTGAGATTATCAAAGGCCTTAATGGACTCCAGAGACCAACTCTGTGGGTTACCGTCCTTTGTGGTCATATCAGTCAGAGGCTTGACCAGAGACGAGAAGTTACGAATAAACTTCCGATAGTAGTTGGCAAAGCCCAGGAAACACTGCAGAGGACGTAAACCCACAGGTCGAGGCCACTGTAGGACTGCCGACAGTTTCTCTGGGTCCATCGAAAAACCAGCAGTGGAAATGGCCCAGGAATGTAACTTGTTCACGATGGAACTCGCACTTCTCCAGTTTACAATAGAGATTGTTCTCTCTTAGTTCCTGAAGTACACGACAGACATCTGTGTGGTGGCTCTCCAGGGAGTTGGAAAATATGAGGATATCATTGAGAAAAACCACCACACACAATTGCAACAAATTTCGGAGGACATCGTTAATAAATTCCTGGAAAACTGCTGGGGCGTTAAAAAGGCCAAAAGGCATTACCAGGTATTCATAATGGCCTGTTCTAGTATTGAACACAGTTTTCCACTCGTTGCCCTTCTTAATGCACACGAGAATGTATGCCCCTCTCAGGTCAAGCTTTGTGAAAACCGTTGCTCCCTTGGGGCGGTCAAATAACTCTGTAATCAATGGAATCGGGTAGACATTCTTAATCGTGACACGATTGAGACCCCTATAATCTATACAAGGTCTCAGTTCACCGCTTTTCTTTTTCACAAAAAAGAAACCAGCACCAGCAGGAGACAAGGACTTGCAGATGAAACCTCGAGAAAATGCGTCAGCATACACCTCCATGGCCTTATCCTCCAAGACCGACAAAGGGTAAACCCGGCCGAGCCGAGATGCTGAGAGGGCTCCCCTTGCGGCCGAGTGCAGCACAACCCTGAAGATGACACAGGGATGCAGTGCCCACAGTAGCACAGGTTGCCAGGTAGCAGCAGCAGAGGACAAGAGCCGGGTAAACAAGTCTCTGGGGGCAACCGTGCTAGGAAGTCCAAGAGCGGAGTAACAGAAGTCCAGAAGAGGAGTCAACCAAGCCGGGATCGGGTGCAGGGAGCTGACAAGGAACGTCGGGTACAGGCCAGGGGTAAGAGCCAGGAGAACAACAGGAGCAGGTCGAGCAAACCGGGTCGGTACACAGGAGATCAGATAGCAGAAATCACGGACACAGGTACACAGGGGAGCTGACGATAATCCAGCGATGCAGCACTGTCAGGCGAACGTTTAAATAGGCGAGGTGCCCAGGTCACGTCGTGAGCGCGTCGAGGCGATCGTACGGCTACGTCAAGTACATTGTGCGTTCGTATCATCACGGCGTATGCCCGCCTGATCAGACGTAGCTTCGGCCGTTCGTCTTGGAACTACCTTGCGCTTCCGTGGGCGCTGACGTGCGTTAACACGAACGTACCTCGTGAGGTTGCGCCTACTTCCCTGACAGTGCGTCCCCCCAAGGGGCAGCCTCCCGATGCCCAAACGAGACCATTTTTCAGGATAACGGCTGCGGAACCTGTGTATAAGCCTAGGAGCATGTACATAACTTGCAGGTTCCCAAGAGTTCTCTTCAGCAAAATACCCCTTCCATTTGATTAAAAACTGGATAGTCCTACCTCTCTGACGACAGTCAAGGATAGACTCAACTTCATATTCAGTTTCTTCACCAACCTGAACTGGAGGCGGGGGCACTTCTTCTCTTCCTGAAAAAGGACTGAAGGTAACACGTTTAAGAAGAGAAACATGAAATACAGGATGGATTTTAAAAGATTCAGGCAAAACAAGTTCAAATGCTACGGGATTAATCTCCCGTTTAATCTCAAAAGGACCCAGGAATTTAGGTCCCAATTTCCGGGATGGACATGGCAGTTTAAGATTTGCTGCTGAAAGCCACACCTTGTCCCCTGTCTTGAAGGTAGGGTTAACTCTCTTCCTTTTATCATACTGTCTTTTGTACTCCTCCTGAGCCTTCTTCATGGTATCTTGGAGTATTTGGTAGTTTGCTTGAATGAGGTTTACTCTATCTTGAACTGCCGGGACAGAGGATTCAGGGATGGTATTAGGCAGAAATGAGGGGTGGAATCCGTAGTTTGCCCAGAAAGGTGATTGGTTGGTAGAGGCGTGCACTGAGTTGTTATAGGCAAATTCTGCACAAGGTAACAAGGAAACCCAATCATCCTGGGAAAAGGAACAGAAGCATCGCAGGTACTGTTCCAACGTCTGGTTGGTTCTTTCAGTTTGACCGTTGCTCTGTGGGTGATAGGCTGAGGACAAACATATTCCAATCGAGAGTAATTTACAGAGTTCTTTCCAAAACTTGGAGGTGAATTGTACCCCTCTATCCGATACGATGCTGTCAGGTACCCCGTGTAATTGGACAATTTCCTTTATAAAAGTTTTTGCCATATCCAAGGCAGAGGGAGTCCCTTTTAACGGCAAAAAATGCGCCATCTTGGACAGACGGTCTACTACCACCAAGATGGTCGTAAACCCTTCAGAGGGAGGTAATTCTACAATAAAATCCATGGAAATTTCTTTCCATGGTTTCTCTGGGACTGGCAGTGGCCTTAACAGGCCCCAGGGTCTGGCGTTAGATCCCTTGTTACGTTGGCAGATGGTACAGGAGTCAACGTATTCTTTACAGTCTGCCCTTAAGGTAGGCCACCATAAGGACTGTGCACAAGGTCAATCGTCTTCCGGACTCCAAAGTGACCTGCTAGTTGGTGGTCATGGAAAGTCTTTAATACCAGTAACCTGGCTTGCCGGGGAACAAAAATATTGTCCCGATGCCATAGAAGCCCTCCTTGGCTTCTCAGGGAAGAAACTTCAGTTTCCGTACACTGGCTAGAGGCCTGCTCGATTGAAGATCTTAGATCCAGTTGAATCAGTAAGAAATTTTGGGGGGACAAAATTGTACTGGGTGGGACTCCTTCCGGGGTATCAGGAAACATCCGGGATAAAGCATCCGCTTTGCTGTTCTTAGATCCTGGGCGATAGGTTATGTGGAAATTAAACCTTGAAAAGAATAAAGCCCATCGGGCCTGTCGGGGTCTCAGACGTTTGGCTGTGCGGAGGTACTCTAAGTTCTTATGGTCAGTAAAAATTATGATGGGGTGAGCGGCACCTTCCAGGAGATACCTCCATTCTTCAAGAGCGGTTTTAATCGCTAGAAGTTCCCGATCCCCCACATCGTAGTTCCTCTCTGGGGAACTCATTTTTTGAGAGAAAAAGGCTACGGGATGCAGTAATGCCTTGGAACCTTGACGTTGAGATAAAATCGCCCCCGTGGCCACCTCTGAGGCGTCAACTTCCAGCACGTAGGGCAAGGCGGGATCTGGATGCTGCAGGATTGGCGCAGTGGTAAAGAGGGCCTTGAGCTGGTCAAAGGCGGACTGCGCTGCTGGGGACCAATGGAACTTGGTGTGTTGACGAGTGGTCTGAGTGATGGGAGCTACAATGGTGGAGAAGCTCCTTATGAATCTTCGGTAGAAGTTTGCAAACCCAATGAATCTCTGAACACTCTTTTTGTCAGAAGGAGTGGGCCAATCCAGGATAGACTTCACTTTCTGCGGGTCCATGGCAATTCCACCTGTGGTAATGATGAGTCCCAAGAAATGAATGGATTCCTTTTCGAAATCACACTTCTCGGCTTTAACATATAATCCATGTGTTCTAAGAATACATAGTACCTTCTTAACATGCACCCTGTGAAGTTCCAAAGAGGTTGAAAAAATAAGAATGTCGTCAAGATAAGCGACAACAAAGTGGTCTAAATGCTCCCGGAAGATATCATTAATGAAATGCTGAAAGGTTGCCGGGGCATTACATAGTCCAAATGGCATGACTAGATACTCGAAATGCCCGAATCTCGTTCTGAATGCGGTCTTCCACTCGTCCCCCTCCCGGATATGGACAAGGTTGTAAGCCCCACGTAGATCAAGTTTGGTGAAGATACGTGAGGTGTGGAATCTTTGGAAGAGTTCGGGGATGAGCGGAAGTGGGTAGCGGTTTTTAAGGGTAATATTATTTCATTCCCTGTAGTCCACACATGGTCTTAAAGTCTTGTCCTTTTTTTCCACAAAAAAGATGCCTGCACCGGCAGGGGATGAAGAGGGATGAATGAATCCTTTGGCCAGGTTCTCATCTATGTATTGTCTCAGGGCCTCAAGTTCAGTCTCAGAAAGGGGAAATATCCGGCCAAAGGGAATGGGAGCCCCGGGTAATAACTCGATGGGGCAGTCATAGGGGCGGTGTGGAGGTAGGGTATCGGCTTTCTTCTTGTCGAACACATCTTTAAATTCCTGGTAAACTGCTGGTATGTGAGGAACTAGACTGGGTACGGGTTGTACGGTCAGACAACTGGACAAGTCATGGGATTCGGAATCCAGGCAATGTTGTTGGCAATAGGCAGATGTAAAGGATACCACCTTCTTGAGCCAATCGATCCGGGGGTTGTGTGCCTGTAGCCAAGGAATCCCTAGGATAACGGGGAACATCGGAGAACTCAGAACATCGAATTTAAGGAATTCCCGATGACCTGAATCGGTGATCGTCAGGATGGGTATTGTTTCCCTGGTGACATGGCCAGAACTAGGTAAGGAGCCATCGGCCAGATGGACAGTCAATCTCTGTTTCTTGAGGTTAAGTGGAAGAGCCAGACTCTTAGCCAGGGTTAAGTCCAGGAAGCAGCTACAGGCTCCGGAGTCAATTATTGCCTGTAGAAGAACTCCTTTACCTGCCACTATCAACGTGACCGGAAGGGTGATATGGGCTGAAGCCGACTTCGCTACCTGAAGGTGAAATGGAGTGCAGAGGACTGGTTTACTTGGTCTTGTGGGGCAGTTGTTAATGAAATGTCCTGATTCCCCACTAGGGATGAGCTTCGTGTTCGAGTCGAACGTACGTTCGACTCGAACATTGGCTGTTCGGCCGTTCGGCGAATTCCGAACGTTTGGGCCTTTCGCGTCAAAATTCGAGTGGCGCGCGCGGACCACAATGCACTGCGGTGGCGCAGTGCATTGCTGGCTCATGATTGGCCAAGCATGCACTGTGACCCCGCATGCTTGGCCAATCGCATCGCCGGCAGCGAGGAGAGCCATGATTGGCCACAGGCATCCTGCCTGTGGCCAATCATAGCTCAGGCTGTGTAGTGCACGCCCCACACTATATAAGGCCGCCTTTGAGGCGGCCTCGTGTAGTGTGTTAGCATCTGAAGCAGTGGGTGTTCTGTGTACCTTCAACACAGTACACACCGATCGTTTTTGGCTGATTTCCTATCTTGCTGCTGTGTAGTGGTTGTTGTCTGTGCCCTGACCGCAGTATACACCACTATATTCACCTCACCTATATAGCTAGTGATCTAGCTTTAACCACTTAACAACTGCCCATTGCCGATTAACGGCTTCAGGGTTGTTGTTCAACTCTGAGAGGCTGTTAATTAACGGCCTCCCAGAATTCTGCTCTCGCGCGCCCCCTGGGGCGCGCACTCGAGAGCATCCGTGACCGCCGGGTCGCGGCCGTTTACCACGTGATCGCTCCGTCAAATGACGGAGTGATCACTTGTAAACAAACCGGCGTCATGTTATGACGCCGGTTCCTCCCTCCCCTCTCTGTACCGATCGGTACAGCGGAGGGGAAAGAGATCGGTGTCAGCAGCGATGTGAGCTGCATCTGCAGTGCCCACATCGCTGCTCACCGAATTTAACCCCTCAATTCCCTGCCAATACTCTGCAATACCAGTGCATACTCTACAGTACCCTGCCATTACTCTGCAGTACCCCGCCATTACTCTGCAGTACCCCGCCATTACTCTGCAGTGCAGTACCCTGCCATTACTCTGCAGTACCCTGCCATTACTCTGCAGTACCCCCCATTACTCTGCAGTACCCCCCATTACTCTGCAGTACCCCCCAATACTCTGCAGTACCCGCCATTACTCTGCAGTACCCCGCCATTACTCTGCAGTGCAGTACCCTGCCATTACTCTGCAGTACCCTGCCATTACTCTGCAGTACCCCCCATTACTCTGCAGTAACCCCCATTACTCTGCAGTACCCTGCCATTACTCTGGAGTACCCCCCAATACTCTGCAGTACCCTGCTATTACTCTGTAGTACCCCGCCAATACCCCGCCAATACTCTGCAATACCCTGCCATAAATTGCCATACCCAGCCATACTCGGAGATACCCAGCCATACTCGGTGATACCCTGAAATACCCAGCCATAGACGCCCCCCACCCCTCACCGCCCTCCGGTGCTTCTACCAACTCGCCAGTACGATCAAAGCCAGAATCTTTTTTTTATTTTTTATTTCAGGCTTCCCAGCCTAGAGGTGAGATGTGGGGTCATATTGACCCCCAGATTTCACTGTAAAGAGGACCTGTCACCCCATATTCCTATTACAAGGGATGTTTACATTCCTTGTAATAGGAATAAAAGTGATCAAAAATATATTTTTGGGGAAAAAAATTTCAAACTAAAATAAATAAAGTAAAATGAACAATAAAAAAAAATATTTTTTTTAAAGCGCCCATGTCCCCATGTGCTCGCATGCAGAAGCAAACGCATGCGTAAGCCCCGCCCACATATGAAAACGGTGTTCAAACCACACATGTGAGGTATCGCCGAGAACGTTAGAGCGAGAGCAATAATTCTAGTCCTAGACCTCCTCTGCAACTCAAAACATGTAACCAGTTAAAAAAAATTTAAAGCGTCGCCTATGGGGATTTTTTAAGTAGCGACGTTTGGCGCCATTCCACGGGCATGTGCAATTTTGAAGAGGGACATGTTTGATATCTATTTACTCAGCATAACTTCATCTTTCACTTTATGCAAACATTGGGCTAACTTTACTGTTTTTTTTGTTTGTTTTTTAAGCACAAAACAGTTTTTTCCCCCAAAAAACGCGTTTGAAAAATTGCTGTGCAAATACCGTGTGAGATAAAAATTTGCAACGACCACCATTGTATTCTCCAGGGTCTTTGCTAAAAAAAAATATATATATAATGTTAAATGATGATTTTTACATGTAGGAGAGAAATGTCAGAATTGGCCTGGGTGCTCCAGAACGCCTGATGGCGCTCCCTGCATGTTGGGCCTGTGTAAAAGTCTCACACATGTGGTATCGCCGTACTCGGGAGTAATAGCAGAATGTGTTTTGGGGTGTAATTTGTGGTACGCATATGCTGTGTGTGTGAAATAACCTGATAATATGACAATTTTGTGGAAAAAAAAAAAAGGAAATAGGCCGTCAGTACTTTAGGTGTGATCAATTTTCAGATATTGGCACCATAGCTTGTGGACTCTATAACTTTCACAAAGACCAAATAATATCCACCAATTTGTACTTATTTTTACCAAAGATATGTAGTAGTATGAATTTTGGCCAAAATTTATGAAGAAAAAATTACTAATCTGCTAAATTTTATAACAGAAACGAAGAAAAATTCATTTTTTCGCAGAATTTTCTGTCTTTTTTCTTTTATAGCACAAAAAATAAAAAACTGAGAGGTGATTAAATACCACCAAAATAAAGCTCTATTTGTGTGAAAAAAAGGACAAACATTTCCTATAGGTCCAGTGTTGCATGACTGAGTAATTGTCATTCAAAATGTGAGGGCACCGAAAGCTGAAAATTGGTCTGGTTATTAAGGGTGTTTAAGTGCCCAGTGGTCAAGTGGTTAATAATAGAGCTTGCAGTCAGTAGTGTTAGGAGATAGTGCGTGCTGTCTGCGTGCTCTGTACCCAGTACATACCGCTATAATATAGGGCAGGCCCCTACTTTCAAACATCCAACTTACAAACATCTCCTACTTGCAAACGCAAGGAGACAGCAGCAAGTGAGATGAAAAAAGATGGACGACAAAACAAATTATACAGGGGTGATAACCCTTCCCTATGTTTTCCAAAAAGCTTAAAAATATTTTTTTTGACTGGAGCTACACTTTAAAAATGTACCGGTTGAAAATTACAAACAGATTCAACTTAACACAACAAACCTACACAGTCCCTGTCTTGTTTGCACCGCCTGTATACTGCTGTTCTGAGTATATAGGGCCTGGGGGCCACACGCATTTCCTTTTTTTAATATGGGTACAGGGTTCCCCTTAATATGCGTACAAGACCCAAATAGGCTGGTAATGGGAAGGGAGGGCTACCCATGCCATTTTTCTCAATGATTTTCAACCATATTGCAGGAACCAGATATAACATTAAAACCGAAAGCAGTTTTAAATGGTGTTATTTCCGTTTAATGTAATTTTGTGCAGGGACTGTTCTAAACACGGGAAACACGTGGCACTTCACAGGCATACTACAGACACCCCCCAGGCACCATATTTAAAGGAATATTTCACCTTTTTTTTTCACTTTAATCGTCATTAAAATCAGTGCTCCCGCCAAAACGGCAGTTTTTAAAACTTTTTTTTGCAGTGACCCATGTCCCTTGAGGCAGGAGGCAGGTCCCCAAACCCTTTTTAGGACACTATCTTGCATATTAGCCGTTAAAATTAGCACTTTCCATTTCGAACGTTCGAGTCCCATAGACTTCAATGGGGTTCTAACGTTCGTAACGAACGCGGGGGTCGTTCGCAAGTTCTGGTGCGAACCGAACCGGGGGGTGTTCGGCTCATCCCTATTCCCCACAATAGAAACAAAGGTGTGCCTGTCGGCGATGAAGTCTCTCTTCGGAGGTTAAGGCGGGATGGGGCATGCCCTTCGGAACGGAGGTTACCGCTGGGCGAGCCGAAGGTGGAGCCTGGATAGAACAAGGAATCCGAGCGCGTTCAGACTGGCGCTCCCGTAGACGCCTGTCGAACTGGATAGTGAGTAGGATAAGATCCTCAAGGGTAGAGGGAACCTCTAATCTGGCTAACTCGTCTTTGAGGGCTTCAGACAACCCCACCCGATATTGATATCTTAGTGCTGCTTCATTCCAGCCGGAATCAGAGCTCCATGTACGGAATTCCACTGTATAGTCCTCTGCAGGCCGCTCACCCTGGCGAAGGGCGTACAAGGTTGCTTCAGCTGTTGCTGTCCGAAAAGGGTCATCATATAGGCGTGCCATAGCCTTGAAGAACTGATCCAAAGTATTCACAGAAGGGCTGCATTGCTCCAGCAGGCCATGGGCCCACGTCTGGGGATCGTCCCTCAACAGTGAAATGGTGAACCCCACCTTGGTCGCTTCTGAAGAAAAGGTCTGAGGTTGCAGGGAGAAGTAAAGAAAACATGAGTTCTTGAAGGATCTGAATTTTCTTCGGTCCCCATAAAAGCGCTCTGGGGCTGGGACTCGTGGTTCTGGAGAGGTTGAAGTTACGGAAGCAGGAACTTGACCAGAGGAGGTGGGCGGTTCAAGAGAGTGCTGCAGGTGTTCCTTCAGCCAGAGATATCTTTCTTGGAGCTCCTGAATAGCTGGAGTAAGGGCCTTAACTTCTTGTAAAATGGCCTCCATTGGGGAGTCACCTCTGTCGGCCTCTGACATGGCTGGATTATACTGTCACGATCAGGAGTGAGGCCGAGATGCTGAGAGGGCTCCCCTTGCGGCCGAGTGCAACACAACCCTGAAGATGACACAGGGATGCAGTGCCCACAGTAGCACAGGTTGCCAGGTAGCAGCAGCAGAGGACAAGAGCCGGGTAAACAAGTCTCTGGGGGCAACCGTGCTAGGAAGTCCAAGAGCGGAGTAACAGAAGTCCAGAAGAGGAGTCAACCAAGCCGGGATCGGGTGCAGGGAGCTGACAAGGAACGTCGGGTACAAGCCAGGGGTAAGAGCCAGGAGAACAACAGGAGCAGGTCGAGCAAGCCGGGTCGGTACACAGGAGATCAGATAGCAGAAATCATGGACACAGGTACACAGGGGAGCTGACGATAATCCAGCGATGCAGCACTGTCAGGCGAATGTTTAAATAGGCGAGGTGCCCAGGTCCCGTCGTGAGCGCGTCGAGGCGATCGTACGGCTACGCCGAGTACGTTGTGCTTTCGTATCATCACCGCGTACGCCCGCCTGATCAGACGTAGCGTCGGCCGTTCATCTTGGAACTACCTTGCGCTTCCGTGGGCGCTGACGCGCGTTAACACGAACGTACCTCGTGAGGTTGCGCCTACTTCCCTGACACAGGGAGGGGAGTGAAGCGGTGCACAGGACCTTGGATAACTTCAGGAAGCATGTCTCACTGCATTGTGGTGACCAAGAGAGAACCTCAGCATGGAGCCAATCAAAAGAGGGGTTGTGCCTCTGTAACCAAGGATAACCAATAACCAGCAGAAATCTACTTGAGGAAATAACTTGGAATTGGATTATCTCATGGGGAAGAGCCCCTATGGCCATGGACAATGGAACCGTCTCATGAGTCACATGGGCAGGCTGTAAAGGTCTCCTGTCAAGAACCTCAATGGCAAGTGGAGTGTCACGCAGCTGCAGCAGAATCGAGTGCTGTGAAACAAATGCAGCATCAATGAACAGGCCTGCAGCCCCAGAGTCGATTAGAGCCTGTATCTTGATGGACAACTCAGCCCAAGATAGGGTGACCAAAACCAGGGGCTTATCCTTCTGGATAACTGGGGATGAAACAACGCCATCTAAGGTCTGTCCATGACAGGACCTCAAGGTTCGGGCGTTCCCTGGACGAGTAGGACAAGACTTCAAAACGTGACCTGCCTTGCCACAATAAAGGCACAATCTCTCCCTCCAACTAAAGGCTCTCTCATCCGCAGAGAGACGCGTGAAGCCCAGGTGCATGGGTTCATCTTCACTGACCAACTCGGTACCAGGAGGCATGGGAGGTGAGGGAGGCATGGGTGGGACTACAAAGCTTGGAGGCAAACGTACAGGAGGCTTCCGCAAGTGCTCCTTAAGAGAAAGTCTTTCTCTGAGCCTGGAGTCAATGAGGATGGCAAACGAGATCAAGCTCTCCAGCTCAGTGGGTATATCTAGGGCTGTTATCTCATCCTTGACGGAATCTGAGAGACCATGAGAAAAAGCAGCCACGAGGGCCTCATTGTTCCAACAAACCTCTGCTGCCAGAGTACGGAATTCAATGGCATAGTCGGCAATAGTTCTCGTATTCTGTTTGATGGACATGAGGCACTTGGCAGCAGAAGCGGAGCGCGCAGGAACGTCAAAAACCCTTTTAAAGGAGGCCCCAAACTGAGGGTAACTCAAGACAACAGGTTTTTGCATCTTCCATAGAGGGTTAGCCCAGGCCAAGGCTCTCTCAGAAAGCAAAGATATCACGAAACCTACTTTGCTTCTTTCCGTGGGAAAAGCCTGGGGCAGCATTTCGAAGTATATCTCAACCTGATTGAGAAACCCTCTGCATTGAACTGGATCGCCCCCAAATCGATGGGGAAGCGGAGCAGAACCAGACATACCTCTTATAGAGGTAATACTCGAGGCGGGTGCCTGCACAGAGACTGGCGCAGCAGCAGGGACGGCCTGTGACTCAGGTTATACCGGAGCAGCCACTGTGGGGGATTCCAGGGGAGCCGTGCAATTCAGGAGCGTTTGTAATGCCAAGGCAAACTGATCCATGCGGTGATCTTGCTCATCCAATCTGGAAAAAATATTACCAACAAGTGGATTGACTGTATCTTCTGAATTCATGGCCTTCACGTACTGTCAGAAACCATGAAACAGACTGAGAAAGAAGTACAATCAAATCACACTTGTTTATTAATAAAAATAAAAAGGTAAGTAGAAAAAAGCGTAGTCAAGCATAGCCAGAGTCCAGTAGCCAGATCGGGTAGTCAGCCAGTCCAAAGTTCATTAACCAGATCGGGTAATCAGCCAGGCCAGAAGTCAGGGATCCAAGGAGAGCAACTGCAAGCAAGATATGAAGCCAGGAGGGATGTCAGCAAGCCAGTCTTGAAACAAACAGCAGGAGATGGTTCCTTGTGATGTGACCAATGCGAAGGCAAAGGAAAAAGTGAGCTGGAAGGCTTTAAATAGGCAGGTCAGCCGAGCATCATCGGGAACAGCTGGTAACTGTGGAAAGAGAAGAGAGCTGGCAATTAGCCGACAGCTAAGCGGCCTGCCCAGAGGAGGAAGGGCACAGCCAGCCCTGACAGCTGGTTTGAGTTGATGGGAAGATGGATTGAGCAAAATACAGGGAAATCTTAGAAGAAAACCTGTTAGAGTTGGCAAAAGACTTGAGACTGGGGTGGAGGTTCACCTTCCAGTAGAACAATGGCCATAAACATACAACCAGAGCCACAATGGAATGGTTTACATCAAAGCATATTCATGTGTTAGAATGGCCCAGTCAAAGTCCAGACCTAAATCCAATTGAAAATCTGTGGAAAAACTTGAAAATTGCTGTTCACAGACGCTCTCCATCTAATCAGACAGAGCTTGAGCTATTTTGAAAAGAATAATGGGCAAATATGTCACTCTCTAGATGTGCAAAGCTGGTAGAGACATCCCCAAAATGACTTGCAGCTGTAATTGCAACGAAAGTTGGTTATACAAAGTATTGACTCAGGGGGGTTGAATATAAATCCACAGCATGCTTTTCACATATTTATTTGTAAAAAAATTGGAAAACACTTTATAATTTTCCTTCCACTTCACAATTATGTGGCATTTTGTGTTGGCCTATTACATAAAATCTCAATAAAATACATTTACGTTTAGTATGAATACTTTTTCAAGGCACTGCATGTGATTGGAATATTTGCAAGGGTTCTGGTGAGATGCACACTGCATTACCTTGGTAGTGTCTAGCTATGCTCTTGATTTCGCACTTACACATGGAGGGGAATTTAATAAGATTGGAGCAACCAGAACCTGGAGCAATTGTGCATCCCAACAGATTAGCGTCTATCTTTCATATGCAAAGTTTTACCGAACAAACTTATGATAGAAGTTGATTGGTTGCCATGCACAGCTCCTCCAGACTCAGTTTTAGTAACTTCCACCCAAAATCTATTGCCTCATACTTCAATCCCCAAACAACCTTATTTCTAATCCCTAGCCATGCACATGATTAATGTGGCCAGAATGTGTATCCTGATGCATTGGCACGTAAACAGATCCCTACACCACAAGAAGGTGCACACAATCAGTAAAGTGGTGAATATGTAGCAGCTGATACGTGTAATGCAAGATAGACTGGCAAAGCACTCCATGACTAGGGCTCGTTGCCTACACTATAAAACCAAAAGCAAGAATTTAATGCATCCACTCTGTTGAGAGATTTACCAGAGTTTCACTGGCTGGGTTAATATAAATCTATTGAATTTGCATGGCAACCTTACAAAAACTCTGTATGGGAAATCCTAAAAAGCTTACGGAGAGGAAAAATGCCACAATTGGCTTTGATCCCCTTATGCCGCGTACACGCGATCAGAATTCCGGCCAGAAAAAGACAGATGAGAGCTTTTCATTGGAAAATGCGACCATGTGTATGCTCCATCAGAATTTAGCTGTCCGAATTTCTGCCAGCCAAAAATCGATAGCATGTTCTCAATTTTCCCGACGGAAAAACTTTCTATCGGTAATTCTGATCATGTGTATGCAATTCCGACACGCCAAAAATCAGGCATGCTCAGATTCAACTACGAGACAGAAGCTATTGGCTACTGGCTATTGAACTTCCTTTTTCTAGTCACGTCATACGTGTTGTACGTAACCACATTATAAATGATCGGAATTTGATGTGACCATGTGTAGGCAAGACAGCTTGATCCGAGTTCCGTCGGAATTCCGTCGGGAAAACCATCAGAGCTTTTTCCGACAAGAATTCCAATCGTGTGTACGCGGCATTATGGGGAAATCCTTCTCTTGTCTTGACCCGTCCCCTTTCCCCCTCGCCACCCATAGGTGTCCAATTCCCTAATAGTAAATATTACCTTCTCCCTCCCCTCTCACCCAAGTTCCCTTCCCCTTTTCTTTCTTTTCATACATCTCCCATCTACTCCTCCCCAACTACATTGATAGTTAAACTACGTATACAATCATGACTGCAAAACTTGTCATCAGGGCTCTTTCTTATATCTGATTATAGTGACTGAAAATCTTTACTTTCTGTACTGTTTATTTTGTTAATTGTACTTTAATCTAAACATTCAATAAAATCTTAATGAATACAAATATAAATAGTTGGGGCAATTACACCCATAAATGCTTAGTTCTGCCAGAGAAAGTGGGAGGTTTTCGTGAGAATTTTGATGACGTCATGGTAAGCATGGATTTAAAGGATTCAATAGGAATACAAATTTTGCTAGCATTCATAGCCCTTTTACCAGCTGTGTTTCCAAATTTTTAAACCTGTGAAGTTGAAAAAAAAAAGTGAAAATAAACACAGAGAAATAGTGTTTATTCATACTCCTATGGTATTTTCAAAAGGGCCAGTCTTCCATTAATTAGCTGTGTTATTTATTTACACTAGTACTGTATAATATGAGAAAAATCTAGGGATAAAGGAACAAGAAACATGCCATCTTTGAAAGCTACAGTGGAAGGAAAAAAGTTGAGAGAAACAATGCCAGAAAAGTCTTCAAAAATGCCTTGAAAATGGAAAATACGGAATTAAATGCCATAATTATGATTTCAGTGCTTTACAACTATTACATGGTAAGGTTAGTATTAATATCAGAGGTAAGAGATTAAGATTAGAACTGGGTAGTTGACCCCAAATTCAAGGCTGTATGCTCTCTTCCTACAAAGGAACTCCTCACCTCTTATGTACAATCCACCCGTGTGTGGGCTCCGTTGGACTTTTTCTTTCTTTCTTTCTCTCCTTCTGTGCGCAAGTCCGCCGGACTTTTGAAATGAATGGACTTGCCCACACACGGAGGACAGTCCGTTCATTTTGAACGTGGCTCCAGGTAGACGGGACTAGCGAAGGAAGTCAATGTCGCTGCCAAAGGCGGCGACAATGACACCTTGCTGGCCCCGTCACCTGGTATGGACTTAAAGGGGAAGCCCTACAACGAAAAAACGGCTTGGGGGTCTCCCCAAAGTCCATATCAGACCCTTATCCGAGCACGCAGCCCGGACCGGTCAGGAAAGGGGCTGGGGGCGAGTGAGCGCCCCCCCCTGGAACCATACCAGGCCATGTGCCCTAAACATGGGGGGGGGGTGCTTTGAGGAAGGGGAGCACTGTGGCCCCCCCACCCCAAAGCACCTTGTTTCCATGTTGATGAGGACAAGGGCCTCTTTTCCAACAACCCTGGACGTTGGTTATTGGGGTCTGCGGGCGGGGGGCTTATTGCAATCCGGGAGCCCCCTTTAATAAGGGGGCCCCCAGATACCGGCCCCCCACCCTATGTGAATGAGTATTGGAGTACAGCGGGAGGGGCAGAGTGGCCAGCATGGCAGTCACGTGACCTGCAGGCTGACGTCAAAGGGAGATCTTGGCCCCTCCAGCCATAGCCCTAGAATGCAGTAATAGAACAGCCGGGAATCACGTGACCGGCCTAAAACTACATGACAAAGGTATTTAGAGGCGTTTAATTACATTATGAATTATAGTGAATAATAGTGTAGGGTTACCCTTTAATCACTGGGTCTATTGGTTTCTCTATGTCATGATGGCAGATCATGGCTGGTGGAAGGAGCCAGCAGAGTAGCTCCCTGGAAAAAAGGATTCCTCTCAAGAGACATCAGCTCTGACACAAGCAGAGCTCATGCATATATCAAAATTATTTAATGGGTGCATTTCAGTCAGAGGAGTGGGAGTTCCTTGGCAGGCTGCATTTTCAAGCAGACACCCCTGGATAATGCCCACATATGATACTGAATCCCCATGATTTAAATAACTGAAATCCAAATAATGAAAGGGCTGACCAGGAAGGGTCAGACTGGAAAGAAGAGAGCAAGATGATGCTAGAATATAAAGGATTTATCTGGTTTTCTGCAGCTTCTAATGCATGTTGTGAAAAACGCACAGTATGCAGTGAAATCAGAGTAAGCAGTTTCAGTACACAAGAATAGCCTGTACAACTTTGTAACCTTTAAAGGTAACACTGGAGTTCAGTTTTAATAGTTAAAGACATAGTTTGCCTTTACCAAAAAAAAATTTCCCATGCACGTAAGGGATGTCTGTGGAGAAAAACAAATTTGCATCTTTGACCAAAGTTGAATAATGCCCTTGCTAGAGGTGTAATCAATTTACATACCTTCTGAAGCCTGACTGAAAAACTTCCAGAGATTGCATCATTGTGTCCTGTCTCTATGATAGGATATTGCTAGGAGACTCTTTTCTCTTACTGCTTACCTCCACTAACACAGAAGTGAGCTCTGATTCAAATCCCTTCACTCCTTTATAGCACCTGATGCAGTACCTCTGAGCTTAGTGTGATGGTGAAGGTGAACAGTAAGAGCTAGGAGTCCCTTAGCAATGTCCTAGCAACAAGGCAGAATGGGATGATGCAATCTCTGTGAGGTTTTCAGTCAGGCTTTAGGAGGTACATAAATAGCCTAAACCAGTAATGGTGAACCTTGGCACCCCAGATGTTTTGGGACTACATTTCCCATGGTGCTCAACTACACTGCAGAGCGCATGAACATCATGGGAAATGTAGTTACAAAACATCTGGAGTGCCAAGGTTCAACATCACTGGCCTATACCTATAGCAAGGGAATTATAAATTGACATTATATAAGGAAGTGATGTGAGCACCGCTGTCTCTAACTGCTTCACAGGAGAAGTCCATTCGGATTTAACATACATCAGGCTAGGCAAGGAAGCAGCCGGGAAGTTGTGGTGTTGTTGTTGCGTTTTCCTAATGACTGTTTTAATTTTGCTCTTGTAAGTATTTTTTTAAATTAAAATGTCTTTTTTAATACTTTGGATGCTGCGCAATGAGATTTTGTTTCTCTCTTCTCATTGTTATATTGCATGGCTGGTCTGAGGTTCCGTAAGTATTTCTAGTTATGGTGATTTCCATCAGTGATATCCACAAGGCGGCTGAGAAACCTGACGTGAGAGGTTCAGCTCAATGATGCGAGAACAGACCTTGAGAGGTCTTAGAATCTGGTAAGAGGATATATTTGCCCTTATTTCCTATGGGGAGCACTGGGTGTTGGACCAATTAAGAACTGGAGGACATCTGCACTTGTGAATCACCTTCTATGGACTTTATGGGCACTTACTAATAATTTGTTTTATTAATTTGTATTTCATTACTGATGTTGTCAGTGTCACTTAATAAGTCATTCATAGTTATTCATGCATAAGGATATAACAGCACAACGCACAGTTTGTTTTTATCTACAGGTGCCACCTACCTGCATAGGCAGTTTTTTTGGTAGAACTATGGTGAACAATCCCTTTAAGTTTTAGTGTAAATGGTTTATTTCTAGGATTAGGTTAAGATGAAGTTAAGTAAAGCATTAAGAATTTAAGTTTTAGGATTAGGTTTAAGTGTGGGGGTTAAGGACTAATATAGAAGTTAACCACTATATATACTGCGGCCGCTTTAATAGCCATAGCTGGCAGCGTGCCCACCCCGCTGCACAACACCTGGGTGCACTGGTTCGCGCTTGCAGGTCACCTTTTTTGATGCCCATTAGACCTATTTTTTAAGCCTATGGCTCTAATCAGGTGCTTCAAAAACACCCCCGCTGCTGTAATTCAGGCGCCTAAGGGGTATAAGGGGTGGCTACTGCAGAAATGATAGATTCATGCAGGGCATGAATCTATCCATAGTACACAGAGGGGGTGACTGGATAGAGGGGGCAGTGCCCGAGGACCCCTAATGGACGCACCACCACTGAATCATACCATATATCAAATAGTGCATCAGTTGGTACACATTGTGTGAATAAAGTGCAAAAGTCCTATTATAAAAGTCCTTTCCATCTGGCAATTTCAACCTGCTGATCAGAAATTTTCACCAATTGTCTGTAGTGTGGACCAACCACCAAACACACCCAAAGAAATGGACACTCACCAACCAGAAGGCTATAGTACCTATAGCACAGACAGCATGTTATTCCCAATCAGGGTTACTTCCATTGGTGCGTACATCCACTCTCCTAAGATGCTCAGTAATACCCGGAATCAATATTATCAGCTCACACTGGAGTCAATAAAAAACACAATAGTGTAGTATTTTATTAAAAACAAGTAAAGTACATCATATCCAATAACTTAGAGTAGTAAAAACACAGAAAACATATACCGAAAGCCACTGTTGACAAAGATCGAGCAGCGAGGTGAAATCAGCACTAAAGTCTCCGCTCCTGGGCAGTTATCAGTCTAAATAATTTGAGCACAATTTTTTGTGCAGTGTTCACTATGCTTATTTAACGCAGATCTTCCAGGAAAAAAGGAAGGTCCGCTTTTTTGCCAAACACCCCCCCCCCCCAAAACTAACTATTTATTGATCATTGAATATTTAAAAGAGAGAACACTCATATTTTGTGGTCATGCATATTTAAAGCACTGCTAGAAGTAATCTGCTTTGTTACTATTAGGGATGAGCCGAACACCCCCCCGGTTCGGTTCGCACCAGAACTTTCGAACGGACCCCAAATTCGAACGAAATTTAGAACCCCATTGAAGTCTATGGGACTCGAACGTTCGAAATTAAAAGTGCTAATTTTAACGGCTAATATGCAAAATAGTGTCCTAAAAAGGGTTTGGGGACCTGGCTCCTGCCCCAGGGGACATGGGTCAATGCCTAAAATGTTTTTAAAAATGGCCGTTTTGGCGGGAGCACTGATTTTAATGACGATTAAAGTGAAAAAAAAAGTGAAATATTCCTTTAAATATGGTGCCTGGGGGGTGTCTGTAGTATGCCTGTGAAGTGCCACGTGTTTCCCGTGTTTAGAACAGTCCCTGCACAAAATGACATTAAACGGAAATAACACCATTTAAAACTGCTTGCGGTTTTAATGTTATATCTGGTTCCTGCAATATGGTTGAAAATCATTGAGAAAAATGGCATGGGTAGCTCTCCCTGCCCATTACCAGCCTATTTGGGTCTTGTACGCATATTAAGGGGAACCCTGTACCCATATTAAAAAAAGGAAATGCGTGTGGCCCCCAGGCCCTATATACTCAGAACAGCAGTATACAGGCGGTGCAAACAAGACAGGGACTGTGTAGGTTTGTTGTGTTAAGTTGAATCTGTTTGTAATTTTCAACTGGTACATTTTTAAAGTGTAGCTCCAGTCAAAAAAACTATTTTTAAGCTTTTTGGAAAACATAGGGAAGGGTTATCACCCCTGTATAATTTGTTTTGTCGTCCATCTTTTTTCATCTCACTTGCTATTGTCTCCTTCCGTTTGCAAGTAGGAGATGTTTGTAAATTGGATGTTTGAAAGTAGTGGCCTGCCCTATATGCTCTGCAGAAATGGCGGAACAAGGTGTTGGTTTTGCCACAACATTGTAAGCCCTCAAAGTGACTCTTGGTGGGCGCTGGAGCGCCCTGCTGTGAACGATTATATCAAGAATTGTAATTACATGCCATTGTTGAACAGTGGTAGAAAAATTGACCTTTGGTGGTTGTGGTGCTGGTGCCACAACACTATAAGTCCTCACCGTTACTCTGGGTGGGCACAGGAAGTGGCCCTCCTGTGAAATATTATATCAAGAATTGTAATTACATGTCCCTGTTAAACAGGGGCAGAAAAATTTGGCCTTAGGCACTGCTGCTGGTGCCACCACACTGCAACCTCTGCCATATACTCTAGTTTTATTGCAGGAATTAGCCCTGCTGCAAAGCATTGCATCAAAAATTGTAATTTAACGCCCCTGTTAAACAGGGGCAGAAAAATTGGGCCTTAGGCACTGGTGCTGGTGCCACCACACTGCAACCTCTTCCATATACTCTAGTTTTATTGCAGGAATTAGCCCTGCTGCAAAGCATTGCATCAAAAATTGTAATTAAACGCCCCTGTTAAACAGGGGCAGAAAAATTGGGCTGATGGCATCACCCAGAACCAGAAATGTTCTTCCAACATATCAGCGGAGGAGGAAGAGGATAGACAATCAACATAACAGGACAGTCACTCAGCATCGGCATAGGCAGTCTTGAAGGGATGTGATATTTCAAAAAAAATTATTCTGTTACATCAGCTTCAGGTGCTTGGTAGCTGTGGGTGATCCAAGACTGATTCATCTTGATGAAGGTCAGTCGATCAACTGATTCGGTGGACAGGCGCACCCTGTGATCGGTAACAAAGCCACCAGCAGCACTGAAGGTGCGTTCCGAAAGAACGCTGGATGCAGGACAGGCCAGTAGCTCAATTGCATACTGTGCAAGCTCTGGCCAGTGATCCATCCTCAAGACCCAGTAAGCCAGAGGATTTTCGGTGGGAAAGGTGTCCAAGTCTGACCTTGCCCCTAGGTATTCCTGCACCATGTAAATCAGACGCTGGTGATGGGTGCTGGAACCGATCATACCTTGGGGCTGCGGACTAAAAAATTGTCTGAAAGCATCAGTCAGACGGCCACTTTCTCCACCGCTCCTTCTGACCAATGCCTCAGCAACACGTTGTCCAGGACCAGGAGTTTGTAACCTCCCAGTCTCTGGGAACGCGTTGCACAGACCTTTCTGCAAGGCCTCCCGGAGATGTCTCATCCTCTGCTCCCTCTGCGATGGCAAGATAAGGTCGGCAACCTTACCCTTGTACCGTGGATCAAGGAGAGTGGCCAGTCAGTAATGGTCCCTCTCCTTGATCTGAAGAATACGAGGATCCTTCCGCAGGCTTTGCAGGATCAGGGAGGCCATGCAGCGTAGGTTAGCTAAGGCATTCGGTCCGGAGCCCTCTGGGTCACTAAGGACAACATGATCCGCAGCTACCTCCTCCCAGCCACGTACAAGTCCACGGGTTTCTTGGGACTGTAAATCATCCCTACAAGACTGCTGCTGCTGATGCTGAGTGCCAGCCTCCACCTCCATGCTGACACAATCATCCTCCTCCTCCTCTTCCTCCTCCTCATCCTCTTCCTGTGTGATGGGTGGCACAGCAGGAACACTGTCTAGATAAAGGGGGCCTTGAGAGGCAAAGAAGTCCTCCTCTTCCTGCCTCTGTTCTGCCTCAAGTGCCCTGTCCATTATTCCATGCAGCGTATGCTCCAAGAGGTGGACAAGAGGTACAGTGTCACTGATGCATGCACTGTCACTGCTCACCATCATTGTGGCCTCCTCAAACGGTGACAGGACAGTGCATGCATCCCTGATCATGCCCCACTGGCGTGGTGAGAAAAAACCGAGCTCCCCTGACCCTGTCCTGGTGCCGTAGTCACACAGGTACTCATTGATGGCCCTCTGCTGCGTATGCAGCCGCTGCAGCATGGCCAACGTTGAGTTCCATCTGGTGGGCATGTCACATATAAGGCGGTTCTTGGGCAGGTTCAACTCCTTTTGGAGCTCAGCCAGCCGAGCACAGGCATTAAATGATCGGCGGAAATGCACACAGACTTTCCTGGCCTGCTTCAGGACATCCTGTAATTCGGGGTACCGGCCCAAGAACCGCTGCACCACCAGGTTAAGGACGTGAGCTACACAGGGCACATGGGTCAGTTGTCCCTGTCGGAGGGCGGAGAGGAGGTTGGTGCCATTGTCGCAAACCACCATTCCTGGCTTAAGCTAGCATGGCGTCAACCACCTCTCGGCCTGCCCCTGCAGAGCTGACAAAACATCCGCCCCAGTGTGGCTCCTGTCCCCCAAACAAACCAGCGCAAGCACGGCATGGCATCGTTTTGCCTGCGTACTTACATAGCCCCTGGAACGCCTACGAAGCACCGCTGGTTCTGAGGACAGAGCACTGGAAGAGGCCATGGAGGAAGAAGAAGAGGAGGGGGTGGAGGAGAGAGGTGTGTCACAACCAATAGTAGCATTTTGGAGGCGTGGTGGCGGAACAACCTCCAACACTACTGCACCTTTTCCTGCATCCTTCCCAGCTGCCAGAAGAGTGACCCAATGGGCCGTGAAAGACAGGTAACGTCCCTGTCCATGCCTGCTGGACCATGAGTCAGCGGTAATATGCACCGTACCGCTGACCGCCCTGTCCAGCGAGGCAATGACATTGCCTTCCACATATAGGTAGAGAGCCGGAATCGCCTTCCGTGAGAAAAAGTGGCGTTTGGGGACCTGCCACTGAGGAACCGCACATTGTACAAACTCACGGAAGGGGGCTGAGTCTACCAACTGAAAAGGCAGCAGTTGAAGTGCTAGCAATTTAGCCAAGCTAGCATTCAACCGCTGGGCATGTGGATGGCTGGGAGTGAACTTCTTTCGCTGGTCCAGCAGCTGGGGCAGGGACATTTGCCTGCTATAATCGGACGTGGGTGTACTGCTAGCAGAGTGCCCGGAAGCACTTGGCTGTGACACACCTAATTCTACACCTTCATTCCTCTCAGAGCAGGTTTCAAAGAGGACTAAAGGTCTAGTGGGGTTGGAGATGCCAGCTGATGAGGAGCAAGGAGAGGTCCGCTTTGTTCTTTGGTGTGGGTCTTTGAGGTACACTTGCCAACGAGCTGCATGGCAGGTCAACATATGTCTGGTCAAGCATGTGGTGCCCAAGCGGCTGATGTTTTGGTCACGCGAGATACGCTTGAGACATGTGTTACAAATAGCAGCGGTGCGATCTGATGCACTCGTCTCAAAAAAGGCCCACACCAAAGAACTTTTAGAATAATGCGCAGAGGCAGCGCCCTGCACAGGTAGAGCTCTGCGGTGTGATTCAGTCGGTGTGCTGCCCCTAAGCTGGCCCCCGGAGGGCATCCTGCCTCGTTGGACATGTGCCTCCTCCTCCTCCTCCTCCTCTCTCCTTCCAGGCACCCACGTGGAGTCAGTGCCCTCATCATCCCCTCCCTCTTCATCGCTGTAGCAAACCTGGCAGTATGCTGCAGCTTGTGGAACATGACTGCCAGATTGCTGTCCTTCTTGAGCATCCCCTCTCTCTGCGCTCACGCTACTGCCTTCCTCTTGCTGAGTGTCATCATCAGAGCCCACAAAACACTGGGCATCCTCCTGGAGCATGTACCCAACACTGTGCTCAAAGAGTTCAGGAGACTCCTCAGGAGGACGTGGTGGGTCTAGGGAAGGAGTCACTGATGATGACATTGAGAGGAGGGAAGACGATGCGTTGGCAGCTGCTTTGCTAGTACCCTGAGACTGGGTGAGAGAGGATGAGGAGGATGAAGAGGGCTTGGTCATCCACTCTACCAAGTCGTTGGCATGTTGCGGCTCAACATGTCCAGCTGCTGAAAAGAAGGACAAGCGTGTTCCATGGCCACATGCTGATGACAATGCACCGCGTCCACGACCAGCACTGTTGTCTCTAGACACAGAGCTTGCTTGCCCTCTTATATCGGCTCGCGCCTGTCTGCCTCTCCTTGCTGGCCTTCCAGACATGGTAATGGCCTGAAGGGAGTTGGGTAAAAAAGCAGTTGGGTAGTGTATATTGTGCTAGAGGCACACAACACCCACTAACTCCTGCAGATGCCTTTATTATAGAACACCAGAGATAAGGGGGTATATACAGATGTATACTGTGCTGTGCTGGAGGCACACACAACTTCCAATAACTCCTGCAGATGGCAAGTGGGCTCAAATAGAGAAGAGCTATGTAGGTGGATATAGCGGTATGTACTGGGTACAGAGCACGCAGACAGCACGCACAAGCTCCTAACACTACTGACTGCAAGCTCTATTATAAAAGATAGATCACTAGCTATATAGGTGAGGTGAATATAGCGGTGTATACTGCGGTCAGGGCACACAGACAACAACCACTACACAACAGCAAGATCGAAAATCGGCCGAAAACGATCGGTGTGTACTGTGTTGATGGTACACAGAACACCCACTGCTTCAGACGCCAACACACTACACAAGGCCGCCACGCTGGCGGCCTTATATAGTGTGGGGCGTGCACTACACAGCCTGAGCTATGATTGGCCACAGGCATCCTGCCTGTGGCCAATCATGGCTCTCCTCGCTGCTGGCGCTGCGATTGGCCAAGCATGCGGGGTCACAGTGCATGCTTGGCCAATCATAAGCCAGCAATACACTGCGCCATCGCAGTGCATTGTGGGCCGTGAGCGCCACACGAATTTGGCGCGAACGGACCAAAATGTTCGGACTTCGCCGAACGGACGAACAGCCGATGTTCGAGTCGAACGTATGTTTGACTCGAACACGAAGCTCATCCCTAGTTACTATGAATCTGTTTAAAAGTCTGTTTGTGAGACTCTCATTTTGTTACAAGGGAGTTTACTTTATGATCTCAGTCCATGAGTGCTGGAGTATTTTACTCGTTATTATGGAGGAGCAGCAATATTGACTTGAGGTACAACTCAATATTTCTCCCCATGTTCCTAAGATGGGCGTTGTAACACAGTCTAACAGAAAAAAAAAAAAAATTCTACTGATTTATAAGTGTATTATTGGTCAAAATCAATCAACAAAATAGCTAAAAAATGCAGATTAGAGGGAGAGGACTCTAAATCTGACATTTTTCCTCAAGCTTTCATTCAACACCACTGCTGGTAATGTATTATATCATTTGACAACTCACAGTAATTATGTAATTTTGGCATAAATAAGTCATGGATACGGAAAATTTACAGTATATTTGTCTTAGGCTGTCTTCAAGAGATGTCATTCGAAAATGTTACTTTTCTTCATATGTTTTTGCCATGTTACCAATAATTTAAGCCCTGGTTCACATTGGAGTAATTTGACATGCGATTTGACATGCCAGCAATGGCACCACCCGAATCGGTGCGGCGCCACACCGATTCCCAAAAGTAGTTTCTGTACTACTTTTGGTGACTTCGGGTGTGGTTTTCATTGACATCTGTGCAGCAACCCGCACAGATGTCGCTGAAATCACCCGCGAAGTCAGGACTGACATGTGGGAATGAAATCGTGCGAGTTCAGTTGAACTCGCACAATTTCATTCCCGCTTTCAGTGTGAACCTAGGCTAAATATACACAATAAAAATTAAAAAAATAAAACAAACCTATGTTTTTCTTATTTAAGCGTGCTTTAATCTTTCCAGCACTATTAACATACATTCACAGACCACTTTATTATGTACACTTGTTCAAGTGCCTGGTAACACCATTTTCTAATCAGCCAGTTACATGGCAGAAAATCAATGTATTTAGGCATCTAGATGTGGTGAAGATGACTTGCTGAAGTTCAAACCAAGGAGTTAAATGACTTTAAATGTGGCATGGTTGTTGGTGCCAGACAGGCTGGTCTAAGTTTTTCAAAAAGGCTGTTCTACTGGGATATTCACACACAAACATCTCTAGTGTTTACAGAGAATGGTCCGAAAGAGAGAAAATATCCAGTAACAGTTGTGTAAACAAAAATGCCTTGTTGATGTCAGAGGTCATAGGAGAATGGGCAGACTGGTTCAAGATATTAGAAGGCAACAGTAACTCAAATAACTACTTGATACAACCAAGGTATGCCGAATGCCATTTCTGAATGCACAACACATCGAACCTTGAAGCAGATGGTCAGCAGACGACCACCAAGTGCCACTCCTGTCAGCTAAGAACAGGAAACTGAGGCTGAAATTAGCAAAGGCTCACCAAAATTGGACAATAAAAGATTGGAAAAACAATGCCTGGTCTGATGAGTCTTGATTTCAGCTCTAATATTCAAATGGTAGGGTCATAATTTGGTGTAAACAACATGAAAGCATGAATCCATCCTGCCTTATATCAATGGTTCAGGCTGCTGGTGGTGTAATGTTGTGTGGGATATTTTCTTGGCCTCTTTTTACCAATTTAGCATAGTTTAAACGCCACAGCCTACCTGAGTATTGTTGCTGACCATGGAAAAGGGGTGAAGATAAATAGACTTGGCGCTATACCTTCTCCATGCCAATTTATATGTTTAAAACTTTATGAGATATATTTTCCAGGGTGCTGGCAATTAAATAAAATTATGAAACCAATGAATGGCAATTGCTTGCCATAACCACTACGAGTGCAAGTACATATAAATTACATGTGCCACAGGATATATACTGTCATCAATTAGAAAGTATTAAAATGCAAGTGAAAAAATATAAGTGGAAAAAATTCAAGTGAAAAGATTGGGTAAGGAATGGTGGCTAATTCTTTCCTAATGGTATAGTGACTGTGCTTGGTCTGTGATAAAAAATTATGCTGAATGCAATCAAAATGAACTAACGTGACAACCAACACGCTGTGACAGACATAAAAAGCAGATAACCATGTATTGTGCAAAAACCAATATAAAAACCAATATGAAAAAACAATGTTAAAAATATTAGAAAAAAATATTAAAAATTAGAATTAACATTCATAGTGAACCATATATATATATTTTTTTTTTTTTTTTTTTTTTTGGATTGTGAATAGTCTTTATAGTGAGTGGCGTGATCCTCCGTGCATATAGGGAAGGAAGGGGGGTGGTGATATTCAAACAGTGTTTCCCGTGTTCAGTGGTTACTCCAATAATATGCTCTCACCGGAAAAAATACCCCATCCGGGGTGGATCGACCTTCACAATATCAGCTATTGTGTCGCTTCTCTGGCTTGCTTCTGGTGCGATAATGGGGGTCTCTCGTTTTTCGGTGAGTGTAGTAAGCCACATGTATTATGTCAAAAGAGAGGCATATCCATAGCGTGATACCGTTTAAAATATATATTTATTAAAGAAAATAGATAAAATCTACTTACAAACGTAGATATTGCAATGGCAGTAATAGTACAGCGTTCAGGCAGGTTTAAAAGTCCCGCTCAGCTTCCTGGTTAGCGCTAGAGGTGTACGTCGTATGGCCACGCCCTACGCGTTTCGTCACTCAGACGTCATCCGGAGCGGCCATCTTCATACACCTTTAGTCTTATATAGGGTGTATTGTCCTCATCGCGCATGTGCGGTGCGTCGCCGCCATTTTTAGTGAGGGAAATGCCCTCGTATTTTATTATGGCGCTGCATAATATGCTATTTGCGCATGTGCGGTCAATCGCCGCCATTTCCTGTGAGGGAATGCCCTCATATGCGATGGACATTACACTACTATTCTTGTAACTGGCGGCTGATTTACCTCGTAAAAGTTTTTTGCCCACATAGTTTGCAATCACAGATAAATAAAAATCTAGACAAAACTATAGACAAAAATAAAGATAAAAATAAATGAGGTAAAACGAAGGTGGTGATGATATTAAACAACAGAAAGAGAATGTGAGAATGATAAGAGGGTAATGTATGTATGTCATTCATATTGAACAAAACGAACGATTGTTACTATTGGATATAGTGTCAGTGTGCTGGGATTAAAAATTGACTTTAGGAGAAGAAGAAGGAGAATCTTTCAGTAATATTATTGTATTATGCCAATAAAGGATTGCTTGAATGTAAAATGTGTGCTTAAAAATGGGAGATATGTGATTAAAAGGGAAAAAGGGAAAATTATGAGCAAAGAAACTCTATATTCTTTAACAAAATACGCAGAGAATGGAGAATATGAAAAATATGTGGTATGCCAAATATATGCATATAGATATATATGTGTGTATACATAGAAGTAAAAATGAAAAAAATGTATATATATATATAATAAAAAAGTAAAAATAAATGTAAATATAAATATAAAAATAAATATAAAAATAAAAGTAAAAATAAAAATAAAAATAAAAATAAAAGTTATCCAACGCTGATAAACAGTTATAAACTATATAGTGTACGTCCGCAAGGGTGTAATCTGAGGTGTATGTTGCTATGCGCAAAATGGGGGGAAGACCTACGGGGATGTAAAAATGTAATATGTAAAATGTGAAAGTATAAAATTGGTATAAAGATAAAAATAAATATAAAATATAAAATATAAAATAAAGATAAAAATAAATATAAAATATAAAATAAAAATAGACTCAAATTGGAGACGCCCTGACTGGGAAGTGTTGAGCTTCATGTCCTTGTTTTAATTGTAATTTTGAATGAATAACATTCGGCCCAATTATATAAGGAAAGAGGGGGGAAGAATAAAAGACTATTTAGAAGGTGTCCTCCATCTACACTGGATGGGGGGGGAAAAAAGATATTCACTACTAATTTTTAGATTGTTGGATTTGTTGCATTCGACCTGGGAAAAGAATTTTTATTTTTAAATACGCAGATAACAGATTAAAAATGTTAAAAGTTGGTTAAAAAACAATTAAGGTCCAGGTCAATGTTCATTCCTGCAGGCTGCAAAGTTTCTAGATTAAAAATCCACTTGGTTTCATTCTGTGAAATTTTGTTGGTCATATCTTCTCCCCTCCAATGTCCTTTGATTTTATCAATGGCGTAGAAGGTCATTTGTTTAGGGTCTTGGTTATGAAAGTCCCTAAAGTGCCTTGAGACACTATGCTTGTCATAACCTTTTCTGATGTTTTTAATATGTTCCCCTATTCTTATATGAAGTTCTCGTGTGGTTCTTCCCACATATTGTTTGTGGCAGGGGCACTCTATGACATAAGTCACATGTGTACTACTGCAGGAGATCAATTCTTTTATAGGAAATTCTCTGCCATTAGTGGTTGAAGAGAATTTGGTGGTTTTCCTCTGAGTTTTCTTACTTCTACGACAAGGGAGACATTGTCCACATTTAAAGAAGCCCTTTAGGTGTTTGTTAATCTTTATATCACGTGGGGGGTCGATTGAGTTCTTAACCAATTTGTTTCTCAAATTGGGGGCTTTCTTGTAAATGAAAGTAGGGTTATTGGGTAATATTTGTTTCAGCACTTCATCTGTTTTAAGTATGGGCCAATATTTCTTTATGATGTTTTCTATTTGTTTATGTTGTCTGTTGAAGCCAGTGAAGAAGGCAGTCTCTACATTTTTCTTGTTCCTAAGTGCCGCTTTGTTTTCTATCAATTGTTTTCTCTCTGTTTTCATTATGGCTTCTTTAAGGGTCCGTAAATAGGATTCTTTATATCCCTTATGAATAAACCTTCTAATAATGACTTCTGCTTGTACATCGAAGTCCTCTCTCTTAGTACAGTTCCTGTAGACTCTCACCAGTTGCCCCTTGGGTATGTTGCCTAACCATTTAGGGTGGTGGCAGCTTGAGGTAGGTATGTAGCCATTTCGATCCGTGGCTTTAAAGAAGGTTTTTGTACCCAGGGTGTCCTCCATTTTGAAAATTTGTAGGTCTAAGTAATCTATATTGTGATCGTCCCATTTTCCTGTGAAGGTGATATCATAAATGTTGTGGTTTATTTCGTCTAGGAAGACTTGTAGTTCCTCTTGAGATCCTCCCCAGATGATCAAAATATCATCTATATATCGTCTATACATTTTCAGGTTCTTTCTAGGTGTGCCATAAATTTGCTCTTCTTCCCAATGGTCCAGGAAGAGGTTTGCTACGCTGGGTGCGTATTTTGCCCCCATAGCAACTCCCTTTGTTTGGGCATAATATTTCCCCTTGTACCAGAAATAGTTGTGGCTCATTGCTAAGTCCAGTCCTTCTAGTATAAAGTTTATTTGTTCCTGTTTCAGATCGGACTTGTGGTGGAGGGCCCATTCTACTGCATTGAGACCGTCCTTCTGCCTAATATTTGTGTACAAGGAGTTGACATCTATTGTGACTAATAGGTCCTTATCATTCACTTTGATGTTCTGTAATTCCTTCAGTAGTTGCCTACTATCTTTTAGATAGGATTTCCCTTCAGTTACTAATGGTTGCAGAAACCCATCGATGTAAGCACCTAATCTTGAAAACAGGGAGTCTATTCCACTTACTATGGGTCTCCCTGGAGGTTGGGTTTGGTTTTTATGAATTTTCGGAACGTAGTAGATCACTGGTGTTTTTGGTGCGTTGGGTGTTAGGTACCTTGCTTCTTTTTTATTGAGTATCCCTTTTTGTAGGCCCTTCTTGACATAATTATTAAGTTTTTTATTGTATTCTTCTTTTGGGTTTTTCTTTAGTTGTTTGTAGGTATCTGGAATATTGAGGAGGTTGGCCATCTCCTGTTCATAATCTGTCTTCTTTAGTATAACTAGGCCGCCGCCCTTGTCAGCTGGCCTAATGACTACATCTTTTTTCTTCTCCAATTGCTTAATAGTCTTCCAGATACCCTTCTTTTTGGTTGGTCTTATTGTCAAATCCCTAATGTCTTTTTCAACCATTTTCTTAAAAACTTTGATTCCTTCATTTTGCTGCTGGTTTGGGTTAAAGATGGAATTATTCCTCAACTGGGAGTGTTTATAGTAGGATTCATCCTTCTTCCTCTCTGTGTCTTTAATGTTGGCCAACATTAAAGACACAGAGAGGAAGAAGGATGAATCCTACTATAAACACTCCCAGTTGAGGAATAATTCCATCTTTAACCCAAACCAGCAGCAAAATGAAGGAATCAAAGTTTTTAAGAAAATGGTTGAAAAAGACATTAGGGATTTGACAATAAGACCAACCAAAAAGAAGGGTATCTGGAAGACTATTAAGCAATTGGAGAAGAAAAAAGATGTAGTCATTAGGCCAGCTGACAAGGGCGGCGGCCTAGTTATACTAAAGAAGACAGATTATGAACAGGAGATGGCCAACCTCCTCAATATTCCAGATACCTACAAACAACTAAAGAAAAACCCAAAAGAAGAATACAATAAAAAACTTAATAATTATGTCAAGAAGGGCCTACAAAAAGGGATACTCAATAAAAAAGAAGCAAGGTACCTAACACCCAACACACCAAAAACACCAGTGATCTACTACATTCCGAAAATTCATAAAAACCAAACCCAACCTCCAGGGAGACCCATAGTAAGTGGAATAGACTCCCTGTTTTCAAGATTAGGTGCTTACATCGATGGGTTTCTGCAACCATTAGTAACTGAAGGGAAATCCTATCTAAAAGATAGTAGGCAACTACTGAAGGAATTACAGAACATCAAAGTGAATGATAAGGACCTATTAGTCACAATAGATGTCAACTCCTTGTACACAAATATTAGGCAGAAGGACGGTCTCAATGCAGTAGAATGGGCCCTCCACCACAAGTCCGATCTGAAACAGGAACAAATAAACTTTATACTAGAAGGACTGGACTTAGCAATGAGCCACAACTATTTCTGGTACAAGGGGAAATATTATGCCCAAACAAAGGGAGTTGCTATGGGGGCAAAATACGCACCCAGCGTAGCAAACCTCTTCCTGGACCATTGGGAAGAAGAGCAAATTTATGGCACACCTAGAAAGAACCTGAAAATGTATAGACGATATATAGATGATATTTTGATCATCTGGGGAGGATCTCAAGAGGAACTACAAGTCTTCCTAGACGAAATAAACCACAACATTTATGATATCACCTTCACAGGAAAATGGGACGATCACAATATAGATTACTTAGACCTACAAATTTTCAAAATGGAGGACACCCTGGGTACAAAAACCTTCTTTAAAGCCACGGATCGAAATGGCTACATACCTACCTCAAGCTGCCACCACCCTAAATGGTTAGGCAACATACCCAAGGGGCAACTGGTGAGAGTCTACAGGAACTGTACTAAGAGAGAGGACTTCGATGTACAAGCAGAAGTCATTATTAGAAGGTTTATTCATAAGGGATATAAAGAATCCTATTTACGGACCCTTAAAGAAGCCATAATGAAAACAGAGAGAAAACAATTGATAGAAAACAAAGCGGCACTTAGGAACAAGAAAAATGTAGAGACTGCCTTCTTCACTGGCTTCAACAGACAACATAAACAAATAGAAAACATCATAAAGAAATATTGGCCCATACTTAAAACAGATGAAGTGCTGAAACAAATATTACCCAATAACCCTACTTTCATTTACAAGAAAGCCCCCAATTTGAGAAACAAATTGGTTAAGAACTCAATCGACCCCCCACGTGATATAAAGATTAACAAACACCTAAAGGGCTTCTTTAAATGTGGACAATGTCTCCCTTGTCGTAGAAGTAAGAAAACTCAGAGGAAAACCACCAAATTCTCTTCAACCACTAATGGCAGAGAATTTCCTATAAAAGAATTGATCTCCTGCAGTAGTACACATGTGACTTATGTCATAGAGTGCCCCTGCCACAAACAATATGTGGGAAGAACCACACGAGAACTTCATATAAGAATAGGGGAACATATTAAAAACATCAGAAAAGGTTATGACAAGCATAGTGTCTCAAGGCACTTTAGGGACTTTCATAACCAAGACCCTAAACAAATGACCTTCTACGCCATTGATAAAATCAAAGGACATTGGAGGGGAGAAGATATGACCAACAAAATTTCACAGAATGAAACCAAGTGGATTTTTAATCTAGAAACTTTGCAGCCTGCAGGAATGAACATTGACCTGGACCTTAATTGTTTTTTAACCAACTTTTAACATTTTTAATCTGTTATCTGCGTATTTAAAAATAAAAATTCTTTTCCCAGGTCGAATGCAACAAATCCAACAATCTAAAAATTAGTAGTGAATATCTTTTTTCCCCCCCCATCCAGTGTAGATGGAGGACACCTTCTAAATAGTCTTTTATTCTTCCCCCCTCTTTCCTTATATAATTGGGCCGAATGTTATTCATTCAAAATTACAATTAAAACAAGGACATGAAGCTCAACACTTCCCAGTCAGGGCGTCTCCAATTTGAGTCTATTTTTATTTTATATTTTATATTTATTTTTATCTTTATTTTATATTTTATATTTTATATTTATTTTTATCTTTATACCAATTTTATACTTTCACATTTTACATATTACATTTTTACATCCCCGTAGGTCTTCCCCCCATTTTGCGCATAGCAACATACACCTCAGATTACACCCTTGCGGACGTACACTATATAGTTTATAACTGTTTATCAGCGTTGGATAACTTTTATTTTTATTTTTATTTTTATTTTTATTTTTACTTTTATTTTTATATTTATTTTTATATTTATATTTACATTTATTTATACTTTTTTATTATATATATATATACATTTTTTTCATTTTTACTTCTATGTATACACACATATATATCTATATGCATATATTTGGCATACCACATATTTTTCATATTCTCCATTCTCTGCGTATTTTGTTAAAGAATATAGAGTTTCTTTGCTCATAATTTTCCCTTTTTCCCTTTTAATCACATATCTCCCATTTTTAAGCACACATTTTACATTCAAGCAATCCTTTATTGGCATAATACAATAATATTACTGAAAGATTCTCCTTCTTCTTCTCCTAAAGTCAATTTTTAATCCCAGCACACTGACACTATATCCAATAGTAACAATCGTTCGTTTTGTTCAATATGAATGACATACATACATTACCCTCTTATCATTCTCACATTCTCTTTCTGTTGTTTAATATCATCACCACCTTCGTTTTACCTCATTTATTTTTATCTTTATTTTTGTCTATAGTTTTGTCTAGATTTTTATTTATCTGTGATTGCAAACTATGTGGGCAAAAAACTTTTACGAGGTAAATCAGCCGCCAGTTACAAGAATAGTAGTGTAATGTCCATCGCATATGAGGGCATTCCCTCACAGGAAATGGCGGCGATTGACCGCACATGCGCAAATAGCATATTATGCAGCGCCATAATAAAATACGAGGGCATTTCCCTCACTAAAAATGGCGGCGACGCACCGCACATGCGCGATGAGGACAATACACCCTATATAAGACTAAAGGTGTATGAAGATGGCCGCTCCGGATGACGTCTGAGTGACGAAACGCGTAGGGCGTGGCCATACGACGTACACCTCTAGCGCTAACCAGGAAGCTGAGCGGGACTTTTAAACCTGCCTGAACGCTGTACTATTACTGCCATTGCAATATCTACGTTTGTAAGTAGATTTTATCTATTTTCTTTAATAAATATATATTTTAAACGGTATCACGCTATGGATATGCCTCTCTTTTGACATAATACATGTGGCTTACTACACTCACCGAAAAACGAGAGACCCCCATTATCGCACCAGAAGCAAGCCAGAGAAGCGACACAATAGCTGATATTGTGAAGGTCGATCCACCCCGGATGGGGTATTTTTTCCGGTGAGAGCATATTATTGGAGTAACCACTGAACACGGGAAACACTGTTTGAATATCACCACCCCCCTTCCTTCCCTATATGCACGGAGGATCACGCCACTCACTATAAAGACTATTCACAATCCAAAAAAAAAAATAAAAAAAAAAAAATAAATAAATATATATGGTTCACTATGAATGTTAATTCTAATTTTTAATATTTTTTTCTAATATTTTTAACATTGTTTTTTCATATTGGTTTTTATATTGGTTTTTGCACAATACATGGTTATCTGCTTTTTATGTCTGTCACAGCGTGTTGGTTGTCACGTTAGTTCATTTTGATTGCATTCAGCATAATTTTTTATCACAGACCAAGCACAGTCACTATACCATTAGGAAAGAATTAGCCACCATTCCTTACCCAATCTTTTCACTTGAATTTTTTCCACTTATATTTTTTCACTTGCATTTTAATACTTTCTAATTGATGACAGTATATATCCTGTGGCACATGTAATTTATATGTACTTGCACTTGTAGTGGTTATGGCAAGCAATTGCCATTCATTGGTTTCATAATTTTATTTAATTGCCAGCACCCTGGAAAATATATCTCATAAAGTTTTAAACATATAAATTGGCATGGAGAAGGTATAGCGCCAAGTCTATTTATCTTCACCCCTTTTCCTAGTACCTTTCCACCTGTCAAGGTGGAAACAAATAGAGGCTGCTCTTACCCCTTTTTTCCCTGCTACTTTTCCACTTTACCTACTTGGTATAATCCAATTTACTCTATAGTAGGAGATCCATAGCGCAATCCAAAAAACCCCCCTCTTCTTTAATTGTTGCTGACCATGTCCATCCCTTTATAACTAAAGTGTACTCATCTTCTGATGGCTACATCCAGCGGGATAATACACCATGCCACAAAGCTCAAATCATCTCAAACAGGTTTCTTGAACATGAAAATGAGTTCACTGTACCCTAATAGCCTCCACAGTTGCCAGCTCTTAAGCACATCTTTCCCGTGTTTATAACAGTACCACAGCCAAATTTAACCACTTCAATACAGGGCACTTTCACCCCCTTCCTTCCCAGCCCAATTTTCAGCTTTCAGCGCTCTAGCACTTTCAGTGACAATTGCGCGGTCATGCTACACTGTACCCAAATGAAATTGTTATCATTTTGTTCGCACAAATAGAGCTTTATTTTGGTGTTATTTATTCACGACTCCGTTTTTTTTTTTTTGCGATATAAGCGCAAAAAAAGCGGAAATTTGGGAAAAAAACAATATTTTCTTTTTTCTATTTGAAAAGAAATCCAATAAAATCAAATTTTGTCATAAATTTAAGCCAAAATGTATTCTGCTACATGTTTTTGGTAAAAAAAATTCCGTTAAGTGTATAATAATTGGTTTGTGTGATCACGGACATATGTACGCAAATGATCATGTACATATGTGTGCAGGTGATCACGTACATATGTGTGCAGATAATCATTGGGACATGTGATTTTAGTGGGACATATGTGGGGGACATGTTTTTATTATTAGGGACATGTGTTTTTATTATTTGGGGACATGTATGTTTTGGGGACATGTGTGTTTTGGGGACATATGTGGGGACTGTGTTTTCACTGTGTGGTGTGTTGTGTGTTTACACTACACTGATGATCAGTGAGTAAAAAGCTGTGAAAAGCAGCCCATACTCACTGATCATCAGCCGGCTGCAGCGTTCTGCTCTCCTCTTCTCAGCGGTGACTTCCGTGTGAGGAGAGGAGAGCCGATTGCCTAGCAACCGGCTGTTTGTTTACATCACATGACGGCCGTGATTGGACACGGCCGTCATGTGATCAGGAGGGCCAATCACAGAGCCCTCCTGCCGATCTGAGATGTGCCGTGTCCGGGTGACACGAGCACATCGGGATCGCGCCGCTGCGCGGGCGCGCGCGCGCGCGATCCCGCTGCTCCTGAATGACGTTCCTGAACGTCCTATCAGGAGCAGGCGGCTCCCACCCGGCCGTATATATACATTGGCCGGGTGGGAAGTGGTTAAAGGAAAAAATGTAATTTAAAATTGCTCGCTGCTGTAATGTATTGTCGGATCCCAGCAATATAGATACAAAATAATTGAAAAAAAAAAAGAGTGAGTCCCCCCCCCAGTCCATTACCAGGCCCTTTGGCTGTGGTTTGACTATTAAAGTGGGTGTAAACCCTTACAACACACTTTGACCTACAGGTAAGCCTAGATTAAGGCTTACCTGTAGGTCCAAGAAATATCTCTTAAACCTACACGGTTTAGGAGATATTTGCCGAAAGACAGGCGAATGTGCCGTAGACTGCGTCGTGCAGGCGCACTGAGCGCGGCATCGTCAACGACGAAGATGCCGCGCGTGTCGGCTCCCGTGCGCATGCGTGGGAGTGACGTCATCATGGCTTTGCCGAATGACAGCGGCGGAGCAGCGAGACCCCACCGAGAAGATGGATGCGCTGGACTACAGGGGACAGCGGTGACATCGCTGGCTCGTGTGTCAGGTAAGTGACACATAATGGACTACTATGCGATGCATAGTAGTCCATTATGCTTTGCCTTTGCAGGGAATGAAAGAGGAAGTAAACTCATCAAGGTTTACTTCCTCTTTAAGGGGAAGCCCACACCAATTTTTTTTTTTTTAAATTGCATGGGAGTCCCTCCCAAAATGCATACCAGACCCTTCAGGTCTGGTATGAATATTAAGGGGAACCCTGCGCTAACGTTTTTTTTTTTTTAAATGGCGTAGGGGTTCCCCCCAAAATCCATACCAGGCCCTTCAGGTCTGGTATGGATTTTAAAGGGAACCCTGACCCAAAATAAAAAAATGGAGTGGGGGCCCCCCAAAACCCCAAACCGTCTGTCATTTTTACTTTTTTGGGGGAATGTGTAGGGGTACAATGTAGCCGATACCCATTCTAATAGGGGGGCTTCCATATTCCGATAAGCCCCCCGCCGGCAGACCCCCACAACCACCAGGCAAGGGTTGTGGGGAAGAAGCCCTTGTCCCCATCAACATGAGGGCAATGTGTTTTGACCTCAAAACACCCTTCCCATGTTGAGGGCATGTGGGCTGGTACGGTTCGGGGGGTGCTCTCTCGTCACCTCCCTTTTCCTATGGCCTGCCAGGTTGCGTGCTCAGACAAGGGTCTAGTATGGCTTTTGGGGGGACCCCCACGCCATTTAAAAAAAAATTGGTGTGGGGTTCCCCCTTAAAATCTGTACCTGAAGAACCTGGTATGGATTTTGGGGGGACCCCACGCAATTTTTTATTTTTTTTACATTTTGGCGCTGGGTTCCCCTTAATATCCATACCAGACCTGAAACGCCATTATGTTTTTTTAATTTTGGTGCAGACATGGTAATGGACTGGGGGGGACTCATGCCGTTTTTTTCAATGATTTTTATCTCTATTGTCGGGATCTTGCATTAAAGCTGCAAGCATTTGTAATTTTTACTTTACAAATGTCATTTTGCTGCTCTCATTCATAAAACTATGTAGGGCCACCATACATCAGCCTTACATACAGCCTTACACGTGGGCCATGGACTCAGCCCCCTGAGCCATGATTGGCCAAAGGCACCCTGCCTTCGGCCAATCATGGCTCCCACAGCAGATCACGCTGTGATTGGCCAAAGCATGCAGGTCAGGTGCATGTTTTGGCCAATCAGCAGCTGTCAATGCACTGTGATCTTGCAGTGCATTGATGGTCTTGCCGTTCATTATGGGGCGTTCCACTGGCGCTCAAATTTCCCACGGACACCCCATAATGTTCTAAATTCGGTGAACGAGCAAACACCCAATGTTTCTAGTCGAACTTGCGTTTGACTCGAACATCGGGCTCATCACTACATTTCAGCTAAACCCGTGGTATATGTGCTGCATGGCTAGTATTGTGTATATTCATCAAATCATTCTAACCTTTGTGAAAGTCAGGGACTATCTGTATATAACACATTTAGTGTTACATTGCTCACCTATCAATCACTAGGCTTGTTTCCTGTTAGTGCTGCTTCTGGGAATGATACTCAAAAAAAGGATGAAAAAAGAAAGCAATTGCTGATAAAAAGAACTCTATCCCTGACAAGTGAATGACACAAAAGTCAAACTATGGTGTGTGAGGGGAATGGGAATGTTCTTTTGTTACGTTACTTTTATTCTCTTTTGTTTTGCTTTTCTGCAATGTGTATATTTTTCAAACAGCAAAAAAGTTCCTTATTATGTTCTTATACTGTCTTGACACACAAGAGACTCAGCTGCCAATGCTAACACTTTAGACTAATGTCTCCTCAGGGATAAATGTTCTGGTTCCTATCACCCACTCTTCAATGCTTTGGTCTCAGAACATCACAGAGACATGGCTGATGCATTATATTTAATTCATGTCAGTTGCTCTACTTATCTCCAGTAGCCAATGGCTAGACGACTGAGCGCACATGGAGTCTCTTGCAACATTTTGTGTGTGAAAGATCATCTTTTTGCTTATTGGTCAGATCAAATCAGAGGTTAAATGATAAGTTCACTTTTTACAAAAAATAATGAATGCTAATTTTTTTTTTGCAGGTTAAAAAATGTTTTTAATTTTTTTTCTTGCTGGATGGAAACACATCTCTAAAGGAAATGCGGTAATGAGTAGTGATGGACGAACTTCCGACGGGACGTTTCGCGAACGCGGACCGCGAACACGGCTGATAGTTTGCGAACCGTAACGTTCGCGGCGGGCCCCATTGACTTCAATGGGAGGCGAACTTTGCAAACCTACAGGTCAAATTTGCAGCCACAAAATAATTACTAGCTGTGCAAACATAGTCCCACCACATGGCCAATGACATAACACATGTATGAGGTGAATCTGGGATCGACAACTACAAGCATTCTTTTTTTATATGTGAAATTGTGACAATTCAGGACTGTGGAGCGCATGAAGGCAATGGAGGAGAGGGAAGGTCAGGGTAGGCAAAGAAAAGGATGCAGGAGATGATCACCAGCAGCGTGACATACAGCAATGACACCAGCACCGTGATATACAGCACTGACACCAGCACCGTGATATACAGCACTGACATCAGCAGCGTGACATACAGCAATGACACCTGCACCGTGATAGAGTGATCTGACACCAGCTGCGTGATAGAGAGCACTGACATCAGCAGCGTGACATAAAGCAATGACACCTGTACCGTGATAGAGTGATCTGACACCAGCACTGTGATAGAGAGCACTGACATCAGCAGCGTGACATACAGCAATGACACCTGCACCGTGATAGAGTGATCTGACACCAGCACCGTGATAGAGAGCACTGACATCAGCAGCGTGACATAAAGCACTGACACCAGCACCGTGATATACAGCACTGACACCAGCACCATGATATACAGCACTGACATCAGCAGCGTGACATACAGCAATGACACCTGCACCGTGATAGAGTGATCTGACACCAGCACCGTGATAGAGAGCACTGACATCAGCAGTGTGACATAAAGCACTGACACCAGCACCGTGATATACAGCACTGACACCTGCACCGTAAGCAGCCCCAGGAGGAAGTCAGCATAGCACAGGGATGGTGGGAGCCCCTCATAATGAGCATAGCACAGGGATGGTGGGAGCCCCTCATAATATGCACAGCAGAGGTACAGCCCCAGGAGGAAGTCAGCACAGCACATGGATGGTGGGAGCCCCTCATAATGAGCATAGCACAGGGATGGTGGGAGCCCCTCATAATATGCACAGCAGAGGTACAACCCCAGGAGGAAGTCAGCACAGCACAGGGATGGTGGGAGCCCCTCATAAAAAGGAGCCCCAGGAGGAAGTCAGCACAGCACAGGGATGGTGGGAGCCCCTCATAATAAGCAGCCCCAGGAGGAAGTCAGCATAGCACAGGAATGGTGGGAGCACCTCATAATAAGCAGCCCCAGGAGGAAGTCAGCACAGCACAGGGATGGTGGGAGCCCCTCATAATAAGCAGCCCCAGGAGGAAGTCAGCATAGCACAGGGATGGTGGGAGCCCCTCATAATAAGCAGCCCCAGGAGGAAGTCAGCACAGCACAGGGATGGTGAACTTTACAAACCTACAGGTCATATTTGCAGCCACAAAATAATTACTAGCTGTGCACACATAGTCCCACCACATGGCCAATGACATAACACATGTATGAGGTGAATCTGGGATCGACAACTACAAGCATTCTTTTATTATATGTAAAATTCTGACAATTCAGGACTCTTGAGACAATGGAGGCGAGGGAAGGTCAGGGTAGGCAAAGAAGAGGGTGCAGGAGATGATCACCAGCACAAGCACCATGATATAGAGCACTGACACCTGCACCGTAATAGAGTGATCTGACACCAGCACCATGATAGAGAGCACTGACATCAGCAGCGTGACATAAAGCACTGACACCAGCACCATGATATACCAGTCCTTAAGGATTAGCAGACTGTACCTCACTCAACCCTATATACTGTAGTACCCTAGACCTTACCAGTCCTTATAAGGACCTTTGTGGAACTAGTAGGTTGTGAATGATTAGCAGACTGTACCTCATTCCTTATACTGATAAAGGACTACTGCAGCAGAAGGGCAGCAGTCAGCAGTAGTGCACCTCAACCCTATATATTGTGGACCTATAGCAGTCCTTAAGGAATAGCAGACTGTACCTCACTCAACCCTATGTACTGTAGTACCCTAGACCTTACCAGTCCTTATAAGGACCTTTGTGGAACAAGTAGGTTGTGAATGATTAGCAGACTGTACCTCAGTCCCTATACTGATAAAGGACTACTGCAGCAGAAGGGCAGCAGTCAGCAGTAGTGCACCTCAACCCTATATAAATTGTGGACCTATACCAGTCCTTAAGGAATAGCAGACTGTACCTCACTCAACCCTATGTACTGTAGTACCCTAGACCTTACCAGTCCTTATAAGGACCTTTGTGGAACAAGTAGGTTGTGAATGATTAGCAGACTGTACCCCAGTCCCTATACTGATAAAGGACTACTGCAGCAGAAGGGCAGCAGTCAAGTATAATATTCTTTCTATATTTGGAAGAAAGAATATTATACGTGTACAAGCCTATTACCATACCAGTCCTGAAAAGAACCTTTGTGGACCTAATAGTAACAGCTACTGATTAAACTGACTGTCCCTCATTGCCTCACACACTGCTTCCTGCCTGTCCTTATTTAAACTGACAAAACAGAGGCTGCTGGAACAATAACTTGAATAGCACTTTTGTGGACCTAATAGTAACAGCTTATGATTAAACTGACTGTCCCTGCAGCACACAGCGTCCTGTCCCTCTCTCGACACTGACAAAAGACAGGCTGCTGAAAAATCAGTAGCACAGCAGTGCCTCAAACCTATATCGTGAACTATACCTAACACCTATACCAGTCCTGAAAAGAACTTTTGTGGACCAAATAGCTAGCTATTTGGGTCACTGCAGTCTCTCCCTGCTCCACACAGCAACCTTTATAGTGACAGTCAGTAGAAAGAATGTAAAATGGCCGCCGCTATAAGTTAGGGGGAATGTCCAAGTATCCATGTGCTGTAATGTCTCAATTGGCTGCCCTGTATCCCATGATGGATGTGTCATCATAGGTCAAAGTTCTTTTACACAGTAAACACGGAAGTCCGCCGGGTGAACGGCGGCAATAGTCTGCCGATCGGGAGGACCGCGAACAGCCGAAATTTGCCGCAAAACGACCGCCGGGCGAACCATTCGGCCATCCCTAGTAATGAGTGTCTGAATAAGTCAACTTAAATAAAAAAGACGTGATTGGTCCTGGTGACCTGGTCTATTAATATAAACTTTTGAATATTTTATGCACAAACTAACCTGTTAAAATTTTTGAGCATTAAGGGATTTTTAAGTTATTGGGAAGCATTTATGAATTCTAGGTGGATATACAACAATTTAAATATAACAGCGCCATACTTTACCATTTAAAAACATTATTTGTGTGTTTCACACTTAAAGATTCAGCAGGTATACTTATAGTGTATATACTGTAGGTTGGCACCTTCTTCTTTTGAGTATTTAAATGTGGTACCCAAATGGCTGGTACTTTTACCATGGCTGTTATGCTGAAGGCAGAGTAACTGGTACAGTATGTTAAAGAAAAGACCAACACTACAGAACCTTTTCGACTTGCTGCTTATTCAAGTGCTTGAGTATTGCCTTGAAGCTAGCCAATTTCTGGATAACATACCTGAAGTTTATATTTTGAATCGTTTAAGACACATTAAGGGGGAGGGGAGAGGGGATTCATGGAATGTGTTGTTGTGGTTTTGAAGTGTTTTGGTGCACTCTCTTTTGACATTTAAAGCGGGAGTCCGCCGGGAGTCCGTTTTTTTTTTTTTTTAAAAGCCAGCAGCTACAAATACTGCAGCTGCTGACTTTTAAAATAGTGACACTTACCTGTCCAGCGCGCCCGCGATGTCGGCACCCGAAGCCGATCTCTCGATCGTCTCTCGGGTGCTGCCGCCGCCATCTTGGGTATGGGAATCAGGAAGTGGAGCCTTTCGGCTTCATTTCCCGGTTCCCTACTGCGCATGCGCGAATCGCGCTGCGCAATAAGGATGGACCCCGCTGTCTCTGGGATCTGTGTGTTTCCCAGCAGGCAGCGGGGGACTTTCGGAAAGGGGCGTGCAGATACCTGTACTGTACAGGTACCTGCACCCCCCTCCCCCCTGAAAGGTGCCAATTGTGGCGCCGGAGGGGGGGAGGATTCCAAGGAGCGGAAGGTTCACTTGAGGGTGGACCTCCGCTTTTAAAAAAAAAAGTTTCAGAAAAGGCAGTGTGCTGCTGGGATAAAATAGAAGCACACCAACTATACTATGAAAATTTTGCACCACTGGCCAATTCGTACATTTTTTATTTGAAGAGCACAATTCCTTCTGGCTTTTAGAACTGTTGTAGCTGGCTTTTAACCCACTGGCCAATTCATGCCCACTGTGGTTGGTTAAAAAAGAACTCCAAGAATTCAGTCATTTTTTTAAAAAGTTTTTTCGGTTATGACTAAGGCCTTATAGGCTGAAACGCATCAACTGACTTCACCTGCGTTTGTTCACTGTAGCTTTTCAATAAAATTAAGAATTTTAAAGAGCGACAACGGGAATGTGGATCATTTTTCCCACATTACTTTTTTTTTAAAGTGCTGGCTTACAATGGGCTAAATCTAATAAGGTATATTCCACTTCGACTTATTTCTTCTATTTAACATTTACATTTTTTTTTCACTGAGAACGACTACAACTAAAGCCAAACTCCCTTTGTGTCATTGATACAGAATCTGCAGAGTTGTATGGAGCCGCTGTTCTCAATTACAGATAGATTTGTATTATGTGAATAAATTCATAAAATATAACGTTTTCTGTGAATGGACAGCAGAGGGGATGAGTGGGCTGAGTGGTTGCTGTGTGGTAAAGCATCATCTTCCCAATCAGAGTGCCACAAATAGAGCAAGAGCTGTACTTCTGGTGCTTAGTAAAATGTAAATAGTAAATACAAGAGATAAGGTGGCATACACCTCATTGGACCTAACCCACTCTAAGGGAGCTCTTTTTAAAAAGTGTCTCAATTCCTGAAATTCTTTAAAGAGATCAAGTTTTGCATCCCAAACTCCCTGAAAAAAATCAGATTGGGTGCTGTTAATGCTATATTAAATCTAAGTAGTAAAGTAAAAAAAATATATATATTACACATGCAAATTACAGTATGTGAAGCCAACATTCAGTGTCGCTGACGCTGTCTGTGAGAAACGCACTGTTTTCTAACACCATATACAGCTTAAAGGCATCTCCCAAACATGTAATTAAAAAGATTGGTGTTTTCACAATGTCATCCTAGAATCCACATAAAAAGAAGGACTCTCTCTTTTGCCGAACGCTACTTTTTAAAAATAGTTTTTTGTATTGCCACCAGGGAAGTGCCTAGTTCCCCATGCCTTTTGCCCATTTTCCTATTTGCCAACTACTTGTTTATTTGTCTTGACAATAGCTACAAACCATTCTTAAGATTTTGTTCTTTAAGTTCACAGTTTCCAGAATGTATGATGTGTTTGATAAACCCGAGAAGCTAACCCAAGCACATTTATGCATCACCATTTGACATCATTGAAAATATTCACTGTGCCAAGTGAAGGAACAAGGAGACATTATGCACACTGTATGCTTGACTCTCAGATAAGAGTAAATTGAACTGTGTCTTAAGAAAAAGAGACATAGAGCTTAACTAAAATATAATTAAAAAACAGCTCTACCATCCTACTATTTGATGACATTTCAAAAGAGGAATGTTTTCTCTGAAGAAGTCACATGAAGTGTAAAGAAACCACACAACTTTAGAAAGATGAGTACGCTTGATATAATTATGTTTGTATGCAAAAGCAACCAAGGAAAATGTTATGTTTTGAATGAATGCAAAAATGTGCTTATGTCTAATGACAATAACCGCTATTGTATTTTCTCTGCATCTCTTAAACTTTTATCCAGACTACATGTCAGGCTAGAAAACCAGCATTTTTACAGATCTTTACCAGTATCATGTAATGTCTATGAATAACCACTGCACCACAAAAGTAAAAGACTGACTGTGGTTAACATTTTATTCAGCCAAAGGATATAAAAATATTAACTAGACAGCAGATGCTTTGATGTTTCTTCTTTTTAGGATAATATCAAAGGAAAGTAGAAATAAGGGCATTTTGTTAACAGCTGTAATGAATCTGCAATGTTAAATATGGACATGTATGCAGTACAGACAGAAAAATAGTTTTATCTCCTAAACTAAACCAGTACCTAGAGAAATATAGGCGATACCTTGCTTCCATCCTTCTGAAAATGCAGGTTGCCTGGCTGTGTTTGGTTTGAATACAGAGTCATTGATCAGTGACTCAAAATATTAATGCTATGATATATAGCCAGTTTGCATTTTCAGGAGGCTCAGAAATGACAGCCTCCATTTTTTGGTCAGAATTTGTTTAATTTAAAGTTAACTTGTGCTTTGCTCATAGGCTAGCCCCTGCCACATATTATTGTGCAGCGGCTTATCTTTAGCTTCCCTTTGGTTTCTTTACTGCTTAAAGTGGTAGTAAACTCTACCACCTTTTTTAAGTGGGTCCCCTGCAGTGTTATACCATAATGTGCTAGTATGCACTGCATACCAGCACATTATTGCAGAATTTAGTGCTGTGTTATCAGCGTCATGATATCTTAGTTTTAGATGAAGTCCGGTGTCCTATATCAGTCCCTAGTTACTTTTTTTTATTTTATAGCTCTCCCTGCCATAGCAGCTACATTTTAGTTTTTAAAGAGAATGGTTAAACTGTATTTAAACCCTAACAATAAACTTCTCTTAGCTGCTTTTGGTCTGATAAATATACTATTAAATGCATTTTATTATATACAGTATGTTCAATAAAACTATTTTTGATGTGCCATATATCTGGATGTGAAGCTCTCATTCAGGTACCCCTGGATAGAGGGAAAATGAGTGGCATGAGTGCCAGTGGACAGTGATGTTACTAATGTCACTGGAATGTGAGAACACTGACGACAAGCCACCAATGAGAACATGTCCAGAACAGGGCAGGGTCAGCAACATGCATTTTTGGCACATCACCGTGCATTTTTTTGTCCTTGTGCAGTCTTTAAAGTGATAGAACAAAATCATTATTTGCCCTAACATGTGCTTTAAAAAAACCTTCTCATTTTTTTTGCCTTCTTGCTTTCTGCATCTTATTTGGGGTATTTCCTTTTACTTCCTACCCCAGAGATACTACAGTAAGCAAGAATAAATCTCTCCAAAGGGAGAAACATTCTCTGTTAACTGAACAGGTGTCCTCATTGGAAGATTTCCCCCTATTGTTTTTCTGGTGACAACTTAAACTTTAGGAATTTCCTATCATTTTCCATCTTGGTGACAAAGGGTACTAGAAAAAATATAGAAGGTGGATCTTAGCAGTGGAGATAGACACTGCCCTTTTCTTTGTTTCTGTCATAAATTTTTGCTAATTAGTAATTTTTCTTCATAGATTTTGGTCAAAATTTATACTGCTACATATCTTTGGTAAAAAAAAACCCACATTAGTGTATATTATTTGGTCTTTGTGAAAGTTATAGAGTCTACAAACTATGGTGCCAATCGCTGAAAATTGATCACATCTGATCAGGCCTTCAGTACATCAGGTGTATCTCATTTCTTGAGACACTAACAAAGTCAGGAAAGTACAAATACCCCCCCAAATGACCCCTTTTTACAAAGTAGACATTCCAAGTTATTAAGTATGTAGCATGGTGAGTTTTTTTAAGTTGTCATTTTTTCCCACAATTCTTTGCAAAATGAAGATTTTTTTTTATATAATTTTTTTTTACAAAATTGTCATATTATCAGGTTATTTCTCACACACAGCATATGCATACAACAAATTACACCCCAAAATACATTCTGCTACTCTTTCCGAGTACGGTGATACCACTTTTACACAGCCTGGCCACATACAGAGCACCAACATTGATGTAGTACCTTCAGACATTCTATGAGCAAAAATGACGCATCTCATTTCTCAACCACCTATTACACTTTTGAAGGCCCTGGAGTACCAGGATAATGGAATTTCACATAAAATGACCCCATTTTGGAAAGCAAACACCCCAACGTATAATCTGTGAGGCATAATGAGTCTTTTGAATGGTTCATTATTTACCAGAAGTTTTTGGAATATGTGGAAAAAAAATGAAAGCGCATTTTTATTTTATTTACACAAACTTGTCAATTTATAAGATATTTCTAATACATAGCATGTATATATTTATATAATTACACCCCAAAACACATTCTGCTACTCCTCCAGAGTATGGCGATACGACATGTGCAGGACTTTTACACAGCCTGTTCACATAGAGAGGCCAAACATTGAAGTAGTGCGTTCAGGCGTTCTAGGAGCATAAATGACACATCTCATTTCATTCCCACCCATCACACTTTCGAAGGTCCTGGACCACCAGGACAGGGAAATTACCCACAAAATGACCCCATTTTGGAAAGCAAACACCCCAACGTATATTCTATGAGACATGGTCTGGTGACAGGTACTCGGGTACTCTGATGGGCTGGTGAAAGGTACTCGGGTACTCTGATGGCCTGGTGACAGGTACTCGGGTACTCTGAAAGCCTGGTGACAGGTACTCGGGTACTCTGATGGCCTGGTGACAGGTACTCGGGTACTAAGATGAACTGTGACAGGTACTCAGGTACTCAGATGAACTGTGACGGGTACTCAGATGGACTGGGACAGATACTCGGGTACTCAGATGAACTGTGACAGGTACTCGGGTACTCAGATGGGCTGTGACATGTACTCGGGTACTCTGATGGGCTGTGACAGGTACCTGGGTACTCGGATGAACCGTGACAGTTACTTGGGTACTTTGATGGGCTGTGACAGCTACTCGGGTACTTTGATGGACCGTGACAGGTACTCGGGTACTCTGATAGACTGTGACAGATACTCGGGTACCATGATGGACCGTGACAGGTACTCGGGTACCCTGATGGACCGTGACAGGTGCTCAGGTACCCTGATGGACCGTGACAGGTACTCGGGTACTCTGATGGACCGTGACAGGTACTCGGGCACTCTGATGGACCGTGACAGGTACTCGGGTACTCTGATAGGCCGTGACAGGTACTCGGGTACTCTGATGGGCCGTGACAGGTACTCGGGTACTCTGATGGACCGTGACAGGTACTCTGGTACTCTGATGGGCCGTGACAGGTACTCGGGTACTCTGATGTGCCGTGACAGGTACTCTGATGGGCTGTGACAGATACTCGGGTACTCTGATGGACTGTGACAGGTACTCGGGTCTTCTGATGGACTGTGACAGGTACTCGGGTACTCTGATGGCCTGTGACAGGTACTCTGGTACTCTGATGGACTGTGACAGGTACTCAAATACTCTGATGGACTGTGACAGGTACTCTGATGGACTGTGATTGACAGGTACTATGAGGGGTGGTGACAGGTCCTCTTTATTGGGGGGGGCAATCAGTATGATTGGTGTACACTGTAGGCAGTAACAAGATGTTACCGCAATCTCCTCCTCACACACGATCGGTGTGTGAGGAGGATAAGCCGGTAACATCTCGTGACCGCGTTTTTTTTACATTTTAGTGATCGGCTGTTACCAGCATCGGTGACGAGCAATGTTGCCGGGGAACACGCCGCCACCGACGTGCACGCGCAGCGCGCTCGCGCGCATGCGCCATGCACAGTGGGGGTGTGACCATCTGTGATCGGCCGTGACTTCATCACGGCCGATCATGTGGTAAACAGCCATAACCATAACCCTGTTTAAACGGGAGGCCGTCATATGATGGCCTCACGCCACAATAGGTGTGCCGCCTGGTCGTCATTTAACTGCCGGCGGTCAGTAAGTTTAGCACGATTAACACTGAAAAAATCGTCTGCCCTCAATGTCTCTCTTCTTTCCACCCTCCTTGACCAGTTGAAAACAGTCCTTCCCTTTTCTTGGTCCTCTACCCACTTCACCTACCTTGGGAATAAAACTGATGGCAAATCCTAATAATTTGTTGTCCATGAATTACCTCCCTATGTTAAGACATCTCTCTGTGCTGATGACCAAACATCTTTTTTTATTCCTAGTTTGGGTGGGTGGATTCACAGCAGTCAAGATGACTATCTTGCTGAAGATTTTATATTTATTTAGCTTTTTACCTATTCCTCTACCAGCCTAGTACCTTTGCCAACTACAACACTGTGTCTCGATGTACATCTGGGGTTCACATTGCCCTCGCCTCTCACATCTAACTCTATAAACCCATAAACTGCAAGGAGGCTTCCCCAGCTTTACGAAATGCTACTACGTGGCACAATTAGCTTCTTTACTAAAATACCATGACTCCGTGGAAATACCCCTCTGGATTACCAGAAAAAATATAGAGCGTGGAACTTCCCAGTGGAGATAAAGACAGCAATAAAAATGTGACAGATTTTCTTATCCTTCACTACTTTATCCAAAATTCTTTAAAAATATTTTGGCTTTAAGATATACTTTAAAGTTTATCTAAAGGAAACACTTTTTTATTTTGAGAATGGTAAACCTTTCATTTTCTGTAGGCAGAACAGAAAGTCATAAAAATACCTTCTTGTTTAGTTGCCATCACTGCAAGTGTCCCAAATGGAGGCCTTTCTCTCTATTCCTATTGTGGTGATCATTCAGAACCCCCAAATGGGGGTTCTAAATGTTCCCTACTTTATCCACAGGTTAAAAAAATTGCTATTCAGATAGTTTCAGGAAAAGTAGAGCAGTTAAGAACAAAAGAAGCTGTGAGCAGCCAGAGCTAAACAGGCAGTGTACACTCTATTAAAGTGGTTGTAAACCCTTACAACACACTTTGACCTACAGGTAAGCCTAGATTAAGGCTTACCTGTAGGTCCAAGAAATATCTCCTAAACCTACACGGTTTCGGAGATATTTGCCGAAACACAGGCTTGTGCATAAATGTGGAGTGGAAATCTAGTCCTGCAGACTGTGTCCCCTGTTCACAGCCCAATTTTTTAGTTTGAAAGAAATGTTTTGCTAAGGGGCATGTCAGATTTTGGGTTGTATTTACTGTTGTCATCTAAAATATAACTTGGAAGTACGGAATGTAGCCTTATTTGAAATTGTACACAGAAAGACATGGTTTACACTTATCTTGCATATAAACAAGAACAGTAAACATATGGCTGTCAACAAACTCTCCAGGTTATAATCTCCACTCATTTTATTTTTCAAAATAAAATATAGAAACCTGTTAAAAATGAATTCAAATAGGCTGACTCAGTGGGTGTATGAAAAGTTTGTGTTGACTAGGGATGAGCCGAACACCCCCCGGTTCGGTTCGCACCAGAACTTTCGAACGGACCGCAAATTCGAACGAACGTTAGAACCCCATTGAAGTCTATGGGACTCGAACGTTCGAAATGAAAAGTGCTAATTTTAACGGCTAATATGCAAGATACTGTCCTAAAAAGGGTTTGGGGACCTGACTCCTGCCTCAGGGGACATGGGTCAATGCAAAAAAAAGTTTTAAAAACGGCCGTTTTGGCAGGAGCACTGATTTTAATGACGATTAAAGTGAAAAAAAAAGTGAAATATTCCTTTAAATATGGTGCCTGGGGGGTGTCTGTAGGATGCCTGTGAAGTGCCACGTGTTTCCCGTATTTAGAACAGTCCCTGCACAAAATGACATTAAACGGAAATAACACCATTTAAAACTGCTTGCGGTTTTAATGTTATATCTGGTTCCTGCAATATGGTTGAAAATCATTGAGAAAAATGGCATGGTTAGCCCTCCCTGCCCATTACCAGCCCCTTTAGGTCTTGTACGCATATTAAGGGGAACCCCGTACCCATATTAAAAAAAGGAAATGCGTGTGGCCCCCAGGCCCTATATACTCAGAACAGCAGTATACAGGCGGTGCAAACAAGACAGGGACTGTGTAGGTTTGTTGTGTTAAGTTGAATCTGTTTGTAATTTTCAACTGGTACATTTTTAAAGTGTAGCTCCAGTCAAAAAAACGATTTTTAAGCTTTTTGGAAAACATAGGGAAGGGTTATCACCCTTGTATAATTTGTTTTGTCGTCCATCTTTTTTCATCTCACTTGCTGTTGTCTCCTTCCGTTTGCAAGTAGGAGATGTTTGTAAATTGGATGTTTGAAAGTAGGGGCCTGCCCTATATGCTCTGCAGAAATGGCGGAACAAGGTGTTGGTTTTGCCACAACATTGTAAGCCCTCAAAGTGACTCTTGGTGGGCGCTGGAGCGCCCTGCTGTGAACGATTATATCAAGAATTGTAATTACATGCCATTGTTGAACAGTGGTAGAAAAATTGACCTTTGGTGGTTGTGGTGCTGGTGCCACAACACTATAAGTCCTCACCGTTACTCTGGGTGGGCACAGGAAGGGGCCCTCCTGTGAAATATTATATCAAGAATTGTAATTACATGTCCCTGTTAAACAGGGGCAGAAAAATTTGGCCTTAGGCACTGGTGCTGGTGCCACCACACTGCAACCTCTTCCATATACTCTAGTTTTATTGCAGGAATTAGCCCTGCTGCAAAGCATTGCATCAAAAATTGTAATTAAACGCCCCTGTTAAACAGGGGCAGAAAAATTGGGCCTTAGGCACTGGTGCTGGTGCCACCACACTGCAACCTCTTCCATATACTCTAGTTTTATTGCAGGAATTAGCCCTGCTGCAAAACATTGCATCAAAAATTGTAATTAAACGCCGCCGTTAAACAGGGGCAGAAAAATTGGGCCTTAGGCACTGGTGCTGGTGCCACCACACTGCATTCTCTCCCATATGCTCTTGTTTGATTGCAGGAATTAGCCCTGCTGCAAAGCATTGCATCAAAAATTGTAATTAAACGCCCCTGTTAAACAGGGGCAAAAAAATTGGGCCTTAGGCACTGGTGCTGGTGCCACCACACTGCAACCTCTGCCATATACTCTAGTTTTATTGCAGGAATTAGCCCTGCTGCAAAGCATTGCATCAAAAATTGTAATTAAACGCCCCTGTTAAACAGGGGCAGAAAAATTGGGCCTTAGGCACTGGTGCTGGTGCCACCACACTGCAACCTCTGCCATATACTCTAGTTTTATTGCAGGAATTAGCCCTGCTGCAAAGCATTGCATCAAAAATTGTAATTAAATGCCCCTGTTAAACAGGGGCAGAAAAATTGGGCCTTAGGCACTGGTGCTGGTGCCACCACACTGCAATCTCTCCCATATACTCTTGTTTGATTGCAGGAATTAGCCCTGCTGCAAAGCATTGCATCAAAAATTGTAATTAAACGCCCCTGTTAAACAGGGGCAGAAAAATTGGGCCTTAGGCACTGGTGCTGGTGCCACCACACTGCAACCTCTGCCATATACTCTAGTTTTATTGCAGGAATTAGCCCTGCTGCAAAGCATTGCATCAAAAATTGTACTTAAACGCCCCTGTTAAACAGGGGCAGAAAAATTGGGCCTTAGGCACTGGTGCTGGTGCCACCACACTGCAACCTCTTCCATATACTCTAGTTTTATTGCAGGAATTAGCCCTGCTGCAAAGCATTGCATCAAAAATGGTACTTAAACGCCCCTGTTAAACAGGGGCAGAAAAATTGGGCCTTAGGCACTGGTGCTGGTGCCACCACACTGCAACCTCTGCCATATACTCTAGTTTTAATGCAGGAATTAGCCCTGCTGCAAAGCATTGCATCAAAAATTGTAATTAAACGCCCCTGTTAAACAGGGGCAGAAAAATTGGGCCTTAGGCACTGGTGCTGGTGCCACCACACTGCAACCTCTGCCATATACTCTAGTTTTAATGCAGGAATTAGCCCTGCTGCAAAGCATTGCATCAAAAATTGTACTTAAACGCCCCTGTTAAACAGGGGCAGAAAAATTGGGCTGATGGCATCAACCAGAACCAGAAATGTTCTTCCAACATATCAGCGGAGGAGGAAGAGGATAGACAATCAACATAACAGGACAGTCACTCAGCATCAGCATAGGCAGTCTTGAAGGGATGTGGTATTTCAAAAAAAATTATTCGGTTACATCAGCTTCAGGTGCTTGGTAGCTTTGGGTGATCCAAGACTGATTCATCTTGATGAAGGTCAGTCGATCAACTGATTCGGTGGACAGGCGCACCCTGTGATCGGTAACAAAGCCACCAGCAGCACTGAAGGTGCGTTCCGAAAGAACGCTGGATGCAGGACAGGCCAGTAGCTCAATTGCATACTGTGCAAGCTCTGGCCAGTGATCCATCCTCAAGACCCAGTAAGCCAGAGGATTTTCGGTGGGAAAGGTGTCCAAGTCTGACCTTGCCCCTAGGTATTCCTGCACCATGTAAATCAGACGCTGGCGATGGGTGCTGGAACCGATCATACCTTGGGGCTGCGGACTAAAAAATTGTCTGAAAGCATCAGTCAGACGGCCACCTTCTCCACCGCTCCTTCTGACCGATGCCTCAGCAACACGTTGTCCAGGACCAGGAGTTTGTAACCTCCCAGTCTCTGGGAACGCGTTGCACAGACCTTTCTGCAAGGCCTCCCGGAGATGTCTCATCCTCTGCTCCCTCTGCGATGGCAAGATAAGGTCGGCAACCTTACCCTTGTACCGTGGATCAAGGAGAGTGGCCAGCCAGTAATGGTCCCTCTCCTTGATCCGAAGAATACGAGGATCCTTCCGCAGGCTTTGCAGGATCAGGGAGGCCATGCAGCGTAGGTTAGCTGAGGCATTTGGTCCGGAGTCCTCTGGGTCACTAAGGACAACATGATCCGCAGCTACCTCCTCCCAGCCACGTACAAGTCCACGTGTTTCTTGGGACTGTAAATCATCCCTAAAAGACTGCTGCTGCTGCTGCTGCTGCTGCTGATGCTGAGTGCCAGCCTCCACCTCCATGCTGACACAATCATCCTCCTCCTCCTCTTCCTCCTCCTCATCCTCTTCCTGTGTGATGGGTGGCACAGCAGGAACACTGTCTGGATAAAGGGGGCCTTGAGAGGCAAGGAAGTCCTCCTCTTCCTGCCTCTGTTCTGCCTCAAGTGCCCTGTCCATTATTCCACGCAGCGTATGCTCCAAGAGGTGGACAAGAGGTACAGTGTCACTGATGCATGCACTGTCACTGCTCACCATCCTTGTGGCCTCCTCAAACGTTGACAGTGCATGCATCCCTGATCATGCCCCACTGGCGTGGTGAGAAAAAACCAAGCTCCCCTGACCCTGTCCTGGTGCCGTAGTCGCACAGGTACTCATTGATGGCCCTCTGCTGCATGTGCAGCCGCTGCAGCATGGCCAATGTTGAGTTCCATCTGGTGGGCATGTCACATATAAGGCGGTTCTTGGGCAGGTTCAACTCCTTTTGGAGCTCAGCCAGCCGAGCACAGGCATTAAATGATCGATGGAAATGCACACAGACTTTCCTGGCCTGCTTCAGGACATCCTGTAAGCCGGGGTACCTGCCCAAGAACCACTGCACCACCAGGTTAAGGACATGAGCTACACAGGGCACATGGGTCAGTTGTCTGTGTCGGAGGGCGGAGAGGAGGTTGGTGCCATTGTCGCAAACCACCATTCCTGGCTTAAGCTGGCATGGCGTCAACCACCTCTCGGCCTGCCCCTGCAGAGCTGACAAAACATCCACCCCAGTGTGGCTCCTGTCCCCCAAACAAACCAGCGCAAGCACGGCATGGCATCGTTTTGCCTGCGTACTTGCGTAGCCCCTGGAACGCCTACGGAGCACCGCTGGTTCTGAGGACAGAGCACTGGAAGAGGCCATGGAGGAAGAAGAAGAGGAGGGGGTGGAGGAGAGAGGTGTGTCACAACCAATAGTAGCATTTTGGAGGCGTGGTGGCGGAACAACCTACAACACTACTGCACCTTGTCCTGCATCCTTCCCAGCTGCCAGAAGAGTGACCCAATGGGCCGTGAAAGACAGGTAACGTCCCTGTCCATGCCTGCTGGACCATGAGTCAGCGGTAATATGCACCTTACCGCTGACCGCCCTGTCCAGCGAGGCAAGGACATTGCCTTCCACATGCCGGTAGAGAGCCGGAATCGCCTTCCGTGAGAAAAAGTGGCGTTTGGGGACCTGCCACTGAGGAACCGCACATTGTACAAACTCACGGAAAGGGCCCGAGTCTACCAACTGAAAAGGCAGCAGTTGAAGTGCTAGCAATTTAACCAAGCTAGCATTCAACCGCTGGGCATGTGGATGGCTGGGAGTGAACTTCTTCCGCCGGTCCAGCAGCTGGGGCAGGGACATTTGCCTGCTATAATCGGACGTGGGTGTACCGCTAGCAGAGTTCCCGGAAGCACTTGGCTGTGACACACCTAATTCTACACCTTCATTCCTCTCAGAGCAGGTTTCAGAGAGGACTGAAGGTCTAGTGGGGTTGGAGATGCCAGCTGATGAGGAGCAAGGAGAGGTCCGCTTTGTTCTTTGGTGTGGGTCTTTGAGGTACGCTTGCCAACGAGCTGCATGGCAGGTCAACATATGTCTGGTCAAGCATGTGGTGCCCAAGCGGCTGATGTTTTGGCCACGTGAGATACGCTTGAGACATATGTTGCAAATAGCAGCGGTGCGATCTGATGCACTCGTCTCAAAAAAGGCCCACACCAAAGAACTTTCAGAATAACGCGCAGAGGCAGCGCTCTGCACAGGCGGAGCTCTGCGGTGTGATTCAGTCGGTGTGCTGCCCCTAAGCTGGCCCCCGGAGGGCATCCTGCCTCGTTGGACATGTGCCTCCTCCTCCTCCTCCTCCTCCTCCTCCTCCCTCCTTCCAGGCACCCACGTGGAGTCAGTGCCCTCATCATCCCCTCCCTCTTCATCGCTGTAGCAAACCTGGCAGTATGCTGCAGCTTGTGGAACATGACTGCCAGATTGCTGTCCTTCTTGGGCATCCCCTCTGTCTGCGCTCACGCTACTGCCTTCCTCTAGCTGAGTGTCATCATCAGAGCGCACAAAACACTGGGCATCCTCCTGGAGCATGTACCCAACACTGTGCTCAAAGAGTTCAGGAGACTCCTCAGGAGGACGTGGTGGGTCTAGGGAAGGAGTCACTGATGATGACATTGAGAGGAGGGAAGACGATGCGTTGGCAGCTGCTTTGCTACTACCCTGAGACTGGGTGAGAGAGGATGAGAAGGATGAAGAGGGCTTGGTCATCCACTCTACCAAGTCATTGGCATGTTGCGGTTCAACATGTCCAGCTGCCGAAAAGAAGGACAAGCATGTCCCATGGCCACGTGCTGATGACAATGCACCGCGTCCACGACCAGCACTGTTGTCTCTAGACACAGAGCCTGCTTGCCCTCTTTTATCGGCTCGCGCCTGTCTGCCTCTCCTTGCTGGCCTTCCAGACATGGTAATGGCCTGAAGGGAGTTGGGTAAAACAGCAGTTGGGTAGTTTATATTGTGCTGGAGGCACACAACACCCACTAACTCCTGCAGATGCCTTTTTTATAGAACACCAGAGATAAAGGGGTATATACAGATGTATACTGTGCTGTGCTGGAGGCACAGACAACTTCCAATAACTCCTGTAGATGGCAATTGGGCTCAAATAGAGAACAGCTATGTAGGTGGATATAGCGGTATGTACTGGGTACAGAGCACGCAGACAGCACGCACTATCTCCTAACACTACTGACTGCAAGCTCTATTATTAAAGATAGATCACTAGCTATATAGGTGAGGTGAATATTGCGGTGTATACTGCGGTCAGGGCACGCAGACAATAACCAGAAAACAGCAGAGATAAAGGGGTACATACAGATGTATACTGTGCTGTGCTGGAGGCACAGACAACTTCCAATAACTCCTGCAGATGGCAATTGGGCTCAAATAGAGAACAGCTATGTAGGTGGATATAGCGGTATGTACTGGGTACAGAGCACGCAGACAGCACGCACTATCTCCTAACACTACTGACTGCAAGCTCTATTATTAAAGATAGATCACTAGCTATATAGGGGAGGTGAATATTGCGGTGTATACTGCGGTCAGGGCACGCAGACAACAACCAGAAAACAGCAGAGATAAAGGGGTATATACAGATGTATACTGTGCTGTGCTGGAGGCACAGACAACTTCCAATAACTCCTGCAGATGGCAATTGGGCTCAAATAGAGAACAGCTATGTAGGTGGATATAGCGGTATGTACTGGGTACAGAGCACGCAGACAGCACACACTATCTCCTAACACTACTGACTGCAAGCTCTATTATTAAAGATAGATCACTAGCTATATAGGCGAGGTAAATATTGCGGTGTATACTGCGGTCAGGGCACGCAGACAACAACCAGAAAACAGCAGAGATAAAGGGGTATATACAGATGTATACTGTGCTGTGCTGGAGGCACAGACAACTTCCAATAACTCCTGCAGATGGCAATTGGGCTCAAATAGAGAACAGCTATGTAGGTGGATATAGCAGTATGTACTGGGTACAGAGCACGCAGACAGCACGCACTATCTCCTAACACTACTGACTGCAAGCTCTATTATTAAAGATAGATCACTAGCTATATAGGTGACGTGAATATAGTGGCGTATACTGCGGTCAGGGCACGCAGACATTAACCACTACACAACAGCAAGATAGAAAATCAGCCGAAAACGATCGTGTATACTGTGTTGAATGTACACAGAACACCCACTGCTTCAGACGCCAACACACTACACGAGGCCGCTGCAATGGCGGCCTTATATAGTGTGGGGCGTGCACTACACAGCCTGTGGATGCCTGTGGCCAATCATGGCTCTCCTCGCTGCTGGCGCTGCGATTGGCCAAGCATGCGGGGTCACAGTGCATGCTTGGCCAATCATGAGCCAGCAATGCACTGCGCCATCGCAGTGCATTGTGGGCCGTGAGCGCCACGCGAATTTGACGCGAACGGACCAAAGTGTTCGGACTTCGCCGAACGGACGAACAGCCAATGTTCGAGTCGAACGTACGTTCGACTCGAACACGAAGCTCATCCCTAGTGTTGACTATAAGAGAAAACCAAATAACGTTAAACCACTATAATGATACCTTTATTCCAGATTGTATAGTCTGAAATACAAAGTATTTAGACATACAGAAAATACAATGTTCTGCTGAGTTGAGCAATTACATTATTAGCATAATGCAGATATGTTTTTGATGTTTTATTATAAACCTCTTCTGGGGTTATACAGCCAATCCTAGAGATGTATTATATTTTTGCTTGCTTCACCCTGGGGATGTTAGCATCTTAACAACATAGATCTGGGAGAGTCCAATTTGCTCCTACAAGGATTGTCTGAGGAGTAATGATACATTGATTAATATCATCTGCAAAACAGTAATTTATAACTTGTAATCAGTAACAGTATACTTCTCTTAGCATAATTTGACAAAGTGTTATATAAAAGGACCATTGCTTAGCTTAGAGTTTAGTTCTCTAATGTAAATCAAATTGCCATCGAAGGAGCTAAAGCCCCTACCAATACAGTTATGTATTCATTATACAGTCATTTAAAAGCATTATTTAAAAGTACCTGAAGTGGACCAGATGTCAGCCTCTTGCAATATACTGTACAGCAGAACTCAAACTGGCTGAGGGAGTTTCAGTAATAGGGACAAATCAGGTATACTGTATGTGCAGAACGGAAAAAAATAGTTTTTTGTTTAATTTCAATTCGTTATTTACTAAAATTTGTTTAGTTAAATTCGTTTTCGGAATTAGTTTTCTTTATTTGTATTCAAATTTTCTAATTTGGATTGATTTTTCAGTTCGAATCATTTTCCAATTTCCAAAGAGAATAAAATAGAATAGAAAATAAAGGAATAGAATAAAATAAAAATATTATATAATTAAAAAGAATAACAGAAAATAACAGAATAGAATATAATAGAGTAAAACAGAACAAAATAGGATAGATAGTTAACATACCTATCTCATCGCACCTTCAGTGTCACTTACAACTCCACTTCCTCTCTTCTCCAACTCCCCTTTCCGTTGGGGTCCCCCAAGGTTCTGTCCTTGGACCGCTACTATTCTCGATCTGCACGTCCTCCCTGGGTCAGCTGATCGCCTCCCATGGCTTCCACTACCACTTATATGCTGATGACACCCAAATATATCTCTCTGCCCCCCAGCTCACCCCATCAATCTCCTCACGCATCACTAATCTACTAACAGACATATCAGCCTGGATGTCAAACCACTTGCCCCTTCCCCTGACTTCTCTGTCAAGATCAATGGCACATCTATCAGTCCGTCGCACATGCCAGAGTGCTAGGGGTAACCTTAGAGTCTGAACTTTCCTTTCAGGCCCACATACGATCCCTGTCCAAATCATGCCGCCTTAGCCTCCACAACATTTTCAGAATACGCCCCTTGTTTTACTAAAGACACTCCCTGGTCAACTCTCGCCTCGACTACTGCAACTCCCTCCTCATTGGATTACCTTTACATAGACTATCCCCCCTTCAGTCCATAATGAATGCCGCTGCCAGACTCATCCACCTTACCAGCCATTCAGTGTCCTCCACGCCTCTCTGCCAATCCCCCCACTGGCTTCCACTCACCCAACAAATAAAATTCAAAGTACTAACAATAATTTACAAAGCCTTCCTTTTTAGATTGTAAGCTCTAATAAACAAGACCCTCTGATTCCTCTTGTACCAAATTGTAGTGTAACTATAATGTCTGCCCTCATGTTGTTAAGCGATGCGCAAACTGTTGGCGCTATATAAAACCTGACTAATAATAATAATAATATCTATCTATATCTATTAAATAGAAAGATTATAACCATCTTATGAAATTCAAATAGAATAGTAAAGAATATAACTATTTTTAAATATTTAAATAGAACCAATTCGAATTTGAATAGAATAGAAAATAATAGAATAGAAAATAACGCAATCGTATAGAAAAAAAAACAATATAATATAACCATCTTCCTATTCTAATTATTCTTTTCTATTCAAATTTGAATTTAGGGAAATGGTTATACTCTTTCTATTATATTTTTTTGTAATAGTTATCTTTTTCTATTCTATTATTTTCTATTATTTTTTTTCTATTCTATTCAAATGTATTCTATTCAAAATTCAAATTTCAGAAGATGGTTATATTCTTACTATTCTATTGTTGTTTTTTTCTATACTGTTCTGTTCTATTCTATTCAAATTTATTCTATTAGAAATTGTTATATTATTTCTATTCTATAGTTTTTTTTATTCTTTTCTAGTCTATTCTATTATATTCTTTCTATTCTATTTTTTAATATTCAAATTCATTCTATTTGTTTCTATTATATTCTAGTTTATTTTCTATTCTATTTTGTTCTGTTTTACTCTATTATATTCTATTCTTTTATAATTTGTTATATATCTTTCAGTCGACTGTGATCCCCTCTCGGCAAACCTTCTCTGGCTGGTACAGGGAATAGTTTTCTAATTCGATTAATTTCCGAATTTCCAAAGAGAATAAAATAGAATAGAAAATAAAAGAATAGAATTGAAAAAAATTATAAAAGAATAGAATATAATAGAGTAAAACAGAACAAAATAAAATAGAAAATAAACTAGAATATAATAGAAACAAATAGAATGAATTTGAATATTAAAAAATAGAATAGAAAGAATATAATAGAATAGACTAGAAAAGAATAAAAAAAACTATAGAATAGAAATAATTTTTTTTTTGTTACAATTAGTACAAGTACCGATACTTTTTTTTTTAGTACTCAATGATACTAATTACCTATACCTAACGCAACTGTTTTGTTTTAACTTCAGCTGTCAGAAAAGTTTTTTACAAATGAAATAAATAGATTTTTTTTTAATTTAGCGCTTTTTCAATGTGAAATGTGTAAATATATGTTAATATATAGGTGTAAAAATATTCAGGAACAAAGCAAGCAAAAAAAAAAGTTTTAAGAGTTTAAAAGTTGTTTATCATTTATAAAATAGACGTGAAAATAAGGAAAAAAAAAACCCCACACAGTAAAATAATAATTAAATGGTGGAGAATTGGGAGTTAATTAAGGCTGAGTAGAGTAAATTAAGGGATTAAACAGAGGAACATTTGTTCATCACTTTGATCTGCAGTTGAAGAAACAGAAATATACAAAAAGAAACAATGTTTCTTTTTATTTAACACCGCTTTGACACTGAGCCGCCCCGCAGCCTTATTTTTAGAGCTGCTTTATCAGCATTTTAGCGGCATTATTCGGCTGCTAGTGGGGTGGTTTTAACCCTCATTAGCGGCCAGAAAGGGGTTAAATTAGTCCACAAAACGCTGCTGCAGCGCTTTGCTGGCAGTATAGCAGCTCAGCCCCATTGTTTCCAATGGAAAGGAGCGGTGGAGGAGCGGTGTATTCACCACTCCTCCACCAATGCAAAGAAGCTGCTGGCAGGACTTTTTGTGACGCCCTGCCAGTGCAGCGCCCCAGTGGGAAAGCACGAGTACCTTCACACTATATTTGCAGCTGAGACGCTTTACATGTGCTATTTTTAGCGCTGTAGTGCCTGAAAAATGCCTCAGTGTAAAAGGGGTCTTAGTGTTTCAGGGCTGAGTAATGTTGGTAATAAACCAACTGCTGCTTTTTTTTTGGACAGCTCCAATTACCGGACTTCTGTAACACTGAGGAGACCCACTGACAGCTCAAAGAGGCGAGCCTAAAATTATTGGTTTCAGGTATCAGTGCATTTGCACAAGTACTGATACTTGTGCAAATACCGATACTAGTATTGGTGCAAGCCTACTTTACACTCTTCTGAGTTTTTTCGCTACCCCCAACTTCACTGTGCTTATTCCTAAAGACTCCTCTGCCCCAGCCATGTGTCTCTTTGAATGAGCTTGTAAAAGTATCCTGCACTGGAGAGGATTTATCTATACCTATATTACCGCCTATTAGGTGTTGCCTCTAACTTTCCCGCTCCATATATTGTTAAGTGGGAAAGGAGACCTAGGCATTACCATAAACCCAGTCGACTGGACATTGATCTGGTAAGCCACCAAATTCTCCTGCCAGAATATTGCTGCATTGGAAACCAACTATAAGGTTTTGACCCATTGGCATCTAGTTCCCACCAGGATTGTGAAATATGTTTCTCATAATTCACCTCGCTGCTTTTGAGACTGTGCTACCTCCGGCACACATCTACATATTTAGTGGGCCAGCCCCTTAGATACCTGATTTTTGGCAAATATATTTAACATCATATCCACCCTTTTTGATGATACTCATTCTCCTGATCCCGCTTTGGCCTTTCTAAACAAGAAACCTCCTAATCTGACCTCTCGTCAATTCAAATTATTCTTGCAGGTTACCACAACGGCCAAATAATAGAAAAAGCATGGAAAACTCCTAATTTATGCATTCTAATAGTTTAAAATAAAATTACTGAAGCAACGATACATGCTAAACTTGAAGCCATCATATTAGATAAGGTACGTACGTTTGAGATGCTTTGGAGTGAGTAAAACATTATCTTTCTCCCAAGTTTGATGACTCTCTGCTCTTGTCCTGATTAAAAGATTAGCCTTTTGACCTACACACTTTCTATACCTCCCCTCTCCAGCTGATTTTCAGGGACCCCCCTTCAATGCAAAAGTGAAATCATAAAAATGAAAAAAATCCTTCCAATATAGTGTCCGGGGGTCCCCTTAGTCTACCTGTAAAGTGGCAGATCTGTACCATGTCTAGAATCTACTGCAGCAATAATTGCATTTATAAAGCCATAAAAAAATAAAAAATAAACATTTTCCCTGCAAGCTGCCTTTATTTTGCTCAGCAACAGCTGGGGAGCCAGTGTGTATGATGAGGCCACAATGTAGTGCCCAGGGAACCAGATTAGAGATTTTTGTTGGATACATTCTGGTGTCACTTTGAATTTGACTTTGGATAGAAGTAACGGGTGCATAAAAATTGGTATTTGGGTGTCCTAGGACTCGGCACTATGGAAATATTAGATCTTATAAAAATAGACAAATTTAGTAATCACAATGACTCAATCTTTAACAGCGATTCAAAGTGTCAGCTGCCACTTAAAGGGCAAAATGCAAAACAATATTTCGTACAATATAGTAAATGTCCACAGATACTATAAAGGTACCTCTGATGACTAAAGCAGCTCTACTGTCATTACATATTATGACTAGCTTTCATATGGTAATGACAAATGAGAAAATTGAAGAGTGATAGATGGTGATAAAAGTCCAGGAAGACACAGATGGTGGTCCTAATGTGGTTTAAACATGTGCACCTCACACCAGACTCTACAAGCTGTGCGTCACACTCCCCTTAAGGGTTCTCACTCACGGAAAGGTGACCACATCAAACTTTGATATGTTAACCACGGCTGTCTCCCACATCATGGAGGGTGTCAGAGCTTATACTGGATCTTCCACAGGTAGTCAGACAGAAAAAAAAAGGGTCTCAAATATCGTAATTCAGTTTTACTGTCTCGTTTATTTTAAATTAAAAAATGACATGTTTCGTAAAATCTATTCATCAATCGGTACTTAAAGTTAAAATTGTCAGCATTCAAAAAGGTGTTCTACACAGCGTAGGACCCACGAGACACACAAAACTAGGGAAGACAGCGTCCACTGATTACTTCCGGTTTGTCTCTTCCTGGACGTGGGAGGCAGCCATGGTTAACATATCAAAGCTTAATTTGTTCATCTTTCTGGTGAGTGAGAACCCCTAAGGGGAGTATGACGCACAGCATGTAGAGTCTGGTGTGAAGTGCACATCTTTAAACCACATTAGGACCCCCATCTGCATCTTCCTGGACTTTTATCACCATATATCACTCTTCAATTATCCCATGTGCCATTAAAATATGAAAGCTGATAATAATATGTAATGACAGTAATCAGAGGCATCTTTAGAGTAGGGATGAGCTTGGAGTTCGAGTCTAACTCATGTTCAACTCGAACATTGCCTGTTCGCCAAACAGCAAACAATTTGGGGTGTTCGCGAAAAATGTGAAAAGCCGCGGAACACTCTGTACAAGTCTATGGGAAAAATCTAGTGCTCTTTTTAAAGGCTTATATGCAAGTTATTGTCATAAAAAAGTGTTTAGGGACCTGGGTCCTGCCCCCAGGGGACATGTATCAAAGTTTTTTTCGGGAGCAGTGATTTTAATAATGCTTAAAGTGAAACAATAAAAGTGTAATATTCCTTTAAATTTCATACCTGGGGGGTGTCTATAGTATGCCTGTAAAGGGGCGCATGTTTCCCTTGCTTAGAACTGTCCCTGCACAAAGTGTCATTTCTGCAGGAAAAAGTCATTTAAAAGCACTCGCGGCTATAATGAAGAAAAAAAAAAGTGGGGTTCCCCTAAATTCAATTACCAGGACCTTCAGGTCTGGTGTGGATATTAAGGGGAACCCCGTGTCAAATTTAACAAAAAAAATGACGTGAGGTTCCCTCCAAATATCCATACCAGACCCTTTATCCGAGCACGCAAGGAAAAGGGGGGGACGAGAGAGCTCCCCCCCTGAACCGTACCAGGCCACATGCCCTCAACATTGGGAGGATGCTTTGGGGGTCTGTGACCCCTCAAAGCACCATGTCCCCATTTTGATGGGGACAAGGGCCTCATCCCCACAACCCTGGCCAGTGGTTGTGGGGGTCTGCGGGCGGGGGGCTTATCAGAATCTGGAAGCTTCCTTTAACAAGGGGATGCCCAGATCCTGCCCCCCATTTGAAACGCAGGTTTCCGTTACATCAGAGGGGCTTTCCCCTTGCATCAGAGGGTGCAGGGTCAGGTGACGGGGGGCCCCTCCCTCCTCAGCTAAGAAGTGTCAGGCTGCCGAGATTCCCGCAGTGTCTCCAGTGGAGACAGGATGGATGGGCTGCGCTGGAGGGAGAGATCACCCATCGCTGGATCAGATCACCCATCGCTGGACCCCGAAGAGATGATCATCCATCGCTAGATAGCAAGAATGGATTATCACCGCTGGAATCTTTTTTAATTTTTTAATTTTTTTAATAAAGGACTTTTCCCAACAGAGTGTTTTTTTTAAACAATTTTTTACACTTTCTTTGTGAAATGGTAGGGGTACATTCGTACCCCCTTACCATTTCAAAAAGGGGGGCGGGATCTAGGGGTCCCCTTGTTAAAGGGGGCTTCCAGATTCTGATAAGCCCCCCTCCTGGAGACCCTTACAACCACCGGCCTTGGTTTGTGGGGTTGAGGGCCTTGTCCCCATCAACATGGGGCCATGGTGCTTTGAGGGGTCACAGACCCCCAAAGCATCCTCCCAATGTTGAGGGCATGTGGCCTGGTACGGTCCAGGAGGGGGAGTGCTCTCTCTCGCCCCCCCTCTTTTCCTGCGGTCTGCCAGGTTTCGTGCTCAGATAAAGGGTCTGGTATGGATTTTTGGGGAACTCCACACCATTTTTTTGTTTAAATTTGGTGTGAAGGTCCCTTTAAAATCCATACCCTTCAGGTCTGGTATGGATATTTGGGGGGAACTCCACGTCATTTTTTTTTTAAATTTGACATGGGACTCCCCTTAATATCCATACCAGACCTGAAGGGCCTGGTAATTGAATTTGGGGGAAATTTTTTTTTTCTTATCAATGACTGTTCTCTGTATTACGGGGAGCCGATAATTCATTATAGCCACAAGTACTTTTAAATGACTTTTTTTCCGGCAGAAATTACACTTTGTGCAGGGACAGTTCTAAGCACAGGAAACATGCGCCCCTTTACAGGCATACTATAGACACCCCCAGGTATGAAATTTAAAGGAATATTACACTTTTATTGTTTCACTTTAAGCATTATTAAAATCACTGCTCCTGAAAAAACGTCCCCAAACACTTTTTAGGACAACAACTTGCATATTAGCCTTTAAAATGAGCACTTTTGATTTTGAACATTCGAGTCCCATAGACTTTAATAGGGTTCTAAAGTTCACACAAAGTTTAGGTCTGTTCGCAGGTTCTGGTGCGAAAAGAACCGGGGGTGTTCGGCTCATCCTTACTTTGGAGTATCTGTGGACATTTACTTTATTGTATGAAATGATATGCACCTGTCAAACAGGTAGAGAAAAATTGGTCTTTGGGTGTCGGTGGCGCCTTCCCACTGTAATCCTATAGAGGTACTCTTGACGAAGGCAAACAAATTACAATGATATGCACCTATCAAACAGGTGCTGAAAAATTGGTCTTTGGGTGTTAATTGTGCCCATGAAACCTATACCAAAAACATTCTTCCAGATGAAATGCTTGGACCCTCAAAGCTAGGCAGCCTCGAAGTCCTGCAGAGATTCCACATGCCAAAAAGACTTAAACAGTGACATCGGCATCAGGGGCTTCATAGCTGGTAATCCAGGATGGATTCATTTTTATAAAAGTCAAAATGGTCCATGGAGTCTGTGGACAGACACGTTCTATGATCAGTAACAAAACCTTCTGCATCACCTTTCAAGGCAGCCCAACAACTCAATAGCATACTGGGCAAGTTCTGGCCAGTGGTCTATTCTCATGACCCAGTAAGTCAGTGGATTGTCAGTTGTAAAGCTCACCATCACTGTTTTGGCCCTGAGGTAATTGTTCACCATGTCGCTGCCAATGGGATGTGGAAGCTGACATCCCTGGTGTGGCAGCACGCAGGTAAAGTCACCTGGTTGTATCCAGGATGGGAAATATGTGTGCCCTAGATTCAGGCTTTATGTAGACCTTTACAATTAGAGGGGAAGAGTTAATGAGCCCAGCTGAAGTAAGTGGGCTCATTAAGACCTCTACAAAAAACCCCAGCATGCTTAGGGAGATGCTCCATCCTGGAACCAGTTTTGGGTTGTATAGACTGGGGAGTGTGATATTTGTTCTGTGCGGTGAGTTAACGCCTGTGTGGAAAACCTCTACAACAGAGACAGGGACTGGTGCAGCACAAGGCTGCACTCAGTTGTTAGACAGGGAATCTAAGTGTGTAGTTAGAGGTCAAGCTGACCAGGATTTATTTTCATGTTTTATTTTTTGTTTGGCTGTTATATGTATCACTGCATGTAGCATAAATAAACTGCATCTTTTGTTTTTTGCACCTACAACGCTGTCTTCTGTGCCTGATTTTGTGTTGTGAACCCATCCAGGGGGTCACACACACCCGCTGCCGAGCTAACCCCTCACAGTTGGTGGAGAATTTTGGCAGGTTTTTTTCAATTTTTTTAAAGGCCAGCATGGAGGAGATACTGAGACAGCTGGCTCTAGCAAATGCAAACCAGCAGCAAGCAAATGCAAATCAGCAGCAAACAAATACGGCTTTACAAAAGAGCCTTGCAGCCCAGCAGAAAGCTCACCTGCAGAGTCTGGAAGCTCAGCAACAAGCCCAGCAGCAATCTGAAGCCCGCTTCATAGACCTGTTGCAGAAGCAAGAACAGAATTTTCAACAGAAAATAGAGACATTAATACAGCAACGTCCGCAGACCAATGAAGCAAGTGGTTACAATAATACCGCATCCTTTGGTGTGAGCCGTTTATTGACAAAAATGACTGGAGAGGATGATCTGGAGGTGTTTTTGACCACATTTGAAAGGACTGCTGAAAGGGAAAAGTGGCCTAAGGAGCAATGGGCTGGACTGGTGGCCCCTCTGTTAACTGGGGAATCGCAGAAAGCTTATTATGACCTAGAGCCTGACCAAGCAAAAGACTATGTGGTGCTAAAAACAGAAATATTGGCACGGCTGGGTGTCACCCTGGCCGTCCGGGCTCAGCGTGTGCATAATTGGACTTTTCAGGTTGGAAAACCCCCCAGGTCTCAAATGTATGATCTCATTCACCTGAGCAGGAAGTGGCTGCAGCCAGAGACTTTGACCGCACCAAACATTGTGGAACGTGTTGTTATGGATCGTTTCCTGAGAGCTCTTCCTACTGCCATCCAAAAATGGGTAAGCCATGGAGACCCAGAAAATGCAGATAAACTTGTGGATCTGGTTGAGAGGTACTTGGCTACAGAGAACCTGACCACCTCTTCCAGGGACTCACGGACTTTCCACCCTAAGACCAGATCATTCCCAGTGGCGGGTAAGATGACTCCAAGGGGTGAGGGTGGAGAGAGTGAGAGGGTGGGAGTTCTACCTAAGGTCTGGCGGGAGCAGCCCAGGAAGCCCATGCTGCAAGAGACAGCGAAAAAGATTATTTGCTACCGCTGCCGGCAAGAGGGACATATTGCAGCCAATTGCCCCGTTGTGGATGTGCCTATGCAATGTGACTTTATAAGGGAGAGACGTCAGTCGCTGTTGGCGACAGTTGCATGCACTGCCATTCGGGGACCTGAGAAACATTTATGTAAAATGTGTATTAATGGTAGAAATGTTGATGTGTTGCTGGATTCAGGTAGCCTGGTAACATTGATAAAAGCTGAATTAGTTACTACAGAGGTCTCTGGGAAGAACAGGGTGGCTGTTATTTGTGTGCATGGGGACACCCGAGAGTATCCTGTAACTTCAGTGTTTTTTAAAACCCCCAAAGGTAACCTCTCTCATCAGGTGGGGTTAGTGTCTCACTTACCACATGATGCTATTGTGGGAAGGGATTTTCCAAAATTCTGGGAACTCTGGGATTGTCCTGAGCCCCCCACTGGTGCCCCTATAAACCAGGAAGATGACCAGAATTCCTCTGGGAGTGGTGAGGACTCTCCTGAATTTCCCTTGTCGGTATTGGCGGGGGAAACTCGAGAAACTGGGGGGGAGCCAACATCCTCAGATGAAAACATGCCGTCTGTGGAGTTTTCGGATCTTGAGGTTCACAGGGAAAATTTTGCCACAGAACAGTTAAAAGACCCCACCCTAATAAAGGCACGGGAAAATGTGGTGAAAATAGATGGCGAGTTAGTGAACCCAGATAAGACTTGCCCTTATCCTTACTTCCCTATGGAAAGGGACCTGCTGTATCGAGTGGCTCAAAGGGCAGAAGAAACCATTGAGCAACTTGTAGTGCCCAAACCTTACAGGAAGTTGGTGTTAGAATTGGCTCATGGGCACATTCTGGGAGGTCATCTGGGGACAGAGAAAACCAGAGAGAAGGTATTGCAGAGATTCTATTGGCCTGGGGTCATGAAGGAAATAGAAAATTATTGTTCCTCCTGCCCTGTGTGTCAGAAGTCGGCACCTATGCCACATTTCCGTAACCCGCTGGTACCTCTTCCTATCATTGAGGTCCCCTTTGAAAGGATCGCAATGGATTTGGTAGGTCCGATAATGAAGTCCGCCAGGGGGCATCAGTACATTTTGGTTATATTGGACTATGCCACCCGTTATCCGGAAGCAATTCCTCTCCGAAATACCTCGCCCAAAACCATAGCCAAAGAGCTATCTCTTGTTTTTAGCCGTGTGGGTATTTGTAAGGAACTGCTTACGGACCAAGGTACACCCTTTATGTCCCGGGTTATGAAAGAATTATGCAAGTTGTACAAAGTGACGCAATTGCGTACATCTGTGTATCACCCCCAAACAGATGGGTTGGTTGAAAGATTCAACAAAACCCTTAAACAAATGTTAAAGAAGGTGGTGGATAGAGATGGAAAGAATTGGGACTGTCTAATACCCTATCTAATGTTTGCCATTAGGGAGGTACCCCAATCCTCTACGGGTTTCTCACCCTTCGAGTTGCTCTATGGGAGACACCCAAGAGGGCTGCTGGATATCGCCAAGGAAACTTGGGAAAATGAGAGTTCTCCTCACAGAAGCGTGATTGAGCATGTCGCCCTGATGCAAGATAGAATTGCACAGGTAATGCCAATTGTAAAGGAACATTTAACCCAAGCGCAGTTAGCACAGCAGAGAGTGTACAACCGTGGGGCCAAGACCCGTACTTTTTCCCCGGGGGATAGGGTCTTGGTGCTAGTCCCTACGGTTGAAAGCAAATTTCTGGCCAAATGGCAAGGTCCATGTGAAGTAATTGAAAAAATTAGTGAGGTGAACTACAGGGTTAGACAGCCAGGAAGGCGAAAGCCGGAGCAGATCTATCACGTCAATCTGCTGAAAGCCTGGAGGGATAGGGAATCCCTAGTCGCAGAGACTTTGTCACAAGTACAGCCTGATTGCTTAGTTCCTGAGGTTGGAATAGCAGACACCTTATCGAAACCCCAACAACAGGAGGTTAAAGAGTTTGTACTTCGTAACAAAGAGATTTTCTCTGAGCTTCCGGGACAAACATCTGGCGTAGAGCATGACATTATCACCCCGCCAGGAGAAAGGGTAAAACTAAAACCTTATAGAATACCAGAGGCCCGACGGGAGGCAATACGTGGGGAGGTTCAAAGGATGTTGGAATTGGGTGTGATAGAGGAGTCCCAGAGTGACTCGTCCAGTCCTATCGTACTAGTGCCCAAACCTGATGGGAGCTGGCGGTTTTGTAACGATTTTCGACAATTAAATAAAGTTACAAAATTTGACACCTACCCCATGCCGCGTATAGATGTGTTGATTGACCGGCTGGGAACAGCCCGATATATGACAACTCTTGATCTCACCAAAGGCTATTGGCAAATTCCCCTGGCCGAGTCGGCCAAGGAGAAAACTGCGTTTGTAACCCCAGATGGGGCATTCCAATATAAGAGAATGCCGTTTGGGTTACAGAATGCACCGGCAACATTCCAGCGGAAAATGGATAAGATTCTGAGGCCCCATCAGAAATATGCTGCAGTTTACCTGGATGATGTGATTATCCATAGCACAGACTGGGTCTCACATTTGCCGAAAGTACAAGCAGTCCTAGACTCTATCCGGGAAGCTGGGTTTATGGCCAATCCAAAGAAGTGTACCATTGGACAGGAGGAGGCCAAATATCTTGGGTACACTATTGGGAGGGGGGTGATAAAACCCCAAGTCAATAAAGTCGAGGCCATACAGAGTTGGCCACGTCCCAACAGCAAGAAACAGGTACGAGCCTTTCTGGGAATCGCTGGCTATTATCGACGATTCATTCCCCATTTTGCTTCTCAGGCTGTGCCCCTCACCAACCTGACAAAAGGGAAAGAGTCGGTCATGGTTAAATGGTCCCCAGAGGCTGAAGAAGCATTTCAGTCCTTAAAAACAGCCTTATGTAGCCAGCCAGTGTTGTACTCACCAGACTTCTCTAAGGACTTTGTTGTAAAAACTGATGCATCAGACGTTGGGTTAGGAGCAGTGTTATCCCAGGTCTGGAACGGGGAAGAGCACCCAGTCATTTACCTCAGCAGGAAGTTGAAGTCCCATGAGGTAAATTACGCCACGATTGAGAAGGAATGTTTAGCAGTGAAGTGGGCTCTAGATTCCCTTCGGTACTATCTGCTAGGTAGGCACTTTGACCTGGTGACTGATCACGCTCCTTTAAAGTGGATGGCTCAGAAAAAGGAGACCAATAGAAGGGTAAATAGGTGGTTCCTGGCCCTACAGGAATTTAACTTTACAGTTAAGCATCGCCCTGGTGTTAAAATGGGGAATGTGGATGCTTTGTCTCGGATACATGCGTGTCTGACTGCTTGTGTTACAACCCCAAGGTTGAAACAAGAGGGGGGGGTATGTGGCAGCATGCAGGTAAAGTCACCTGGTTGTATCCAGGATGGGAAATATGTGTGCCCTAGATTCAGGCTTTATGCAGACCTTTACAATTAGAGGGGAAGAGTTAATGAGCCCAGCTGAAGTAAGTGGGCTCATTAAGACCTCTACAAAAAACCCCAGCATGCTTAGGGAGATGCTCCATCCTGGAACCAGTTTTGGGTTGTATAGACTGGGGAGTGTGATATCTGTTCTGTGCGGTGAGTTAACGCCTGTGTGGCAAACCTCTACAACAGAGACAGGGACTGGTGCAGCACAAGGCTGCACTCAGTTGTTAGACAGGGAATCTAAGTGTGTAGTTAGAGGTCAAGCTGACCAGGATTTATTTTCATGTTTTATTTTTTGTTTGGCTGTTATATGTATCACTGCATGTAGCATAAATAAACTGCATCTTTTGTTTTTTGCACCTACAACACTGTCTGCTGTGCCTGATTTTGTGTTGTGAACCCATCCAGGGGGTCACACACACCCGCTGCCGAGCTAACCCCTCACACCTGGGCAACGAGGACTAAAAAAATAAATAAATAAATAAAACTGAAAATGCCTCACTTAGGCGGACACCTTCTCCAGCACTCCTCTCCTTACCAACAGAAGACTCAAAACGACATTTTCCATGACACTGTAACCTACTGGAGTCAGGAATATCGTTATGAAATCCTCTTTAATGTGTCCTCAAGAGATTTTATCTTCTGCACTCTCTGTGGGGACGAGGTGAGTTCTGAGACCTTCCCTTTATAATGGTGGTCAAGGAGGGATGCCAACCAGTAATTATCTTTCTCCTTTATGCTACGTATTCTTGGGTTCCTTTGCGGGCTTTGAAGCATGAGGTTGCCCATGCGTCTCAGATTTACAGAGGCTTGAGAAGCAGACTCCTCCGGGTCACTCAGGATTACAGCATCTGGAACTTCCTTCTCTGAGCCACGTACTACTTCCAAGGGCCCTGGTGTTAGAAAGCCATCGTTTATAGATTGACGTATGTATTCCTCTTCTAAGCCTTTGAAAGTGCCAGAATCCTCCTCCCCTCTCTCCTCCTTTGTTTTCTGCAACATAGGAATTATGATGTCTGGATAAAGTGGGCCTTTAAAAAAAAGGAAGTCCTTCTCTTCCTCCTGCTGCTCTGCCTCCAGTGTCCTGTTCTTAATGCCACGTAGAGTCTGCTCCAGCAGGAACACAACAGGGATTGTGTCTGATTCATGCACTGTCATGGCTCCCCATCCTTGTGGCCTCCTCAAATGGTGGCAATACTATGCATGCATCCTTAATGATCAGCCATTGGCATGGGGAAAAAAAAAGCAGAGGCGGCCTGAACCTGTTGTAATGCCGTATTCACACAGGTATTCAGTGATGGCCCTCTGCTGCATGTATAGCCACTGCAGCATTGACAAAGTCGAGTTTCACCTGATGGGCATGTAAAAAATAAGGCGGCTTATGGGCAGGGGGATTTCCCACTGAATTTTAGCCAACCAAGCACTGACCGCCTATGACCACTTGAAATGGCTACAGACTCTTCTGACCAGCTTTAGCACATCGTGCAACCCTGGGTATGTATTTAGGAAATGCTGCACCACCAAATTTAAGACATGTGCCAGGCATGGCACATGTGTCAACTTTCCCTGTTTAAGGGTGGACAGGAGGTTTGAGCCATTTGTTTCAGACACCATCATTCCTGGCTCCAGCTGGTGTGGTGTAAACCACCTCTGGGCCTGCCCCTGCAGAGCTGCAATAATTTCTGCTCTGGTGTGCTTCCTGCCTTCCAGTCTATGGATAGTGTAGGAGCCACCAGGGCCGTCTTTAATATTGATTGGACCCTGGGCAAAAATTTTCTTAGGGCCCCCCCGCCCCCCCCAACATGCAATTTCGCTCTCCACCTTCTCTGAAACATACAATGAATAGCAGCTAGACTTAGAATCAGTTTACTGTATCAGATCAGGCAGCGATTGCGATTGGTTGCCAGAGGTTACAGCATATCATTACTGCTTACTGACTGGTTGCTAGAGGTTACAGCACTCCTTAAGATTAGTTGTTAGAGGTTACAGCACATTTCTGCTTATTGATTGGCTGCTAGAGATTACTGTACAGTAATACTGCTCACGGGTTGCTATAGGTTACAGCACATCTTCTCCTCACTGCAGGGGGGCATGATATACCTATGAATGCTACCTTTATTTACATCAATGCCATTGGCCTCAGCTATTTACATATGAATGCCGGTTATTTACACGTAAACACAGGGTCTGCAGGTGAGTCATTGTACACAACAATAGGGCAGAGCTGGGCAGCATTAGTAGCAGCACTTCACACTGAGATGTCAGGACACAGCACAGGACTAAAACTTCAAGGGAATGTAAACTGGAATAGCTGGCAAGTATGAGGCAGTTGCTTTGGGTCTCACAACAATGACAGGGCCCAGGGCAGCTGCCCCTTTTGCCCTGCCTTAAAGACGGCCCTGGGAGCCACTAACCATGTGGTACTCTGTTGCAGTAAGCGGGCTTAAGCACTATATAGCAATATGGTGTGACCAAATCCCCATATTTTTTATAGTGTTTTTTGAAAATGTCTAGGTGTTTTAAATAGCCTTGCAGGAGGTAAATGTCTTTTTGCATGTGTGCGCTGTAATATTTTGTTCCTGTCTGAAGCACTACATGGCACCTTTTAGCCTAACTCATGGAATAGCCCTTTGAACGCTTAGGGGGTACCTGATGTTCATAGGATAATTCTGCATAGGAGGGCATGGAGGTGGCAGAGGAGGAAGAGGAGGAGGGGGGGGGGGAGCTCACAGATCTGGCATCATCACCACCAGCTGTATGGAGACATGGGGGCACAATAAGCTGCAACACAAAGCCCTGTCCTGCATCCTTTTGAATTGAAAGCAGCGTTACCTAGTGTGCTGCTAACTAAATATATCATCCCTGCCCATGTTTGCTGAACCACGTGTCAGCAGTAAGTGGATTTTATGGTTGACTGCCTTGTCCAACGATGCCAGAACATTCCCTTCCATGTGATGATAGAGAGATGGTACAGCCTTACGTGAAAAGTAGTAGCGACTGGGAACCTGACATTTTGGTACAGCACATTGCGCGAATTCACGGAAGGGGGTAGAATCCACCAGCCTGAAAAGGCAGAAGTTGGAGAGCCAACAGCTTTGACAAGCTTGTATTTAGATACTGGGCATGTGGGTGGCAGGGACTGTATTTTTTTTTCCGTTGCAGCAAATGGGCCAGAGAAATTAGCTGGCTACAGTCTACAGTTGGTGGTGTGCTGCTGACAGATGTGCTGCTAGGACCTGGGACACCCTGTGCTATACCATCATCCTTGTCAGTGGAGGCTGCTGAGAGATAATGACTCAGAATAGCAGGGACAGACTGAAGTGGATAAGGAGGAGACGGAGGAGGGACAGATTTGTGTCCGTTTTGTGTGGCTTTTAGGTGCGCTTGACAACGGGTTGAGTGGTTGGATGTTAAATGCCTTGTTAAGCATGTGGTACCCAAATAGTTGGTGTTTTTGTCACGTTTGCTGTGCCTGAGATAGCAACAGTGCAATCTGCTACAGATGTGCTGAAAAAGGCCCAGACAGCTGAGCTTTGGGGAGTGGACCAGGAGATAACAGCTGCAGAATGTGATGGAATAGGTTGGCTGCTCTTTACTCTCTTGATGTCGGCCTCCTTGGGGTTGTGCTGCCTCACCTTGAGTTTCCTCCTCTGCTCTATCTGGCACCCAAGTCAAGTCAGTGACCTCATCATCATCATCATCATCTCCATCTCCATCATTACCACTGGAGACAACTTGTTCCCCAAGCCATGACGTATTACCATGAAATGGCAATTTGTGTACCAGTAATCTTCCCTCTCTCTAGGCTCATGTTTCTGTCATCCTCGACATCAGAACCAACATCTGAATCCAGTAATGGCTGGGCATCATTAAGGAGTATGTGGCTGATGCTGTGGTCAAATAACTCAGCTGGCTCCTCAATTGCTGATGTTGGGTCTATGGCAGCAATAGATGTGGACAAGGAGGCAGATTTATTCACTCTGGCAACTGCAGGGGACTGCATACTTGTCTCTGCTTGCATGACAGAGGACGAGGAAGGTTTAGTAAGCCAGTCCACCACCTCCTCTGCATGCTGTGGCTGGATAGCATGGGCAACTCACTAAACAGAGGAAATGATGCCTTGTTTGAGGACTGAATACCATACCATGTCCACCTTTGCCTGTGGACACATTTATGGCTGGCCCCCTTACAGTGCCAAGGGAATGTCTGCCTCTCCTTGTTGTCTTCCCAGATGTTAATGGGAGGGAGGGGTGGTGCTTATAAGCAAATGTAAAGAAGTTGTTGAAATCTGTATGTAGATGCACTTTAATCAATGTAAAGAGCTGTTTGGTGCACTTTAATTTGAGTACTCACACTACATAGACACACTCCATGGATACACTATAATATACTGCAATATAAGGCGCCAAACGTACAGTGACACACAGAACTATATGGTGTTAAACTGGCAGTAATGCACACAAAACTATATGACATTAAACTAGCAGTAATGCACACAGAAGTAAATGGCGTTAAATTGGCAGTAATGCAATCAGATAGATGGTGTTCAACCGTCACTACACTGACACTATCTGAACTGTCCCTACTCTAGCTATACACTAATGTAAAGATTACTGACACAGTCTCACTAAACTACAGTGAAACTATCTGAGCTGTCCCTACTCTAGCTTCACACTATGCAAACTAAATAATGGTCCTTCTCACTACACTCACACTATCCCTTTACTGACACTGCTCTTCGCTGCATTTCACTGCTTCAGCTAATCAGGGCTTGCAATGCACTGTTCAGCGCCGCAATGCATTGTGGTCAGTTCGGGGGGCTAAAAAGTGGTCCAACGACCCTTTTGTTCTGATGATTACTGAACGACTGAACAACCAAACAACCAAAGATCTGCCCGAACTTATGCTTGGCTGTTCACCCATTACTACTGTCTACAAGGTTTAGGAGTATGTTTAATGTTTGACCATTCTTCCAGAAGTGCATTTGTGAGGCACTGATGTGGACGAGAAGGCCTGGCTAGCAGTCTCCACTCGAATTCACCCCAAAAATGTTCTGTTGGGTTGAAGTCAGGAATCTGTGCAGGCCAGTCAAGTTCCTCCACCCCAAACTCGCTCATCCATGTCTTTATGGACCTTGCTTTGTGCACTGGTCCAAATAATTTGGTGGAGGAGGAATTATGGTGTGAGGTTGTTTTTCAGGGGTCGTGCTTGGCCCCTTAGTTCCAGTGAAGGGAACTCTTAAGGCATCAGCATACCAAGACATTTTGGACAATTTCATGCTCCCAACTTTTTGGGAACAGTTTGGAGATGGCCTCTTTCTGTTCCAACATGACTGTGCACCAGTGCACACTAAGATGCAAATTTGATTATGTACATCTCCTGCAACAAAAATAGAATTTTTGGCAAGATACTTCCAAAATGAAACTATGTCTATAGGGATGCAGACCCTGACACTTTCCTCATTAGTGCCCAGCAGGTGTAGTAGCTGATTGATAATTATAAAACCACTCCCATACAGAGTCACTTTGCACATGGGCACATACAAATAAACAGCTATTTCTCCAGAATAACAAAAGGTAGGAATCTGCAACAAAGTTTGTTATCCCCTTGGCGCCGGCGCCTCCCATCTATTTAAGGGGTTTTGGATGCTGGGAGGCATCCTGCGGCTTATGATCATGTGACTGCCTTGATTGGGTGTCATGATGGTCACATGATCTGAAAGCTTCCAGTCGCAAGCAGTAAACCCACTTTGGGCCCAGATGTTTTTGCAATATTGTACACAAATACTGCAAAAGCTCTGTGCCAAAGCCCACCCGCCGAGAGGCCGCATATTTGCGTGCTATCGGTGCCAAGAGGTGAAAATCCTTGCAATGTCATCCAGAGGGGAATATTATTTTTCTCAACAAAAGTAAAGCTATTCTTTAAGTGTTGTACTGGGGACCTGGATATGACCTAAGTAGAAATAATTGATTATCATAACTGATTATGGATTGATGCATTTGTTAATGTTTGTACTTTCACCTTCCATACTTATGAGTATAACAAACATCCTTTTAACTCAACTAGCAACACTCTGGGGGTGATTTACTAAGAAGAAGTCACTGCACCAGTTCATACATTAATTGGTGCACCTGAAAAGTCATTAATCGAATGTGTGAACCGGCGCACATTGAAGCGCAAATAGCGATAACAAATACCCGCATATGTAAACAGCAACTGTGGTTCTCATTGATAATAGCGTACACCCAATCCAATTGGTTAACTTCATCTCATTAGATGCATCTTGTTAGACAATTAGTAGGTGTTTTCAGTTATTTAACCCTTTTTATGCTAATCACATTTCTCTCACTTCTAATATATCTTGAAATGTGTTGTTTTTTTTTCACCCAAATCTTTCAATACATTACAAAGAACAGAGAAGTGTTTCTAACCCCTAAATTTAATAAATTATTTTTTCAGATCTTGATCTTTAAAGGTGACCATACATTGCAATCAGTTAGATCTTAAAATGGAAGTAAACCCTTCCAAACAACTTTGACCTACAGGTAAGCCTAGATTAAGGCTTACCTGTAGGTCCAAGTAATATCTCCTAAACCTATATGGTTTAGGAGATATTTGCCCGAAAATGGGCACCGCTGTCTACGGCGCATGCGCCGTAGACAGCGGCGCGCAGGCGCACTAAATGCGGCAAGTCCAAGAATGGATTTGCCAAATTTGTCTACTCCCGTGCGCATGCGCGGGAGTGACGTCATCGCGGCTCCGGCGAATGGCAGCGTCGGAGCTCCGAGACGCGACTCCCGTGCGCATGCGCGGGAGTGACGTCATCGCGGCTTCTCCGCTGTCATTCGTCGGAGCTGCGAGAGACGCCACAACCAAGATGGATGCGGCGGACTACAGGTGACAGCGGCGACTTCGCTGGCTCCTGTGTCAGGTAAGTGACACATAATGAGCTACTATGCGATGCATAGTAGTCCATTATGCTTTACCTTTGCAGGGAAAAAAAGAGGAAGTAAACCCATCAGGGTTTACTTCCTCTTTAAATAATCTGATTTAGTACAAGAGACTGTATGATTTTCTATAATTTGAATTCATTGTTCAAGTGTGTCTTCCGATTACCTATTTTGCCTAAATATTGAGCTGTACAGAGATTGGCCAATCAGATTGCATAGAGCATGACCATCTTAAGTGCCAAATTTGGAATGTAGATGTGCCATGACCCACTTGTATTTTCCAAATGATATTTCTAGGGCATTATACAAGGCACATGAAAAAAAGCACCTTTTTTCAAGACATGCTAGAGTGATCAGGAATCGTCAAACCATGGCTCTCCAGCTGTTGCGGAACTACACATCTCATGAGGCATTGTAAAACTCTGACATTCACAGACATGGCTAAGCATGATGGGAATTGTAGTTCCTGAACAACTGGAGGGCCGTAGTTTGAAGACTCCTGTGCTAGACCATTATTGTGCCTCCAGAATTGGGAGTGTGGCATCTACCCAACTTCTCTTTGATAGTGGACACAAGAACCTACATCTATAGATATAACTATATCTATATATTACACACATACACTAGGGATGAGCCGAACACCCCCCGATTGGGTTTGCAGCATAACATGGGAACAGGCAAAATATTTTTTGAACTCGCAAACACTGTTAAAGTCTATGGGACACAAACATGAATAATAAAAAGTGCTAATTTTAAAGGCTTTTATGCAAGTTATTTTCCTAAAAAGTGTTTGGGGACCTGGGTCCAGCCGCAGGGGACATGTATCAATGCAAAAAAAAGCGGGAGCAGTGACTTTAATAATGCTTAAATGACAGAGGATGAGGAAGGTTTAATAAGCCAGTCCACCACCTCCTCTGCATGCTGTGGCTGGATAGCATGGGCAACTCACTAAACAGAGGAAATGATGCCTTGTCTGAGGACTGAATACCATGTCCACCTTTGCCTGTGGACACATTTATTGCTGGCCCCCTTACAGTGCCATGGGAATGTCTGCCTCTCCTTGTTGTCTTCCCAGACGTTAATGGGAGGGAGGGGGTGGTGCTTATAAGCAAATGTAAAGAAGTTGTTGAAATCTGTATGTAGATGCACTTTAATCAATGTAAAGTGCTGTTTGGTGCACTTTAATTTGAGTACTCACACTACATAGACACACTCCATGAATACACTATAATATACTACAATATAAGGCGCCAAACGTACAGTGACACACAGAACTATATGGTGTTAAACTGGCAGAAACGCACACAAAACTATATGACCTTAAACTGGCAGTAATGCTACCCCAAAGCACCCTCCCCATATTGAGGGCATGTGGCCTGGTGCGGTTCAGGGGGGCACTCTCTCATCTCCACTCTTTTCCTGCAGTCTGCCAGGTTGTGTGCTCAGATAAGGGCCTGGTATGGAATTTGAGGGGACATCCACGCAATTTTATTTTTAAAATTTTGGTTTGGGGTTCCCCTTAATATTCATACCCAAAAGGGCCTGGTAATGGACTGTGGGGGAATCCCATGCCATTTTTTTCAATTACATTTATGTGCCAAGACCGTCAATTCACTATAGCCGCGAGCACTTTTAAATTACTTTTTTCCTTTAGAAATGTCATTTTGTGCAGGGACTGATATAAACTTGGGAAACATGCGCCACTATAGTATGCCACTACAGGCATACTATAGACACTCCCCAGGTACGAAATCTAAAGGGATATTTCACTTGTATTGTTTCACTTTAAGCATTATTAAAATCATTGCTCCGGAAAAAACAGCAATTTTTAAAACTTTTTTGTGCATTGATACATGTCCCCTGGGGCTGGACCTAGGTCCCCAAACACTTTTTATGAAAATAACTTGCATACAAGCCTTTAAAATTAGCACTTTTTTATTATTGATGTTTGTGTCCCATAGATTTTAACGGTGTTCAAATTATTTTTTGTTTGTTCGCATGTTCTGCTGCGAACTGAACCGGGCGGTGTTCGGCTCATCACTACTACAATTCCCATCATGCCTAGTCATGTCTGTGAATGTCAGAGTTGTATAATGCCTCATGGGATGTGTAGTTCCACAAAAGCTGGAGAGCCGTAGTCTGATGATTCCTGACCACTCTAGCATGTCTTGAAAAAAGGTATTTTTTCATGTGCCTTGTATAATGCCCAAGAAGTATCATTTGGAAAATACAAGTGGGTCATGGTACATCTACAGTCCAAATTTGGCACTTAAGATGGTCATTCTCTATGCAACCTGATTGGCCAATCTCTGTACAACTCAAAATTTAGGCAAAATAGGTACACACTTGAAGAATTAATTCAAATTATAGGAAATCAAACAGGCCCTTGTACTAAATCGAATTTAAGATCTAACTGATTGCAGTGTATAGTCACCTTTAGCCCCCATTCACACCTATGCGAATTAGATGTGCATTTCCCCGCATCTAATTCGCATAGTAGGAGAATGTGACTGGCTCCCTATGGAGCCAGTTCACATATCTCCAGGGCGGCTGCGGAGTGCACTGCAGAAAAAACGTGTGCATCTTTTTGCTCAATTTCAGGGCCGAATTCAGGCATAGAATCGGCCCCGATTCGTCCCTGAAGCGGGGAACAGGGACACACAGCGTTCCTGTGCGTTCCTCAGCGGGTTATAGTGTGAACCCGGGCTTAAAGATCAAGATCTGAAAAAGATAATTTATTGGATTTAAGGGTTAGAAACACTTCTCTGTTCTTTGTAATGTATTGAAAGATTTGGGTAAAAAAAAAGAAAAAACAAAAAAAACAAACACATTTCAAAGATATATTAGAAGTGATAAGAATACGATTAGCATCAAAAGGGTTAATTAACTGAGAACACCTACTAATTGCCTAACAAGACACATCCAATGAGATGAAATTAACCAATTGTATTGGATTATTAAAATCACTGCTCCCAAAAAAAAAAACATCAGTTTTTAAAACTTTTTTTTGCATTGATACATATCCCCTGGGGCAGGAACCAGGTCCCCAAACACTTTTTATGACAATACCATGCATATAAGCCTTAAAAATTATAACTTTTGATTTCTCCCATAGACTTTTAAAGGGTGTTCCGCAGCTTTTGAATTTGCTGTGAACACCCCAAATTGTTAGCTATTCAGCGAACAGGTGAACACCCGATGTTCTCATCCTTAGTATACACACGCACACTGGAGCAGGAAGCTATATACATTGGCCCGGAAGTGAATCTGTACACAGGACATAGGCTTACTCTGCCTGTAAAGTGGTGCATCTGTAGCATGTATCCAAAATTCTGCCTCAAAGATGTATGGCTTTAGAGAAAACTTACAAATTTGCAAGATTTTAACCCAAAACAAAGAATAGTCTATCCCCTCAATATATACAAGGCCATTTGGGTTTGTTAAGGCTTAAAATGAGAACCCCCACGTGAAAATACCACCCCAAACTAAAAAACTATTATGCCCCTCCCATACACTAACAAACCCCTAGCCAAACACACAGCAAGCCAACCCATGAAAGGGGGGTGGATGCTTGGGGGCATAAGGGGCTCGGGCACCCCAAAAATCAACCACCTTGTTCCTGATTTTAATATTTTTACATGGTTTATGAGACATGTTTACTGCTTGCAGCTGATTCAAAGAGGATTTATCGGTTTGTTATTGTTAGTGGAGGCGCACAGGACGTTCTGTATAATTTTAATGCCCCAAAGGCAGCCAGCTATGTTGCGTGAATGTGGCCTTGTATGGTTCAGGAGGGGGTTGGGCGATCGCTCTTCTAACCCCCTCTCCTAGCTGGCCCTGTTGTATGCTCTGAAAAAGGATGTTTTTTGAATTGGTGAAGGCAGCTCACAGCCTTTTGAGAATGTAATAGAGTGTGGAGTTCCCCTTTCAAAGCAAGAGTTAGCCCATGGAAATCCAAGGGATTCAAAGGTTAAATGCCCATAAAATAAAGTTTAGAGGTGCGTCCGTTCAACCAATGCAATTGCATGTAGCGTTGCTTAACATTTACTAAGATTTTGGCCATGCAGTGAACAAACGCATGTGAATGAGAACAAGAGGCGTTTGTGCAAGCACACTGCTTACATTGATCTCACACAGTTCTAAATGTACTTGAAGGCACAGCTGGCTTTCTCTGAAAAAGTTACTTTCTCATTCTATTTTGGGCATATTTGTTACTTGGGCAGTTATTACTATAGTTACTCACATCGAGGCCTTGTCCAAGATGGCGCTGGGAGGGGATGTGTAGCGTTGAAACTCCTGGAGACTGCCTTCTTCTCCTCCATTTCTTGGGTGCAGAGTGTACTGAACACACCGGACAATGTTCCCTCTGTCCTCGGTACCACCTCTGGGGTATGCCAAAGATAAAACTACAGCCTACCACCCAATGCACTGCCCCGGTAGCTGCTGCTGCGTGCAAGGCTGGAACCGCGGGCTTGCCTACTAAGCCTGCCCACATGGCTGCACAGACGGAGGTGATGGTCAGCACCTCTGCCACAGTGGCTGAGTTTACGGCAGTGATGCAGGTGATCACTAATCTGACAGACAAGATTGATTACATTCAGACGATTGTGGAATTCATTCATAAGGATCTCGACTCCTTTCGTGGCCGGGTGTCTGAGATGGAGCAGAAGGTATCGCAGACTGAAGACACGGTACGTGACCATGTTGCTGATTTTCATACCCTAAAGACTAAGGTCAAGGCGCTAGAAGCACGAGCTGAGGATTTTTTTTCCCGCCTGTTGCGTTTTTAAATTTGCACATTATTTGCCTGAAGGGGCTGAGGGCTCCAATGCTACCACCTTTACTGAGTGCCTCCTGCAGCAATTGTTTCCCTCATATACCCTTCACTTGGGGGGCCTCAAGGAGCCCCACCTCGCACCTTCATCTTTACGTTGTTGCACTTCCGAAATCATGACCTGCTGATGAGGGAGGCGAGAGCCCTGGGTGAATTGCATTTTGAGAATGCAAACTGCTGCTTTCCCTGGATTATTCATTGGAAATGCAGTGTCAAAGGAAATCATTTGATTCGGTGAGAGCGAGACTTCACACCAAGAGCATCAAATACAGCTTGCTGTTTCCCGCTAGATTGTGGAGGATGGCGAATCTGTGCAGTTCTTCACATCCCCTTAAAAAGCCTCTGCTTGGATTGATACACCACTTCCTGCTCTGTTGGTGGCTGGATTTATATTGAAGCTGTTCCCTTGGAGGCTATGGTGTCATCCTACTGGCTTATGCTATGCTGTCCTGGACAGGATACAAACTGCCTAGCCTTCTCCCATATACTTATGGCCGGTGCCTGTAAGCCTGTGGGCTGTTCTTTTCACACCTGATATTTAAGTTTTATACCCCAGCAGCTGCTGGGAGACTGCACCTGTTCTTTTCTACCGGTTTCAAGTTTCACCACAAATGTTTACTAAGTGAATAACTGCCGGACTAAAGATGTAATTTTGCACACGCTTTCCCCTGAAATGTGTTTCAGCCTTTATTTTGTTTGGGGGTCTGAAACCTCCCCAAAGTTTAGGCTGGGGGTGGTGGGTGGGGGATGGGTGGTTCAGTTGGGGTTGCTATGTTGTCTGTTTGTGTTTTTTTTGTTTTTCTACAAGTGGTGTTTATATATGCTACTCTGGGAAACCATACTCTAATTGACTTGTTATGTGCTGTGGTCCGGGCTTTGCTCCTAACCCTATCTCTGTTCATCATCATGTTGAACCTTAATTTGACTAGTGATTATGGCTAATTGTACTATTGTCTCTTGGAACACCAGGGGCTCAATTCCCCAGTGAAGAGGTCCCAGGTTTTTCAATTTCTGAAATCCTTTCGCCCACAGATTTGTATTCTGCAGGAGACCCATCTGACTGGGAGTAAATTATTGAGTCTTAAGAAGCCCTGGGTGGGTCACCATTACCACTCCTCCTATACCAATTACTCCAAGGGGGTTAGCATCCTGGTTTATAAATCCTTTCCCTTTCGACCACTGGCATTGGAACTGGACCTTGATGGCTGCTATGTTATATTACATTCCATGTTGGATAGACTGGAGGTGGTTCTGGTGGGACTATACTTGACTCCCCCTGCCTCCTTTAGACTACTTAATCAGCTGGTTGCAAAAATTGTGACTTATTCTACTGACAATGTACTAATTTTTGGGGACTTTAATCTGGTCCCAGATGCTGGGGAGGACAGACTCTCCTTGGTGGCTTGTACCCCCTCTGAGTTGGCCGCATGGGCGGAGGCCTCTAACTTTACCGATTTGTGGAGGTGGCATCATCCTCAACAACAGGCCTATACTGTCACTCTGCCTCACATAAAACCTTCTCTTGCATAGACCTGGTCTATGCTGGGTGGTCTGTTCTCCCCAGGGTTCGGGACCTCTCCGTTCTTCCTCGTGGCAACTTGGACTGTGCACCAATTGCTTTATGTCAGGGCTGGCTTAGCCCTTCCTTCTCTGGGCTGGCCGCTCAGCTGTCGGCTAATTGCCAGCTCTCATTTCTCTCCACAGTTACCAGCTGTTCCTGATCATGCTCGTCTGACCTGCCTACTTAAAGCTGTCCAGCTCACTTCACCTCTGCCTTCATCTTGGTCACATCACACGAAACCATCTCCTGCGGTTCTGTTTTAAAGACTGGCTTGCTGACATCCCTTCTGGCTCTGTATCCTGCTTGCTGTTGCTCTACTTGGATCCCTGACTTCTGGCCTGGCTGATTACGCAATCTGGTTACTGAAATCTGGCCTGGCTGGCTACTCGATCCGGTTACTGGACTCTGGCTATGCTTTGACTACGCTTTTTCTATTTACCTTTTTATTTTTATTTAATAAACAAGTGTGATTTAATTGTACTTCTGTCTCTGTCTGATTCATGGTTTCTGACAGTAGGCGAAGGCCCTGAATTCAGAAGATACAGTCAATCCACTTGTTGGTAATATTTTTTCCAGATTGGATGAGCAAGATCACAGCATGGATCAGTTTGCCATGGCATTACAAATGCTCCTGAGTCGCACGGCTCACCTGAAATCCTCCACGGTGGCTGCTCCGGTACAACCTGAGTCACAGGCCATCCCTGCTGCTGCGCCAGTCTCTGTGCAGGCACCCGCCTCGAGTATTACCTCTATAAGAGGTATGACTGGTTCTTCTCCGCTTCCCCAGCGATTTGTGGGTGATCCAGTTCAATACAGAGGGTTTCTCAATCAGGTTGAGATATACTTCGAGATGCTGCCCTAGGCATTTCCCACGGACAAAAGCAAAGTAGGTTTCATGATATCTTTGCTTTCTGAGAGAGCTTTGGCCTGGGCTAACCCTCTATGGGAGACGTAAAAACCTGTTTTCTTGAGTTACCCTGAGTTTGTGGCCTCCTTTAAAAGGGTATTTGATGTTCCTGCACACTCCACTTCTGCTGCCAAGTGCCTCATGTCAATCAGAGTATGAGAACTGTTGCCGACTACGCCCTTGAATTCCGTACTCTGGCAGCAGAGGTTGCTTGAAACAATTAGGCTCTCATGGCTGCTTTTTCTCATGGTCTCTCGGATTCCATCAAGGATGAGATAGCAGACCAAGATATACCCACTGAGCTGGAGAGCTTGATCTCGTTTGCCATTCTTATTGACTCCAGAATCAGAGAAAGACTTTCTCTTAAGGAGCGCATGTGGAAGCCTCCTGTACGTTTGCCTCTGAGCTTTGTAGTCCCACCCATGCCTCCCTCACCTCCCATGCCTCCTGGTACCGAGTCAGTCAGTGAAGATGAACCCACGCACCTGGGCTTCACGCGTCTCTCTGTGGATGAAAGAGCCTTTAGGAGGAGGGACAGATTGTGTCTTTATTGTGGCCAGGCAGGTCACTTTTTGAAGTCTTGCCTACCCATCCAGGGAATGCCCGAACCTTGAGGTCCTGTCATGGACAGACCTTAGGTGGCATTGTTTCGTCCCCAGTTATCCAGAAGGATAAGCCCCTGGTTTCGGTCACCCTTTCTTGGGCTAAGTCGTTCATCGAGATACAGGCTCTAATTGACTCTGGGGCTGCAAGCCTGTTCATTGATGCTACATTTGTTTCGCAGCACTCGATTCCGCTGCAGCTGCGTGACACTCCACTTGCCATTGAGGCTCTTGATGGGAGACCTTTACAGCCTGCCCATGTGACTCATGAGACGTTTCCGTTGTCCATGGCCGTAGGGGCTCTTCACCATGAGATAATCCAATTCCAACTTATTTTCTCACCCAGGTTTCCGCTGGTTATTGGTTATCCTTGGTTACAGAGGCACAACCCTCTTTTGATTGGCTCCGTGCTGAGGTTCTCTCCTGGTCACCACAATGCAGTGAGACATGCTTTCTGAAGGTATCCAAGGTCCTGTGCCCCTCTTCACTCCCCTCCCTGCCGGAGGAGTACCGCAATTTTAGCGATGTATTTGATAATGGTCAAGCCGGTAGTTTGCCTCCAAACCAGTCTTATGATTGCGCAATTGACCTTCAACCTGGTGCCATACCTCCTTGTGGCCAGGTTTACCCTTTGTCGGTCTTGGAGTATAAGGCAATGGAGGAGTATGTTGCTGATGCACTTTCTCGAGGTTTCATCTGCAAATCCTCATCTCCTGCTGTTGCTGGTTTCTTCTTTGTGAAGAAGAAGAGCGGTGAACTGAGACCTTGTATAGATTTTAGGGGTCTCAATCGTGTCAGGATTAAGAATGCCTACCCGATTCCATTGATTACAGAGTTATTTGACCGCCTCAAGGGAGCAACGGTTTTCATGAAGTTTGACTTGAGAGGGGCATACAATCATGTGCGCATTAAGGAGGGCGGCGAGTGGAAAACTGCGTTTTATACCAGAACAGGCCATTATGAATACCTGGCAATGCCTTTTGGCCTTTGTAACTCCCCGGCAGTTTTCCAGGAATTTATTAACAATATCCTCCGAGATTTGTTGCAGTTATGTGTGGTGGTTTATGTCGATGATATCCTCATATTTTCCAGGTCCCTGGAGAGCCACCACACAGATGTCTTTTGTGTGCTTCAGAAACTAACAGAGAACAATCTCTATTGTAAACTGGAGAATTGCGAGTTCCATTGTGAACAGGTTACATTCCTGGGCTATGTCATTTCCACTGCTGGTTTTTCGATGGACCCAGAGAAACTTTCGGCAGTCCTACAGTGGCCTCGACCCGTGGGTTTACGTCCTCTGCAGCATTTCCTGGGATTTGCCTGCTCTCCCCGGGCCTATTTGCACTGGCAATGGAGCCTCTGGCGGTCCGTTTTAGGTCTGCCTCATCAGTAGAAGGCATTCAGGTGGGGGTGCTGGTTGACAAGATATCTCTGTATGCAGATGATACCCTCTTGTATTTAAAGGACATCTCCTTTCTACCTGCGGCACTAAAAATTGTTGAGGCCTTTGGGTCTTTTTTAGGTGTAAGAATCAATTGGGCTAAATCATTCCTGTTTCCTCTGCATGTCTCGAACCCCCTTCCTCAGTTTGATACCCCATTAGCTTGGGTTACTGAATTCAAATATTTGGGGGGTGGTGGTGCAAGCCCCTTTGTCCTCATACTTTGACCTAAACCTACTGACGCTGCTAAGGGTATGGTCCCAGGAGTGCATGGCCTGGAGGTCTCTCCCTCTCACTCAGGTGGGTCGAGTAAATTTAGTTAAGATGTATTTACCAAGGTTCCTATACCTTTTTTGTAGCTCTCCTCTGTTACCACCAGCTTCCTTTTTTGATAAATTGAATGGCATTATATCCTCCTTCCTGTGGAATGGGAGACCTCCACTGGCTATTTCCACACTACAGTTACGTCTCACACAGGGAGGTCTGTCCTTGCACAATTTCTGGCCTATTTCTGGGCGGCAGTCCTGGTGACAGTAAGGTGGTGGTTCTCCCAACCTAGAGTCCGACTGTAACCTTGGAGGCAGCTATTATGGGATCCTATTCCACCCTTAGCAACCTAGTGTTCAGGGGGGCGAGGTCACACCCTGGGATTACGGAGCTAATGCCCACCACCATCAAGATGTGGCATAGGGCCCATTAACACTCTCCAGAGACGTTTTTCCCCTCATGTTTCCCTTTGAGGGAATCCCAAGCTTACATGTACGAATAAAGTTTTGGACCCGCAGTTATGAGCTAGGAAGGGGATAGTGAACCTTAAACACATTGGGGGTTATTTACTAAAGGCAAATCCACTTTACATTACAGGTGCACTTGCTGTAGATCTGAGGGGGACATGCAAGGAAAATAAAAGTGTTTCCCCTCATATAGATCTTCCCCTTAGATCTACAGCGACTGTACTTCCAAGTGCACTTTCAGTGGACTTTCAAGTGCACTTGCAGAGCACTTGTAGTGCAAAGTGGATTTGACTTTAGTAAATCAACCCCATTGTGTTGGAGAGCAAGCTCCGCTCATTTTCTGATCTTAGGACTGCTTATGATCTATCACCAGTGGATGTTTTTTTAGATACTTTCAACTCCAAAACACCTTTCACAAGCAGTTCCCACCTTCTCTCTCTCACACGGGAGTCTGATCCGGTAGAGAGCTTACTCATTGCTAAGGTTATAGACAAGCCCTTATATTCTCTATACTTCTGTCTTTCTATAGCCTCTACTAACAAGTTGGACAGTACTTTTGCTAAATGGCAGGTAGATATTCCCAGTTTGAAAGAGGAGTAGTGGGAAGACTGTTGTCCTCGTTTGTTACGAACATGATATCAGCCAGGGATCGGTTCCTCCAGATTAAATTCCTGCATAGGGCCTACTTTACCCCGAAGAGAATAAAAGTAATGAATCCTGCAGTCCCAGTCCCCTGCCCAAGATGTGGTACATAGGCTGCTTCCTTTTTACAAATGGTTTGGTCCTGTCCACAGCTCAACGCATATTGGCTAGTGGTCCTTGCTGATCGAAACCTTCGGTCGGATACCAAAATCATGCCACTAAATGTCTTTGATGACCACACTATATCCCACTATAATAGGTTATTTTTGAGGTATGCCACCTTCTGTGCACGAAAGGAGATATTTTTTTCATTGGAAGGATGTCCTACCACCCACAATATATACATGGCGCTCTGTCCTGAACTCTGTTTTGCCTGTGTACAAGATCACATACCTTAACCGGAACTGTCCCAAAACATTTGACGAGGCCTGGGTGGGCTGGATAGATGCCATGGAGGAGGAGGCTCCTTCGCTTGTTCAAGATTCTGTACTCTGATTCTCATCTGCTTATGGGTATCCATGTCTTCGTATTTCTTTGCAGGGTTTTGTATGCAATATTATCCCTTGTAGCCTCCCCATATTTTTTCCTCCTCTCCCCCCGCAGGCCGCAGGATACAATTTCTCCCTCCCCTCCCCCCCCCCATCCTGCTATAGATACGTTCATCTCTATGCCACAATGCACCAGTATCGATAACTGTTTTATTTGTAAGAAGTGACCTAGTTTGGTTTAATCACCTGTTATGAATATGGTTCTGCATGTTTGTTTATCCCTGATATACAAATTAGTTGCCTATTGTGCCTGATCACCGCTTGTATTTTCAAATATCTTGAATAAACTTTTTCTTGTTAAAAAAAAAAAAAATCTTCCTCACATCACCCCATAATATTGGTACCTCCATCAATATTAATTTGGAGATGCCATGTGCCATGTCCATAGTTGCATTCTCCCGTACGCCGAGATCACTATATTAAATGGGAGATTCTTGCCCTGTTACCGGCGCACCATTTCGTAAATATAGAAATGTGCGTTTCGCCTCACCGTGCGCCTCTACTGATGGATATGGCTTTTGTAAATCACCCCCTCTGAATGATCAGGTATGCTCTTTACCACAGTGTCTTTTGTCCCACACCGAAATTTAACTGTAATGAGGTGTTGTTGGAGACCAGTTTCTGGGTGGCCTGGCATATTCTGATAAGTCTTCTCTGACTTTTAATCATGTAACTTCAGCTAGTGTTTACTTTAGTTTATAAAAAGGTTGTAGGGACTATCCAGTGCTCTCTTTTGTTGTTTTCTGCTTTTCGGTATGGTGTCCATCCAGGATACATATGTGGACTGTAAGAGGCAGGGCTGGCAAATTGTTGTTTGTAACATGTTAGCAAGATTGGGTGAACATCTAGAGGATATTTTGCTAGCATTAAGCCTTCTATAAATCAGATACGTATGTGACAATTATTCTAATTATAGTGTATATAATCAACTACCTGATTATTGGAACCTTTTTTAGCACAATCAATTATACAGTGAGAAGAACATTTTTCTCAGTTTCTCTGATAAAATATGTGCAATATTAAACAGCGTTTCTTTCAAATTCAAGGACAGGGTTCATTTCTTTGCCAGTGTTATATCCATAAATAACTCTTCTGTAGCTATCCCAAGAGTATCAATTTCCATTTAATTAAAGTAGTTGGCTCTGGCTCAACTCTTCCACAAATAGGTAAATAATTAGTAAAGAGGGCTGAATGAAAAGTTATTTAAAATGCATAAATTGTAAAAGGACAGAGATTCTTTATGGACTGATACATTTAATTATCTGAAAATACAATTTCACAGATATCCAACATTCTAGAAAACGTTTAAACGCCACTTTCACTAAATCCTGTATTAGTGTATTGTATTAGAGTACTGTGTATGACTGTCCAACAGAAGACTGCAGTGGAGAGACAAGAGAGAAATCTGCAAACTATTGTATTCCATTTCAGTGATTCTAAAAGAAAAATTAACTAAGATGTTATGTTTAATATTTTTTTTTAATTTGGACTAGAACCTGATATGTAAAATCAACCAGTTATAGAACATTTCAAGGTATGGTGTTGTACTCCTATGGATGGGTGTATATGTAGCTACCCCAATTGCTGGTGTTCTTCAGATTCTATACCACAGGCAGGCAGCTGCAGCAATTACAGTCGGTGTATTGTGTCATCTGCACAGTGTGCACATAAAGCTACCCCAATTGATGGTGTTCTGCTTATCCTATCTGCAGGCTGCTGTAGCAATTACAGTCGGTGTATTGTGCCATCTGCACAGTGTGCACCTAAAGCTCCCCCAATTGTTGGTGTTCTTCTGATCCTATACCACAGGCAGGCAGCTGCAGTAATTACAGTCAGTGTATTGTGTCATCTGCACAGTGTGCACCTAAAGCTACCTCAATTGCTGGTGTTCTTCTGATCCTATACCACAGGCAGGCAGCTGCAGTAATTACAGTCGGTATATTGTGTCATCTGCACAGTGATTGTCTAAAGCTACCCCAATTGCTGGTGTTCTGCTGATCCTATACTGCAGGCAGCTGCAGTAATTACAGTTGGTATACTGTGTTCTCTGCACAGTGTGCACATAAAGCTACCCCAATTGCTGGTGTTCTCATACTAATAATACTACAGGCAGGCAGTTGATTCTGCTAGCTGCAGTATATCAGTATATATACGTCCCAGCTTTGTGCAGCTACATCTCCCTGCAGGCCTTTAGTATGTCTGGAAGGCCAACAAGGAGAGGCAGACAGTTACGAGCCAATAAAAGAGAGCTAGCAGGCTCTGTGTCTAGAGGCAGCAGTGCTGGTCGTGGACACGGTGCATCCTCATCAGCACGTGGCCATGGGACACTCTTTCCTTATTTTCAGCAGCTGGGCACGTTCAGCCGCAACATCCCGAAGACTTGGTAGAGTGGATGAACAAGCCGTCCTCATCCTCCGCATCCTCTCTCACCCAGGCTCAGGGTACTTTGTCCGGCAAAGCAGCTGCCAATGCGGCCTCTTCCCTCAGCTCAATGGCATCAGTCACTCCTTCCCTAGCCCCACCATGTCCTCCTGAGGAGTCCCCCAAACTATTTGACCACAGTGTTGGGTACATGCTTGGGCACCACAAGCTTGACCAGACATATGTTGACCTGCCATGCAGTTCGTTGGTAAGCATACCTAAAATACCCACACCAAAGAACAAAGTGGACATCTCTTTGCTCCTCATCAGTTGGGATCTCCAACCCCACTATACCTCCAGTCCTCCCTGAAACCTGCACTGAGAGGAATGAAGGTGTAGAATTGGGGGTGTGGCCTGACGAGCGGCGCGAATGGCAGCTATCTAGGAGAGCTCCCAATCCTCCACGGCTCCACAACGCAGCAAAACCAGGGAAAAATCAGGGGGGTGTTTAGTGTATGTACAGGTGGAGGAAGGGGGGATAATGTGAGGAACTGTGAATAAACATCATCTAGGTGCTAAGTTGGACCCACCCAGTATATGATGTAGTATGTACGACCCGGGGATCAGAAGCAGTATCCAACCCAGAGCACCTGCAGTGGTGATGAGGCAGGTTATACCCCAGGTAGATCAACCACTAGAGAAAGTATTACTTGGCAGTCCCCCTGCATTCAAGAGCCTGAAAAACATACACAGAAAAAGTATGGACATAAGCAGGAACCCTCCTGCAAGTATCAGTATATGCTGGCAGGAGAAGGGGGAAGAGAGCATCATTGTAGGATTTTAGTTTTTTTTTCTCTCCCCCTTCCCCCTTCTCTCCCCCTTCCCCCTTGTTTCCCTTCCCCCCCTCTCCCCCCCCCCTTCCCATCTTCCTCTCCCTCCCCGTTTTACTTCTTCTTCCCTTCTTCCTTTCACTCACCCTTCACTTCCCCTACCGCCACATTTATTTTTATTTTCCCTTTTTTCCCCCAATTTCCCCTCCCTTCCCTCCCCCTTTCCATTTTTCCTTCCTCCTCCCCCTCCTTTGCTCCCTTCCCCTTTTCCCTTCACCTGTGTGTCAATGGACTCACCATTTCCAGTCATGTTAGATAATATCAATATAATATTGTCCAGCTATTTCACCTTCCAGTGCCTCCTGTGTTCGCTGCAGGGGGACTACCCTATCTTGGGTGCCTCATACATTGCTGCCCTGTTACCCTGGTTGGGTTCCCTTTGGTAAGCCAAGCTTGCCTGTATAAATTTACTCCAAGTATTGCTGTTATTCAATGTATAATAATGTAGGGAAACATGTAGAGGATTACACATTGGACCTTAATCTTTCGGAGGCTCCACTAAATCGTGGGGTTTCTACTGTTCAACGTCTGTATTATATTGCTGTTGTATGCAATTATGTTTTATATGTGACCTGTATTAACCACTTTCAGACCGGACCAATTTGCTGGTCAAAGACCAGACCACTTTTTGCGATTCGGCACTGCGTCGCTTTAACTGACAATTGCGCGGTCGTGCGACGTGGCTCCCAAACAAAATTGACGTCCTTTTTTTCCCACAAATAGAGCTTTCTTTTGGTGGTATTTGATCACCCCTGCGGTTTTTATTTTTTGCGCTATAAACAAAAATAGAGCGACAATTTTGAAAAAAACGCATTATTTTTTACTTTTTGTTATAATAAATATCCCCCAAAAATATATAAAAAAACATTTTTTTCCCTCAGTTTAGGCCGATACGTATTCTTCTACATATTTTTGGTAAAAAAAAACGCAATAAGCGATTATTGATTGGTTTGCGCAAAAGTTATAGCGTTTACAAAATAGGGATAGTTTTATAGCATTTTTATTAATAATTTTGTATTATTTTTTTTTTACTAGTAATGGCGGCGATCTGCGATTTTTATTGTGACTGCGACATTGTGGGGGACCCATCGGACATTTTTGACACATTTTTGGGACCATTATCATTTATACAGTAATCACTGCTATATAAATGCAGTGATTCCTGTGTAAATGACACTGGCAGTGAAAGGGTTAACCAGTGGGTGGCAGTGTAGGGGTTAAGTGTTCCTAGGGGTGTGTTACTAACTGTGGGGGGGTTGGGCTTTCATTTAGTGTACACTGATCTCTGCTCCAATCACATGGAGCAGAGATCAGCGTCACTAGTTGCTAGGCAGAATGGAAAAATGTTGTTTACACAGCATTTCCTCCATTCGGCCGCTCCGTAAGACGATCGCGGGGATGCCCGCGGCGATCGAGTCCGCGGGTCCCGCGACCGGACTCACGGGGGTCCCGACCAGCGCGGGAGCGCGCCGCCGGCGGCGTGCTCCCGATGGCAGGGCGGCATCGAATATTGGACGTACCTGTACGCCAATATGCCTGCCCGTGCATTCTGTCGACGTACATCGTCGTGCGCTGGTCGGGAAGTGGTTAATGTGTAATAAGTTGTTTTTTTCTACAATACATTTTTATATGCAATTCTTTAATGTTTTGGTTACGAAGATAGTCCATACAATATCTTTGTCATATGGCAATTATTGGAGTAGCCCCTGACATATCCCCCTATACCTCATCATCTGGGATTACACGAAGTTCCAAGATGTGTGGAACAATCTACCTGCAAAGTTCCTTCAAAAACTTTGATCAAGTGTACCCAGAAGAATTGATGTTGTTTTGAAGGCACAGGGTAGTCATACCAATATTGATTTGACACTACATAAGTGAGGAGAATTTAGTAGAATTTGTGTAAGAATTTAGAAGTGGTAAGACTTGTATGTCAAATGAATGAAAGAAGCAACCACAACAGTTAGAATTGTTGTAGGGAAACAATGTTTATGTATTGAATGAGACTGCTGCTGCTTACACCGTACACCACCCTGTCGCCCCCCCTGCAATCCCCCTGAGGAAGACATATGATCCCTGTGTCAACACATGTAGGGGAGGGGAGAGGATGGTGTACGGTGTAAGCAGCAGCAGTCTCACGAGGAGCTGTGGACCTACAAACGGCTGTAAGGCTTCATTTGGGAATATACAGTGTCTGTACAACGTAGATTGGTGTGCTGTAAGCCCCCACAATGTGAGGCCGCGTACACACGCGGGGACTGTTCGCTCAACTTTGTTCGTCAAACAGTTTCAGCGGACAGTCCGCTCAAAATTAGCATGGACGGACTTGGCCACACACGACAAACGAACAGTTCGCTGAAACCGTGCGCGATGACGTATGTCACGTACGACGGGACTAGAAATAGGAGGTCCAAGACACAGCAAAGCACCCTTTGGGCTCCTTCTGCTGACTTTGCGTTAGTAGAAGTTTGGTTAGAGACGATTCGCGCTTTTCAGACTTCAGCTTAATTTGTCCGTTCACTGCGGCGCAGTCTACCTGTGAGGTTTGTATCTGTCTTTCGGTACGCGTGGATCAGTTGTACCTGTTATTAGGCGCTTCTGGTCCGCTCGTTTCTGGGTTTCAGGTCGTTCTTCATAGGTCTGGCTGTTCTTCAGTGCGTTCAGTTGAGCTTGTCTGTCCAGCCGACCGTTTCAAAGCCATGGAGTGTGGACGTACTCGGGAACGAGTTCGTGCTATATGGGGGCTTGGTGTTGGGGTTAATACTTTGACCCGAGCCCAGTCTGTGAACAGGGTGAGGAGGAGTTCATGGACAAAGAATTGGTTGCGCCAGCGTGACCAATTCTCGCATATGTCTTTACTCCGTGAGATCCGTGAGAATAATCCTGATGATTTCAGGAATTATCTCAGGATGACGGACCCCGTTTTTCACCGTCTGCTGGCTTTGCTGACCCCTTATATCAGCAGGCAGGATACCTGCATGCGGCAAGCCATCACTCCGGAGCAGAGGCTCGTCGCCACGTTGCACTACTTGGCGACAGGGAGAAGCCTTCAAGACCTCAAGTTCTCGACAGGCATCTCCCCCCAGGCTCTGGGGATCATTATTCCAGAGACCTGTTCTGCCATTATTCGGGTCCTGCAGAAGGAATATATGAAGGTAAGTTTGTTCTTTTAATATTGCATTGTATGTTTGTATTAATTTCATCATGACTTTTAATATCCATGACAGGAATATGATGTGAATGTCCCCTTTATATGAATGCATGCAATTTTTTTTTTTTTTTTTTTTTGTGTCATTTTTTTTTCTTTAAATGTTTTTTTTTTTTTTTGTGTAATTTTTTTTAGCTTTTTACCTTTTTTGTGTATACACCCTGTGTGTGTGGAGAGAGAGAGAGAGAGAGAGAGAGAGAGAGAGAGATATAGAGAGAGAGATATAGAGAGAGAGATATAGAGAGAGATATATAGAGAGAGATATATAGAGATAGATATATAGAGAGAGATATATAGAGAGAGATATATAGAGATAGATATATATAGAGAGAGATATATAGAGATAGATATATAGAGAGAGATATATAGATATAGATATATAGAGAGAGATATATAGATATAGATATATAGATAGAGATATATAGAGATAGATATATAGAGATAGATATATAGAGAGAGATATATAGATATATAGATAGAGATATGGATTGTCAACTCATTAATTATTCCCCCCACTCAAATTTGTTTCATGTGTTGTATACTTAGTAATTAGTCCCCCACCCCACTCAAATTTGTTTCATGTGTTGTATACTTAGTAATTAGTCCCCCACCCCACTCAAATTTGTTTCATGTGTTGTATACTTAGTAATTAGTCCCCCACCCCACTCAAATTTGTTTCATGTGTTGTATACTTAGTAATTAGTCCCCCACCCCACTCAAATTTGTTTCATGTGTTGTATACTTAGTAATTAGTCCCCCACCCCACTCAAATTTGTTTCATGTGTTGTATACTTAGTAATTAGTCCCCCACCCCACTCAAATTTGTTTCATGTGTTGTATACTTAGTAATTAGTCCCCCCCCCACCCCACTCAAATTGGTTGTATACTTAGTAATTAGTCCCCCCCCCCCCCACCCCACTTACCCACCTAATTTATGTCCCCTGGTCCATCAGAGGGCTGATTAATCTGTGAATTGGTCCGCCTACTTTTTTTTTTTTTTTTTGGCAGAAAATAAATTTGCAAGATTTCTGTTTAACTGTTGTTCCAAAATGTTTTTGAATTTTATTTGTTATGAATTGTTTTTATTTAATGACTAATTTTTTTTTTTTGGTTTCATGTGTTTGACTCCCCAGCTTCCTTCAACGCCACAGGAATGGCAGACTGTGGCTTCCCAGTTCGCTGCCCGTTGGGACTTCCCCAACTGCGGAGGGGCCATCGACGGGAAACATGTGAGGATTGTGCCCCCACCCCATTCGGGGTCCTACTATTGGAATTATAAGGGGTTCCATAGTGTGGTGCTAATGGCGGTGGTGTCGGCACAATGTGACTTTCTTTATGTGGATGTGGGGAAGAATGGCCGGATGTCTGACGGAGGAGTCTTTAGGCAGACCGAGTTCTGCCACCGTCTTACCACTGGTGGCCTGGACTTGCCACCGGATGCCGAAAATGTGGAGGGGCTCCCGTTTGTTTTTCTGGCTGATGAAGCGTTCGGTCTGAGTGAACATCTCATGAGACCCTTCCCCCAAAGGACCCTCACCCCGGAGAGGAGGATTTTTAATTACCGGCTGGCCAGAGCAAGAAGGGTTGTGGAGAGTGCCTTTGGCATTATGGCCAGCCGGTTCCGTCTGTTACTGACAGCCATCAACCTGGCAGAATATAAACTCAACTATGTTATTCTGTGCTGCTGCATTCTTCACAATTTTCTAAGGAAATTTTCAGGTAACCAGTACCTGCAGCCTATTGGGCCTGAGGCCGGACTCAGGCTTCCAGAACTGACAGGGCTGGATCATGCCCTTCCTGGCTTAGCCCCCCAAACAGCACGTGAGGTGCGTGACCGCTATGTCAGCTATTTTAATGGTAGGGGGGCTATTCCAATGCCAGCTGACCAATAAAAAAATCTTTTTCTTGAAATATGTCTTGTCTGCTCAAATTTTGAAGTTTGGTTCTTGTTTGCTTTTCACGTTGCTTGTATCCTACATTGTCCTAATTCAGGGATATGCAATTGGCCAACCTCCGGCTGGTGCAAAACTACAAGTCAATCATGCCTCTGGGTCTCATGCTTGTGGCTGTCAGTCTTGCTATGCTTCATGGGACTTGTAGTTCTGCAACAGCTGGATTTCCACTAATTGCATATTCCTGTCCTAGTGCATTTGTATAGCAAAGTGGTTTTTGACAATAGGAAATAAGGCCCTTTGTGACAGAAAACACAAAATGACTTCCCAAACTGGTATTGAGTATTGAAAGAAGTAGACACACACATTTTTTTTGTTTTTTTTTTAAATTTTTTAATAGTGCACATTCCAACCAGTGCCTCTTATTTAGATCTTTTTTTGTTTTTTTTTTGTTTTTTTAAAAATTCTTTTTTTTTTTTTGGGGAAATAGTTTTTTAAAAATTTTTTTTTTTTATATATATTTTTTTGTTTTTATAAATTATTATTTTTTTTTCTTTTTTTTTGTCTTTTTTGGTAAACATAGAAATATATAAATATATCAAAAATGCAATTATCACAAAAATAAAAAAAATAAAATCAGATTTTTAACTATTTACATAAAACAAGGGGTAAAGCCAAATTTTGAAGATGCACACCAAAAATTGGTAATGTCAACATGTGCTATGTACCATCATGAGTGATCAATGGACGTGTTTGGTGTGTGCAATCCCTTCCTCTCACATACTAGAATGAGGAAGGGTTTGCAAACACCAAATGCGTCCTCTGATGGCACATAGCACATGTTGACACACCGTGTGCATCTTCAAAATTTGGCCTCTAAAAATCTTGTAAAAAACATTAAAAACTTTTTGGCAAGGAAATGAAGAACATGATCGATTGTGTTTTAGGGGAAAAGGGGTCTAGATTCTCCCTAAAACATCGATCATGTTCTTCATTTCCTGCCTCATAGGGACCAGCTGCTGTTGTATGGCCAGGATTTGTTGTTGTATGGCCAGGATTTGTTGTTGCATGGCCTGGATGTTGCTTTCCATTAAATCGATCCTGGCATTCCAGGCCATGATCTGCCCTATCAGCCTCTGGGCACTGTCCGCTGAAAATGGCTCCGCGGCTTCTCCTACCACAACCAGATCATCACCTAAAAACATGTGTAGATAAAAAATTGGTTAAAATATACAGCCATTAATTGTTTACCTTAAGCTGGGTTGTCAGACACTCACTTTCACTTTGTGGGGTGTGTAACTCCACCTGCTCTTCCTCCTCCACATCTAGCCCTGGGCTGGGCTCATCCAGTGGAGCTACGGAGCTTGGTCCAGCGGAGGATACCGAGCTTGGCTGCTCCCTCGAGGACACTGGGCTGGGCAGCTCCAATACTGATGCGGGGCTGGATGGCTCCATCACCGACACGGGGCTGGATGGCTCCATCACCGACACGGGGCTGGGGCTAAGTGCCCAATCAGGCTGGCGAGGTCGGGGGGTCCTGGGCTGCTCCGCCTCTTGTCTGAGTCTTTGTTCCCCTATGAGAATGAAAAGAAAAAAATAAATAAATAAATAAATAAAATAAAAGATAATTTTAAGCATAGTGATATTTGAGTTCAGAAATTTGAATATGAAACATTGGTTTGAAGTGGTGTAAAATTATTAGCTGGTTATTACAAGATTCTAGTTTAATACATCCTTAAAATGACTTTTTTTTAGTTAGGCTGTGTTCAGACTGCTGCGATGTGTGAACGCTGCAAATCTACTGTGGTTTCACGCATCGCATGCGCAGTTCGCATGCGGAGTACCTGTGTGTGATTATGTCAAAAATGTTCTATGAAGGCCCAAACTACACTTATAAACGTTTCCTAGTCCAGATGTTGAACCAGCATTTTATCCATCTATCTCATTTTTTTAATTGAGTCTACATTGCACTGAATAAATTTATGAAACTTTAGTAAAAATTTATATCCTATAAACTGAGCATGACAATTCAGTTTATCATGAACAATACAAAAAAAAATAATAACTAATTAAAATCTAATCCAACACCAGATAAATTTACACCATACACAAATTCATGCTATTTACGCCCACATATACGAACAACCATATGCGCCATATTTTCATAAATATCATAAACTACCTACACGAACGATTACGATCTAATCCGCCAGATTTACATACACCGCCTACACGAACGATTAATATATACCGCCAGATTTACATTCACTATCTACACGAACGATTACGATCAAAATCCGCCAGATTTACATACATTATCTACACGAACGATTACGATCAAATCAAACGATTATGCCCGACAGTCAGGAGAAACGCGGAGTTTACTCACTTTTTTTCAGGACCTTTTTGATGCGGTAATATTGGTCCGGCTCCCTGGACTTGATGTCCGACCATCGTTTCCGCAGCTGGTCCTTTCCTCTTCGTACCCCAAATTTTGTCTCCAAGGCTGTGACTACCTCGTCCAAGATGGCGCTTTTCCGGACATTAGGTTTTGGGTAAGGGCCATGTTCCCCATCATAATCCTCCCTTTTTAAGATAGCCACCATCTCCACCATCTCTTCGAAGGCCATATTGGTGGCCTTATATCTCCTCCTTGCTCCTGTAGCATGGGGCCCATGGCTTTCCTCCGCGCTGCTCACGCTGCTCCTAGAATTTGCGTCCGCCATTTTCTACTCTCATACACCCACAGCGGAAGGAGGGTAAAAGGGGCGGGGAAACACGGTTGCAAGGAACGTCAGGGGCGGGCGACGCAGGCGGAGCCTGAGCGCATGCGCTGTATATAAAGCGTTACCACGAGGCCGTACGCTTGTCCGAACGGAAGCAGCGAGTGCTACACGCGACGGTAAGATAGTTATCATTTTATTTTTGGTTAATTTAAAGCCTGCGTTAGGGATGTGCATATTGAATTTTATTCTTATTGATGTTTACTTGATATCTATGTGGGTTGGTGGTTGAGTGGGCTTGGTGTTTTGTGTGGTAGTGTGGGGGTGGGTGTATAGGGGGGTGGGGCTAGTGTGTGTGTGTGTGTGTGTGTGTGTGTGTGTGTGTGTATGGGGCAGTAGTGTGTGTAGAGTGTGTGTGTGTGGGGGGGGGGAGTGTTTGTGTGTGTGGGAGGGGTAGTGTGTGTGTGTGTGTGGGGGGGGGGTACTGTGTGTGTGTGTGTGTGGGGGGGGGGGTAGTGTGTGTGTGTGTGTGTGTGTGGGGTAGCGTGTGTAGTAGTGTGTGTCTCGCCTACATTGTCACAATATAGTGTGCATTTGGTCTGACTTTTTTTTTTTTTTTTGTTTTTTTTTAATTTTTTGGTTTTGTTTTTTTTTTGTTTTTTTTTCAGAAAATGCAAAGGTATACTGCAGACCCCTTTAAGGAGGAGGCCTTCCTATCAACCTTTCTTGATTTAGTGGAGTCGCACAGCAATCTGTGGGATACAAAACACCCCCAATATCCAATCCGTGCTGCCCGGAAGAAGACACTGGAGACAGTTTTGGCGTTTGTGAAAACCCGAGTCCCCCAGGCAGACACTGAGTTTGTGAACGCCAAAATTAAGAACCTGCGTAGTGTGTATAGGCGGGAGCAAAGAAAGATCCTACAGTCCCAAACATCAGGAGCAGCAGCAGGTCAGGTCTATGTACCTAAGCTGTGGTATTATGACAGGCTGCGTTTTCTGGATGACACGTCAGAAGCCAGGCCGTCACTTTCGACTCTTCCGTCTACCCGTCCCTCCACCCTTCCCTCCGCCTCAGGTGAGCCATCCCTGGAAGATCCAGACCCTTCCTTGCTGGACGAAGTTGATGCGCCCAGCTGGAGCCAGGTATATTTTAGTTTCTAACGTTTGGATTGCTCAAATATTAATGATGTCAAGTTCAATGTTTGAATTGCTTCCAAATCTAGGATTTCATCACAAATTAAATTAGATAGAAGGATACAGTAGTTTACACAAATGTGGCTCAAATCTTGGTGAACTGATGGAAAAATGATGGTGTCAAAATGATAGCCTTTTGTATTTCAAGACAAATGTATTTGCAAGTGAGAACTGTAAAATTGTTAGTGATTGATGATTTCTAAATATAGACATATTTTAGTTATTGATTACTTTGTTTTTTTACACAGGATGAGCTCACCCAGGAGGAGGCCGGGACCAGTGGTATGGAGGAGGAGGCCGGGACCAGCCACACACAAGAGCTAGCTGGGCCCAGCAGGAGCCGGACTGAAAGCCAGGTCCCTCCCCTCCGCCTAGCCAGCAAAAGGCCCAGGAGGATGGGCTGTACAGAGGAGGAGTCCTTGGTGCTGATACGGCAAGCCACACAGATTTTGTCCAAACCCCCCAATCCGGAGGAGGCCTATGCCACTTATCTGGCTAGCAAGCTCCAAGAAATGGACAAACCACAAAGAAACTTGTGTGAGGCAATCTTTTTTGATGCCATCCAACGGGGTCTGAAGGGTGAGCTCACACCCACCACTAAGCTTTACAACACAGACCCTACTGCTCCTCCTCCTCCTACCACAACTCCACCACCAGAGGCACAGCCTCCAGCGGCGCGTGGAGGGAAGGCTAGACGGAAGAGTCGCAAGTGACTGCCTGGCTTCAGTCTGCTCTGAAAGAAGACGCAGGCTGTTGTAGTACCACAGTCTGGGGACATAGATCTCATCTGCTGCTGTTCCTGGTCTTTGGGATTCTAGGACCTGGTTTTGCTCCCTATGTACATGCTACACAGGTTCGGAATTTTGGTGTCCACTCACTTGATGTGTGCCTGGGGGACAAAAGGCTTCACAAACGTCAAAATTGTCTCCAGTGTTGCCTCCCTCTTGATTTATTTTGGTTCTGAGGAAAAATAAAAATTTATTATTTCCAAAAAATCTTGTATGTTTTTATTTTTTTTTTTTTTTCAATATTTTTGTATAATTTTGGGTTAAAAAACAAACTTTATTTGTGAGTAGGCAGATACATGTCAAAAGACTCTGGGGGTTATTTACAAAACACACGTTCATGTAAATATGCTAACTTCAAGTGCAATTTTTAAAGCACTGCAAGTGCACTTGAAAGTGCAGTCGCTGTAAATTTGAGGCTTAACATTTGAAATGAGGGGAAGCTCTGCTGATTTTGAACATGCAATCATGTGTAGGCTAAAATGCTGGTTTGGGTATCTATCTATCTATCTATCTATCTATCTATCTCTACTTGCATAGTCCTGCTTGGCCCAAAAAAATGCAAGTCCATCTTGTTTCAAACCCCCCACCAAAAAAAAAAAAAAAAAAAAAATGACAATAGTAGTTCCAAAAATATATAGTAATAGATAATTTTTTTTTTTTCTGAAATAAATAAATAAATAAATAAATATATATATATATATATATATATATATATATATATATATATATATATATATATATATATATAAATTTTTTTTTTTTTAAATTTTTTTTTTTTTTTTTAAGATAGACACACATATATTTATATATATATATATATATATATATATATATATATATACATATATATATATATATACATATATATATATATATATATATATATGTGTCTATCTTAAAAAAAAAAAAAAAAAAATTATATATATTTTTTTCTTTTCTTTTTTTTTGTTTTTTTTTTTAAATTTGGAATATATTTTTTCTATAATTGGAAGATTAATCATAGGATGAGGATGAATAAAAACATGTAGTATAACTCTGTGTGAATATAAGCAGCAAAGCTACTTCACTTTTCTTGCATTACGAAGAAGAAAAGAACGGGCTATATTAAAAAACCACAAAATTAGCAGCATGACGAATATGCTAGCTTCAATACGAACACTAGTTTTACAAGACCGAGCGCTTCCGCCCTGTTAATTCTTTCTGAGTATGCGCGGAACTTAGTTTGACGAACAAGCCTACACACGAGGGGACTGTTCGCTGAAACAAAGTTTCAGCGGACAGTTTTTCGGAAATTCCGAAAAACCTTGTTCAGCAGACTGTTCACTGAAACTGTCCGCTGAAAGCCCACACACGAGCGGACTGTCCGCTGAAACACTGTTCAGCGGACAAAGTTGAGCGAACAGTCCCCGCGTGTGTACGCGGCCTGAGAGTACCGCTACTGACTTTTAATAAACAGAAGTGGTTTTCAAACTATATAAGCACTATGTAGCTTATTTCTTACTTACATGCACTGAGGATACCTATTGAAAGTATCAGCAAAGGAGCCTGGATATTTCACCAATTAAAGAGCCCAGAGATGGTTCAACAGCACTGACTGACCAAAATTTATTGAGGTCACATTCCCTGAGGTGAGGATAACACCACGGGGAAAACATGAGAGTGTTGGCATATACAATTATGTTTGGAGCACTTTCACAGGGATTTATCCTAATTAAGAATTTCACAAAGGACACATATTGATGGACTTGGAATTCTATTCTAAAATCTATTATTAATATAATCATTGACAATTTCTGGGTTATTAAGCATTACGCACATATGTATGTTTTGTATTAACACATTGAATATATTGAATGTAGAGCATAGCACGACACTTCTATTGTTTTATACTAACTAAATGTGGGTTTGACCATTATCTAGTGGTCATATATTTCCAGTAAGCCCCCAACTGTTGTACAGGGGTGGCGTGCTTTTCTATCTTGGGTCTTTGGATGGTCTTGAATACTTTCTGCTGACACTCCTGCATTGTGAGCTACTGTATAAAGACCCCTTTTCTTATGAACTGAAACCTATTTCAACTGGTTCTGGGGACTTTTATATTCTAAGTTATTTGTGACTATATACAATTTTTTGCACATACAGTGCATCCAGAAATAATTCACAAAGCTTCACTTTTTCCACATGTTGTTATGTTACAGCCTTATTCCAAAATTAATTAAATTCATTGTATGTAGTCTAATCTGGCAGAGGTATGCACTCAAAACAATTGATATGCTCACCTCTACTCCCAGCGCTCAAAGGGTGCAGTCAACTTACTCCCACCTGGGGATGGTTCTTAATACTTAGCTGCCATTATAAAATAAAACTTATCATGCATAAAAAACTAAAGAATTGGTTAACCTGAGGATTCAAATATAACCACTAACAGTGCTGATACCACATCTCCATATACAACAAACAATTTGTCTATGTTAAGCATGTAGTACTTTTTTAAAAAAAACAGCAAGTCTTTTATCAAAATTGGTGTCCAAACACCAAGTATTAAAGAACCAGCAAGACTTTTGTCAGGAATTAATGTCCATACACCAAGAGATCACACTCTATTCCTCATCAATGAGTGCAGTCCTTCATATTCATATTCATACAATCTTCTCAGATATCTGGGTGTGTATGGGTATGGTCCTACACCCTCACCATGTGCTGTTCCACCTCCGTGAATATGTATATAGATGGCTGCTTACCAGATTCCAATCACTTTAGAGCCTATCTCCACTATGTGGAACTCCTCTGTCTGGTTCTGTGTGTCCCGCTGATTGCTCTCTGAAGACGTGAAAACACAAAACGCATCAGGGCGGTGATCACACGAGCAAGAGGGTGAGTGTTAGCCGACAAGGACCCGGGTCCACACACGGAGACTGTGTTGGATGAGATCTGCAGCCTACCGGTGAGACGATCGTGCTGTAGCACTTACACCACATATGTTATACGCTGGTTTTAAGTTGTTTTAAATGTAAGCATATTATGTAAGGGGGGGAAAGGAATTTTTTCAATCCTAAATAAAAGATATCACACTATATGAGACCCCTTGAATCTTTTGCATGTCTACTACCAATGTGAGAGCAATCAGCGGGACACACAGAACCAGACAGAGGAGTTCCACATAGTGGAGATAGGCTCTAAAGTGATTGGAATCTGGTAAGCAGCCATCTATATACATATTCACGGAGGTGGAACAGCACATGGTGAAGGTGTAGGACCATACCCATACACACCCAGATATCTGAGAAGATTGTATGAATATGAATATGAAGGACTGCACTCATTGATGAGGAATAGAGTGTGATCTCTTGGTGTATGGACATTAATTCCTGACAAAAGTCTTGCTGGTTCTTTAATACTTGGTGTTTGGACACCAATTTTGATAAAAGACTTGCTGGTTTTTTAAAAAAAGTACTACATGCTTAACATAGACAAATTGTTTGTTGTATATGGAGATGTGGTATCAGCGCTGTTAGTGGTTATATTTGAATCCTCAGGTTAACCAATTCTTTTGTTTTTTATGCATAATTAAATTCATTATTTTCCTTAAAATTCTACAAACAATATCCCATAATGACAATGTGAAAGAAGTTTATTTGAAATCTTTGCAAATGTATTAAAAATAAAAAATCACATGTGCATAAGTATTCTCAACCTTTGCTCAATACTTTGTTGAAGCTCCTTTGGCACCAATCATAACCTCATGTCTTTTTGAGTATGATGCTACAAGCTTAGCACACCTATTTTTGGCAGTTTTTCCCATTCTTCTTTGCAGGATCTCTCAAGCTCCATTGGGTTGTATGGGGTCGGTGCACAGCCATTTTCATATCTCTCCAGAGATGTTTTTTTTTTTTTTTTTTTTTTTAGATTTCAAATAATTTTTATTGGAATTTTATAGAAAAATATACAAATTACAGTCAGTACAAGCTTTGACATATTGTTACACATGGAGATACATATCTACAACCATCAAATAACGATTCATTATCAAAATAGTGTCGTCTCCCGAGTACTAAACAGATACGCGTAGAGAGCTTGGATGATATGGAGGGCCTACCCCCCCGGTGGACTTAGGTGAACCCCCTAGGAGGTTGCATCCCCCCGAGTGGGTACTGCCCAACTTTGATTCATTCTGCTAGGTAAAAAGTGAAACAGAAGGGCTTACTTTAGCAAAGTGTACTTGTGAGAAATACTGATGCCTCATTAACCGACTGTAATTTATCATTAAACAATTTGACTGTATATTGAAATAACAAATTTAATAACAACTCAAAACTCAGAACTTGAAACATGGAAGTCAGTCTTGGCACAAGTAAGCGTTACCTATTCCCTCATTCACTCCCAGTTGAGGCGGGCTGACCCTTGTTGCTGTATATTGAGTACCACTGGTACCATGGGGCCCATAACTCGTTTGTTTCCTCATACTTTCCCTGTATTGAAGAGTATAGAACTTCGTACTTGCTATGCGTGTGGACAGTAGTCATAACTTCTAAAAAAGATGGGGCCTCGGTATCTCGCCAGTGCCTAAGGATTATTAATCTGGTAGCCAACAGCACGTGTGAAACTACTGTTCTATGTGTAGTAGGAAATTTGTCCAGGTCTAGCGAGAGTATCGCCGTCTCTGGATCCAATTTCCCTTGCATTCCTGTAATGTTATAGATAGCTCGCTCTACTTGTTTCCAAAGTAGGCCTATTTTAGGACAGTTCCAGAGGACATTGCTCAGAGATCCATATCCCCCGCAACTTCTCCAGCACTCAGACGATGTTGTGTGATATATTTTCGAGAGACGGCTCGGGGTTAAGTACCATCTAAGTGTAATTTTTTGTTGCATTTCTCGCAGATTTGTGCTTTTAGTGGACATGTGTGTCATTTTAAAAGCCCTCTCCCATTGCTCTATCAGGAAAACCTTTCCCAGTTCATTTGCCCATGCCTCCATATTTTGCAATTTCTCGCACATGTTTTTCCCCTGAAGTCCCATGTATATTATTGAGATCCCCTTTGAATTACTTTGCTTATCTGTATAAAAGCGGTGTAATTTAGAGGGAAGTAAAAACGTTAAGTTAGTGTCTTTCTTGAGGAGCTGTGAGAGCTGTAAGTATCTGTAGTACTCCTGTTCTGGCAGGTTATATTCCTGGCAAAGAGAGGAAAATGGCTTAATGCGTGTATCTACTATTATGTCGTCTAAGTGTTGGATACCTCGGTTTTCCCATGTTTTCATGTTTATGTCTGGTATCAGGTACCTGATCGCCGACATGGGTAATTTTAGGGGTGAAAGAGTGCCCGACCCTCTGCGGTATTTTTTAAAGTATAGCCAAGCCCTCAGGGCGGCCAATATAGTAGGTGACATTTTGACATCCAGAAAAGAATGTGAGTGTGCTGTAAGTAAAAAATCTCTCAACGTGCCCGATGATAGTTGTGTCTCTTCAATATCCGACCATAGTTTCCTCTGGCCGGGGGTAGGGATTAGTGATGGACGAACTTCCGATGGGACGTTTCGCGAAAGCGAAATGCGAACGGACCCAAACGTTCGCGAAACCGAACGTTCGCCGCGGGCCCCATTGACTTCAATGGGAGGCGAACTTTGCAAACCTTCATGTCGAATTTGCGGCCACGTGGTAATTATTAGGGGGTAAAACGTAGTCCCACCATCTGGACAATGACATAATACATGTATGAGGTGAATTTGGGATCGATAACTACAAGCATTTTTATTTTATTTGGGAAATTGTTCTAACAATTCAGGACTATGGAGCTAATGAAGGCAATGGAGGAGAGGGAAGGTCAGGGACCAGGGTAGGCAAAGAAGAGGGTGCAGGAGATGATCACCAGCAGCGTGACATACCGGAATGACACATGCACCGTGATAGAGGCATCTGACAGCAGCACCGTAATACAGAGCACTGACAGCAGCACCGTGACATACAGCGCTGACAGCAGCACCGTGACATACAGCGCTGACAGCAGCACCGTGACATACAGCGCTGACAGCAGCACCGTGACATACAGCGCTGACAGCAGCACCGTGACATACAGCGCTGACAGCAGCACCGTGACATACAGCGCTGACAGCAGCACCGTGACATACAGCGCTGACAGCAGCACCGTAAGCAGCCCCAGGAGGAAGTCAGCACAGCACAGGGATGGTGTGATCCCCTCATAATAAGAACCCCCAGGAGGAAGTCAGCACAGCACAGGGATAGTGTGATCCCTTCATAATAAGAACCCCCAGGAGGAAGTCAGCACAGCACAGGGATATCATAAGCAGCCCCAGTAGAAATATGACACCGCTCAACCTCTTCAAAGAGGAGGGTAGGGGCATATAGTACGGTGTGCTTTTTTGGGTCAAGGAAGTGAGCCAAATGAATTAAGAAGGTCTGTGTGCTTGATTAAAAAAATAGTTTATAGACATATACATGGTCTACTGGTCACATGTGTTGAATTCCTCCGAGATCCATGCCTCATTCATTTTTAGAAATGTGAGGTAGTTAACACTGTGGTGAGCTAGGCGAGTACGCTTATCGGTCACAATCCCCCCTGCTGCGCTGAACGTCCTTTCGGACAGGACACTGGATGAGGGGCAAGCCAACAGTTCGATTGCAAATTGGGCAAGCTCTGGCCAGAGGTCAAGCCTGCCCACCCAGTAGTCTAGGGGTTCATCACTCCTCAGAGCGTCCACATCGGCCGTTAACCCAATGTAGTCGGACACCTGACGGTCTAGGCGTTCCCTGATGCTGGATCCGGATGACACCTGTCGATGGGTCGGCTGAAAGAATGACCTCATATCCGAAGTCACCAACACATCTTCAAACCGGCCTCTTCTTGCAGGCGCTGTTGGATTGGTACCCGCAAATCCTTCTCTGGGAGTGGGAATTGCTCCTCTGCCAGCGCACGCAAAAGCAGAATGCAGCATTTCTCGAAGCAAGGCCTGGAAGTGCTGCATTCTGACAACCCTCTGCGACGGCGGTAACATTTCCGCCATTTTGTGTTTGTACCGGGGGTCTAAGTACGTTGCCACCCAGTACTGGTCCTTGACCCTCATGCTTTTTATACGGGGGTCCCTATTAAAACACTGGAGCATGAAGGCCCCCATTTGCACTAAAGTGGAAGCGGTGTGGTGGCCTGGCTCCTGCTCATCATCCAGGATAATGTCGTCCTCTTCATTCTCCTCTCCCCATCCTCGCACAACAGGGATCCCAGAAAGGTTTAAAGCATGCTCTTCTTGCTCCTGCTCATCCGCCCCGGCACCATCCTCCTCTGACTCCTCATCAGACTCCTGTTGTTGACTTGTCTCAGATAGAGTAGCCCCCCCTGGGAATTCATCCAGCATTGCGACTTCCTCATCTTCCCGCTCCTGCTCCTCCACAGCCTGATCAATGACACGACGCAATGCACGCTCCAGAAAGAAGGCATAAGGTACCATGTCACTGATGGCGCCATGGCTGCGACTGACCAGTTTGGTGATCTCCTCAAATGGCCGCAGAAGTCTGCATGTGTCGCGCATGAGCAGCCACTGGCGCGGTGAAAAAAAACCCAGCTCCCCAGAACCGTTTCTTTCGCAGAGTTCATACAGGTAGACGTTAACTGCACGTTTCTGCTGGAGCAGCCTATCAAGCATATAGAAGGTTGAGTTCCATCGCGTCGGGCAATCGCAAATAAGACGTCTGACCGGCAGATGGTGTCGCCGCTGAATGTCAGCAAGGCGAGCCATGGCCGTGTAAGATCTTCTGAAATGGGCCGAGATTTTCCTTGCCTGCCGCAAGATGTCCTGGACCCCAGGGTATTTGACAAGGAATCGCTGCACGACCAAGTTTAAGACGTGTGCCATGCACGGCACGTGCGTGATTTTGCCCTGTTTCAATGCGCTAAGCAGATTGGCACCGTTGTCACACACCACTTTACCAACTGTCAAATTGAGCGGTGTTAGCCACTCATCTGCCTGTGAACGCAAAGCTGAAAGGAGTGCCGGGCCAGTGTGGCTCTTTGCTTCCAGGCACAACAGACGCAGCACGGCATGGCAACGTCTCACCTGGCATGTGGAATAGGTTCTGGGGAGCTTGGGCGGTGCAGTGGAAGAGACGCTAGCAGCGGAAAAGGAGGAGGCAGCTGAGGAGGAGAGGGAGGAGGATGGAGTAGGAGGAGGAGAAGAAGAGTCAGGCCTGCATGCAATCCGTGGCGGTAAAACCAAATCTACACGGGTGCCACGGGTTACATGCTTGACGGCCGTCAGAAGGTTCACCCAGTGGGCAGTAAAACTGATATACCTTCCCTGCCCGTGTTTGCTAGACCACGTGTCTGTGGTCAGATGTATCTTGGCACCGACACTGTGTGCCAGAGATACATTCACTTGCCGCTGAACATGGCCATATAGCTCTGGGATGCCCTTCTCTGAGAAATACTTCCTTCCTGGGACCTTCCATTGTGGTGTTCCAATGGCCACAAATTTGCGAAAGGCCTCCGAGTCCACCAGTTTATATGGCAGTAGTTGGCGGGCTATGAGTTCTGACAAGCCAGCCGCCAACCGTTGGGCAAGAGGGTTATCCGGCATCATCATTTTTTTACGCTCAAACATTAGGCCCACGGAAGCCTGCCTTTTTGCAGAAAAATGTGAGCTTGGCGTGATGGAAGGTGGAGTGGAGGACAATTGTGAGGAGAGAGGAGAAGGAGAAGTAGAAGACGAGGCTGGACGGTGAGAGCCTGCAGTGTGGCTTTGTGTGTTCCGTTGCTCCCACTGGGCTCGGTGATGGCTGCTCATGTGCCTTCTTAAGGCGGTCGTCCCTAGGTGAGTATTGGGCTTACCGCGACTAACGCGTTGACTGCAAAGATTGCAGATGGCAACGCTATTGTCAGCAGCGGACACGTTAAAAAAAGCCCACACTGCGGAGCCATGTGCCGGTGTCCTGGGAGCGCCAGATGTGACCGTACATGGTCGATGACTCGCTCCTGATACATTTGCAGTCTGCTTTGTCCCTGCTGTGCAATGTAAGTCATTGCTGCTTCTCCTCCCTATCTGCTGGTCCATATCTCCCTCTGAACTCCCCTCCTCTTCCTCTCTTGTGGGCACCCACGTGACATCACTAGACACGTCATCATCAACGTCACCTTCCCCACCGCTATAAGTAGAGATCTCGGAGTAGGCAGCAACACCGGGGACCAACCTCCTCCTTGGGCTGATCTGGGTACTGGCGTCAGACTGCTGAGTAGCGCTTGTTGCTACCTCCTCTTCCTGATCCAATACCAAGAGTGGCTGCGCATCAGAAATGTCCTCTTGATATGGATCGGAAAATAATTCCAGTGACTCAAGCGGAAGGTATGTGGTGGTGGTGGTGGTGGTCGTGTTGTTGGTGGTAGTGTCTTTGGGGGTGCACATAGCAGAGAGTGAAGAAGAGGGTGCAGATCGAGAGGATGAGGAGGGTGCAGAAGAGTAAGGCTGAGCGAGCCACTCAACCAAGTCTGGTGCATCCTTTAAAGTAATTGAACGCACCTTCTGCAACTTCCCACTTTGGCTCAAGCCTGTTGCTCCTGCCCTACCCCTACCACCCCTGCGGAAGGGCCTGCCTCTTCCTCTGCCTGTCATTTTTTAAATGACCCTGTGACAAAACTCTTAGTCCCTATACCGCTGAAGGACTGCTGCAGTATAGGTGAGCGGTCAGCAGTGGTGCACGTCAACCCTATCTATTGTGGACCTATAGCGGTCCTTACAGAACAGCAGACTGTACCGCACTCAAGCCTATGTACCGTAGCACCCTATACCAAGTTACCAGTCCTTATAAGAACTTTTGTGGACCAAGCAGGTTGTGTATTAGTGTTTAGCAGACTGTACGTCAGTCCCTATACCGCTGAAGGACTGCTGCAGTATAGGGCAGCGGTCAGCAGTGGTGCACGTCAACCCTATCTATTGTGGACCGATAGCGGTCCTTACAGAACAGCAGACTGTACCGCACTCAAGCCTATGTACCGTAGCACCCTATACCAAGTTACCAGTCCTTATAAGAACTTTTGTGGACCAAGCAGGTTGTGTATTAGTGTTTAGCAGACTGTACGTCAGTCCCTATACCGCTGAAGGACTGCTGCAGTATAGGGCAGCGGTCAGCAGTGGTGCACGTCAACCCTATCTATTGTGGACCGATAGCGGTCCTTACAGAACAGCAGACTGTACCGCACTCAAGCCTATGTACCGTAGCACCCTATACCAAGTTACCAGTCCTTATAAGAACTTTTGTGGACCAAGCAGGTTGTGTATTAGTGTTTAGCAGACTGTACGTCAGTCCCTATACCGCTGAAGGACTGCTGCAGTATAGGGCAGCGGTCAGCAGTGGTGCACGTCAACCCTATCTATTGTGGACCGATAGCGGTCCTTACAGAACAGCAGACTGTACCGCACTCAAGCCTATGTACCGTAGCACCCTATACCAAGTTACCAGTCCTTATAAGAACTTTTGTGGAACAAGCAGGTTGTGTGTTAGTGATTAGCAGACTGTACGTCAGTCCCTATACCGCTGAAGGACTGCTGCAGTATAGGGCAGCGGTCAGCAGTGGTGCACGTCAACCCTATCTATTGTGGACCGATAGCGGTCCTTACAGAACAGCAGACTGTACCGCACTCAAGCCTATGTACCGTAGCACCCTATACCAAGTTACCAGTCCTTATAAGAACTTTTGTGGACCAAGCAGGTTGTGTATTAGTGTTTAGCAGACTGTACGTCAGTCCCTATACCGCTGAAGGACTGCTGCAGTATAGGGCAGCGGTCAGCAGTGGTGCACGTCAACCCTATCTATTGTGGACCGATAGCGGTCCTTACAGAACAGCAGACTGTACCGCACTCAAGCCTATGTACCGTAGCACCCTATACCAAGTTACCAGTCCTTATAAGAACTTTTGTGGACCAAGCAGGTTGTGTATTAGTGTTTAGCAGACTGTACGTCAGTCCCTATACCGCTGAAGGACTGCTGCAGTATAGGGCAGCGGTCAGCAGTGGTGCACGTCAACCCTATCTATTGTGGACCGATAGCGGTCCTTACAGAACAGCAGACTGTACCGCACTAAAGCCTATGTACCGTAGCACCCTATACCAAGTTACCAGTCCTTATAAGAACTTTTGTGGAACAAGCAGGTTGTGTGTTAGTGATTAGCAGACTGTACGTCAGTCCCTATACCGCTGAAGGACTGCTGCAGTATAGGGCAGCGGTCAGCAGTGGTGCACGTCAACCCTATCTATTGTGGACCGATAGCGGTCCTTACAGAACAGCAGACTGTACCGCACTCAAGCCTATGTACCGTAGCACCCTATACCAAGTTACCAGTCCTTATAAGAACTTTTGTGGACCAAGCAGGTTGTGTATTAGTGTTTAGCAGACTGTACGTCAGTCCCTATACCGCTGAAGGACTGCTGCAGTATAGGGCAGCGGTCAGCAGTGGTGCACGTCAACCCTATCTATTGTGGACCGATAGCGGTCCTTACAGAACAGCAGACTGTACCGCACTCAAGCCTATGTACCGTAGCACCCTATACCAAGTTACCAGTCCTTATAAGAACTTTTGTGGAACAAGCAGGTTGTGTGTTAGTGATTAGCAGACTGTACGTCAGTCCCTATACCGCTGAAGGACTGCTGCAGTATAGGTGAGCGGTCAGCAGTGGTGCACGTCAACCCTATCTATTGTGGACCTATAGCGGTCCTTACAGAACAGCAGACTGTACCGCACTCAAGCCTATGTACCGTAGCACCCTATACCAAGTTACCAGTCCTTATAAGAACTTTTGTGGACCAAGCAGGTTGTGTATTAGTGTTTAGCAGACTGTACGTCAGTCCCTATACCGCTGAAGGACTGCTGCAGTATAGGGCAGCGGTCAGCAGTGGTGCACGTCAACCCTATCTATTGTGGACCGATAGCGGTCCTTACAGAACAGCAGACTGTACCGCACTCAAGCCTATGTACCGTAGCACCCTATACCAAGTTACCAGTCCTTATAAGAACTTTTGTGGACCAAGCAGGTTGTGTATTAGTGTTTAGCAGACTGTACGTCAGTCCCTATACCGCTGAAGGACTGCTGCAGTATAGGGCAGCGGTCAGCAGTGGTGCACGTCAACCCTATCTATTGTGGACCGATAGCGGTCCTTACAGAACAGCAGACTGTACCGCACTCAAGCCTATGTACCGTAGCACCCTATACCAAGTTACCAGTCCTTATAAGAACTTTTGTGGAACAAGCAGGTTGTGTGTTAGTGATTAGCAGACTGTACGTCAGTCCCTATACCGCTGAAGGACTGCTGCAGTATAGGTGAGCGGTCAGCAGTGGTGCACGTCAACCCTATCTATTGTGGACCGATAGCGGTCCTTACAGAACAGCAGACTGTACCGCACTCAAGCCTATGTACCGTAGCACCCTATACCAAGTTACCAGTCCTTATAAGAACTTTTGTGGACCAAGCAGGTTGTGTATTAGTGTTTAGCAGACTGTACGTCAGTCCCTATACCGCTGAAGGACTGCTGCAGTATAGGGCAGCGGTCAGCAGTGGTGCACGTCAACCCTATCTATTGTGGACCGATAGCGGTCCTTACAGAACAGCAGACTGTACCGCACTCAAGCCTATGTACCGTAGCACCCTATACCAAGTTACCAGTCCTTATAAGAACTTTTGTGGAACAAGCAGGTTGTGTGTTAGTGATTAGCAGACTGTACGTCAGTCCCTATACCGCTGAAGGACTGCTGCAGTATAGGTGAGCGGTCAGCAGTGGTGCACGTCAACCCTATCTATTGTGGACCTATAGCGGTCCTTACAGAACAGCAGACTGTACCGCACTCAAGCCTATGTACCGTAGCACCCTATACCAAGTTACCAGTCCTTATAAGAACTTTTGTGGACCAAGCAGGTTGTGTATTAGTGTTTAGCAGACTGTACGTCAGTCCCTATACCGCTGAAGGACTGCTGCAGTATAGGGCAGCGGTCAGCAGTGGTGCACGTCAACCCTATCTATTGTGGACCGATAGCGGTCCTTACAGAACAGCAGACTGTACCGCACTCAAGCCTATGTACCGTAGCACCCTATACCAAGTTACCAGTCCTTATAAGAACTTTTGTGGAACAAGCAGGTTGTGTGTTAGTGATTAGCAGACTGTACGTCAGTCCCTATACCGCTGAAGGACTGCTGCAGTATAGGGCAGCGGTCAGCAGTGGTGCACGTCAACCCTATCTATTGTGGACCGATAGCGGTCCTTACAGAACAGCAGACTGTACCGCACTCAAGCCTATGTACCGTAGCACCCTATACCAAGTTACCAGTCCTTATAAGAACTTTTGTGGAACAAGTGAGTTGTGAATGTTTAGCAGACTGCAGCAGAAGGGCAGCAGTCAAGTATAATATCCTTTCTATATTTGGAAGAAAGAATATTATACATGTACAAGCCTATTACTGTACCACTGATACCAGTCCTGAAAAGAACCTTTGTGGAACTAATAATAACAGCAAGTCTTTAAAATTACCCTCACTGCCTGACAACACTGCTTCCTTCCTGTCCCTATACAAATTGGCAAAAAAAGAGAACGATTAGTGGTTACTGGAACAGCTCTTTTGTGGACCTTGATAGTAACAGCTAATGATGATGATGATGATGATGATGATGAAAGACTAATCTGGCTGTCCCTGTAGCATACACCGTCCTTTCCCTTTCTCTAAACTAACAAAAGACACTCAGGCTGCTGCAAGAATCAGCAGCACAGCAAACCTATCAACACCTAACACCTATACCAGTCCTGAAAAGAACTTTTGTGTACCAAATAGCTAGTGGTTTATCTCTCCCTACTCCACACAGGAACCTGTCCCTATCGTAACAGAAGAAAGAATGTAAAATGGCCACCGGATCGGGTGTATTTATAGGTTAGGGGGAATGTCCAAGTGTCCATGTGCTGTCATGTCTCAATTGGCTGTCCTGTATCACATGATAAACGTGTCACCAAAGGTTAAAGTTCTTGTATACATTAAACACGTAAGTCCGCCGCGGCGAACGACGGAAAAAGGCGTTCGAACGTGCGGACCGCGAATGTCGGAAATTCGCCGCGAAACGACCGCCGGGCGAAACGTTCGTCCATCACTAGTAGGGATAATCCAATGTCTAAGTTGGGCCAAGATTGCTGCAAAATAGTAATCTTGGATATGGACGTGGCCCACCCCTCCCGCTCTCCTATGTTTGATCATCCTACTGAAGGCACACCTAGCCTTTTTCCCCTGCCATACAAACCTGTTCAATATAGATTGTATTGCGTGGAAATATGAGTTGGGTAATGGTATAGGTAGCGTTTGAAAGACATACAGTAGTTGAGGCAAAATCTGCATTTTAAAAGCCGCCAATTTTCCCAACCATGATAGTTCTGTCATGGATATGGCTTTCAGTTTCCCCTCCAGTTTATTTAGCATTGGAATGTAGTTGGCTGCTACCAGATCATCCGTTTTGGAAGTGAGAGTGATACCTAAATATTTAATCCCTTCCTGGCACCATATATATGGGAACCTCTGTTCCAATTTGCTCTTGGAATGGTTCGGGACTCCTAAGTTTAGTATGTAAGATTGGCTTGCATTGATTTTGTAGTATGATATATCATTGAAGTCTTGTAGGGCTTGGTGAACCGATTCTAAAGAGTCTTCAACATCAGTGAGCATCAGAATAATATCGTCTGCAAACAAGCTAATGGTGTGTTCCCTCCCCCCAATGCGTACCCAATGAATATGTGGATGCGATCTCAATTAGATAGCGAGAGGTTCCATCAATAGATTAAAGATCAGGGGTGATAAAGGGCACCCCTGCCTTGTCCCATTTGTAATCTGAAACGGCTTAGATAGAGCTCCTGCCACAAGTACCTGAGCTGACGGTTTGGAGTATAGAGCCATTATGGCGGAGTTGATTGTACCGCTAAAACCAAACCCCTGCAGCACCTGAGACAAAAATTGCCAATGTATTCTATCGAACGCCTTCTCTGCGTCCAAAGCTAGGAGCAGAGAAGGCGTTCCACTCCTATTAACTGCATGAATCACATTAATCAGGTGCCAAGTAGCATCGGAGGACTGCCTCCCTTTAGTAAATCCCGATTGATCCACGTCAATCAATTCAGGCAGGATATGCATTAATCTTGTGGCCATAAGCTTAGCATAGATTTTAACATCATTATTCAACAACGATATTGGTCGAAAATTCTGCGGTGAGTCCGGGCTTTTACCCGGTTTTGGCAACGCAACTATAGTGGCTTTCAATATTTCCTGAGGGAACGAGGAGGAGGCAGCAGCAGAACCAAACACTTCCACCATATGCGGGATTAATAGATCTTGAAAGAATTTATAGTATTCCCTAGGGAAGCCATCTGGGCCCGGGGACTTGTTTAAAGGTAACTCCCGTATTAACTGACCAATTTCCCCACCTGTGATGGGGCTGTTTAGCATGTGTAGGTGGTCCTCTGTAAGCTTGGGGAGGCTAAGTGTTCGTAGGAAGGCGGTTATAGTGGCAGTAGACGGTTGCGTTATAGTAGTATCGCCTTTGAGGTTATACAGTGGTGTGAAAAAGTGTTTGCCCCCTTCCTCATTTCCTGTTCCTTTGCATGTTTGTCACACTTAAGTGTTTCGGAACATCAAACCAATTTAAACAATAGTCAAGGACAACACAAGTAAACACAAAATGCAATTTGTAAATGAAGGTGTTTATTATTAAAGGTGAAAAAAAATCCAAACCATCATGGCCCTGTGTGAAAAAGTGATTGCCCCCTAAACCTAATAACTGGTTGGGCCACCCTTAGCAGCAACAACTGCAACCAAGCGTTTGCGATAACGTGCAATGAGGCTTTTACAGCGTCCTGGAGGAATTTTTGCCCACTCATCTTTGCAGAATTGTCCTAATTCAGTTACATTAGAGGGTTTTCGAGCATGAACGGCCTTTTTAAGGTCATACCACAACATCTCAATAGGATTCAGGTCAGGACTTTGGCTAGGCCACTCCAAAGTCTTCATTTTGTTTTTCTTCAGCCATTCGGTGGTGGACTTGCTGGTGTGTTTAGGATCATTGTCCTGCTACAGAACCCAAGTTCGTTTCAGCTTGAGTACACGAACAGATGGTCGGACATTCTCCTTCAGGATCTCTTGGTAGACAGCAGAATTCATAGTTCCTTTTATCACTGCAAGTCTTCCAGGTCCTGAAGCAGCTAAACAGCCCCAGACCATCACACTACCACCACCATATTTTACTGTTGGTATAATGTTCTTTTTATGAAATGCAGTGTTCCTTCTACGCCAGATATACTTGGACACACACCTTCCAAAGAGTTCCACTTTTGTCTCATCGGTCCACAGAATGTTGTCCCAAAAGTCTTGGGGATCATCAAGATGTGTTGTGGAGAAATTGAGATGAGCTTTGATGTTCTTTTTTCTCAGCAGTGGTTTTCTCCTTGGAACTCTGCCATGCAGGCCATTTTTGCCCAGTCTTTTCCTGATGGTGAAAGCATGAATGCTGACCTTAACTGAGGCAAGTGAGGCCTGCAGTTCCTTGGACGTTGTTGTGGGGTCTTTTGTGACCTCTTGGATGAGTCGTCGCTGCGCTCTTGGGGTAATTTTGGGCGGCCGGCCACTCCTGGGAAGGTTCACCACTGTTCCATGTCTTCGCCATTTGTGGATAATGGCTCTCACTGTGGTTCGCTGGATTCCCAAAGCTTTGGAAATGGCTTTATAACCCTTTCCAGACTGATAGATCTCAATTACTTTCTTTCTCAATTGTTTTTGAATTTCTTTGGGTCTCGGCATGATGTGTAGCTTTTAAGGATCTTCTGGTGGACCTTACTGTGTCAAGCAGCTCCTATTTAAGTGATGCCTTGATTGTGAACAGGTGTGGCAATAATCAGGCCTGGGTGTGGCTAGAGAAATTGAACTCAGGTGTGGACAACCACAGTTATAGTATGTTTTAGCAAGGGGGGCAATCAATTTTTCACACAGGGCCATGATGGTTTGGATTTTTTTTCACCTTTAATAATAAACACCTTCATTTACAAATTGCATTTTGTGTTTACTTGTGTTGTCCTTGACTATTGTTTAAATTGGTTTGATGTTCCGAAACACTTAAGTGTGACAAACATGCAAAGGAACAGGAAATGAGGAAGGGGGCAAACACTTTTTCACACCACTGTATCTGGAGCCATAGTAGCTACTGAACGCATCTGCTATATCTTGTGGGTGTTGTAGTTTAGCCTGTGTCTCATGGTGGATTACATGTTGAATGTGGGTCTTGTGTCTGTATCCCTTTAGTTTATTAGCTAGCAGTTTCCCCGCTCTGTTACCACTAGTGTAGTAAGTCAATTTCATTTTCCTGGAGGCTTTCTCGAAGTCCTCCAGAAGGTTTATTCTCAATTCTGTTCTTAGCAGCGTGAGTTGATCTGTCAAAGCTTGGGTTGTGTGCCGCATGTTTTGGGTCTTTAGAGATTTTATTGTTTCTATAATAGTTGAGGTCCGCTGCTGCCTCTCCCTCTTAGCCCTGGCCCCTTGCTGGATCAGTACTCCTCTGGCGAACGCCTTGTGGGCATTCCAGAGAATAAAAGGATCTGATACTGAGCCTTGATTAATATTAAAGAATTCAGATAATCTTCCCTGAACATATTCTTTGATCGGACCATGACGGAGGAGTCGGGGATTTGCTCTCCAAATAAAAGCGTTTTTCCTATTCATAGGGTTCCCCACTTGCAACTCCACCGGAGCATGGTCCGACCAGGTTATGTCATGAATCTGCGCTGATTTACATTGAAACAGTAATTGCTTGTCAATCAAAAACAAATCGATCCTACTATATGTTTTGTGACTATGGGAAAAGAAGGAGAAGTCCCTTGCATTGGCATTCAAGCATCTCCATGCATCAAAGAGGGAATGCTTGCGCAAAAACGGGAGGAGAGAAGGCTGAGACCTTTTGGGGTGTGATGTAGAGTCCAGCTTGTGGTCTGGAGCCATATTAAAGTCCCCGCACAATAGCAAAGAGCCTTGAAGTACTTGATGAATTTTCTTCATCATTTTGTTCAGAAACTTGGATTGTCCTACATTAGGGGCATAGATATTCGCCAGCGTGAAAAGGGAAGAGTTAATTTCACAGACGATAATTAAAAATCTGCCTTGAGGGTCCTCTTCAATTTTATGTAGTTTAAATGCAACAGTGTCTCTAAAGCCCCGTACACACGAGAGGACTTATGTCCGACAGACTTCCGAAGGAGTTCCGTCGGAGTTCTGCTGGAATTCCGACGGAGTTCTGACAGACTTTTCGGCTGAGCGGACTTGGCCACACACGATCACACTAAACTCCGACGGATTCGAACGTGATGACGTACGACTCGGCTCGAATAAGGAAGTTCATAGCCAGTAGCCAATAGCTGCCCTAGCGTCGGTTTTAGTCCGTCGGAGTAGCATACACACGAGCGGATTTTTCGAAGGGGACCGGGACCGGCGGAGTTCCTTCGGAAAAATTTGAAGCATGTTCCATATTCTAAAGTCCTTCGGACTTTGGCGAGTCAAAAGTCTGTTGCAGCCCACACACGATCGGATAGTCTGACGGACTCAGTCCTTCGGACTTTGGATGTTGAAAAGTCCGCTCGTGTGTACGCGGCATAACCGCCACCATCACCTCTCTCTTCTTTTGGTCAGCATTGGCGAAGAAGGTATGGGGAAACTTGGGATGGGTGCATTTGGGAGGTGCAGTGCTCTGAAAATGAGTCTCTTGCACGCACAAGATGTCACAGTTCCTTTGGAGGGCCTCTTTCCAAACAGACCTGCGTTTAACGGGGGGGTTAAGGCCTTTGGCGTTGTTGGATAGAAAATTAACAGCCATGGAAGTTGTATGTGGAGAGAGTGCTTACCAAGTGGGAGTGTTGCTCACTTACGATTGTGCCACCAGTGTGGGCTTCGCATGAGTTTCTCAGGCCGATGCTCGAAGGGTTCCGATTTGCATAATAAGGAAGCTTGCATCGCATCTGGGAGGGAAGAGATGACTGACCATCCAAAGAGAGAAATATTGTGTGAGTCAACATTAAACTGAGTGGTCAAGTGCCACCAACCATGTAAACAAAAAACCTGGAGTAATAGAAAGGTCATACACAACAAAAGTGTGAAAAAGTGTGACATGATGCCACTCAAGTAGCAACTTGGGGGGAAAGTTGTATCCAACTTTACGGAGTGATACAATGCCTCCTGAGTGGGTGAGGATTGGAAGATCCCTATTCCCAATCAAGTATGTTTGCGGGCGTTTTTGTGGTTGACAGTGTGTCATTCTGTATCCTTCTCATCGCAGGGACTACCATGGCGGAGAGGCTTCTGGGTTTCTGCAATGATCCCCCATGAGCTCAACAAGGCCATGCCCTTGGGGATGGAATCCATTACATATTCCTTGCCATCTTTTGTGACTATCAATTTCGTGGGGAAACCCCATCTGTAGCTTATCTTGTGATTCCTGAGTGCTTTCGTTAAAGTTGCCATGTTTCTGCGTTTTTGCAGCGTGTAGTGAGAGAGATCCGCATAAAATTGCAGATGAGAGTATTCGGGAGGAATCTTGTCCTTCTGCCTAGTGGCTGACATGAGTCTTTCCTTCGTGTGGAAAAAATGTAGGCGGAGGATGACATCTCTGGGAATGTTCTCAGATAGATAGCTGGGTTTCGGGAGTCTATGGATTCTGTCCACCGTGAAGTCAAGCTCCTTCAAGTCTGGCAGAATGGCCGTGAAAAGCTGTACTGCATATTCCCTTAACTCCTGTTGTTGGACTGACTCAGGGACCCCTCTAATCTTCACGTTATTCCTCTTAGACCTATCTTCAATGTCCGCCATTTTAGCTCTGATATCTTCTATCTCATCATCTTTAGCTTCATTAGCATCAACCAGCTCATTAATAGTTGTAGCATATTCCCTCATTCTGTGTTCAATATGGGTCACCTTGGCAGATACAGACTGAAGATCTTTCCCAAATTTGTGCATGCATGCCACCATATCTGTGTGCAGTGAGCCCCTTAAGGATACTAGCATCTCCTTCAGCATAGTGTCCATGACTGGCTGGCCGTTAGTGGGAAATGCATCTATGGAGTCTGGCAACTCCCTAGTGTCATCACCTGAGTCTAGAAGGGAGCTCACCTCATGGTTGCCATCCGCGTCATCCGGCTTGAATCGCGCCTTCTCCGGGCTCCCTGAGGATGGTGTGGCAGGTGGGGACCTTGGATCGCCCGGAGGGCTGCTCCTTTTTTGCTTCCTATGCTGCGTTCCGCGGCTGGAGGCTGCGGTGGACGGCGTGGATGTATGGCCGACGCCATCTTGCTTTCCTTCATAGGAGAAGTACTCCGTGAGCCTCGCCGGTCCTCCTGGCCTGTGTTTCTTCCCCGGCATGTCAGCGGAGTGATCACTGACTGTCGGGGGTCTGGATCGCCGCTGTGATTGCTCGATTGAGCGATTGGGATGGGTGCTTTTAGCCGCTTCTTCCCCGCTGAGTCAGGAGCTCCTTTACTGCACATCCATCTTGGACTCCAGGTAGCTCCGCCCCCTCTCCAGAGATGTTTAATCGGGTTCAAGTCTGGGCTCTGGCTGGGCCACTCAAGGAAATTCACAGAGTTGTCCCATAGCCACTTCTATGTTATCTTGGCTGTGTGCTTAGGATCGTTGTCCTGTTGGAAGATGAACCTTGGCACCAGTCTGTGGTCCAGAGCGCTCTGGAGTAGGTTTTCATCAAGAATGTCTCTATACATTGCTGCATTCATCTTTCCCTTGATCCTGACTAGTCTCCCAGTTCCTACAGCTGAAAAACATCACCACAGCATGATGCTGCCACCACAATGCTTCACTGTAGGGATGGTAATGGGCAGGTGATGAGCGGTGCCTGGTTTCCTCCATACATGACACTTGCCATTCAGGCCAAAGAGTTCAATCTTTGTTTCATCAAACCAGAGAAGTTTGTTTCTCATAGTCTGTGAGTCCTTTAGGTGCGTTTTGGAAAACTCCAGGCGACTGTCATGTGTCTTTTACTGAGGAATGGGTTCCGTCTGGCCACTCTACCATACAGGCCCGATTGGTGGAGTGCTGCAGAGATGGTTGTTCTTCTGGAAGGTTTTCCTCTCTCCACAGAGAAACGCTGGAGCTCTGTCAGAGTGTCCATCTGGTTCTTGGTCACCTCCCTGACTAAGGCCCTTCTCCCCCAATTGCTCAATTTGGCCAGGTGGCCCACTCTAGGAAGAGTCCTGGTGGTTCCAAACGTCTTCAATTTACAGACGATGGAGGCCACTGTGCTCATTGGGACCTTCAATGCTGAATAAAATATATCTGTATCCTTCCCCAGGTTTGTGTCTCTATGCAATCCTGTCTTGGAGGTCTACAGACAATTCTTTCGAGTTCATGGCTTGGTTTGTTCTCTGACAGGTGTGTGCCTTTCCAAAACATGTCCAATCAACTGAATTTACCACAGGTGGATTCCAATCATGTTGCAAAAACATCTCAAGGATGCTAAATTTTGAGTGTCATGGCAAAGGCTGTGAATACTTATGTACATGTGATCTATTTTTATTTTTTTAAATTGATTTGTGAAGAGTTTAAACAAACTTCTTCCACGCTTTCATTATGGGGTTTTTTTTTGTAAAATTTTAAGGGAAATAATTCATTTAATCCATTTTGGAATAATGCCCCGTACACGCAGTCGGACATTCCAACGACCAATTCCGTTTGATTTTTTCCAACGGATTTTGGCCCAAACATGTCTTGCATACACATGGGCGCACAAAGTTTTCGGAAAATCTGATCATTCAAAACGACATACAATACATACGACAGGAATATAAAGAGGGCAGTAGACAATAGCTTTTGTCTCGTAATTTATTCTGAGCATGTGCAGCACTTTGTCCATCAGAATTGTCTACACACGATTGGAATTTAAAAAATCGAATGTTGTTGTCGGAAAAGTTTTAGATCCAGCTCTCAAACTTTGTGTGTCAGAAATTCTAACAGAAAAAGTCAGATGGAGCCCACACACAATTGGATTTTTCTACAACAAGATCCAATCGCACATTTTCTGTCGGAAAGTCTGACCATGTGTACAGGGCATTAGGTTGTACCATAACAAAATGTGAAAAAAGTGAAGTGCTGTGAATACTTTCCGAATGCACTGAATTTTCTTTGTTGCACGTTATGGTTGCTTTTATGGTTTACATACATAAGCCAAGTCACTTTGCACATTCAGCATTTTATGTTTAATGTTATAGAAGTGCTGAAGGTGTGTTTTTATATTGTTATACCTTGTACCTAAATATTGTACTAGCTGCTCTAGTTTTCTCTATTATATAGGCCATAGTGCTGAAAGTTCTTTTTTCTTTTCTAATGACCCATAAAATGACCATTATGACGCTATCAAAAACATATGGGCCCCATGGGATTAATCCTCGTTTGGCTTGTTTTTCTTCACTTCTCCATTATTACTAAGGTTATATCTCATTGCAGGCCTAACACTCTCTGCTTTGAATTGATGGGTGCCCTCCTAATTTTAGTGTCTTTTTTTCTGTCATGTGAAATACATACTGTAAATATAGTTGGGAACCAGGGTGGATGTCCTGATTCTTACAAAGATGTTATCATATTAAAAAATATGCTAACAATTATAAAAGCCGGCCCAAATAGCACACTGCTCCGCGCTCTTGGATGCCAATATGCAAACTTAAATACAGTACATAAGTGGTACCCCACTTACGTAAAAAAAACACACTTTAAAGCTGCTGCTTTTAAAACCACAGAAACATAAGCATATATAAAAATTGTAACTTAAATAAAAAGCCCACTTTTCATATATAGCAGCGCATTCACACTTTTCCCAAAAAGTGAGTTAATCAAAGTTCTATTCAGTGTCCAGAAAAAATGGTGCTTGTTCTATCCGTTCCTATTGTGATTTAGGTACAGCTTCCACCATGTAGTTCACCACTTGTGGTTCACAAACGATCCCCCTTTGGGGATGCACTCACCGAACACCTGAAATCATAAGCCTTCACAATGCCATTACACCATTCTTCTTTGGCCACTAGATGTCTCCCTTATTGGAATTCGGTTTTATCATATAAAAGAACAGAAATGTCCAAACATAGCGTGATACTGTTTAACACTATTTATTATAAAAACCCAACATATAAATGCATACCAAATAGAAAAATGTTCAAGCATTAAAAAGTACTGTGCCTTATTCCGCTGGTTCTGTTGCAACCGAGGAGAAACGATCGCTTTGCTATACACAGCAGAAGCGCAGAAGCTTCACTTCCGCCTTCCTCAGCTCGCTGGAACACAGGGATTGAGGCGCACTCGTCACTTCCGGTATGGTTACTCACTGACGCGTTTCGTCACTTCCGACTTCATCTGAGGGCGTAACACAAAATACCGGAAGTGTTCTTTTATCATCATCACAGACCAATCAATATCGACCACTGCATGATATACGGGGCATCGCACCAATCACAGGCGATGACTCAGAACAATTCTTACTCAAAGCAGCTGCGATCAGCGCGGACCGTCCCCAAATGCAGCGATCTATATGATCCGAAGAGCATGCACAATATTACATAATATCAATACCAATATGTGTTATATGAATATAAATTAGTGACAATCATGATTATGAAAGTCACATACAATTGGCCGATGCAATCGTTCGTGCTAAAAACGATCAATCATGATTATGAGACGATCCATCATGATTATGAAAGTCAAACCCGATCGGCCGATACAATCGTTCATGTTCTACACGATCAAAAATACTAAACAATCATCTTAAAAAATTTGAGCATTATAAAAATATGAAATTTAGACTATTTATGTTATATATATCAATTGAACTCAGGATAATTATTATACATGGAATTACAATAAATTATGTAAAACAGTGTTTTCTTAAAAATATATATAAAATATATATAAAAAAACACTTTGTAATTAATGGACGGATCAAATACTTATTATTTTTAAAATAAAACTAATCATCTTTTTAATGTTATTCAGGCCCAGGAAATATAAAGATATATGTTTTGTTGAAAAGTTTATGTTCTAAAATGTATACGTATATGGATATCGCACACGTATCCATATATAATTTTATTTTATTATGTCGCATAGCGCATATATTTCGAACTATATTAAAAATACCATAAAAAACTTTCAAAACTTATTTTAAAAAATATTCTAAAAAGATTATTTAATATAAAATATTCTAAAAAGATTTTTTATAAATATGTATTTAAAGCGGGAGTCCACCGGGACTCCGCGTTTAAAAAAAAAAAAAAAAAGCCAGCAGCTACAAATACTGCAGCTGCTGACTTTTAAAATAGTGACACTTACCTGTCCAGCGCGCCCGCGATGTCGGCACCCGAAGCCGATCTCTAGGTCCTTTTTTTTGGGTCCTGCCGCCGCCATCTTGGGTATGGGAATCAGGAAATGGAGCCTTTCGGCTTCATTTCCTGGTTCCCTACTGCGCATGCGCGAATCGCGCTGCGCAATAAGGACGCTCCCCGCTGCCTCTGGGATCTGTGTGTTTCCCAGCAGGCAGAGGGGCACTTGCGGGAAGGGGCGGGCACTTGCGGAAAGGGGCGTAAGTTACGCCCCTTTCCGCAGAGAGCTATCCCGGAAGTGGGTGCAGTTACCTGGATTATCCAGGTAACTGCACCCCCCTCCCCCCTGAAAGGTGCCGATTGTGGCACCAGAGGGGGGGAGGGTTCCGATGAGCGGAAGGTCCACTTTAGGGTGGACCTCCGCTTTAAAGAAAAGGTGATTAAAATTAGCACTAATTGCCTAGAGGACAACTCATGTGAACACACACTCTATGAACTCCAGATAAATGGCAAGCTTTATACGTGACCTTAAGTGTCGCTTATAAAACAATTTATGTCAAGTTCTATATTTAGACCTTTAGGGCTGAGAACATCAGCAGAATATATCCCCTGAGTTTCTCATTTTGACAATTCACGTACCAAATTAATGCCTCTCCCGTGTGGCTTAATTTGTTCTAATCCCCAAAATTGCAGACCCGTGGCATCTCTATTGTGTTTAAGCTTAAAATGCAGTGACACGTTGTGGTCCTTATATCCAATTTTTATATTGTATATATGTTCGGCTATTCTTACTCGCAATTTTCTTTTTGTTCTACCGATATACATTAGGCCACATGGGCATGTTAAAGCGTATACCACGTGTGTACTGTTGCACGTAATAAATTGTTTGATGGAGAAGCTGCGATTATTTGATGGTGTAGCAGAAATTTTCTAAAGATCTGATGGGCCTTGCTACTTCACGGCACGCTTTGAATTTACGACAAGCAAAAAAAACGTTCCTCTCCCAAAAAGTGGGAGGGGGTTTTGGGGGGGTCAATAACTTTTTTTACGATTTTATCACCAAAACTTGGAGCTTTTCTATAAATAAACTGAGGTTGGGAAGGTAATTCAGAATATATTTTTTTATCAAGTAACAAAACATGCCAATGGCGTTTAAAGATATCTTCTAAATCTTTGTATTGTGAATGGAAGTTGGAGATGAATCCCCATTCTCTATCTCGTTTTATCTCCACAGTCACTTCTTGGTCTGTGCTTGATTCATCATCTCTTTTGTCTTGAAGGCCGCGTACACACGCGCGGACTGTTGGCCCAACCTTGTCCGCTGAACAGTGTTTGGGTGGACAGTCCGCTCGTGTGTGGGCTTTCAGCGGACAGTTTCAGCGGACAGTTGGACGGACAAGGTTTTACGGAAATTCCGAAAAACTGTCCGCTGAAACCTTGTTTCAACGAACAGTCTGCCCGTGTGTAGGCTTGTTCGTTAAACTAAGTTCCGCGCATGCTCAGAAAGGATTTTCAAGCCGAAAGTTATAATGCAGTGTATAGGACGTCGTATTTTGCGTCCCATCGTATGTGCCGTTCACGTCATCGCGCACGGTTTCAGCAAACTGTTCGTTCATCGTGTGTGGCCATGTCCGTCCATGCTAAGTTTGAGCGGACTGTTCGCTCAAACTGTTGGACGGACAAAGTTGGGCCAACAGTCCGCGCGTGTGTACGCGGCCTTAGACATAATGTTCTAGGCATATTTCCCACATCTTCAATCACTCTCTGCAATTCCTGATGGTTATATCCTTTTGCGCAAAACCTCTTTGCTAAAATGTTGGCTTGCATGATGTAATTATCAAATTCTGAACAGTTTCTTCGTACACGAGTCATTTGTCCTTTTGGAATATTTCGTAGCCACTGGGGGTGGTGGCCACTAGAAATAGGTAGATAACTATTTTGATCAGTATTTTTTAAAAAGATGTTATCATGTTTCGATAAAAATTTGTATCTCTTTATTTCATCACCTTACTTTTTATACATGTTTTAATATCAAAGGAGGTTTGTACCTCATGTTATCATCATGGCCTTACTAATCCAGTACCTATGGTTTTTTTTTCCTTCACTGTCAAAAGACAAGAACATTGTATGCATTATTGTTTATTCTTTTATTTTCCTGTTGTTATGCTTAATGATATGTGAAATGATCGTATGTACATGATCGTATGTACATGATTGTACTGCTGTCTCCTTAATAAAATTCTTATACAAATTACAATAAAAATATATATATATATATAAAATGTAGATAGTGGAAATCAGCAGCAGAGTAGATTTTACTCATGTCTCCCTACCGTCAAGTGGTGAGTACTGTTCTGACACAAAACATGCAAAGTTACAGTGTGAATTCTGAGGTTTCTGAATGCCTACCTAATATGAAAGTAAACTTAGGTACCTAATTCTCACTTATACTTGTTTACAATATGTGGCCTGAGATCGTTTAGTTGATAATTGTACAATTTGACAACATGAAATACAAATACATAAGCTGGATTGTGTGTCTTCTTTTTGTAAGTGACCCCAGGTTCTGAGTGCATGCATATTTAAAAACAAATGCATAATTATATCACAATCTCAAAACAACAATTGGTATAACACTGCACCTTGAAATACAGTATATGGATAACACGCAGTTTAAATGTAAACCAGTTCAGTATCCTCACATTAGTCATCAAATACACATAGAAATAAATTTCACTATTGTCTTGAGTTCTTCAGCACCAGCAGAACCATCACATCCAACGTTTAGATCCAGCAAACAGTTCACATTATGTTGTGTCAAACAGGTGGCAGGCACCCAAATACTTGTAAATATTATGCAATAGTCTTAATTTTTTTTTAAATTATCACACAGTGGGCAAGAGGCCAATCTGAATAAGTCCATACTACGTAATTCTTTAGCCACGTAAGCAGTTCAAAGCCATACTTTGTAGATAGTCAAATTAGGAGCAAGGTATTGCCAAAGATTAGGAAGAGCGCTACAGGAATGTCATGAATTCTTTTTTCAGTGAGGTTTTGTTCACAGTGATTGTGGTTCACAGGAAATACTAATTAGTAATGACAAAATTAAAGTAGAACTATGAACCTCTCATTTAAAAATATGAGCTGCAGCATTTAATTGTTCATTTGTACACAGTTTTATGTTAGTCCCTCTGCAAAGTCCCACAAATAACTATTACTCTTGCCAGTGAAGTCCACATTCATAGTTCCATTGTTTGTAAGGTTGAATAAAGACACCAGTCCATCCTGAGTGAGTGTCTACAATTGTCCCTATCCCTGTACATTGCACACTCACATCGGCCCCTACCCTCAAGGAGCCCACATTCCAAGGTCCCCATTCATATACTATGGTCAATTTTTTGACAGAAGCCAATTAACCTACCTGCATGTCTTTGGAGTGTGGGAGGAAACCCACGCAGGCACAGGGAGAACATGCAAACTCCAGGCAGGTAGTGTCATGGTTGGGATTTGAACCAGCAACCCTTCTTGCTGCTAGGTGAGAGTGCTAACCACTACACCACTGTGCTGCCCACATAATTCAGCTTCTTGAGATGGTGAGGCGGTGATCCTGCACCGCTCCTCGATTCAGAGCACAGTTGCTACTTTCCTGTCACTCAGTAGCTGGCCACACCTAGTACTGCTCACTGAATTCTGGATTGACAGCACTGCTTCTGTTGCTGGAACCTCTATTCTGGCTCTCTTTCCCGTGATCGCGGGTGGCTGATGGACATCGGTGGCCACCAGTCACTCTCATCAGGTCCCCCGCCTTTCAGGCTCTTCAAGGACCAAACATACAGCTACGGCGATTGGCAGGAAAGAGCAGACCTGTTGCAGTATAATGACAACGGCTGGTCGGCAAGTGGTTAAAAGAGTTAAAGGAAAAGAAGAAATAAGGACTTTGTATTACAATATATGAGGGATGTGAATTTCTTCTCTTCAGCTTCCTCCAATGGTGGTAGGGAACAGCTGTTCGAAAAAGAGAAAATGTAAACAAACTGCTTCTAGGCTGAAGGCTTTTTTCGTCTGCAACTTCCGTTTATTAGCAAAACAGGCCCCCCTGCAAGTGACATTTTTAAGGAGGCTGGCAAGTAAAAAGCATACATATTGAATGTACATATTACAAAAGATTATTAAAGCAGAGCTTCACTCTGCTAAATGAATGTTTTACATATGCCTCGCATGAGGTACCATGCATTCCTATGGTGGATATGCTTTGCTGAAAATAACACAGAGAAGATGCAGCAACATTTTTTTTAGTGCAATATGCTAGCAGCAAATGCAAACAACCTTTCATCACAAAATTGTGGCTAGAACAACAAATATACCAATATACTCATTACATTATATCTACATTACAAACTATAAAAACAGTTTAGTTTCTGTAGGCTCAATTCACTAATCCATAACAATCATTCTTTTTAACAATTACAGTCAATGAGAGCTGAAAATAACAATCACATGCCTGCAAAAATAATTGGTATGGTAAATAATACATACATTATAGCATAGTGGATTTAGCCTAATGACTAAAGGGCCATATTTTTGTCAGGCTGTTTGCTCAACACAGAGTTTTAAAATCCATGTACTAATGCAACTGTACTGTCAATTCTCAAGTTAATTGTCTAAGAGAGTGAACTCTTCTCAAAAATGCCCCCCCCCCCCCCCCCCCCATGCTGCATACACTGATCTGTGTACTGGCCATTTTTAATCAGGTCCATTCACATGATTCAGTGGCTCCAGCTCAGCCTTTTCTTTCACTTAAACTGTTATATAACAGCATCTATTTCAATAAAGCTTAAAGTGATCGTAAAGTATATATTTTTTTCCTATAAAAATAACAAACATATTATACTTACCTGCTCTGTTGCCGTGTATTTGCACAGAGCAGCCCAGATCCTCCTCTTCTATAGTGCCTCATCTGTGCTCCTGGCCCCTCCCTCTTGTTAAGTGCCTCTATAGCAAGCAGCTTGCTTAGGGGGCACCCAAGCTGAGCTGCAGCTCCATGTGTACATTAAATCATGGAGCTGTGGTTCAGCCCCACCCCCTCTCTCTCCTGATTGGCTAACTGACTTTGATTGATAGCAGTGGAAGTCAATGGTGCTGCTGCTGTGTGTCAGCCAATCAGGAGGGAGAGTGATATGGCCAAGATACTTGTGGACATCACTGGGCAGAGATGGGGCTCCAGTAAGTATTAGGGTGCAGAGGGGGCTGCTGCACACAGAAGACGTTTTATCTTAATGCATAATGCATAAAAAACCTTCTGACTTTAGTACTTTTTAAACAACAAGCTCAGGAACACCCTCATACCAAACCCCAAAAATCTTCTTTTTTTTTTTAAGGTCCAGTAACATTACAGGTCCTCTTCACCTAGGTAAGATACTAAATGCTTCAGATAGCATTGTCACATAATGACATTGTAGTGGTCTTGGCAGAATTTTCCAGTGAGCTCACATAAAATGGGTTAAATAATGCTGGCCTTCATTCAACCCAGAAGAGAAGCAGCCCTGGATTGCTTATGGATGGAGCCTACTCACCCTAAGTGGGGACCCTTTGTGGATGTGCTCACTAATGCCCAGGATATAGGTGGGGGCCATTGTCATGTTAAAATCAGCTTTAAGGTGGCACCCCAAACTTAAAAGCAAGCCATTCTCCTTGCACAGATATACTTTATGGTGAAGCACTCGTCCTTTTACACTGTATACCCTCCTTCTCAAATGCAGCAGTTTAAGGGGACACAGCAGAGCGCCACTAACTCAGTCATAATTGCCACATTGCTTTCAGTGACAATGTAGAACAGCGTTAATGTTTTGTGGTTCTAATTCTCTCTCCAAGTACCCCCAGCTAGGTCTACAAGTTCTCTGTGCTGCAAGTTCAGTCCCGAATACAGAGGGGTACTGTTTGCTAGGAGGGGGTTAAACCACCAACCCTCGCTACCAAGGGACACTGCCACCCATGCCTGGTACTACCCGCTGGCTGGCTGATTTAGCATTCCCACCAGTCCTGGCTCCTTATAGCAACAGCATATGAGAGATCTTCCCATCAACTCCACTCTACACCAGTGGTCATCAACCCTGTCCTCAGGGCCCACTAACAGGCCAGGTTTTATGTATTACCTTGGGGAGATGCAGACTAGAATACTGCAATCACTGAGCAGCAAATTATATCACCTGTGATGTATTTAAGTTATCTTGCAAACCTGGCCTGTTAGTGGGCCCTGAGGACAGGATTGATGACCACTGCTCTACACCCTTACAGGGTGTACACGCTTTCCACACACTGTACACTTTGCACCCTTTCATGGTGTTCCTCACAGTTAATTACAGACAAAGTTCCATCTTAGGCTAACTCAGGCTGATCCAAGCTGATTCAAGGGAGAGTCCTCTAATCAGAGTTCATGCTCTGGCTTCAGTACCACCACTGGGTATCCCAAAGGGGAAGCCACATGTTCTTGGAAGAATTGCATCCTGCATTACTGCATTATTATAACTTTCCATTTTATCACACTTGTAAGCACCTGCTTATGTGTTGGATCGGGAAATTTGCAGGGGACAGCACACAAGATAGCGTGATTTTAGCAGGTGTTTTATTTCAAGTAATACTGGGGACTGATTTTTTTTACATTTTTATATGGGTTTTGATGATTTCATGAATTTAACAGTGTTTTTTTTGTACTAGAGGCTGACAAAGCCTTTGAATTTGACTAACAAACTATGACATAAAAAAGATTAGGACACAAGCCCAGCATTAGATATAATCCCCGCTAGTGATGGCCGAACGGTTCGCCCGGCGGTCGTTTCGCGGCGAATTTCCGACTTTCGCCGTCCGCGGGTTCGAACGCCTTTTTCCGTCGTTCGCCCCGGCGGACTTACGTGTTTAATGTATACAAGAACTTTAACCTTTCGTGACACGTTTATCATGTGTTACAGGACAACCAATTGAGACATGACAGCTCATGGACACTTGGACATTCCCCCTAACCTATAAATACACCCGATCCGGTGGCCATTTTACATTCTTTCTTCTGTCACTGTAGGGAAAGGATCCTGTGTGGAGTAGGGACAGAGAAAACGCTAGCTATTTGGTACACAAAAGTTCTTTTCAGGACTGGTATAGGTGTTAGGTCAGCAGCCTGAGTTTCTTTTGTCAGTTTAGATAAAGGGACAGAGCGCTGTATGCTGCTATTTTAGGGACAGCTCAGCCAGATTAGTCTTTCTTCATCATCATCATCATCATCATCATTAGCTGTTACTATCAGGTCCACAAAAGAGCTGTTCCAGCTAATCGTTCCAGCCTACTCTTTTTTGCCAATTTGTATAGGGACAGGCAGGAAGCAGTGTGTCAGGCAGTGAGGATAATTTTAAAGACTTGCTGTTACTATTAGTTCCACAAAGGTTCTTTTCAGGACTGGTATCAGTGGTACGGTAATAGGCTTGTACACGTATAATATTCTTTCTTCCAAATATAGAAAGAATATTATACTTGACTGCTGCCCTTCTGCTGCAGTCTGCTAATCATTCACAACTCACTTGTTCCACAAAGCTCTTTATCAGGACTGGTAACTTGGTCTGTCTAGGGTGCTACGGTACATAGGCTTGGGTGCGGTACAGTCTGCTGTTCTGTAAGGACCGCTATCGGTCCACAATACATAGGGTTGCCGTGCACTACTGCTGACCGCTGCCCTATACTGCAGCAGTCCTTCATTGGTATAGGGACTGACGTACAGTCTGCTAATCACTAACACACAACCTGCTTGGTCCACAAAAGTTCTTATAAGGACTGGTAACTTGGTATAGGGTGCTACGGTACATAGGCCTGAGTGCGTTACAGTCTGCTGTTCTGTAAGGACCGCTATCGGTCCACAATACATAGGGTTGCCGTGCACTACTGCTGACCGCTGCCCTATACTGCAGCAGTCCTTCAGCGGTATAGGGACTGACGCACAGTCTGCTAAACACTAACACACAACCTGCTTGGTCCACAAAAGTTTTTATAAGGACTGGTAACTTGGTATAGGGTGCTACGGTACATAGGCCTGAGTGCAGTACAGTCTGCTGTTCTGTAAGGACCGCTATCGGTCCACAATACATAGGGTTGCCGTGCACTACTGCTGACCGCTGCCCTATACTGCAGCAGTCCTTCATTGGTATAGGGACTGACGTACAGTCTGCTAATCACTAACACACAACCTGCTTGGTCCACAAAAGTTCTTATAAGGACTGGTAACTTGGTATAGGGTGCTACGGTACATAGGCCTGAGTGCGTTACAGTCTGCTGTTCTGTAAGGACCGCTATCGGTCCACAATACATAGGGTTGACGTGCACCACTGCTGACCGCTGCCCTATACTGCAGCAGTCCTTCAGCGGTATAGGGACTGACGTACAGTCTGCTAAACACTAATACACAACCTGCTTGGTCCACAAAAGTTCTTATAAGGACTGGTAACTTGGTATAGGGTGCTACGGTACATAGGCTTGAGTGCGGTACAGTCTGCTGTTCTGTAAGGACCGCTATCGGTCCACAATAGATAGGGTTGACGTGCACCACTGCTGACCGCTGCCCTATACTGCAGCAGTCCTTCAGCGGTATAGGGACTGACGCACAGTCTGCTAAACACTAACACACAACCTGCTTGGTCCACAAAAGTTTTTATAAGGACTGGTAACTTGGTATAGGGTGCTACGGTACATAGGCCTGAGTGCGTTACAGTCTGCTGTTCTGTAAGGACCGCTATCGGTCCACAATACATAGGGTTGCCGTGCACTACTGCTGACCGCTGCCCTATACTGCAGCAGTCCTTCATTGGTATAGGGACTGACGTACAGTCTGCTAATCACTAACACACAACCTGCTTGGTCCACAAAAGTTCTTATAAGGACTGGTAACTTGGTATAGGGTGCTACGGTACATAGGCCTGAGTGCGTTACAGTCTGCTGTTCTGTAAGGACCGCTATCGGTCCACAATACATAGGGTTGACGTGCACCACTGCTGACCGCTGCCCTATACTGCAGCAGTCCTTCAGCGGTATAGGGACTGACGTACAGTCTGCTAAACACTAATACACAACCTGCTTGGTCCACAAAAGTTCTTATAAGGACTGGTAACTTGGTATAGGGTGCTACGGTACATAGGCTTGAGTGCGGTACAGTCTGCTGTTCTGTAAGGACCGCTATCGGTCCACAATACATAGGGTTGCCGTGCACTACTGCTGACCGCTGCCCTATACTGCAGCAGTCCTTCATTGGTATAGGGACTGACGTACAGTCTGCTAATCACTAACACACAACCTGCTTGTTCCACAAAAGTTCTTATAAGGACTGGTAACTTGGTATAGGGTGCTACGGTACATAGGCTTGAGTGCGGTACAGTCTGCTGTTCTGTAAGGACCGCTATCGGTCCACAATAGATAGGGTTGACGTGCACCACTGCTGACCGCTGCCCTATACTGCAGCAGTCCTTCAGCGGTATAGGGACTGACGTACAGTCTGCTAAACACTAATACACAACCTGCTTGGTCCACAAAAGTTCTTATAAGGACTGGTAACTTGGTATAGGGTGCTACGGTACATAGGCTTGAGTGCGGTACAGTCTGCTGTTCTGTAAGGACCGCTATCGGTCCACAATAGATAGGGTTGACGTGCACCACTGCTGACCGCTGCCCTATACTGCAGCAGTCCTTCAGCGGTATAGGGACTGACGTACAGTCTGCTAAACACTAATACACAACCTGCTTGGTCCACAAAAGTTCTTATAAGGACTGGTAACTTGGTATAGGGTGCTACGGTACATAGGCTTGAGTGCGGTACAGTCTGCTGTTCTGTAAGGACCGCTATCGGTCCACAATACATAGGGTTGCCGTGCACTACTGCTGACCGCTGCCCTATACTGCAGCAGTCCTTCATTGGTATAGGGACTGACGTACAGTCTGCTAATCACTAACACACAACCTGCTTGTTCCACAAAAGTTCTTATAAGGACTGGTAACTTGGTATAGGGTGCTACGGTACATAGGCTTGAGTGCGGTACAGTCTGCTGTTCTGTAAGGACCGCTATCGGTCCACAATAGATAGGGTTGACGTGCACCACTGCTGACCGCTGCCCTATACTGCAGCAGTCCTTCATTGGTATAGGGACTGACGTACAGTCTGCTAATCACTAACACACAACCTGCTTGGTCCACAAAAGTTCTTATAAGGACTGGTAACTTGGTATAGGGTGCTACGGTACATAGGCCTGAGTGCGTTACAGTCTGCTGTTCTGTAAGGACCGCTATCGGTCCACAATACATAGGGTTGACGTGCACCACTGCTGACCGCTGCCCTATACTGCAGCAGTCCTTCAGCGGTATAGGGACTGACGTACAGTCTGCTAAACACTAATACACAACCTGCTTGGTCCACAAAAGTTCTTATAAGGACTGGTAACTTGGTATAGGGTGCTACGGTACATAGGCTTGAGTGCGGTACAGTCTGCTGTTCTGTAAGGACCGCTATCGGTCCACAATACATAGGGTTGCCGTGCACTACTGCTGACCGCTGCCCTATACTGCAGCAGTCCTTCATTGGTATAGGGACTGACGTACAGTCTGCTAATCACTAACACACAACCTGCTTGTTCCACAAAAGTTCTTATAAGGACTGGTAACTTGGTATAGGGTGCTACGGTACATAGGCTTGAGTGCGGTACAGTCTGCTGTTCTGTAAGGACCGCTATCGGTCCACAATAGATAGGGTTGACGTGCACCACTGCTGACCGCTGCCCTATACTGCAGCAGTCCTTCAGCGGTATAGGGACTGACGTACAGTCTGCTAAACACTAATACACAACCTGCTTGGTCCACAAAAGTTCTTATAAGGACTGGTAACTTGGTATAGGGTGCTACAGGAAATAGGCTTGAGTGCGGTACAGTCTGCTGTTCTGTAAGGACCGCTATCGGTCCACAATAGATAGGGTTGACGTGCACCACTGCTGACCGCTGCCCTATACTGCAGCAGTCCTTCAGCGGTATAGGGACTGACGTACAGTCTGCTAAACACTAATACACAACCTGCTTGGTCCACAAAAGTTCTTATAAGGACTGGTAACTTGGTATAGGGTGCTACGGTACATAGGCTTGAGTGCGGTACAGTCTGCTGTTCTGTAAGGACCGCTATCGGTCCACAATACATAGGGTTGCCGTGCACTACTGCTGACCGCTGCCCTATACTGCAGCAGTCCTTCATTGGTATAGGGACTGACGTACAGTCTGCTAATCACTAACACACAACCTGCTTGTTCCACAAAAGTTCTTATAAGGACTGGTAACTTGGTATAGGGTGCTACGGTACATAGGCTTGAGTGCGGTACAGTCTGCTGTTCTGTAAGGACCGCTATCGGTCCACAATAGATAGGGTTGACGTGCACCACTGCTGACCGCTGCCCTATACTGCAGCAGTCCTTCAGCGGTATAGGGACTGACGTACAGTCTGCTAAACACTAATACACAACCTGCTTGGTCCACAAAAGTTCTTATAAGGACTGGTAACTTGGTATAGGGTGCTACGGTACATAGGCTTGAGTGCGGTACAGTCTGCTGTTCTGTAAGGACCGCTATCGGTCCACAATAGATAGGGTTGACGTGCACCACTGCTGACCGCTGCCCTATACTGCAGCAGTCCTTCAGCGGTATAGGGACTGACGTACAGTCTGCTAAACACTAATACACAACCTGCTTGGTCCACAAAAGTTCTTATAAGGACTGGTAACTTGGTATAGGGTGCTACGGTACATAGGCTTGAGTGCGGTACAGTCTGCTGTTCTGTAAGGACCGCTATAGGTCCACAATAGATAGGGTTGACGTGCACCACTGCTGACCGCTCACCTATACTGCAGCAGTCCTTCAGCGGTATAGGGACTAAGAGTTTTGTCACAGGGTCATTTAAAAAATGACATGCAGAGGAAGAGGCAGGCCCTTCCGCAGGGGTGGTAGGGGTAGGGCAGGAGCAACAGGCTTGAGCCAAAGTGGGAAGTTGCAGAAGGTGCGTTCAATTACTTTAAAGGATGCACCAGACTTGGTTGAGTGGCTCGCTCAGCCTTACTCTTCTGCACCCTCCTCATCCTCTCGATCTGCACCCTCTTCTTCACTCTCTGCTATGTGCACCCCCAAAGACACTACCACCAACAACACGACCACCACCACCACCACCACATACCTTCCGCTTGAGTCACTGGAATTATTTTCCGATCCATATCAAGAGGACATTTCTGATGCGCAGCCACTCTTGGTATTGGATCAGGAAGAGGAGGTAGCAACAAGCGCTACTCAGCAGTCTGACGCCAGTACCCAGATCAGCCCAAGGAGGAGGTTGGTCCCCGGTGTTGCTGCCTACTCTACTTATAGCGGTGGGGAAGGTGACGTTGATGATGACGTGTCTAGTGATGTCACGTGGGTGCCCACAAGAGAGGAAGAGGAGGGGAGTTCAGAGGGAGATATGGACCAGCAGATAGGGAGGAGAAGCAGCAATGACTTACATTGCACAGCAGGGACAAAGCAGACTGCAAATGTATCAGGAGCGAGTCATCGACCATGTACGGTCACATCTGGCGCTCCCAGGACACCGGCACATGGCTCCGCAGTGTGGGCTTTTTTTAACGTGTCCGCTGCTGACAATAGCGTTGCCATCTGCAATCTTTGCAGTCAACGCGTTAGTCGCGGTAAGCCCAATACTCACCTAGGGACGACCGCCTTAAGAAGGCACATGAGCAGCCATCACCGAGCCCAGTGGGAGCAACGGAACACACAAAGCCACACTGCAGGCTCTCACCGTCCAGCCTCGTCTTCTACTTCTCCTTCTCCTCTCTCCTCACAATTGTCCTCCACTCCACCTTCCATCACGCCAAGCTCACATTTTTCTGCAAAAAGGCAGGCTTCCGTGGGCCTAATGTTTGAGCGTAAAAAAATGATGACGCCGGATAACCCTCTTGCCCAACGGTTGGCGGCTGGCTTGTCAGAACTCATAGCCCGCCAACTACTGCCATATAAACTGGTGGACTCGGAGGCCTTTCGCAAATTTGTGGCCATTGGAACACCACAATGGAAGGTCCCAGGAAGGAAGTATTTCTCAGAGAAGGGCATCCCAGAGCTATATGGCCATGTTCAGCGGCAAGTGAATGTATCTCTGGCACACAGTGTCGGTGCCAAGATACATCTGACCACAGACACGTGGTCTAGCAAACACGGGCAGGGAAGGTATATCAGTTTTACTGCCCACTGGGTGAACCTTCTGACGGCCGTCAAGCATGTAACCCGTGGCACCCGTGTAGATTTGGTTTTACCGCCACGGATTGCATGCAGGCCTGACTCTTCTTCTCCTCCTCCTACTCCATCCTCCTCCCTCTCCTCCTCAGCTGCCTCCTCCTTTTCCGCTGCTAGCGTCTCTTCCACTGCACCGCCCAAGCTCCCCAGAACCTATTCCACATGCCAGGTGAGACGTTGCCATGCCGTGCTGCGTCTGTTGTGCCTGGAAGCAAAGAGCCACACTGGCCCGGCACTCCTTTCAGCTTTGCGTTCACAGGCAGATGAGTGGCTAACACCGCTCAATTTGACAGTTGGTAAAGTGGTGTGTGACAACGGTGCCAATCTGCTTAGCGCATTGAAACAGGGCAAAATCACGCACGTGCCGTGCATGGCACACGTCTTAAACTTGGTCGTGCAGCGATTCCTTGTCAAATACCCTGGGGTCCAGGACATCTTGCGGCAGGCAAGGAAAATCTCGGCCCATTTCAGAAGATCTTACACGGCCATGGCTCGCCTTGCTGACATTCAGCGGCGACACCATCTGCCGGTCAGACGTCTTATTTGCGATTGCCCGACGCGATGGAACTCAACCTTCTATATGCTTGATAGGCTGCTCCAGCAGAAACGTGCAGTTAACGTCTACCTGTATGAACTCTGCGAAAGAAACGGTTCTGGGGAGCTGGGTTTTTTTTCACCGCGCCAGTGGCTGCTCATGCGCGACACATGCAGACTTCTGCGGCCATTTGAGGAGATCACCAAACTGGTCAGTCGCAGCCATGGCGCCATCAGTGACATGGTACCTTATGCCTTCTTTCTGGAGCGTGCATTGCGTCGTGTCATTGATCAGGCTGTGGAGGAGCAGGAGCGGGAAGATGAGGAAGTCGCAATGCTGGATGAATTCCCAGGGGGGGCTACTCTATCTGAGACAAGTCAACAACAGGAGTCTGATGAGGAGTCAGAGGAGGATGGTGCCGGGGCGGATGAGCAGGAGCAAGAAGAGCATGCTTTAAACCTTTCTGGGATCCCTGTTGTGCGAGGATGGGGAGAGGAGAATGAAGAGGACGACATTATCCTGGATGATGAGCAGGAGCCAGGCCACCACACCGCTTCCACTTTAGTGCAAATGGGGGCCTTCATGCTCCAGTGTTTTAATAGGGACCCCCGTATAAAAAGCATGAGGGTCAAGGACCAGTACTGGGTGGCAACGTACTTAGACCCCCGGTACAAACACAAAATGGCGGAAATGTTACCGCCGTCGCAGAGGGCTGTCAGAATGCAGCACTTCCAGGCCTTGCTTCGAGAAATGCTGCATTCTGCTTTTGCGTGCGCTGGCAGAGGAGCAATTCCCACTCCCAGAGAAGGATTTGCGGGTACCAATCCAACAGCGCCTGCAAGAAGAGGCCGGTTTGAAGATGTGTTGGTGACTTCGGATATGAGGTCATTCTTTCAGCCGACCCATCGACAGGTGTCATCCGGATCCAGCATCAGGGAACGCCTAGACCGTCAGGTGTCCGACTACATTGGGTTAACGGCCGATGTGGACGCTCTGAGGAGTGATGAACCCCTAGACTACTGGGTGGGCAGGCTTGACCTCTGGCCAGAGCTTGCCCAATTTGCAATCGAACTGTTGGCTTGCCCCTCATCCAGTGTCCTGTCCGAAAGGACGTTCAGCGCAGCAGGGGGGATTGTGACCGATAAGCGTACTCGCCTAGCTCACCACAGTGTTAACTACCTCACATTTCTAAAAATGAATGAGGCATGGATCTCGGAGGAATTCAACACATGTGATCAGTAGACCATGTATATGTCTATAAACAATTTTTGGAATCAAGCACACAGACCTTCTTAATTCATTTGGCTCACTTCCCTGACCCAAAAAAGCACACCGTACTATATGCCCCTACCCTCCTCTTTGAAGAGGTTGAGCGGTGTCATATTTCTACTGGGGCTGCTTATTATGAGGGGTTCCCACCATCCCTGTGCTGTGCTGACTTCCTCCTGGGTGTTCTTATTATGAGGGGCTCCCACCATCCCTGTGCTGTGCTGACTTCCTCCTGGGGGTTCTTATTATGAGGGGATCACACCATCCCTGTGCTGTGCTGACTTCCTCCTGGGGCTGCTTACGGTGCTGCTGTCAGCGCTGTATGTCACGGAGCTGCTGTCAGCGCTGTATGTCACGGAGCTGCTGTCAGCGCTGTATGTCACGGAGCTGCTGTCAGCGCTGTATGTCACGGAGCTGCTGTCAGCGCTGTATGTCACGGAGCTGCTGTCAGCGCTGTATGTCACGGAGCTGCTGTCAGCGCTGTATGTCACGGAGCTGCTGTCAGCGCTGTATGTCACGGAGCTGCTGTCAGCGCTGTATGTCACGGAGCTGCTGTCAGCGCTGTATGTCACGGAGCTGCTGTCAGCGCTGTATGTCACGGAGCTGCTGTCAGCGCTGTATGTCACGGTGCTGCTGTCAGCGCTGTATGTCACGGAGCTGCTGTCAGCGCTGTATGTCACGGAGCTGCTGTCAGTGCTGTATGTCACGGAGCTGCTGTCAGCGCTGTATGTCACGGAGCTGCTGTCAGCGCTGTATGTCACGGAGCTGCTGTCAGCGCTGTATGTCACGGTGCTGCTGTCAGCGCTGTATGTCACGGAGCTGCTGTCAGCGCTGTATGTCACGGAGCTGCTGTCAGCGCTGTATGTCACGGAGCTGCTGTCAGCGCTGTATGTCACGGAGCTGCTGTCAGCGCTGTATGTCACGGAGCTGCTGTCAGCGCTGTATGTCACGGTGCTGCTGTCAGCGCTGTATGTCACGGAGCTGCTGTCAGCGCTGTATGTCACGGAGCTGCTGTCAGTGCTGTATGTCACGGAGCTGCTGTCAGCGCTGTATGTCACGGAGCTGCTGTCAGCGCTGTATGTCACGGAGCTGCTGTCAGCGCTGTATGTCACGGTGCTGCTGTCAGCGCTGTATGTCACGGAGCTGCTGTCAGCGCTGTATGTCACGGAGCTGCTGTCAGCGCTGTATGTCACGGAGCTGCTGTCAGCGCTGTATGTCACGGAGCTGCTGTCAGCGCTGTATGTCACGGAGCTGCTGTCAGCGCTGTATGTCACGGTGCTGATGTCAGTGCTCTGTATTACGGTGCTGCTGTCAGTGCTCTGTATCTCCTGCACCCTCTTGTTTGCCTACCCTGGTCCCTGACCTTCCCTCTCCTCCATTGCCTTCATTAGCTCCATAGTCCTGAATTGTCAGAACAATTTCCCAAATAAAAAAAAAATGCTTGTAGTTATCGATCCCAAATTCACCTCATACATGTATTATGCTATTGTCCAGGTGGTGGGACTACGTGCTACCCCCTAATAATTACCCCGTGGCCGCAAATTCGACCTAAAGGTTTGCGAAATTCGCCTCCCATTGAAGTCAATGGAGCCCGCGGCGAACGGTCGTTTTCGCGAACGTTTGTGTCCGTTCGCGTTTCGCGTTCGCGAAACGTCCCGTCGGAAGTTCGTCCATCACTAATCCCCGCATTATGATACATAACATTTTCTTTCTTTTTATTATTGTTTTAAATATGGAAGGCTTTAGCAATTTTACACTTACTGATATAATATGTTTTGTAAAATAAGATCTGCTTTATGAAAAACAAGTTCAAAGGAAAATGATTGTGTTGATCCAGCCCTATAGTAGGGTTACCTACTGTAGATATACATTTCTAGTGTTTTTTGTTTTTTTATTTATTAACTAAAATGTGTACTGGCAAAAACATACAGAAAAGATAATACTGAACAACATGCTTGTTCTTGATTTTTCTGTTTTTCATATGGTGAGAACAAAATCTTCCCAATATTTAAAAGATGTCTATGGGAAAAAAACCTGGATATGTTAAGAATTCCAAACCTCACTAACTACCAACATGCTTTATTAAGCTGCATTAGCTGCACTATATCACTTAGAGACACCACTCCGTAACTGGGTTCACAAAAAAAAAACATACAGAAAAGATAATACTGAACAACATGCTTGTTCTTGATTTTTCTGTTTTTCATATGATGAGAACAAAATCTTCCCAATATTTAAAAAATGTTTATGGGAAAAAAACATGGATATGTTAAGAATTCCAAACCTCACTAACTACTAGACATGTGCAGAGTAAAATATTTCGTTTCGGAATTTCGTTTTCGTCCGAAAGCTTAATTTATTTAGTTACTCCCGAAATTCGTTTTTATTTATTTTGTTTTTCGTTCAAAAATTGCATTCGTCCGAAAAGCCACATGAATTACGGTCGAATCTGTCTTGGAAGGCTTATGGTGTCTGTCGAATGTATAAAGAAGATTCGACGGAGCTAACTATATAGCATACTTTAGAACCCTATTAAAGTCTATGGGACTCCAACGTTCAAAATCTAAAGTGCTAATTTTAAAGGCTAATTTGCAAGTTACTGTCCTAAAAAGTGTTTGGGGACCCGGGTCCTGCCCCAGGGGACATGTATCAATGCAAAAAAAAGTTTTAAAAACGGCCGTTTTTTCGGGAGCAGTGATTTTAATAATGATTAAAGTGAAACAATAAAAGTGTAATATTCCTTTAAATTTCGTAGGGGGGGGGGTTGTCTATAGTATGCCTGTGAAGGGGCGCATGTTTCCCGTGCTTAGAATTGTCCCTGCACAAAGTGTCATTTATGCAGGAAAAAAAGTCCTTTAAAATCACTCGCGGCTATAATGAATTGTCGGCTCCGTAATACAGAGAACACTCATTGAAAGTCATTGATAAAAAAATAAATAAATAAATAAATAAAAAAGCGTGGGGGTCCCCCAAATTCAATTACCAGGCCCTTCAGGTCTGGTATGGATATTAAGGGGAACCCTGCCTCAAATTTAAGAAAAAATTTGACGTGGGGTTCCCCCTAAATATCCATAACCAGACCCTTCAGGTCTGGTATGGATATTAAGGGGAACCCCGCGTCAAATTAAAAAAAAAATTGACGTGGGGTTCCCCCTAAAAATCCATACCAGACCCTTTATCCGAGCACGCAACCTGGCAGGCCGCAGGAAAAGAGGGGGGGACGAGAGAGCGGCCCCCCTCCCTCCTGAACCGTACCAGGCCACATGCCCTCAACATTGGGAGGATGCTTTGGGGGTCTGTGACCCCTCAAAGTACCTTGTCCCCATGTTGATGAAGACAAGGGCCTCATCCCCACAACCCTGGCCGGTGGTTGTGGAGGTCTGCGGGCGGGGGGCTTATCAGAATCTGGAAGCCCCCTTTAACAAGGGGACCCCCAGATCCCGCCCCCCCCCTGTTTGAAATGGTAAGGGGGTACAAAAGTACCCCTACCATTTCACAAAGAAAGTGTAAAAAATGGTTAAATAAAACAAACACACTTTTGAAAAATTCCTTTATTAAAAATAAAAAAATAAAAAAAATATTCCAGCGGCGGTAATCCACTCTTGCTATCCAGCGACGGACGGTCATCTCTCCAGCGATGTCTCATCTCATCCAGCGCAGCGCAGCATCCTTCTTCTGTCTCCGTGGAGGAGACACTGCAAGGATTCCGGCGGCTGACGTTTGTTATATACGGAGGGCGGGGCCACCCGTCACCTGACCCCGCCCCCCTCTGACGCAAGGGGAAACCCGGGGTTCCCCGTGACGTATGGGTGACCCCGCCCCCCTCTGATGTAACGGAAACCTGCCTGTGTTACATCAGAGGGGTGCGGGTCACCCCTACGTCACAGGGAACCCCGGGTTTCCCCTTGCGTCAGAGGGGGGCGGGGTCAGGTGACGGGTGGCCCCGCCCTCCGTATTTAAGAAACGTCAGCCGCCGGAATCCTTGCAGTGTCTCCTCCACGGAGACAGAAGAAGGACGGAGGATTCGCTGCGCTGGATGACATGAGACATCGCTGGAGAGATGACCGTCCGTCGCTGGATAGCAAGAGTGGATTACCGCCGCTGGAATCTTTTTTTTATTTTTTTATTTTTAATAAAGGAATTTTTCAAAAGTGTGTTTGTTTTATTTAACCATTTTTTACACTTTCTTTGTGAAATGGTAGGGGTACTTTTGTACCCCCTTACCATTTCAAACAGGGGGGGGGGGCGGGATCTGGGGGTCCCCTTGTTAAAGGGGGCTTCCAGATTCTGATAAGCCCCCCGCCCGCAGACCTCCACAACCACCGGCCAGGGTTGTGGAGATGAGGCCCTTGTCCTCATCAACATGGGGACAAGGTGCTTTGAGGGGTCACGGACCCCCAAAGCATCCTCCCAATGTTGAGGGCATGTGGCCTGGTACGGTTCAGGAGGGAGGGGGGCCGCTCTCTCGTCCCCCCTCTTTTCCTGCGGCCTGCCAGGTTGCGTGCTCGGATAAAGGGTCTGGTATGGATTTTTAGGGGGAACCCCACGTCAATTTTTTTTTAATTTGACGCGGGGTTCCCCTTAATATCCATACCAGACCTGAAGGGTCTGGTTATGGATATTTAGGGGGAACCCCACGTCAAATTTTTTCTTAAATTTGAGGCAGGGTTCCCCTTAATATCCATACCAGACCTGAAGGGCCTGGTAATTGAATTTGGGGGACCCCCACGCTTTTTTATTTATTTATTTATTTATTTTTTTATCAATGACTTTCAATGAGTGTTCTCTGTATTACGGAGCCGACAATTCATTATAGCTGCGAGTGATTTTAAAGGACTTTTTTTCCTGCATAAATGACACTTTGTGCAGGGACAATTCTAAGCACGGGAAACATGCGCCCCTTCACAGGCATACTATAGACAACCCCCCCCTACGAAATTTAAAGGAATATTACACTTTTATTGTTTCACTTTAATCATTATTAAAATCACTGCTCCCGAAAAAACGGCCGTTTTTAAAACTTTTTTTTGCATTGATACATGTCCCCTGGGGCAGGACCCGGGTCCCCAAACACTTTTTAGGACAGTAACTTGCAGAATCTTTTCTCTCTGTCAAATCTTTTTTCTCTGTCGAATATTTTCTCTATATAATCTTGGACTAATAGAGGTAAGGTTAGGCACATTCGACCACAGGTTCTATAGACAGATTGTTGTCAGAGTCATGTCGAATCTCCTATTCTATATCGAACTGTTGTAACAATGAAAACGAAAATAAAGCATTTATTTATGTCGGATCTTTCATTTTTCGGATTTTGTGCTTTCGTTATCGTTTGTCAAAACGAAAACGAAAATAGCTGAAATTCGGACGAAAATGCATTCGGACGAAAACGAATGCACATGTCTACTAACTACCAACATGCTTTATTAAGCTGCATTAGCTCCACTATATCACTTAGAGACACCACTCTGTAACTGGGTTCACAAAAAAAATAATCTAATGCGAGCCCTTAAATAGTAACTCTAACCACTTCAGCCCCGGAAGATTTTACCAACTTAATGACCAGAGCATTTTTTGCGATTCGGCACTACGTCGCTTTAACTGACAATTGTGCAGTCATGTGACGTTGTACCCAAGCAAAATTGATGTCCTTTTTTGCCACAAATAGAACTTTCTTTTGGTGGTATTTTATCACCTCTACAGTTTTTATTTTTTGCGCTATAAACAAAAAAAATGTCAATTTTGGAAAAAAATTAAATATTTTTTACTTTTTGCTGTAATAAATATCCCCAGAAAAATAACTAATTTCTTTCTCAGTTTAGGCCGATATGTAATCTTCTGCATATTTTTGGTAAAACATTGCAATAAGCATATATTGGCTAAAGTTATAGCGTCAACAAATTAGGGGATAGATTTATGCAATTTTTATTATAATTTTTTTTATTAGTAATGGTGGTCTGCGATTTTTATTGGGACTGCAACATTGTAGCGGACAGATCGGACACTTTTTGCACTATTTTGGGACCAATGACATTTATAAAGTGAACGGAGCTAAAAATAGCCACTGATTACTGTATAAATGTCACTGGTAGGGAAGGGGTTAGCACTATGGGGCGATCAAGGGGTTAACTGTGTTCCCTCAACGTGTTCTAACTGTGGGGGGAGGGGGAGCTACCATTAACATGACAGAGATCATGTCACTAGGCAGAGCAGGGAAATGCCTTGTTTACATTGGCTTTTCCCCATTCTGCTTCTCCTTGACGCCATCGTGGGCCACCGATGGACATCGAGTCCCCGGGACCTGCACGCACACTCCCGCAGGAAGTGGCAAACTCGTTTGTGCATTGCCAGTGGCATGCGCATGCCGCCCTAGCCCGGGATTATGAAGGGACATACATGTACACCCTTTTGTGCACCTGTGCCATTCTGCCAATGTACATTGGCGTGCGGCGGTCAGGAAGCGCATAATAAAAGCATACCCATGAAGCTAATTATGTGTTATGAGGGTGCGTCTAAAAAGTTTGGTGAATGGTATCTAAACAAAACAGAAGATACAAACAAAATTCTTTGATTGGACTTCAAAATAATCCCCATCCTTCACAACACACTTTTGGCAACATTCACAAAGCTTCTGGAAACTGTCACAAAAGGCCTCTTTAGGAATCGATCGCAGAGCTACTCTCACACATTCTTGGATTGCCGCCACATCCGCAAAACTTGTGCCTTTCATGACGCTCTTCAGACAGGAAAACAGAAAGAAGTCCACAGGTAAGATCCAGAGGCGGATCGCGCAGATGGCGCGAAGAAGCCGGAGCAAGATGCGGGACGAGGCGGAGGAAGAAGAAGATGAAGAAGAAGATGGAGAAGAAGAACACTGAAGGAAGACCAGAAGAAAGAAGATGAAATAAGAAGTACAAAGAAGAAGAATTTAATAAAGGACTTGTCAAAAACTGTCTTTTGTCTTTTTTAACCTTTTTGTCAAGTTTTTTGTGAAATGGTAGGGGTACATTTGTACCCAATTACCAATTCACATGGGGGGTGGGATCTAGGGGTCCCCTTGTTAAAGGGGGCTTACAGGTTATGATAAGCCCCCTGCCCGCAGACCTCCACAACCACTGGGCAAGGGTTGTGGGGATGAGGCCCTTCTCTCCATCAACATGGGGACAAGGTGCTTTAAAGGGCTACCTCAAAGCACCCTCCCAATGTTGAGGGCATGTGGCCTGGTACGGTTCAGGAGGGGGGCGCTCTCTCGTCCCCCCTCTTTTCCTGGGGTCTGACAGGTTGCGTGCTCGGATAAGGGTCTGGTATGGATTTTTGGGGGGGCCCCACGCCATTTTTAAAAAAATGTTGGTGTGGGGTCTGGTATGGATTTTGAGGTGGACCCCACACCATTTTATGTAACTTTTGGCACGGGGTTCCCATTAATATCCATATCAGACCTGAGGGGCTTGACATGGAATTTAGGGGGACCCCCACGCATTATTTTTTTAAAATTTTGGTTCGGGGTTCCCCTGTGGGGAAATCCCCATGCCGTTTTTATCAATTAACTTTTATGTGTATTGCGGACCGACAATTCATTATAGCCGCGAGTAGTTTTAAATTACTTTTTTTTTCCTTTAAAAATGTCATTTTGCTGTCAGACTGTTTTAAACACGGGAAACATGTGCCCCTTTGCAGGCATACTATAGACACCCCCCAGGTACGAAATTTAAAGGAATATTACACTTTTATTGTTTCACTTTAAGCAATATTAAAATCTCTGCTCCAGAAAAAACAGCCATTTTTAAAACTTTTTTTCATTGATACATGTCACCTGGGGCAGGACCCGGGTCCCCAAAAACGTTTTATGAAAATACCATGCATATAAGCCTTTAAAATTAGCACTTTTGATTTCTCCCATAGACTTTCAAAGGGTGTTGCACAGCTTTCGAATTTGCCTCGACACCCAAAATTGTTCACTGTTCGGCAAACTGGCGAACAGCCAATATTGGAGTCGAACATGAGTTTGACTCGAACATAAAGCTCATCCCTGTTCATGACCCAAGGACCTGATCTCTGAAACCCTTTTGGCTGAAGTGATGGCAACTAGGAAGGCAACTTTTGCAGAAAAATCTTTGATAGAAAGCGGAGCGGATCCTGCAGTACTGAGACCAATCTGTGAGTCAAGAACAAGAGGAAGATCCCATTTGGGGAATCTTGGTCTTCTTTGGGGCCCAAGTCTTGTCGCCCTATGGAAGAACTGCCGGATTAAAGGGTGAACCGCCCATAATGTTCCAGAGAAGGCTGACAGAGCTGAGGCTTGAACTCTGAGAGAGCTGATGGATAGAGTGCATTACCATCAATACAGCATATATTGTGCATATAATACAGTTATAAGTTTAAATTGTGAGCATAAGTGATCCGTCAGGATAGTGATTCCGATGAGGTAAATATGCTGAATTTGATAACTGTTATACCTGGGCAATGATTAGGTTGGACTTTGCGGTTACCAATAAATATTTATTTTGACTGTCCCGGGGATTTAATGTTCAGCATCTTGCCCCATCGCTTTGGACAACAGATATATGCTGTATTGATGGTAATGCACTATGATAGGGTGCTGTCCACCCATTGGTGGGAATCTTTGCTCAATATAACCTATTGTCGGGGCTTTGTTTGCAGTGGTATCTGGTGCACATACTTCCATGCACAGGATTATTTGTTTGTCTATTTAGTCTTCCACGTATTCCTGTGTCTTTGTCCCCTATTTTTTAACTGTCTTTCGTTTCTCTTTTCCTTTTCCCCTTCCCTAAGAAGATTAGCTTGTAAAGCGGTAGTAAATCTCTAGATTTTCTAACACAGTAAATGAATGCCATACCTGTATATAATGAGCACTTTCGTATGAGACTTTTAAAATTGACTAGTGTTGCTGCGGTAATGCTTTCACTAACGGGGAGTACTCCTTTAGATTGGGTATATGTGAGGGCTGCGGCGGGAAATGGACTGAATAAAAAGGAGAACCGCGCAGACTCACTACGTCCAGACGAAGCTACGCATTGGTGTTTGCGAAACACGTTGACGTCATTTCCGTTCGGACGTCACACTGCGGAAGCACTGAGAGGGACCTCCCTTAAGTTGACGAGCCGCGCGCAATATGAATGGTGTGTGATGGACGAACCAGGAACTAGGAAATGATGGATGCCGCCAGGGACTTTGTGGCAGAGCACTTTAACACACAGAACGAATATTCTTAGTGTGAAGACTGGCGATTAAAACAACTATGGACACACGCAAGTAACCATATCTAAAAATCTTTCTGTGACATCCTTAATATATAAGGGACACTGTGGACAAGCCAGTACATGTGGTTCATGATATGGTTATATCAGTGTGCACCAAGCTGCCAACAAATAATATAATTTAATGCTGGATGTTTAAAGGGGACACCGCAGTGTTTTATGTTGCGACATTCATCTTCAATACCCCAAACCAACATAGACCCTGGATATTAGTGACTGTAAAACTTTGATTGATAAATAGTATTCATTATATGAAGGGTCTATTAAAGGTATTTTGGGAAGTGCTTCGTGGTTATATACCACAATACATAACTACCTGGGTAATTTCTGTCCTATCATCTTTCTCTTTTTCTATTATTGGCTCGAGCCACCGGGGGGGCATCGGACACTGGCCCCGGAACTATTTAATAGAATTGGGTTATAACTTTTGTGACCAAATTACTTTAGTAAATAGACAAATTTACCAGACCGGGACTAGTGTCGGATCCTACGGGCGTCCGGACGGTGTCTACATGTTACATGTTATTTGTTACCACAAGTCTTTTGTGTATTTATGTCCTACCCCAATTGAGTGTTTATCAGGATAGGTGAAGTACTACATAATTGTGGGTATTTACCCACTTGTATTTTTCTATTTTTTTGTTTTTTATATACAGGGTATCTATAAATTCTACCACATATTTTGGTCCAGTGACCCATTTATAATAAATGCATATATTTTGGATGGTAGATATGTTTTTTGTACTCAATAAATTTTTGTAATTTATATATTTTGATGGTTATTTCTCAGAGAGCCTCACTTTGCTCTGGGGGTTTCCGTTCTCTGGAAACCCACACCATTTGTTTGTAGAGTGTCTTTTCTCAGTGTAGGGACTGAGGGACAGTTTGGTGTTTGGAGCAGGGACAGTCTGCAAATCACTCGCTACTAGGTCCACAAAGGTCCTTTTATAGGTGTACAGTATATAGGGTTGTACACATATAATATACTTTCTTTCAAACATAGAAAGCATATTATAGTGCACTGCATGCAGTGCTGCTGACCGATTCTGCAGCTGTCGTTTCTTAGTGTAGGGAGGGACAGTTTGGTTTTTGGAGCAATTCACTAGCTATTAGCTCACTACTATTAGGTCCACAAAGGTCCTTTTAAGAACTGGTATAGGTGTACTATTTGGTGTGCAGTATATAGGGGTGTAATACACGTATAAAATACTTGCACATATAGAAAGCATAGTATAATGCATTTCCACTGTGCAGCATTGTGACTGCTGAGCGGTTCTGCGGCGATACTACAAAGATGACAAACGCAATAAAAAAAAAGTATCATAACTGGTTTGATAGACCAGTGGCCCCCAAAAACGACAGATTGAAGCGGGGTGTTATATACCTTCTTCCACATACATACTGCACTTCTATAGAGACTTTTGTCACAGGGTCATTTAAAAAATGACAGGCAGAGGAAGAGGCAGACCCTTCAGCAGGGGTGGTAGGGGTAGGGCAGGAGCAACAGGCTTGAGCCAATGTGGCAAATTGCAGAAGGTGCGTGTGATTATGTGAAAGGACGCACCAGACTTGGTTGAGTGGCTCACTCAGCCTTACTCTTCTGCATCCTCCTCATCCTATCAATCTGCACCCTCTTCTTCACTCTCTGCTGTGTGCACCCCCAAAGACACTACCACCAACACCACCACCACCATATACCCTCCGCTTGAGTCACAGGAATTATTTTTTGATCCATCACAAGACATTCTTGGCATCGGATCAGGAAGTGGAGTTAGCAACAACCGCCACTCAGCAGTCTGACGACAGTACCCAGATCAGCCCAAGGAGGAGGTTGGTCCCCGGTGTTGCTGCCTACTCCGAGATCCCTAATTATAGTGGTGGGGAAGGTGACATTGATGATGACGTGTCTAGTGATGTCACGTGGGTGCCCACAAGAGAGGAAGAGGAGGGGAGTTCAGAGGGAGATATGGACCAGCAGATAGGGAGGAGAAGCAGGAATAACTTACACAGGAGGGACAAAGCAGACTGCTAATGTATCAGGAGCGAGGCATCAACCATGTACGGTCACATATGGCACTCCCAGGACACCGGCACATGGCTCTGCAGTGTGGGCTTTTTTAAACGTGTCCGCTGCTGACAATAATGTTGCCATCGGCAATCTTTGCAGTCAACGCATAAGTCGCGGTAAGCACAACACTCACCTAGGGACGACCGCCTTAAGAAGGCACATGAGCTGCCATCACAGAGTCCAGTGGGAGCAACGGAACCCACAAAGCCACACTTCAGGCTCTCACCGTCCAGCCTCGTCTTCTACTTTTCCTTCTCCTCTCTCCTCACAATTGTCCTCCACTCCACCTCCCATAATGTCGTCCTCACGTTTTTCTGGAAAAAGGCAGGCTTCCGTGGGCCTAATGTTCGAGTGTAAAAAAATTATGATGCTGGATAACCCTCTTGCCCAACGGTTGACGGCTGGCTTGTCAGAACTGATAGCCCGCCAACTACTGCCATATAAACCGGTGGACTCTGAGGCCTTTCGAAAATTTGTGGCCATTGGAACACCACAATGGAAGGTCCCAGGAAGGAAGTATTTCTCACAGAAGGGCATCCCAGATCTGGCCATGTTCAGCGGCAAGTGAATGTATCTCAGGCACACAGTGTCAGTGCCAAGATACATCTGACCACAGACACGTGGTCTAGCAAACATGGGCAGGGAAGGTATGTAACTTTTACTGCCCATTGGGTGAACCTTCTGACGGCCATCAAGCATGTAACCCGTGGCACCCATGTAGATTTGGTTTTACTGCCACGGATCGCATGCAGGCCTTGCTCTTCTTCTCCTCCTCCTACTCCATCCTCCTCCCTCTCCTCCTCAGCTGACTCCTCCTTTTTCGCTGCTAGCGCCTCTTCCGCTGCGCCGCCCAAGATCCCCAGAACCCATTCGACATGCCAGGTGAGATGTTGCCATGCTGTGCTGTGTCTGTTGTGCCTGGAAACCAAGAGCCACACTGGCCCTGCACTCCTTTCAGCTTTGCGTTCACAGGCAGATCAGTGGCTAACACCGCTCAATTTGACAGTTGGCAAAGTGGTGTGTGACAATGGTGCCAATCTGCTTAGCACATTGAAACAGGGCAAAATTGCACACGTGCCATGCATGGCACATGTCTTAAACTTGGTCGTGCAGCGATTCGTTGTCAAATACCCTGGGGTCCAGGACATCTTGTGGCAGGTGAGGAAAATCTCGGCCCGTTTCAGAAGATCTTAAACGGCCATGGCTCGCCTTGCTGACATTCAGCGGCGACACAATCTGCCGGTCAGACGTCTTATTTGCGATTGCCCGACGCGATGGAACTCAACCTTCTATATACTTGATAGGCTGCTCCAGCAGAAACGTGCACTTAACGACTACCTGTACGAACTCTGCGGCAGAACAGGTTCTGGGGAGCTTGTTTTTTTCACCATGCCAGTGGCTTCTCATGCGCGACGCATGCAGACTTCTGTGGCCATTTGATGAGATCACCAAACTGGTCAGTCGCAGCCATGGCGCCATCAGTGACATTGTACCTTATGCCTTCTTTATGGAGCGTGCATTGCGCCTTACCATTGATCAAGCCGTGGAGGAGCATGAAGATAAGGAAGTCGCAATGCTGGAAGAATTCCCGGGGGGCTACTCTATCTGAGACAAGTCAACAACAAGAGTCTGAAGAGGAGTCAGAGGAGGATGGTGCCGGGGCGGATGAGGAGGAGCAAGAAGAACATGCTTTAAACCTTTCTGGGATCCCTGTTGTTGTGTGTGGATGGGGAGAGGAGAACGCGGAGGACGAACATATCCTGGATGATGAGCAGGAGCCAGGCCACCACACCGCTTCCAGTTTAGTGCAAATGGGGGCCTTCATGCTCCAGTGATTTAACAGGGACCCCCGTATAAAAAGCATAAAGGTCGATGGCCGCCGCGGCAGCAGCATCATCTCAGCCACAGGCCTCGGCCTCCAAATCTATGCCGGAACTCAGGCAAGTCCTGCCCCCCCACACTTAACATTCACCCCAGGCATACATGGGATTGCCCTGCAGCCTTATACCCCCTCTCCGGCCTCCACTGAATCCCTCCTCAGCCACACTATGCGGGCCCAGGCCTTCTCTCAGTCAGGCCCTCATGGCAGTTTTCACAATGACTCCTCTCCTCAGGGTGGTCTAGGCCTGGACCACTATTTCAATGCTGTGGAATTGTACCTAAAGCTATCAACCCTCCTGGAGATAGGTCTGGCTTCAACAGCTGCCAAAATTACTGGAGAAATCAAAGCTGATCTCCAGAGTATAGGCTCCCGGATGGATGCCATTGAAAGTCACTTAGAACAGACAACAACGGTAGCTCACTAGAACACCGGCCTCATCCACACACTCCATGAACAACTTGATGTGGCTCTCTCCCACATAGATGACCTCGAGAACAGATCCTGCAGGTATAACTTTAGGATCAGAGGCCTGCCTGAATCGATCCTAGATGTGGAGCCGGCTACTCAGGACCTCATGAAGTCTCTGATCCCCAACATCCCGGCCTCCCGCCTGGAACTGGACAGGGCCCACCAGGCACTAGGTCCCCCCAGGAAAGACGGTTCTCCTAGGGACGTCATTGTAAAGCCCCATTTCTACGTGGTCAAGGAAGCCGTCATGAAGCAGGCCCGATCGATGCCACAAGTCCTCTGCCAGGGCCACCCCGTGCAGATATTTGCGGATCTATCACCTTCTACTATACAACGCAGGAGGTCCCTAAAACCGTTATTACTTGCTCTGACCCAGAAGGAGATTAAATACAAATGGGCCTTCCCCTTTGCAGTAAAATTCTCCTACCAAGGAAAAAATCTGGCATTTTCCAGCTTTACAACGGGAGAAAAGCTACTCCTCCATTTGAAAATCATTTCCCAGGAGGCGGACATGGACACATCCACTGCTTCTGCGGGTCAACACAAGCAACCCCCTCCGAACAGCCCACTAGACCCTCTCTGGAACAAGCCCAAGTCTCGTAGATCATCGCACAAAGGCCCTCCGTGAGATCCAGAGGGAAGCCTGTCAGGACCCTCGTAGTGCTCAATGCCAATGCCCCCGCATCGCCATCTCCCACTCATATGGTTATTTCCATTGTGACTTCCCCTTTCCCTTTTTTCCCCTTTCCCCCCTTTTTTTTGGCAACTCTGGGCCTCGGTCACGGATTCTCATGAAACTTTCACAAAATGACAGACAGTAGATCTCGTTGTTAGAGTTTGATGTTCGGTGAATGTTTCTATTTCTTTAGACTCTTCCCCTTTCTTTTTTTTTTATAGACCCCATAAGGACCACTTTGAACATTTGGTAGGCGAGGGGGATAATCCCATCCTCTACCATGGCTGATACAGCAGGGATCTCCGTGTTTCTTGTTTTTCCTTGTCAGACCCACCCTCCCCCCTAGGATTTTGGGAGGGAGATTGGGGGAAATTAAGATGGTTAAGGTCCCTTATTATTCAGGCAGCTCAATGAGCCTTAACGTTGATAGTTACATGGCGCTCTGGTCCGGGGCGGTTCCCATGCGCCTCCTCCTACCCCATGAACACCGGCTGGTCTTTGTGGGCTAGGACCTCCAGAGTTTTTCTCTTGGAGCATTTCCAACTCAGGTTTAATCTCACGACTGTCCGGGAGATGTTCTTGAGGACCCTCTCTCTGCTCTGGGGTTTGTTTTCCCTCTGGCGGGGAGGTCCTCCTGTCTCCCTCTTCTTTCTTTCTGTTCTTTCTCTGCTTTCCTGTCCTGAACATCGCCTAACCATATCTTCTCTTGCAGAGGTTTTCCTGAGGGGGCCCGCCCATCCCTTAAGAAGCACCATGATCAGCGATGGCTGCGGCTCCGTAGTCAAGGGTCATCAAAAGACTTCACAGGTAAGGGACGATTTTGTTTGCAGTCCGCCTCCCCACTGGAACCATGGCTGATCACGTTTTGAAAACCATAACAGTCGCCACGCATAACGTGCAATTCTCCCCTTAAACGTAGAAAATTGTTTAACACGTATAAATCTTACAAACTTGACATAGTATTCCTGCAGGAGACCCACTTTCCGAGTCGATACAGTCCCAAGTTTCTCCATTCACATTTCCCCAATTTTTATCTAGCCAATGCTGCTAACAAATCGAAAGGGGTGGCTATTCTGCTCTTTAGATCCTGTAAATTCTCCTGTCTAGCCGAAATAAAAGATCCAGAAGGCAGGTTTATTCTAGTCAAGAGTATGATTGATGGCCATCTATTTTCGTTAGTGTCTTACTACACCCCCAATAAAGGGCAAACTTCCTTTTTTAAACAGCTTTTCCAGACCTTGAACCACAAGCTAGAAGGTACGGTCATCTTTGGGGGGGACTCCAATACAGCTTTTGATCAGGGTCTGGATAAAACTAAACCCCCGTCGGTACAACTTACATGGCCCACTAAGGAGAGCTTGAAATTAGCGAAACGTATCCATGCTCAGGGTATGTCTGACGTGTGGAGGGAAATTAACCCGACGAAACGTGATTACACCCACTTTTCGCACACCCATAATGCCTACTCACGTATCGATCACCTTTTGGTGCCTAGCCAGTCCATTCATCTAGTGGTCCATTCTCACATTAGGGATACGGTCTTGTCGGACCACTCCATGGTGCTCATGTCCATCCGGTTTATGGGGCCCAGGCCAGGCCAGAGGCATTGGAGACTCAACGAATCTCTCTTGTCTGATCCGTCCAGAGTTTCTCAGCTCAACCAAGCCCTGAAAGAATACTTTGTTCTCAATAATGTGGAGGGGATATCAGCAGAAACCCTTTGGGCAGCCCACAAACCCTTTATCAGAGGTGAAATAATTCGTATTTCAGCTCAGATAAAGAGAGAATGGGAGATTGACTTGAAGAAGTTGGAGGGACGGTTTGCACGCCTGAAAGCCTTACATAAACTGAATCCCTCCCCCAATACGGTTGCACAACTGGATAACGCTAGGCTTTTAACTTAACTTAGCCCTAACAGCCAAAGCGGATAAACAAATTCGATGGATTAAAAACAAATGTTATACTCATGGCGACAGGCTGGGAACCTTGCTGGCCTCTAAACTCAACCCCCGCACTCGGTCCTTCGTAATGCCCAAAATTAACATTCCGGGACAGGGTGCTACTTCTACCCCTTCTAAGATTATGGACGCCTTTCAGTCGTTTTACATGAACCTTTACAGCTCTCACACGTTGGGGAAGGAGCCTTCCCTACAGAAAGTGTTGGATGATCTCCCCATCCCGGCTCTCTCCTCAACCCACAGAGCAGAACTAGAAGCTCAGAAGACTGAGGAGGAAGTTCTGGGAGTAATCAAAGACTTAAAAATAGGTTCTGCCCCGGGCCCCGACGGGCTTTCAAACCCGTACTATAAGGCATTTTCTGATACCCTCGCTCTCCCTCTTACAAAGTTCTTAAACTCTAAAACCAAGGGAAACCCTCTTGATCCCCAACTTAACAAAGCTTACATTGCTGTAATTCCCAAGCCAGACAAAAACCTGGAAGAGGTGGGTAACTATCGCCCCATCTCGCTCATAAACAGTGATCTGAAAATCCTAACTAAAATGCTAGCGAATAGATTGGTAGCCTTCATTGGTGCTTATATACATAAAGATCAAGTGGAGTTTATCCCGGGTAGACAAGGCCCGGACCAAATTAGGCGGGCGATCGACATTGTCTCCGTCCTTCAATCGAATTGGCTAGGGGGATCCAGACAACAGGGGATGCTCCTGTCTCTGGACTTCCACAAAGCCTTCGACTCGGTGTCATGGCATTACCTTTTTGCAATTTTAGAACGTTGGGGGTTCGGTTCTCGCTTTATGGGCCTGGTGTGAGCCCTATACTCTAATCCTACAGCGCATATAAGACTGCAGGGGTGTTACTCAAATTCCATCCCCATACAGAGAGGCACCAGGCAGGGATGCCCTCTTTCCCCACTCATTTTTGCAATAGCAATTGAAACCTTGGCCATCTCATTTCGCCACAACCCGAACATAAAAGGGGTCTCGTGTGGTCCTCACACACATAAATGCGGCCTATTCGCTGATGTTATCCTCCTTTTTGTCACCTCACCCATCACACCCCTACCGAATATATGCAAGACCCTGGAAGACTTCACTCTAATATCGGGACTAAAAGTAAACTACACCAAATCCCAAACACTTAATATATCGCTCCCGGCAGACACGGTCTCCCTCCTGAAACATTCATTCAAATTCGCCTGGAATGACACTTCAATTAGATATTTGGGCATCAATCTGACCCCTAGAATCGAATCTCTCTACGCAGCCAATTATCCCCCCAAGTATAGGAAACTGGAGGCGGACATGACCTCATGGTCTAAGAGTAATCTATCTTGGTTGGGGAAGGCTAACTCAATAAAAATGACCTTGCTCCCTAGGCTCTTATATCTCTTCAAGGCTTTACCCACTTCAATACGGTACGACCATTTGAAATCTTTTCAAAGTAGGGTGCTGAAATTTACTTGGGGGAACGCAGGCTACAGAATACCACAAAGGATGCTATACCTCCATAGAAGACGAGGAGGCCTGGGGCTTCCTCACCTCTACAAATAATACCAGGCAGCCAGGTTAGCACAATTATCAATTATATATTCCAAGTATGAAAAACCTGACTGGGTATACATAGAAAAATTAGCTACCCCAAGACATACACTAGATTTCCTGTTATGGACCCCTCCGAAAGAGCGGCCCCCGATTTTAGCACCTACCCTTTCCCACTCTTTTACTCTATGGTATAAACTACGCTCCTCTCTGGAATTGGTCTCGGAATGTAGACCCTTATCCCACCTCTTTAACAACCCGAAATTTTACCCTGAGTTGGAGATATCAGCTTTCAAATGGTGGCTGGAGAAGGGACTGTACCGAATTGGACACTTCTTTACTGCAGCTGGTCCCTTCACTCTTCAGTATTGCATCAAAAAATTAGACATGCCAGACTCGGAGCGATTCCGGTTTCAGCAAATTAACTACTTCCTTAAATCCCTTTGGAGGGATACAACCCTCCCCCCGAAATTCACTGAATATGAGTTATGGCGTGGACAAGCCGTGGTCCCACGGGGGGGTATTTCTGTGATCTATTCGTCCCTGGCCTCAGCGTCCGCCAAAGAGGCATTTATGTGCGCATGGGAATCTGACCTTCAATTCCAGTGGGACCTAGATAAATGGCAGTCAGCCTCCTTCAAATCTTTCAGGGGTATTCTGAACACTACTCTAACTGAAGCCAGCTTGAAGGTAATCTCAAGGTGGTACTACACCCCCTCCAGACTTGCCGTAATCTACCCAAAGGCTGACCCCTTCTGTTTTAGGGGCTGTAAACACGTAGGAACGATGGTCCACATCTGGTGGGAATGCCCGAGAATCCGTTCCTTCTGGAAACATATTTTTAATTTAATTGACAAGCTGGTGGAAGGTCAGATTCCCAGAACTCCTATGGTGGCCCTTTTGAATGTTCAAATCCCCTTGGTGTCCAAACCCCTCAAGAGATTAATCCACTTCATGCTTCTAGGAGCTAAGCTCACTATAGCAAGAGCTTGGAAACAACAGACGGTGTCCTTCTCTGCGGCCAAAAGGAAAATATCATGGATAATGGCACAGGAAAAACTCTCAAACATACTACTAAACACATCCGATAAGTTCGACAAGATCTGGGAACCCTGGGCCTGATGGGGCTGACCTTGGGGCCTCTCTCAAGGCCAGGTTAATTTACCTATAGAGCATTAGGCGTTGCTCTTCTCTCCCTTCTTTTTCTTCTAACTCTGAGCTTTCCTTTGTTTAGTTTTCTTTCTCTCTCTCTCTTTCCTTATGCCTTCCAGGCTCCTCTAACCTAGAGGTTTATGGTTATAAGTTTAAGTAAAGCCAATTCGGTCTGTTTTACGTTTGGTACTATGCCACTCAAGTGGCTTCAGATCAGTTGCACTAGTAAGGATTTCCCTGGGGGGGAGAAGGAGTTTCTGGTATAGGGTGCGGTATGTTGGCCCGGCACAACTTGCTCCCATTTGGGGTGCCGGGTTGGGTATATCTCATTTTGGCCCTGTCTCAGCCCTCAGAGGAATTGCTGAATGTCACGTATACGCCAACTTGCGGTTATACTGGCTATTGAGGCTCTACCTATGCAGTGTTATAAGATTTCATAAGCCTTTCTGTACTTGTTATTGATTCAATGCGCAACATGTATATGCACTGTATGTGTAATACCCTTTCTTTTATCTTGTGAAAATCAAACTCTTTGAAATTTAAAAAGCATAAAGGTCAAGGACCAGTACTGGGTGGCAACGTACTTAGACCCCCGGTACAAACACAAAATGGCGGAAATGTTACCACCGTCACAGAGGGCTGTCAGAATGGAGCACTTCCAGGCCTTGCTTCAAGAAATGCTGCATTCTGCTTTTGCGTGCGCTGACAAAGGAGGAATTCCCGCTCCCAGAGAAAGAGTTGCGGGTACCAATCCAACAGCGCCTGCAAGAAGAGGGCAGTTTGATGATGTGTTGGTGACTTCTGATATGACGTCTTTTTTTCAGCCGACCCATTGACAGGTCTCATCTGGATCCAGCATCAGGGAATGCCTAGACTGACAGGTGTCCGACTACATTGGGTTAACGGCCGATGTGGACGCTCTGAGAAGTGATGAACCCCTGGACTACTGGGTGGGCAGGCTTGACCTCTGGCCAGAGCTTGCCCAATTTGCAATGGAACTGTTGGCTTGCCCCTCGTCCAGTGTCCTGTCCAAAAGGACGTTCAGCGCAGCAGGGGGGTTCTTGACCGATAAGCGCATTCGCCTAGCTCACGACAGTGTTGACTACCTCACATTTATAAAAATGAATGAGGCATGGATCTCAGAGGAATTCAACACGTGACCAGTAGACCATGTATATGCATAACTCTATAAACTATTTATTTATTCAAGCACACTGACCCTTTTTATACTTTTGGCTCACTTCCTTGTACAAAAAAAGCGCACCGTACTATATGCCTGTACCTTCCTGTTTGAAGAGGTTGAGCGGTGTCATATTTTTGGGTCCCGCAGCGAGTTGCTGGTATCAGTGCTGCTGTCAGTGCTCTCTATCTTGGTGCTTGTGTCAGTGCTCTCTCTCTATCTCGGTGCTGGTGTCAGTGCTCTCTATCATGGTGCTGGTGTCAGTGCTCTCTCTCTATCTCGGTGCTGGTGTGGTGTCAGGGCTCTCTATCTCGGTGCTGGTGTGGTGTCAGTGCTCTCTATCACGGTGCTGGTGTCAGTGCTCTCTATCACGGTGCTGGTGTCAGTGCTCTCTATCTCGGTGCTGGTGTCAGTGCTCTCTATCACGGTGCTGGTGTCAGTGCTCTCTATCATGGTGCTGGCATCAGTGCTCTCTATCACGGTGCTGGTGTGGTGTCAGTGCTCTCTATCTCGGTGCTGGTGTGGTGTCAGTGCTCTCTATCTCAGTGCTGGTGTTAGTGCTCTCTATCTCTGTGCTGGTGTGGTCTCAGTGCTCTCTATCATGGTGCTGGTGTCAGTGCTCTCTTCTCGGTGCTGGTGTCAGTGCTCAGTCTCTATCATGGTGCTGGTGTCAGTGCTCAGTCTCTATCACGGTGCTGGTTTCAGACAGCGAGGGAGATAGCAGTGGAGATGCCAATCAGCACTCAGTGCCAGCACCATGGCTGAGGATCAGCACTGGACTGGCACCTCCTGACCACCGCAGTGGAGCCCTGCATAGGTGGGGGTAAGGGCCGGGCAGAGGGAGGGGCTCAAGCACAGGTTGGCACACTGGGACACTGGCAGAGGACTGCACTGCCCTGACTGTGGCACTGATCATCTCCTGCACCCCCTTCATAGCCCGCCCTGACCTTGCCTCTCCTCCATGATCTTCACGCGCTCCTGATTTGTCAAAATTTCACAGATAATTTTCACAGATAAAAAATTTGGGCCGCATTCGCATTCCCGAAACGTCCCATCAGAAGTTTGTCCATCACTACTCCTCTGGACTGGACTGCTTAAGTAGGCAAGACTGACAAGCAGAATATCATCAACAGCTTAGTAACTGTGGAGAGAGATGGGAGCTGGCATGGATTTTAAGGGGAACCCCGCGCCAAAAAAAAAATCCATACCAGACCCTTATCCGAGCATGCAACCTGGCAGACCGCGAGAAAAGAGGGGGGGACGAGAGAGCGCCCCCCCTCCTGAACTGTACCAGGCCACATGTCCTCAACATTGGGCTGGTGCTTTGAGGTAGCCCCTCAAAGCACCTTGTCCCCATGTTGAGGACAAGGGCCTCAGCCCCACAACCCTGGCCGGTGGTTGTAGGGGTCTGCGGGCGGGGGGCGTATCGGAATCTGGAAGCCCCCTTTAACAAGGGGACCCCCAGATCCTAGCCTCCCCCCTGTGTGAAATGGTAAGGGCCTTCCATTTCACCAAAAAAGTGACAAAGTGTTAAAAATGACAGGAGATGGTCTTTGACAATTCCTTTATTAAAGTCTTCTTTCATCTTCTTTCTTCTGGTCTTCTTCCTTCTTCTTTTCTTCATCCTTCGGTTTCTTCCTCCATCTTCTTCTTCCTCCGATCCTCTTCTTCCTCCGATCCGCTTCTTCTTGGTCTGGTGTTCTCATCTGGCATCTTCCTCCATGGCGTCTCTTCTTGGTTCATGGGCCACTCTGCGCAATGGGAGGCTCCCACTGTGTGACACTTCTCTTCTTCTGACAGTTCTTTTATAACGGAGGGCAGGGCCACCTGGTGACTGTTCCATGCATCCAGGGGGCGGAGTCACTGGGTGGCCCCACCCTCCGTTATAAAAGGGCCTGGTATGCTCTTGAAGGGAAACCCATGCCGTTTTTTTTTTTACATTAAAGTCGTGCTGTAAGTCGCGCTGTGATTCACACTCAAGTCGTGTTCAAGTTGCCTCCCGAAGTCGTGCTGGAAGTCGTGTTGCCTTTGTGTGAATGAATGGACTGTTATGATACAAGTTCAATAAACACAGATTGTTATTGTTAGAGTACAAGTTCAATAAATACAGATTGTTATTGTTAGAGTCACGCCGAATCTCTTAATTTCATAAGAATTCATGGAAAAATAAAAAATATTAGATTAATAGTAGCAATAAAAATGAAATGTAAAAAATATATATTAGTGATAATAATAAAAAAAATGGTGATAATGAGTGTAATAATAATGTAAAAAAATTAAAAATACAAAGTGTTCAATCTTCTCTGCAACCAAAACACACCAAGGATCGTGACCACCACCACACAAAATATGCGCTTACCAAAAGGCAAGCGATTTCATGCCCATAGTCAATCTCCACAACACCTCCTCAGACCATGATCACAGTAGGCTTCCTTATTGAATGAAAGAGGCCGGGACTGTCAACAGCAGCACATGAAGCAGAAAGGCAGTACTTGGGATTCCAGGGAAATGGAAAGAAGACTCACCATAGCATAATTCCGTATAACAAATTTAATAAAAGTAAAGAAATACACTTACATAGAAAGCAGTAAAAACACCCATAAAAAATGCCGGCCGGCATGCAATCGCCCATCCAACCTACACTGTATCGTGATGACGTCAGCACGTCTGCCACCCGATGTACGTTTCCTCATAAAAAGACTTATTCCTATGGATATACCTTTTATTTGTTCATTCGTATGGATGGTTTGTGCAAAGGGTTCCATTATTAGATTAAATATTAGGGGGGACAGGGGGCACCCCTGCCTGGTCCCATTGGAGATATCGAATGGGGAAGATAGTGATTCAGCTGAATACACCCGGGCTGAGGGAGAAGAGTATAAGGCCATAAGAGCATTATGTATCTGCCCCGTGAATCCAAACTTTTTTAATGTTGAGGAAAGGTACCCCCGGCACCCGAGTTTCCCGCTTGATGGATGATGTCCATGTCTTAACATTTCTGAGGGGAAAGAGGAGGAAGTTACGGCAGAATTATATACTTTGCAAAGTGTGGGAGCTAAGATTTGTTGGAATTTTTTTTTTATTCCCCGTTGAATCTGTCTGGCCCCGGGAATTTTGAATTCGGGAGTTTGTTGATGACATTCAGTATTTCAGGGACTGTGAAAGGATCGTTGAGAGTAGAAAGCTGTGCTGGTGAGATGGAAGGGAGTTTAATTTGTGCTAGGAAGTCATGTATCTTGTCTTGGGAGGGTTGTATAGTGTGGTTGTCTTCCTGAATATTGTAAAGATCGTTATAGTAGGAACTAAACGCATTTGCAATCTCGTGGGGTTTTAGTAGTTTTTCTTTTGTATGGGGGTGGTATAGGTATGGGATTTTGGATTTGGTTCTATATCCTTTCAATCTTAGTGCCATCAGTTTCCCCGCTTTGTTACCCGTTGAATAAGTATTTGCCCTAAGTTTGGTATATGCTTTTTCAAATGATTCCAGTAGTAGCGAACGCAACTCATGGCATAGTTTGAAAATTTTCGTTTGGGGGAGAGGGGAGGGATATGTTTTGTTTTGGGATTCGGTAATTTCTATGTCGGCCATGAGTTGGTCTAATTTTTGTGATCTCCTTTTCTTTTCTCTAGCCCCTATTTGAATAAAGACACCCCTGATGACAGCTTTGTGGGCGCTCCACACCACCACCGGGTCAGACACTGATTGGGAGTTAATGGAGAAAAATTCTTCTTAGCCCTTGTACACATGGTCGGAGATTCCGTTGGAATGTGTCCGATCGGAGCGTTTTGTCGGATATTCCGACTGTGTGTGGTCTGTATCAGACTGTTTCCGTCGGAATATCCGCCGGACCAACTTTTCCAACTTGCCGGAAATATTTTCAGACAAAATGCTCCGATCGGACATACTCCGATCATGTGTAGAGAATTCCGATCGGACAAAGTGCCACGCATGCTCAGATCAAATTCCTACACCAAAGCTATTGGCTACTAGCGTGAACATAGTCCCGTCGTAACGAAATAACGTCATCACGTCGGATTTTCCGACAACTTTGTCCAACCGTGTGTATACAACAGTTTCGGACAAAATCCGTCGGACAAAATCCGACGGATTTGGTTGTCGGAATCTCCGACCGTGTGTACAAGGGCTTAGTGTTGTTGAAGAGTATTAGCAATGGATGGATTGTGGAGGAGGTAGTTGTTAGTTCTCCATAAATATGAATTGGATTGTGATGATTTGGCATCAATAGTGATACTGATAGGGGCGTGGTCAGACCAGGTGGTAGTATGAATTCCAGACGCTGACATTTTTTGAAGCAGACATTTATCAGAGAGAAATAAATCTATGCGTGAGTAGGTATTGTATCGCGGTGACAGGTAGGTATAGTCATGTTCACTCGTGTGACAACATCTCCACACGTCAAACAATTCTTTGAGTAAATGAATTTGCTCAATGGTGAGGCATGCCTCTTAGTACCCGTGGTGGAGTCCATGTGGAAGTCCGGCACAAGGTTAAAGTCTCCACACCATAATAAATGATCCTGTTGGTGAGTTTTAACTCTTTTCATTAAGTCACTGAAGAAAGACATTTGACGTTGGTTCGGTGCATACAGGGTTACCAAGGTGTATTGGGTATTGTTGATCAAGCATAGTAAGATAATGTAGCGACCGTCAGTATCCGTGATGCAGTTCTGCAATTGAAACGAGACTGTATCATGGATAGAAATTATGACACCTCTTTTGTTTTTTCGTATAGCATGACTTGAATATATGAGGAAACAGTTTATGCTGGCACAAGGGGGATGAGTCTTGGGCGAAGTGCGTTTCATGAGCGCAATTTAAATTGCTTTTGAGCTATAAGGCAGTTTTCCACAATGATGAGCCTTTAGCTGGATGATTCAGGCCTTTCACATTTAAGGATACAATAGTGACTGTCATAGTGATAGTTGTCAGTATATCAAGAGTGGTGTAGCAACTTACGGTTGGGAGAAGTGGTGCAGAGGTGCTTCAAAAGAGTTTTTTCACTTGTTAGTAGAAGGTTTTTGTAAGGTAGATTGGAAGGTAAGATTGACGTGGAGTCAACAAGGTCTTTAAGGCAAGATGCAAGGTCCTTGAAGCTCTAGCGGTCGGTGTGCTGCAAGTAAATATCAAGGTAGAAAGCAAACTGGAAAAAAAAAAAAACGGATAAAGTAACAGCAAAACAATGGCAGAGCATATGTGATATACAAACGGGTCAGCAATTCGCAACCTTGAACGGGTGCTGACTAATCTAGGGGGGAGAGTTCGGGCTCTGAATTTGAATAAGCGGTCAGCCAGACCGGATTTACTTGGTAGATCAATATGAGTACGGGCAAGAGCTCTTATTTCATCTTTGGTTGATAGTGCCTGCGGTGAGATCCTTGGGGTGGAGAGCTGAATCTTCCCGATGCGGCAAAGTCGCTATTCGGTAATTCCTAGATAATGCCCCATAAGTGCAATCATTTCATTCCTCCCTCAACCGTGGAGATGGTATGAGGAATTCCATTATACGTGACCAAGATAGTGGCTGGGTGGCGTCATTTGTAGGTAATTTTGTGGTTTGTAAGGGCTTTTGTGATGGATTTCAATTGTCGCAGCATTTGTAAGGTAAACTGCGAGAGATCAGCGAAAAGCTGGATGTCTGCATATGGTGCAGGCAGCGTGATGAGAGCCCTTCCTCTAGAGAGGATTTGCTCTTTGGCATGGTAAAAATGTATCCGCAAGAGTACATCCCTGCGTACCGATTCTGCCAAGTGACTTGGTTTGGGGATCCGGTGTATGCGGTCTATAGTGAGCTCGATGGGAGTTAACTCTGGTAACATAGTAGAAAACATGGCGGTGGCGTATTTGTGTAGATCTGCGGGAGGAACCGTCTCCAGTATGCCGCATATTTTGATGTCATTGCGGCCATAGGGGTCCTCGAGGTCCGTAATTTTTGATTTGATCCAATCAGTGTCCTCTTTTTTGGGCCATACATGTGTCAACCAGATCATTAACCATATCTGTACATTCCCCCATCTTTTCTTCCATGTACTTTACTCTATCTCCCATTTGCCACATATCGGTGGTGAATTTGTGGATTAAGGAGGATAGATTAGTCATGAGGGAGGATTGAAGGGATAAGAGCATATCCTTCATTGTGCTGTCCAGAACTGGCTGCCCTGGTGTAGGGAAGGCCACTATGGAGGTTTGCAGGGAGGATATGGTGTGTGCATTGTGGAAGTCAGTACTCACTGTGGTTCCGGCCTGGTACGCTGCATCCAAGCGCATCCGCGCTTTAACAGGTCTCTGGGAGTTTGGTGAGAGGGGAGGAAAGTTGGCGAGGGAGGATGGTGCTATTTCCCCTTCCATGTCCCCAGGACTACTGCTTGGTAGGTCTGTATAGGCCGATGGCGATCGCGCAGTGGCTCCAGCGGCACCATCTTGTCTGTATCCCCCACGCTGAAAGGAGAGAGCTATAAAACTGCCATTCTGTGCGCGCGCGAGCCACGCCCCAAATCTCTTGCCTTTTGGTAAGAGCATATTTTGTGTGGTGGTGGTCACAATCCTTGGTGTGTTTTGGTTGCACAGAAGATTGAACACTTTGTATTTTTTATTTTTACATTATTATTACACTCATATTACCACCAATTTTTTATTATTATCACTAATATATATTTTTTACATTTCATTTTTAATGCTACTAATAATCTAATATTTTTTTATTTTTCCATGAATTCTTATGAAATTAAGGTATTTATTAAGTTTTCACTGGACTATTTTTCATTTATTGGACTTTTTTATCACTTCACTGGTATTTTTCAAATTTCATTATTAACGCTTGTTATTTATAATTATTTTGATAAATTATGGTATGTTTGATTTATTAGAGGGGTAGATCAACTTTTTTTTCACTACTATTGCAATCAATTAAAGAGGAAGTAAACCCTGATGGGTTTACTTCCTCTTTCATTGCCTGCAAAGGTAAAGCATAATGGACTACTATGCATCGCATAGTAGTCCATTTTGTGTCACTTACCTGACAAAGGAGCCAGCGAAGTCACCGCTGTCCCCTGTAGTTCGGCGCATCCATCTTCTCGGTGGGTCTCGCTGCTCTGTCGCTGTCATTCGGCGAAGCCGTGATGATGTCATTCCCGCGCATACACATGGGAGCCGCCACTCACGGCATATCGCCGTTGACCGTGGCGTGCTCAGTGCGCCTGCACGCCGCTGTTTAAGGCGCATGCACCATAGACAGCGGTGCCTATCTTTCGGCAATTATCTCCTAAACCGTGGAGGTTTAGGAGATATTTCTTGGACCTACAGGTAAGCCTTAATCTAGGCTTACCTGTAAGTCAAAGTTAGTTCTAAGGGTTTACACTCACTTTAATCACTCATAGGTGTTTATATTTAATGACAACACCACCCTAGTCTATGTAGTGAGCGAGCCCGAGCAACCTGCAGCGCCAAGACAGGTAATTAAAATGAACACTCAGTGGTGAGGTACCCACAGACCATAGTGGGTAGTAGTAAAGGTGTAATGGTGAACGTGCATGTATGACGTATGGTAAATGGGCTAGAAAATTGTGGGACGACAATTAAAAACAAAACCTCAGCCTGTATGGATCCGTAGATGTGACAGATCCTATATGTGAGCCCTAGCTAACAGATATGCTACATCAGGAAAATGCTACAAATGAAATATGCTACGAATGAAATGTTACAAATGAACACTACGACAGGAAAATGCTACGAATGGAAAGCTACGAATGAAACGATACAAATGAAACGCTACAAATGAAACGCTACAAATGGATGAATTTCTACGAATGAAACGCTACGAATAGAACTCTACAAAATGAAAGGCTACGACAGGAAACTGCTACGACAGGAAAATGCTGTGACAGAACTGCTACGAATGAAAACCTACAAATGAAACGCTACGAATGAAATGCTACAAATGAAACAATATGACAGGAAACTGCTACGACAGGAAATTGCTAGGACAGGGAATGCTATGATAGGAAAATGCTTTGACAGAACCGATACGAATGAAAACACTAAGAAAGAAACGGTACAAATGAAACGCTAGGAATGAAACGCTACGACAGGGAATGGCTATGACAGGAAACTGCTACGAATGAAATGCTGCGACAGGAAAATGCTACGACAGAACTGATACGATAGGAAAAGGCTATGACAGCAAAATGCTACGAATGAAAATGCTATGACAGGAAAATGCTATGACAGGAAAATGCTGCGACAGAACTGCTATGAATTAAACACTATGAATGAAATGCCACGAATAGAGCACTACAAATGAAACGCCACAAATGAGCTACAAATGAAAAGCTACGATGAACGCTATGACAGGAAAATGCTATGATAGAACTGCTACGAATGAAACGCTACAAATGAAAAACACTATGAATAAAAACGCTACGAATGAAACGCTATGAATGAAATGCTACAAATGAAAGAGCTACGAATGAAAATGCTACGAATGAAATGATAAGACAGGAAAATACTACAACAGGAAAGTGCCACGACAGTAAAATGCTGTGATAGAACCGTTACAAATGAAACGATACGAATGAAACACTAGGAATGAAATGCTATGACAGGAAAATGCTATGATTGAAAAGCTACAAACAAAAAAGCTACAACAAAAAAACTACGAACGAAAAGCTATGACAGACACATGCGGCAACGACAGACCCGTTATTATAGAAGCTGCTGCTGACAAAACCGCTGCAACAGAACACGCTGCTTGACCAAGCTGTTGTGACAGAACACTAAAACAGAACTGCTATGATAGAAACATGCTGCTGACAGAAACCGCTATGACAGAACACGCTGCTGACAGAAACCACTATGTCAGAACACGCTGCTTGACCAAGCTGTTGTGAAAAGAAAACACCAATGACAGAAACTGCTATGACAGAAACCGCTATGACAGGAACACACTATGACAGAAACACGGTATGATGGAAAATGATGTGAGGCATGAATCATGGAAGTCATGAATCATGGAAGTGGAGCTACCACACAAATCTGCCCCCATCAGCTGGACAGCCCCCCCCCCCCCCAGATCAGTGACAAACAAACAGAACCTATTTTATTTTGTGGACAGTGTGTAATAACAGCGAGCCCTGAGCACTACAGCAGTAACTGGGCTGTCACTGGGACACACATGTCACAGGAAAAAGACAAGACGCAATGAGGAAGATGCTCCTTCCGCCAATCAGCGCTCAGCTTACATGACACGACACAGTTGGAAGTAAGCAATGTGTGTGCGGTGTGCCCGGTGTCAACTGATCACCTCCATCCCTCCCCCGATCACAACTGGTGATGGTGCTGTGCCCAGACAGTAAACAGGGAAAACACACACCCGACCACTCCTGCACTGGGATCCAGCCTCCAATTCCTGCTGACAACGGTGAGCTAATGTTTGCGGCATGCGACATGTGACACCCCCATCCTGTGTCTTTGCAGGGTGAGCGATTGGGGCAGTAAAAAGGCACAAAGCAATGTCTAAGACAACCCGTTCCCCCAGCCCCCGAACCGATATACCCCTGTGATTGGACACCCCCCTCCGCTGATCTCGGGCCAACACCTGAGTGGGCACCTGAACGGGATGATGATGCCACCCGTCTGCACCTACCATTGCAACCATCGAGAGAGGGAACTGACGATTCCTGCGATTCCTGCAGCCGACCGTGCTGCTGCTCTCCTAGTCGAAACCAGAAGTGACGTTAACTGCCCTGAACCCAGAAATGACATGTCGGCTGACCCAGAAATGAGTCGACAAGGGTCTGAAAGAGGAGGAGGAGGGATATATAGCCCTAAGACTCCTCCTACAAATGCGGCCAGTCTTCTAACTTGTCTACCTTGTTTATTAATAAAAGTAAAAAGAACAAACATAGCCAAAGTTCAGTAACCGGAACGGAAAGTCAGCCAATGAATGAATGAATGAAATACTTGTATAGCGCACAATGCGAACTGAATCGCCTCTAGGCGCTGTGGCAAGCTTTGATCATCTGCTAAAAGAGGAAGGTCTTGAGTTTTTTCCTAAAAGCCAGGTGATTTTCTTCCAGGCGGATGTTGATTGGTAAAGCATTCCATAGCCAAGGCCCTTGGACAGCGAATCTCCGATCACCCTTGGATTTATACCGGGCTTTGGGCACGAGGAGGATGTTTTTGTTGGCTGATCGAAGACTGCGGTTTGGTGTGTAATGATTTATTTTCTCCATTAGGTATTGCGGAGCTTCTCTATGCACGCATTTGTGGGTGAGGCAAAGGGTCTTGAACGTGATCCGATTTTTTACGGTTAGCCAATGTAAGCTTCTCAGTGAAGGAGAAATGGATTCCCAGGGTTTTTTTTTCCTGTTATCAGCCTTGCCGCAGTGTTTTGGATCAGTTGTAATCGCGCAAGTTGATATTGTGATAATCCTATGTAAAGCGAGTTTGCGTAGTCCAGTCGTGAATTAATGATTGTTCCAACTACCACTGCTTTGTCATTCTTTGGGATAAAAGGGATGAGTCTGCGAAGCATGCGCAGCAGATGGTGAGATCGACTGACTACAGATCCTATTTGCGCATCCATTGACATTTGTGCGTCTAAAATAACCCCGAGACTCTTCGCTTTGGTCTTTGGGGAGATAGTCTGCCCAAAGACGGTTGGTGGAGACCAGGAGGTTTTGGTTGCGGGCTTATGATTTGGGTGTAAGATAAGAAGCTCTGTCTTTGATTGGTTCAGCTGGAGGGAGTTGGTGGTCATCCAGTCCTCTATTGATTTGAGGCAGTTTTCAAGTTGTTGTTGGTGATCTTTTTTTCCATTGATCCGGAAATAAAGTTGTGTGTCGTCAGCGTAAGCCAAGCCAGAAGTCAGGGATCAATGTGGTGGAACAGCAAGCAGAGCTCCTCTGGACTGGACGATTTAAGTAGGCAAGACTGTGGCTCCTTGTACTATCAGTGAATCCACGTAGGACAGTAACACCTGCTTCTTTTCTTCTGACCATAGAAGTAGGGTGGAGATAAATCTGGGGGGATGAGTATTGGTGAAGGACCATATGTGGTCTATGGAGACTGTCTTGATGGTCCAGTAGTCCGAGACCGAGACCACCCAGACATGCCGGAAAAGAAGCAGACACGTTCCCACCTGATCCTCTTGCTTGGGCCCAATCTCAAAATTACTTAGACAGCTCTCGTCCAATGGACGCCTGGTTTTGGCAAACTTTTGGAAGGATGTCTGACCTCTGCTCCAATTCCTTCTGAAATCTCAGATGGGCCTGTAAGAGCGTGCTTCACTTGAATGCTCAGTACTGTGTCTTCTGTGCTGAGGCTTTTTTTGACCAAACAGATGCCTATCCTGGGGCAGGAAACCCGATTTCCCACCCGTGGCTCAAGCTATGGTGCTATCTGTTACAAAACAATGAGGGCCCCTCAAAGGGGAACCTACACCAGGCCTGCTTAGATGCTGGATCAGCAAGCCAAGGACACAACCATAGGGTGCGCTTAGCCAATGCCAAGGATAGCATAGTCCGGGCCAACAGGCGGATCAAATCGATAGAAGTTTCCCCCAGGAAGGCCACTGCTGGTTTCAATTCCTGGACTGCTGAGCCCCTGGCCAGATCTTCTGAAACACCCTTGAGCATACATTTTCTGTACAGGCTTCCACAGCCTTGGATATAGCCGCAAGGGCCAAGATGGGTTTGCTAGCCGAAATTTCTCTTGAGGTCTTGGTCTATTCTCCTCTCAAACCCGTCCTTGAAGGATACAGTGTCCTCTAAAGGAAGAGTGACGTGTTTGGTCAGTCACATCAATGCTGCATCTATAAGAGGTGCATTTTCTAGATATTTCACTTCCTCTGCCTTGAAGGTGTATAATCTGTAGGTTTTGCTTGGCATGGAAGTCTTCTTGTCTATCTTACTCTACGTCAATGATATCCTTCAATTTAGAAAGGAGCAGGAAGATGGAACATTCCTTCCCCAGGTGCTCAAAGAATTATCTTTGCTTATCCGGAGGTGTAGAAGGATCTTCACACTTAAAGTGGTTGTAAACCCTTACAACACACTTTGACCTACAGGTAAGCCTAGATTAAGGCTTACCTGTAGGTCCAAGAATTATCTCCTAAACCTACATGGTTTAGGAGTAATTTACCGAAAGACAGGCACCGCTGTCTACGGCACATGCCTTCCCCAGGTGCTCAAAGAATTATCTTTGCTTAGCCGGAGGTGTGGAAGGATCTTCACACTTAAAGTGGTTGTAAACCCTTACAACACACTTTGACCTACAGGTAAGCCTAGATTAAGGCTTACCTGTAGGTCCAAGAAATATCTCCTAAACCTACATGGTTTAGGAGATATTTACCGAAAGACAGGCACCGCTGTCTATGGCGCATGCGCCATAGACAGCGGCGCGCAGGCGCACTAAGCGCACCGCCGTCAACGGCGATATGCCGCTTGTGGCGGCTCCCATGCGCATGCGCGGGAGTGACGTCATCGCAGCTTCGCCAAATGACCCACGAGAAGATGGATGCGCTGGACTACAGGGGACAGTGGTTACATCGCTGACTCCTGTGTCAGGTAAGTGACACATAATGGACTACTATAGTAGTCCATTATGCTTTACCTTTGCATGGAATGAAAGAGGAAGTAAACTCATCAGGGTTTACTTCCTCTTTAAGGGCCTCTTTGACCGCCTTAATTCATGGGGAAACAAGGGTGAATTTGAAGCCAGTGACAAAATCATCTCCCTCCAATTCGCTATCTGAAGAGCTGGGGGAGGCATTAAAAGGTTAGAATAGGCCCGGATCCTCCTGGGCATCGTTAGCAAGGGAGCCAGTGGAGTGGAGTGGTGGACTGGCTCTGCGTGTGGATTGTATCCCACCCCTTTAGGGATTGCTGCACCACATGCTTAACGAGAAGACTCCGTTTGTTGGAGTTGGATTTGTTTATGCCTGGGCATAACATGAATCACACAGTGACTTGTGACTCACATCCCCAGCAGGCTCTGGGATCAGAGCGGCTGTCACGGTGGTGGGTGTGGTGACTGGTGGAGGAATGGGAACATCTACTCTGCTGGTGGGTCCTAGGCGGAGAGTCACATCTGGACCTGGATGAGGAAAGTTAACGTTGCGGCCTGGCAAGATCACTGTCATTTTGCACAGTAAACAGAAGGTCTGACCTGAAAGGGCCAACAAAACATGGCTTTAAAGGATATGTCCATACCAGTGTGGACCTGGCCCCCCATCTCCCATCCCACGTACCCAGAGCATGAGGGCTGGCCTCCTATATTGTTTTATTGTACTGTTTGTATTATGGAATAAATAAAACCATGGGTCATCGGGGATGTCTATGCCCATTATCTCCAATGTATTTTGCCACTCCTTCTGCAAAGCACGCTCTCAATTCACTCTAATGTGAAATCACCAAGGGCTTTTACACTGAAGGGGTGTGCTTGCAGGACGGTCCTGCAAGCCGTATCTTTGCAGCGCTATGCGCTTTGCACCCCTCCTAAAGCGCACCTTCCCATTGAAAACAATGGGGCAGCGCTGCAAACCTGCTGGCCGCTAACGGCTAGGGCTGCTATAAGGACGGTAAAGCAACGCTAAGAATAGTGCCGCTTTACCGCCAGCTCGCGCCCCAGTGTGAAAGTAGCCTTAACGTCCTACAAGTGCATCGTCTTAGTGTGAAAGCCCTCTGGCTTTCACACTGAGACTACAGGGGGGGCGTTTTACAGGTGCTATATTTAGCCAAAAGCACCTGAAAAATGCCTCAGTGTGAAAGGGTTCTAAATTAAATCCCAAACCCTAAATACACTCTGTGTAAAAACATGTGTATTCTCGCCTAACCTTCTGTATTTTTGAGGAATCCAAATACTATTGATCAACTGTGTTTTACTAAGTGTATTTTCAATATTCACCCATCTTTTGTTGTTTTTCCTTCAGATTTACCAAAACCATGTAGTAGAAGGGCCTACCTGATTGCATACACATTGAAACTCCTAAGGTTTGACCTCATATTATATGGTTTTGGTAAATCTGAAGGAAAAAGGGTAGATCTGAAATGAGGGGAAGCTCTGCTGATTTTATTATCCAATCATGTGCAAGCTAAAATGCTGTTTTTTATTTTCCTTGCATGTCCCCCTTGGATCTACAATGACTGCACTTCCAAGTGCACTTTCAGTGCAATTTCAAGTGCACGTTGCACTTGTAGTTTGCACTTGTAGTGCAAAGTGGAATTTTCAATAAATAACCCCCTATGGAACTATGTATGTGATCAGCTGATTGCATAGCGATCACGTGATACCCTGGCTGCTCAAAGCGGCTGGTTCCTGGGAGTTGCAGTCCGATATTTCTGGCGGACACAGCAGTTATGAAAGCAGCTCGCAGGGCGCCCATCAGCCGGACACGTATACAGGTATATGATTGTACCTGGCTGTGCTGCCTTCCCACATTATAATTACTGTGGTCTGGAAGGCAAGTGGTAAAAAAAAAAGGAATTAGAGGGCACACACTGAAATGAATAGCCAGGGGGAACTGCTTGGCCAGTATCGCAGAATGGCAACAATTATTATTTTCTCTGTTAGATACTTGGTCTAGAACAGGGATGGTGAACCTTGGCACCCCAGATGTTTTGGAACTACATTTCCCATGATGCTCAACTACACTGCAGAGTGCATGAGAATCATGGGAAATGTAGTTCCAAAACATCTGGGGTGCCAAGGTTCGCCATCACTGGTCTAGAATCTCATAATGAGTGGTAGGGGAAGAAAAGCATACTGTAAATCAGACTGCAGCACCACTGGTATAAGGTAGTATCCACTCCCATGGATATATAATACGGGTGATAATGATAAAGTGATAACGTGATAATGTGGGCAACGGGAATCTGGGACGTTTGTGGTCTAGTTTGGTTATTTCATTGAATATGCTGTTTCTGGTTTATTTGTGTATTTACTGTATTAGAGAATTAAACCAGACTCTTGTGAACAATCACAAGAGTTTTTCTTTTCACAGCAACCTTGAGAAAAAGCATGAGACGGTTTGATGAGTTAACTTTCCTCCTAAAAGGGTATTATTTGCACTCATAGGTTTCCTGAGGAGCTAGTTTAAGGATGCTTCTCCAGTGGTTAACCTTTTTTTAGCACTTTAACAGACAGTCTCTTTCAAACCTTGGGGAAACCAGATGATGTTAATTTACAGGGATAAACTGGGATGGTTATCTTGTAAGCAGTTATTAATTTGTGGAAATGAACACAATGTTTCTGTGGGGGAGAGAAGATCTGTGTAGTGGAAATCCCGTGGAAATGCTGCCTAAGTTGATTAACACTTTAAATTCTGCTTGGTGGTTAAGCCTTTATGCTAGTAATGTGTACCACATGTCAAGGCATTGCAGAACTCAAAGCAAGCTTACAATTGCAGTTTTTTTTATGAGTTTGTCAATAGCAAACTATGACTGTTGATAATGCTCATCCCTTCAATAAGCTGTAAAAAAACAATGATTAATCTTTAATATTCAAAAAAGGGGGAAATGGGACTTTAAATGAGGCGTATTGCTGAATAAAAAATATATTTATTTATAAAGTACACACCATATGTGTGACATCTGCTTGGTTGTCCATTTTGGATTGCATGAAGTGTAGCAATAAAAAACAAAATTAGTGGCCTAACTAAGTTCAGTGCCAAAAACCACATAAGTGTGTGAGAAATTATACAAATGAATATGTAACAATTGGTGTAATATGTATTGTGCTTAATTAGTGATAACGTGGCTAATATAATACAGCATTAAACCCATGTGCACTGCATTTGTACAGTATGTGCCCAAACAAAAAAAAAATGAATGAAATAATAATAAAAATAAAACTATGTAGAAAAATATTCAAGATATAGGATACAATTTACTTTGGTACATTTCTTTAAATACATTTGTTTAGATATACAGCCATTTTGCAAAATACAATACAACATCGTTAACAATACAGATGTGTAGGCATACTCATCCATTCATAAAACCAATAAACATTAGCAATTGCTCATAGTAAGTCGAAATGATCTGGGCATCAGTTGGATATATACTCGACGCACGTTTCATGGCTCATGCCAATCATCAGGAGTACAAATGCTCTGAAACTAGATCAAAAGTATCTATAAATATGGGATAACCTTTAAACGGAGAACCATCTCTCAAAAAAAGGGGGGGGGGGCTATAACTTACTGTCAGGCCCAAAGGTGATACCAAACATCCGTCCAGGAGATACAGAGGATCGGGATATCGATCTCCCCCCCCCCGGGGCTGAGGTGAGGAATTGCACCCAAAACGAGGATAGCAGCTGTGTAAAGCCCAGATGACCATGATAGTATATGATGTGTGCTTACCAGGCAGTACTATTCTGCAGAAATATAGAGATAAAACCTATTGAGATTATTTGCTGTTGATGGAACAAATCCATACTTGTAGGTAAATAAAATAAATTAATAATATGCAATTAATGCAATCATTTTAAATGTAATAATTAAACTACAGTAAGAGAAAGTATGCAATATGTACCCACTATGGGTCACCATAAATCAGACCCACCCATATAAAGGTGATCTGAAAAATGTAAGTAAATCTCAGTTACCTTGTGTATGATTCTATAGCTGCAGATATGCCTGGAATCCTGCTTGTGTGGATGAACAAGGTGAAATGGTCAGCTAGCTAACACAGACAGCCTAAATCCCCAGCAAAGAGCAGGTCCCCACCAGTGTCATGAAGCTCCAATTGGTGGAGAAAGAAGGAAAAGAGCTCCATGCTCAGATGTGTAATCTCACCGAGCAGAGCAAACAATCATCACACCGATGCACAGGAGACAGGCCCCCAACCACCAAGGGAAACAATGGGGGGAGGGGGCGAGACTGCCATGCATCGCAGCCCCGGGGTCAGGAAAACACCCCAAAACCCCCCAACTCTCCAACAACAGACAGGTTCACCCATGGCCGATCAGAAGTGCACTAATCAAATTACATCCCATATGTTATATTACGTAGATCCATATATCAGCAATACAAGACCAAACATATATATATATATATATATAATATTAATTCAAAAAGAAGTTTCTAGATCAAGCCAAAGGCCTTTTGAGAGGAATATAGAAATGGATGGGTAATTAACTATTGAAGTTGGGGTATGGCAGGTCATAAGGGGATTGGGTATCTTCTACCCTATTTAGCGATTAAAAAGTGATGCGACCTGACACAACCTATTAGTAGCAGCAGCAGCAAGCCTCCATCCCGGATATATGTTCAATATTCAAAAAAGGGGGAAATGGGACATTAAATGAGGCGTGTTGCTGAATAAAAAATATATTTATTTATAAAGTACACACCATATGTGTGACATCTGCTTGGTTGTCCATTTTGGATTGCATGAAGTGTAGCAATAAAAAACAAAATTAGTGGCCTAACTAAGTTCAGTGCCAAAAACCACATAAGTGTGTGAGAAATTATACAAATGAATATGTAATAATTGGTGTAATATGTATTGTGCTTAATTAGAGATAATGTGGCCAATATAATACAGCATTAAACCCATGTGCACTGCATTTGTACAGTATGTGCCCAAACAAAAAAAAAATGTATGAAATAATAATAAAAATAAAACTATGTAGAAAAATATTCAAGATATAGGATACAATTTACTTTGGTACATTTCTTTAAATACATTTGTTTAGATATACAGTCATTTTGCAAAATACAATACAACATCGTTAACAATACAGATGTGTAGGCATACTCATCCATTCATAAAACCAATAAACATTAATTAATTAATTAATTAATTAATCTTTAAATTCCCTGCTTAGTCGATGATGGAAAGTTCTTGATAATTTGCCATGTTGCTGCTGCACCCCATAAAGAAATCTACTAAATAAATATGTATTAACGCTACTGTATATCAACCTGATCTAATATTTAAAATTCTTAAGGTGTATGTAATGGCTAAATCTTTTCTTTTTTTAAAGTTTGGATAGATTGAGTAAAGGTTAGAGCCACTGCCCGTTATCCCACTATTGGACTGGTGGCCAGTTTCACTAATACAGAAAGTAAAATACAAAATTTTTGAGTTGTCATAGGAACCGAAGGTTCTCCTCTTACTTCCCATGTTTCTGGAACAGGAAGTGAAGGCACATCTCTTCGAGGGACACAAACAGCTAAATAAATAAATAAAATCTACCCAAAACAAAAAATAAAAAGTTTTGGCTTTACAATTACTTTTTATATTTAGCTATAGCACTGCTCCAAGCTGTAAGATTCTATAAAATAATTATTTTAGTTATTCATCATCCTTCCTGCCTGATCCAAAATGCTAATAGCACTGATGGTGCTATACTATAGTGCTTCCAAACCCCAGAATTTAAAATACAGAATAATTCTCTGTTTTAGTTGATTTCTTTATCATTTTGTATCAGCTGTCCTGCTATGTCCAATATGATGATGATACTGCTGTCAAAAACATGAAAAGTAGTACTTTACTGATGGATGTTTAGGTCAGAGGTGAAATTTTATGAGAACACAGTATAACATATCTACTTTTTAAGTAAAAAAATGATATTACTACACAAACCCATAACCAAACAGTTTACATTATCTTTCCAAAAATCAGGTTGAGAGAGCAAATGGGGTAAATTATCATCAGAATGGAATTTAAAACGTTCTCTCATGTCTAATACCCCTTAGCCACGTTGCAGGGACTAAGTTAAGTCACAGAGTGATCCATTTGCATTTGATGCTACTTTGCTGAATACTCATTTATACGTTGATATGATATGTTATAAAGCCCAATTGTTTAATACTAAGTTTTTAAACTTGCAAATCTTTGAAATATGCACAATCACAGCCTTCATAAGCATCTAAGCTTTAAACCGTGGCCAGACAAGTTGACGGTCGACTGAATGGAAATCTACGTTTTGCAGACGCACGCGCTTTCTGTTTCCTTTAATATCAATACTGTAAGCCCTCCCAACCTACAATTAGGTGAAAGGAAATACGTCTAGAGGGAACTAAATCCCCTAATTTTCACAGACATTGCAAGCATGTGTCTGTGGGTTACTTTTTCCACAATTATAATATAGCTTCTAATACTTAAATAATACAACATTTCTAGGGTTTAATTTTACCCTTTCTTCTCCTAAATATACAATTTGTTTAACGGTTAAACCAGTCTAAAGTGATAGTCAGAGACACACGTTTAGTGTCATATTTGACCATTGAAGGTGAATGATATTACAAAATTTAAGTTGTGTTATACCGGGGTCTGTACTGTCTCATTTTATTTGTGGCCTACAACGTTGTAGTAGTTTTATAAACTGTGAGCGAAGCCTTGTGAGCTACCGGTATCATTCACTTGAATATCTTTTATAAAATTGCTGTATTTTCATCTGCTGGCACTAATCACACCCCATGTAGTTGTGCTAATTATTATGAAACAAACTTATGTGCCGTGCTGTGCTCTTCAAAAGAACCTCTTTTATGCGCCTATGCAATATGGTATAATCAGTGCAAATAATATTCAAATAGTGAATAATGCATTATAACAATAAAGTGCTAACGTGCAAATGATGTATATACTGTATGTATATAAATACAATATTATAGAATCAGTTGAATATAATAACCACAAGTAAATAATAAAAATCAATGTCCTTATAGAATTTTCTATATAGTTCCATCCTTGTGATAGTGCTCCAAACTTATCCGAAGTGCTCCCCACCCCCATGTGATTATCCTCACCTCAGGGCGTGTGACCGCACAATTCATTTTGGTCTAACAATGCAGTTGAACCAACCCTGGGCTCTTTGATGTGTGGGCTGTGCAGGCTCCTAAGCTGTTCAAATGTTGTTATCCTCGAGGCATATATATAAAAGACTAGGCTAAATAGTGCTTTATTGTTTTAAAACATATTTATTAAAATAAATCATCCAGGGTACTCACACTTTTCTGGTGCTTGTAGCACACCACTCTGTATCTGACAGAAAAAATATCAAATGAGGCTGTATGTCCATTTTCTCCCCCACAGGAGATACAGAGTGGTGCGCTACAAACACCAGAAAAGTGTGAGTACCCTGGATGATTTATTTTTAATAAATATGTTTTAAAACTTTAAAGCACTATTCAGCCTAGTCTTTTATATATCCCTCAAGGATAACAACATTTGAACAGCTGAGGAGCCTGCACAGCCTTTACATTAAAAAAAATGTGTTTTTTTTTCGTTTACAATGGATACTTTAAGTTATAATGTGTTAGAATGATTTGTTTTCATAATTCGTTTAGTTCTTTCATTTTCAATTCAATTAAAACTTTTCATCAGTGTTCGAAAACAAATATGAATTGAATTTGATTCAAACTGATATCAATGAGAATTGACTATCCGAAAATTAGTTAGGTACTACTTGTTTATACACTGTTTGAATGTCAATTTTATCAGATAAAAATAAGTTTTAACAGCATAAAAGCCTCCATTATGGGCCAGAACAGAACAGAATTTGCAACATGAATTTATAGGTAAGTTATCATCATTATAAATGATAAAAAATGTTGAACTACAACAGTATCAACATGTGCTGGACCTCAAATAACTTTTTGCTATTTATGAAATTCTTGGAAAATATGGATGCAACTGTATGCGTTGTATAAAAATGTAATTACTAGTCTACTACTAACATGAAACTCTTTTGTACATCTAAAGACACACACGGGGGCAGGCTGTGCTGGGGGGGGCAGGGTGGTAATATCCCCTCAGGCTGTCCCAACTTATATGCAGAATGGCAGGCCACTGCCTGCTGATGATTTTTTTTCTAAGGAAGTGGGCCAGGGGCATTGCCGCGGTGGCTGGCTGCAAACTGTGCCATTCTGGGAGTTGTAGTCCATGCATGCTCAAGCTCCCAGAGGGTGGAGAACTGAGAGTAGCGCAATGCAGCCAGGAAACTACCACTCTCAGATCTTGAAGGCAGGCAGTGGCAGCAGGGTGCGCCACGGAGGCAGGATCCACATGACTGGCTCGGACTGGAAGTTTACTTGACCCAGGACAGGAGCATCACACTCCCAGGGCCGGAGGAGGCTGTACAAGGACCTGCTGAGCTGGAACTGGCACGGGCAGCTGTCGTCACATCGAAATCTCATCTACCCCCCCATACACCCTATTTACCCTACCCCAGGCCAGTGTCCACCCACCTGTCTGTCCTGCTGGCCGCTGACCTGTAGGTTCTTCTGGCCACTAACCTGTGGGTCCTGTTGGCTGCTGGCCTGTAGGTTCTGCTGGTCACTGGCCTGTGGGTCCTGCTTTCCATGGCCTGTTGGACCTACTGGCCATAGCCTGTGGGGCCTGCTGGCCACTAGCCTAGGGTGATGGGATGTCCTTGGTTTCCAGGGACAGTCCCCAAACTGATGACACTGTCCCTGGATTAGGTCTGTCCCTGGCTTTGTCCTGGCTTTGCAGGGCCGATCAGATGGGGCAGTGGGAGGGCACCCAGGAATGGCCCTACCATGGGTCCTGCTGGGCCCATTGGGCTGCCTCAGAGGGAAGGGGGGCGAGCACCACCAGATTACACAGAGCGGAGATCTCCCACTTACCTGGCGACCGCTGTTATACGAAGTCCCGCCTACTGGACTGGCTCCTATTATAGACAGCACATTGATGTTGTCTATTGTAGGAGCCAGTTCAGGAGGCGGGACTTCATATGACAGCGGTCGCCAGGTAAGTGGGAGATCTCCGCTCTGTGCAATCAGTGGCTCTCTTCTCTCTAATCCCCATGCACTGAACAGACTGCATTGATGGGCACTGATGAGGCTGAGCTGATGGGCACTGGTGAGGCTGCCTTGATGGACACTGGTGATGATAAATTGATGGGCACTGGTGATGGTGAACTGATTTGGTAGTTTAATGGACCACTTGACTAGACTTGCCCCCCAGGCCTAAGGCTGCCAGCCCTCCCCTGGACACATATACATCAAGTAATGTAATCTATGAAAATAAAGGTGGCAGTTTTATTAGGTAAGTTAGTGCAAGAGCTAAGGTGAGCGCACAAAGTGCAGTAATACTGTAGTAACCCTAACCAGGGATGAGCTCATGTTCGACTCGAACATTGGCTGTCTGCCAGTTCGCCGAACAGCGAACAATGTTGGGTGTTCGCCGCAAATTTTAAAGCTACGGAACACCCTTTAAAAATATATGGGAGAAATCAAAAGTGCTAATTTAAAAGGCTTATATGCATGGTATTGTCATAAAAAGTGTTTGGGGTCCTGCCCCAGGGGACATCAATGCAAAAAAAACTTTTAAAAACGTTAGTTTTTTTCAGGAGCAGTGATTTTAATAATGCTTCAAGTGAAACAATAAAAGTGTAATATTCCTTTAAATTTCGTACCTGGGGGGTGTCTATAGTATGCCTGTAAATGGGGAGCATGTTTCCCGTGTTTAGAACAGTCTGACAGCAAAACGACATTTCTAAAGGAAAAAAAAAGTCATTTAAAACTACTCGCAGCTATAATGAATTGTCGATCCGCAATACATATAAAAGTTCATTGATAAAAATGGCATGGGGATTTCCCCACAGGGGAACCCCAAACCAAAATGAAGAACAAAAAATGCATGGGGGTCCTCCGAAAGTCCATACCAGGCCTTTCAGGTCTGGTATGGATATTAAGGGGAACCCGATGCCAAAATGTAAAAAGAAAATGGTGTGGGGGTCCCCCTCAAAATCCATACCAGACCCTTCAGGTCTGGTATGGATTTTAAGGGGAACTCAGCACCAAAATAAAAAAAATGGTGCGGAGTCCCCCTAAAAATCCATACCAGACCCTTATCCGAGCATGCAACCTGGCAGGCCACAGGAAAAGAGGGGTGGGACAAGAGAGCACCCCCCCTCCTGAACTGTACCAGGCCACATGCCCTCAACATTGGGAGGGTGCTATGGGGTAGACTCCCAAAGCACCTTTTCCCCGTGTTGATGGGCCTCATCCCCACAACCCTTGCCCGGTGGTTGTGGGTGTCTGCGGGAGGGGGGATTATCGGAATCTGGAAGCCCTCTTTAACAAGGTGACCCCCAGATCCCGCCTCCTGTGTGAAATGGTAATGGGGTACAAAAGTACCCCTACCATTTCACAAAAAAAGTGTCAAAAATGTTAAAAATTACAAGAGACAGTTTTTGACAATTCCTTTATTTAAAGTCTTCTTCTTTCCATCTTCTTTGGATCTTCTTCCTTCCTTCCTTCTTCCTTCGGTTTCTTCCTCCATCCTCTTCTTCCTTTGCTTCTTGCTCCGGTGTGCTCTCGTCCGGCATCTTTCTCCGCAGCGTCTTCTTCCCTGCTTCGTTCTTGGGCCACTCCGCATCCACGGGAGGCTCCCGCTGTGTGACGCTTCTCTTCTTCTGACAGTTCTTTTGACAGTCACCCGGTGACCCCACCCCCTCTGATGCATGGGGACTTGATGGGGACTTCCCTATGGCTTTCCCTGTGATGTCAGAGGGGGCGGCGGTCACCCGTTACGAAATCTACTCATTGATCACGCGCATCGGCTCTGGTGTCGCGCCGCAGGCACGCGCGCGCACTCCCCCCATTCCTTTTTAAAGAGGCTGACATACAAAGATGGCGGTTCGTGCGGCTGGTCTTAAAGTGGTTACTGATTCTTAAAGTGAAACAATAAAAATGAAAAAATCCTCTACATATAGTGCCTGGGGGTATCCCTAGTCTGCCTGTAAAGTAACGCATCTGTACTGTTTATAGAACCTGCTGCAGCAAAACTGACATTTATATATATATATATTAAAAAAAGATATTTAAATTGATTTTTCATGCAAGCTTTCTTTACTTTGTAAAGAATGGCTTGGAAAGCCAGTCTGTACGATGAGGCCAAAATTGAGTGCACTCGGAAAAATATTAGCCCTTCTACACACGGTCGGACATTCCGACAACAAAATCCATCGGATTTTGTCCGAAACTGGTGTTGTATACACACGGTCAGACAAAGTTGTCGGAAAATCCGATCGTTCGTAACGTGATGACGTTATTTCGTTACGACAGGACTACGTTCAGGCTAGTAGCCAATAGCTTTGGTCTAGGAATTTGATCTGAGCATGCGTGGCACTTTGTCCGATCGGAATTCTCTACAAATGATCGGACAAAGTCCGATCGGATCATGATGTTGGAAAATTTTATAGCCCAGCTCTAAAACTTTGTCGGTCGGATATTCCAACGGAAACAGTCCGATGGAGCCCACACACGGTCGGATTATCCGACAACACGGTCCGATCGGACATTTTCCGTCGGAATGTATGACCGTGTGTACAAGGGCTTAGAGATTTTTTGTAAAAATTCTGGTGTCTCTTTGGCAGACTTTGGATGGAAATAGCACATTTTTGAACCACAGTGAGCAAACCTTATGTGAAGAAGCCAAATTATAGTAGACTCAGGCAAAGATTAAAATGATTTTTTTGGATAAAATCTAGTGTCTCTTTTGCAGACTTTGGATAGAAGTGACAGGTGTGAAAATTTGGGCTTTGAATGTTGGTGGTGCCTTTGCATCATAACCCTATAGAGGTACTCTTAATGAAAACAAAAATTGGCTTTGCTGTAAAAAATTAAAATGTGATGCCCCTGTCAAACAGTTGTGGAGAAATTGGTCTTTGGGTGTTGTTGGTACCTTCACCACGTAGAATGACTATGAACAATATTAAACTTTGCACTGCTTCCATATTAAACTTGCGCTAAACAAACTAATATATATAAAGTGCTTGTGCAATCATTAGTCCATTATAGTGCAATCATAGGTGAAAAAGTCCATCCATGCAGATAAAGTGCCAAAAGTACTTGATTCCTGCTTGTGAATACTCAAGTGCCACTCTGTGCTCCCCTCCTGAGTCCCCACTCACCAGAAATATGATTCAAAACTGCATGGTCTTTGTCCTGCACCAATGGATGAGTCTACAGTATCTCCTTCCTTCTCCTGCATTTACAAGGTTTCCATCATGATCACATAATGCATACCAATGAAGAGAGAGAGATGTATATAGCATAACACTGTTTGGTTTATTGAGAATGTTTAAAAATAAATGCACTTACAGAGATGAAAATCATTCGGGCATGTGAATAATGAATAAATGCCACTGTGGCGTGCATTCCAGCCATCATATTAAGGTTTCTCGTTCCCTCTTGAAGCATTTTGCCCCTCCCACTGGGCGTCTTCAGAAGCTTCTGGGCGCTCGCTTGTCCACCCCCCTTTCTTGACCTTCCAGGCTGCATGCTCAGATAACGGTCTAGTATGGAATCTGGGAAAGACCCCACGCCGTTTATTTTTAAACTTATGACGTATGTCTTCTTCTGCTTGTAAGCCTCAAAAACTGCCAGAATCCTCCTCCTCCCTCTCCTCTTGTGTGTCCTGTGGTGTTGCAAGAATGGTGTCTGCATAAAGCAAGCGCTGAGAGGAAAGGAGTGCTCTGCATCAAGTGCCCTGTCCATAATACCATGCAGTGTGTGCTCCAGGAGGAACATAAGAGGGATTGTGTCACTCATGAATGCATTGTCACGGCTCACCATCCTTGTCACCTCCTCAAATGGTGACAGTACAGAGCATGCATCCTTTGTCAGCAGCCATTGGCTGGGGAAAAAAAGCAGAGCTACCCTGATCCTGTCCTTGTGCCATACTCACACAGGTACTTGTTGACGGCCCTCTGCTGCTTGTGAAAAGGCTGCAGCATTGCCAAAGTTGAGTTCCACCTGGTGGGCATGTCACAAATCAGACAGTTTATGGGCAGGTGGAATTCCCACTGAATTTCAGCCAAGCGAACACTGGCTGTATATCACTGCCTGAAAAGGCTACAGACTCTTCTGGCCTGCTTTAAAAGATCTTGCAAACATGGGTACCTGTTTAGGAAATACTGCACCACCAAATTGCGGACATGTGTCAGGCATGGCACATGTGTCAACTTTCCCTGTCGAAGGGTGAACAGAAGGTTAGTGCCATTATCGCACACTACCATTCCTGGCTCAAGCTTTTGTGGCGTGAACCACCTCTGGGCCTGCCCCTGCAGAGCTGAAAGAATCTCTGCTCCGGTGTGGCTCCTGTCCCCTAGACCAGTGGTCATCAACCCTGTCCTCAGGGCCCACTAACAGGCCAGGTTTGCAAGATAACTGAAATACATCACAGGTGATATCATTTGCTGCTCAGTGATTGCCATATTCTAGTCTGCATCTCCCCAAGGTAATACATAAAACCTGGCCTGTTAGTGGGCCCTGAGGACAGGGTTGATGACAACTGCCCTAGACAGACCAGCTGAAGCACTGCATGCCATCTTTTAGCCTGATTTGTTAAAATGACCCCTTGAACACTTGAGTACTAGTGGGAACTTTTATTTTAAAACAGAGATGCTGGCTCAGATAGACGCACCAAATCTTCCTTGGTGGATTTACCTCCAAATACGTCACTTCCTAACTAATCCTCACTTCAAACATGATTATACCCACTTTTTAACACTGTTTGAAAAAATCTGTTCAAAGAAAAGCCCTCTCACTCACTTAATCCCTTAAATTTGAAAAGAGATTACAGATCTCACTAACAGAGGAACAGTGGACCAACACTTGTCAAATCACTCATAGCGGATCATTTAGTGTAAGAATTCAAGTGAGGAATTGCAAAATTTTCTCATTTTGGTATAGAACTCCTATGAGAGTGAATATACTAAACCCACTTATTCCAACAACTTGCTGGTGATGCTCAAGTAAAAATGGAATGCTCAGCCATATTTTTGGTATTGCATACCACTACAAATCTTCTAGAAAATTATTAATTCTGTCATTAGGCAAATCACAAACCTGAACCTCCCTTACTCCACAGAAATCTAATTACATGTTGAAACAGACGTTCTCAATCTCTCACTTAAACATTTAACCAGACACTTGATAAACATGTCAGGGGTTCTGATTCCCAGACTTAGGAGATCTCTCATGGTTCCTTCTCTGAAGGAGTGGGTAGAACATGTAAACCACATTCATGATATGGAATCCATTTATTGCAAACTAGACAGACTAACTCCCTTCAATAACATGGGGCAGGCATGGAAAGACTTCTAATCCGTAAAGTCAAGTGGCTCCTATTTTTCAGACGTTCCTCATTCTCCTCTCTCATTCCTTAACCCTTCCCATGCCTTACCAATTCTTTTCCCTCCCTTTCATTCTTACTGGGTCTTCTCCATCAGTTCAGAATACCAGATTTTCTACCTGACACACAAGACAACTAAAGCAGAGGGTGTCTCCCTTTCCCCCTTCTTGTACAATCAAAGCAGTATGCCAGAATGTCATTTGGTTTGCACAGGAACCCAGCCACCTTCCATGGGTAGAGTCCTGAGAAACCATAAGGAATTCACATGGACTTACCTGGATGACATTGTCATCTTTATCCAGGACTGAAGAAGTCCTCTAAAAAGGATCCAGTTTGTCATGGATGCCCTATGGAAGGCAGGGTTCATGGAGAATCCTAAGAAAAGCATGATTGGACTGGAATATACCCGCTATTTAGGGTATGAGGTAGGTGTCATAAAAACCCAGCTAAACAAGGTAGAAGCCCCGGGTCAGCTGTGTGGTGGGCTTAAAGTACTGACCTAACTAGGGTTTTGGGTTCCACCCTGGCAGACAGGAGGTCTGGCCCAGGAGTCGGGAGGGCTCCACCTAGGAGAGAGGTAGGAGCCAGTGCAGCATGAGGCTGCTAGCTGTATGCACTGAGTTGCTGAGTGTCCAGTCTGTGGGAGACAGACCAAGGCCTGAAGGATAAGTCCAGAGCAGGAATGCCGTGTTTACAAGCCAGAATGGCTGGATATTGTTTATTTTGAAGCAAGATTGAAATGCTGAATATCCCTGTGAGGGAAACTCATGTGTGCTTGCTGAATTTTTGTTTAACCACTTCCCACCCGGCCAATGCACATATACGGCCGGGTGGGAGCCGTCTACTCCTGATAGGACGTTCAGGAACGTCCATCAGGAGAAGCGGGATCGCGCGCGCGCGTGCCCGCGCAGCGGCGCGATCCCGATGCGCCCGTGTCACCGGGACACGGCGCATCTCAGATCGGCAGGAGGGCTCTGTGATTGGCCCTCCTGATCACATGACGGCCGTGTCCAATCACGGCCGTCATGTGATGTAAACAAACAGCCGGTTGCTAGGCAATTGGCTCCTCCTCTCCTCACACAGAAGTAATCGCCGAGGAGAGGAGAGCAGATTGCTGCAGCCGGCTGATGATCAGTGAGTATGAGCTGTTTTTTACAGCTTTTTACTCACTGATCTTCAGTCTAGTGTAAACACACAACACACCACACAGTGTAAACACAGTCCCCACATATGTCCCCATAACACACATGTCCCCAAAACATACATGTCCCCAAAAAATAAAAACACATGTCCATAATAATAAAAACATGTCCCCCACATATGTCCCACTAAAATCACTTGTCCCAATGATTATGTGCACACATATGTACGTGATCACCTGCACACATATGTACATGATCATTTGCGTACATATGTCCGTGATCACACAAACCAATTATTATACACTTAACGGAATTTTTTTTACCAATAACATGTAGCAGAATACATTTTGGCTTAAATTTATGACAAAATTAGATTTTATTGGATTTCTTTTAAAATAGAAAAAATAAAATATTGTTTTTTTTCCAAATTTCCGCTTTTTTGCGCTTATATCGCAAAAAATAAAAAACGGAGTCGTGAATAAATACCACCAAAATAAATCTCTATTTGTGCGAACAAAATGATAAAAATTTCATTTGGGTACAGTGTAGCATGACCGCGCAATTGTCACTGAAAGCGCTAGAGCGATGAAAGCTAAAAATTGGGCTGGGAAGGAAGGGGGCGAAAGTGCCCTGTATTGAAGTGGTTAAATAAAAATGGGCAAGACTAGCCCTTAAACGAAGAAAAATCAAGTGGTGGTGGTAACCTTAAAAGCTTTATACTTGATGCAAGCTCCCAAAAAAACAGATTCCTTTTTAAGCATTGTGGGATATTTCAGGAGATTTATATCCACCTCGCCTGCTTTGATGTGCCTTTGACAGACCTCACAAAGGGAAAAAATACCACTGTTATTCCCTAAGGCAGAAGAAGCATTCTTCCAATTAAAGCAGGCTTTGTGACAGGAACCTCATAGCCAGGGACTTTCAGAAAAAGTTCCTGGTGCAAACAAGTTCTTCAGAACTGGGGCAAGAGGGTTTTTCCCCCAGCTAGTTGGGGACAAACAGCATACTGTTTGTACTTGAACCAGAACAATTTCTATATTATTATTGTATAATAGTGATGGACGAACTTCCGACGGGACGTTTCGCGAACGCGAAATGCGAACGGACCCAAACGTTCGCGAAACCGACCGTTCGCCGCGGGCCCCATTGACTTCAATGGGAGGCGAACTTTGCAAACCTTCATGTCGAATTTGCGGCCACGTGGTAATTATTAGGGGGTAAAACGTAGTCCCACCATCTGGACAATGACATAATACATGTATGAGGTGAATTTGGGATCGATAACTACAAGCATTTTTATTTTATTTGGGAAATTGTTCTAACAATTCAGGACTATGGAGCTAATGAAGGCAATGGAGGAGAGGGAAGGTCAGGGACCAGGGTAGGCAAAGAAGAGGGTGCAGGAGATGATCACCAGCAGCGTGACATACCGGAATGACACATGCACCGTGATAGAGGCATCTGACAGCAGCACCGTAATACAGAGCACTGACAGCAGCACCGTGACATACAGCGCTGACAGCAGCACCGTGACATACAGCGCTGACAGCAGCACCGTGACATACAGCGCTGACAGCAGCACCGTGACATACAGCGCTGACAGCAGCACCGTGACATACAGCGCTGACAGCAGCACCGTGACATACAGCGCTGACAGCAGCACCGTGACATACAGCGCTGACAGCAGCACCGTGACATACAGCGCTGACAGCAGCACCGTGACATACAGCGCTGACAGCAGCACCGTGACATACAGCACTGACAGCAGCACCGTAAGCAGCCCCAGGAGGAAGTCAGCACAGCACAGGGATGGTGTGATCCCCTCATAATAAGAACCCCCAGGAGGAAGTCAGCACAGCACAGGGATAGTGTGATCCCTTCATAATAAGAACCCCCAGGAGGAAGTCAGCACAGCACAGGGATATCATAAGCAGCCCCAGTAGAAATATGACACCGCTCAACCTCTTCAAAGAGGAGGGTAGGGGCATATAGTACGGTGTGCTTTTTTGGGTCAAGGAAGTGAGCCAAATGAATTAAGAAGGTCTGTGTGCTTGATTAAAAAAATAGTTTATAGACATATACATGGTCTACTGGTCACATGTGTTGAATTCCTCCGAGATCCATGCCTCATTCATTTTTAGAAATGTGAGGTAGTTAACACTGTGGTGAGCTAGGCGAGTACGCTTATCGGTCACAATCCCCCCTGCTGCGCTGAACGTCCTTTCGGACAGGACACTGGATGAGGGGCAAGCCAACAGTTCGATTGCAAATTGGGCAAGCTCTGGCCAGAGGTCAAGCCTGCCCACCCAGTAGTCTAGGGGTTCATCACTCCTCAGAGCGTCCACATCGGCCGTTAACCCAATGTAGTCGGACACCTGACGGTCTAGGCGTTCCCTGATGCTGGATCCGGATGACACCTGTCGATGGGTCGGCTGAAAGAATGACCTCATATCCGAAGTCACCAACACATCTTCAAACCGGCCTCTTCTTGCAGGCGCTGTTGGATTGGTACCCGCAAATCCTTCTCTGGGAGTGGGAATTGCTCCTCTGCCAGCGCACGCAAAAGCAGAATGCAGCATTTCTCGAAGCAAGGCCTGGAAGTGCTGCATTCTGACAGCCCTCTGCGACGGCGGTAACATTTCCGCCATTTTGTGTTTGTACCGGGGGTCTAAGTACGTTGCCACCCAGTACTGGTCCTTGACCCTCATGCTTTTTATACGGGGGTCCCTATTAAAACACTGGAGCATGAAGGCCCCCATTTGCACTAAAGTGGAAGCGGTGTGGTGGCCTGGCTCCTGCTCATCATCCAGGATAATGTCGTCCTCTTCATTCTCCTCTCCCCATCCTCGCACAACAGGGATCCCAGAAAGGTTTAAAGCATGCTCTTCTTGCTCCTGCTCATCCGCCCCGGCACCATCCTCCTCTGACTCCTCATCAGACTCCTGTTGTTGACTTGTCTCAGATAGAGTAGCCCCCCCTGGGAATTCATCCAGCATTGCGACTTCCTCATCTTCCCGCTCCTGCTCCTCCACAGCCTGATCAATGACACGACGCAATGCACGCTCCAGAAAGAAGGCATAAGGTACCATGTCACTGATGGCGCCATGGCTGCGACTGACCAGTTTGGTGATCTCCTCAAATGGCCGCAGAAGTCTGCATGTGTCGCGCATGAGCAGCCACTGGCGCGGTGAAAAAAAACCCAGCTCCCCAGAACCGTTTCTTTCGCAGAGTTCATACAGGTAGACGTTAACTGCACGTTTCTGCTGGAGCAGCCTATCAAGCATATAGAAGGTTGAGTTCCATCGCGTCGGGCAATCGCAAATAAGACGTCTGACCGGCAGATGGTGTCGCCGCTGAATGTCAGCAAGGCGAGCCATGGCCGTGTAAGATCTTCTGAAATGGGCCGAGATTTTCCTTGCCTGCCGCAAGATGTCCTGGACCCCAGGGTATTTGACAAGGAATCGCTGCACGACCAAGTTTAAGACGTGTGCCATGCACGGCACGTGCGTGATTTTGCCCTGTTTCAATGCGCTAAGCAGATTGGCACCGTTGTCACACACCACTTTACCAACTGTCAAATTGAGCGGTGTTAGCCACTCATCTGCCTGTGAACGCAAAGCTGAAAGGAGTGCCGGGCCAGTGTGGCTCTTTGCTTCCAGGCACAACAGACGCAGCACGGCATGGCAACGTCTCACCTGGCATGTGGAATAGGTTCTGGGGAGCTTGGGCGGTGCAGTGGAAGAGACGCTAGCAGCGGAAAAGGAGGAGGCAGCTGAGGAGGAGAGGGAGGAGGATGGAGTAGGAGGAGGAGAAGAAGAGTCAGGCCTGCATGCAATCCGTGGCGGTAAAACCAAATCTACACGGGTGCCACGGGTTACATGCTTGACGGCCGTCAGAAGGTTCACCCAGTGGGCAGTAAAACTGATATACCTTCCCTGCCCGTGTTTGCTAGACCACGTGTCTGTGGTCAGATGTATCTTGGCACCGACACTGTGTGCCAGAGATACATTCACTTGCCGCTGAACATGGCCATATAGCTCTGGGATGCCCTTCTCTGAGAAATACTTCCTTCCTGGGACCTTCCATTGTGGTGTTCCAATGGCCACAAATTTGCGAAAGGCCTCCGAGTCCACCAGTTTATATGGCAGTAGTTGGCGGGCTATGAGTTCTGACAAGCCAGCCGCCAACCGTTGGGCAAGAGGGTTATCCGGCATCATCATTTTTTTACGCTCAAACATTAGGCCCACGGAAGCCTGCCTTTTTGCAGAAAAATGTGAGCTTGGCGTGATGGAAGGTGGAGTGGAGGACAATTGTGAGGAGAGAGGAGAAGGAGAAGTAGAAGACGAGGCTGGACGGTGAGAGCCTGCAGTGTGGCTTTGTGTGTTCCGTTGCTCCCACTGGGCTCGGTGATGGCTGCTCATGTGCCTTCTTAAGGCGGTCGTCCCTAGGTGAGTATTGGGCTTACCGCGACTAACGCGTTGACTGCAAAGATTGCAGATGGCAACGCTATTGTCAGCAGCGGACACGTTAAAAAAAGCCCACACTGCGGAGCCATGTGCCGGTGTCCTGGGAGCGCCAGATGTGACCGTACATGGTCGATGACTCGCTCCTGATACATTTGCAGTCTGCTTTGTCCCTGCTGTGCAATGTAAGTCATTGCTGCTTCTCCTCCCTATCTGCTGGTCCATATCTCCCTCTGAACTCCCCTCCTCTTCCTCTCTTGTGGGCACCCACGTGACATCACTAGACACGTCATCATCAACGTCACCTTCCCCACCGCTATAAGTAGAGATCTCGGAGTAGGCAGCAACACCGGGGACCAACCTCCTCCTTGGGCTGATCTGGGTACTGGCGTCAGACTGCTGAGTAGCGCTTGTTGCTACCTCCTCTTCCTGATCCAATACCAAGAGTGGCTGCGCATCAGAAATGTCCTCTTGATATGGATCGGAAAATAATTCCAGTGACTCAAGCGGAAGGTATGTGGTGGTGGTGGTGGTGGTCGTGTTGTTGGTGGTAGTGTCTTTGGGGGTGCACATAGCAGAGAGTGAAGAAGAGGGTGCAGATCGAGAGGATGAGGAGGGTGCAGAAGAGTAAGGCTGAGCGAGCCACTCAACCAAGTCTGGTGCATCCTTTAAAGTAATTGAACGCACCTTCTGCAACTTCCCACTTTGGCTCAAGCCTGTTGCTCCTGCCCTACCCCTACCACCCCTGCGGAAGGGCCTGCCTCTTCCTCTGCATGTCATTTTTTAAATGACCCTGTGACAAAACTCTTAGTCCCTATACCGCTGAAGGACTGCTGCAGTATAGGTGAGCGGTCAGCAGTGGTGCACGTCAACCCTATCTATTGTGGACCTATAGCGGTCCTTACAGAACAGCAGACTGTACCGCACTCAAGCCTATGTACCGTAGCACCCTATACCAAGTTACCAGTCCTTATAAGAACTTTTGTGGACCAAGCAGGTTGTGTATTAGTGTTTAGCAGACTGTACGTCAGTCCCTATACCGCTGAAGGACTGCTGCAGTATAGGGCAGCGGTCAGCAGTGGTGCACGTCAACCCTATCTATTGTGGACCGATAGCGGTCCTTACAGAACAGCAGACTGTACCGCACTCAAGCCTATGTACCGTAGCACCCTATACCAAGTTACCAGTCCTTATAAGAACTTTTGTGGAACAAGCAGGTTGTGTGTTAGTGATTAGCAGACTGTACGTCAGTCCCTATACCGCTGAAGGACTGCTGCAGTATAGGTGAGCGGTCAGCAGTGGTGCACGTCAACCCTATCTATTGTGGACCGATAGCGGTCCTTACAGAACAGCAGACTGTACCGCACTCAAGCCTATGTACCGTAGCACCCTATACCAAGTTACCAGTCCTTATAAGAACTTTTGTGGACCAAGCAGGTTGTGTATTAGTGTTTAGCAGACTGTACGTCAGTCCCTATACCGCTGAAGGACTGCTGCAGTATAGGGCAGCGGTCAGCAGTGGTGCACGTCAACCCTATCTATTGTGGACCGATAGCGGTCCTTACAGAACAGCAGACTGTACCGCACTCAAGCCTATGTACCGTAGCACCCTATACCAAGTTACCAGTCCTTATAAGAACTTTT